>NC_080096.1:31357500-32557500 GCF_950005125.1 Chionomys nivalis | reverse complement strand
AGGAGACCGCTGAGCATGCCCAAGTGTTTTCAGAGACCTCAGAGAAAATGCCTGCTACTCATCTTAAATTCAGCCCGACTGCAGTGGTATAGCTCCCAGCGCGCAGAAGAATCGCACCTCTGCCTAACAGAGCTCTCCAGTTGGAGTGGGGGCTCACTTGGACACAAGCAAGCATGTAACCGGCATGCTAGTCAGTACCCTGCGTTCATGAGGGGTACCCTGGAAAGCCTGGCAGCAGCAGGTGGGGGAAGGCTTCAGGAAGGCAGAGGCATGGGGACAACTGGGGACTGAGACCCCAGAGGCTCCTGAGAAGGCCAAAGAGTGTCATGCTAAGCAGATAGCAGCAAGTGGCTGGCTTGGGGGTCTCAAGCAGGATGCATCATGCACCCAACAGTGTCCTGCCACTTCTTCCATGCGACTGAATAGGGACTATGCCTCCTCCATCCAAACCGTGAAGGAGTTGAGATCAGGGAGACCTGTTACCTTCGATTACTAGTGAGGACTTGGTTCAGATGGACCCCTAAAATTGGTCTGCCTAGGGGCTGGAAAGATGGTTCAGTGGGTAAGAACACAGTCTGGTCCTGGAGAGATGGTTAAGAGCACTGACTACTCTTCCAGAAGACCTGAGCCTAGTTTCCAGAACCCATGTCAGGAGGCTCACAATCGCCTTCATAGACACACATATTCTGTCTCTACTCCACCACCCGTGTGGGTGTACTTACACACACACATACACACATAAAAATTAAAAATAATCCAGGCAGTGGTGGCACTTGCCTTTAATCCCAGCACTTAGAAGGCAGAGGCAGGTGTATCTCTGCGTTCGAGGCCAGCCTAATCTACATAGTGAGTTCCAGGTCAGCCAGGGCTACACAAAGAAACCCTGTCTGGGAAAAAACAAAACAAAACCTTGTATACTTGTATACTGTTCTTGCAGAGAACTCAAAGGTTTCCAGCACCCACGTTGTGGGGCTCACAGCCACCTGTAACCGCAGCTGCAGGGGATCCGACTCCTTCCCTGTTCTCGTGCCTATACTCACACACGTGCACATAATTAAGAATAAAAATGAACATTTTATAGTTGGTCCACCTGACTGCTTCCTGGTCACCATGAGACCAGGAGCTTTAACATGGCACATTAATGAGTAGATCTTTGACTACAGCCTCTGAAACCATATGCAGAAACAGACCTTACCCTCCTTTAAAAAAAAGTCCATTCGACAATCCCATTTGGGGAAGAAGAAAGTCCCAAGTAGCAAAGGGCTCTGTATCAGCCTTGCTGACTCACAGACAACCCAGTTAGTGTGTCTCCATTAGACCTCTCCCTTCTCCGAGCCTGCAGT
The DNA here is from genome assembly GCF_950005125.1 of Chionomys nivalis. NCBI lineage: Eukaryota > Metazoa > Chordata > Mammalia > Rodentia > Cricetidae > Chionomys > Chionomys nivalis. Next base: position 32,556,157 of record NC_080096.1, on the reverse strand, counting down.
ACTGCCAGTGTTCTCGTCCCCGGGACCAGGAGTAAGTAGACCCTTCATTTTTTCTCGGCACCCGCAGGAGTCAGTTCATCACCAAGTTCCGTTGTGTTTCTAACTTTCTCTCTCATAACTGCCCTTTTGCTTGCATGGGCATCAATTTCATGATCCACGCCCCTTCCTCGCTGCCCCGGCTCATCTCGTTCCTAACTGATGACTTCTCTTCCATTATTGCTTCAGTGTTTTCTCTATACTATGTTGAGGGATTCATATGTTCTCTCTCTTTTTAATACTTCATTTCATGTGTAAGTGTGTGTACTTAGTATGTGTATGTCCACCACCTGTGTATAGTGCCCAGGGACGTGAGAAGAAGGCATCAGATCCCTGGGACTAGAGTCACAGATGGTTGTGAGCCACCTAGAACTGGGAATCGAACTCATGACTTTTGAAAGAGCAGCCAGTGCTCTTAACCACTGAGCCATCTCTCCAGCCCCTTGGTTTATTTTTGTTGTTGCTGTTTTGTTTGTTTATTTTGTTTTTTTCAAGACAGGGTTTCTCTGTAGCTTTGGAGCCTGTCCTGGAACTCACTCTGTAGACCAGGCTGGCTTCAACTCACAGAGATCCGCCTGCCTCTGTCTCCTGAGTGCTGGGATTGAAGGCGTGCGCCACCACCACCCGGCTTTTGTTTTTGTTTTTTTGTTGTTGTTAGATTGTTTGGGGAGGATTTCTTTGGTTTTGTTTTTTGTGAGCTATTTTTTTCTTTGTTTTTTTCAGGACATGTTTTCTCTATATCCCTGGCTGTCCTGGAATTCTCTCTGTAGATCAGGCTGGCCTCAAACTCACAGAGATCTGCCTGCGTCTGCCTCCCGAGTGCTGGGGTTAAAGGTCTGCGCTACCACATCCAGCTGCCCCTTCTGTTTTGTTTTGAATTAGGGTCTTCCCATGTTGCCCAGGCTCGTCTCATCCTTGTGGGTGCAAATGATCCTACTTTTTGAGCCTCCTGAGTACCCGAGCCTGCAGGCAAGCAACTACACCCAAGGAGTGGAACTTTCGCAGCGCCCCTTCCAGCAATCCATTCTTTTCCTGCTTGATCTAATACTTAACAACCTTTAATGGCCATCTTGGGGCTAAGATGGACATTTAGACCCCAAAGGTCCTTGCCCGGCTTATCTATCCATTTTGCCTTTCTCTTTGGCGATCAGAACTTTGCCAGTTTCATTTTCTCCAGTCACCTCTGACCTCTTCTTCCGTTCCTTACCTTTGCCAATTGTCCTTTTGCCCAGAGAAACCTTCCAGACTGTCACCCGCTATAGAGTGCATATAGAGAGTTTTTCTCCAGCACACTGTTTATCTCCATCTGTAATTTAGTTTGACATCCGTCCCTTAGTCCCTGCCCCCCACCCCACAACCACTAGGGTACAGGAAGGCAGAGAGACCTTTGTGTTCTTGGTGCCTAGCATAGGTCTGGCCTAGAGCAAACCTGCAATGACTATTTGTGAAACAAATGAAGGTAATTGTAGCCAACCTTAAAACACCTGGTGAAGAGTTCCGGTCATAGCCTGTTGGCAGTGCAAAACCCTAGGAGGGGATTGACGCTGTAGGGTCTAGGGAAGATTAATGGGTGGGAAGAGAGGAGAATATGGAGAACTTGTAATAGACACAGAAATTGGGCAGAGAGCCCCCCTGGGCTTATCAAAGGGGTTATAACTAGCCGCACCCTCCAGCTTGAGAAAAGTCAGCCGCAAAGGGTCAGATAACACTGAGGATCATAAGTACTAAATAGTGACTACCCGAGGCCAAATCTAACCCTATCAGATCCCAGAGCTGAAGTCTTCACTATACGCCACAGTGACCATGGCCTGCTGCTTGTTAGCGTTGCTCCGTGTATGGGTTGGAACGGGTCTGGGGTCTCGGTATTTCAGGTCTGTGGATCTAGATGAGGGCCTGGCATCCTGTGGGTACTTAATTTTTTCCCCTAGTGTCATGGATCCAGCCCAGGGCCCCCAGCATGCTAGTCGAGCTCCACTACTGACCTGTGCCTCAAGTAGTCCAATGGTTCCTTCTGAGTGGGTGGATAGAGGCATTTCCCGAGTGGTAAAGGCAGGAGAAGCCACCAAGCTTCACACCACCTCGTTCTGGTGCAGATGCTAAGCAATCTTGTCCTTACTAGAGCATAAGCTACCCGGGACCAGAGACTGCTACTGTAGTCAGTACTCAGAACTCCAGTGACTTCCCTGGGGATGATCAAAGATGTCTGTTGGAAAAGTTGGCTCAAACCTTCCAGGCTAGGCATCGGCCTCTCTGCAAACCGCCAGGGAAGCTTGAGTATGTCCAGTGAGGCTACTCTGTAGGTGCAGACCTAGGATTCTCTTAGTGTACTGAGCTGCCCAGGGACCTGGCCCCCATCCCAGAAGGTGGCTTAGAGTAGTATCATCTGCCATGATTGCTATCCTTTTTGTTGTTACTGGTCCTTGACAGAAAAGAGGCAACTTTGGGAAGTCAGACTTTCCTGTGGAAGGGTTTGGTGATTGAAGAGGACAAAGGTATTCCGAAGGGCACAGTCCTCTTGTGACTGCTGTCCGAAGACAAATCCATGAGCAGGGCTTCTTTAAGAGAGCACCTTGGAAAGGCAGATGCCAGCCCTAGCCACTGACCACTTACTTCCCTCTTCATCCCTGCCCAGAGAAGGGGAAACCAAGTGGCTGGGACAAAGGCACCAATGAATCAAGGACTGATTTGGATAAGTAAACAGTGGCCTACCTTTCCTCCAGACTTTGCCTTCCTGTGGGTGAGAGGTGGCCCTTGGTTGGTGGCTGCTGGTGACACTAATGATTCTGAATAGACTTTGGAGTGGAAATTATCAGGAGCAGAGCCAAATCTTCCCTGGGACCGGGCTCCGTGAAGATTGAACCACATGGTCTGTCCAACCCCAGGATCTGCCCCCCCCCCCATGACTAAGCTCTTCGAGGCTCTCTAGAGATTGCTCCCTCCCGAGATCTGTTCTGGCCACATCAGGCACTGATGCGTGCATGAGCTTTGCCATCTCCCCCTCCTCTTCAGTTCACTTGCCCACCACATGGCTCTAAGTTTCTTATACAATCCCTGGGTGACAAGAACCTCTTTCCAGGACCTCTGTCTTCCCAGTACCCCTTCATTGTAGCTCAGCCTATACTTGCTAGCTGGCCAGTGTGCTAGGGCCTGCGCCCAAAGGGATAAAGGAAGCTCAATCCCAAGCCCTCAAGTAACCACTGACTTGGGGTCACGAGGCTCAGAACCAAATCTGTGTGACCTGAGATGATAAGGGCACTAGGACAAGTTTGTACAAAGCCGACAGAAGCAACTGTCGCTCATTCTGCTGGAGCAGTGTGAGGAAAGGCTACTACAGAGAGGAGGTGACATCTAGGCCCAGTCCTAAAGGACTCGCAGAATTTCACTCGGTACAACTAGAAGACCGTGTGGTAAAAGCAGGAGGTGTGACTTCGTCTGGTGTGTCCTGCATGGTCAGTGACAACAGCACCAAGCCCAGCCACCCTGGAGCCCAGGATGAGTGGCGCTGGGGTCGGTGACGGGGTGGGGGTGGGGGACACTGGGACTTGTGGTTGCCTGGCTGGGGAGTAGTGCCCACGGATCTAAACTGACACCCCTCCCCTCCTGGGGAAAGGTTGCAGCCATTCACACAGATGATGAAGGACTTGGACCCCATCCCAGCTCTGTGTTCATTTTTTTTATCTTTTATAGGATTGGGCATCTGGAGAGTCAAAAATAGACCTTTGCCCATTGGGACAGGAAGCCTAGAGAATAAGGGATCTGGGGGGAGGGTTGAGAAGGCAGCTAGGGAAGGGCTGGATCACTCAGAAGGGCGCAGGATGCAGAATGGCCTGGCAGAGAGAGTTGGTATGGAGAAAGGGACGTTAGGTTCTTCTGACTGGTGGTGTGGGCTCCACATCACAGGAATGTCATGTTGGAATCCCGCCTCTGCTCATTCCTCAATATCCGCAGTGTCCTCCTCTCACAGATACCTACAGGCTCCATACTGGGACACTGTGAGTCCCTAGCTAACAGACATCCTGAGGCCAGGCTCTCTCACCTGCAATGCCCACTCTGGGTACTGGTGCCAGATCATACTCCTTTCCCCCTTCCCTGCCTTCTGCCTGAGAATGGCTTGGGTTGTGAAACCAGCTCCATCCTCACAAAGGTTTAAGAGACTCCCTCCTGCTTCTGCTGTTCAGACTGATTCCTTCCTTCAGAGACCCTGCCGTGCTGTCTGTCTCTGGTGCAGGGATGTGAAGTGTCCTTTCTTTGTGTCTGTCAGGGCATTAGCAACCTTTCTGATAAACTTCCTACTCCCTGTAGTCCCCTCTCACCCCCCTGCCTCCAAAAGAAAAAACTGTAAAACCTCTTACCTGATTCTTGTTCTGGGGAGCCCAGGGGGCCTGCCTGGTCTAGAGTCTGACCTCACTCTGTTCTCCACAGCTCTTGAGGCCTGTTTTCTGAAGGGCACTGAGTCTGCAGGCGTGATCCAGGTCTCCAGGTCCACCAACCCACCGCCACCATGGTAGGAAAAGGTGCCAAAGGGATGTTGGTGAGTACAGGGGCTGAACTTTATGAGGAAGGGGTGTCCTAAACATCGCCCTGTGAGGTCTCCTGCCAGCTGCTTGTCTTGACGGGGGGCGGGGGGCTAAGAGGTTCCACAGGGCCAGGGTTAGCACTACCATGGGTCCCATGTGCCAGGGCCGCCTCAGGTTTGGGCAGGTAACCCCTTACCCAGCAGGTTAGACAGCACCAGGCCCCAAGCCTGCAAGTGGGCTGGTTCTACCATAGGCCAGCAAAGGCCTGCCAAGGAGCAGGGCGCATCTGTCCCATCCTGGTTAGAAGAGGTACTGTAGAGTGGCCATGGGTTGTCATGTTGAGAGAACAGTATACGCTTGTGAATATACCCCATGCCAACCCAATGCTGGGCATGCACAGACCTGTCCAATTTCGCCAGCTTCTCTGCGGCCTTCATACTGCAGGAAGTAATGAATGCCTTGCTAGGCTTTTCCGGTAACTCCATTCCTCTACGGCCCTAGCCACAGCCCTGCCTTTGCCCTTGATCTTAGAGCTCAGGAAAGATGCAGGTGAGGCCCTTCAATAAACAAGAGCCTGGGTTAAGTCCCTCCCCACCCCTACCTTTTTGAGATAGAGTCTCACTGTACAGCTCTGGGTGTTGATGTGAGACTCCCTATGTAGTTGAGATCTGCCTGCTTCTGCCTCCCAAATGCTGGGAGCAAAGGCTCAGATCTTTTCTCCTGCCCTGCCCAGAACCCCCAGCTCCCAGTCCCTGACTCAGTTCCTCATGCCCGCTCCAAAGTAAACCCCTTCTTTTTCAGATCAGGCCTGAGCATGTGTAGCCATGCTTGGCCTTGGGTCACATTCTTCAAGAGAAAGTGAGGATGGAGCAGGTTGGCACTGGATGCAGACCCAATCCTGAGTGCTAGGTTCTGTGTTTGCCCCTGAGATCTTGTGTCAGGGAGGAGCCAAAGTGGGCAGTTATTGTAGTGGAAGCCGATGACAAAAGATAGCTCCTCCTTCACTAACCCTCACCCCATCTGTGCCTTCTCCTGCTTCCTTTATCCCGTCAAAGGCTGCTTGGCTTGAGGTCTCTGCTGATCCCTCTCCAAATTAATTCTGTCTCTCACCAAAGATTGCTGTGATTCACAGGCCCTGGTCCGGGGGAACAGATTGTGAGTAGGTTCGGAGCCTTTCTCTAGACACCATCCCTTTGACCCAGCCCCCCGGGCCTGTTCTAGAGTCAGCTGCTCCTGTTGGGGTGGGTTTGAATGGATAAAGCTTTTCACAGTGTACCTGAGTCGATCTGAAACCAGGGTTCTCAGGGACGTACTCAGATGGGAGATCATACTTCCTGCACACTGGTTAGGGTGGATTCTGTGAAGACCCAAGAGGACCTGACCTTTCCTCTGCGACGTCTTTGATTGAATGTGGGGTCTGGTTCTACCCCTTCCTGCTCTGGAGACGCTGAGTCATGTGAAACCCTCTGAACATGGCTGTTCCTTTTCTCTGGTGTGACCCTGGAAAGGCTAGACAGGCAGGAGAGAAGGGGGACCCAGGCGGGCAGGACAGCGAAGTGTAAATCACGAGGTCTCACAATCCCTGCCCCAGCAGAGCTTCCGGGACTCTGTTCTCTGCTGGCCAGCCAGGCCACTCAGTCTGTGGGCGGGAATGCTGTCCTGGGACTCCATTCCCAGCACTCGGATGTGCCTAAAGATAGCTGGCGCTTGCTTTCTTCAGTGTCCTCTGCCCTTTAGCTTTTACCCATTGCTGTGTTTGAGGCTTGTAGCGTCTGTCCCATGGGCACCCCCAGTAGATGCTCTGAAATTAATTCCTGCCTCTCCATTCCGTTGTGCTGATGACCTTGGGCTGCTCTATTCTTGAGTCTGTTTGGAGCAGATGCTGCCTCCTTCAGTGTTTGTCTCTAGGATACAGCCTCGAAGGTGTCCTGGGCAGCCGGCCCCTGCTGAACCCCAAGTTCTGCTCTCTGACATGGGAGCTAAGTCCGCATCTTTTGGGTGTTCGTCTCCTAAGACCAAGTGGATGAGCTGAGGAAATTCCTTGCAGACATGCTCCTCCTTAGGGTGCCCAGGAAGGTCAGAAGAGAGGGTGATGAGGGTGTGTATGTAAGCTGATGGCTCTTGGATCTTTCCAGTTCTCTGTGGCGGTATTGCTCTCTTGGTGCCCTGCCGTGTAGAGTTGACAGGTGATTCCCTACCACGGGATCCTCGTTTCTGTCATCCTTTGTCCCAGGTCTGACAGAGGGTGAGGACCTGGGCTATTCGGGTGTCTTTGCTGTCAGTAAACACTCTGTGTTATCCTCGATACTTCTTCCTGGCCTCTGGAGCAGGTGTCCCGTGGAGAGGCAAGTCACTTTCCAGCACGTGCCCAGGCCCACATGCTTGCTGCACGTGTCCTTCTCCCCACTCTCAGCCCAGATGGTCTCTGCCAGGCCAGCTCAGCTGCCTTCCTCACGGCTCAGTGGCTCCTAGGACAGGGCCGCAAGAGAACCCAGCTGGTCAGGGTGCCTCGAAGCAGGGGAGCAGCTGGGATGCTTGGGGCCACTGGGGTTGGATGAGGTGGTCCTTCCATGAAGACCTAGAGTCTCTGTACACATGTGGGGCAGGGATCAGTCTCCAAGGACAGGAACTGGAGGAGGACAGCCTAAAATAGGCAATGTGGGTACCCCCGCTGCCACAGTTTGAGTCCTCCCCCCCCCCGCCACCCCGTCTCACACTAAGTTTCCATGTTGGCCATCTCAGTCCCTACCTATGTGTTGAGTCTTACTTCTTCCCATGTGTGACACACTGGTTGCCTCTGCCACTGGGAAGCCTCCTAACAAATAACAGCAGAGTCAGTCAACACCAGGGTCCTTGGTGCCAGAGCTTCTAACTCCCAGAAGGCTCTGCAAGTGCCACAGGCCACCTGGGGCTGCCCCACCCTGACCTGTTCCATTGTATTTTGGCATGAGGGTTTTGAATACCTCCTGCCTGAAGCATCTACACAGGGCCTGGCAGACAGTGGATACTGGCTCACCAAGCCTAGTCTTGGCATTTAGCAAGTGCTCAACTAGTACAGGCCTGGCACACAATGGTAGATCACCAAGCAGAAGGCTTGGCACATGTTGGACACTCCCTTGGTAAAGGGCCTGTCAGTGTTGGGTATAAGTCTCAGCATGTAGCCAATGCCTAGCTAGTACAGACTTAGTACATGTTGGGTGTACCCCTTATCTCAGGGTCCTGCTACCCAGTGGGTACTCATGGAGCATGGTGCCAGGTGCACAGTGGGTACTTAACCATGTCTAGTCCTTGCCTAGAACAGGTTTTGCATACACAGATTTTTTTACCTAGCGCAAGACCTCCTCCTACCCCACAATAGTTGACTCGGCATGGACTGACACAGAGCTATGAGCATTGGACGCAGCACATAGTAGGCACTCTTCTGATAGAACTAGGGGAACGCACAGCGGGTACTTTCCTAGTACACATCTGGTAAACGGTATATCTTTAGATACAGCGATATATAGATAGATAGAGAGAGAGAGAGAGAGAGAGAGAGAGAGAGAGAGCGCGCTATTGCAGTTCTACCGTACAATGAGTAATGAGTGTTTTCCTAACACCCTGCACATAGTGAGTTCTTTTTTAGTACACATCTGGATCACAGTGTATTTTCAGCAGTGCACTTAGTACTCGGTGGGCACTCGACTGTCACAGGCCATGGCACACAGTGCCTGCTTCCCCAGCAAAGGGTTTGACACATGCAGTAACTTTCTTAGCTCAGAAACTACACGTGCTATAGGGAAGTGCCCTCCTGGCCGGGCCAGGCTAGGCACCAACCTGCCACTGCACCCAGATGTGCAAGAGCCACACCTGTAAAATGAAATATTGAGATACTGAGGAAAAGAACTTGTCCTCCCTATGCTTGTCCCTCCCTCTTTTCTCTCCTCTTCCCTGTAGCCCACCTACTTAGGCCTACAGCCTCACCTCCTTTCACACAGCTTCTGCTAGCTGTCCCCACACCCCAGCATGCCTTAGTCCCAACTCAGCAGGACCTTCTCTGCAGAGCCACAGAGGACAACAAGGCCCCTAGACTCCTTGCCCCTCTGGAAGGATGCCCACTCTTATTAAGGAAAGTCAGAGGCTGGGGCTGGGGGAGTCGGCTTCCTTAAGTGGGGATGGAGCAGCTGGATCCCACTAATGAGGCCTCATTACAGCCAGGGCCCAGCTGGGCTGCTGCCTCCTGTCCCCATGGCCAGAGCCAGGGAAAGCCATCCAGCCAGGGCTGTCTGTTCTGGGCACCCAGCCCAGCTCAGGGCAGCCAGAGCCCAGAGCCCACCCTGGGTGGAAGTGAGCAGCATTTGGGCATCATGGGTGACTGGGTCTTCCTGGAGTCAATGGCCCAGCCAGGACCTTGGCCCTCAATCTTTGCCTGCAGGAAGTAAGGGAGTGTCTAGGGACCCATACTCCACGACACAGACCCAGTGAGCAGCTGAGTCAGTGGGGTCTGAGGCCGCTTAGGAGACTTACTCAAGCAAGCCTCTCCAAAGTGGAGAGGAGAGTGTACTGACATCATGGGGTCCTGAGAGGCAGTGTTAGCAGGTATGATGTGTTTAGGCAGAGCCTGGCTTATAGAAAGAACCTACTATGTATCTATCTGTTATTACCAACACTAGCTGGCTTCAGTGAGTGTACATGCTACCCCATTTTAGAGAAGCAGAAACTGAAACCAGACAATTGAGCAAGTCACTTAAGGTTACATTTGGTGAAAGAATGAACATCTGGGCCTTGAACCTAGGCCTACTTGATTTGGGTTTTCAAGACAGGGTTTCTCTGTGTAGCTTTGGAGCTTGTCCTGGATCTCTCTCTCTAGCCCAGGGTGGCCTCGAACTCACAGAGATCTGCTTGCCTCTGCCTCCCGAGTGCTGGGATTAAAGGCATGTGCCACCACTGCCTGGCAGGTCTGCCTGATTTTTAAGCCTGTGTTTTTGTCTTTTTGTTTTGTTTTTGTTTTATTTTAGATTTTATTTTTTATTTTTACATTTTTTATATGTTATTTTTAAAATCACAGCGGAGGGCATTATGTGCATGAGAGTGCAGGATCTGTGGAGCACAGACAAGAGTGCTGGATCCCCTGGAACTAGAGTTATAGGTACTTGTGAGTTACTTGATGCAGGTGCTGGGAACCAAACCTGGGCCCTCTCGGAGAGCAGTATGCTCTATAGCCACTGAGCCATCCCTCCAGTCCTTGTCCCATTTTTTTTTCCCTAAGCTATATTCCTCCATGAAGTCACACTTACGAACTTCCAGGGGAGCTGTCCTTACACCAGAATTTACTCGTGCCCCTGTTTGTCAGGTGTTTGCTAAGACCCCACTGTGTGCCAGGCCTTTGCTATCTTAGTAGGTCTCCGGTACTTACCTTTCTAAGTCTCCTGATATGGTGTCTGGGTACCAGCGATGAACTGACCGATGAGTGTGTTCTCAGAGAAGAGCAATTGGATGGGTCACTTGACAGAGACTGACATACAGATCTCGCTCAGAACTGGATGTGGCACACAGTAGGCATCTTCCCACACAGAACATACAGGTCAGGTGTAGCCTGACATCCACCATAGCAGAATTGCCCAGCCTGCTGCTCAGATGCCAGGCAGTGCAGCTCAAATCCCCACCTTGTTCCACACCTGCCTCCCTTTGTGTGGACTCCGCAGTGACCACTTTCTTGGGCAGTGCTGGTTTTTTTTCTTCTTTTCTTTTCTTTTTTTTCTTTTTTTTTCTGTATTTCAAGACAGGGTTTCTCTGTAGCTTTGGAGCCTGTCCTAGAACTAGCTCTTCTAGACCAGACTGGCTTTGAACTCACAGAGATCCACTTGCCTCTGCCTCACGAGTGCTGGGATTAAAGCCACCACAGCCTGGCTAGTGCTGTTTTTCTTTAGACAGGTAATGGCACAGTCACTAGGCCATAATCATGTTCTTCTGTGAGGACACCCCATTGTTTTGGTTTGGGAAATTTAGACTTCACAAGAAAGAGGTGCAGCCGTGGGACCCAGAATCTCTCAGTCTACACCACTCGCACACTCTAAATACTGTTTGCTGTGGACTGCGCCCTCCACCTTCCTGTCCCCCCATCAGCAGTGCCTATAGGGGCAAAACTCGTCACTCAGCTGTAGCCACCAACCATTCCAGGAGCCCACAAGTGCCCAGCCTGCAGGCTCAGCTCTGGGGGCCAGCTCTTTGAAGAGATGAGCCATCCTGTTGCCCTATGCTCATGGTGTGTGTGTGTGTGTGTGTGTGTGTGTGTGTGTGTGTGTCTGTCTGTCTGTCTGTCCGTCCATCCATCCATCCTTCCGTCCCGGTGCATGTGCATATGTGTCTGCATGTGTTCTAGTAACTTGCTGAAAACAAGGGAACAACACAACCCTATGCCTCATTCTCCAGCTCTGGAGCACCCGCGCTGGGCTGCATAGGGACTGGCCGGAGGGGGAGGGCCAGCGAGTTGGGGGGGGTAGGCAGAGCTTCGAGAGGAGATGAGGTGAAAGTAATTGCCGCTGCCCAGCCCGGCAGTGGGAGAGGCAGGGGATGTGTCGTCAGTGTCGCACTGGAGCTGGCAGAGGTGTGAATGAGCAGTGGAGACACGCGTGCCGCAAGTGCTTGTCCCAGGATGGCTGCAGCTCACGGACCTGTGGCCACCCCTTCCCCAGAACAGGTCAGTCACCTTCCAGAAGGTCAAGGCCCCCTCCCTGATGCCAGGCAGGCTTGGTGGCTAGGCTAGTGGTGGAGCAGGGGGTTGAGTGGTCTGTGCCAGGAGGGGCAGGCACAGCCAGTGAGTGAGACAGACACCAGCCAAAGTGACCCAGAAAGTTGAGACTGCAAGAGAGTGCAGGAAGAGGTAGCTGCATGGTGGGGGTGAGAGGGAGGCGAGTGGGGGTGTTGGGGCTCCCCCAGCCCAAGGACCTGCTGAGAATCTGCTCTAAGTCTCAAAGCTGCATTGTCCCAGCTCCCGGGGAGACGGGCCGGAGGTGCCCAGGAATTGTACTAATCAATACAGCCTCATTGTCTGTGCCACGGCAGTTACTCCTATGGGGAGAGAGAGTGTTGGGGGGGGGACAGGGAGTGTGCTACATGGGCTCAGTGGTGAGAGTTGGGGGAAGGGGACATGCAGAAATCTTTGCTGGGAGGAGAGAGACCCTTTGGAGCATTTGCCAATGTCCAGGGCAAGTGCCTGCATGGGGTGGGAGCGTGGATCTTCAGTCTGGGAAGCTGAGACTGAGCAAGGACGGTGTGCACAGTACAGCTGATGGCAGTGAGGGTGAGGGGACCGGGAAGGCTACCCCTCTTCCCTGTAGGACATCCTGACTTGACCTTTTGAAGGAAAGAGAAGGAATGTCCTCTGAGTCTGGGCTGATTTTGGAGGAAACATTATGTAGGCTGTTCTTAAACTTGAGAACGGGTTAGAGCCAAGGAACCAGGGCCACTTCCCAGAGTGCCGTCCTGCTGCCAACTGATGAGGCAGAGGCCACCCCCAGCTGCCTCGGCACAGTCTTCCAGGCTGCCAGACTTCTCCAGGAAGGAAGGTGAGGGCATGGGCAAGGCCCACCCAGCATCCTCCATCACTCTCCCCAGACCCTGGAGCAGAACCCGGCGTGCCGAGGGTGCCAGTCTTCTGTCTGCTGACTGCAAAATCAGCAGGTCACTCTCTGTCAATCAGGGTTCGGTAATGAGCCAGTACCAGGTCTATCTCTGACTCTCTTATCTGCCATACGAAGGCCTGAACTCTGCAGGCACCTAGAAAGGGTCCTGGAGGAGCCCAGCATTGTTCTGAGTGTCCCTTGAAGCCGAAGGTACTCAGAACCCAGGAGACCATGCAGGATGGGCCAGGTTCTACCATGTCTCACACCTAGATGACAGGGGCCTGTCTTTGGGTGCCCCTGGTCCTACTTGCACAGGGTGCTGCTTGAGAACCACTCTGTTCCCTGAGGGCAGGAGAGCAGAGGGGTTCCTGGGGGGAGGGTCTCCTGCGGCAGCTCAGACTCTAATAGCTGCCCTTGCCTTGGTTCCCCGCTGGGGCTCCAAGCAAGTTGCTTGTGATCTGATTTGGTTCCAAGTCAGTCTGAGATGTGAGGTCTTGCCTGCTCTCCTCCATTGAGTTTGTTTTGGACAGACTTCATCCCATGAGCAAACTCTGGGGCCAGAGAGTCCTGAACAAGAAGCCTGCTGGGTCCCAGCGGGGCCAGTCTGCCAGGGCAGCTACAGAGTTCTTCCATAGCCACGGAGGGCAGGCAGAGGGAGTTCACAATTCACAAAAATATCCACTGAATACTGGCCTGGGAGGGTGGGAGTCCCCAGCCAGAGAAGGGGTGAAGTTTGGGTTCCGGGGCTGGGCTTCTATGTCCATATGAGGAAGAAATGAGGGGCTCCTGCCTTGTGTTGGCCAGAGTTACATCAGAGCTGAGCTTGCCTGCTATTCCCTGATGCTATTCTAGATTTGCACACAAGATTTTTTGTTTGTTTGTTTGTGGCCAGGTATGGTGGCTCACATGTATAATTCTAACACTCAAGAGACCAAGGCAAGTTCACTGTGAGTTTGAGGCTAACCTGGGCTACAGAGTGAAAACTTAAAAGCTGGTGGGCACTAATGGGAGGTGGGGAAACAGTGAGAAATAGTTGCGTCGGGGCCTGGGAGATGATGGCTCAGTGCACACAAAAGTACTTGCTGCACGAGTCTGATGACTTGAGCTTGGTCCCTGGATCCCACAGTGGAAGAGGAGAACCAATTCCTGAAAGTTCTCTGACCTCTACATGCACGTTGTGGCAGATACACACTTGCACACACACATACACACACACATACTTGCACACACACTCACATACACTGTAGTAATAAAATTTTTTTAAAGGTTTTTTTGCTGTTGTTTTGTTTTAAAGACAGAGCGGGATTACAGGAGAGGAAGAGTCAGGGAACATTGGTAGACCGGAGGAAGCTGCTTGGGTTCTGGACCACTATGCTATAGCCGCTGCCCAGTCTGTCCTCTGGTTCCCTAGATAGAGATGCTGAGATACCCGTGTCAGAAAGGACTGGCCCTGGGCAGCTAGGAAGCAGATTCTAGAATACCTTGTTCCTAATCTCACACTTCTTGTCTTGGCCAAGCCCAGGGCAGAGTGGAAGATCCTGATTCTGGTAAATTCTTCCAGGCAAATAAGCAGGGCAGAGGTCTACGTAAGGACTTACGTAAGCGACGTGGCTCAGCGAGGCTCAGGCAGCCAGGTGCAGACAGCGCGGGCAGGGGTTGTCCATCTAAGGAAGATCACAGTCCCAGTGTGAGGATGACTACATACATAGTGTTTGTGGCAGCTCTGAGTGTGTGCACACGTGTGTGTGTGTGCACGTGCGTGTGCACGCACCTGTGTGTATATATAGTGGCAGTCAGGTTTCCCCACTCTGGGAAGAGAGCTCTCCAGCCTGCCCACTTGCTCAGCCTGAGAAAGCTTAGGTGCCCCTGTGTTATCCTTTCCTGAAGAACCACCCCCTCGGGGCATGGCAGTGGTCTCTCAGAGAGCTGCCAGTAGGGGTGATGGCACAGCCAGGAGAGTCAGAGGAACTGGTGTGCCACATCACAAGGGGATCTGCTCCCATGGTCTCATTCCCCACTGAGCTATCAGCAGGTGAGAGAGGAGGGGCATGGGGGGCAGCCAGAGTGACATGTGGTGGGCAGGACAAGGCTGGAACTCAGCCCATCCAAGTTCTTAGGCAGCCAGGCAGCCAGTTTGGATCAAATCGTAAGCACAAAGGGGTCTTTTTGTAGGCATTTCAAGGCCAATGGAATGGTTAATATTAGTGACAAAGCTGGTCGCGGAAACAAGGGTCTTAAAATCGGGAAAATGATGTGAGGAGGATAAGAAATTCTGCAACATGGGAAACGTGGATCCGGGCTTACCCTGTCGTAAAGGGCTTGCCGAGCATTCGTGAAGCCCTAGTTCAATCCATAGTAAATGAGCGTGCTCACACACACACACACACGAGCACGTGTGCGCACACACACACATACATACACACGTACACACACACACACGGGGTTGGGGTGCAGCTTTCCTGAAGCAACTGGTTGGGACATGAAGGGTTCTCAGAAGAGAGCTGGACAGAGGATAGCCTTGGAACACTTGAGAAGCCTCGGCAGAAGGGCGGGCTTCCTCTCTCAGTTGAAGACCTAGACCATCTAGCTGTCTGGGTTAAGATCTACCCAGAATGGAGGTCAGGGGCCGGTAGTGAATGTGGTTTTCCCCATCAGCACCCATGCCACTGCGTGGACAAGAGAAGGGCACCCTGTCTTCAGGCAGCCCCAGTTTGACCAGTAACTTGTTGCAGTGCCTAGGGACAGGCCCCCGTCTGGCTCCTATCCTGGGGCGTCAGCTTCCCTCGCTGTGTGCTTGACTGAATCAGTTAGCACATGGCTCGCTGGAATATGGGCTCAGTGGTGTTTGTCTCATTAGCTAAACCCTAGCTTTTGAGGATTGACTGGAGGAGCCTGTGGCACACGGCCGGGAGCTTCTCTCTCTCTCTCTCTCTCTCTCTCTCTCTCTCTCTCTCTCTCTCTCTCTCTCTCTCTCTCTCTCTCTCTCTCTCACACACACACACACACACACACACACACACCCTGTTCCTCTTCTGCTCACCTATGCCCAGGAAAGAGTAGAATTTAGGGATTCAGATACAGCCCTGCTGTATTTGGTTGGAGAGGCCGGGGGTCTGATCCTCATGACCCTGGGCCAGGAGAGAGACTCTGAACTTTCTTTGGAGAGATGGGTGTCTTTCAGGGACTTTGCTTTTTTCTTGACCCTGGGGCCATCTTGGACCCTCCGTTGTCCCTTTTACAGCTGGAACTGCTGCCCTGTGACCCCACCCATGGACCCATGGACTCTGGAGCTGCCACAGTTCTGCATTGTGCTCCTAAGTAAACAAGCCTGGGACAGAATAAAAGTGCTATTGTCGGGCCGACAGATAGGAGCCCTATGTGGCTGATGTTTGGGGGCAGATAAATCACCCCAGGCAGACCCCATCCCCTTAAAACATGACCTCCTGGCCTTGCTGTATAGATACACCTGCCCCAGAGAAAGAACCCCAGAGGTGGTGATGTGAGAATTTGAAGGGTGTGTCCCAGAGGGCATCTGAAGCTGGCACCGCCATTTCCCATAGCACAGGGTGCCTCCATTCTCTTTACCAGCCAGCCTTCCCTTTCCGTTCTCACATACTCTTAGGACTTTGAGGAAGTCCATCTTGTGATCACACTAAAGTTGCATATCGGATGATGTGTGGTCTTTTGTTTTTCGAGACAGTGTTTCCCTGTGTGTAACAGCCTTGGCTGTCCTGGAACTCTTTGTAGACCAGGCTGGGCCTCAAACTCACAAAGATCTACTTGCCTCTGCCCTAGTACTGGTGTGTGCCACTACGCCTGGCAATGTGTGCTCTTACTTCATTAATGTCTTGTAGCACTGGTTTGTTTCCAGCTGAGTTAACGTAGCCTGGCATATAGTAGCCGACCTGTAAATCTTGACGTTTTGTGGATGGATGAATGAGTGAATGCAGATGCCTTCAGCCTGCTGGTTTTCTCTGGTGCTCTGAGAAGGAGTCCTCCTCCCTAATTCCTGACGCTATGCCTTGTAGCCTCCTTTGCAGATGTGAAGGGCAGCATGTCTGAACTGAACTGGATACAAGGGACAATCGTCCCCGCCAAGAGTGCTTGTCCACCACGCAGGGGTGCTACCTAGATCTGCACTCCTCACAGGCCTTTTCAAAAGGCGCTGGGGCCCTAGTGAAGCCATTCATGTTTGCCTGCCAATGTCAGGGTCTGATAGTGTGTCACAGTGCCAGGCTACCTTGCTAGTCAGTGGCTGCTCAACTTGAAGATGTCACTTTCACATGGTAGTCGGGGTGACATGCTGCTGTCACTTGGCCACGCTACTCCAACCGTGATCCATGTGTCCTTTAGAGGAACTCCTGTCCTCTCAGCGACATAGGTCATATCTGGGAAGCTGTTGTTGGCGTACAAGCATTCTGTGTATCTCTTTGCTGGTGACTCCCAGGGTCCTTATATTTCCTCGATGACTCTCTCAGTCCCTGCCAACTCTGTCTTACAGTGGTTGATTCCCACAGAAGGGGGTTGGGAGAAGAGGGGGCCACACTGAGTGACTTGGGGAGTTGGCTCTGTATCTGAAGTTGGTACTCCTCATGGATTGTCCTCAGTGGGCCCTAGACAGCCTCACCCGGGCACTTCCCACAGGCAGGCACGGTACCCATCATCTGCAGGCCACCTCTCTGGGGCCACCCGTTTCCTCTAGCGGAGCCTGTCCGCAGCCTGGCATGGTGCCTGCAACTCCAGTCTCTTGTCCTAATGTATAGCCCAGCCTCAGCAGCTCACGTCAGCTTCCCCAAGGCCCTCTCTAAGCTCCGCAGTGTCCTGTCCATCTGGCCAAGCCTAGCAGCACCACCCCCTCTCCCACCCAGCCCTGCTCACCCTGTGCCCCCAGGAAGAAGTCTTTACTAGGGAGAGTCTAGCCACCGACTATCCATGGGCAGCGTGCTTAGCCTGGCGATGTGGTAGGCAGCGGGTGGGGGGTAGCTCTCTGGACACAGGCCTCTTTGTGCCCAGCTTGACTTGGCTGCTTGGTATGAGGCTCAGCTGCTCCTAGGTCCTTAGCCTGAGAGGAAAGGCAAGGTTTTAGAGGGGTTAGGGGGCTCTTGGCTCAGGCTCCCTCCGCAGTAACCTTTCTTACTGGTAATAGTTTCTCAGGTGGGCTGGTATACCTGGCATAGAGAGTGCTGAGGGCTGGGCACCATCTGGCAGCTGTGCCACTCTCTCTTCTGCCAGGCCTGCCTTCAATTCCTGCCAGCAGAAAGGAAGCCTCAGGGTATGTGGCAGTGTGACATGGTGGTCCAAAGAAAAGCCACTGGGGGAGACTCAGAGGGTCAGACATAGGGTACAAATGCCTTCCTGATGGTAGCTTCTTTCTGTCCCCACAGAATGGTGCTGTGCCCAGCGAGGCCACCAAGAAGGACCAGAACCTCACACGGGGCAACTGGGGCAACCAGATTGAGTTTGTACTGACGAGCGTGGGCTATGCCGTGGGCCTGGGCAATGTCTGGCGCTTCCCATACCTCTGCTATCGCAACGGGGGAGGTACCCAGTGGGCACAGGGCAGGGACCACCCACTTGGGTAGAGCCCACCCATCAGGGCTTGGGCCACTGTCTCCCTGACATAGACATCACTCCAGGAAGAAGCTGACCTCTAGCCCTGGTCTTTGGCCATCCCTGGCTTAGGCATATTTGCCTAAAATGCAGGCCACCCTCAGGCCCTGGCAGCCTGATCCTGCCAGCCTGCTCTTTAGAGTCTAGGAGAAGTAGAGAAAAGACTCGAATTTCCTGGGTTCCCTGTCTTAGCTCCCGATATTTCAACAGTGCCCCCTCCCCCAGATGGTGCAGAGATGCTTTAGGATCCCAGTGATTGTGAAATCAATTTGATTAAACCTTCAAATTCTACCCCAGCATGACAGTTTGGGGGCTGGATTTTCTCCAGAGCAGACTTTCTGGGAGTCTGTCAAGTTCAAAGCCAGGCTGTGGGGATTGTACCTCAGCTCCAGGCTGCTGCTTAGTGCACACTCCTGTCTCAGTACTAGTGAAGCTCAGAGGTTTTATTGTGGGTTCTGAGGACACTCGGGGAGGTGTTCCCCAAGCCCACCCTGAGCCTGGCCTCTCCCTGCATGCCAGGCGCCTTCATGTTCCCCTACTTCATCATGCTGATCTTCTGCGGGATCCCTCTCTTCTTCATGGAGCTCTCCTTCGGCCAGTTTGCAAGCCAGGGCTGCCTGGGGGTCTGGAGGATCAGCCCCATGTTCAAAGGTGAGGCCGTGGTGGGGGGCGTGTACATGCACATGCGTGCATGCACTTGTGCATGTGTACATCACACATACACACACACACACACACACACACACACACGGGCCGGTTTGTCCATCTGTACAAACATGACTATCCCCTGTGGGGCTTCAGTACTGACCTAATCCTGACATCAATGGCCAAGGCCGTGGCTACATGCTGGCATTCACATTTATTTGAGCCCCATCTTTCCCTCCTGCTGTGTATATACACAAAACTCCTTTCCCTCACAGAGGCCCGAACCTTCCCTTCTGTGACTCTCCATCAAAGACCCTTGGGCCTTTAGGAACTGCTGAATTTTACCTAGCTAAGCCAGGCTCCTCCTCCAATGCTTCCTGCGCTTTCTCCTCCAGGCGTGGGCTACGGCATGATGGTGGTGTCCACGTACATCGGCATCTACTACAATGTGGTCATCTGCATTGCTTTCTACTACTTCTTCTCGTCCATGACGCACGTGCTGCCCTGGGCTTACTGCAATAACCCCTGGAACACGCCGGACTGTGCCGGGGTGCTGGATGCTTCCAACCTCACTAACGGCTCCCGACCCACTGCCCTGTCCGGCAACCTCTCTCACGTGCTCAACTACACCCTGCAAAGAACCAGCCCCAGCGAGGAGTACTGGAGGTGAGGCTCCTAGTAGGCATAGGATCCGGGGGACCTGGTGGCAGCCCTCGGCTCTCCCTGGACCCGTCAGGCAGCCATGCCCGGATCATCTGCACACAGCGCCTACTGCCCAGTGCATAGAGTTGGGTAAAATGGCAGACATATAGAGGGCCATGGGAGACTTGAAGACGATCTGGGAATTCTTTCAAAGTAGCAGTGCGGGAGGGCTCTGGAAATCTTAGGCCAGTCAGGAAAAGGGGGGCCGGCATGCTGGAGAGAACGGCACGAGTGAGGGTCCCAAAGGACCAGCGGTTATTCTCAAAGCTGAGGGAGTCTACCCCATTGAGACTAACGTGGATAGAGGGCTCTTGGGGGGCTCTTTGAAGGGGCACTGTGCTTACAGAGAACTAACACGAATTAAGCTTCTACTTCATATTGTAGAACACAAGGAACTGTGGACATGCACTAGGCCAGGGATGCCAGGGCAGCCAGACCCACTCTGTTCAGAGGTGGCGAGAGACTAGTGACTCTGAGCCCATGAAGGGAGGTTGCTGCTGGAGGTGTCGGGATCACCTTGTCCCAGCTGGCAGAGAGAGGGCACAGTCGGGTCTTCTTCCTACGTCTTACTGGAGAGTCCTGGGGCAGAGGACTTTTGGATGTGGGAGGTAGGCCTCTTCTATTTGTTATACAGACTTCTGTGGCATCTGCTCTAAAGACCCTTGTGTACCTGTGACAAGCAACATGGTCCTGAGCCTTTGCCCCAAGAAATTCAGTCTGTGGGTGATGGTGACTTCTATGAGATGGGGACAAGAAGAGGTGATCATAGCTCAACAAATGGGAGGGAGAAAAGTAGAGGAATTGGGAATGATGTGAGTAGCTGAGCAGAGGCCAGGAGGAGGCAAACTGAAGCAGAGATTGGGAACAAGGGGGGCTGAGAAAAGCCTTGAAGCCTCCTCTGCTGTGTGCTGGAGGCCAAAGGCGAGGTGCACAAGGCCCCAGGCCTGCTGTGCGCTGGAGGCCAAAGGCGAGGTGCACAAGGCCCCAGGCCTGCCGAAGTTGTAGCAGGGCCTCTAAGTCCAGTCCTGAAAGCGCAGACTCCAAAGAAGCAGTCGTGGGACAGGCCGGTTTCGGAGAGGACACTGGAAAGAGAGCAAGACAGAGCTCACACCCAATCAGAGGACTCTGGGTAACTGTCCATCATGGGCACGATGTGTACAAGACAGAAGATGAACTTCTCTGGAGCTCCTAAAAGCGCAAACCCTGCCTACCCTCCTCACCCCAAGCAGATGCCACAGCGTTGCGGACCTCAGGGGCAAAGCTCTGGAGACATTAGCCAGTGAAACCAGCGGGAATCGCTCAGACAATCTGCCTAGGGAAGCATGCTGAGGGGACAGCTGGGCTCTGCTCCCCAGCTGGGGCTCCGCCAGGCCTACCTAAGCGGCTCAGTTTCTAACCCTAATGGCTCCCTGCTGCCACCTCCTGGAAAGCCTGGAAAGACACTTTCCCCTGCTATAGTGGTGATTGAACACTGCTCCACACCCACCCTTGTGCATGCAAGGCAAGTGCCTCACCCTTGAGCTACATCCCCTTTTACTTTATTTTGAGACAAGGTCTCACTAAGTTGCCCAGGCTGGTCTTGAACATGTGGTCCTCCTGCCCAGACGCTAGAGAGGCTGGGATCATAGGCCAGCATCAACAGGTCTGCCTTGGAAATGACCCTTAAGAGAGCAGTGGCTGGAAGGAGTGGATGGGTATATGTTCTGTGACAGAACATTTGACTAGCATGCCGGAGGCCCAGTATTGGATTCCCCAGTCCCAGAGGAGGCTAGAACTGCCCAGGCCTCACCGATGAAAGGAGAGCAGGGAAGTGTTGCCACCTTCTGTATACCAGTGCACTATCTCTGATAAGTTTTCCTAGCTCCATTTTCAGATTTAGAGACTGACATCCCAAGTAAGGATCCAGATGGCTCTGGAGGTGGCTGGGCTATGTCCCAGGCCCGCCCTGGCTCTGCTGTTGTCTGCCAGTCTTCCTAGTTCCTTTGAAAGGTGGCATGATGTAGTTACCGTTTTATGAATGAAATCATCAGGTCAACGAAAAGATGAGAAAGACTGGGGTGTGGACCAATGGTGGAGCTTGCCTAGCACTTGTGAGGACCTTGATTTGATCCCTAGCACCCAAACAACAGACAGACAGACAGACAGGTGCCTTTAAAGCGAGAGAATCTGGAGGGGCAGGATTCTGAGCCACTCCTTCTTCCCCTCCGGTCCCCAGACTCCTTCCAGTCCCTAAGCTCATGACAAGGCGTTCTCAGCTCCAGAGCCTTCGTGGCAGCCAACACCTGGCACAGAGTGGACTCTGATCCCAGCTCCACCTCACCCACCCCGTGTCTCATGCCAGTGTCATAGTCATACTGACATCTCCAATCCTGGCTCTGCCACTGGCCTATTGTGTGTCCGTGGGAGGTCAGCAAACCTCCCCAAGTTTGATTGCTCACCCCTGGAATCTGGGTGGCTGTAATTCTTCCCTCCCTGATGCAGAGGTGAAATATGCTATCAGGTCAGTAGCAAGTGCTCAAGTGTGCTCGTGAAGCCTGGAAGGGGAGGGCTCTCTTCTCAAACCAGTTACTGTCTGCTCATGGAAATAAGATCTCTGTGTATCTAGAGCTTGGGATTTTATTTATTTTTATATTTTTTTGATATAGGGTTTTATATAGCCCTAGCTGGCCTGAACACCCTATGTAGAACCAGGCTAGCTTTGAACTGACAGAGAGCCTCCTGCCTCTGTCTCCCAGATGCTGAGATTAAAGACATGTTTGTTTGCTTGCTTGCTTTCGAGACAGGGTCTCACTGATATCTGGAGAAGAACTGAGCGTGGTGATATACCTGTCATCCCAGCAGCTGGGAGGCTGAAGCAGGAGAATCATAATTTTAAAACTAACCTATGATACCTAGTGGACCTAGTCTCAAAAAAGAAAAAAAGCATGGGGAAAAGTCAGAGTAATCCCTGAGAGGTCATATGCCAGAAGCCAGCTTATAAATAAGTCACATTCCAGAATGCTCTGAGGTTAATTGTTTGATCTCAAAAGCACATGGTCCAAAGCAAAACAAAGAACTAAATACAGTACAACCTAAAATAAAGCTAGAATTCATTCGTTGGTTCCCAGGCTAACCATCTAAGCTCTGCACTCCCAGTACAGTAATACTATACTTGTGTAATAAAAAGAACATCAAATACTGCCATTTTAGCATGTGTAATTAGGAAAAGTTTCTTTATTTTCTAAATCCTTTAAATGAAAGAGGGTTTCTTGACTTGAATGTTGGCACTTGCAAAAAAGCGACTCGGTAGGGGCAAACGGAGCCTGCGGTTATTCCGAAGGACCCACCTTGCCACCTTGCCGGCACTGGTGTCTTGCATAGGAACACCCAGGCAGGCCTGACCTGGGCTGCCAGGAGCCCCAGCCCATTGCCTTGAGCTATGAATGGCCTTGTTTGTCTAGCTCAATGGGTCAACAAAATTGTTTTCTGTGTGTGCTATGTATGAAGGAGGAGAAGGCAGGGAATCAGTCAGAGGGAACCTGGAGCCTCTGAGTCTCATGGCTCCTGAACTTTGTCTGTTGATTCTTGTATGGCTGAGCCAGAAGAGGGTAATGCCAGCCTTGGATACTGGTGTAGACAGTTGGGAGAATTGGGCAGAGGGAGCAGGAGTCAGACAGCACCCTCTGCAGGTCATACAGTGAAGGGTGGCCTGGGAGGAAAATAGGAAGCCAAAGAGGCCGCGGAAGTCTCCTTTGGGTGCTCAGGCAGGCCAGCCAAGCAAACACCAAGTTCCAGCTCTGACAGCATTGTTCTATGAAGATCATATCCTATCCCAAGACATTCAAAGTGTCTACATGAGGTTGAGAGCTGATGTAAACATGGCTGAGGATGCTGGGGCTCCCCGGGGGAGACAGCCTCCGGTGAGAGCTGAGCTGAGTCTCCAGTAGCAGGAAAAGAAGAGAGTCAATGTTTGACCTATGTTGTGATGAGGAAGTGGAGAGTCAAGATGTCTTTGTTGCTTGCTTCTCACCTCTAGCCTGGATCGTTCATCTGGGCTCCCTCCTTTCTGCCTTCCAGCCCGTTTGCCAGTGTTCATTTACTTAAGACCAAATAATTGAGTATCGCTCAGTGCCAGGCACTGGAGGTGTACGGCCGTGAACAAAGTAAACAAAAGCTTCCATCTTCATAGAGGACAGAGGACAAAGGCAATTAAAAGGCTCAGTTGGTAGAGTGCTTTCCTTGCATGCGTGGAGGCTTTGACTTGACCCTCAGCAACCACATAAAACCTGGCAAGGTGTCATACACCTGTAATCCCAGCATTCAAGGGGAGGAAGCAGTAGGATCATAAGTTCAAGGTCATCCTCAACTACACAGTGAGTTCAAGACGAGCCTGAGTGACATGAGACCTTGTCTTATAGAAAGCAGACAAACTATTGATAGCAAAATAAACAGAATGAGAGAAGGATGTGTACGCTGTTGAGGAACACAGAGTGGGGTAAGGCATGCTGGACTGGGGTGAAAGCTGCATTTTAAGCTATATAATCAAGAAGATCCATTTGAGAAGTGGCCATCTGAATAAAGACTAGAGGAAGTGGGGGTTACATGGACAAGCCCAGCTATATCCTAAACAGGAATATAGTGTGAAACACGGCATCTTGTTCACATGTGTAAAAGGTGTCAAGATGGCACATGGCCTTATGTACACAGATCTCTGGTGGGGGAGGGAGAAGCTACTTCATTCAGAGACAGTAACATTTACAAAGGCCCTGGGGTGGGGGGGGCAGGCTAACATGTTTGAGAAAAACCAAGTCCAGTGCAGCTCAATATAGACAGAAATTTCTGGCCTGCCTGGTCCTGCAGATGTTCAGTTCCAAAGAAACACACAGAGGCTTATATTAATTATAAACTGTTTGACCTATTGCTCAGGCTTATTACTAACTAGCTCTTACAACTTAAATTTACCCATAATTCTTGTCTATGTTTAGCCATGTGACTTGGTACCTTTTCTCAGTGAGGCATTCCCATCTTGCTTCCGCTGTGTCTTGCTGGTGACTGACTCTCTGCCTTTCCTCTTCCCAGAATTCTCTTAGTCTGCTCACCCTATCTATACTTCCTGCCTGGCTACTGGCCAATCAGCATTTTATTAAACTGAGTGACAAATCTTTACAGTGTACGAGAGCATTATCCCACAGCATTCCCCCTTTTTTCTTTTCAAAACAAGAACTCTGAATCTAATCTCCTTTGTTTAGCTTTCCTGACCATTATCCATTGCAACTTTTAACCAACACACTAAACAAAAACAAACATCCATAATTCATTTTTGGGGGGAATGTGGGTGTAGTTTTCTAGGCTACTTCCTGCTGAGGACCCAAAGAAAATTTAGGATTATGGTCAAGTCCTGAGAGTCTGGATCATCTCAGCCAGCAGTGCTGAGGCCACTCTGACTGTAGAACTCAGAGGAAACTGCAGCAGCGCTCGGAGACATTTGGCTATCTGCGCCATCTGCTCCTATCAGAGATTTTTCAAGGGATCTTCCTCAACCAAACTTGATTTTTCTTAACTCAGAATGAATCCAAAACCTCTTATTTCCTGTGGGAATAAAAGCAGAACCTCTCTCCCAAAGTAACATATCTTTTGACTTAAATTTTGAAGTCAAGATATTTTTAAAATAGACAGGTTGGTTTAATCCAGCAGCATTTATAATCAAATGTCTTATAGCAACTGTTGCTCCTTCCTCAGCAATCAAACAATTCAAAGACAACATAATAACATACAGTATCCAGACTCTATATATTTTCCATCTTTACGTGACTTTTTTTTACTCTTTTATTTCTGTTTTTTAATTTTTGGTATTTTTGAGTCATGGTTTCTCTGTGTATCTTTGGCTGCCCTAGAACTAACTCTGCATTACCAGGCTGGCCTTGAACTCACAGAGATCCACCTGCCCCTGCCTCCTTAGTTCTGGGATTAAAGGTGTGTGCCACCACACCCGACTACTCTATTTCTTTTAAGAACTTTATCTTTTTTCTTTTCTCTCCCAAGCCTATGTATATTTTTGAACACACTGTAAACCATTTAGGGAGTTTTTTTTTTTATCTGAATCTGTCTTTACTGTTTACCTTTTTCTGACCACATGAGTCTTTAATCTGCTAAATGATATGCCTTGGATTAAAACTACAGCTTTGGCAGCTGACTCCACCCCATTCCTTAGCTTTTTGAGAGTCCAGCTTCATGGCAGAGGTATTGGCAGGAGCCAGATTTATTGCTACAACTCTGTGGAGTTTCTAGGTCTATGCCACCACCAAGAAGCCTGATGCCAGCTGCTCATAAACACCATTTAAGTGTTTAGTGACAGGGCCTCTTAAAAGAGCTGTGACGTTTTTGCTACTGATGCTGAATCAGGAAGCCTCTCTTAAAGGAGCTGTACCTCTGCTTGCTGCCAACAGAGTACCAGAGAAAAGACAGTTATCAAGAAGCTGGGCTTGACTCTGTTCTTGTCTGTCTAGAATCTTTTTTTAAAAAAAGCTTTCTCAGACTTTATGTGGAAATTCTTGCCAAACATTTGGGCTCCATTTGTAGAAGGAAATTCCTGTCTCACCCAGTCCCATAGCCATTCAGTTTCAAATAAACAGATGCATATATTAATTATCAACTGTTTGGCTTATTGCTCAGGCTTATTACTAACAAACTCTTACAACTTAAATTCACTCATAATTCTTATCTATGTTTAGCCACGTGACTTGGTACCTTTTCTCAGTGAGGCATTCTCATCTTGCTTCCTTTGCATCTTGGTGGTGACTGACTCTCTGCCTTTCCTCTTCACAGAATTTTATACTTCCTATACTTCCTGCTTGGCCAATTAGCATTTTATTAAACTAATACAAGTGACAAATCTTTACAGTGTACAAGAGTATTATCCCACAGCAGCTAAATCTGTGAGCGAAGGGGAGGAAGGAAGAGATCAGAGAAATGGCAGAGCCAGGGACACTAGATCCTGTAGGGCCTATAACCAGTGTAGGGGTTACTGTAGCCAGTGCAAAGTTTGAAGCCATAGAGGGTCTTGATCATTCTAAAACAGACCAAAGCCTCAAAGGTCTCCCATTGCCCTTGGGAGGAAATGGAAATTCTTCAGCCTCACTTTCACTACTTCTTACAATGAGGCCTTTTCCTGTTCATCGGCTCCTTCCTGTCCATCACCCTTCTGTTGCTCCTGTCTTCTCTTTCTGATGTATTCTTTCCTTTCTGAGCTAACCAACATGCCCAGGCTGGTCATGCTAGCTCCTGGTTCCCTGCCTTGTTACAGGCCTGCCCTTCCCACCATCCCTTTCACCCACATCCTCACCGTAATTCCAGCCTCATCTTTCCAGGGAAGCCTTCATCCTGGCTTTCCCTTCAGGTGAGACACCACCACCATCCATACCCTGCACCCTTCCTGTGTCCTTCCCACCCGTAGCAGCCCTGCTTGCTTTCCTCCACCCTCTTCCCCGAGGGCCAGGAAGAAGCCTCCTGCCCAGTTGACCCAAAGAATGCAGTCTGCCTGGCAGAGGGCTGCAGGTGGAGCTACACCCACAAGGGGAGGAGTTAGGGTGACATCACCCTGTCAGCTCTGCTCCTGAGAGCTGGAGCAGACTATAATGGTATAGCTCTCTGAAGGCTTCCAGGAGGAGGTGCTTCTGTTAGGAAGAATGGGCACTCCTGAAGTGTGGAATGCATACAAAAGGACCTGGGCTGGACTCAAGCAGATACTGGGCGGGCGTCAACCACTGCCACAGGAGAGGAGATGAGCTCAAACTTGACTTGGTCTCTCAAAGCCCTTGAGGGTCCCAGGATGGACTGCAGGGCAGAGGGCTGGGGTCCCAAAGCACCTCTTATTCTCCCACAACCAGGCTTCTGGGACCTGGCAGCATGAGGTATATAGATCATGAGTTGGTTGCTGGGCAGCAGAGGCTGGCCCTCAGTGACAGTCACCTTCCCCTCCCCAGGCTGTATGTGCTGAAACTGTCTGATGACATTGGAAACTTTGGGGAGGTTCGGCTTCCCCTCCTAGGCTGCCTCGGCGTTTCCTGGGTGGTCGTCTTCCTCTGCCTCATCCGAGGAGTCAAGTCTTCAGGGAAAGCAAGTACCCTCCCCAGGCAGGGTTTGTTCCCACCCTGCCTCTCCTTCCTGGGCTGATGGGAGTCTAAGGGAGGGGTAACAAAGAGCCACAGCAGAGGAAGGACCAAAGCTAATAGTGGCTGGGGTCAGAGAGGTAACAGGAGGATTGGAAAGGGTTCTAGAGGAATCCATGGAACCTGTGTCTTGTCTCAGGTGGTGTACTTCACGGCCACGTTCCCCTATGTGGTGCTGACCATTCTGTTCGTTCGTGGAGTGACCCTGGAAGGAGCCTTCATGGGTATCATGTACTACCTGACCCCACAGTGGGACAAGATTCTGGAGGCCAAGGTGGGACATGGAGGATTGCTCCAAAGAGGCCAGGGAGGGACAAGTGATCCAGCCTGACTGCAGTGGCTCACTGCTGGCCTCTCTGCAGGTGTGGGGGGATGCCGCCTCCCAGATCTTCTATTCCCTAGGCTGCGCGTGGGGCGGGCTCATCACCATGGCCTCCTATAATAAGTTCCACAACAACTGCTACCGGTGAGTGCTCCCCTGCCAGCCTGGAGGCTGCCGGTTTTCTGTCCTCTCCACAGCCTGACCCTGGATCCACAGGACTTCCAGACTCCCGTACGGTCTGCTGCCTACTGGGGACCTCCTGTACTCATGACCTTGAGAACCTTGTGTCTCAAGTGGGTCATGAGAATAGACAGCAAAGCACTAGCCAGAGAGGGGGATGGGTGGACAAGGGGTCGGGAACCCTGGACTCGCTTTAAAAAGACCCGAGTTGATAGGAAAAGGAGTTAGGGACACTTGTGTTTCTAGACTATCCTATCTCCATGTCTTATTTTGGCTCAAACTGAGGAAAGGGAAGCAAGCTGGATCTCCTAAACTGTCCTGTTTTTCTCCCTCAGGGACAGTGTCATCATCAGTATCACCAACTGTGCTACCAGTGTCTATGCTGGCTTCGTCATCTTCTCTATCCTAGGCTTCATGGCCAATCACCTGGGTGTGGATGTGTCCCGAGTGGCAGACCATGGCCCTGGGCTAGCTTTTGTAGCTTACCCTGAGGCCCTCACGCTGCTTCCCATCTCCCCACTGTGGTCTCTACTCTTTTTCTTCATGCTCATCTTGCTGGGACTGGGAACTCAGGTATGACACACATGCATGCATATATGTGTATGTGTGTGTGCATGCGTGTGTAAGTGTGTATGTATCTTGGAAGCTTGGGCAGGAGGAACTGGGGCAGAGGGCAGGACCCTATCCTGATGGCTGTGCCTGTAGTTCTGCCTCCTAGAGACCCTAGTCACTGCCATTGTGGATGAGGTGGGGAATGAGTGGATTCTGCAGAAAAAGACCTATGTGACCTTGGGAGTGGCAGTAGCTGGCTTCTTGCTGGGCATCCCCCTTACCAGCCAGGTAAGAATGGAGCCGTGGGGGGGGGGGGGCGGGGTTGCGCTTGCCAGGGCACTTGCAGAATGGGTGGGTAGCTTGCTTTGTGGCACCCTGGCTCATCTGTGCGCTGGCTCACAGGCAGGCATCTACTGGCTGCTGCTGATGGACAATTATGCAGCCAGCTTCTCCTTGGTCATCATCTCCTGCATCATGTGTGTGTCCATCATGTATATCTATGGTAAGTGCCCACCTGTCCGTGGCCTCGAGGGTCCCAGCCTCTGACTGGCCCCACTCTGTCCTGCTGGGCTGCTCACCCCTGCCCCATTTCTCCAGGGCACCGAAACTACTTCCAGGACATCCAGATGATGCTGGGGTTTCCACCACCTCTCTTCTTCCAGATCTGTTGGCGCTTCGTCTCTCCAGCTATCATTTTTGTAAGTTCTCGGGGGTCCTCCCTGCTCCTGCTGCCCCTTGGCCAAGTGTCCTCTCGGGAACCAGCAGAGCGAGAGCAGGAAGACTACCACCCAGCCATAGCTCTGCTTTGGGCATGAGAGGGCTGGACAGTCAGACGTGTGCCCACTCAGAGGTGCCAGGCCCTGCCTTCGCTTAGGAAGGGGATATGGAGCCCTTTGACTGAAGCCAGTACTTCAGGGGCGTAGCCTCACTCCCTGGCATTGCTTCCCAGCTGCCTCTAAGGGATCTCAGGAGTCACTGATACTGGTGTGGTTTCTGTCTGCCTTACTGCTCTTATCCTAGACCCTCATGGAGACCACTCCCAAGCAGGGAGATAGATGTCGATACATGGGAATGTGGCAGCATCCCAGTACCTGTTGGTGCAGGGCTAGGAGTTAGGTCAGCTGAGCCTCCAAGGCTGGGAATTTGCCTGGTTTTGGAGAGAGCATCCCATTTCCAAGCACATTCATCAGAGCGCTACACTGGTAGTCGGGCTACCTCCCCTCGCCCTGTTCACATTAACTCCTGCAGTATCTCTTTGGTTATCATTGCTGTCTCCACCCTACAGCTATGGAAACTGAGGCACAGGGATATTAAATAGGCCACTGCCACATACTTAATGAGGGCAAGAACCCTGATGCAGACCAAACCATGCTATGGGAGGGATGGTCTGGGGGCTAAAACTTGACTCATTTTGCTGCTTGTTTGATGTGAGAGGGGGAGGGGTTGACAGTATCGTAGTCACTATATAAGAGGGTCAGAGTGCCCCTCAGTCACTGTGTCAGAGGGCTCACTCGGTGGCAAGGCACTACCCAGAGGTACCTGTGGCCTCCACAATTCCTCGGAATCATGAAGAGCTAGGTATCAGATTTCCACACTGGCTCATGTTTCTGAAAAGAGGCCCCTGGAGGACTGAGGCCTCCACCACATGGGGTGTAGGATGTTCCTGAGCTTGGCACAGGCTACAGTTTTGGCCATAGGCCCAGCTGAAACAGGAGGAGCGGAAGTCTCCTTTCAAGGCTGAGAGGCCAGAGCTCCTAAAGGCACTGCCTAGCACCATGCCCTCCCTCCGTGGGTGTGGCATTGGCCCAGGCCCCACCCCTCCCATTACCTGGGGTCACCTACCAAGGGCCTTGGCCTGGCTCTTGTGGGACCCCTAGGACTAGAGATGGGGTGACGTCGATAGAGCCTTGAGAGCCAGGCTGGAGGTACCTTGGGGACAGGAATCCAGGCTGTGCAGACATATTCACGTTCTCTTTGGGGCTTTATGTGCCTGTGAGGCTCTTGACAAGCCTTAGCCTTCCCGGAGTCCAATGAAGGAATTCGTCCCCATGTACATCAAACTGGTCAAGCCAGGTGTGGTGGCACTCGCTCACCTTTAACCCTAGCCCCCAGAAGGCAAGAGGCAGAGGTAGGCTGATACCTGAATTTAAGGCCAGGCTGGTCTACACAGAGTTTTAAGCTAGCCAGGGTGACAAAGTGAGACCCTGTCTCAAAAATAAGTAAACACACATAGCAGGCTCTGCTGGGTCAGGAAGGATGCTCTAGGGTCAAGGTAGGCAAGGTCAGAGGGACTTGCGTTCCAGGATGCCTAAAGGCTAGGAGGTGTGTTGAGTCCTTCTGCAGGACCTTTAGGGTGTGGCCTATGAGCCACCTGGCCAAGGCTGTTTCTTTTAGATCCTTTGCTTGCAGCGACCATGGGCCTCACTTCTTGTCTTACCTCTTTCTGGTCAGTCTACTACCTGACACTCAGCGTTTTAGCCTCTGGGCACTCTTTAGGCTGAATGTGGCGGTTACCACAGCCATCATGAGACAGGACCTGGCCTGGCCTGCTCCTCAAACCCTGCATCTCCTGATACAAATCAGCTCAAATAGATAAGTGAGACAGTGCAGGGCACCTTAGATCCTGAGTTAACGCAGTCCTAGGCACTCGCAGGACCGTGGGAAATAGGAAGTAGGGCAGCTCTGAGGAAGGCAGATGGGAAATGCCATGGAGAAGCCTTTTAGGAGGCAGAAAATCCAGAAAGGCTACCTGAAAGAGGTGGCCTGGGCTCAGGGCGTGACAGGAATGCTAAGGATAGGTCTGCAGAATGGAACGGAGGAGGTAGGAGATGCTGGGTGTGCTGAGGCAGGGATGTCAGGAGGTGGCCAGCAAGATAACAGGTCCTCTGGCAGAACTGAAGCCTAAGGCCAGGAATTTGTCCTTATCTCAGCAGACAGTACAGAGCCGAGAGACGAAATGGCTGCTTTCCAAAGGTGGTAGCAGCTTACTTGTTCTCTGGCAAAAACACCTCTGTTTCCTTTATGGCACCTACATGCCCAACCACTCCCGGGTGGTGGGTTCCTCCTGCTTCTTTGGCTCAGGTGTTGACAAGTTGCCTATGCCCTGACCAGAACTGGAGGGGAGGGTTACTGCTGGAAGGGGCTCTGTCCACCTCACACTGTCCCCACCTCTCTGTCCCACCTCTACACTCTGCAGTTCATTCTAATCTTCACGGTGATCCAATACCGGCCTATCACCTACAACCACTACCAGTACCCAGGCTGGGCTGTGGCCATTGGTTTCCTCATGGCCTTGTCGTCTGTCATCTGCATCCCCCTGTATGCGCTCTTCCAGCTCTGCCGCACAGATGGGGACACACTTCTTCAGGTGAGTGCAGAGGGCTGGGCAGTCAGGCCAGGTGGAAACACTTCTGAGCCCTTCTGACTCTCTTTTCCCTACGCCCCCTGCCTGCAGCGTTTGAAAAATGCCACAAAGCCAAGCAGAGACTGGGGCCCTGCCCTCCTGGAGCATCGGACTGGGCGCTATGCCCCCACCACAGCCCCCTCTCCTGAAGATGGGTTTGAGGTCCAGCCACTGCACCCGGACAAGGCCCAGATCCCCATGGTGGGCAGTAATGGCTCCAGTCGCCTCCAGGACTCCCGGATATGAGCACAGTTGTTGCAAGGGGAGAGGCCCCACCCAACCCTTGCTCCCGCCACAGAGACTGGGGAGGCAGTGGACAGGTGTGACAGGAGACAGCTGCTGTCACCTTGGCCACCACTGCTAGTGCAGACATTTGTGCTCATGTCCCCAGTGTTTACACGTCCTTTGGATGCCAAGACAGCAGTCGGGGGTGGGAAAGCCGTGGGAGGATTGCTGTGGGGGTGGGGGTGTCCAAAGCACTTTGGAAGAGGTCTCAGGCCAGGTCCCCAATGGCCTGCCAGGCTTCACACGGCCTCTGATACCCTCATACTACACCCTGAGCTGTTTGACCAGGGGATAAGAGGTTCTGGCTCCACGCCCCACTTGTTGCCCTCCAGCCTCATGACCAGTGTTCCTGACCACAGCCTCTGCCCAGGCAAACCTGTATCTTCTTGCTCGGAACAAGGCAAGGGGCTACAGGCTCACAGTGTTACTTAGACTGTATCACCCAGCCCTGTTTATTTGTGTAATTATTTTTGTAAAAATGGTATCATCTGTGGTTGCCACCCTGCCCCGGCCCCAGCCTTGGATCCAGTCTGTCTTCCAGGCCTGCCTACACCTCACTTGGCTGCTCCAGGGCCTCTGCCCTTTGTCCCAGCCGTGGTTGTCAGGCCCAGCCAGCCGAGGCTGTGACCCAGCAGCCTGCCCAAAGCACTTATGGAGGGAAAGAGAGGGGACTTCTTAGTAGGAAGTTTGAGCCTGGAGCCCTGGGGAAGGCGACCCTGCACGACATTCCCTTGTCCACCCTCCACCAGGTTGAAGGCCCAGTCTTCCCAGACGTGCTACCCCCGTTTAATGTGCCAAATGGCCCCAGTTCACGTGCCCGTCCCCCCTCTGCAGTGAGAGCTCCTTCTCCCGATCCCTGCGGTGACCATTTGTCCATCCTGTGCTCTCTGCAGTGACAGCCCTGGCCAAGCCACCTCTAATCCTCTGTAGCAATAACGGTGTGCCGCCCGCCACTGCCCGTTGTGCACCACTAGGGTTTTAAAGTCCATAGATTTTAATGAAATTTCTATTCCTGTCTCTGAGCTGCTGCTGTGCTTTGTCTGGGTCCCTTGGGGACAAAAAGTCAGGCTGGGATGGGACCTGTTTGACAAGCCTCTGTGGAGGCCTGCGTAGAGGAGAAGGGCCAAACGCTTTGATGGTTAGAACAGGTGTCCTGCCACTCGGTCCTAGATACTAGTGACCTGGGAAGGGGCGGGGCTGGGACCAGACTAACAGGCAGCTCTGCAGGGGACTGAGTGACCTCATCCAAGAACGAAGCAGAAGCTGGTAGAGCTATGGCAGCTGGAGGGAACAGCAGATGGGCGAGTTACAGCAGAAGCCTGTTTTGTGACCAGCCCTTCAGGTTGGAGCCTGGGATGCCGCACTGGACACTGAGGTGGAAGCTGGCTCTTCCCAATAGCTGTACCGAAGCTGCCGCCCTCTCCAGCGGTGGGTGACTGCCTGACCTTGAGGGTGGGGGCAGCGCTCCGAAGGAGGTGTAGGCATGTAGCCATGGAGACAAGGAAAGGGTCTGAAGCCTGGGATGGACCTCAAGGGCTTCTGCCTGCACGGGATAGGCAGCTGTGAGATGACCATGACCTGACCCTTCACATCACCCCGCCCTGTGTTTTGGTGTACCTGTGCTTCGCAGAGACACAGGAAGGCCCCACAGAGACCTGTAGCTCCTGTTCCATGGCCTTCTTCTGTTCCTTTATCTCTGAGGAAGGGCACAGCTGAGACAGTGCCTGGCTTTTGTAGAGAAAGTACAATATGGGGGAAGGTAGGGGGCAGGGTATTCTGGGGGCTCGCTTGGGGTCCTTACCTGCCAGGGTGGGCTCTAGGGTGGCCTTGGAGGGCTGGCAAGCCTGCATCTGCTCCGTTTCCAGACAGTGCTGTGGAGAAAGCTGGTTCAGGGACCCTGCCTAAAGGTAGGGCTCAGGGACAAGACCATGCAGCCTTGCAGTCTGACCCTCATGAGTGCACAGCCCGTGGAGAAGGCCACGCTTAGCAAGATGGTAGCCACACATCCAGTCCCTTAAGGAGAGAGGAGGCAAGAGACCCCGGGCTGTCCAGTGGGCTAGTCTAAAACTGCTGCCCCTGGGCTCTGAAACATGAGAAACAGGTGTAGGACTCACACACCTTGACATACACATAGGTCCGCAAACACACAGGTGTGATCCCTGCTAAACAGAGAACCTGGGAAAGGCTCAGGGCTGCGCTCACCTGCAGGTCAGAGATCTCTTTCTGCAGCATGTGACACTCCTCCTCCAGGAGGCTCCTAGACAGGAGCGTGAACAGCCAGAACCAGTGAGCAGGACCTCCCAGCTGCACGCATCACATGGTCCCAACCTCCAGAACCACCAGGAGCCACTTGTTCTGTGGGTACTGCCTGGCCATAGCCTTCCAGTGCCCACCATTTCCAGTTACCTCCCTATCTGCACCCCCGTGGGCACCATCCTCTTCTGTACCCTGGTACTGAGCCTCTGGCTCATCCTGCTTCCATTAGCCCCACATCACAGCCTTCTTGTGCTTAGAGCCCTGGCGCGCGCACACACACACACACACACACACTCAGTCTACCTACCTGCACACTCCCTTCCAGGCAGTCACAACCCCTTAAGGTCCACCCCTGTCTTCTTACCCCCAATCTACATGCACTCAAGTGCCCCTGGGCCTCACCTCAGGTGTCTGACAACCTGGTCAATGTTAGACACATTCAGTTGGTCCTTGATGACACTGAGGTCCCTGTGACAGCTGCTGACAGGTGAAGTTAACATCACCCCCTCCGTGTAGTTCATTCTAGTCCTTCAGGGAACAAATGCCACTTCTAGATAATTTTGTTTTCCTTGTACAGGCAATATAACAGAATACAAACAATAGTTTTGGAGCCTAGGTTTCCACATGGGTTCTGCCACCTTCACCATGAGACCTCCGGGAAATTGTTGATCTTTTTGAGCTTTCTTTTTTCATTTAAAAACTGGGGACAAGCCGGGCGGTGGTGGCGCACGTCTTTAATCCCAGCACTCGGGAGGCAGAGGCAGGCGGATCTCCGTGAGTTCGAGGCCAGCCTGGTCTGCAAGAGCTAGTTCCAGGACAGGAACCAAAAAAACTACGGAGAAACCTTGTCTCGAAAAATAAAAAAAAAAAAACAAACAAACAACTGGGGACAATGCTCAGCTTATAGGATTGTAGGGGGATTTAAACAAGAACTTGGAGCCTTTAGTCCCAGCACTCTGGAGGCAGAGACAGGTGGATCTCTGTGAGTTTGAGGCCAGCCTGGTCTACAAAGCAAGTTCCAGGACAGGCTCCAAAGCTACAGAGAAACCTTGTCTGGGGTGGGGGGAAGTGTCCAGCCCCAAGAATGAGAACTCTTCCACAGATCTGACAGACCAATCGGCTGCCAGGCAGAGCCTCCCTCTTTACCATCACTTTACCTGGGCTCGCTGGCTCTCATCCGGGATACTTCCTGTTGTGTTGAGTCACACCCAGGCTCCTCCAAGGCAAAGCGAAGGACCCTGGGACTATACTGGGCCCACACCTGAGTCTGGTCCCTGAAAACGTGTGCATGAAGGGACCTCCTTTCAGGAAACCACAGGAAAAGGTCACACTGGCTCTTTGTCAGGGGCAGCCCATCTGATGTCCGGGCAAGGTGGCCAGGCCAGAGACTCCCACCTGCCCTCACAGACAGCCTTAAGGCGGAGGCCTTGAAGCAACTGTCGGAGTTCTTGGCGCATGATATCCCTCAGGAGGGGTGGTGGAGCAAGAAGGGAGGGAGAGTCAGACATGGGGTGGGATCCCGAGGCTTGAGAAGACCGAGACTCTTGGAGCAGTGCCTTTAGCATCGCCACCTGCAAGGAGAGCTGGGGCACCTTGCCACTGGGGCAGAGGGGATGGGTGTGTGTTGGGGGGATTGTTAGGGATGGGGGAGTCAAACGGGAGAGAAAGGGCAGCCAGTGAAAACAAGGTGTTAGGGGGTCACCAAATAGGGCTAGGGACCTGGTGGAGGCAGGAAATAACACGTGAACTGTAGGGCAGGCCTGGAATGCGACCCACCCCCACCGACCAGACTCCCACCTCCTCTCGCAACTC
The DNA here is from genome assembly GCF_950005125.1 of Chionomys nivalis. Lineage (NCBI taxonomy): Eukaryota > Metazoa > Chordata > Mammalia > Rodentia > Cricetidae > Chionomys > Chionomys nivalis. The sequence continues at coordinate 32,520,086 of NC_080096.1, read as the reverse complement.
CAGGCTCAGGTCCACTGCTGCCTCCCCCAGAATCCTCTTCACTTCAGGCCGCTCCGGGAGTGGAACATGCTCCTCCACCAGCTCCCACAGGGCTGGGGAGTCCCAGGACATGGCCTGAGTACGTGGCCCCCTGGTCAGACCTATGAGACGGACCGACTGCAGGTCAAGAGTGCTAGATTTCCTGGGAGACCGCTGGTTGCTCCGGGCGAGAGCCACGCCCACAGAGCCCCTCCCACTGACATCGAGGCCCCGTCTTGTTCTGCCTATGTCCCCACACTGGAATTGCTTGGCCTACTTCGGGCCGACCCTCCTGGGTCCGGGATCCTGACCACCTCTGGGGAAAACCAGGCTGTGGCATCCGGGCCTTAGCCCCTTCCCTCCCAAGAGGCGGTCACCTGGGAAACCACCGAGCCCCAGGATCGCCCTCGAGTGAGGCCCCGCCCTACCCACGGTAGCAGAGCCACATGCTAGTCAGCTAGCGCTTGAGCTTACCCCTGGACATCTTTCTACCTAGGAGGAAGTAGAACTGAGAAATTAGGTCCCGCTGGGTTCGTTATTTTCTTACTCCTACAAGCCTGATGGCAGCATCAAGATAAACTTTCTCCTTAGAATAGTGGCAGTATAGTGGCTTGGACGTCTATTAAGTCCCAAGATGGCCCTGGACAGGTCACCTCCCACAACACAAACTGGCTTCCGGGAACCAGATCCCATTCACAAACAGACATGGAGCTTCTCCGTTAACGTTTTTTACTAAAGCACCCACACAAGTTTCTGTGCAACATATAAACATGAGCAGGCCCTGGGGCTTCTGCCTCCTCACCAAGGGAGGGAGGCCAGAATCATTGACTGATCCAAGCCCCACCTGTCCCCCATGCAAAGGCCAAACCCATGATCCCAGGAAACACAGCACCCCTTCTGGTCCCCTCCTGGGGGCACTCCTCAGTAGGTGGCTTACCAAAGCTTGCCCCCTACAATGTTGAATGAAAAAGGTTTCCCCTCCCCTGGAAGCATGAGGGATCTCTGGATCTGAGAATTCCCCCAGGAAGAGACACTGCCCCCTAGTCAAACCTCCCGCCTTTCTAGGCCCTAGGGGACTCAAGGGAGTGGGAAGCTGAGGCACGGAGAGGTGGAGTGACCTAGCTCAGGCCACTCCGCGAGCGCACGCGGCAGTGCAGGGGCCGGCCCAACCCTAACAGTGAGGAGGTTGGGGTGGGGCGAGTAGGGCAGGAAGGATTGACCTCAGAGAGGGCCAGAAGAGGGGCTTGTCCAGAAGCCCCTCAAAGTGGGTTCTGAAACTTCGAGGTCCAGCTGGCTGTCTATTAAGACCCTCAGAAAACAGCTCTCAGTCTCAGTCTTGGGGACGCTCCCAGAGCTGCTGTCAGCCAGGCTGTAGGTCAGTCCTCTGGCAGGCGACCCTCCACATCAGAAGGGCATGGAGGGCCTTTGTCCATTAGAGTCAGCCTTGATTGAGCCATGACATGGGTCGCCCAATGTCCACTGTGATGTTGGTGAAGAGTGGTTGCCGAGACACTTCCAAGACGCGGTACCGCACTGATCCAATGCCGTCCCACTTCATGCTCATTTTTGTGTTCTGAATCTTACTAAACCTAGGAAGGGAGATGAGTCCAATCAAGGCTAACAGTCTCTGCTCAATCTTCAATCTCTGGAGCCACGGCACAGGCCATTCTCTCCCTTGAGGGACAACTTGACAGAAGGCCACTGCTCTGACATCTGCTCTCCAAATGAAGACCTCACTCCCTTTGGTGGGAAAGCAGAACTACAACATTCTCACAGGTCTCCATTCAGACCTTGACCATATATATAATGTTTATTATTATGGGGCATGTGTGTGGAGGGAACTTGGGCCTTTTCTTCCCCCTTTACATGGTTCTGGGGACTCCAGATTACCCAGGAAGCACCTTTCCTCGCTGAGTTATCTTGCTGGCTCGACTATAATATCTGAGGCATCCCCGTGCACCTCCGCAGCAGTACACATCCCATGTGTGACAGGTCATCTTTTCTCTCCTAACCCCTGCCTTCTGCTCTGTCTCTCTTCCACATTCCACCAGCCGCTCCTTCCACACCCACTCCTCCACCTGCTCCTCCACACCAGACTGCACTCTGAGCACCAGGGACACAGGCATGGACGGGACATGCAAGGGTCTTCCTCTCACAGCAGGTTTGCTTCACTAAGGGAGGCAGACACTGGGCAAAGTAAACACCAGAGAGCTAAGGGTACAAGGTGACTCTCCTGGGAGAAGTATGTGACACTAAAGCTGAAAGCAGGGGAGGGGGAAGAGCATTTTACACAGAGGCCTGAGCACACAACAAAGAGAAAACGGATTAGGCCTCTTTGTCGGTTAGAGCGTGTATGGGCAGGACTCTGTAAGTCATAATAAGCACTTCATATCCTGTGGCAAGAAGACACCAAGGGATTCTTAACCCAGTTTTGGGAGAAAGGTGGGATGGACTATGGGAAAGCAAAGAGGCAGGAAAACCTTTGCAGTCGTCAGGGCAGGATCACAGCGACCAGACTACGGTAAACATGGAGGAGTAAAGCAGACGGACTCAAGTGCTTTGGGGGTGGCATGGACACGCTCTGCTGATGATCTGAGCATGTAGGGTGGGGAAGGAATCCTGGAGCACTCTTGAGTTTCAGAGCCACCATTCAGACTTCCTTAGTGCAGAAATTTCATGTTGTCTGGCCACAGCCATACCCAAGCAGGCATCACTAATTGATGACCAGCTAATTCTGCAATTAGCTGGCATTTATCTGCCTGTCATCCCTTCTCTGCTGACCATGGTTTCATCTGAACCACACGCTTTTCTATTGGCTCCCTGGACTCCTTGGAGGGGGGCGGGGTGTCTCATGCTTCTGCCAAATTCCAGCCCCAAGTCAGTCCATAATCCATCTCTCCATTCCTATAGTCTTGAGTTTAGGGCAAAAAAGTCAGGGGATACAGAAGTCCCAATGGTCCTTCCCCTGCCACGTCCCCTCTAGTTTTATGAATTCCTTTCATGAATTCAGGCCTGATCAATTCTCCCTAGGTCTACCCAACAACTAGGCCATTCCTTCACCTTCCTTGAACTAAAAAAATAAGCCTTCCAGATAAATTCAATGGTGTCTCTCCCTGTTCAGGAACTTTCCAGGACTCTCAAAGCCCTCTGGGAAAGAAGTTAAACCTCTCCAGGTACCCAGCTACACAGCACCGATTCCCTTCTGTGGCTGCCACCTTTGCCGTGTAAAAACCAAATGGCTTTAAGGTTTCAGTATATGCCACACATGCTCACACTCAACTCTTACAAAGTCCCTACACCCACTCCGGCCTTCTCCATCAGCCAGGCAAACGTGGGTGAATATACGCCCAAGGGAATGTGAAACAGATTTCAGTGAATGAGGACCTTTTTAAGCCCCACATAGAGTCCCACTACCTCACGCCTTTCCCTGGCTTCCGTGACCTGTGGAGTAACTGTTTTCCTTGCCTAGCGTGACCCTCGTAAGGGAGTGTAGGACAGGGGCTAGACGTGACTCTAGAAAGCTTGGCAGCACTCAGAGATTGTCTGGAAGCTCAAGGAGTCTTGGCCTATATTTCACATGCCTGTTAGACCTTTCCTTCTCAGTCACGAACATCTAATGTGGGTATTTCAACCCCAGCAGGAGTCGGCTGCTGTGAGTGGTTGACACTATCTCAACTCTCCCTCTGCTCGGCTTATGTACCTGTGTTGAGTTCCTAGGGTCTATGGCCAGCACCCACCATCTGTCTGTCATCTTATCTGCTCTGACAGGGCCAGTATAAGCAGGGTCATTCAAGGTACATAAGTGAGCTATTTGAGGGCGCTAATGGAAATGCGGTCTATGCAATGACAACCCAAGCTGGAACTTAACTTCTAGTCACCTCCAGGAACCAACCCAGGAGGGCCAGGAGTCACCTTTAGAGGTCAAGGGTCAGGAGCATTAGGGCCATCTCTAGGGATCAGTTGCCTCTATCAGGCAGACACTTCTCATGGGCCAACGGTGCTCAGAGCTTCCTCTATGGGGTTAGAGATCAAAGGCATTTGGGATACTGGGAAGTTACCTCTAGGGATCAAGGGATCAGGGGCCCAGGGGTCAGGGGTGCTGGGGTCACCTCTGAGGGTTGGGCTCGTTATGTTTGTCCCGGTCGTGCTTGATCATGCGGTAGCGGCCTATCCGGACATCTGGGCGTGAGATCTTCATCCCAGTCAGGGAGATCCTAGGAGGGGCGACAGGCAGACTGAACAGGCACCAGGAAAGGTAAGGAGCCCCTCCCAGTCTGTGACTCCTCACCCCCTGACCTGGTCTCCTCTGTCCTGTCCCTACTTACCGGTTGAAGATGTCGTCATCCTCACCGCCCCAGCCCCAGTACTCGTTGGGAAAGCCATTGATCCTCAGAAACTGGGCCTTGCTCAGGCCCGACACACCTCCAAAGTAGCTAGCATAGGGCAGCCTATGACATGGGAGAGCAGATGTTAGGGTCACAGGGGAGTCAAGATGCAGGATCACAGATGGTGAGTGGGAAGAACGCATAACTAGGACCCAGGGAAGAGCTACATTACATAGAAGGATCTGAACTGGGCCAGAGGCTAGGAGGACATGAAGCTGGGACTATGGGCCTGGGTGCAAGTGGGGGTGGGTAGGTCTGAGTCTTGCTAAGTAAGTCTCACCGGAAGCCAAATTTGTCCATGGCAATGGCAAAGTGGCGGGGTTGGTCACCACAACGGTACAGATTGCGGTCGTCCATAGGGACCAGGTCCACATCACTGAAGATGAAGCAGTCATAGGTAGCATCCTCCTTCAGTGCCTCTAGGAAGCCTACGTTGAGCAGCTTGGCCCGGTTGAAGGTCTCTTCACCATGCTGGTGGGGAGGTGGGTGAATGGACACAGGTCAGCTCTGCATCTGTGACCAGCAGGTACCTGCCAGTTTCCAGCATGATCCCAGGGACCCACACAATTGTCTCCCACCCTCACGACTCCCTCAGACTCTTAGGCTGATCCCCCATTCAGAGACCTTTTACAGTTCGGCTCCAATGTGGAATTGTCAGATTCTGTGGCCCAACCAGATTACAGTCCTCAGGCACCACAGAACATGGTGGACTTTTCTGTTATGAAGCACTGGGGTTTCTTAGCACTTCCCCCTATCTAGAATGCCTTGCTTTAGTGCTCAAATTCATGCCTGAAAAGGCTGACTTCTGCTCAGACCTCCAGGCCCCAGTAAAATCCCCCTCCTCTCTGGGCTTCGTTTATACCGGTATCTACTGAACCACTCTGCGGTTTATCTCATCCATTCATTTAAACACGCCCCATGACTTTCTCCTTTGTGCCAGAGGAGAGTCTACAGATGAGAAGCTCCGGTCTACCTCCCTACGGAGCTTACTGTCACCTGACACATAATGTGACACCCTAAATGACCAGCGCTGGCCCACTTCAATTCACTTCCAACTCCTGGGCAGCCTCTGAGACAACACGGGACTGTGCTGGGTGATCTTGTGTTCCCAAGAGGAAAAGACAAGCAACGTGCTACAGGCAGTCACACCTCTGTGAGCGGGGGACCCAAAGATATAGGACTGCTGGGCCCCTGGCCACACAGGCCCAGGCGATTCTGGACAGAGAGGGGTGGATTTGACAAGAATTGGCCCCTCGGGCTCTGCTACAACCCATGCTTACGACAGAAGCCTCTGGAGCTGGCATCTGTGAGTGGGTGCTTCAGTAGGAAAGGAGAAACAGTGACTTCTCCAGGCCCTGGACAAACCTGCTAGGCAGGAGCCGCTCCTTGAAGACCAGGCCACCTGCTCACTGCCTTCCTGTCCTTTCCACATCTCCTCTCCCAGCCCTAGTAGGACACTTTTCTCCTAGCTTATCAGTGTTCTTCCAGCCTCTCTCACCAGCTAGGAGCCCTCGGTCTTCCCCACATGGCTCATAAACACGCTGAGTTCTCTCTCTAGGGAGGAAAACACTTTCAGCCCGCCATCACCCTACCCTTTGCCTTCTCTTCTCAGCAGAGATGTTTTTTAAGCGTTGTCTCCAATTAGTTATTTTGTCAAATCTGATTCCTCCTTCAGCCCACTGCAATCTGCTTCCGCCCCCACTATGCCCCTGAAATGGCTCTCACTGGGCCCACCTTGTTGCTAAATCCACTGGACAGACGCACTTGGTTCACATCCCTCTCCCTCCCCCACACTATCACACAGCTGCCATGCTTCCTTCCTGACACTGACTGCTGGGCTTCCAGGATGTCCACTCTCCAGGGTCTCCTGACATTCTCTGGTCTGTCTTCTGGGCCTCCATAGCTGCCTTCCTTTCCCCATCTAACCCTTGATGATGTCCTGCCCCCGCCCCCACAACATTCCACGCTCTGTAGGCATGGCAGAGGTGGGTTTTAAGAACCTTCTAGCTGGTGAGATGGCTCAGCAGGTACAGTAATTCCTGAATAAGTCTGGTGACCTGGGTTTGATCCCCAGTACCTTCACAAAGTTATCCTCTGACCTCCAAAAGTGTTCTATGGCTATGTACATGTATGTGTGCACGCGCACGAGCACACACACATGCACACACACACTAAAACTAAACCATCTCTACATTGTGGGCTAGTGGTAGTTCAGTTAGTAAGGCATTTGCTGCACACACCTGACAACTGAATTTGATCTACAAAACCTTAAGCCCATGCCGGGCAATGGTGGCGCACGCCTTTAATCCCAGCACTCGGGAGGCAGAGGCAGGCGGATCTCTGTGAGTTCGAGACCAGCTTGGTCTACAGAGCTAGTTCCAGGACAGGCTCCAAAGCCACAGAGAAACCCTGTCTCGAAAAACCAAAAAAAAAAAAAAAAAAAAAAACCTTAAGCCCCAAATCTATGTGGGGGGGGGGCGAGCGGAGAGGAGAGAACTAAACCACAAAGTTGTCCTCTGACCTCCACATAGGTGTCATGGCTTGATTATATACACACAAATATTACACAATTTAAAAAAATGAGCTGGGTACACACCTTTAATCCCAGCACTCAGGGGGCAGAGACAGGCAGATCTCGGTGAGTTCGAGGCCAGCCTGGTCTACAAAGTGAGTTTCAGGACAGCCAGGACTGTCACACAGAGAAACCCTGTGTTGAAAAACAAAAGCAAAGAAAAGGGCTGGGCAGTGGTGGCTAATGCCTTTAAACCCAGGATTCAGGAGGCAGAGCCTGGTCTACACGAGTTGAGTTAGAAGACAGCCAGGGATACAGAAGTGAAACACTGTCTTGAAAAACAAAACAAAGTCTACCTTCTAGTGTTTCCATATCCAATCTCCCTCACAGACTCCCCTCCTAGGTACAGACACACACTCTGACTGTCAGCAGAATGTCCCTTCTCTTCCTCCCCGCAGGCTCCCAACACTCCAGGCAAGGCAGCATCCCCAGTCACTCTCCTCCAGATATGGCCTAGCTCCCATGGGATATTCTCCCATCCCACTCACAGGTATGGCTATGAACACAGCAAAGACTAAATCCCTTGCTTTGTTTTGACATCTTTCTCTCCACTGTTTTACACCCCATAGACTGCCCCGCCCATAAGCACTTCCACCATCTTTTCTGGGGACTAAAATTGCTTCCTAATTGGTCACACTGCTTCTAGGCCTCTCCTCCCTCCGTTCTTCACACATAATCACAGCAACATACGCAGGTTACCCCCACTTCAAATGTTGCCCCACCAGTTCAGGCTAGAGGTCACTGCCAAACATACCTCTCAAGTTCTTGATGTACCCCCCCCAAACTAGCCCTCTAGCTAACCTTTGCTACCCAGCCTGTATGTTAGACTCCAACCCTCATCCACTAGTTCCTAAACACAAGAGATGAGTCCTCTTGCTAAGCCCTGGGCTGCCAGGCCCCTATTCCTAGAAGCTTTACCTTCTCCTGTTATTACCTGTTCATCTCTGACAACAGCATGGCTGAACCAGGCTTCTCTGTGTTCCCACCGGCCTCACTTCAATTCCAATCATATACCTTCCTCCTTATCAGGTCCTCTCTGAGACTCAATGCCACTACTAGCCAGAGCCTAGATGCTATACTTAAGGTTTTGGACTTCATGTGTTTTTCAGGGTCCCAACTCTCCCTCTCTTCAAGGCTCTTGGCATTGCCTCCTAGTTGGTGCACATGAGGCCTCTGCCACCTTGGTTTTGACATCTCTTTTACTTTACAGGGATATCCCAAAGAGATGTCCAACCAAGCTATGTATACACCACAAGAGTACAATGCCAGCACTTATAGGTTCACATCCCCTTCCACACACACAGACTTCCTGCATTTACTGACAGACATGTACCCCCAAATCCATGTAGACTCACACAACCATTAACAGGCAAGGGCCCAGCCTTCTCCAGCCTCGTGTGTGCACCAACAGGCACATGGCCCCCCGTATGCCTGAGCAGGCTCATCCACAGACGCATGAGAGTTTACTGAAGGCTAGTGCTCAGCCAAGGACCACAGTGCACGCACCTGGTTGATGACATAGATACCGTAGCGGAGCCGCTGCCGCCTCAACATGGGGTGCAGATAATGGAGCCAATAGCGTAGGTGGTGCTCCCGGTGTCTAAAGGGGATGATGACTGCCACCGTTTGGGCTGGGATGCAGTCAGGTGGTGTATAGCGGCCTCCCAGGAGCACTCCTGGGTTCTCCCTCTGCACCCGCTCCAGAGGCATGGGTGAGGTGAACTCGATGACCACTCGGCCCACTGCAGGCAGGACAGTGTCAAGAGTCAGGGCCTTTGCCAGAATCCAGGGACACTAGCCACCTGGGAGTGGGCAACAGAGCCCCTGGAATAGCCCTCCATCAATAGATCTGGAGCCTCGGTGCCCCCATGGTTCAGCGCTCCAGCTCCCTAGGCACATTGGTAGGGTCCTCTTCCCACCCCTACAACAGGTAGGCCCTACTCTACAGGCTCACCAAGACCAGGTGGCACATCAGGACAGGGTGGAATGACAGGAGCTGTGGGGCCAGGTCGGGCACTGGGCACTTCAGGAAGCCCAGAACTAGCGGCAGTGGCATTGGGCCGAGAGCAGTTGGTGCTGCTGCTGGCTGCAGGGTAGAGGGCATGGGCTGGGCTTCGGGTACTGAAGCGGCTGAAAAAGGCCAGGTGCTGGGCGTAGACGTCAAAGTAGAGGATGACAGCCACAAGGAAGTGTAGCAGGCAGAGAAGGAGCACAGCCTTGCAGACCCGCTCCAGCGTCCCCCCCAGCAGTCTGCTCATCCCGCAGGTGGCCAATGGCCTGCCCAGTGGGCCCAAGCATCTGGCTGCCAGCCTGAACAGGGGGGAGAGAAACAGATCCCACAGGTCAGGGCAGGACAGGTAATGCTACCCACCTGCTTCCTACTTGGCGGCTCATTCACAGACCCCTATCCTCACTTACCTTTCATAAACACCTTGAAACTCATGGACTTGTTTGTATTCTACCTGCGGACACACCGACAGCCACTGGCAACTCATGTTCTGCCATCCTAGACAAACCCCAGCACTAAGTCACCCGGACACACACGCCAACCCTCGCTGCATGCCTCTACACACTGGCTCGCACAGCAGCAGGCACAGGTGAGCTGGATTACCCGGGACTGTATCTCAGCACTGCGGCTCCACCTGCGCCCCAGAGACCAGAGATCGACTCCTCAACCCAGGATACACCGCTTAGGGAATGGATCATTTCCTGAATGCCTATCACGGAGGAATGTTCCTACTTTACACTATGGCTTCACTTAGTCCTCCCAAGGGTCCTGATGGGGAAAATTATTCAGACCCATGGCATGCTGAGGCATTCAGGGGCCAACAGCAAGCAGGCCTGACCAACCAGGACCAGGCTGGGAAGGGCCTTCAGCATCCAGGGGACCCCAGATGGAGAGGATGTTAAAAAGGATTCTTCCCACTGGAACAAGGGTGAAGGAGGGTGAAGGTACCATGCAGGGCTAGCCACAGATATCCCTCACCTAAATCTCAGGCTGTCTCTGGAGCCTGAGCAGGGAAGCTAGTTCTGATTCCTGAAATGGACTAGGCTTGGCCCTGGAGGAGCAAAGTTCCTAGGATGGCAGAGGTGGACGGGGGTGGAGGTGGTGGTGGTGGGGTGTCTTGTCTTGCTTGGCTCAGAACTCTGTTGTAGTTTCGAAAGGTCAACAAACACTTCTGGCACCGCTCCTGAGAGCAGGATATCTCAAACACAGAGTTACAGACACCTTTAGTACCAGCAGTAGGCACCCACACTCTAAGGGACACACAGAAACCCACATAGAGAACCAGATACACTTGGGGTGACAGTAACATACAAGCCACATACATCAACAAACCGCGGCTCCCAGACAAGCTTAGCCATACACCACACTCCCAGACTCACGTGCAAGTATTCCCACCTCTCCCTCCAGGGCAGGGGCTCTGGGTCGGGCTAACCACCAGTCTGAGGGGTGCGCCTGGGCGGGGCTGGGAGGCTGAACACGTGGCAACCCGGGACGGGGGAGGCAGCAGAGGACAGGTGGGTGTGGAGCCCTGGGGAGGGGTGCATGCAGTGGGAGATGTGGATGTGGGGCCGGGGGCCGAGCGCCTCCACCAGACACAAGGCCGGGGCGAGCGAGGACAATGAGGGAGGCCCGCTGGGGGCGGACGCAGGAGCCCAGGCGGCTAGCGGGATGGGGGTAGGGTGGGGTGCAGCCAGGCCAGGGGCAGCGCCGGCGCCTCGCTCACCGGGTCCTGGGCTGGGATCTGGGGCGGCGCGCGGGTGTCTCCCTAGTGGGGCTGGGTCTGGAATGTCGGGGCCCTGGGTTGGGGGCCGCGCGCGCCCTCCTCCTCTCACCCAGCGCTCGGGGCTCAGCAGGGGGCGCCGCTCCAGCTCGGGTAGGGATACCGGCTCCGGCAGCTGCGGACGGCTCCGTCCCCCATGGCCCGGCCCCACCGCCCGGTCAGCGGTCTCCGCGGCCCCCGGGCCACCTCCCGCCGCCGCCGCCGCGGGCCATGGAGCCGAGCCGCCCCGGGAGGCAGGGCGGGGCCGGGCAGACCCACGGACCGGCGGACCGACGGACCACTGCGCTGCCGCCTCCCTCCCGCGCTACGGCTCCTCGGAGGGGCAGGCCAGGCCGGCGCGCCCGCGCGCGCGCCCCCGCGGCCCCCGCCTCCAGCGCGCCCGCACGCGCCGCGCGCCGCTCCACCGCCCGCCCCTGCCGTTGGCCCTGCGCGGCCCTGCCAGCGGGGAGACGCTCATGCGGATGCCCGAGACCCAGGAGAGGCGCGGGAATTCATCAGGTTCCTCCACCAGCTTGCCTTAGCGATGGAAAGAGGCAGAAGCCGGCTGGCTAGGCCCTTCAGGTTGTTGAGACTGGGTCTGGCTAGTGGGCCACCTGGGGTCAGGGCCTTTCCAACTCTTTCGCGGGTGCATGATTCAAGGTCAGCCAACCAGGGCTGCCAGCTGGGTAAGACCCTTAAAGGTGTTAACTAAAAATGACTTCTGGGGTAAGAGCAGGATAACTAAGATTAGGGAAACAATCTAGAATTTGATAGGATGGGTATGGGCGGAGTTGAACAGGGCCCCAGGAATTGAGACCACTGAAGAGGTTCTTGAAGATTTAGGTGTTACACAACTATCAAAAGCAAAAAAAAAATTGGATTCCAGGAAGAGAAGGTGTAGGAAGTCTCAGGAGTAGGAAAACTGAGAGAGCTAATTGGCTATAGTCAGCTTGCATCTAGTGCATACGACTCCAAGGGCCTAGGGCTAGGAAGATCCTAGAACCCAGACTTTAAGAGGCTCCCTGATATAGGTAGTCTAGCACCCTGCCCTTGCCACCCAGGAGCCAGCACCTTCCACAGCAGAGGTGGTGCCGAAAGAATATTAACAAGAGGTTACGGTGAGTGTACAGGCCCCACCCTTCCTCTGTGAAAGGTGTCGCAAAGGGCCAACAGACGCCTCAATGACCGGGACAAATACCAAGTTTATTTCACAAACACTAGGAAGATGGGCTGGATGGGGGGGTAGGGGACACAGGTGCACAGCTGTACACAGTCACCATCAGCAGCCCACTCCCCACACTGGGGTTCAGTCTGGACTGCAATGCCTCCAAAGTCAACAGGCAGCAAGAGGTGAGTGCAGGAGGGCCCTGAACACCAAGCCCAGGAAAGGCCAGGGACACAGCTCCAGCTGTCCCAGGAAAACCAGCAATAAATAACAGTGGGGCACGGCCCCACCCACACAGATCATCTAGTCACCCATCTTCACTCTGGAGGTCTGCAAAAGAAGAACAGGGACAAATCAGGCAGGGACAGTGACAAGATCACAACCAGCAGGCCCGTGAGTAGACAGACAGACCACAGATGGATGACCATACAAGACAGACACACTGATAGGCAGACATGGACAGCGACAAAGGAGATCAGCAATACAACAAAGAGGAGAAGCATGGACAAAGCCAATGTCCCCAGGAGTCAACCTAGCCAAGCAGCCAAAGTCATGTTTAGACCGTCAGGCTGGTCTTTTCACCACAAACCCACACACTGACAAAATACAGAATCCAGACGTGCGAGTCTACTGACAGCATGACGTACATATGCACACAGACCCTGAGAGGGAAGTGTGTCAAGATTGTCACGGACATCCCTCACAGGCTGTATCACAAAGAGGACATTCCCAGAGGCAGCAGAGGAAACGGGTGCAAACAGGGACTAAAGGAGAGATATATGCATATATAGCAACAGACAAAGGGGAACCAAGAGATGGGAAAGGGTCTCACAGTTCTGGGTGGAGAAGGGAGGAGTCTATTCTTCTCAAAGCAGAGTAAGGCTACGCTGAGGACAAGGACAAAGAGGCCACAGTTCCCTAGGGGGATTCAGCACCTGAAGGATTGCGACGATGACCCCAAAGAGGCCAATGGCACTGCCAAAGATCTCCACGATGAGAATCTTTACAAAGAGGCTGGGGTTCTGTGCATCAGCTAGGGCGGCCCCACTGCCCACGATGCCCACGCAGACTCCACAAAAGAGGTTGGAAAGACCAACTGTGAGGCCGGCCCCAAACATGGAGTAGCCTGGAGGATAAGATAAGCACAGGAGACGATGAAGGATCCGAAATGGGCTAACGGGATCAATCCCACCCCAACTCTGTAAAGCAGGCTCAAGCAGCTGAGAATATAAAAAGGAGTCTGAAGCTGGGAAGTCGGAGCTAGGAGCAAGTGTGTGGAGCCCAGACACCTATGTCTGTGTGTACGCATGTAGGTGGGGGTGCGGGGATGTCCACTCTAGTTCTGTAGTGCTGGCTGGCTTCTTAGCTCAGTTCCCGCCACTTAAGGCCCATACCACCATGCCTGGCAAGGCTGAACTTTGGGCTATCCACTCACCTGCATGGTAGTTTCGATGGCCAATGGCCTTGGGGTCAGTAGCACTGAAAGGCTGAGGAGGACAGGTCATCAGAAGCCATCCCTTAATGCAATGCACCTACCTTCTCCCTCCAGTCTTTAGGCAAAGCATAAACCACTGGGTTTTCCCTTACCTCAGCCATGTTGCTAATGACAATCGCCATGATGATGCCATAGATGGCCACAGCTTCACAGAAGATAATGCTGGCAATAGTAATGGTAAAGGTTGGGGGAGGGGTGGAGAAAAGAGAGGAGAAGGAAATCAGCCATTTGTCAGAAAATCCCCAGCCAGCTCTCCTTGACTCACGATGAGGCTGGTCACAAGCCAGTATGTCAGCAGACCTCCATCGCAGCAGGTTGGCTTTGACGACCAAAGCCTCTTCTACTCACCTAACCAAGTTCTTGGTCTTGATTCTGGGGGCCTTCACCCCACCCCCAATGATGGAAGAGCCGGTAATATAGATGCCCCTGGTGGAAGGACACACTGATTAGAGGTGCTCAAATAGTCACACTGTCCCCAGCATGATTAAGAACCCAATGACACCACCACCACAACTCAGAACTTCCCACTAGCCCCACTGCCCCGACACTTACCAGGCTGCTCCAACCACAGACAGCGAAATTGCTAGGCCAATGCCCAGATTCGACCACATGAAGGGAGAAGTTTCTGTCAGGAACCTGGTGTGGGAATAGGGAAGAAAGCCAGTCGACTGTGGTCAGGAAAGGGCAGGGCTGGGGGAGAGTGAGTACACGAAACTCAGCTCCCACCCAGCCCCAGACCCCAGTCCCGGTATTTCCCATAGGTCCTTGTGTCTGAAGAGTTGAGCTAGGGCTCAGACTACAGAAAGAAGGGGCTCCTAGGAGAATCCCCGCCATGCCCTTACCATGCCACATCAAAGCGGAAGCCCAGGTCAAAAATGGTGTAGCAGATTCCTGCAGCAATGAGAAAAGGAGTTAAGGGTTGCTCTTTTGAGACACATTCCCCAGCCCAACTGCCCGACACATCTAAGACAAGAGTCCCGGAGCGAAACAGAACCTCCGCCCTGGCCTCCATTTTTTTTCTTCCTGCCACTCCTTAGGTAACCCGTCTCAATGACACCAAGCCCCTCCTCGGTCAAGCGAGGCATCCAGGCCGTGCCAGATCCCGCCGGCCCAGTCGCTGTTTACCCAACAAGCTGTGAAGGGGGAAGGCAGGGAGCGAAAAGAGGAAGCAGGGCGCCCAAGTCTGCGTTCGCAGACTAGAGGGGGGCGGCGGTCGCGACCCTGGAAGGGCCGGTGTGGCTCTCGCAGCCCGGGGTCGGCCCCCTACGTTGCGGTAGGGCACCGCGCTGGGCCGGCTCCGGCCGCCACCTGCCCCCGCCCCAGCCGGTCAGCTCAGTCAGCCCCGGTCCCGCTCACCCACGACGATCATGCAGGCCCAGAAGGCCACAAAGATCCCAGTGTAGAGCAGCGCCAGCCCCGTCATGGCAGCAGCGACGGCGGGGGTCGGATCGGTGGGACCTGAGAGAACACCCGAGACCACCGTCCGCCCCGCAGTCTGTTGGCCCGCCCCGCAGTTCCACCTGACCGACGCATGTGACGCGCCGGCTCCACGTGACCTCCGCGCACAGCGGATGGCTGGCTGCGGTAGGGCCGCGGTAGACGTCGTGCCGCTGAGCACTGTGGTAGTTGTAGTCTTACCCGGCGCTCTGCTCGCCAGGTGCGGATCTACACTTGCGCTGCTTGTTCCCTAACCTGCCCACTGGACTCCCGGTTTTATTCTCCAACCACTGCAGATCCTACCGGTCTTTTCTAGTCCTACCTAGTTGTAGGAAAGCTCTGGATTGTTCCCTCTGCTTGAAGGAGGCTTTCGTGGCCTTCGCACTGCCTAGCTAACACCTGGTGGTCATCAGAGGTCATTCTTATAGGTTGCCTTTCCTAACCCAGAGGCAGGGTGGAGTGCAAGCTGTGAGCTCCCGTGAAGTCCAGGCGGTGCTTTCAAGGACATGTCATTCTCGTGCTCAAATGTCCCGTGGTTCCTATTTCACTGGGAACAGAAGAGAAAATCCTTAGTCTCCTATGGTACGCAAAACTATGCTCCCAGGCCCCTAACGTATTCTGCGGCGTCTAGCCTCCAAGCTATTCCCGTCAGTGATACCCCTCCCTCTTGCATTTGTTCACCCTGCTTCTAGGTTCATGTGCCCCACTCTCTAGCTTCCAGTCTTTGCTCACCTTCCAGGCTTTCCTTACCCATTCTGTGTAACATTCCAACCCCTAACTCCCCTAAACAACCCTTTCTCTTTCGCAGTTTTGTTTTCCCATAATTCTTAGCACCACTTGGTGTACTACGTTCTGTTTTGTTTCTGTCTGTCCATCCTACCCAGGAGGTGGAAGCACCATGGTTGGTTGTACTCACTGTGTTTCTAGCGCCTGACATACAGGTGGGTCCTAAGAACGTGGCAGAATACATGAGTGCTGCTCACTTGAATCCAGTTCCCACGTCAGTTTACAGCTCTGCCTTTATCTTTAGCCTGGACACTACGTGATCTGGACAGTGCCAATTTAAGAGTCCTGGGTAATGTGGACAATGAGTGGGTAAGTTTTGTTTTCTTCTGGGATTCAGTAACCACAGACAGACAGACACACACTCCAGTGCTGGGGAATTAAAACCTAGGACCTACAACTGAGACAAGCACTCTACCAAGCTCCACCTCCAGCCCCAGCGACGACACTTTGGTTTAAGTACCCACCATGTTGACTGGTCTGTTTAGGCCCAATGTGCTTTTCCACTTCTTTTATTCTGACAATTTTTTTTTTCTTTTCAAGATCCAGCTCAGGACTCCCCTATATGGGATGCCTCTTGAATCTGCTATGAGGTCCAGTTGTCCCCGGGGCTCCCTTCTTCACATACAATTCTAATTCATGGGGTCACTATTTCTTCCCAACCACACTCCGAGGACAGGAACCTGGTCACATATGTAACTCCTGTACCCACCCACAGGAACTGTGTAGAACCGAGATGTGTTTGGTGAATAAAGAGAAGCAAGAGGAGGAGGGTTCAGTTTATTTCAGTTTTCTTGGTGTCTCCCAGAGACAAGTCTGAGTCAGCATAGCCAGAACTGTCCTGCGGAGCTTTGTGCTGTGACAGAACTGTCCCACACTGCCATGCGAGTGGAACTGAGAAACAGGTTTCATCCACTTTAGAACTGCAGAAGTCATGTGTCTCATGAACACTGTCTTGGACAGTGTGGGTCTAGACCAGTGGTTCTCAATTAGAAGCAGTTACATGGTATCTGGAGATCATTTGGGTTGTCATACCTGGGGGGAGGTGCTTTTGCTAAAGCTAAACATCCCACCATTTAGAGAATAGCCTCCGCAGTAGAACCACTTTGCCTAGAAAGCCAACAGTGCTGAGGGGAAGAATCCTGGTGTGGATCATCTCCTGCCCTCAACAGTGCTGAGGGGGAAGAACCCGGGTGTGGATCATCCAACTCCTGCCCCTGAACAGGGCAGAACTATATTGCACACCAGGAACTGGGGTCAGCCACAGTCCCAGGCTGCTGACAGATGGGCCCAGGAAAGGCCTGAACCTTTTTTCCCCACCAAGCAGGCGTTTATTGCACCGAGGCATGCCGAGCCAGTGCCAGGACAGGCTAGATAGGCCCTCAGGGAGAAGCCACTGGCATTCCCTCTGTCCAGGTTCCTTCAAGCATCACTGTAGAGGAGGAGACGCTGGTTCAGCCGATTTGTCACTCTATGACACTGGCCTCGCATGGCATCAGCTGCTTCCCTCATCCTCATAGGCAATGGCAATACCCCGTCTTCCGCAGACAGCTTCTTTCACTGGTGTCTGGCCCAGGCGGGGCTCCAGCCCCTGCCAGCTCCGGGAACTGAGGAATGAAGCTGTAGAGGGAATGAGAACAAGCTGTGTGGGCTGGACCTGGACAGGACTCTAGCAGGGGGCAAGCACTCGCATGCTTACCTGCAGGGCTGCCCTCAGCCAGCTCCAGGACCCTAGCAGGGGGCAGGCACTTGCATGCTTACCTGCAGGGCTGCTCTCAGCCAGCTCCAGCTGTGGTCTTTGAGCTAGGGCAGAGCATCCAGTGTCACGTGACAATTTCCAAGAAGGTGGTGCTCGGAGATCCCCAGAAATGAGGGATACATCTGGGGTGTCCCACAGTTCTGAATCAGGTGGTGGGAGTGGCACATGGAAGGGGGAACCTGAGAAGGAAGGAGAGGATAGCTATCCTGGTCCTTCAACTCCAAGCCCCAACTTTCAAGCCAAGATGTGTCCCCCACCCCCACCCCGCCACTCACCAGGCAACAGCTCCGCATAATGTGTGAGGTGGGGAGCCAGGCCTGGGGGTGGCCAGGCAGGGTTACAGGCAGCCTCCAGTTCACATGGCGTCAATACAGGCCGCAAGAAGCCACCTGAAGGTTGGGGGGCTAGGGCTCCCAGAGGACAGGCCAAAAGCACAAAGACATCCATCTCAGGGAAGTTGGCAAGCTTGGCAGGTGTGGGCCTCCCCAGGGCCAGTACGTAGCTCCGTTTCCCGGCAGCCTCAGTCAGCTTCCGCAAGTGTGCCAGGGCCTCGCGGTGTTGAGCTACACCTAATGTGCCTGCCAGCAGCCCTACTACACGGGCATCTCTGGCCCGCTCTACAAGATACAGTCTTCGAGCTCTTAGGCGCCCAGCCTGGGCACCCTGGTCCTGTGTCTGTCCTGTGTCTGGACAGCAGGAAATGAAGGGTTGTCCTGGTGTCCACCCCAAGAGCAGTCTGCTCAGGTCTGGATCAAGGATAGGGTCAGAGCTAGCTTGAGAGCTCCCCACATAGAAGGCACCGTATTCTTCCAGACACCTTCCTGGGCTCAGGGGGAAACGTCGTCCAAAACGTTCAAGGGGCTCAGGCTGTGAACTTGGGGACCCCACTGGCAGGGGCAGAGCTGGACTGGAGATGAGCAGATCTTGATACTTTGGGCGCAGGAGAGTGACCAAAGCCTCTGAAAGAGAAGGGGGTGGTATGGGAGTTGAAGTCCGGCACAACAGAAGATGCCTCATCCTCAGGAGACTAAATGTGACCCTAAAGTACAAGCAAGGTCAAGCTGCTATCAAGAGCTCTATGGAAGCGTGTTTCATAGGGGAAATTAAGGCATGCAGCCACGCATCTACCCCTCCTTCCCTCACAGGTATAATTTCTCACCTAGGGCGTGGGCACAAGCTGGCTCACTCAGCAGTACCACCGGAGCTGTGGGATCTGGGTTCTGGGCTTCAAAGGCCTTTGCACAGAGTTCTAAGGCAACAGAGCGCTGACCAAGGACGAAGGTGATGGGCAGCAGACGGGCAGGGGGGCTTAAGCAGGCAGGACCAAAGTGGACAAGGGCTTGCGCTCCAGCCTGCTCAGCACCCAGCACATCCACACAGCAGCTGCAAGGGGGAGAGAGAGAGCGCTGGTGAGAGGCCTCCCTACCTGGAAAGGGCTGTCAACAATGGGAAATGTGGCCAGTGGATAAAATGGTAACATGTTAGGAATTCACTGTCACGGAGGGACGCCGGCACCAGGAGCTTCTCATCATTCAAACAGTCACTGGAGGCAGATCCTGTCAGCAAGAAAACCCCACGGGGCCTAGATCTTCAGACCCGACCACTGACTCCCAGCATGAGTTCATACCTGCCATAAGCCGTGTCTCCCAAAATGAACATCTTCGATCCCGTGACTTCCTCCAGCCGTGCAGCCACTGCTGCAGCGTCTCCCAGTAACTGGTCAGGGAACTGTAAGGCCACCTGTAAGCACAAATCATAAAGTCAGCAACGGTCCACTCCTCCACCAAGAGCGTCTGTAAAAGAGACACTCAAGTTTCAAAGTCCCTACTTCCAGAGGGACACTCGGCCCCACGGAGTGGCGGGTGGTCCGTTCGACGCGGGCGAACTCCGTTTTCCTCAACCCACATAGCATCCAAAATCCCAATCCCGGCAAGCCATCCCCAGAGGCGAGCCAACCCTCGCTTTCTAAATTGGCTCTCACCCGCTGACACCCTAAGTCGCAGACAAATTTCGTGACTCGCTCCAGCTCATACACTCGGTCAAGGTCTTCGGGAGGAGTGAGCAGTCCTGGGACTCCGGCCTCCCGCTGTAGGGCCGTCTCCGCGGGGCTGCTGAACGTAGACTCCATGGGGCACAGGTTGAGTGGGGAGAGACGCAGCTGCGCCCCTCGAAGTCACAGCAGTTTTGTTTGTGGCTTGGGACCAACCTGTTCAGGGGCCCCAGGATTCACGTCCAACGCTTCCAAACTCCCGGTTCTCCACTACACATGGACCTATTGAGATTATTTCCGGGTTCAAGGAATGCCCACAGAGAACCAATCACCACCCTCGTACTCAGGACCAATCGGAAGTGCCGCGAAGCCTTGTGGGTGTTGTAGTTCCACAGGCTACAGCTTCTTTCCGGGTACCTTCAGGTCAGCCTGCTGGTGCCCTGTGGAACTTCAGCTTCCTAAATCACTAATTCAGTGTGAGCAGGTCCTATCCGCTGGTCACAGTAAGTATCTCATGTGCAATGAAATTTGGTTTTAACATTTGTGTGTATGTGTACATGTACATACGGTGAGAGCAAGGGTTCTTGAAGATCCAACTCAGGTCTTCAGATTTGGCTGCAAGCTTCCTAATCCTCCAAGCCATCTCACAGACCCCATAATTTGAGACAGGGTCTTATGTGTAAACGAAGCTGGGTCTCTCTGTTCTGCATAATTTCCAAATAGGTGCCCACTGCTTGGGTTTGAATATTTGTGGGTGGGCACTGATAGGAATCAATGTCTTTATGCCCTTTACCTTGTCTGCTGAAGGACTGTCCCAAGGGTCAAATTATAACTATACCTGCTATCTTCAAATCTGTCAATCAAACACAGAGCCCTTTGCTAAATTTATTAGGCACTACATTCTCAGGAGCGAGAATCATCCCGACTTAGAGATAAATTGATCTGAAGTAACAAGAAACAGGACAGTGGGATAATCAGCATCAAAACCAGGAACTGGGCTGTAGACCCCACATTTATTCTCTCCTCACCTCCTTGGAACTTAACCCGGGGCCTTGTGCAAGCTAGGCAAGAGAGCTGCTGCTGAGCTACATCCCCTGCCCTAGACCCTACACTCACCTACCTTACACACTACTTTATCAGGAGGAGGGAGGGTAGGGGACAAGGGCTCTTAGCATGTAGTGGGATAAGAGAACTGAAAACATGTGGCCCATCTCTGCATCCACCAGGGGAGATAAGAAATCAGTACTGTAAGGATGGGGCTGGGGGTGTGTGTGGAGAAATGGCTCAGTGGCTAAGAGCATTTGCTGTTCTTGCAGAGTTCTAGGTTCATTCACCAGTACCCACATGGTGGCTCATAACGGCTTGTTATTCCAGTTCTAGGTGACCCCTCTTCTAATACCTGCAGGTAGCTACACTCATGTGGTGCAGACATATATTCAGGCATATATACACCTATGTTGGAGGAGGGAGGCCACTTGCTGGTTCCTGATCACCTGGCTAGCTTAGACTCAAAATCACACAGAAACCAAATTAATTAAATCACTGCTTGGCCCATTATTCTAACTTCTTATTGGCTAATTTTTTTTTTCGAGACAGGGTTTCTCTGTAGCTTTTGGTTCCTGTCCTGGAACTAGCTCTTGTAGTAGGAGCTGCGGGCTGTGTTCCTGCTGCCCCAGCTCCTGGTCGCCTAGCTAGCTTATGCCCCAAAATAACAACACACAAACTGTATTCTTTTAAACACTGCTTGGCCCATTAGCTCTAGCCCTTACTGGTTAATTCTCATATCCCGATCAACCCATCTCTAATAATCTGTGTAGCATCAGTCTTACCGGGAAAGATTCAGCATGTCTGACCTGGCGGTTTGCTTCATTGCGTCTGCTCTGGAGAAGAGTGGCATCGCATCTGCCCCAGAGAGGAGAGGATATGGCATCTGAACTCACTTCCTCTTCCTCCCCGCATTCTGTTCTGTTTACTCCACCCACCTATGTTCTAACCTATGAGGGCCAAGCAATTTCTTTATTATTTAACCAATGACCTTCCTCCATCATCTTGTAGTCCAGGCTGGCCTCGAACTCACAGAGATCTGCCTGCCTCTGTCTCCTGAGTGCATGCGCCACCACCGCTCGGCTTTATTGGCTAAAATTTAACCCATTTCTATTAATCTGTGTATCGCCACTGGCTGTAGCTTACCAGCTAAAGTTCCGGAGTCTGTCTCCAGTGGGGCTACACGGTGTCTCTGACTCTGCCTTCTTCCTCCCAGCATTCAGTTTAGTTCCTGCTGCCTAGCTCTGTTCTACCCTATCAGGCCAAGCCAGTTTCTTTATTCATTAACCAATATAAGCAATACCGAAGATTTTCAAAAACTGGAACTGAGAACTGGGATGATAAAGGAGATACCGTTTGAGACAGATGCTAGCTGGCTCAGGAAGAA
Source organism: Chionomys nivalis (assembly GCF_950005125.1). Lineage (NCBI taxonomy): Eukaryota > Metazoa > Chordata > Mammalia > Rodentia > Cricetidae > Chionomys > Chionomys nivalis. The sequence continues at coordinate 32,498,284 of NC_080096.1, read as the reverse complement.
AAGGAATGAAAAAGAAAAGGGCAGAATCAATACAGAAGCCAGGAAAAGAGCAGAGGAGTAGGCTGTGGTTCTCCCACAAAATGAACTCCGATATCACAGACGGGAGTGGGGAGAACTCAGCTCTGCTCTTCAGGTTTTACTGACAAGTCTGGGGCAGACCAGACAGAACTTTAGCTCAGAAAGTAAAGGAGAAAGCCTGGCTGCTGGGCGCTGTCCATGGTCCTGATAAGCCTGCATTAGCAGTCCTGAGAGGGCAGAGTTGGGTTCACAAGCAATACTAGGTTAGGTAACAGTCCTCTGTAAGGACTGAAAAGCCTTACAGCTGCACTCCCCCGCCCTCCCATGCACACTTTGTACAGCCGCCTTGAACACGTATAAGTTCAGGTGTTCTAAAACACCTTATCAGGCTGCAGGTGATCACGAGTTATGACCCAGTGCTCTGTCCTCTTGCAATGTACTCAAACTATTTCCCTCCAAAATAAAAATATATGTAAATAAATGTAAATAGAAACAAAATAAAGTCTGGAAATAAATCTCCACTCCATTTCTTCCCACACTCCACGTGGATCCTGAAGGCCCACATTTTCTCATCAGAAATGTAACTTTCTCCACTGTGTACAGTAGCTATGAAAGGGGTCAGACTTAGTTTGGCGTAGAACCAGGGACCTAGTACTCAGCATTGCTGATTAAATGTGTCCATGGATCTAACAGGAGCGTGTATGGGTTGCTGATGCTGATGTAGCCTCTCACCCTGGGAGAAAGGGCAGTATTTGGTTCCAGGCTAAGCAACTTAAACAAGTGCCCACTCTGGGAGCTGTCTTCTCCCTGGGAGCTAGGTATCCCCACCCTAGGACTTAAGTGTCCCACCACTCTTTTGTTTTTGTTTGTTTTTTGAAACAGATCTCTCTCACTTTTTACCTCTGGCTATCCTGGAACTCATTCTATAGACAGACTGGTCTCGAACTTAGAGATCCGCCTGCCTCTCCAAGTGCTGGAATTAAAGGGTGTGAACCTAGCCTATGTCCCTACTATTGTTTTTGGGTTTTTGTTTTGTTTGGTTTGTTTTTTTGAAACAAGGTTTCTCTGTAGCTTTGGTGCCTGTCCTGGTACTAGCCCTTGTAGACCAGGCTGGCCTCAAACTCACAGAGATCTGCCTGCCTCTGCCTCCCGGGTGCTGGGATTAAAGGCGTGCGCCACCACTGCCGGCCGTCCCTATTATTGTTAACCAAGACCTGGGTCCAAGCATCCTTCGATTCTTCCATCAGGCCTGGGTCCAGTTAGGTGAAGGTGGAAGCAGAAAGGACACAGGCAGTAGTGAGGGTGCAGGTTTATTCTTTGGGAATAGGAAGGGGTAAGAAGGGGTGAGTGGGACACAGGTGTCCCTCAGTAGTCAGCTGTGTAGTCTGTGCCATGTAGTCCCCGGCACAGCAGTGTAAATTCCTTCACCATCTCCTTCACTCGTCTCTTGTTCACTCGCTCACTGGAGGAGGGAAGGGAGAGCATGTTAGCATTGTCCACCAACACCATCACTTCCAGACCCAAACTCAGGCCCATACCAGCTCCGCTCACCGAAGGATCTGCTGGCTGAAAGTGTCCTTCTGCTCAGGGCTGAGACGGGCAGATGGGAAACCAGGTGGCTGTAGTGCCTCCTTGATCCATACGCTCAGGAGGCTAAAGCAGTGTTTGTTCAGGGCAAACAGGATATCGGCAAAGCAGTCCATGAGGCTGCGGGAGGCCTGGCCCCCAATGGCCTAAGAAAGAGGGGTTCTCAGTACATAGCCTTTCTCCCTTATGGCAAGGAGTCTTAGGCATATTGCAGGCTCTCTGGGATACGTCCGCAGCCAAGCTCTTTAAGTAGGCACTGTCTTCTGAGAGCCAGATCGTCACAGATCATCACAGACCCTCACAGCAACCCCAACAACATTCAGACATTTAATCGCGGGAGAGACAGAATCAGAGAGCTTAGGAAACCAAAGACCCGGCCCCGCACCCCAACAATACCAGCTGCTTCAGCAGTGAAGGTCCTCCCACATACCAGCCCACCACTTACTCCAGCTCACCTCCAGAACTGCTATGAGCAGCATACGGCCATCTTCCTGTACCACTTTTCCCACAGACTCTATTTCCCCACACCGAGGCAGGAGCTCAGTCTGCAGAAGATGAGAGGCCTGTGAGCCCCATCTCCTTCCCACCTCTCCCTGGGGACAAGATCTGGATACCACACCTCCACCCCCTGAGTCCTAGGGGCACAGGGGCCAGGGGTTAGCATTGGACTCACAAAGAAGCCACAGGAGGCCTTGACAGTAGGTGCCTCAGGGAACTTGAGGGCCAGCACAGCTGTGGGAGAGGTGGAGGTAAATCAGATGGAGCCTAGAGATACAGGGGAGCCCAAACCCAACTCTCCACTTGGCTCCACTTACCACACTGGAACACAGCTTTGACATCCAATCGCTCACACTGGAACAAATCTGGCTTCCGCTTCAAAGCCTGCAGAAGGTGGAGCTGGTAAGCCCAGCTCCAAGCAACTCCAAGGATCATCCCCGCCACTCACCTGCCACCCGAGCTCCTAACTTCACACATCACATGTACTGGATGCCACCCAGACATCTCTGGGAACTCACATTACCCCAGAGTTCAGTCAAGTGAGAAACTGCCCCCGGGATGTGGAATATATACGTAGGTGTACCCGAATGCCCAGGGATGGGAGAGGCTGTGGGTGGGGACCATTAATGTAGAGTATTTAGATCCCAAATCAGTCCCTAAGCAAAAATCCTCCCCTCTCCCCTCCCAAAGGCCCCAGGTGGCCAGTAGTGACTGTGTTTTGAATCACAGGAAGTGGAGGATCCTTGGGTTTATGAGCAGGGTAGCAAGAAGAAGAGATAACAATTGGACATGAAGCCCCAGTCCAGCACGTCCAATTCCTCTCGTTCTCCCAGCTCCTCCTCAAGAAGAAGAAAAGTAGGAAGATCTAGATCCCGTCTCCCTTCTCTCCTCCAGGATACTCTGTCCAGGTCTGCTCAACCATCCCCACCCTAGGAGCCAGTGCTGCCATGGGGTAGCAGATGGAGGGATGGGGGCAGATGGCCTGCCCCAAGTGCTACCAGACACGGTTGGCACACCCTTGAGTGACAGGAAACGTTCGGCACAGCTCCAGCAGTCCTTAAACACTGCTGTTCTCCAGTGACGCCCCCAGCGCACACCACAGAGACCTTCCCAACCCCTCATACACCTTCTGCCCCCGTGTTTATCCAAGTGTAAACCCCTACATGTACCCCGACTTGAAATGCCCTCCTTACATACCTCTGTCATACTTACACACCCTCACATCCACTAGTCTGCATTTACCACACTCTCACTACAGTTACACACCCAACCCCACCCATCCCAAAAATCCACACACTCACAGCCCTCTCCCACGTACACCATCCCAACACACCCACAAACATACTCAAACAGCCTCCTTGCCAAAGTACACCGTCACAGGTCCCCATACACATACCCACCCAGGGTCAGCACACCCTTATTCTTCACTCCTCGTGTCCCCGTGAAACTGTAGGCTCCAGGGGAGCAAGAGCCACACCTACTGTATGCGCTCAGTCTGTCAGCGTACAGCTTTACCTCAAACTCAGCGAATATGGGAAGAGCAAGCGAGGGCCCCATTTACTCCAATCCACGGGATCCTCCAACATGGAACCCATCACACTACCTCCATCCACCCACAGCCTGGCACATATCTGCCTGCCATGCTCATTCAGTGTCGGCATGGTAACAACTCACAACATTATTTCCATTAAAAACTCACTTCACCAGAGCAAACACACACACACACAGCCAACACATATTCATGTTCAGTGTCCATCCATGGTCTAACATCACAATCAACACACATACAGTGTAGAGGCCACCCTCCTCACATGTCACGGCAGTTTCACATGTCTTAATGTTCAGCACGACGTGCGTCCTACTTACAGCACATGACCTCTGCTCCCTTCCAGACCCGATCTCCAAACATACATAATAAGGTCAACACACTTAAGCACACCCCAGGCACAGACACATCCTAGTGAGGTCTCACAGTAGAGCCTGCACCCCACTACCAGCAGTCCCACATTCTCTCCACCAAATGGACTCTGAGCTGCACAGTGCACATTCGCCTTGAGCTCTGCTCTTCGGAGCTGCTCCCAGCTACCTCCTGGGAGCACTGGGAGCACTGAGGCATGCAGTCCCCGGCGGGAGCACGGGGACAGTGAAGCCCAGGCCCCGAACTTCAGTCCTACCCTTGATGTTTCTGGGTAAGGCAGCCACACAGGAACTGTTGGGTACAGTCACCAACCCCTCCTCTCCCAGTCCCTCCCTTCAGGACCAGCCTCTCTCTGGTCTTTGTAGGTGACTGAGCTAGTTGAGGCAAAGGGGCACTAAAGGGGGATGTTGGGTTGTCAACTTCCACGGAAACAGATGAAGAAACTCTATTCAACTGAACAGAAAAAAAAATTTGTCAACAGAAAGCTAAAAATAGGCTTAAATTGAATTTCAACATAAGAGAAAGAGAAAGAGAGAGAACAGAACGTGAATGAATAAAACTAAAACACACCTGTGCCAGGAGTTGCATAAATGAATCAACAATATCAGGATGGTCCCTGGGCCCTAAAATATAATAAAGATGGAACTTAAGAAAAAATTATACAAACAGCAACTCAACCTCATATAGTTATGTGGGACTGAGAGCCTGCAGGAGACAGCATGGGGGCACATGAGCAGCAGGAAGCAAGATAAAGAAACAAAACATACAAAAACCATGAACTGGGAGAAGCCCAACAGAAAGAGACGGCAAAGTGAAGGACGGGCCTGCCCCAGCTCCCCCAGGGGCCTTCCACCTACTTCCCAGTCCCCCCAGCAATCCCTCGGTGCTCAGACACTTCTAGATTCCACAGGGCTGAGGAAACATGCTGCGGCTCTGTTGGTCTGGGGTAGCCTACACTGCTTCTTGGCATATACTTCCCCATCACAGCCATCTTAGGGGAGGGCAGAGCTAGCTGGGGGTTGGTCCATGGCAGCTCATTTTGAGGCTTGGCTAAAGGCCCTGGGAAGTCCAGGGCATGAGAGCCAGAGTAAGTGTCTCCTTCAGTCTGATGGTCTTGGAGCTCTTGGTTGGGCCAAGGGAAGCATTTTGTTCAGTTTGCTTCAACTAAAGAACTCTTATTTGGGTAAGGGAGGGCCCTGGGTGCTATGAGGCTGGTCAGACATCATTGGTAGGGCCAAGGGGTAAACTGTATCATAAGGCCACAACTTTGCTCCATCCCAGCAAAGTTTCTCCACATGGGAAACAGCCAAACGCAGGGCTGAGGACAGCTCCCAGTGCTAGACATACCAAGAAAAGGGAGAACCAGTCATTGAGCTACCCCAAGACCCACTGGGAAGGCAGAGCTTGAGGAAGCCCGAAACTGGGACAACAAAACAGGTATGGGGACCATGCTGCCCAACAAGACAACCAACAACCCCGACAGGTAATGATGCTGGCCTCAGCTTTGATAGGCATGAGCCTGCAGCTCCTGCCTGAGACACCACTGAGTAGCTGTGTGACCTTGTGTAAGCCACAGATGTTATTTCTCCACCTGGAATGTGTAACGTCTCCCTCACTTCCTTCTGCAGGCTACCAGGAGCTACTACTTAAGGCTGATCCTCTCATCTCTGAAATCTGCACTACTCGGGTCCTGGAAAGGTCCAATGGGCTATATGCCTGGGTCCCACTGTAGAAGAGTGTTCAGTGTGCAGTTCCCTTCCTGCTTGGGCCAGATAGTGTGGAAGAAAGGTTCTGGGGCAAGGAACCCTCCTTGATTCAACAGGGTCTGAGCCTGGCCTCATTCTGGACACAGGGGATATAGTAGAGATGCAATCCTGCCCCTCGGGGGCTCGGTCTAGGAAGAGAGACTGGACATCTGGAGGTTATTCATTTCATGGCCTGTGCTCATTTGCAGCGTCAGTGTGGTGCAGGGTGGTACAGGGTGGTACACAGCTACAAGGATCCAGCTGTGCCTCAGAGTCACTTGTCTGAGGAGTAATGCCTGCCTCCTACCTAAGGCATGAGAGAGTGAGTGCTCACCCAGCAAGGTGAGTACTTTTCAATTGGAGGGGCAAGGCACGTGGGTGTGGCTGGACTGCTCCCTTCCCTTCACGAGAGAACATTAGAGATACACCCGAGTTTGGTCATATGGGAACGTGACAATAACCTGAGGGCAAGGGTCAGCATTTGAGGGTTTTAGGCCAGAGAGGAAATGAGACCATATTACTATTTTGTGCAGTACAGTGCTGCATGTTGGATGTATTGGAGATGGGGCAGGTGTTTATGGAGTTAATTCAGGTGAGGCTGAGCCTAAACTGAGGAGGGGCTCATGGAAGGTGAGGAGGAGTGGACCCAGCGAGGGTTGAACACATTCAAGATCACTGGGATTCATCCAGAAAAGGGGTACAAGCAGTGAAAGAGGTGGAGTTGAGGACAGTCACACCAGGTTTCTTCCCACTCTGGTCTGTTCCATGGTCCACAAAGAAACAGACACTAACAATATGAGCTAGGAGTACCCTGTGCTCTGGATGGACCTCTAGTTGGCCTGAAAGCTCAAATTCAGGCCAGGCTTAGAGGGCTGAGGAAAAGCATTGCTTCTGTACCAGGGCAGAACCTGGGTCAAAGAGAAAACCAGTTTCCAACTCTCTCAGGCAGAGGGCCACAGAAAGAGGGATTTGGACCACCGTCAAAGGGACTTTGGGCTCAGAAAGGACTAAACTTTGACATGGGAAAAGGAATCAACACTCTTGAGAACTTCATATACAGAAGCCCAAGCTAGGCCCTAAGAACTAGAATGCCTGAAATGATATGGAAAGGAGGCTCAGCGGAGGCAAGTGACTTGCCTAAGGTCACACAACTAGCTTGGTGGTGATGAGCTTAGATTCTAGGTCTCCCTGGTTTCATAGCCCATGCTCCTCCAACTTCTCATTATATCCCGAAGGCAATGAGCCAGACTAGTGCCCCAAGTCCCTCGGAGTCTGAGCCCAGCTTCCCCAGTACCCAGGCTGGCCTGGGGCACAGGCTGTAAAGACACCACTCACCATCTTATCCACCTCAAGCCCAGAGAGCCAACTACTTATAGGTAACAACTGTGCGGTGCTTCATCCCCCATTTCCCATCAAGTCCCACGTGCGACCAGGGGATGGAGAACAGAGTGGGTAGCTTTGGCTCCCCAGTGGAGGAAGCAGAGGCAGTGGCAGTGGCGGCGGCAGCAGTCACCCTGGTTGGCACTTACCTTGCTGGAAGAGCGTGAGTGTGACGGAGGTGGCCAGCAGGAAGAGGGCCTCGATTGGGGGAAAGTGGGCAGGCTCATGAGCAAAGATGTGGACCAGCTACAACAAAGCAGGGAGGGCGGGTCAGCTGAGGTTCACCTCACCAGGGCAGAGCAACACCCCTGGAACACAGGCGGGGACCCCAGCCATGGCAGCCAACTGACACCGCCCACCCAGGGCCAGACCTCTGAGTAGGGTGATATCCGGAGCACCAACTGCCCAGACCAGAAGACCTACCTGCCGAGTGAGGTCAAGAGCAGAGGCCTGGGGGATGGTGCTGTACATCCGACCCAGCATCTCACAGAGCTGTGGCACCATGGGAGCAAAGTCATCGAGCAGTGTCTTCACAGACTTCTCAAAGATGGCGCACACTGCCTGAGGAAGAAAGAAAAGAGACCCTCGTCAGCAGGTCATGGGAGGGAGGCCTAAGAAAGGACCCTTACCCAGAAGTCTGGTCAAGCCCTGCAAACCAAGCAAGGTAAACAATCTACTCCTCAACCTGAAAAGAAGGGGCAAAGGACTCTCTACAGAGGAGCACAGGCTTGAACTTTGTCACTTAACTCCTGTTCCTTACGTCGCTACCATTTCCTTTCAGGGGACAGTAAGAACAACTGAAATCTCAACTCAAAAGGACGAGGCAGAGCCAGGCCTCTGGTGCTACAATGCGCACCTGCTACTTGGCCCTAAGGTCGCTCTCGTTTCACCCAGCACTTCTGTGAGTCTGGGGTGGCGGCAGGGTAGGGGTGCCTTCCCAAAAGATGTTTCTTCTTGTGTCAGTGTTGCACCAAATCCTTTACTCTGGCACTTTCGGCCAAAATCGGCCCAGGAGCAGAGAGGGTCAGGGCTCACCTCGACCACCTGCGCATCGTTCAGCCACTTGCTCAGCACCTTCTGGATGAGCTGGAAGACTTGTTGCAGCACTACCACCACCTAAGGACACAGGGAGGAGTGAGGCACCACTGCGGACGCCTACCCGAGGACCTGGCTTGAGGCAGGGCTCAACCCATCACCCTCGACTGCACATTGAGATGGTGGAACATAGGACCCGTGGGGCAAGAAATGGTGTGCTTAACCCCCCAGCAATGAAGGAGAATATTTTGAACTGTAAGTCATTTCAGAGGAAGACTCAGAACTGCAAAGCAGAAACGTCCTAAGCTCTTGATAAAATTGAAATACCTTTGCAAATATAACAAAACAAAACAAAACTCACTCTCTGTTCATTTCTGCTCAGAAAAAAACAAAGTAATGGGCTAGCCCCTGAGGAGGAAGAGATGCTGTCTCACCCAAATAGATGTGGGGCAGGGAGCCCCAAGGGATGCGTAGATACGGGCAGCTTATGGCAGAGCAGAGAGCAGGCTGAGGTCCTGGGAGATAGGGAAGGCAGGATGATGACTGCCACAGAAGAAAAGGGGGGCTCTGCGGGATGATGGGGCCCAGGCTTGGCCTAGAGCCCATATGGGAACTGAAGCTAAGGTGTGAGCAGAGGCCAGACCCCTTTGAGAGGGAAACTGAGGCTTGTCCCAGATCAGACAGCTTGCAAGAGGTCACCTGAAGGGCTGGAGATGTAGCTTGGTGCCAGAGTGTTTGCCTAGCACACACAGAGTACAGAGCCCTATGTTCAGCACAAAAGCAAAACCGTCCAGTTACAAACACCTTTGAGCCCAGCACATGGGAGGCAGAAGCAGAGGCAGGAGGATCTCTGACTCAAGGCTGGTCTTGTTTACATAGCAAGTTCCAGGCCACTAGGGCTTCTTAGCAAGACCCTGTCTCAAAAGAAAAACAAAAACAAAAAAGCAAAGGGGTCATCCCAAACCCACAGCGCTCATCACCCTGCCCAGCAACAATCTCTTTCTGTGCATCCCCTTTCAATGGTGGGCAACCCGAGTGCCTGCGGGAGACAGTGAACACTCAAGCAGAAGACCCTAAGGAGATGGGGCGGAACACGAGCTCATAATACAGCTCAAAGGGACCAAAGGATAAGGTCAGTGTCCCTCACAGTGGGGGTAAATAAACCTCAATGCCATCACCCCAGCTGAGCTGAGGACAAGGAAAACACCATCTACAGGATGAGGGAGGCAATAACTTGGCCACATATAAAGTGGAAGGTCAAAGGACCAAATGCATAACCTCTGCAGGGTCAGGAAGCAGCGCCAACATTATCTTCAGGGTTGGAGAGTGATAGACAATCCCACGAGGAAAGGAGGAGGGAGTGGCAAAGACAATGTCACCTACTGGGTTGGGTCCCTGTGGCACTGGCAGTTTCCGGAGCTCAGGGCCTTCGTGATCATCCTCATGATGACTGACATCCAGTGTGGTGAAGAGATTGGAAAGAAGCCCCAAGATGTGGACAATGGCCAGCTTGTTGGAGGGATTAGGCTATGGAGAGAATTAAATCAAGCTCTAGACCTCTGAGTCCCAGCCTAGGGGTCAGATCACTCACCACCAGCCCTGAGTGCCAATTCCAACATCTCCACCCCGATGTGCACAGAGGAAGCCCCCGAGTCCCAGTGCTGCCCCAGGTCCCCAGAGCTCACTCACGATCTCTTCTGCCAGCTTCTCCAGTTGTTGGATGTAGGGGGAGATGAGTGAGTGCAGGTTCTTAAGGATCTCTTCCACCTGCAGGGCTGACAGCAGGAAGCCCAGTGCCTGCATTAGCCACATGCACTGGCTTGTCTGTGGGGCAGAAAACAGGGATGGTCCATCCTGACCATATCTGCTTGTGAGTAGAGAGGAGAAAGAGCCTCTTGGGGAGGATTATAAGAACAAAGACTAAGAGATAAGTCAGGAAGAGAAGGTAAAAAGCAAGATTTAGGGGTAAGCAATTCCCCACCAAATATCCAAGGAGCCCTCTAGAAAGCTTGAGCCGTACCTTGTGGATCTGCTTCATCAGCACATCCTGGGGGCAGAGAATAACATATCAGTGTGGAGCAGGGCACTCCCAGGCCTGTACCACCTGGGGCACCACATACCTGGGAGACAGCTACAATATTGGCAGCATAGGGTGGCAGGTCATATTTGCACTCCCGGCAGATCTTTTTGAGGGTAGACACAGAGGAGACAGACAGCTCAGGATTGCCTAGGGCATGCAGCACAAGGGGCAGAACATTGTTGATCATGACGGGGTGGTCAGCCAACCATTCAGACAGAGCTCCTGGATGAAAAGGCAAAGAGAAGGCTCTCTGAGGCAGGCAAGGCTTTCGGAATGGTTGAGCTACAGCCTCAGTATATCCAGAGTGCTCACAGGGTCACGTAGGCATAAAGGCATTGATCTCAAACATGAGCCTCAATGCTGAAAAGCAGAAAGGGATCACTCAACGGAGGCCTAGCACTGCTGCTCCACTAATAACAGCAAACTAGCAGCACTGAGATGCAGCTCAGTGCACTGCAGAAAAGACTTGGCAGGACAGGACAGTTAGTGGGCTGCAGTGCTGACGGTGTGGGGAAGGACCCAGCAGGCAGCCATGCTTAGTTAGGGATGGGTGCTGTAGCTCTAAGAATGTGGTCATGGATGAATGCCAGGTCTCACCAATGGTGAACATGACAGTATCTGCCAGCTGCACATTGCTGATGCTGATCCGTGGGATGAGGCCAATGAGCCCAGGCACCACATCAGAGTAGTTGACATCGATGGTCTCTGCGATGGATTGGAAGCCATAAAGCAGGGCCTCTGTGTGCTGGGGAAAGAAGGTACCACTGGCTTGACTTAGGAGGAGGGTGTAACAAGTGACGGCAGGCAGAGGGAATCAGGTTTGGGAGGTACCTGCCAGGAGTAGGGCTCTTCTGAGCTCGTGAGCAAACGGCCCAACTTGTCATAGAGGTTGCTAAGCAGCTCAGCCCCCAGCATCTCATAGACATACATGAGCGTGTCTGAGATGTCCACCCTGAAAAGCAGATGAAGGTCTTTTATACTGCTTGGATCTTTAACATAAGCCAGGAACCTACCCATGGACCCTTATATCCCTGCAAAATTACCTAAAGACTATAGAAAGGAGCCCCCAGAAGTCAGTAAGCCTGGCTGATTGCCTCTTCCCTTATTTCATTATTTAAGACTGTGTAGAGCGAGGGTTGGCCTGCTAGCATCACCTGTAAATTCGGAACTGCTCCTTTTCATCTGAGGACCAGAATCCGTATTCCTCATCGGGAGGGAACTGGGCCTTATGCAAAAGCACATCCACCAGTTGGAAGTAGACTGGCCGGTACACCTGCTGGTACACAGCCTGCTTCTCTGCCTCAAAGGACAGAATGTCATCCTGAGAGAGCCAGGAAAGACAGTTAGCCACTTTCCCAGCAACTACAGAAGCATGATCCAGCTTCATGAAGGCTCAGGCCAACTGACAGTCACACAGACATACCTGCAGCGTGTACCAGAAGGTAAGAGTGAGGGAGCTGGTGGTCTCATTGACAGGATAGTGGCCAGGAATGCCCGTGCAGAACATGATCATGTTGACGAGTGCCAGGAAGCTCTGCCAGTGCTCTACTTGATCTAGCAAGGCCCTGGGATGGGGAAGAGTTAGCTCATTATACCTCCTCAATGAGGGTCCATAACTTTAACCTTCAATGGGCCCTGCCATCCCACCAGCAGTGCCCGCTCCCTACCGAGAGTGATTCTCGCCCAGGGCCACAGCAATGCGACAGATGCCATGGGAGGTCTCCATGTCCCCATTCTGAACTGCCTGTCGCAGTTGTTCCTGCAGTCCCAGAACCAGCGGAATGAGTCTCAGGAGTGTGTTCACATACCTAGAGGCATGAGGTAAGGTGACCCATCAGAGTCGTCTGCCCAACCCCACCAGCTTTGAGAGAAAGGCACAATTTCCCAGCCTTCCACCAAAGCCTTCCTACCAAAAAGAGGCCAAGGCCCCTTTGATGCTGCTCATGCTGAGAACATTAGGTCAGAGATCTTTGGGAAAGCTCTGGGCAGGAGGCACAAGAAAGTCCGAGAAGCAGATTGAAGGACTTCCTGCAGCAGGACTGGAAGCTGATGCTGGGATAGGTTAACGCTCGGAGGGAATCAAGATAAAGAGAATGTGTTTCACATGAGAGTGACATGAATTTTGGAGGCTCAGGGGGCAGACTGTTATAGGTTGAAATGTACATCTCCTAAAAAGATATGTTGAAGCCGGGCGGTAGTGGCGCACACCTTTAATCCCAGCACTTGGGAGGCAGAGGTAGGCGGATCTCTGTGAGTTCGAGACCAGCCTGGTCTACAAGAGCTAGTTCCAGGACAGGCTCCAAAACCACAGAGAAACCCTGTCTCAAAAAAAAAAAAAAAAACCGAAAAAAAAAAAAAGATATATTGAAGGGTTGGGGAGATAGTTCATATCACACAATCATGAGGACATGAATTTGATCCCCATAACCTATGCCAAAAAGTTGGGCGTATTTGTGCTGCCAGTACTGGGGAGACAGACATGAGGATTCCAGAGCCTTGGTGGCCCGACAGCCTAGCCTATTTGGTAAGCTCCGGCCAGTGAGAGGTCCTGTCTCAAAATACAAGGTCCACAACTCCTTAGGAAAACCAAGGCTGTTGTGCACATACACAAACACATGATGTTGGCAACCTATCCCCCCAGTACCTGAAAGCATGGTCCTACTTGGAAAAAGCATTGTTGCAGATAGATTGGTGTGCTCCTAATCCAGTATGACTTGTGTCCTTATAAGACAGCCACGTGATGAGAGGCATCATGGGACAATGTCAAGAGAAGAGAAAGGCAAGCACTGGAGCTGCAAGCCAAGGACTGCAAAGTTGCCAGTCAACCGCCAGGTAGGAGGTGGCGGGGAAGAAGTCTTCGGCAGGTTCCAGAGGAAGCACAGTCCTGCTGACACCTTGCTGGCAACTGCCAGCCAACCGCCAGGCAGGAGGCGGCGGGGAAGAAGTCTTCGGCAGGTTCCAGAAGCACAGTCCTGCTGACACCTTGCTTTCAGACTTTAGCTGCCACAACTGTCAAGCCATTTCTGTCATTCAAGCCGTCCATTTGTGGTACTTGGTTATTGTGAATCCAGAAAGGAATAGTCAGTGTCAGGAGACACTGGACAAGGGTGGTCATGTCAGAACACCAATAAAGAGGACTTTGGAATGTCACAGGGCATCAGTTCCCACTAGCTGCCGCCAAGTCCCAGCTCCTGTGTCTGGTGGCAGCAGGATCAGAGTGAACAAGATGATGAACTTAGGGCAAACAGGTAAAATGGGCAGTACGTGATAACTGGCTGATTACAAAAGATAGCTCTCCAAATCAGTACAGCTTGGAGTAACTGAGACATAGAGAAGGAACAGGACGCCTTAACAAGAGGTGAAGTCCTGCGTTAGACAGGATGTGCAAGTAGAAGTGCTTAGACAGAACAGGACGTAAAACCCCGACGCCCAGGAGAGGGAAGAGCAAGACACGGATTTGGGAGTCTCCAGCTGGTAACTAAAGATACACGAGTCAGTAAGAGCTGATCAGAAGAAAGTGCAGAGAGAAATATAATGTCCAGGTCAGAGTCCTGGAGCATAGACAGGACAGGCAGTGAGAGCCAGGACACAAGGGGAAGGGGGCTGGGGACGACAGTAACTCCATCCACTCTGCGGGGACAGGATGAAGCAGAGGAAGCAATCTTCTAAGAGAAGGTCAGGTGCTTGAGAGCTCACTGATGTCAACCAGTAGTAATTTATATATGGCAGGAAGGAGGACTGAAGGTCCATGTTATCTGGATTTGGACTAAGCAAGTTGCTAGGCAACACTATCTGAACCTTAGTGAGAAGATGAAAGGACATAAGGGGGCAACCAGACCAGGAATGTTGACTTCCTTTTCTATACCCCCATTCTAGATTCTGCTAGTAAAAGCCATCCACCCCAGTTCAGAGACAGCCCCAGGGGGTATCGCCTGGAGACAGCTGGGATAGCTTCAGTCTCAGGATCCTGACACAGGCTGCACCATCAGACAATGGGTACCTTCAGGCCAGGCTCTAGCACAGAGTCAGGGTCAGGGCCAAGGCTATGACCCATAAGCTCCCTAGCAGCTGAGATGGAGGCTGTCTCCACAGCATCTCTGCTGTGTCCTCTACCTGCCAGTTCATGCAGACAGAAGGTAGGCAGTGAAGGCTCTTAGGAGGTTTTATCTGGGCCTCAAATAGGATAGAGCAAGGACAACACAGCCTAGAAGGGCTCAGAGTACTGCTCAAGGTCAAACAGGAACTTAGACACAGATTAGACTGAGACAGTCTTAAACTGCTACAGGTCTGCTTCCCTTTCCGAGCCCAAACACAATTTCCTGCGAAGGATCTATGCCAATCTGGGTTTGTATCCCCAGACCTCATGATGAGAGCCCAACACCCCATCCAGTTCACTTCCCTGTCCCTACCCTATTCTCTATGAGAAGGTATTCCAGTATTAAAAATGTATTTCAAGCTTGGCAGTGGTGGCACACGCCTTTAATCCCAGTACTTGCTCTCGGGAGGCAGAGGCACTCTCTGTGAGTTCAAGGCCAGCCTGGTCTTTAAGAGCTAGTTCCAGGACAGTGACGGCTACACAGAGAAACCCTGTCTTGAAAAATAAACAAAAATGTATTTCAGGGGGGAAATTTAAAGGAGAGAACCAGAAAGCAGGAGCAAGTATAGAGGAACAGAAAAAATGATGAAACCAGTGCAAGCTGGGCTGGAGGGAAGGCTAATATTGGAACATCCAGGGAAGGCAGAGTCCGGATTACCCAGGAATCGGTCACCCAAGGTGACTTTCTTAACCTAAATATAGCAAACTAGCCTGGACAGAGCAGGTCCCCAGGGCCAGCTCCTGGCTTGTTGTAGCCCACCCATAGTGAATTCACCTGCATAGATTTTCTACCACACAATGCTGGAGACCTCTGAGCAAACAGAACAAGTCCGAGGCCTCAGGGTATCTAAACTTGTTAGGGGAATCTTTAGGACCACGGTGAAGGTTGTATCCAAGAGGCCTGGCTCTAGATGGTCAGCTCCTGCAGCTGGAGCAGAGCTGTTGGGGATGTCTTGGCTGCCGCTCACACTGAGCTCAGCCCAGACCTACAATTAGAGCTCTGGGAGCAGAGCTGAGAAAATGGGAAGAGTTGCTAAGCAACCAAGGGGCTGCAACCAATGGGCGCCCAGGAGGCTATGGGTTCTCTCACTGGCCCCTTGCTTGCTCATTTGTTCCGAAGAGAAGGGGCATCAATTACTTGCTAAAGCTCTTGAGACAGTCTGGGTGGGTAAACTTAGATGTATCCAAGGATACCCTCCATCACCCTGGTCCTTGCCCTGATAATTTCCTCAGCCGCCACCTAAGCCCATTCAGCACTTGAGCCTCATGCTGTCACAAGAGCTCTGACTCAAGACTTGGTGTCCACCTTATGCTAGGGACCCAGGGGTATCTTATTAACTGCCCCTGCAAAGATAACCGCAAATATTAGCACATACACGTGATATTATGGAGTACATGGGAACCACACTAAACATCTCATGCTTTTTTATTTAACCTTTAAACCAAAATGTTTTCGGCCAACACTTATTTTCTTTTCTCTTTAGTGGTGGGATTGAGCCTCGAGGCTTATGCATGTTCGGCAAGCACTCTCCTACTGAGCCCTTGCTACAGACTTTAGAACTTTAAAGGGCAGTGCTTAACAACATTACCTATGTGTGCACATGTGTACTTGTGTGGGAGCTCCAGCCCACCGCTTCTAACAATTTCTACTTCTTACCACCAATTCTAAAAGCAAACAGCTTTAATCAGGTTAGCAGTAGCTTTCTATTTCTCTCTTAAAAAACAAGGCTACCATTAAACCTAATCACAAATGGTAGATGGACAAAAACATCATACCTGCAGCTTCTAATTTAAAGCACGTGGTGTATGCACAGCATATATGTACTAATGGGTGCTGCTGATCTCCTCCCCGGAGTAAAAGCCACAAAAGAGCTGCCATCTCTCAAGGAATTGGAATAGTCTTTACTGAATACCCAGGGCTGGCCCTGGGTACACTACAATGCCCTAGCACTACAACTTCTTAGGTCTGGTATGACCGCCTCCTTTAATGCTCAGAAGTGGTTTTACCCAAGGTCTCACATTAGTAAATGAACTCTGAAATTCAAACTCAGACACGGCTGTTGCCAAAGCTTGAGTCACTCCCCCACGCAGCTTTCAGTGGTGTTCCCTCCATGTCTACCCAGGAATTCCAAAACCCTATCTTTGAAGCATTAGGCTCAGGTTTTCAGTCTTGTTCTTTCCAGCCCAACTTACACCCAAAAGAATCTCAACAAACTATTTTCTCCATGTAAAAATCCTTTAGTAACTTTAAACCAGTCCCAGGATTAAAAAAAAAAATTCTCAAGCTTGGCTGACAAGGTCCTGCAGGATTTGAACCTGGTCCTCCTACAAGTCTGGCCTTTCAGTCCAGCTCTCGGATACCTAATGATACAAGCCACCACTAATCCCTTCGCATCCTTCACTTAGCCTGGGTGCTTCCATCTGTCTGGGATGTTCTCCCCAAATCCATCAACTGCATCTGACTACATCCGAGTACAGCTTGGTTTATCACTGCCTCTGGGCAGGCTTCCGTACACCCCAGACTGAGCTAAGTGCTCTCCTGGGTTCCTAGAACAACTGCTCCCACCATTCGTACTGAACGGTAGTTACCCACTCATGTGCTCACTAGCCCGTGAGCAGCTGACATGAGTTAAAGCCTTCACCTGTGTGTTCCAAGTGCTCAACACAGGGCCCAACACAGCAAGGCCCTGACGGATGTTTGACAAATGCAAACTTCACTCGTTTCACCTTCTTTCTGGTCTTTAAATGTGCTGTGGCACCGTCCACTCTGGGGTTTTGTGCCTGTTGTGGCACTCAGGAGGCAGAGGGAGGCGGATCTCTCTGAGTTCGAGGCCAACCTGGTCTATAGAGGCGAGTGCCAGGACAGGTTCCAAAGCTACAGAGAAACCCTGTCTCTAAAAACAAAACAAAAACAAACAAAAAACCCAATGGCAACAACAACAACAAAAACAAAAAAAACCCAGCCCACTACAGTAGAGAAGCCCAAGCTTGGTCTGAAGAATCCTTGGGTACTTCTCTTGGGAGTGAGAGAAAATTGAAGTTGCAGTGGAGGTGATGTGCCTGCCCAGGGGCTGCAGGGAGCAGAAGAGCCATCTGGAAGCATAGGAAGGCAGGAGAGTGGCATGAGATGATGTTGGTGTGAGCCTCGCTGTGCAGGCATCTCTAGGAGTTAGACCCACGATTCTGAACTTTAAACACAGAGAAAGCCACTGGTTGGAATGGAAAGAGTAGACCCTCATTTTCAGGAGGTAACTCTGGCTGTCGGGATGACGAGGGGAAAAGCAGGAGACTGGTAAGAAAGCTCTGCTACAGTCTGGGAATGATGACAGCTGGGGCTGGGGTGGCAGCAGAAACTGAAAATAATAGATCTGCAATATGATCGGGAGCAGAACAGCCAGGACTTAGTGACTGGCTTAGGGGAAGACAGGAGGCAAATATTTTAGCAGTCTACCAGATAATTAGTTGTTTAATGTCTGCCTCACTTTCTCAACCATGAGGACAGGGACTGTGTCTGACTTGCATCCTTGTTTCTGTCTCTAGTATAGGATCAAGAGGATGACAGATACTCCATTAACGTTCGCTGGATGGGTGGGGCTGTCTCTCTCTGGGAAGCCAGAGCCAAACTCACCTTTGGGCATCAGGCTGGGAGATGGCATTGACGATGGCCTCCACGCTGCTGTCAAAGAGCTCTGAGTCCTGCAGAGCAGCGAAGGCAGCCTGGATGAGCGCCTCACAGTCCTGCAGGGGTACTTCCAGCTGCACCCAGCTGGAGAAGCACTTGAGCACCTTCTGCCGCACACAGCTGGGCGAGCTGGGCTGTTGGAGTAGTTGCTCTAGCAGCGGAAAGACAGCCCCACACTCCACAGCCAGGCTGGTCCGCACCAGACCTTTGCGGTACTGGGGCAAGCGGCTGGTCTGGAATTCCTCAGGCAGTACCGTTAGCAGCTCTAGCAGAGCCAGACAACGGCCCTGGCTATCCACCGGAGAGTCCTCAGCCTGGAAGAGTCGAACCATATCTGCCACGGCACACGGCCAAGCGTCAGGCATCATGCTGAGAGCCAGGGAGGCCAGTGCCACACACAACCGCGTCAGCACAATTTTGGAGCCACTGGCAAAGCGGGTAATCTGGGTGAAGAGCTGTGCCTTTAGGCTTTCATACTGGTCAGTGGGGATGTCACTCCAATAGCGAGAGATCTTGATGTGCAAGGCACTGGCCCCAAAGTACTGGATCTCGGGCACCTTGTCCGGCTGTAGGAGCTGCCAGCTGAAATGCCAGGCCTGTGGAGATACCTGGGCCTGCATCAGCCACTTCTGAGCCAGGTTCTTGTTCTCAATATTGGGGTCGTAGTAGAGCTGGTGCAGCGCCTGCAGGACAGCACAGGACTGAGCAGGTGCTGGCTACTCTGGACCCTGCCAGAGCCCAGAACAGAGGGTGTGACTTGGTTCTGCAAGATGCTGCCTCTCCCTGACTGCGGGGAGAGGGAGTGAGCAGGAAGGGAGAGCTTGGGTTCAGCTGACCTCTTGAGAGCCTGAATCTGTCCCATGTTCTATCATATCTTCATCTTATAGTACAAATGGGTTCTGAGAGGGGCTCTCCACGGGAAAGCGGAAAAGGTGGGGGCTGGGCTCTTCCCATTGGGAGGTATGTGAGGGCAAGGCCTAGGAGGAAGGAATGGCTCCATAGGGGTAAATGTAAGCTTGAGACAAGTATAGAATAGCCTGAGGGGGGGCTAGCCCTCTCAGATACAGCTGCTCCCACTGACTCCAACAAGCAAATTCCACTTGCTCCCCAGGATCATCCCGAGGTCACTCCGGGGGCCGGCACTAAAGCCAGTGTGCAATCTGAGAAGGGCTGCTTCAGGCCAGGGAGCCCTGGAATAGAGATTCACTGGAAGGGAGGGCAGGGTGAGAGCATCTTCACAGAGCACATGTAAGCCTCCAATCAGATGATGCAGAGAAACCTTGGCCAGAAGCAGCCCGAGCAAGTGCCTACCCAGGAGCTGTCAGGAGCAGAATCCCCATGGCCCCAACTCCAGCGGGACCTCATGTAGTAAGAAAACAATGGTTCATCTCCCTGGTAGCATATGGAACCATGTGCCGCCATGCCAACACTGCCCAGCCCCAAGGGCTAGGTTCCCTAAATGGACTCCATCCATTAACCTTATCTATAACCCCTGAAAGCCAGTTATGGCTACTGCCCCTTGTTGAGCTATCAGGGATGCAAAAGGAGACACAAAACAGAAACAGAAGGGATGCATTCTCAACATTTGTTAGGGGAAACAGGGCTCAGGAATAACAAATGAGTTTCTACAAGTGCCCCTTGTTGTCCATCAAGGTATCCCTAGCTCTCTGTTCATCCTAGGTGTGTGTGTGCGCGCGCGCGTGTGCGTGCGTGTGCGAGCATGCATTCCTGCATGCCAGGCTGCTGGGAGAAGCAAAGAATCAAAAATGATGGCCTGGGCAATGGAGAAGTCTGGGAGGAAGCAGGTAAGTTAAGGAAGGGCCTGTTAAGTTGCCAGCAGAGCCAAGCCCCTTGGATCCGGCACAAAGCAAGAGAGCCAGACACTCCTGCCTGCCCAGGATTGGTTTGACTTCCATTCCATAAGCAAAAGACCCTTTTCTAAAGATGAATGAAAACATAATCCAGGTGCTTTTAGTTCCAGATATTTTTGGGAGCCTTTGACTGAACAAAGTGAGTCAGGTTCGGGATGGTTCGGCATCAGTGTGGTTTCTAAAAGGGTGAGGGGATGGCTGAGTGGCAGGTGTTGTGAGTTCCCTGGCTTCCTCCAGCACCGCTCCTGTCTTTCTCCTGGAGCTGGACAGGAGCCAATTTGGCTATAGGTCTAAGTCATCAGCACCATGAAGGGAACAACCTAAGACCCTAGAGTATCTGTCCGAAAGGGGACTGTGCCCACAGAAAGCCAAAAATAGACCATTAGGCACTGCAACACTGCTATCCAAGCCTGCCGAGAGACGGTAAATACCAGGTGCTCTAGGGGCATCATCCCAGCGGGCACTGAGCCCAGGCCTGAGCTCTGACATTAGTGTCAGTCCCCAGAACTTCTGCTCTGTCACTGGCGTGCCCACCCCGAGGCCCTCATACCTTCTCCACGTTCTCCACAGTGAAGTCCAAGGCTGGTGCTGCTCCAGCCCCTGCAGCCCCCAGCTGCTCCTCCCGCCGCTCCATCTTTGCTCCCTGCCTGGCAGGGAGGTGGACCCTGATCTGTCTCTTGCCCCAGCCCTTTGGCTGTTGGCCCCCTGCTAGACCCCGGCTTGAATACCCAGAAAGTGGTGGGATGAGGGGATGCCCAGGGCGGGCATGGCTGCCGAGGCCTCCCCACCTCGTTTGGCGTTGTGGGGGGGCTTGCAGAGGTCAAAAGATGTGCTCTTCCGAGAGGACCCACTGAGGTGGCTCCCAAAAGAGAGGCGTCAGTGAGGCGCTCCCAGGCAAGGGTCCTAGCGGGAGGTCACGGCTCTGTCCCTTGAATCAGAAGTCATAGGGGAGGGAGGCCTAAAGGGGAAACCGAGGCCCTGGCCCGTGAGGGGTCACAGGGTCAACGGCCTGTACCCACAACACCCTAGTCTGAGTGAGCTCCTAGATGCTATGAGGTCAAGGGGCTGGGAGATCACCCGGGAGAGAACCCTTCGCGGGATACAGAGGCGTCCAAGGAAGCGCGGGGTTGCAGTTTCGCGAGTCTGGGGCAGAGTCGGTGGAGTTGAGGGGCTGAGCTAGGACCTCTCCGTTGGTCTGGCCCACGATCCGTTCGCCTCCCGGGTCTGGCCCCGCTATGGTCGCTGCCTCCGCCCCAGTGACTGACAGACAGGCCGGCCCGGCCGGGACGGGGCGGAGACCTCAGCAAGGCGCGGGCTGTCCCGAGCGCCTGACCCCAGTACCACTAACTCAGGCCCCCACCCACGCCTGTCCTGGCCGGGCAAGACCAAGCACATCCAGGCACGGCCCAGCGGAACTACGCGGAAACTCATTCCGGGTCTTTGGCTCTGTCCTCGTGCCAGCCCGCGCGCCCCCGAACAGGCGACGGAACGGCGCACCGCCAGGGGCCCCTACCCGAAGCAAGGACCCGCCTCTGTGCACCCTGGGAAATGTAGTTTTTGTTGGGCAGGAAGGCGGTGCCTGACGAGGGAGGCTCGGAGCACGTGGGTTGAGGTCCTGCAGAACCCTAATCTATTCCGGCCTACCAAGGAGTACCGTCTTGCTCAGATACAGTGCCCAGGATTGCAACTCCTGCAAGATTTAGGACCTGTAGAAGGAGTTGGAAGCCAGGGCTGGAGAATGGAGGGGAGAGGGTCAAGT
Source organism: Chionomys nivalis (assembly GCF_950005125.1). Classification (NCBI taxonomy): domain Eukaryota; kingdom Metazoa; phylum Chordata; class Mammalia; order Rodentia; family Cricetidae; genus Chionomys; species Chionomys nivalis. The sequence goes on along the minus strand of NC_080096.1, from coordinate 32,476,615 downwards.
TCTACTGGTGCTCACTGCAAGGACATGATCCAGCCCAGAGGACTGGGACTGGTTGTGTTGGTGAACCATCAGCACCCTCCAATGAGGAGAAGAGATAGGGGTTACTTGGTTTCCCACAGTTAAAAAGACAAAAATAAAAAGGTGCTGCGGATCTGCAACCAGGAAATCACATACCACAGTGTGTGTGTTTGTGTGTGTGAAGTGGGGGAGGAGCTCATAAGGTTTTCGTTATATATTGTTATGCCTCGATCTGCGAAGTCCCCCCAAAACCAACAAGGAGATCAAGTCCCATATGTAAAAACAAAGAGCCTTTATTTTATGCAAGTTTGCAAATGGTCTCTCCACATGACCAACGTATTGGAATAAACGGAGAGCCCCAAGCTCAGTTAAGAGTTGGGTTTTTATAGTAGTAAAGGTCGGGGTGAGGGGTTTCTGAAGTTCAGGACCCCTGATTGGCCGACATTTGTCTAGGGGTATCCTGTTGAGTGTGCTGGCAGGTGATCCTATCTACAATGGTTAGAACGTTAGGCATTTCCTTTGGATGGTCTGTTCTTGGGTGGTGCTCAGGTAATCTCAATTTGTGGGTCTTCCTGCAACCAGGTGTTGCTTCAGGGTAAACTACTGAGTCTCAGGCCTCAAACTTATCGATGGCTGAGTCCTACTCTGGCAGGTGGTAATGGTTGGAAATAAAGAACTTCCTTTGGGTGATCTGTTTCTATTTAGCTTATCATGGCTGACTCCTACAATATATCATGTGAGTAAGAGTAGCTTACAGCTTTACTCTGGGTTCTGCTCTCTCTATTCCTCAGTGCTGGGTTAGTTTGCTTTGAGATGGAGTCTCTCGGTGGGCATGGTGACACACACCTTTAATCCCAACACTCAGAGACAGGCAGATCTCTAGAGTTTGAGGCCAGCCTGGTCTACAGAGCAAGTTCCAGGACAGCTAGGTCCACACAGGGAAACCCTGTTTCTGAAGGAAAGAGGGACGGGGAGGGAGAGGGAGAGGGTCTTTGGCATCCCAGGCCAGCTTCAAATTGCCTAGGAAGTAAGTGGAGGATGCCTTTGACCTGAGCCTCCTACCTCCATCTGCAGAGTGAGGGATTACTTGAGTGTGCCACCAAGCTGAGTGTATGAGGTGCTGTGGATAGTACCTAAGCACCCTATCAATGGAACCACATTCTTGTTTTTTTTTTTTTTTTTTTTTTTTTTTTTGGTTTTTCGAGACAGGGTTTCTCTGTGGCTTTGGAGCCTGTCCTGGAACTAGCTCTGTAGACCAGGCTGGTCTCGAACTCACAGAGATCCGCCTGCCTCTGCCTCCCGAGTGCTGGGATTAAAGGCGTGCGCCACCACGCCCGGCCTTCTTGTTTGGTTTTGAGACAGGATCTCACTATGTAGCCCAGGATTGAGGTAGGTATTTTTATTATTTCCGTTTAGATTTGATTGAAAAACTTACGTATCTTTCTAGCCACAAGGTTATAGCTTCTTTTGGAGATGGGTAAGAAACTGAGAGATTTATCTAGTGAAGCACAAGCTGAAATAATTCATGAATAAGAGCTGGCCCGTTTTCTTCCTGTTTGCAGTTAAGGACTCATTCAACTTACCATCCCCTCTTCCTGTTAAGGTACCTAGACAATTGATTGCAGGTTTGGGAGGATAAGTCCCTTCCTCATAATATGCCCTGGGCCCCACCTCCTATGTCCGGTAACACTGGGAAGTGTCACAGAAGTCCCCTCCTTAAGATTTAAAATGCTGGGGCTGGAGAGATGTCTCTGCAGTTAAGAGCACCAACTGCTCTTTCAGAGGACCCAGGTTCAATTCCTAATACCCACATGGGTATGAATAGGGTTGGTTGGAGATGGCTCAGTGGTTAAAAGCACTGGCTTCTCCTATGACCTGGGTTGAATTCCCAGCACTAACATGGTGGTTCACAAGTATCTGTGGCTTTAGTTCCAGGGGATCTGACACCTTCCTCTTGTCTCCACTTGTACAAGGCACACTATGGTGCACCGACACTCAAGCAAAACATCCATACACATAAAATAAAAAATTAGGTAAAATGTCATATGGAAAAGTGAAGGTGTCGGGGCTTTGTTGAGTGCCGTTAGAGGAAAGCTACATCCTCCTGGTCAAAAGATTGGAATCTGGCTTCTCTTCTGGTTCTGGGTAGTTAGTGGCATGACATTTTGATCTGACTCAGCAGGTAAAGGCACTTCCTGCCAAATCTGAGGATTTGAGTTCAGTCCTGGGAATCCACATAGTGGAATAAAATAACTGATCCCAAAAACCTTTCCTTGGCTCTCCATGTGTGTACATTTGCCCCCCAACACAGACACATAATGAATGAATAAATAAGCGGAACTTTCAGAAAGTTGATCTAATTGGACCTGTCAGTCAGCTGGCTAGGAGACTGCCCTTGAGGAAAGCTGATTCACCTGAAGACAAGCTAAAGAGAGGGTGGGAGGAATAATTACTCCTTAATGGGATAAGGTCCTGAGCCCCCCAGGAAGCTTCTCTCACAGCAGCGGCTTGTAGATCTTGTCAATATGGCATTTGTGCCCAGGTTTACCTAGATGCATCTGAGAAAGGAGACTCAGCTGAGGAATTGTCTCGGTCATCTTTCTGTGGACGTGCCTGCTCAGCTGGCCGGTTTGAGTTAGACTCTGAAAGTCTAACTCCTTGTGTGTCTCGTTTTCAGATACCGGCCAAAAGCCTAAGCATGCTGTCTCTGAGGCTCTGGACTTCCTCACTGTTTCTCTGAAGACACCCGGCCTTGCTTTGGCTGCTTGCCTAACTTCTTGCCTAACTCAAAAGGCAGAACTTGGGCTCCTCTTCAGCTCCTTCCTCCCAGCAGTGGTCAAGATCGTCAGCTTCTCTCCCACTGCTATTCTCTCCGACTCTAGTGAAAAAGGCCCCAAGCTTCCTTCTGTGTCTGTTTTAAAATTATTTTCTTAAGGCTGGGCTGTAGTGGCGCACACCTTTAATCCCAGCACTCAGGAGGCAGAGGCAGGCGAATCTCTCTCTGTGAGTTCAAGGCCAACCTGGTCTATAGAGTGAATTCCAGGACAGCCAAAGATGTTACACAAAGAAACCCTGTCTCGAAAACCCAAAAAGATTTATTTATTTATTTATTTATTTATTTATTTATTACATATACAATGTTAGAAGAGGCCATGGGATCTCATTATAGACAGTTGTGAGCCAACATGTGGTTTCTGGGAATTGAACTCAGGACCCTTGGAAGAGCAGTCAATGCTCTTAACCTCTGAGCTATTTCTCCAGCCCATAATTTATCAATGAGAGTAAAAACTCAAAAAAGAAGCTCCTGATTCCCCCTTAACATTCCCATTATGTTACACAGTCAATAATCCTATCAGAAGGATACTGTCTCGGTTCGCTTTTGGTAATAATCCATCAGAAGGATACTGTCTCAGTTTTACTTTACTGTTGCTATGTCAAACACCATGGTTTATACATTCTGATCATAGTCCACTGTAGAGGGAGGGTGAGGCCTCCTACAGAGGGAGGGAGAGAGGGAGGGAGGGAGGGAGCAGGAAGCTAGAGGCAGAAACTGAAGAAGAAACCACAGAAGAACGCTGCTTCCAGATTCAATTTCCAAAGTTCGCTCTCTGCTAATGCAGGCCAGGATCACTTGCCCTGGGGTGGTACCACCCACATCAGTCATTAGTTAAGAAAATGCCCCACAGACATGGCCACAGGACAATTTGATGGAGGCAGTCTCTCAACGGAGTCTCCTTTCCCAGATTTGTCAAGGTAAACGTAGACACAAATGTCAAATTGACAAAAGTCAAGCAGGACACACACCTTAATTGAAGCCACTGGAAACCCTTCGGTGGTCCCAGGGGACAAGGTCGGTGGTATACCATTTAAAACTTTGTGAGGTATCTCCAGCCCTTGTCTTAATCTGTATTCTCCCCAGGTTTACAAGATGCCTGATCCTCCTGATGGTATGCTAGGCTATCTCATACTTCCCTGACTGTGCCACTGCTGGAAGACTCTGTGTTGGGAAGAAGTCAAATCAGTAAGGAGAGAGAAGCTGTGCAGAAAGCCAAAATTGAGTTTAATGTAGTTAAACTTAAAAAAAAAGTTTTAGGCTGGATGTGATGGCATATACCTTTAATCCCAGCTGTCAGGAGGCAGAAGCAGGTGGATCTCTCTTAACCTGAGGCCAGCCTGTTCTACATAGTAATTTCCAGGACAGCCAGAGTTATGTAGAGAGGCCCTGACTCAAGAAACAAAAGTAAGTAAAAATAAAAGAAAAATGTGTTTTATTAGCATATATCAGTTATATATAATGGACTTCATTGTGACATTTACATACATTCATATTTTATAAATAATCTATTTTAATCATATTCATCTCTCTTCTCCTCCTCCCACTGATATCCTTTCTTTTCCCAACTAATCCCCTTTCTATTTTCATAGTGTATTGGTGTGTGTATGTCTGTCTGTCTGTCTGTCTGTCCCACTGTATTCTGGTAGGGTTAGTTCCAGGAGCATGGACACCTTATCACTGAAGAACATGTCTCTCCCTCCCCCACAAACCAATCATTACTGTTTAAAGATCCTCACAGGGACATGGAACCGCATGAGCTCCTTCGTGATCTATGACAGGATATTGATGGACTCAGTCTTGTGCAGATAATCGTAGCTGCTGACTTACATCCTTTGCTCCCCCTTTTCTGCTAGTTCCCCGAGCTTTGGAGGGTGTGATGCAGATGACCTACTTACGGCTGAGCTTCCAACAATCACTTATACTCATCACTCACCCATTGTAAGTCCCTGCAGTTACTGCCGCCCAGAAGCTTCTCTGACCAAAACCAACAGCAGTACTAATCCAGGGGCATAAATATAGTTACTTAGAAGGCAATTTGCTGGACACATCATGTCAATTTAGTAAAAGAACAAACAGACGTGGCTTCTCCTTTAGGGCCCATGACTTTCTGGTCATGAATTTTTCACTAGGATTTACAATACCAGATATGAATTCTCCCTTGTGCAGTGGACCTCAGGTTTAATCAGGAAGTAAGTGGTTACCCCCATACCAAGTTTGCCACTATTTCACCAGTGGGTACATCTTGCCTGGCAGGTCAGTAGTGCAGCATGCAGGGCTCACAACTAAGGAAGACTGTTGATGATAATTCTCTTCCAGCAACCTTCACAGAATTGTTGGTACTAACCAGGGAGGAACCTTTCTTCCTCCATGTCCTATGCCAGAATGCAAGGTGTCTTCAGCAATAGTTTAGCCTCTAGTTTTAAGTGAGCCGTCAACAGAAGCAGCAATTGTTCTAGGGCCAGTGGATAAGCTCAAGAGGTCAAGGATGTTGCCTGAGTTTCTGTCCTGTGCCCTCAGGTAGAGGTTGCTGAGGAGGGGCTACCGCAGTGGGGAAACTGGAAGAAGGGAAGGTTATCCGTGTGAAGCATGGAGGGTGGCCAAGGATGGAGAGCGGAGCTGAAGACATCAAGGAGGTTTGCGAAGCTTGAACAATGAATCATCATTAGATCATAGGCTCAGGGCTCAGAAGGGTTGAGGATGAAGATACAATGTGAGCATGGAGGTGGGGACTGTACCCTGAGTGTGTATAATGCTGGGGGAGGGGCGGTGGGTTCAGTTTCAGAGCCCTAGGGCCATAGAAACGCAGAGAGAGGAAGGGGGATGCAAACATGGTCAGAAAGAGCAGCCAGAGTAGGGGAAGGAGAGAGGAGGAGATGGGATCTGGTCAAGGTAAGTTTTCCAGGAAGTGCCCATTGAGATCCCTGAGACCTCGGGAAAGTCTCTTGAAGAGAAGTCAGAGCAGACATCCCCACCCCTATACCCTATAAAAAGATCTTTTTATAACGTGATTCTATCCAAGTCAGTGTAACTACAGAGGAGGAGACGTGAAACAGGAAGGTTGAAGTGGGGCGTGGATTATAAATAATTGACTAAGTCCTGATATTGGAGCCTCAGAACAGTCACAGCGAGCAATCCAGCTACAGGAGGGACCTAGAATAGGGCATCACTTGGGGACCAAGGACTCCCTGGGACCTCTAAATGAGCTTCAGAAGGTGTCCCCTGCCCCCCTTACATGTCCTGACCGGATTTATGTATCAGTCACCTTTTCAGCATTGGTGTGGGAGACAGCCCATAGCTTTCACAGGGTCTTCTTAGAAGGCTCCGCTTCCAAAGAAGGTCGGGACCCTTCTAAGAACAACAAAGGTACAATCGTGGGACTCAGTCTCTTAAACCTTTTTTCTCAACTTTCTTTCCACCTTCTCCTTTTCAAGACGAGACCCCAGTCAGTCCCCAGACACTACACCACAGGGATCTATGGCCGGGGATAAGTTACGGCTCCTTCGCTGAGAGTCACTGGCAAGGGCTGTCTGCCAGAGCAGGTAACTGTGTGTGTTGGGTGTGGGGGGTAGAACCATGCATTCCAGAGGAAATGACCCTAGAGGAAGGTTTGAGGTGTTCCCTAGGGGTAGAAAAATATGTCAAAGCTACTTGTAATTTTCTGATCTGTACGCTTTCAGAGGAGACGTTGCTAGCAGGTTCCAGGAAGACCATTCAATGGGAAGTACAGTGCTATAAATGTAAAAGAGAGACCAGAATCAGAATGCACCTCTCCAGAAGTCCCAGTGTGCTGCCTAGGCTGGTCATATGACTGGTTACCTCGCCTAGCTAGTAATAAATCAGGTGCAGCCCTGCAGTTCGTTTCTTTGAAGAGAAAGCATCATTTTCAAGAATGACTTGGCAGCTGGACTTGGAAAGGAATGCTAATTTTTTTTTTTTTTTTTGTGGGAATGAATCTGTCTCGGAGAGGATGTTAGCCAGTAAGCAGAACACAGCTTCAAGCTGGAGGTGGACCCTATTCCCTCAAGGATTGGCAGCTTGGAGCATATCAAGAGGTAGCGCTTAGCCAAGCATGGCTGATCATGCCTGTTACCCTTGGGAGGCTGAGGCAGGAGGACTGCTACAAGTATGAATGAAGCAAGATTGAGGTAGAGTAAGAACTTAGCTCAAAAAAGAAACAAATATCCCCCTCCCCCAAAGCAACAGAGCTAGTGCTTGGCTTGGGCTGAGATCTGGCTCTGTCACTGTGAGTATTTCGTGAATGACCCAGAGTAGCGGTGCCCACCGAAGGCTTTAGGCACTAGGCTCCAAGTCTCGTTAGTAGGGTTCTCCCTAACCCAAATCCTCTTAGAACTGGCGGAATGTTCCCAAGCTCTTCAGCCAGCCCCTTGTGAATGATAAGTCGCTGTTGCTCTTTATTTTGGGGAATGTGTGTGTGTGTGTGTGTGTGTGTAAACTGAGGAATTTCAATCAGTGAGGAAAGGGGCTAAGGGCATGTCTGTGGGTGCAAAACCCCCAGTTTGGAGAGCATCTAGAACTGTGGCAGAGACCGCAGAGAGAGCACAGGCCTGGATTGCCTCAGGACCCAAAACAGACCCAGCCCTCTAAACTCTGGCTGCTTCTTGGCAGTCTGGGCGAAGGGCTCCTGTGGCAAAGCCGGCAGGTTTGCAGGCGGATGCGAAGGACTCTGCAGACATTGTTAAACAGCTGGGATTCTACCTTCAACCTGATCCTGCCTGTAGCTCTCATATACAGCTGGCTGCAGCCGCAGTGCCAACAGCTCTTACAATCTCTTCTACCCAGGTTGGCCTGCTCTGCTTCAGACAAGCATGTCTCTGCCTCCCAACAACTCCTGCGTTGTAACATAATCCCTCAGACCTGGCATCTTTTCCGGATGTCCCCATCTTGGAGGTCCGGGAGCTGGTCAGCTGATACAGTGCTTTGGCACAAACATGAGGAGTGAGGGCCTGAATTTGTTCCTCAGTACCTAAGTTAAAGCTCATTGCTGAGGCTGAACAAGTTGGCTCCATGGGTAAAGGTACCTGCCACCAAGCCTGATGATCTTAGTTTGATCCCTGATGGGGAATCTTTGTCAACCAATTATCTTTAAGAGGTGGGATCAAGCCGGGCGGTGGTGGCGCACGCCTTTAATCCCAGCACTCGGGAGGCAGAGGCAGGCGGATCTCTGTGAGTTCGAGACCAGCCTGGTCTACAAGAGCTAGTTCCAGGACAGGCTCCAAAACCACAGAGAAACCCTGTCTCGAAAAACCAAAAAAAAAAAAAAAAAAAAAAAAAAAGAGGTGGGATCAAGTTAGGGTGTGGCTTTCTGGGACCTGAAGAAAATCAGCTGGCGGCCCAGGTGTGCTCGCGCGCACGCGCGCTCTCTCTCTCTCTCTCTCTCTCTCTCTCTCTCTCTCTCTCTCTCTCTCTCATTCTCTCGCAGCACAGCTGAGCTTGGACTTCTTGTTCCTGTTTTGTGAGTTTTTCCCTTATAATAAATAAAAATATAATTATTTTATCTTTTAGCTAGCCTGGTTATTTCCCGAGTTGATCCCCATGATCCCCCCAGTAGAAGGAGCGAGCTGACTCCCATAAGTTCTTCCCTGCCCTCTAAACGTGTGCACATTCATCCACACATATACACAGAAAAGATAAAATGCAATGACTTTTTTTTTTTTTTTTTTTTTTTTTTTTTGGTTTTTCGAGACAGGGTTTCTCTGTGGCTTTGGAGCCTGTCCTGGAACTAGCTCTGTAGACCAGGCTGGTCTCGAACTCACAGAGATCCGCCTGCCTCTGCCTCCCGAGTGCTGGGATTAAAGGCGTGCACCACCATCGCCCGGCTGCAATGACATTTTTTTTTAAAAAAAATTACATGTCTGTAATTCCAGAGCTGGGGAGGTAGGAACAGGACGACCTCTGGGCTTTCTGGCTCTTTATTTTAGCCAAATTGGCCAGCTTAGGGTTCAAAGAGAGACTACGTCTCAAAAGTTAAGGCAGAAAGCAGCTGAGGAAGGAAGACACAGGTTGACGACTTCTGACCTTCACACATACACGCATGCCTATCCACACAAAAATAGAACATATCCTGTCTTGTTTTAAAGAAGAAAAATCACACTGGCCTCTTCAATATAAATGCCTAGGACTAGGGAAAGAGTTTTTCCTTCCTTCCTCCTTTCCTTTTCTCTTTCACACAGGGTTTCACGTAGCCCATGATGGGCTGAGGGTGACCGCGAGTTTATCCTCCTGCCTCCATTCCTTAGGTGCTGGATTACAGGTGTGCACCATCACACCTGATTTAAAACAGTTTCAAAAGCTACACAGAAAAGCTCGGATGATTGCGTTGGCCTTTAGGAGATGACCTGAGGACAGCATGAAAGGCCAGGGACAATACTGACTTCCTTTCCAGGAGAAAATGTGTCCCTCTTAGCTTCCAGTTGTTTTTCATACTATTAGCCATACTGACCTTAAATGATTAATGTCATTGCTTGTTTATTGTCTGTCTGTCCTGGGTAGAGTTTAAGGTCAGAGATTATGTTCCTTTCACGTCTCTCTTTTTTTTTTCCTTTTTGAGACAGACTGTCATGTAGCCCAGGCTAGCCTGGAACACATATGCAGCTGAGGATGCCTTTGACTGTTTGATCCTTGAGCGCTGGTATTACAGGCATGTGCCACTACTCCCTGCTTATGTGGTGCTGGACACCAAATCAAGGGCTTCAAGTACACCTGAAGGACATCTGCAGCCCGACTTCTGCATTCTCAGTGCCTGCCTAGGAGCTGACCTTTCACTGCCGATGTTTACTGGACGAATAAATGAATACGCTTGTTCATCACCCCAAATTCACGCTCTGCTGAGACCCTCAGGGCTTTCCTGCCTTTCTATCTTCAGGAGGCTCTGTGCTTCCCTCCCAGGAACAAGCACCCCGGTTCCCTCCTCCCATCCTTAGCTCTTCAGATGTTCTCTCGCCCTGGGCTCCTTCAGGGCTTGACTACCTGTCAGTAGAAGCAGCATGTGTGCCTGTCAAGGAGTCTTTGAGACAGGTCCTTGCATGGTAAGACACCGACATGGAGTGGGACAAAGCCTCAACGGTCACAAGGCAGCCTTTCTTCACAAAGGCTATATAGTTTATTTTCTCACAGGTAACCCAGGCCCCAAGTGAGGAGGACTGTGCATCTTCGTCACCCAGCTGTGCCTCCCATCTCAGAGCCACCCAAAGGGGAAAGCAGTGGGTGATCCAGGTCAACACTGTGATGGCCGAGTCAGTGTGAACTATGGAAGTGGAGAGACGGGGGCACATCTTCATCCAGCCTCTTCTACCCATCCCCCGTGTCCAGGAAAAGATCTGACAAACCAGCAAAGTAAATAAATAATTTAGAAACAATAAATAGGGCTTCGGCTTCCACAAGTGAACAATGGCTGGCTTCAGCACAGGCTCTTCCAGCAACGCGACTACAATGTATCGCCTCAAAATTCATTCCCCAGGACCTGGGGCCATTTCTGAATTCTCCCAGAGGAGTTCTCCATAGCTGAGGTTTCTGGTGTCTGTAGAGCTGGGATCCATGAGCACCTTGGTGCTGTTGGTCAGTGGTTAGTTAGGTCATCTATTCTGGCTCGATGTATGTCACTCACCGGCCTGGGGCCTGAGCTCTACAGCCTCCTTTTCCGACTGAGGTTCCTGGCTAGCGAGGCCGGGTGGGGCTGTTCCAGGCAGGGCGACACAAGGGTTCAGTGTGCAAAGGCTTGGAGAGCATCCTCAGCCCAGACAGCCGCAGGCAGTGGCCGAGAGATGGTCCACGGTCCTCCAGGTGCTGTTCACGTCCATGAAGGAGACGGCCTCATAGCGAGTGGGCCGGCAACAGGGCTGGCTGATTGGCCGGGACCCAGGGGGCGATCGCAGGGCCCCGGCGCCCAATAAGCTAGCCAAGCTGAGGTCGTGTGGGGAGCGTGCTCGGCGACATGAGCCGCTGCAGAAGCGGAAACGTACCAGCTCGTCGGAGCTGTGGCCCAGGCCGAGCGCGCTCACCGGCACCAGCTGCGAGCGCAGGCGGCAGCCGCGCGCATCCGTGGCCCGCGCGCGGCTGCTCCGGGTCTCTGCACGCGCGGCGCGTACCCCGCGGAGCGCAGCGGGAGGAGATTGGAGCGCGGGACCTGGCGGCGGGGGTGCGGGCTGGGGAGACTGTGGCGGTGGTAGCAGGGCTCTTTCGCTGCACAAATGCGCAGTACGTCCCCCTGGAATGAGACTGAGTCACTTTCAGAGGTGGGGGTGGGGGAGGGTCTAGGACTAGCCTCGTCCCTGTCCCACCCAGTCGCGCTCTCACCTACCAGGCAGGTGGCCGGTGGGGGGCGCCAGGACCGGCGAGGGACCATCGCGAGCGGAGGGGCTGAGGGACATGGGGTCCAGGGAGGCCTCTGTGACGCTGCTCAGTAGGGCAAGAACAGCTAGGGTTGGCCACAAAGCTGGCTGCACAGAGAAAAGAGGAGACTCAGGGAAGAACAGGGCACTCTGGAGGGCTGTCTTGTCTGTAGCCCAGATCAAAGACCGCTCCAGTTGTGTAAGGAAGGGCTTATGTTTAATAGGAATTTGGCTGCTTCTGGGATCCCAGGGGAGGAATCACCTGAAGGCACTAACCATCCAGAGAAATCCTGTTCCTTTCCTCCTATGGCTGGCTCCTCCCTCTTGGTATTTTCCCTTTAATAACTGACCCCCTGCCCAGCTATATTCTACTCTCTTTTTCCCAAGTGAGCTGGGAAATGCCAGGGAATGGCTCACCTGCCACCTAGGCCGGAGGCAGCGGGGCAATGCAGTAGCGTCTCCAAGTCCCAGTTCCATCTCTGTCAACACCAGGAGCTCCCATCAGCCTTCGTGGGCCTGTTTCCCCACCTTCTTTTAGAGACAGCTGCAAATTGAAGGAGGGGTTAGTTATCTTTTGGGGTGTTAGCTCAGTATCCACTTCAGTATCTCAAAACTACCCCGGAGCTTAGGTAACTAGAGGCAGCCCAGAAGCAGTAGCGGCTCGGAGATGCGGAGATGCGTTTGGTGCTTTGCAGGATTTGCTTCTTCACGGTTCCACAAGTTCCATGGCTCCCTTTTCCAGATTGGCAAACGAGGCTGGGCTGAGCTCAGAGATTGTCTAAGGGGGAGACTCACACAGCTGTGGTCCTGTCTTCTAGGACCCTTCTGTGCTGTACTTCAGGGCGGAAGGTACCAGAGTAGCTGGGGAAAGCAGTAACTGGACACCCTTAGCTCCACACTCTGCATTCTCTGCAAACACCCAGGGAGGAAGCAGAGCTCTGGAGAATTAGAGTGCCAACCGGTTGGTCACTCTGTGTAGTCTGTTGACTGGGAGCCTAGGCCTCCTGCAATCTCTGTTCTGGACCCAGAGTCACCTGAGTTCTCTCTTAGACCCACAGATGTCCGCCCAAGAGCCTGCCTGTTATCTGGGGGGAGTGATGGGCCTTCTGAAAACAGTGCCTGGACCATGGTTTCCTGTGGCCACCAGGGGGCAGAGTTTGCCAAGCCTACGGACTAAAGGGGCAAGGGGAGGGGGGTGCTTTTCCACATCCTCTGCATGTTCAGTTCTAAGCCATTCCCAGGAGGACCAGCCAGCCCTCCATATCAGCCTGGTCTCAGAGGACTGGACCACTCTGAGAGCTAGCCATCTGGGCCATCAGCCTTCTGTGCATGGCTTCTTAGCCTTGCTCCTACGAGTTTCCCCCATGAACTATCCTTCCTGACCCTAGGCGGCTTTACTGAACAGCACGTCTTTGTGAGCCGACCCCCTGGGGCCCCAGGACCTTTATGAGTCCTCATTAGCTAGTCTCCTCATGGGTCCCAGATGTTATCTTCCATCCTTCTGCTAGCACACAGAATACATGGGGCTGACCACACGACACATACCTTCCAGGCCTTTATCCAGGAAGTGGTCCTCCAGGACTAGTTGTATACCTGTTGGCTAACTAGACTCAGATCCCTAGAGACCAGGCTAGTGACTATTTTCCCAGATGGGAAAGTCAAACAAGGCAGCCTTAGGGGTATCTGCGCTAGAGGGAGCCCAGGAGCAAGTCCCTCGAGGGCAGCTCAGACCAGTCTCCTTCCTTACCATCTGGGATATTTGGTCCTCCAGCCCTTGCCAACCCTATCCACCAGCCCTATACTCACCAAGGGGGTCCTTCTAGGTACCTTTCCTGGGACAAGTGCTGGGCTTTCCCCCGAAGCTCAAATAGATCATGCTCAGAGTTGTGCACCTGGCAGCGCCTCTTTTAGCCAAAAGTGGGGCCTTGGCAGCCGGTCTGTGCCCTGTGGCGGCAGCAGGAGCCTCATATTACAGCCAGCCAGGAGGGCTAACACAGTCCAACAGAATAGCGACAGGAGGGACTGGAGGGACTGGGAGGGGCAGAGAGCTGCGCTGAGAGCCCATAAGAGAGAGGCTGAGAGAGGGGGAGGAAGAAGACCTTTCTGGCCCCTTTTCTGCCCTAGGAGCGTCCATCAGGGGATGGGCAAGAAGGTTGGCTTACCTCGGGTGCAGTGCTCCGAGACCCAGTCGAAGCGAAGGCTGCGGCCCGAGGGACTTGTTGCTGGCAGAGCCCGCGGGCCGCATCTGGGGGCCGAGCCCAACTCCATCCCTCAGCAGCCTCCTGCCCGCCGCCGTCCGGTGTCAAATTCCAGCCCCAGCGTCACCAGATCCCGGGGTGGGGCCCCGAGCGCCCCCGCCCCGCCCCACCTTTCAGGGCTCACCTGGCCGCTCCACCCTTTGGATCCGGTCCCCACTAGCTGGGCTAGGTCCCCTTAGGTGGGGGCTAGATATTGGGAGAAGACCCCAGGAGGCAGAGTAGAGATCGCGGGCGGCAGCGAGGAGCTGAAACTGGGAATTCGAAGTTGGTAGACACGCAAAGTAGGGAACTGGGAGGCCTGGCCGAGGGCGGAAGAGAGAGAGAGAGACGGAGGGAGGCGAAGGAGGGGCAGCCTGGAGGAACGTTTCAGCTTGGGTCGTGCAGCCACAGGGATGCTGGCTAGCTACCCTGCAGCGTCAACTGGTGGCTCTGGGACCTTCAGAAGCTTCAGCCGCCTCGGAGCGGCAGGGCTCTGCGTTGGGCTCCCACCGTCCAGCGATAGTCTGTTTCACCGCTCAGTTTCAGGGTCTCGGAGCTCAAAAGAATTCATGCACACTGTCTTAATGAAGGCAATGATTGTGTGTATGTGTGTGTGGGGGGGGGCAGGAGTGAAGAATCGGAGGGTGACAGAGTATTGAACTGCGTTTTGAGATGTGATAAAGCAATTTGACAGGTGTCTGCGGACTGTTTGATGGCTATGATTGGAAAGGTCTTACTAACTAGCTTGGAGCTCATTGCGAAGTTGGTGGGGACGAATGACCTGGTCTGAGTGTGGTCACTTTCATTGAATGACTGCACCAGGGAGTGTGGTTTTGAGACAAGGAAGACAGAAAAGGGGGTACAGGCTGCTGGGGACAAAAAGATGAATCCTGAGCAGGTTGTGGGGAACTAGGAGCTGCAGGGACGCAATCTCCAACCCCACTTTTGCCCACCTGATTGTACAAAGTGAGGTGGTCAAACCGACGAAGGTGCACCTTTAGCTTTGGCTTGGGTGACCACAGAATGGACTCTAGGAGCTGACGCTCCCTGGGGGAGGGTCAGGTGTGTGTGTGGAAGGGCAGGTATGATTCAGTGTTGGGCATGTTGAACTAGAAGCGTCTGTGGACTCTCCTGCTGGAAATGCCCTTGAAAGTAGCTGAATTTGTAGCCAGGAGCTAAGTGAAGGCAGTTGGGCTAGCGATGGCAATTTGGTATTTGTTGACTAATACATGTATACCTGGATGCTGGGAGTAAGGAGGAGTACCCAGGGAATGTGGATGGACTAGCTGTACCCCGGCTATGCATGTATCAGCATCCCTGTGGACCTTTAACAGCAACTTACCACATTGGGCCCCATCCCAGATCAGATCCGAATCCTGAGGTGGGCAGGTACAAATTTCCAGGTTTCCTTTACCTGTGACTCTGGTACACAGCCAGGGTTCATAACCACAGGTTTTAAGAGAGCGGTTTTGTGCAGAGCTTGAGGCTGAAGTCTGACTGCAGAGACAGTGCTGCTGCTACTGCCTGGGAGGCCTTTCCCCAGGCTCCACAGGATCACATGGGAGGGAAGATGCACGCTGAACAGCGTGCTCTCTTTTCCCGTGTATCTGGCCGCTGAATTGGTTTTTTCAGCCAGGACTACTACAGACGGGCATGTAGCTAAGGCTCCATGTGGGAGCATTATGGTTCTTGGGACGGCCAGGTCTCTCTGTAGTGAGGCTTACTGGTAGGAGGGCCGAGGCATGCCTGGGCGCTGGGATTGGTTGAGGTAGGAGAGGTAAGGGGACAGCTGTCCCACTTCCTGCCACAGTGGCCAGTGTGTGGCAGGAAGCTACCACCAGAGTTGCAGGTCGGGGCGTACGTCTGAGCATTCTCAGACCTGCTTGGGGTCGCTTCAAGATGGGTCAGACTCCAGAGTTCTAAGGGGGTGAAATGGGAAATGGATGTCACTTTTAAAGTTTCCAGAGGTGCCCAGGGTTGGACTGGGGGCTTTCCTGCTTTCTGTTGAGAAGATGGGGAGTGCTAATATGGAGTCCATTTCAAAGTGGACCATGACAGCAGCGGGGGTCTGTGGGCCTCTCTGTACCCTATGGACCTCTTCTGCTGGTCTTTGTTTGTTTTATATATGTGTTTGAGTGTATGTATACCACAGGAACCTCGGAGGTCAGAAGAGGGTGTTAGATCCCCTGGGAATGGAGTTATGGGTGATTGTGAGTGCTGGGATGTGGGTGGTGGGAACTGAACCTAGGTCCTCTGCAAGAGCCAGAAGCACTCTTAACCACTGAACTGGAGGCCTCAAAGGTCCCTCACCTGAATGGAAAGGGAAAGGGACCCAGGAGTCTGTGAGTTAAGAGAGAAGACCCTTGAATTTAGTTCTGTTGTTAAGGCCTATGTTTCTGTTTCATCCAGCAAAGTCAGAGAAAACAACAGGAGGCTAGATTCAGGGATAGCTTTATTGCTTCCATGAGGGCTGCCTGGGAGGACTGCCTCCACCTGGGTAAGGTCCTTGAGCCTCACTCCCCTCCGGTCCTGGGTAGGACCCATGGAGTCTCATCAAGAAACCCAGCCCATCTGACAGTTGGCTAGTCCAGGAAGGAACATGCTCCCACGGATCAGAGACAGCTAGGGAGAGGTGCTATTCCTCTCAGGCTGGGCTTTGCCTCCTGAGTTCTCTCTGCTCTTGTCCAAGAGCTGTCCTGTTGGCTTTAAAGGGATGGCTCTGGGGTTCCCCTGTGGGACACTGGGGGGCTGGTGAGAGGGAGTACTCCATCTTCTCCCCAAGGAAGGCCAAAGCGTGTCATGAGCTGGAGATGGCTAACGGAAGATGCTACCCACCTCCCTGTGGCCCTGAAGCATGGTCTGACACTTCCATCCTTCAGGGAGTTCACCAGGACCACTGGCTGGTGGGCCCTCTAGTGGACCTCTTTCTGCACAGCAAGTGGACCAAAGGTGACATCTTATTTAAAAATAAATTATCCCTCCCCTCCCTGTACCCAAATTGACGAAATGATAATACATCAAACACTGATTGGAGAAATGATTCTGGCAGCGCTCTTGCTACCAAATGTCCCACCTCCTGCATGCTGGGCCTGCTGGCCACAGCCAGGGGCCTCCTGGCCCTCTGGCTTCACGGACCCTGGCTGCGAGGCAGAGTGCTGGTCTCTGAAGCTGGCCTGCAGCAGGCACAGCTCTGGTTGCCTTGCCAAGGCCTCACTGGCCCTTGGGCCTCTTGGCACTGTCCTTCTCTGGGTCAGAAGACTGGTGGCAGCTGCTTGTTCCTAGTGTGAGCCTCTATGTTGGGCCCGCTCAGATGCCGCTGGTTAAGTCAGTGATGACGCGGGCTTTCACGAGCTTCCGGAGAAACTCTTTCTCTCGCTGGATGTTGTGTGTCCAGGACTAGAAGGAGAGAGATGGAGAAGTTATGAAGTGGGCAGCAAGACACAGCCTTGCTTAACCCAGGACTGGTGCCCTCTTCCAGTCACCAACCTCTGAGACCCTGTGACTGGGAATATACAGGCACACGTTTGTTCTGTCTTCCTGCAAGACCACAATAACCCGATAATGAATGCTACAACTCTCCCCTAACAAGCAAGCCTGGCAGCCCATCGTCACCCCAGAGGAACTCTGCCCTGGCTTCTTCCAAGTCTTGAGTAGTCTTGGCTTCCCAGTCCCCTCAGTGCTCAGAATCGCATTCCTCCAGACAGCAGCCCACAGCTCCTTGGCAGCACTCAGGTTCTAGACACCCCGAGGGCAAGGAGGTGAGTCACTGGACCGCACAGCAAGGGGCTTGGGCTGCTTCTCTGATGCAATCCATTCTCCAGACCTTAGGCAGCTAATGAAAGTCTTCCTTCCTTGCACAGGAACCAGGGAGCCTGAGGAGCATGCCTCATCTTTTTAAAATGTTATCCTTGTCTAAACTAAATATTAAAATTGTATTTATTTATGATTGGTGTTGGTGGCACACACCTTTAAGCACTTAGGAGGCAGAGGCGGGAGGATCTCTGAGTTTGAGGCCAGCCTGGTCTACAGGGCAAGTTCCAGGACAGCCAGGGCTACACAGAAGAATCCTGTCAAGAAAAAAAAAGTTCTTTTAATGTATTGTTTACTCTATGTGTGTGCATGTGTATATGATGTGTGTGCCTTTGAGTGTGATCCTGGGCATACCAAGGTGTGTTATTGTTGTTTGTTTTCTTGTTTTGTTTTTTTGAGACAGGATTTCTCTGTGTAGCTTTGGAGCCCACCTTAGAACTCACTCTGTAGACCAGGCTGGCCTCGAACTCACAGAGATCCACCTGCCTCTGCCTCCTGAGTGCTGGGATTAAAGGTGTGTGCCACCACTGCCCAGCTTTTTTTTAAAAATTTTTTTGTTGCTGTTGTCCAAAGTGTGTAAGAGGAGGTCAAATGATGACATCTGGCAGTGGGTTTCCTTCTACTGTGGATTACAGGGATTGAACTTGGGTCGTACGGTTACTGCTTTTGCCCACTGAGCCATCTTACCTGGCCTGGATTTTTGAGACTGAGTCTCACTTAGCAGCTTGGGTTGGTCTGAAACTCAGTATGTAGCCTAGGCTGGTCTCAAACTCATTATCTTTGTACTCCAGCTCCCCATGTGCTGGATTACAGGTGCAAACCACTATACCATCTGCTTTACTGTCTGAAGCAATATCTCACTATATAACTCAAGCTGGCCTTGAGCCCTCTATCTTTTTGCCCCCACCTCCCAAGGCCATTCTACCAGGTTGGCACCCAATGGCTAACATCACTTCCCCATATACTTGATTCCCCCTCCCCCCGTCTTAACAAATAAAACAAACAAAAGTGTTATATACTTAAAACTGTATCCTTGGTAAGTGAGATGATACCACCTCCCAGGGCTTATGGGATTGGATTCCCTCTGATTCTCAGAAATCTTTCCCAAAAGCTTCGATGACTAAGCCTCTCAAAGACGGAAAAGGGCCTGACTGAACGAATGAAGGGATGAGTGTCATTAGCCTCATGGCGTGGCCCTAGCTGGCCTCAGCTGCGTGTCAGCACTGGGTCACTCCGAGTCTGCGCTCACACCATTATTAATGGATAAGAAGAACTAGGGCCTGTCCGGCCCTTAGTCTGATCCCGACAACACTCTCCAACCGTCCAGATCTCTGACCTAAAACTCAGAGTCATCGCCCAGGGTCCCTGTTGTCCTCTGCTGTGAACAACAAACCTGGCTGCCCTGAAGCCTCCACATCCCCAAGTGGTGATGGCTTCCTCCCTCACAATCAAAGCCCAGTGCCTGAGGTGGGCCTTCCTCCTCTTTCCACCATTTGTCCCCTCAAACTCCTGGAGAAACAGAGGCCTGGGCTTTTATCATTCCACCCTGCTAGAGCCTCTGAAAGCTGCTCTCCTTGTCTCGGAACGCTAGGCAACTCGTGTCCATTGTTTGAAGATTCAGTCGTCTTTCCAGAATTTCTATGGGCAGGGATGGTTAGACACACAGTAGGCACTCCATGCCGTGATATTTATTCAATGAAATTAGACTGAATTTTTTTCTAATTGTGTGTGTGTGTGTGTGCATGTGCGCACACATGCTTGTAGAAAGGAGGATGTCCTGGTCTACCACTCTCTACCTTTTTCTCTGACAGGGTCTCTCATGGATCCTGGAGCTAAGACGGTGCTCAGAAAACTCCAGTGACCTTCTGGGACTTGTGCAACCATGCCTCACTACTTCTTTTTTAGGATTAAAGATTTTATTTTTATCTTTTTGGTTTTCCAAGTCAGGGTTTCTCTATGTAGCCTTGGCTGTCCTGGAACTGGCTCTGTAGACCAGGCTGGCCTCGAACTCACAGAGATCTACCTGCTTCTATCTCCTGAGTGCTGGGACTAAAGGCATGTGCAATCACCACCTGCCCATCCCTGTCCCCCAGTTGAGGACCCAACCCAGTGCCACTGAGCTAAATTCCCAACCCGCTTGATTTTAGGCTGTCCTTCAACTCTGTAGACCAGGCTGGCCTCAAACTCACAGAGTTCTGTCTCCCGAGTCTGGGATTAAAGGCGTGTGCCACCACACCTGGCTTTATTTTAAATGATTTGTTTATTCTTATTCTGTTGTGGTGGTTTAAAAAAAAATAGCTCCCATAGGGAGGGACACTATTAGGAGGTGTGGCTCTGTTGGAGTAGGTGTGGCCTTGTTGGAGGAAGTGTGTCACTGTGGGGGGGCTTTGAAGTCTCCTATGTTCAAGCTAAGCACAGTGTGGCACTAAATTCACTTCCTGTGCCTTTGGATCAAGATGTAGAACTCTCGGCTCTTTCTCCATCACCATGTCTGCCTATATGCCACCATGTCCCACCATGATGATAATAGACTGAACCTCTGAACTGTAAATCAGCCCCAGTTAAATGGTTTCCTTTCTGAGAGCTGCAGTGGGGTGGTCATGGTGTCTCTTCACAGCAGTAGAAGCCCTAACTCAGACATGTGTATTTGTGCTTTGTCTGCATCTATGTCAGCATGAGGCTGATGGATGCCCTGGAACTGAAGTTATAGACAGTTGTTAACCACCGTGTGGGTGCTGGGAATTGAACCCGGGTCCTCTGGAAGAGCCGCCAGTGCTCTTAACCTCTGAGCCATCTCTCCAGCTCCCAGAATTAAAGATTTTATTTTCATCATTACTTAATACAAATAGCACAATCACAAATATAAAGATTTGTAACTTGTTAGAGCCCACGGGTTTTCGGAATACAAAACAGAAATTCCAAACAAATTTACTTTGACTAATCTTAAGAATTTCTCCCTTGGCTTAGAAACTGAAAATTCTGAAATGAAGCATGGACCACTCCTTGGCTGCCTATCCTGATCTTACCAACTTTCACATTTGACGGGTGTTACAAGCTGATGACACATAATCTGTGCTACAAATCGCAGGGAAACATCAAATACAAGGTCCTGTCTCACAAGAGGAACTCCGTCAAAAAGGCTTTTATCCTTGTGGGACTTATGGCTAAGGAGACTCGACATCGGACTGGGGCAGAACATTTCTAGAGAATGAGAAGAATTTGTTTATAAGCCATGGGGAAAACACTCACTGCTCTCTGACTTTCACCATGCCCCCTCATCTCTAGTAAAAAGATGGAGATGAGGACAGAGGAATGCAGAGAATTCTTGCGGGGCATCGTTTGCAATTTGCAGACAATCACGTGACGAGACCGAGGAGATGAGGCAGAGCGCCCTTGTAGGGAATAACAGGAACCTGCTAGAAGAAGTTGAACTATCTTTCCATGGGTGGTTAGACTTTGCGTGACTCTTTTACCTCGGGAAAGAATCAAACTGCACAGAAGGGTGAGTCTTGAGCTCTTTACAGTTTTGCCCCAGGAAAATGATGGAACACTGTACCAGGGTCTAGAGACAATGAAGAGAGACGATACTAGGAAGACCTCTAGATACCGAAGAGCAAGTATGTCAGCTGTGAAGACTGTCCCTGAAGATTCCAGATGAGGCGGGGTGGAGTGAGACGGGGGTGAGGGGGCTCTTGTTCCCATTTAGGCTACACTTACAGCTTGCAGACTCTGCCCGATGTAACCGTGTGGAACCCCAGTCTACTGAAAGAATAGAACTTTCAGAGGAGAACGGAAGAGGCAGTTGGGGCTGCCAAAGGCACTTGCTGCTCAAGCCTGACAACCCTGGGAGTCACGTACAGGGCCATGTCTGATTTCTGACACTCTTGACTTCTTGGGATTTGAACTCAGATCCTCATGCTTATGCACCAGGGGCTCTTTTCCTCTGAGCCATTTCCCCAGACAGAACTTAGCAAAGCAAAAGCAAAACAACAACAACAAAAAAAGGCTCAGAAGAATGGCAGGATGAGGATTCAAACAAAATAGACATTCATAAAACTGTGTTCACCCCACAACTTCCCCTCCCTCTAGAAGAAGTTTCGAGAGCACCCACTAGGAGTCACTGAGAGTTAACACATCAGTAGAGAATTGGACAGTCCACAATACTAAGAAATTATTAACTTTTTGAGGTGTGATATCAAAATAGTTCTTATCTTTTAGAGTTACTGACTTTATGACCATATGCTGTATCTAAATGCTGTTTCCCAGGAGTCACCAGGGGTGGGGAGCAAGAGAGGAAGCATGGAGGAATCGGGGAGTTCCGTACTCTTCACCGGCTTATGCTTATGAAAACGCTGGACCACTGGCTCTCCTAATGAAAAAGTAGGCATGGGGCTGGAGCGATGACTTGGTGGTTAAGAACACATACTGCTCCTGTAGAGGACATGAGTTCAATTCCCAGCAATGGTTGTCAGTGATTCCCAACCACCTGTAACTTCAGCTCTAGGAGATCAGATGCCCTCTTCTGGCCTTGCTGGAAACTTGCACTCATGTGCGTATATTCACACACACACACACACACACACACACACACACACACACACGTAATTGCAACTAAATCTTGGGGGGAAAAGGGAAAAGAAAGAGAAGGCACAAAAGTTTGTTCTGGATGTAGCTCTTAGACCAAGCAGTGCCCACTTAGGTGCTCTCTCCTAACCCCTCCTTCCATGCAGGTAAGTTAGGAGCCTCCTGTGGGCTGAAGCAGGACATGATCAGACTTCTGTCCATTGACTGCAATCCACATTTTCAGCAGGGTCTCCTCTGATAGCTCTGTTTCTTTTAAATAAGATTTTTAAAAAAGATTTATGCTTTTTAGGCTGGGCATGGTGGCACACACCTTTAATCCCAGCACTTGGGAGGCAGAGGCAGGCCAATCTCTGAGTTCAAGGTCAGTCTGGTCTAGAGAATGAATTCCAGAACAGCTGGGGCTACATAGAGAAACCATATCTCAGAAAAAAAAAAGTTTTTTAAAATATGTATGTGTGTGTGTGTGTCTGTGGGTGTGTTTGTGTGTGTGTGCCCATACACATGCTACTTCTGTATGCATGTACATGCTATGTGTGTTCTGGGAATAAAGCTGTTGATCCCTTTCTCTCCAGCCATGCAGCTGCTTCTTTGTTTCTTCTACTGAGACAGGGTCTCACTGTAGCCCTGGCTGGCCTAGAACTCACAGAGACCCGCCTGCCCGTTTCCCTGTAGAGATTAAAGGCATGTATGTGTCACCTTGTCATCACGCCTAGCCTGATGCTATCAAGAGTTAGATCAAAGCAGGGGAATGAGAAAAAGAGAGAGAAGGGTGAGTGAAAAAGAAACACTGGAAATCACGGGACCCTAAGCAGGAAGAAGTGGTCGATATAAAAAAGGTTCTGAAGCCGGGCGGTGGTGGCGCACGCCTTTAATCCCAGCACTCGGGAGGCAGAGGCAGGTGGATCTCTGTGAGTTCGAGGCCAGCCTGGTCTACAAGAGCTAGTTCCAGGACAGGCACCAAAGCTACAGAGAAACCCTGTCTCGAAAAACCAAAAAAAAAAAAAAAGGTTCTGAGCTCTCAGGAAAACTGATCCATTTGTCTCACGAGCCCTGATGGTCTGAGTTTGATTCCCCAAACCCACGGTGGGAGGAGAGAACGGACTCTAAAAAAGTCGTCTTCTGACTTCCACACATGCATCGTGGTACAACGCACCCCTCCAACAATAATAAATAAAAGGAAAAAACGTGACATCTTTCCATTTGATGTAGCTTTCTGAGATACCTTACTGGTAACTCTGAGGGAAGTGAAGTCAGGTGATGGAGTATAAGGCTGAATGGGAGTGAAGAGCACAAAGGGGTGTTCCAGAAGGGGGTGCTCCAAGTCCCCTGTGTGCCTTCAGACTTCTCACTGGAGGAGGGAGGGTGGCCAGGAGCTTTCAAAGTATAAGGCTCAGGAGCCCTGTGGTGAGGGCTGGGGAGGTACAGGTAAGAAAGCTGCGGAGCAGCAAAGGGGGCTGCAGTGTGGACTTCCATGGGTGAGCAATTTTCTCAGCCACCCCATCCTCCTGATTGTCAGGCTTCAGACATGGCTCAGTGAGAGGCTGCAGCAGAAGCTGATGTATGACAAGGGTTCATTGCCCCCCACACCCCACAGTTCCTCCTTGAGGGGTGCAGAGGCCTAGAGATCTAGAGCTACCTGTACAGAGGCTCAGTGCACATGGGGGAGTTCTGTGGTTGATGCAGCAAAGAGTGCAGTGGAGGGGATATGGGAGTCTCCTGGGAGCAAGAGGCATTGTTTACCTGAGGGTTGTGTGAAGGGCAAGGGATCTTCCCAGGGAAGGCAGGGTCTGTGGAAGAGCATGAGCCTGGCAGGCGGCAACAGGTGTATCGAGGAGGGGTAAGGAGCAGGGCCAGGGCGGAAGGCCCAGGGAGACAGTGTCAAGGAAGAAAGCTGAAGAAAGGGCTCTGGGCTTAGGGAAGGCTAGGGAAGAAGATGCACACGTGGCCAGCGGCCTGCATGCCAGCTAGATCCCAGTGGCTGCTTAGCCGAGGGTGGTCCTTCCGGGAACACCGGGCAACAGCAGCTGCTGGTTCCCCTTTACCATCTATTTGTACAGATGCTGGAATCCATCCTTTGTGAGGGGCTTCCCCAAATAAACTTCCCCCTTGCTCAGCTCTCACCTCTTTGATGGCCGCCATGCGCACAGTCTCATAGTAGTGCAGGGGTGCATTGGGTGTGTTCATGTCGTAGCCGAAGCCCGCGACTGCCACTTCATCACAGCCATGCAGTGCCATGGTCACTGCCACACTGCCAAGGGTTGGGATGTTCTGGCAGAGGAGAGAGGAGAGGAAGCATGGAGAGGTCTGTGGAGGGCGGATGGGGCTGAGCGCTCCAGAGCTCAGCAGCCCATTCCCCACCCGCTTCCCTCCCGAGGCTCCTCTGCCTAGCCCTCCTCCGCCCGCCCTCCCCAGGAGTCTCACCCCCCTGCCCATGAGGCCGTTGTTGAAGGGCAGTCCAATGAGAGTGAAGGCCGCCTCCTGGATGAAGTACGGGTTGAGGATGCGAATCTCAGGGGGTTCCTTGGGCACTCGAGTGGCCACGGACTTCCAGAAGCCATCGGATGCACTCTGTAGGCACAGACACGGTGTAAGAGGACATGAACTGGGCACCTGGGGATGGGTCCAGATGAATTGCGAGGACCCACATGTATGCAGAGAAATGAGCAATGAGGAGAGGGGCCATGAGTGGAAGGGTGTAAACCAGCTCACACAGGAAGGCTCTGGTATGTGAGGGCTCATGGGATGTGTGCCAGGCATAGGTGTGTGAGTAACGGAGGCCACGAGAGCTTGGAGGCGGAGGACAAAGCGTGTGAAGCTGTTAGGAGTCCTGCTCTGTCCCGAGTGCAGGGGCAGGGTGCCCTTGGACCACAAGGAAGGCCCGCAGGCCTGGTTGTCCCACCTCCCCACTAGGGGCTGGAGCCCACCAGAAGCCTGCCCTCATCGCCTATCTGCTCTGCTGGAGCCTGGCTCCTTTTCCTTCTTCTGTCTTTCCTGGTTCTCAGTCAACTGTGCTAAAGTGGACCTGGAAAATAAAGACATTTCATGAGCTGTCACAGGACAGCGGACTGACACTCACAGCTCAGTCCTGCCCGACCAGAACTGGGTGTTCAGTCCTGTTGTGTTTAGAATAGTTCATTCTCTCTCACGGAGCTTGGTCCCAAATGTGGAGGCATCGCCTTTGAATCACAATGTCTGACCCTGGGCCACAGGGCCTCTCCTCTTTAGCCTCTCCCTTCTTGCTGTCCAGCCTCACAAAGACCTCAGATGCCCTAGACTTTCCTGGTCTAGACCCCAAGTCGGTCACCTCAGTTACTCTTTCACAAGCTCCCCTTCTCTACCCTTACAACAAGGGCTCTGTAGTGCCTGGAGGAAGCCGTCAGTCAAGCAGCCTCGGAATGGTTACCATGGTTACCACGGCCTCCAAAGTAGCAAGTTTGTTACTTGCTGAGGAGGCATGAAAAAAAATCAACTAAACTTAGAGGAGAAGAATTGAGCACACCAAGAGGAAACGATCACTGGGTACAAGAAAAGAGGCCCAGGGCCAGCGAGATGGCTCTGTGGGTAAAGGTGCTTGCTTCCCAGCCTGGCTACTTGAGTTTGATTCCAGAACCCACATGGTGGAAGGACAGAACCAATTTGTCCTTTGACCTCCACACATGTGCCCACACATATGCACGCATGTTACACACACACACACACACACACACACACACACACACACACACACTCGTACGTACGTCTGTGTGTGTGTTAAAAACAAAACAAAATAAACAAAAAAAACGGGAGAGATTCCCCATTTGCAAGTATCTTTACCTGCTGATTCATCTCACTGGCCCTAAAAAGATTCTTGACTCCCCAGCACTGGGGATCAAATCCAGAGCCTCAAGCATGCTAGCAAATGCTCTACGACCAAGCCACATCCCCGGCCCAACTTCACAAACATTCTTAGGCATGTACTTCAGAACACACATAGAGAGTACACAAACAGAGTTTAAAATAAACAAATCTTAAAACAACATAAGCAAATTTAAGAGGGAAATGAAAATGTGGAGAAACATTTGTCACAAATAATAAAGAGGTTCTTGTTTTAAAATCTCACGAGAAGGTCCAGGCATGGTGATAATCTTCTTGTAACTCAGCAACTGTGAGGCTGAGGCAGAAGGATGGCCTAGGCTTCAAGGTTGGTTAGCCTACAGCAAGACCCTGTTGCAACAACACCCTTGCTCCAACAGACAAACAAAACCCCAAAATTATGAAAAATAAATCAGCGAGATCTCAGAAATGGGCAAAGGACGTAAGAGAAGGTTAAGTGTCAACCCAGGGCCATCCTCATGCTAGGCAATCATGTGGCCAATTACCACACCCCCAGGCTGCAAGCCTGTTTATTACACTCGTACTTATGAATGTGAAAAGCCAGAAACATCCCAAAAGTTTACAAAAGTGGTTCAGCCAAGTGATATCGGATACAGGCCCAGAAAAGAAATGGCAGACATTGGGATTACATCTTCTGAGAATCTGGCCGCAGAAATAGCATTTATTTGACATCTATGTTGTCCACATCTTTCCCTCCCCCTTGCCCCTTTCCTCTATTGTCCATCCATCTTTCAAACCAGAAACTTGGGAGTACCCTTGAGATTCTCCTCCATCCCTCACCCATCCTTTTCTGGCTTCCTACTTCTTACATCTTATCCCAAAGACCCATGTCTCTCTCCCACACTCACCCACACGACACATCCTCCCTACACCTGACTCTTGCTCATCTTCTGATCTCCTGCACCCCAAGGAAGAAGTACCGACTAGCCTGTGAGTGATGATAAAACACTAAGTTAAGGGCCTGGCTCCTGGGATTCAGCTTCAGAGCTGCTCAATGGGGACTCTGAGCAAGGGACAGACCTAATGGACAAACCAGGGACACTTAACATTTACAATGTGGGTCACTGTGAGAATTATACAGGGCCGGACTCCTCTCTGATTCATTTCTGTAGCCAGGACCCAGCCCAACTGGGTATGGTTACTAAGGGAGATATGACATCTTTCCAAAGCTCGTCCATTGGCCTCAGGAGCAGAGCAGCCCCAGGTAGCCAGTACCTCCTCAGTCCTGCTACTGCTCCAGCCACATTCTCCTTGTCGTCCACTTAAGGCAACCTTTCTTTCTCTGTTTTCTGTCCTTTCATAGGCCAGGTCAACTTCTGGGTCTCAACTGATTAGATTAATCAAGTAGGCACCAGTTCTTGTGGCTTCTGCATCCTGCCCCAGGTCTGTGGCTGTGTATGTAAAGGAGATAAAGGTGGGGGATAGCAGGATGACATAAGACCAGCATGGAAGACAACAGGCTGAGCCCCTCCTGGATGGGCCGGGCTGTAACGAATGGATGCCCAGGAGTGACAGATGTGCTGGTCACATGCTATAGACCTGTCTCTTCTCCAGAGCCCAGTAGGCCCCAACAACCCATCCCCAGGCTTCTGCCTGTGTCTGTTCTCATATACCTCGGGAAAGAAAACACAGGTTCCCCACCCCCAGGAGCTGCAGGGGTGTGGGGAATGGGCCCAGCAGTGCGGGGGGGGGGGTAAAAGGCTCCATCACTTGTTTCTCCTTTCATTTACTTCACAGACACAAGCGAAACATGTTCTAAGTCACACAACCTTTGAGGCTGTGCCTAGATTGAAACCTAGTGTCTTGGTCCCAAGACCAGGTGTCTTTCTGGCAGGCCATTATAAATTATCACTGCTGTTCACATCTGGAGTCTGCAGCACAGGGCAGGGACACCTCCCTTGCCTTCCAAGAGCTCTGACGTGAGTCAAGGGTCACTCAGTGCCCCATGACCCACTCTACACAGGGAATATATATAATCATTCGCAGCCTTCCCATGTTTTAAAGGTCTAACCAAAGAGAATTAGCTTATTGCAAATCCTTGTGCCAGTGGAGAAGGGCGGGCCAGCCTTGCTTCTCTGGGCTAATCCTCTGAAAGAAGAGGGACTAACCTGATGAGGACAAGAGTGCCCCATTTTCAGTACAAAATGGGTAGCCTCTTACACACACAATACATACACGCACATATGTTGATGTACACAAATGAGTAGTCTCTTACACACACATGCATACATGCTGGTGTACACAAATGAGTAGCCCCTTACACACACAATACACATATGCACACATGCTGATGTGCGCGAATGAGTAGCCTCTTACACACACAATACACACACACACACATGCTGATGTACACAAATGAGTGGCCTCTTACACACACAATATACACACACACATATGCTGATGTGCACAAATATGTGAGCAACTCTTCCTGACTTCCTACTTCTGTACAGCAGAGGGTAAGCTGAGGCAGGGCCTGTGTCTTAGGCGCAGGTGATTAGTTTCAGTTCAAGCCCCGTATGTGTGCAAGCTCTGATGTCTGTATTGCCTTGGAGCAGCCAGAAGTGGCGAAGGATAGTTTGGGGACCCTGGGGGAGTTGTGAAATGCCATGTGTGTGCTGGGCACTGAACCTGGGTCCTCTAGAGCAGCTGGCATTCTTAACCACTGAGCCATCTCTCCAGCTGCAATACATATTTTTATAGCTGGGGGAAACAAAAGCTCACATCACACTTGTTCATTTTGTTTTTCTCTTTGTAGGCCTGGTCCCAAGTCCCAGGAAGCCCCACATTAGAGGACAAGGCAGTGGCACAGTCAATGCTTCAGCATTTCTTCTTCTGTTTCTTCTCAGTCATTGTTCTGTTGTAAGGCTTCCTTGAGAATTCAGGGAAAAGCAGAATATTAAGAACAAGGTGTGAAGTCAGGTAGTGGTGGTGCACGCCTTTAACTCCAGCACCCAGGAAGCAGAGGCAGATGGAACCCTGTGAGTTCGAGGACAGCCTGGTCTATAGAGTCAGTTCCAGAACAACCAGGCCTACAAAGAGAAAAACAAAATGAACAAGTGTGATGTGAGCTTTTGTTTCCCCCAGCTATAAAAATATGTATTGCAGCTGGAGAGATGGCTCAGTGGTTAAGAATGCCAGCTGCTCTAGAGGACCCAGGTTCAGTGCCCAGCACACACATGGCATTTCACAACTGTTTATAGCTCCAGTCTCAGAGATCTGATACCCTCTTCTGGCCTTTTTGGGTACCAGGCATAGATGTGGTACACAGACATACATGCAGGCAAAACACCCATATACATATACATCTCAGCCAATCTCCTAACATCAAGCATGCAATCACGCAAACACTCATCTCAGACATGTACACGGGACAGGCTTTCCAGGGTAGCAACCGAGGCTTATATTCCAGTCCCACATCTCTGTGACCTGGGGCACATCACGTCATCTGTTTAAGCCTCAGGTTCCTCTTGCATAAAACAGGGATGACAAGACCGACTTCCCAGAAAGCTGAAGGGATTAAAGGAGATGCTGCTTTGGTAGTATCTGGCAGTGTCTGGTATACAGAAAGAACTCAATAAATCTTTCTTATTATGACTGGGTGTTGTAGAAGCCAAGAGATTGAAACCGAGGGTGTGGCTGGAGGTGTTAGCCGCCACAGAAAGGCCAGCACGCATGCACACCTGCACAGGTCCACACCTGCACCCGCTTAGACACGGGACTGTGGAGCCAGCTTTCCCTGCTGGCTCCTGCCAGCAGGCAGCGGGTGCCGGAGGCCTGCCTGATGCTGGGGGCACTATCAAGCCCACCACTGGCACGAAGGCTGCTTCCGTCTCACTTCTCCCACCCACGGGACACAACCCAGAGGCCAGTCAGTGCCACCACACCTCTCCTTGAGGACAGCTGCATTCCCTGTCACTCCCTCCTCCAGGAATGTCCCTGCCTCAGTCAAGTCTGGGCTAGCTCCTGTGTGGGGAGCTGCCAGGCTCCTGTTGATGCAACCTGCTCTGCTCTTCTCAGAACGGCCAGAAGACCTGGGAAGAAAATAAGGAAGTGTTCCCCCAGTCAGGGTCTGCTACTGAGATATTTTTAGTCCCTGGGGAGGATTTCTTTGGGGGAGTCTGAGGACAGTGACATTTGACTGTCGACAGCCACTGTGACAGGGCAGATGTACCCACAGCTACTGCTTCATGCTAGGTCACCAGTTTTCCTGGGGTCTTTGTGTTGGTGTTTTTGTTTTTTTTTTTGTTTTTTTAAAGATTTATTTATTTATTATGTATACAACATTCTGCCTTGATGTATGCCCGCACACCAGAGGAGGGAGCCAGATCTCAGTACAGATGGTTGTGAGCCACCATGTGGTTGCTGGGAATTGAACTCAGGACCTCTGGAAGAGCAACCAGTGCTCTTAACCTCTGAGCCATCTCTCCAGCCCCTCCTGGGGTCTTTGTATCAGCCACCATCTCACCGTGCCTCAGTTCCCTGCATGGGTCTGGTCTTGACCTTCTCAGGTTTAAAATCCTCAGTGGCTCCCACCGCCCTCTGAGACAGCTGTATCAACAATTCAAACTGTGGCTCTAAGGTTCAACCCAAATGCTCAGCTGCTCGCTCTGTGCCCTGAGGCAGCTTGCTACCCTTTCGAAGTCTCATTATCTCCAACTACAGGGTAAGTATACCCGTTCAGGCCTTAAGGTGGTTTGTTGTTTTGACAATTAGAAGCCACACGTACAAAATGTTTGGCTTAAAGCCAGTTCCTGTTAGCTTCTGCTATTGTAAGTCTTTAAGATACTAAGTCCAGAGACTAGAGAGATGACTGGAGGTTAAGAACACTTCCTCCTTTGCCAGAAGGGAACAGCTCGGTGGTAAGGCACTTGCCTCGTATGATCAAGGCCCTGGGCTTGCTCTCCAGCACTGCGACAGTAAGCGAGAAAATAAGGTATGAGTCTATCAGGCTATTAAATAAAACAAAGTTTACATTTCCTTTAAAAAATGCCAAGAAGCCAGGCGGTGGTGGCATACACCTTTAATCCCAGCACTCAGAAGGCAGAGGCAGGTGGATCTCTGTGAGTTTGAGGTCAACCTGGTCTGCAGATCGAGTTCCAGGACAGCCAGAGCCACACAGAGAGAAACGCTGTCTTGAAAAACAAGAACAAAAACAAACAAAAGAAGAAAGTGTCATGGAGGGCAGAGTTGGAAACTGGAAACCAGACCTTGAGATCTATGCTGACCAGGATACTCTAGGGAAAGCTGGCCAAAGTCCTCCTCCTGCCCAGCCCTCTCCCGCATGCTAAGGCCCACTTCTGTTTGGGGTCTCCTCACTCTGTATATCCAAACTCTGCTTGCAGACCCTGCAAACAGCCTTCCAGGGGTTGAAGGGTAGGCTCAGAGCAACATTCTACCCTCAAGGATGGAAGATGCCTTGACCCTTTAGGGCAGAAGATGTGGAGGTCTCCAGGACATGACAATGGGGGTAGATGAGCCTGAGGTGGGCACTTTCCTCTTGGTCTTTCATATTTTTTTTTTCTACTCCATCTCATTGGGTGTGGCCAGAATATGAAGACATCTACTTCCTTATCTATTCCAAGGGCAGCAACTTTCTGACACCATACAGTTGAATGGAATGTTGCTGTTGTTGTTGTTTTGAGACAGGGTTTCTCTATATAGCCCTGGCTGTCCTGGAACTAACTCTATAGACCAGGCTGGCTTTGACTCACAGAGATCCTCCTGCCTCTACCTCCCATGTGCTGGGACTAAGGGCGCACGCCACCACTGCCTGGCTGAATGGGATGGTTTTTTAATTTGCTAATACACACCTTGCCAATGTCATTCTCTGTGCCCACAACTTCGCCCATCTGGCCAGCCC
Source organism: Chionomys nivalis (assembly GCF_950005125.1). Classification (NCBI taxonomy): domain Eukaryota; kingdom Metazoa; phylum Chordata; class Mammalia; order Rodentia; family Cricetidae; genus Chionomys; species Chionomys nivalis. The sequence continues at coordinate 32,445,049 of NC_080096.1, read as the reverse complement.
CTACATGAGATTGGAGACTGGAAAACAGACGGTTAGAACCTGGAGCTTATATTAAGTACCCAAGGGGCAGAGAGATGAGGCAGTTGGACCCCTCTGACCAGGGTAGCATCTGTTGCCAGGCCTGGTTGCTTTCCCTAACTCAGCTTCTCTTGGCGCCGAGGCTGGGCACTCTCTCCAGTGTGCTCAATTGAATGTCTCAGGAGGCAATGGGTTTTGCAGATGGGCACCACGTGTCAAGGACTGCCACGTTCTCTGCCCCACTGAGTCTCCACAGCTGTGAGAGGTGGCTGCGGCAGAGGAAGAGGGCAGCTTAGCTCCTAACACTGAACCTAGTTCTCTGTCCACCAGCCTTCCTCACAGGCAATGAACAGGAGAGCACCCGTGATGGCGGGTCCAGAAGTCCACACCCACTGTAGGCTGGCTATGCTGCTGCTGTGTGCTTCGTTCGGTAGTGACAACCATAATTTGTGTAACTAATCCCTTGGGTCATATTCGGGTTTGGCTACTATAAATACCACTATGATAAAAATCTTGTATGCAGGTTTTTCTTTCCTCTTGGCACTATGTACCACTTCCTTTCCCAAACCCATGCCCTCACTGGCATGACCTGAGAGCACCTGTCTGCCCACTCCTTCCAGTGTACTGTGTTGTAATTTCAATATATTTTCTGAAAATGTGATAGGTGACAAACGGCACTCTGCTGCCTGCATGCGCACATCTCCAACGGTGAGGGAGGCCACATGCATCTCCGCTGTAGCCTTCCTCCTCCCTTCTCCCCCTCTGCCATCCATGGGCCCTTCCCTCTCTTAGCTGCTGGGCTCCGATGGCTTCCTTGACAGCCCTCAGAATAATAAACCTTTGCTTATCATATTTTCTAAACACTTTCAAAATGTTTGATACAATATTTTTGTTTGGTTTAAATTGATATTGCCAAGTTTCTTCTAGCACCTCTGCGCCTTAAAAGTTTGTCCCTTCCTGCCAAGCATGGGGGCTCAAACTTGTAATCCAAGCACTTGACGGGTAGATGCAGGGGAATTTTTTTTTTTTTAAAAAAACAGTTTGGTGTCCTATTTTCTTCAAAATTTCCAGCTAAATATGACATTTCACACCTGCAGTCTCAGATTCTGGGAGGCTCAGCTGGGCAGACTGTTGCCAGTTCAAGTCCAGCCCGGGCCACAGAGTTTGGGGTGAGCCTGGGTAGCACAGTGAGACCCGGTATATATCCTTTAGTTTTTTTTTTTTTTTAATATTTTGCTTTTTAGTCGGCTTGGGGTTTATTTCCATGTGAAGAGGGGGTCAAAGAAGCTATGTGAAAGCTGTATTTGGGAAAAGCCAAGAACAAGGAGAAGAGTCAGCGTGGGGCAGCCATGGAGCACCGACAACCCAGGCAGGGAGCCAGAGGCTGCTCGGTTCTCATGTCCTTTATCAAGGAATCTTCTTGGAACTAGAGAAGAAAATCAAACATAGTAAGGAGGATCCTCAGGAGAAGCAAGAGATGAAGAGGATACAGGGGTTCAGAACCAGAACAATCATCTCCTGGGGCAGTGAGAGTAAGAGGAGAGATCCAGACTGAGAGCCCTGTGTTCTGGTTAAAATCCCAACTCCTCAGAAGCTACCAGCCTCAGTTTCCTTGTTTGTTCCTTTAAGTACACCAGCTGTGCTCTAACACTGCTCAGGGGCCTGGACTCGCAATAGACAAGACCGTTCCTGCTTCCAGGGCCTGGAGAGAGGAATTCTAACAGCGCTGGGTGGCGCAGGCTGAACGCAGTTGTGTGAAACAGGACATACATTTTGGTGTTGCCAGGATGGAACGTATGTGTCGGGGATGAGAAACCGGCAAAGACAGGGAGGCTCTGGGGAGTCAGGGTTTGAACTGGATCCTGTAGGCCTGTGGCTCTTAAGCTTGAGTTTGCACCTGGGGGACTCATTCAAACAGACCACTGCCCACCTCCATGTTTCTCATTCAGAAGGTCTAAGGTGGGCCCGACCCCAATCGGCCAGATTCCGGGTGACACTGTCGATGCTGGTATGAGATCTCACACTTAAAACATTGGTAGCCATTAAGCAAGAGAAACAAGCCAGCCATCGGAACGCTTTAGCATTGGTTCTGAAGGCACACGTGGTGAGCAGACTGGAAGAAACTTAACCAGAAGCAGAGAGCTAGGAAGCTGCTGAAATCGCCAGAGCAAGCCATCTATAGAAGGGAAGCTTGTGGATATGGACAATGAATGACAGGATACACAGGCAAAGAGCAGAAAGAATCAAGGTTTCCAGGGGCTTTGGTCGCTGGCCTGTGAAAACCAGGGACTATCCTTAGACGACTGCGCTACCTGCTGGTGAGTGGTCCCTTTACAGGGAGGGAGAGATGGAGTCTCTGCATTTAGAATCGGAAAGTCAGTCTAATGGAGGGGTGGGTCTGGATGCCAGGCTGGAGGGGCAGTGAAGCCAGAAGGGCTGGCTCTTCCAGCTACCTGAGACAGAAGGTCAGAGGATGAGTAAGACAATGGGAAGACTTAAATTGCTTTATTATATTTATTTATATATTCATGTAGCATGCATGCGTGTGTGCATGCGTGGAGCTCAGAAATGGAACCCAGCCACTGGTAAAGTAGCATCACAGGCCGCACCCTCACCACAGTTTGTATTAGAGGATCAGAGGACTCCTTGTGGGAGGCAGTTTTCTCTCCTCACACCATGTGGTTTCAGGGAGCAACCTCAGGTCGGCAGGTTTGGGGGCAGCTGCCCTTACATGCTGATTTTTTTTTTTTTTGTTTTTTTTTTGTTTTTTTTTTTTCGAGACAGGGTTTCTCTGTGGCTTTGGAGCCTGTCCTGGAATTAGCTCTGTAGACCAGGCTGGTCTCAAACTCACAGAGATCCGCCTGCCTCTGCCTCCCGAGTGCTGGGATTAAAGGCGTGCGCCACCACGGCCCGGCTTACATGCTGATTTTGAAGGGGAGAAAGACCTGGACAAACAGACAGAAGTGAGAAGAGGCTTGGAAAAGAGGCGAGAAGGAGACAGGACAGAAGACCACCTCAGGAGATGAGGGAGGGTCTCCTGGCTCAGTAGAAAACAGACGGTTAGGGATGGTGGGAAAAGAGAACAGAGGCGGGTGTGGATTTTATTGTGGTTTTTGAGGGAGAATGTTCCCCATAGGCCCAGGTGTTGGAATACCTGGTCCCCAGCTGGTGGAGCTGTTTGGGTAGGCTTAGGAGGCGTGGCCTTGCTGGAGGAGGGTCACTGGGGGTAAGCTTTAAGGTTTTAAAAGCCTCAAAACATCCCTAGTATACTCTCTGCTTCCGGCTTGTGGTTAGAGGGACGAGTTCTCAGCTGTTCCTGATGCCACGGTTGCTATCATGATTTCCTGCCACTGTGGAACCGGAAGCCCCAATAAGCCTTTCCTTCTATAAACTGCCACAGTTATGGTGCTTCAACACAGAAGCAGGAAAGACACATGTGGACTGGGGAGTTCACTGATGGTGGGTGACCTTTATTTACCCTGCATGCTGGATGGGAGATTTCTCCTCACAACATACAGGTCCAGAAGAACTGAAGGTGGTGAGACAGAGCATTGGAAAGATTGACAACTAGGGACAAGATGCTGGCAGAGTGACATCACAAGTTACAACCATCGTTACAGTTTCTCTCTCTATGGTGCCATTCAGTCCCTGGCACTGGTCGGGCTGGAGGCAGAGAAAGGGTGTAGCAGAGGTGGCAAGTAAGCAGGATGATGATGGCAGCCCAGGCTGGGCCTGGCTTTGGTGGCTGATCTGACTCTGGACGAACGGACCAATGAGTAAACAAAAAAGCTATAGTGAAAGTCACAATGACACAGCTTTGACTCACAATTTGGTGCACCTGCCTCAGCCAGATACCCAACAGCTGGCTTGCAAGGCGGGCATCACTAGGGCCTGTTACGTGCAAGAACTCAGTAAACAGGGGTCTCCTAGGCGATGGCGGGATGGGCTGACAGGGAGGATTCTAAGAAGGAAGGTGTGTGGTCAGGCCCATCACGGGGATTCCTGAGGCAATCAGAGGTGGGGTTTACAGCCAATTCTATCTACTACTTAACTAGTTGTGTTACCTCAATCAAGTACTTCTTTGTTTTCGTACCTTGGTTTTCTGGCTACTTTGAGGATGGTAACAGTACCTGTCTGACACGGTTATCAGGAGAACTGAATCTAAGGGATTCAAGGAAGCGGGGACTGAGGAGCTTTGATGATGAGATGATGATGATGATGTTGATGGGAAAAGGGAGAGAAGGAAAAGAGGCAACAGGGCGCAGAAGGCATTGATGAAGAGCAGAAGCCAGGGATGAGCAGTCTGGCGCCTGAGCACTGAAACCTGCAGCAGAGCAAGCAATGCAGACCAGCATGGGGGGGGGGGGGGAGGAGGAGGAACAATGCCTGCGGCAACAGCATGGATGCTGCTGATGGCCTTGCAAAGAAAACAGCGTTGCCACAGGCTCCGGACAGAGGTCTATGACCTCTTGTTCTCCAGCTAGGCCTTGTGGAAGACCCGCCCTGTGTCCCCCAGAGGTAAAGCGCTACCCCATCCAACTCCCCCACCCCAGCAAAGTTCTCTCAGGTCAGAACAGAGTGGAGGCTCATGTATAGATAACATCCAATCCCCAACCTGGGCCCTGTCCAGCGAGGCCTTGTGTTTGGAACCTGACAGCCCAGCCTGCCCTGCAGAGCTCCCAGACGATTCTGTTGTCGGCTCTGCTGTTGTTCTACAGAGGATCCCCCTCCTCTGGACCTGGCCTCGGACTCCTCTTTTTCCATCACTACCTAGGCCAGACCCTACAGCCTAGACAGAAAAAGGCTTCACTTCCTAGGGCAAGGGGGCTCCTCTAACAGCACCCACCAGTGAAAAACAGCCACGAAGGAAGCTGGAGTTGGGTCTCAGCACTCTGGAGGATGAGGTGAGAAGATTGCCAACAGTTTGAGCCCCGCCAGGGCTAGCGTGAACCTCGCCTCATGAAAACAAACACTAGGAACTGCCTGCGGCTGAGGCCTTACCGCACCTTTTGTGCTAGGTTTTGTCTCTATTTCACCTTAATTTTTAAAAACATCAGCTGGCCACGGTGATTCAAGTTTAAATCCCAACACTTGGGAGGGAGAGGCAGAAGGACTGTCCTGAATTCAAGGCAAGCCTGGGCTACAAAGTGAGGTCTAGGCCAGCCTATCTAAAACAAACACAAACAAACAAACAGAGGCCACCTCTTGAGCAAGACTGTGAGACCTGGGTTGGGCTCTGAAATTCTACCCTCCCTCCTTCCCTGGGGAAAGAATGTATCACTGTACGGTCAAGCCTGTGGTAACAGTCCAAGAGCTACCTCAGGCCTTATTCTTTCCCTTCCCTCCGCATATTGGGACCACAGTCACACTGGCCAGGTCCACACAGGGGGCTTCTCAGTAGATCTCAGCTTCCCAGTGTCATTGGGAAGATGTCAGGTAAGGAAGGGAAGGTCCCACAAGGGCTCTGTAGCCCTGGACCACTGGCATCCTGAGGCACCGCTGGGAAAGCTGGCAGAAAGGACCAAGTGAGGTGTTCTGTCCTTCACACATCCTATCTTCTCCAGTCTTCATCTAGGGCCTGGATAAATCTGGGACACTGGGCCTCACGTGCCGCCACATCAGTGGCTATGTGCACTTTCCTTACAGCCTTAGACTGCGGTAAGCGGAGAATGGCCTCCTGGGGTCTCCATGCGAAGCTTCCTTTTGCTTGGCAAACCTGACTTGCTCCTAGCTCTTCTTTCCCCTTCCAGTCATGCGGTGTCTCTCAGGAGGCCTTCTCTTGGCCTTCCCGCCTGCCCCAGCTGCTATAGGAGGCACCTCCGGCACTGCATAATAATTCTAGTTTGCGGACTGTGCTCCCATTGGACTTCTGGTGTAGAACAGAACCGACTTTGTCTTTTAAGTCCTAGGGGCTGGCTCAGGGCTCGCATCTCACTAATAACTGGCAAACAGCTTAGGGCACAGGGAGGCTGCAGTCTGCCTGTGAGAAGAGCCTTTACTGATCCGCGTCTCCATTACAGACTAGAGCTTTTACTGATCTGCGTCTCCATTACAGACTTATCCCTGATTGCTTCTCCCTCTCCTGGGCTCCACTCTGCCTTTTAGCCTTACTCCCCTACTCAGTACCCAGCAGCACTCTGCCGGACACATGCAGTCTGCTGGGACATTAGACATTCTCGCTGACTCGATCAAGGCTCCTGGGACCAGGGAGGAAAAGGTCTTTTGGTGACCAGTTTGGAGCTATCTGTGCCACTGTCCAATGTGTTAGAGAACCAAATGGTTACACATGGGGAAGGGCAGAGCCATCAACCATCTTCCTTTCTCACATCTTCCCTGCTTCCAGTGTTTATCAGGATGCCTGGGTACCGGAAAGGTATGTACCATAAGCAACACAGCAGCAGGCAGCCAATGGTTTGAGTCTCCTACCTGCTCTAGTCCTGCCCTGTCAGCCCTGGCCCTGGCACAGAGTTATCTCCTGCCAGAATTCCGCAGGTGAAACTCTAGCCAGAAATAGAGCTTGCCAGCACCCAGAGGCTGAGCAGCTAGAGACATCACTGCATGAGTAGGCCAAGCCTGTGGCTGAGCCCCAGAGGGAGGACAAAGAAAGGCAACCTAGTTTACATCTACCCTACCTGGGTCTTAGGGGCCAGGGAAGTGATGTGTAGCTTAGAGATGTCCGGGGGGACAATCCTCAGGCTTCGGGGAGGGGCATTCAAGAATGGGCCTCTGGAGGTTCACCTTGTGTGGAGGTTTGAATGAGAATGTCCCCTCACCCATAAGCTCATAGATTTGAATGATGGTAAGGGAGCCTGCACTATTTGAAAGGATAGAGCCAATAGCCCTCTTTTCCTGCTGTCTGCCAATCTGGATGTAGAACTCTCAGCTACTTCTCCAGCACCATGTCTGCCTGCATGCCGCCATGCCTCCCACCATGACGATAATGGACTAAACCTCTCAAACTGTAAGCCAGCCCCAATCAAATGCTTTCTTGTATAAGAGTTGCCGTGGTCACAGTGTCTCTTCACAGCAAACAGAACACTGACCACGACACTTGGGATGCTGAGAAAGGCATGGATATGACTGGTGTGACTAGTGGAGCTATCTCTGACTGTGGTACACAGAAAGCCCACGGGACTTCAGGAGATTCTGGCACCTTCCCTCTCCCCCTCACACTCAGAAGGTGTCCTCCTTGACACAGGCTGGCCATGCGTGCCCAGGACAGGGCTGAGTGAGGGCCTGATCACACCTCACACACACCTGATCACATGGCCCCACACACTGTGTCAGGATCGTGGTGACTTCTGGCTGCCAAGGCCAGGCCACCAGACCAAGGAGTGAGCTCCTCAGTCTTCCTGGGAGCGGCTCTCTCACTTCAGCTGACTCTCCTTCCTGCCTTGGGGAGACAGGAAGAGCTTTGACTCCACCGTCCTTGGTGCTCTTGGAAGCAGAGATGACCATATGCTACTGGCGGCTGCCTCTCTGGTCTGCTGCTGTCTCCAAGGAATCTGGACTGTCCCACTTTCCCACACTGCCCCTTAGGAAGCAGGAACTGGTTTGAACTAATCCCAGATCATGCGTAATGACTGGGCACCATGGGGGGAAAACCCCTATGGGATCAGGGCTCTAGCCTCTGGCTCTCCTGCCCTGAGAAAGTCATGCTAGCTTTGCCAGGTGTCTATGGGCCAAGAGCATATGGGCCGATGAGCAGAGACCATAGACGAGGAAGGTTCACAACAGTATTCCCATTTCTGCCTCTGAAATGCTTGCCTCTTTCCTTGAGGCAAACAGAAAAGTTGTAAAGACTCTGAAAAGAGAAGGATCCTCTCCCAGCCCCATTCCTCCCTAGTTGGTAGACAGGAAGCTTGCTTGAAGTCCAAGCAATCACCTGCTTCTCTGCCCTTTTCTTCCGTTTGGAGATCCGGGCTGCACCCAGTATAGCCAGCTGCCTCACTCAGCCTGGCTCTGAGACGGCCTCCCTTCCCCACTGCCCCACCTACCTGAGCTTCTGGACCTCACTTCTGTCTTCTCTCTTGCTTGCTACCTACTTGACACTGCCTGCACTTGGCCTTGCTTGGAAGGGGCTGTGGAGTCAAACCAAATTGCACTGAGACCCTCACGGGCAGGCTAAGCTGTTCTTACTCCTAACTTCTAAATCTAAAGGAGCAGCTCCTTACTGAAGTCAGAGGGCAATCTGTCAACAGTCTCCAGGAAGAGGCTTGGGCCCTGGGAGATGAACGGCCTAAGCCTGCGCATCCCTCCCCGGGTGGCTGATGATGACCGGACGGGAGGAGACAAGGGTCGGGGGTGGGAGACAGACTCAGACAAGTTGGCAGGTGTCCCCACAGGCCAAGAACTGGGAAATAGAGGTCTAGGAGGGGTCCTAGTAGGTGGCCTACTAATGGGCAATCTGACCCTACTCTACCACAGACACTCCCTGAATACACGGGCCCAGATCCTGGCCACCTTCGAGCAGTTAGCACAGAATCTAATCAGACCCATGGAGGAGAACCAGACTTAGCGGCAGGCTGGAGACCAACCTTCAGGCTAGCAGTGAAAATACGAGGCAGAAAACGGTCTGGATTCATGAGTGTGGGAGCTGGCACCCTTGAACTGAGGTCCACTGTCCCTGCAGAATGGCCCTGGGGTCCTACAAGGCTTTCTTTCCCTGTTGAGAAGGAGGTAAACCCTAAGAGCAAGCAGGATGGCCTCATGGAAGGGAAGTGGGGCCAGGAAGGCAGCTGCAGACCAGGGTAGGAGCCTATGAAGGCTGGGAGTCACACAGGGGCTGGCCCATAGGGCCCAGAGGCTTGCTTCCCTGGGATCTGAGACAGCACCAGCCCTCCCTGGCTGTCTAGAGGCAGGTAGCAGAGAGCGGGCACTTCAGCTCCAGGGGCTCACTAGGAACCCTGCCATTGATTGGCCTCTGTTCCGTGGTGGATTTGCTGTCTTTTAGCTTTGGGTCATTTTGAAGTTTCCTCTTTGTTCTTTGTGGGGTCCAGTGGGAGGGACACGTGGAAGACTGGAAGACTGGGAGGCTGGGGGCAGGAGAAGGGGAGCTTGTAGCCGGGAGCTCACCACTCTCTCCTTGTAGACGATGTACTTCAGCCACTTGAAGTCCTGCCATTTGAAGCCAGCAAGGACAAAGAGAGAGTCTCGTTCATACTGCTCAGGTCGCTGCATGGCACCCTCGGGGTAGGTGATGCGCAGGGTGGTCTTGCTGCCTACGTCCCTCTCAAAGCCCTTCACAGGTGCTGAGTTCAGTCTGCAGAGAGCCAGAGCAGTCAGAGCTGGCCTTGGGCCTGTGTTTTGGGGGGGTACCCCAAACCCCAAGCACCCCAGGGACAGAGTAGGGATCCAGGTCACCTACTCGTTCGTTCATTTAAAACCCGCCAACCCAGCAGCATTCTTGAGGCTTCTGGGTGACCAGATGGTCAGACAGTTCTCAGCGCACAGGGCTCAGGATTTGGTTTGCAACATGCATGCGCCCAGGGAGTTGTTCAGGGGAGCTCACCTGACCACAATGTCGTAGTCGTCAATCCGTGACCCCAGAGACTTGTTGGCAAGGACCCCTCCATTGCCTACAATGATGCAGCGGCGGCAGTGGAGGCTGAGGGGAGAGAGCAGAGGCCTGTGAGGGTGGCACCCCAGCTCTGCTTCCCTTTGTCTCTTTGCCCTCAGTTCTACTGTGACTTTGGCCAGATCCACGCAGCACTTCTGGAAGGAGGCCAATGCCATACCTCGGAAAGCTGGGCCCTGGGACACTTTGACAGGGCTGGTGCCTGACACTTCTAAGAAAAACGTGGCAGAGGCATGAGGACTGGCTCGTTAAGCAAGGAGAGAGCTCTGCAAAGACTGTGTTCTGGGCAGAGGTTCCCTGTGGGTTAATGAGAGTTGGTGGCCTTAGAGGAGAGGGGACAGTGAGGGAAGCTTGAAGATCTCTCAGAAGAGCGAGGCGAAGAGGGAAATGAAACTGGGCGTCTCAGGACTTAAGACTGGGCTTAGCTTCAATTCAAGCCTCTAGACTCCGGTGGCCGCTGACAGTCTTGCTCACTTGGCCTCTTGTCTCTACCCTGATCTGACGCTTTCCCCTCCAGGGTCTATGAGCTTCAGAGCTGTCATTACCTTAGTCTTAAGCTCTGTTCCCTGTGATGCCTTTATCAACACCCCCATCATCTTCAGTTCTTAGTCCCAAACCACTGAGGTCTGAGCACGGAGGAGCCTTGCAGAGTGATGGACTCGGCAGATACACATCCAGAGAGCTGCCCTACTTACACACTCCACCCACAGTGTGTGCATGGGGAGGTATGGTGGAGAGCCTGGCCAGTCTAGCACAGAGCAGCTAGGCCACGGCACTTTCACCCAGGCCAGAGAGCCCGGGGGAAGGGGGTGGGCTCACCTGTCCAAGGCAGGGGTCAGGCGGTACTCTTTGGTGACTGACAAGATGGCTTTGATCAGATTGTCTGTGGACAGAGGAGGAAGGTTATCGTTAGCGGGTCACTTAAATTCCCAGAAAATATCTGCTAGCAATCTTCCCAGAAGGCCCAGGACTGGGGATAGAGCCGAGGTGGGGGTGGGTAGAGGGAACAGCAGAAACAAGGCTGGGCCAGACCACCACTTTGATGGTTCCCTTGATGGAGACGGAGGTTGGGAAGAAGGCAAATCTAGCTCTGCTAGGAGTCAGGCTCTCACCCTAGCTTGTGCCTTCTTCCCATGATCCTTCACCTTCCTCAGAGACTCATCTGTTTTCCCCATAGCTAGACCCTAGGACATGTTAGCCCTGGGCCAGGGCCTTGTTTGGAATGGGAGTCTCTAGTTAGAGACGGATCACTGAAGATCCATGTGTCTCATGGAGCAGAGTCCAGGGAACAAATCAGACAACCAACGGCTGGAGAGCTCTCTCTAGTAGATCATACAGCCCTTCTCACGTTCCTCCATTCTGTACCGCCCATCCTGACCCTGTTCTTTACCAGGCTGCCTCTTCTTTCTCACCCATCACACCCTGCAGTGAGGCATCAGCCTGCCGGGACTCCACGAACTACTCTCAGCCAGGAGTCCGAGACTTCTGCTCTCTGAGCCTGAACCACTATTCAGATCTCATCTTCACTGGGCTTGGTGGCGCACGCCTTTAATCCTAGCACTTGGGAGGCAGAGGCAGGCAGATCTTTATGAATTTGAGACCAGCCTGGTCTACAAAGCGAGTTCCAGGATAGCCAGGGCTACACAGAGAAACCCAGTCTCAAAAAACAAAACAAAAACAGAACCAGATCTCATCTTCTTGACCTTTGGATGACCGCTCTCCTTTAAACTCTGGTGCAGTAAGAACTTTATACTATAATGGAGAAGAAGTGGTTGGCTCCATCAGATTCTGGTTCTGCTATGTAAGACCCTGTGACCTGCCACAAATGGCTGTCTTCCTTTGGGCTCTTGTTTCCTTGCCTCTGAAATACGATGGCAATCCCTACTCGGCTGAGTTGTTGGGTAGATGTAACATATATAAAGGTCTATAGATGAGCAGTTTGGTACTGCCACGGAAGAAGGCATCTTTGTAATAAAATAAGGGCCTGGTGCGTCCAGACAGAACCCTGTGGCTAGCCTCCAAGGGCATAGCACTGAAACATTCACACAGGGAGGAATGCGTGAGAATCTGCACCGCAGAACTGTTTGCCACTGCAAAATGCTAGAGGCAGCTGGAATAGCCACCGAAGGAAAATTACATGTGAAACACGGACTACTATGCAGCGGTAAAACAACAACAACAACGACAACAACAACAACAAAACACACACAAGAAACCAATGATGTATAGCTATATGTACCATACAGATAAAGCTAAAATACATGCAAAATATCATTCTAAAGAATGTACACATATACACACATATATGATACATGAAAATCACAAACACACAGATCCATACAACTTTTTTTTTTTTTTTTTGAGACAAGGTCTAAAGTCCTGGCTGGCCTAAAACTCAAGGAGATCAACCTGCCTCCCCGCACCCCCATCCTAGTACTGGGATTTAGGGTATTCATCACCAGGCCCCATAAAGAAAAAACTGATTTATGTTTAACAGATACGTAAATATGTAGTAAAAATAAAAATCCAGGCAAAGAAACACTAAACATCAATATCGAAACAGGGATAGTGGCGCTGGGGAGGGGCAGGGGGCGGGAGAGCAACCGGAAGCTCTCTCTAACTTCGGCTTTATTTCTTTTCTTTTTCTACATATAGGTGTTTTGTCTTCATGCATGTCTGTACACCCCCTGTGTGTCTGTTCCCCATGGAGGCCAGAATAGGGCATGGGAAGCCGTGGGACTGGAGTTACAGACAACTGTGAGCTGCCATGTGGGTGCTGGGAATTGAACCCGGGTCCTCTGGAAGAGCAGCCAGTGCTCTTAACCACTGAGCCATCTCTCCAGCACCACCATGCTTTGTTTTATAAAATAGGAAGAAAGCGCATGCTGCCTATTATATTATTTTACTTATTTTATTAATTTTGAGACAGGGTCTCATGAATCCAGCTGCAACCTTGATTTGTAGCTGAAAGTGACCTTGAATTTGTGAGCCTGCTGTTGCACTAGGACTGCAAGCATAGTTTTATGTGGTCCTGGGGTCAAACTTATGCACGCCAGGCAAACACTTAGCTGATATTCAGCTGGACCACTAGGCCTTCATTATATTACTCTAACATTTCTTTGTACGTCTGAGACATTCCATGTAGCGAGGACTCCAAAATAAAAAAAAAAAACAACATAAAACTTTTTGTCTTTTGGTTTTATTTGGTTTTGCTGTTCTGGAGAATTGAACCTAAGCCTTGCTTATGCTATGTAAGCACTCTACTGCTGAGTTACACTGGGGTCCCCCACATAACTCTTTAAAAAGGGGGTAAACTGGGCATGGTGGCACACATACTTTTCATCCCAGTACACAGGAGGCAGAGGCAGGTGGATTTCTGTAAGTTCTCGGCCAGCCAAGGCTACATGGTGAGACTGTGTCTCAAACACATGTGCACACACACAACTTCGGCGACAGCAAGAGGTCACATGAATGACTGGAAAGCAATCTTTCCATCCCACAGAGGAGGGACTGGGCATGGGCAGGTTCTCCACAAGCTCCTTGGGAGTGGGCTGAGGAGCAAATCTTCAATGAGGTTCTACACTAAGTGCCTCCAGATGAACCTTAAAGTGGGGGCACCTCTCATTCTCTTCTTGTCTCACCTCCAAATTTACCTCCAAAGAAGAGCTAACCACTATTAGTTGGTCAAGGACAAGGACAAAGACGGGGCTTTGCTTTCTGTGATGGGACCTTTTACAGAAGGGCACAGCGGAAGAGCCGCTCTCTTCTCGTTGGCTGGGGTTCTAGCGGCTTTCGCTAGCCTTTGGAGCTACACAGTCAGTCCTGAGTGAGGATTCAAGAGGAAGGAGTCATCTGCCTGAATACAAGTACCGAGGAAGGGGGTTTTCACACAGCTTAAACTAACCCATTGGATGTGCCTATTGGAGGCTTGAGGTCAGAGCCTCAGTTCAACAGCATTTTTGTTGGCTTTTCTTTTCTTTCCAGGCAGTACTGGGCTAGCAGAGAAAGGGTTACATCTCCTGGTCAACGGTAGTACCCTTTAACAGCCCTTTTCATAACTGACCATAAGCTTATATCACTGCATGGTTTCTCTCTAGCGACAGGGAGACCAAAGCACAATCACAGTCAGAGGGAATTCACACCCTACCTGATCCTCCCACTAAGCCATGGAACAGTCAGGCACTCAACAAAGAAACAGAGCTGTGTGGAGGGGGTCCCTAAGGTGAAGGGAGACTGAACAGAGAGAGAAAGGTTAGCCTGGGATAGAGAGAGGCTAAGTCAGCGGGAAAGACACTGGGCGGGGATTACAGGAGCCTGGTGGGGGTTATGATAGTGCCGTCTGTCTGTCATTTCCAGGAACCTTCCATGTAGCCACAGCACTATGACAATGTCTCTAGCGTATCTCTTCTGCAGTCTCATGGCACCAGATCTGGTCTTGCTCTAAGGCACCTGCTCCTTCACTGGACTAGAGCGAGACCAAAGGGACTGTGTGCATCACTGTAGCAGACCCAGCTCTGGCCAGTGCAGAACAATCTCCAGCAGGGAACTGTTTTGGTTTTCCGAGACAGAGTCTCGTTATGTAGTCCTGGCTTGGAACTCAATCTGTAGACCAGGCTAGCCTTGAACTCAGAGACTGGCCTGCCTCTGCTTCTGTGATTGAAGGTATGCACGGCACCACAGTCTCAGTCTCTCTATCTCTATCTCTGTCTCTGTTTCTGTCTCTCTCTCTCTCTCTCTCTCTCTCACACACACACACACACACACATGCTTATTTATATGTGTACACTCACTTGCAAATGGGTACCATGGAGTCAGAGAACAATTTATCATGATTGGTTCTCCCTTCTACCATGTGGATCCCAGACATTGGACTTACTGGGCAGTCAACGCCTTCACCCACTGAGCCATCTCAGCAGCCCCAGGGCAGAACTTCTAAAGATACAGCCCTGTCTTGAAGAATAGGGGAATGGCATGGGAAAATCAAGTGTTTAATGTTTAAGGGTTCCCAACATACCTTGACCTTTGATTCCAAAAGGTGGCACGAACTCCCGGATGCGAGCCCACTTGCGAAAGGAGTCATCCAGGAACATGGGTGCTGGCTTGGAGAACCTGGAATACAGCAAAAAAAAAAAAAAAAAAAAAAAAAAAAAAGCGATAGGCTACAGTGCTGGTTGACTCTCAGGACACAGCCTTGGTGATGGGAAGCCACCCTCCACATTCTGGTACGCCCGCCCGCCCTCCCTCCCCAGCCTTTTAACTGGGTAGTTGCTGATTTTATTGAGTAGAGCTTGAGTCTGAGAGAGCAGGCCTGGTTAGTCTTTATTTGGCTGTCGGAGCGGCTGGACAAGCTCTGCTCAGCGAGGATTAATGGCTGAGCGCTGGAAGCTCTCTGGAAGGTTATCCAGGCATCCATCTCCACTCGCTGCCCGCTCTGTTCCTCCGATCTGGGAACATGGGGATAAGACGGTGCCAGCGGAGCACGAAAGTATCCAAAGATCCAGCCGGTTCGGGGAGACAGAATGCTGGAGAGGATTCTGGGAGTCAGACCACCCAGGGCGAGGAGGAAGGCAAATTCACAGTATCATAGTGAAGTGGGAAAAGCGTGGAAGAGAGAATTCTGCTAGAAAAGAGAAAGAAACGGCAGAGTTCCTGTGATTCGGGTGCAGGGCTGAGAGGAGAGGTCAGACCAGCTAGAATTGGGGTGTACTTGTGGGCAGACCCCAAGTTCGAATGGAGGTGTGGAAGCGACTAGTAAGAGTTTAAGGGGGTCACTTGCACCCACAGGAAAGATGGAAGGAAAGGAGAAAGACAGAGGGGAGGGGAGAGAGGAAAAGGAGAAGGGAAGGAGAAGAGATGCTGAGTTGGGAGGAAGGAATGGCAAAATATTCCTCTTCTTGGGCAGGGCAGGCTGGAGGGTTGGGGATGGATGTACAGGTCACCAGAACTGTAAGGGGAAGGCAGCGGACATAGGAGGAATCGAGCTCTTTGGAAAGGCCTAGAGGACACTTCACGTGGAAGCGAGTGCCCTGGGTTGAGACCCTGTGCAGGCTGGCAGTCTTGGAGGCGGCCAGCACACTGCGCTGGGAATCCCGCTGTGGGCCCTCCTGAGCAAGCCCCAGTGACTTTGCACCTTTGCCTCTGACTCAACCCCAGTTAGCTCAGTGCATGGTGGGAGGCTGTAGGAAAGCACCCCACCCCCGGAACTCCTCTCCCCACTATCGCCCGGAAGCCAGACCATTCCCCCCTCACATACCTTAAGCATCCATTTCTCAGCCCCATCATCACTAACTCCATCCCCCATCATCCCAGGAGGACTAAGCTTAACAATCCCTCAGAGGCCTAATGTCAGAGACACCGGCATGAACTTGAGAGGGATGGGAGACAGTCCTGCTCCCTCGCCACGGTTATAAAGATGGCCACACTCACGGCCACGACAGTCTGAGGCTAACACTCTCCTTCAGACTTGTGGGTTCCAGTAGTAGAGTCAGCACACTTTCCTTTGTTCAATTTCTCACGTATAAAATTCAAATAAATTGATAGCACATTTGAGGCTTTACTGGAGAGGAGCACTGTGGCCAAGGTCTATGAGAAACAGCAACGGGAACAAGGTCTCTGGACACACATGCATGGAGAACTGCCCTCTCTGTCTTACGACAGGCCTTACGGAAGGTTTGTAGTGTTCCAGTCAAGCTCGGATGGGATTTTATCTACTTCCCAGCATGTACGGGATGTTATATGCTAATAAAATCTCAGATCTGGTCTAGTGACCTTCATGTATTTCCCCCTTTCTCTTCCTTTTCCCTTTTGTACCCCAGATCATTAGAAGGTTCTTATAAGTTCTACTCTTAAGAACACCAATTTGGGGGGCTGAAGAGAAGGCTTAGTGGTTAAGAGCTTGTTGCTTTTCCAGAGGACCCAAGTTCAGTTTCCAGCACCCAAACCAGGTGGCTCACAATCATCTATAACCCCAGCTCCAGGGCATCTCATACCCTCTCCTGGCCATCACTGGCACCCCACATGCATGACATACATACATACAAATAACAACTTTTAAAGAAAAACATAGGTTCCCACTTGTGTAGCCCTGACTGGCCTTGATTTTTAGAGACCCTCTGCCTCCCAAGTGCTGGGATTAAGGCGTGCACCACCACATCTAACAAGACCCTAGCTTAGTTTTTTAAAAAAAACATTGTTTACTTTTGCATTTCGTTTTGCCTATGAATGCTGTAGATTAGTAATGAAGGAGCTTTGTGTGTGGGGGTGTGTATACAAACACATGCATACATCTGTGGGGTCAGAGGTTGACCTGGGTGTCCTCCTCCATAGCTCTCCACTCATGAACCTGGAGATACCGGCTGGGCAGTGAGCCCCGGGGATCTACCCATCCGCCTTCCCAGTTCAGGGATGACAAACAGGCACAGTGGGATGACAGTCACAATGGGAGGACAGTCACAGTGGGAGGACAGTCACAGTGAGAGGACAGATACAATGTGATGACAGGGACAATGGGATACAGTCACAATGGGAGGACAGTCACAATGGGATGACAGTCACAAATGGGAGGACAGTCACAATGGGATGATAGGCACAAAGGGATACAGTCAGGATGGGAGGACAGTCATAATGTTTCAGCTTTTTTATGTGTGTGCAGGGGACACAAAGTCAGGTACTCAGACTTACACAAGTACTTTACCAACTGACCCATCTCCTCAGCCTCTCATTCTCTCAGAATGGCTTTTCTGTGGGACCTGTACTATGTGCTAATTTTGGGAAACACGTAGGCAAGCACACATGCACCCTAATCCTGCACCACAGACACAGTTACCCCCTTTGGCACATATCAAAACTGATGCCCCCTTGCACATATGATTTTGTAGACTGTTATCTCCTCATTCACAGGGACCAGGTCCAACAACAAAACCTGGAAGCTGTTGATCATGTGACCCATTTCAGTCCCTATAAGTGAAATGGAAAAGAAGGCTCAAGTGAAAAGGTGACCAAGAAAAGCAGGAGTTGCCAAATTAATAAAGAGTCAAAAAAAAGTTCACAGGTCAGACTGTGGAAAATGCATTAAATGGGCCAGATAAGGCCTCATAAAAACCGTCCCTTTGGAGCACGTGACCTACTCCTTCCTATTTTATGATGCTTCCAAACACTTGACTCTCCGCCTCATTCTTTTATTGGGCCTCCGTGTTTTAGAAGCTCGCTCTGTAGCCTCTTTTTATATCACTTCAAAGAAAGAGCCAGCTTCCTCTAGTGTTTCTGCTGCTGGGTGGCTGCAGCCCTCTACAAACAAGGCTGCTCTCCTTACAGTGTATACTCTTAAAACTTTCCCCTTGCTATGCTGTGTGTGCAAACCTTGACTTGGCAGTTATCAACCATCTCCTTTTATTCTGTTTTAGTCTGAAAACCCCCAGAAACGATGCCATTTCATCATAAAATAGTCTACCTTAATTTGCTTCCCACATATATAAGTTGGTTGAGACAGTGCATTATATAGCCTTCACTGGTCTTGAATTCTTTTTTAAAAAAATACTTAGTTAGTTATGAATCTTATGTATATGGATATTTTGTCTGCACACCAGAAGAGGGCATCCTGATATCACTGGACCACAGTTATAGATGGTTGTGAGCCACCGTGTGGGTACTAGGAGTTGAACCCAGGACCTCTAGAAGTTAGCTGCTGCTCCTAACTTGAATTCTTGATTCTTTATCCTCCATTTCCCAAATGCATCAGTACCCTTACTATACCAGCATTAATTAAAAGAATTATTTGCTGGGTGTGGTGATGCATGTATCCCAGCACTCAGGAGGCAGAGTAGGTGGATCTCTGTGAGTAGGAAGCTAGCCTGGTCTACAGAGTGAGCTCCAAGACAGCCAAAGATACACAGAGAAACCCTGACTCGAAAAAACAAACAAACAAAAAGAAAAAAATGTTTACTTTTTTGAGACAGGGTTTCTCTGTGTAACAGTTCTAGCTGTCCTGAAACTCACTCTGAGATCAAGCTGGCCTTGAACTCACGGATCTGCCTGCCTCTGCCTCCTGAGGGCTGGGGTTCCAGGTGAGCATCTACATGCCTGTTGCTGCTAGTTCAATAGTTGGTTTGTTCAGACTGGGATGGAAGCACAGTCCACACTCTGTGCTGATCTCTTGATCTCTTAAATCCATAGTTTGCCCCTTTCTCCCCACCTCCACTTCTATTTGTGGTGAAGGAGAATGTGTTGTTTGTCCTATAGACATTTATTTTCTTTATAGGACATACAATATGTCCTACAGACATATTCTTTTCCTGACTGCATCCTGATATTGTTAGGCATGTTTCGTTGTCATCTGCGATTAGAGCTGGAGGCTTCATCATGCAGGTTCTGTCCTCTAGGACGGGGACCCCTGGGACACACAGATGCTCCCTGGGACACACAGATGCTCCCTGGGACACACAGATGCTCCCGGTGGCGTTGAGAGCTGGCCCAGCTTTGCAAACAGTGACTTTGGCAGTCTGGGTCAGTGTCTAGACCTGCTCCTTCTTTCGATTCTGGGACGTAGAGCTTTTCATTAACATCTCTCAACACTCATCAACTCTTTGGTCATCCCCAGGAACGGGACATACAGGAAAGGTGAAGAAAACGCCTGATTTTCCCCTTCATTTACCAATTTTCAGGGCAATGAGATGGCCCTTTAGTGCTTTTCAGAGCTGGTGAATGAGATTATTTCCCTCTTTAAATTATTTTTATTATATTTTATAATGCCAATTCACTGTAATTATTACTCT
This sequence comes from Chionomys nivalis, assembly GCF_950005125.1. Lineage (NCBI taxonomy): Eukaryota > Metazoa > Chordata > Mammalia > Rodentia > Cricetidae > Chionomys > Chionomys nivalis. The sequence goes on along the minus strand of NC_080096.1, from coordinate 32,425,684 downwards.
CTTGGATGTTCAGAACCAGACGTTTTTGGCCCCTAGAGCCTTTTTCTGGTTTGGTTCCTGAACTGTTGGGTACACCTTTTCCCGAGTGGCTGAGTGTGCTCTGAAAAAGACCTGGCTCTCTCATGTGAAAAGATGCCCCAGATTTATTCAGTCCATTTCTGGGCCCCACCTGGACTCTGTCACTTGCCCAGTGCTAGAAATGATTCAGAGAGACCCCACTGCAGTGCCAGGATGCTCCTGTGTGATGGAGGAAGGTCATTGGCTAATAAAGAAACTGCCTTGGCCCATCTGATAGGGCAGAATTTAGATAGGTGGAGTAAACAGAATAGAATGCTGGGAGGAAGAGGAAGTGAGCTCAGACTCGACAGCTCTGCTCTCTGGAGCAGACGCCATGCTCTCCTCTCCAGAGCAGACGATGAAGCTCTGACCCAGGATGGACGTAGGGTAGAATCTTCCTGGTAAGCACATCTTGGGGTGCTACATACATGAACAGAAATGGGCCAAGCAGTGTTTAAAAGAATACAGTTTGTGTGTCGTTATTTTGGGGCATAAGCTAGCCAGGCAACCATGAGCCGGGCTGTGGGAAGAGGCCCGCAGCCCCTACTACAAATGGCGCCCACGTGGATAACTGAATCTACAGAAAGCTTGAGAAAGCTTGGGAAAGAATAGAGTAAAGCATGTTTTCTTGGTAGCAACAATTTCTCGGGTCTGCTCTGCCTGCTAGAGGCAAGCAAGCGCTCTCATCTAAGAGAGGCTTCCTGACTCAGCTTTAGCTGCAAAATCCTGCAGCTCATTAAGAGGTTCTGCCACGAAACACTTAAATGGTATTGATAGAAGCTGACTGCATGCTTGTTTGTTTTCAGCCGTAGCAGGAAAAAAGTTGTGCTGTTTTAAAGTGCTGGCGTTCTGGTCTGTCCTGCCAGGGCAAACTCTGACTGTTTGAGGCAGGAGGGCTGATTACAGAGAGAGGACTTGAATGTTGTCTGTGGATATAGTATTGCAGCTTGTTTGCTGGCGAGGACCTTGAAACGCCAGAGTTGTGGTGATAAACATGGCTACAGCCGGTACCTCCGCCATGAGGCTGGAAAGCTAAGGAATGGGCTAGATCTAGCCGGCAAAGCCACGGCTTTAATCCTAGCCATATTGCTCAGTAATTTAAAGGCTCATGTGGTCAGAAAAAGAGAGAGATACAGTAAAGAGAGATTCAAAGACAAAGAAAACTTTAAATGATTTACAGTGTGTTTAAAAATATATACAGCTGAAAATTAAAGTTCTTAAAAGTAAAATAAGGAAGAAAGAGAGTAGTTGGGTGTGGTAGTACACACCTTTAATCCCAACACTTGGGAGGCAAGAGGGAAATTTACCTCTGTGACTTCAAGGTGTGGTAGCACACGCCTTTAATCCCAATGCCTGGAAGGCAGAGACAGAAGGATCTCTGAGAGTTCAAGGACAGTCTGGTCTACAGAGTTATTCCAGGACAAATATATACAGAGAATATAAAACAAAAGTAAAGTAAACAAAATAGAGTTAAAATAAAGCTGCACAAAGATGGAAAATACACAGAGAATCTTGATACTGTATGCTATTATGCTCTCTTTGAATTGTTTGAATGCTGAGGAAGGAGGAACAGATGCTAAAAGATATTTGTTTATAAATGATGCTGAACTAATCCAAGATAGATATTTTCAAAATACCTTGACTTTAAAATTTGAATCTAAGGACATGATGCTTTGGAAAGGAGTTTCTTCTTTTGTTTTCACAGAGGATGAGACCCTGTCGATTTTTTCTATTCCAATATGGTATGATAGACCACGCCCTCCTGAAAGGTTGCTGTGAACACCCTTAAAAAATTGCTTCGCTCAACTGCCAACTGAGATGAACCTAGCAGACAGGTTATCCCATAAAAGACCCGAATAACAGCGCCCCCATTCAGCAGGAAGCAGTTTGGAGAGAAAAAAGCTACGCCCATGTTCCCATATATTGTTTATTAATGTTCTTTTTACATTTAAAGGGGAAGATGATATAGATGTGAATAATTTGCATTGATATGAATCTTGGTTTACTGGTATTAATTAAGGTCAATTTTATTATATGTTTATGTATTTCTGACCTTGATTAAGGTATTGTGATTGTGTAGTTCATTTAAAAATGTAATGTATATAGGTTGTTAATGGATAATTATCAATAACAGTCAAGTTTGTAGTCATGTTAGATTTTCTAGATGTGCATGCATATATTTCAGATAGGCATTCATCATATCTTTCAAAGGCTAGAGAATATGGTATTTTAAATGTTTTAATAACTTAAGGTTTTTCATGACAATGAGAAATGTCTGCTCCTGGCAGCACCAATCTACTTCAAGAAGAAAGAAGATGGGCATCGAAGAGGCACCTTATGGAGTTTGATAGCCATTTGGGCAAGAAATTGCTCTTGCCTGGACTGTTGCATAAACTGGACACAGAGAACCCACAGAGAGAGGACTATTGAACTTGCCTAAAGGTGAGATGATCTTTCGGGGTTCCTGATTCATGAAGGAGTCTGCGAGACATTCTGCAGGACACAGCAGATAGTGACTGAACTGACTTTGAAATTTCCTGCTTCATGGAAATGTTTGCTGGAAACTATGGGCCTTTAGGCCGAAGATGGATGCCCCAACGGTACAGAGAAACTTTGGGTGACTGTCAAGGCAGCGAGATGTCTCTGTCATTTCTAGAGTTTAGAAGTTGCTTATTTCTTGTTTGCTTAGGTAATATTATATCCTTCTGGAGTCTTTGGTAGAGTTGAAGAATAGATAGTTATAGTTTTCTTTAGTTATGATAAAGATAAAATAGATGTAAATATTGTAACTGTAATTCTTACTTGATAACTGTTTTGCTATATGTAATTTTGCTATGTTAGAGCCTTTCCTTTTTGTTTAAACAGAAAAAGGGGAAATGATGGAGGAAGGTCATTGGCTAATAAAGAAACTGCCTTGGCCCATCTGATAGGGCAGAATTTAGATAGGTGGAGTAAACAGAATAGAATGCTGGGAGGAAGAGGAAGTGAGCTCAGACTCGACAGCTCTGCTCTCTGGAGCAGACGCCATGCTCTCCTCTCCAGAGCAGACGTGATGAAGCTCTGACCCAGGATGGACGTAGGGTAGAATCTTCCTGGTAAGCACATCTTGGGGTGCTACATACATGAACAGAAATGGGCCAAGCAGTGTTTAAAAGAATACAGTTTGTGTGTCGTTATTTTGGGGCATAAGCTAGCCAGGCAACCATGAGCCGGGCTGTGGGAAGAGGCCCGCAGCCCCTACTACACCTGTGCCCGCAGGCTGCCCACTATCCCCAGGCCTTTTTAGGTGGACCAAACTAGGAAACAGATTTTTGAACAACAACAACAAAAATAACTTGTACCTATATTCTCAATTCAAATTTAGGATTACAAGAAAATGTGCTTCCCTTCTACTTCAATGATTTTACTTACATACAACTCACAGAACCCAAAATTCATTTTTATTGACCTCATTTGATTTTATTCTGTGCTTCTCTTATTAATTTCCTTTTGATATGGGATCTCAATATGTAGTTCAGGCATGGAATGCACTATATATACATACACACACTATATATACATACATATATACACAAACACATACATACACATACACACATATACATACACATGCTTTTTTGAGACAGGGTTTCACTATACAGCTTTGAACCTACTATGTAGTCCTGGAACTCACTCTGTAGACCAGATTGGCCTCAAGCTCACAGAGATCCTCCTGCCTCTGCCTCCTGAGTGCTGGGATTAAAGGCGTATGTCGCCACTGCCTGGCCTGGCTTTTTTTTTTATTAAAAAAAGTATTTTTAGTTTTAATTACATGTATGCTTGTGTGTCTCTGTGTGGGTATATGCATGTGAGTGCAGGAAGCCAGAGTGCTGGATCCCCTGGATCTGGAATTACAGGTGACTGTGAGCCACTCAATGTGGGAGCTGGATTCTGAACTCAGGTCTTCTGTAAGAGTGATGCGTGTTCTTAACCGATGAGCCATCTCTCCAGCCCATGCCCTTTGCTGTTAAGTCAGCTCCTTTCTAGGAACATCAACACCCTGAGTTGCTTTAATCTAACACACACACACACACACACACACACACACACACACACACACACAAAACAGAACAATACCAGCATCATTACTCATACTAAATTAAAAATAAATTAGATTACATTCATTTAATTATTGCATATGTTTCAGAGGACAACTTGTGGAAGTTGACTCTCTCCTTCCACCATGTGGGTCCTGGGGATTGAGCTCAGGTCTGCAGTTGGCCGCAAGCACATTCACCTACTGAGCCGCTTCTTGGGCCCTACTCACTCTAAAACTCGCTCTAACCCTAGAAACTTCAGCTTTCCTTGCGATGCTCCTTGCCTTAGGGAAAGCTGTATCTAGCATGGCAAGCGCAGAAAATGGCTTTGCTTTGCCACTTGAAATAATTACTAGGAGCTGAATTCCTGAGTTGGGTTTTGTTCTCCTTTTGTTTTATAGGGATTCCATTCCCCCATTTCAGTTGACTTTTTATCTTTTGATATCATAAAACTTTATATAGTTCCCAAATTAAATTCATAAAACAAAACATTTAGAGAAGCCAGTTTTCCCCTGTGCCCGTTTCTGATCATCACTTCTGTTCCCTCAGGGTTGTTTCCTCCTTCCTCCTCCTCCTCCTCCTCATTCTTCTTTTCCTTCTCCATCTTCCTCCCCTTCCCTTCTTCTTCCTTCAAACTTGCAAGCCTCTTGCTCAGCTTCTTAAATAAGGTAACACAGTATACACATTTGGACTATTGATTTTTTTGTTTGTTTGCTTTTTGTTTGTTGAGAAAGGAAGGGTTTCTCTGTGTAGCCTTGGCTGTCCTGGAACTCTCAGATATTTTCCTGACTCTGCCTCCAGAGTGCTGGAATTAAAGGTGCCAACCCTGACGTTTTTTTTGTTTTTTTTGTTTTTTTTTTTAAATAAATAGTATATCCCGGTATCATCCTATAACATATGCTGGACAATACTCCTTGAAGTTACATACCACGTATAATGCAGTCAGTCTCTTTGTTTCTGGTGTTTTATGAAACACATTCCGACAACAGTGGCTATCAATAGCTTCATACTTTTTTTTTTCCTTTTCTTTTCTTTGAGACTTCATCTTACTGTATCCAGGCTAGTTTGTGACTCTCCTGTTTCTGACTCCTGGGCGCTGAGATTACAGGGGTTTGCCAGCACACCTGGCCCCATGTCTTTTCTGTTTGCCAATAAAGGGATCCCAGGAGTGTGTCTGCTGAATCAAAAGCAAATTGTGTCTGTGTCCTGCTGCTCCAAATTGCCAAACTGTCCTCCACAGAGACTGCGACATTTTGTGATACCCACTGGCAATATATAAAGTTTCACTCCCCAAACTGTTGTACCGAAAGAGGACATTGTTAAAACTTCAGTTTTGCCACTCCGATACAAAGAAACGGTATCTCACTGTCATTGTATTTATTATCTACTTTGGGGTTTTTACAATTTTACTACTTTATGTGTCCCAGTGTTTGCTTGCATGTATGTTTATGCACCACATGCATGCTTGATGAGGCCAGAGATGGTGTTGGATCCCCTGGGAATGCAGTTACAGATGGTTGTGAGCTGCCATGTGGGTGCTGGGAAGAACCTGGGTCCTCTGGAAGAACAGCCAGTGCTCTTAACCACTGAGCAATCTTTCTAGTCCCCAATTCATTTATTTATTGATTTTATTTTAGACATCAAATTTTGCTATGTAGTTTATGGGACTCATTATATAGCCCAGTCTGGCCATGTACTCATAGGAGTCTTCCTGCCTCATGAATGGGGGATTACAGAAACATGCCACCACACCTGGCCCCTCATTGCCATTTTAGCCTTACTTTCTCCCTCCCTTTCAATTAAAATATTAATTTATGTATTAATGTATTTATTGATTATTCTGCATGCACCCATGCATCATGTGCATTTGTGTGGAATCCAAGAAACAGCTGTGATGTGTGTTCTCTGCTTCCACCTTCATATGGGTTCTGAGGATGGAACTCAGGTTGCCAGGTTTGCTGATGAGGACATTCACCAATGAACCATGACTTCTTCTTCCTCCTCCTCCTTTTTTTTGAGACAGAGTTTCTCTGTGTTACAGCTTTGGCTATCATGAAACTCGCTTTGTAGACCAGGCTGGCCTTGAACTCATGGAGATCTGCCTACCTCTGCCTCCCAAGTGCTGGAATTAAAGGTGTGCGCCACCACTGCTCAGCTAGGCATGACTTTTAAATTTAGCCTCTAGGGTGCTGGGATTATAGTTCTAAACCACCCTGCCCAGTTGCATGTTGTTATGAATGAGCTGGCTCATGATTTCATATGTGAAAAGGTCATTTGTGGTTTTCTGTGAACTTTGTTTAAACCTCTTGGTGTTTCTACAGGCATTAGTCTTTTCCTTTTTTTAAGTCATGAAGCTTTTTACATATTAAATATATAAACCCTCTGAGATAAAATTACATTTCCTCCAGTTCATTTGTTTACTTGGCTTGTGGCATTTTCCTTGCTTTCTTTTCTCCCTTTTTATTTGCTAGTTGTTTTTTTTTTTGTTTTGTTTTTTTTTTTTTTTTTTTTTTTTAAAGACATGCAGTCAAGAGTCTGTCGATGATGGAGAAAGGTCATTGGTTAATAAAGAAACTTCCTTGGCCCATTTGATAGGCCAACCCTTAGGTGGGTGGAGTAGACAGAATAGAATGCTGGGAAGAAAGGAAGTGAGCTCAGACTCCATAGCTCTGCTTTCTGAGGCAGATGCGATGAACCTCTGACCCAAGATGGACGTAGGCTAGAATCTCCCTGGTAAGTCACCACCTTGTGGTGCTACACACATTAATAGAAATGGGCCAAGCAGTGTTTATATGAATACAGTTTGTGTGTCGTTATTTCAGGTAAAGCTAGCCGGTGGCTGGGAGCCGATCGGCAGGAATGCAGCCCGCAGCTCCTTCTACATGTCAACCCTTTTATTGCTTCTGGATTTTTTTTTAAAAAAACATTTATTTATTTATTTATTTACTTACTTATTTATTTATTTATTTATCTATCTATCTATTATGTATACACTGTTCTGCCTGCAAAATAGAAGATGGCACCAGATCTCATTACAGATGGGTGTGAGCCATCATGTAGTTGCTGGGAACTGAACTCAGGGCCTCTAGAAGAGTAGTTAGTGCTCTTAACCTTGGAGCCATCACTCCAGTTCTGCTTCTGGATTTTGGGTCTTAGAACTGTCTTCCTCATTTCTAGTGATAGGGAAACCTCTCTATGACTCTTTTTACACTTTGTTATTCCTTTTCACATTTAAAAGTGATCCATCTTGGTTGGTGTAAAGATTGGATCCAGTCTATCCATTTCCAAGTCTCTCAACAGATTCTGTCTTTTTCAGGATTGTGCTGTGGCTCTTCATTCTTTCTTAGGTGCTGCATATGTATGTGTCCGTGTGTATGTCCATGTATGTGTGCACATGCTCATTCTGGTTTCCTCTTTCTGTACCACTGACTTTAGCTGTACAGATTCAAGGACAGTACACAGTGATCCCTCAATTCAACCTGTGCTAGCTCAGTCTCCAGTCTTCTTTCCTTAGCCTTGCACGGGCTCTCCTGGTTAGAGTATCGGAATGGGAACAGGATGTGGGACACTTTACATTGTTGTGTTCTCCCGTAGAACTTCCAGAAGAGAAGGTGGATGCTGGAAGTTACAGTAATCACAGCTAACACTCTAATGTTCGTATCATCACCACTAACAACAACAATACCACCATCACCACCACTACCACCACCACCACCACCACCACCACCACCACCACCACCACCACCACCAACAACAACAACACCAGCACCAACAGTACCACTAACCATCATCACCAATAATACTACCACCACCAATACCACCACCACCACCAGAAATGCCACCACCAGCATCACCACCTAAATCTGCTTTTACTAGGCTTTCAATAAATCACCTAAAATCTGCTACATTCAGCATCTGCATCACCTTGCATGGGAATCCAATCTTTGCTGGTTTTTAGAAACATCAATGTCCTAAATGCTTCAAGAGAACTTATTTCATTCTAGTCATCCTTGCTTCTACTCCATAGCTCTACTCCACAGCTCTACTCCACAGTTCGACTCCATAGCTCGACTCCACACCTCTACTCCACACCTCTACTCCATACCTCTACTCCACGCCAGCCTGAGTTTTTCAGCCACAGCCTGGAATTTCCAACGCTCTCTGCACACACGTTCCTACCTTTCCATTTTCTCTTCTCTCTTGTGTTGTCACCCCTGGACCCCTTGGTTTCCAGACACATTTCTAGTCTATTCTCTCCCTGGCCAGAGCCCACAACCTTCAGGGCCTTTCTTGTTCAGGACCACATGCCCCTCCCTCTGCTTCCTTTGTCTTTTTGTCCCATTCATGAGGCAAAACCTAACCAGAGATTAATTTAATCTCAAACCTTTTATCTTTTATTATGTTATGGGACCAGCAAGGAATTTCAGCCAGAACTTTCCCCCTTCATCCAGAACACCCGGATGAACACACACGTACACACATGAACACAGAGACACACGAACACATACACATGTATACCCAGATGTGTACACACACATTAACACATCTATACACAGATGAATACACACACACATAAACATTTGGATAAGTGTCTACACACAGATGAGCACATATACACAATGGGCAGACGCCACCACCAATTCATAGACTTGCACCACAACTTTGCTAGCAGCTTTTCCAAACATGTTCCACAAACTCTGACCTTCCCAGCTTCCGTGGGCAGAACATCTCTCATTTCAGGGAAAACACCCAAGAGCATCAAATGGGAACTTCATTAGGTCTTGCTCCCCAGACCCTGCCAGTCCCTTTACCTATCTGTAAACCTGGCTTCCTTATCCAGCCCCTCATTTCAACAGAGGGGCTGGTGCTGACTTCATGCTGTGGATTCTCTTCCTGTCCTACAGTTCTTTCTCATGGGAACAAAATAAATCAACTTTTCTATTTTAAATGATTTCTAAAAAAAATGTTTTAAAATTATATTTGTGGGCTGGAGAGATGGCTCAGTGGTTAAGAGCACTGGCTGCTCTTGCAGAGGACCCAGGTTCGGTTCCCAGCATCCACGTGGCAGCTCCTGACCATCTGTAACTGCAGTCCCAGGGGATTTGATGCTCTTTTCTGACCTCAGGGGCACCAGGCATGCATATGGCACACAGATACACATGCAAACAACACCCATACATAGAAAAATATATTTAAAAACAAAATTTTCTTGTATTTATGTATTTTGTATGTGGACGTGTGTGTGTGTGGTCAGAGAACAGCTTGTGGGAGCCAGTTCTCCCCTTCTACCTTGTGGGTCCTGGAGATCGAACTCACATCACTGGATTTGACAGCAATCACCTTTACCCCCTCTGTCATCTCGAGGCCCCCCCAAACTTTCTGAGGATGTTACCCCCTTTAGCCACAGACATCCTATCCCTAGAACTTTCAGAAAGAGCAGAGGAAATTCTGTCCCCCTTCATCCCGTCTGTACCCGAGTCCCCTGAGGCCACTGCCCTCCTGGTTACGCTGTATCCGTGGCTCCCTGGCCATACTGGTCCTCACACGTCATCTCTCTGCTTTTAACACATGGCCCCCCTCTGGTTTCCAAACCTTGCTTCTCTGTTTAATTGGAAATCTGGTATTTCCTCTAGGAAACCTTCCTGCCCCACCAGGTGGGCCTGTCCTCTTCTCGCTGGGCACCTGTGAGGTGGCACAGAGCCTGGGAGGCCTTGGAAGCTAAGCCAGGGGACACAAACAGGAAATGTGGGGGTGGTTGATAATGAAGGCTGTGTGTATATGTGCTGACAACTCTGAAGGTGGCCTGTGGGAGCATCTCACAGAACCCTAAGAACAGTACCCCAGTAGGGGACCCAGCCAATGGTAGCTTTTCAGGTGACAGATGACGGAGGAATGGCTGGTCAGAGTATTAGGAGTGTGGGGTGCCTGGCCAGTTTGCCCTGGCCTAGTGGGTAACAGGGCAGGATGACGCAAGAGCTAACAGGCCCCAGCCCGCAGGCCCTGTCAGAGCCCCATCTGGAGGCAGCCTCGGGATCGGGTTCCAGAAGGGTGTGTGAGTGCGTGAGAAGGGGAAGGCGGAAGTTGCAGAGACCTGCCTGTTCTTTTTCCTTAGATCCAAAAGCTCAGTGCTTTGAGGGCACTGGGGCCCTAGAAGGGCACTAACTGAAGGTTAGTTCTGACCCAAGTGCCTCTAGAAGTCAGGAGCCAGGAGGATTCCCTGCTGTTGGGCTTATACACCAAGATAGCACCATGGTGAGGCATCAAGATCAGCCTGACAGCCGAGAAAGAGAACACGGGACCTTCCTAAGGGATCTTCTGGCTCAGCCGTGTGCCAGGGTGTGGAGGGTACAATGAAGGGAGGAGACATATTAAAAATATGTTTATTCAGTGTGTGTGTGTTCACACACCAGTATCACAGCCCACTTGTGAGAGCAGAGAACAATCTATAGGAGTCCATTCTCTCCTCCCACCATAATCCTGGGATTAGAACTCAGGGAACCAGGACTGGAGGCAAGCACCTTTGCCTGCTGAGCTACATCACCAGCCCAATCAGAAATACTTTCTAAGACTGAGATCGTCCACCCCGTGCCTAGAGGCTAACGAGGAACTTGGCTGGGTGATATTATCATGAATGATGGGTTATGTGTGGGCACTGGCAAACCCCGTGTACATCTTCCTTCTTGCCACTCCCCGCCCCCTTGTATCCTCATAGCGAAGCTGTCTTTGTATGTGAGCTTGCTGGATTAGAACACCAATCCATGCCAGCTCTGTGTGTGTCTGCTGGGTGGCCAGCCTTTTAGCCGCTTCTTCCATACATAAGATGTAAAACGTAGAAAACACAAGAAGGCAGAGCCTTGCACGGAGGGCCTGGACCAGACATCGCAGCTACAGGTGTCTCCCCAACCCTAGCCTGAAAATGAGTCTCATCCGGTAGGGGAAAAGCCAGAACCCACAGAACCGCTGTCTGAGGACCCACAGTGAGAAGGATGGGTACATGAAACAGAAGAATCTAATTGCTGCAACTCTGCCATAAAGATGTACCCAGGGATATGTCTAAGCAAGGAAGATAAATGCTTTCTAAATGCCTTGTCGGCCTTATGCCTTGCTGCCTTCTCCCATGAGAAAACAAGAGTCTAAGAAGAAAGGATGCTAATTCCTTCGACTAGGCAAGCATATACCCTTGAAAGGCAAGCTCAGAGGTAAAGAGACAGACAGCGCGTGCCAACCCCCAAGTACGATTCCACACGAAGCTCCTTTCTCCGCAGCTTATTCAGGACTAGCTGGAGAGGCAGAATGCGTCTTTGCCTAGCGACTGCTTGCCCGCTTGCTCTTGGCTGTGAGCCTCGTGCTAACTGAGAGCACAAAGGTAAGTTAGTCTGGGTCCTGCTTTCAGAAGCTAATGGGAGAGAAAAGGAAACAATCATAGGAACTACGTCTCCAGAGCGGCAGTTTGGACACAAAGGTTATAGACCACACTGGGCACACGGGAGAGATTTCTTGAAAGGAGATGATGACTAAACTGGGTTGGGCTTTGAGTGACAAGTCATCAGGAACCTGGCAAAGAATGCTGGGGAGGGCACTGGAGCAGCAGAGTGGCAGAGACAAAGCCCCCGAGGGAGGGAAACCATAGCAACCACCCCTTCAAGGTGAGGCTGGGCAGAATGAAGCATTCCTCCCCTCCCCCCAGGGACCCTGCCCCTCTGGTCCCACCTAGGTAGGCAGAGTAGCACAAAAGGAAGGAAGAATGAGCAAGGAATTTTCTGACTGGGCGCAGCAAAGTTGTGGAGGTGCACACACTGCGTGGGGAAAGGGTAGGCGGGGCGCTCGTCAGCACCGCAGGGCCACGTCAGTGTGTTTCAAGCTGCAGAGTCGCTGGAAACTTCAGCTGCTCGGTTCCTGAAGTCCCACTTTTCATCCCAGATGGTCCTAGTTGAGTCCAGGCACATGCACTCCTCTCTCTCACATGCATGCACACACACACACACACACACACACACACACACACACACACACACACGAGACAGCTTGGCAGTTAAGGGTAGTCACTCACAAACACGCATTACTCTGGTTCCAGGGGATTACACTCCCTCTTTGGACCTCCAAGGGCACCAGGTACGCATGTAATATACATGCAGTCAAAACATACATATACATAAGATAAAATGAAGTTGAAAAATTATATTAAAAAAGGCTAGGCATTTGGGCACTGGGGGAGGTGGGAGGTTTACTTTTCTCTACAAAGATTACAAATCCTAGAAGAGGGGTTGGACAAACTATAGCCTCTAGGCCAGCTCTCTGTTCCCCATAAATAAAGTTTTATTGGAACACGGCCACACCCATTCATTTATACAATGGTCTGTGGCTGTTTTCATGTTCCAATGGCAGAGTCAAACAACTGTGGCAGAGACTATCTAGCCCAAATACAGCCTAAATTTACCAAAGCTAATTACAGCTGGTGTCTGGCCTCTTTTGGGGGGACAAAAAAGCTGGCCAATGCAGGCTTAGAAGTACTGGAGCCATCATGCAGCTACATGGACAGAGCTGTCATCTGCAGGACGCCCAGAAGAAAGCGGAAACACACTGCAGGTTTAAGTGGGCCGGGAAGGTCAGCAGCAAACCAGGCGTAGCCATCCAAACGGACGCATTTTCTTTGTGCTTGGAAGTCTGGTGTGGGATCCCACCAGCTATGACTGTTGCCTGGAAGACGAGTTTCAGCCCTCCAGTCTGGTGTGTATGTTTGCAATCTAGCTCCTTTCGACCTCTTTAGTCTCCAGACACCGGCTTCCCTTCCTTCCCCTCGGCTCTGGCTCATTTTTTTAATTATATAATTGTAGTTTCTAGAATCCACTGGGCTTTTAATACCTCATGGCCCTGTCACTGTTCCCTTGCCCAGAAGTCTCCGCCTGTCTCATGCCCACGAACTCCTCCTCACTCTCCAAGGCCTTCCTGGAGCATGTCTACCTCTCGGATACCTTCCTTAAGCCACACGCAGATGACCAAACCCTTCTGGTCCACCATAGTTTTTGTCTGTTTTTCTTTTTGGGTTTTTGAGACAGAATTTCTCTGTGTAGCCCTGGCTATCCTAGAACTCGCTCTGTAGACCAGGCTGGCTTCGAATTTACAGAGATCCACCTGCCCCTGCCTCCCAAGTGCTAGGACTAAAGGCGTGTGCCACCATGCCCAGCTCACACTTGGCTTTCTAATATGAATTCTGGGGATTGAACTCAGGCCTTCATGTCTATGAGCAAGCCCTGAGCTATCTCTCCAGCCCCTCATGAACATTTTGGTCCTCCTGTTTCAAAGAGCTGGGCTTCAGTGATGTCTCCATTGTTCAGAACCCCTACCCCCACCCCAGGTCTGAAGTGCTGCTAGTGACGGCCCTTTGCCTGGAGAGGGGCTGTGGCCACATCTGTGTCCAGACGGGCTGGAGCCATAGCCTGACATGTATGACAGGCAAGGAAGCCTGTGCTGAAGGAGGAGAGGAGTCTGCGCCAGAGGCCCTGGAGGGGCAGTGTCTGAGCTCCTGCTGACAGGCTCGCTGGGACTCTGACAGCAGCCTGTACCTACTAGTATGGAGGAGGAGGGAGGTAAGGAGGGACAGCGGTGGGAAGTTGCAGGGCAGGAGAAAGTATGGGAGCTCTTCTGACCGAGGAAGAATCCGAGTGAGGGCCAGACTGTCTATGCAGATCAGAGGACCCACAGCCCAAGGCGTGGTCCCACTGGTCCCCAGAACCCACCACCTGTCTCTCCAATACACTTAGTATATTATCCCGGGCATTGTGCTAGTCACTGGGACTGTGACTTCGGGGACTGGGGGCGAGGCAGCCGGGTAGGCAGGCAGCTGTGAAGTACAATAAGCAGCCAGTTAACAGCAAACAGTTCCCGGATTCTTGCTGTGCTCCCGCTCCTATGCAGAGAGCTCCACACACATTATCTTATTTGATCAATGCCGTGACTTCCTGGGTCAGCACTATTTATAGCCACAGTCTTACTCATTGTGTTGTGTGTGGGGATACATGAAAGTCACTAGCCCCCTAGGGAAACACACTGCTGGGGCTGCAGAGGGGACAGACTAGAGCGGCAGGAGTTGAGGGCACAGAGAAGGAAGAGAGTGAAGAGGGACCTGTGACCACTTCTAAAGGGTAGAGATGGGGGGAGGACCAAAGTGGAAGCTGCAGAGTGAGGCCCGATGGGAAGACGCCACATCTGCGTTCCAAGAGGAAGACGATGCAAGCCATGAGAGAAGGGCTGCAGGGGACAGAGGTGACAGCAGACGAAGACCTTGGAGGGAAAGCCACAAACAGATGCAAAGTATGAGGGAGGAGGGCATCTGAGATGATGTGAAGACAGCCACCCTGAACTTAGCAGGAGAGCGGAGCCGAGGGGACGCTCAGCAGACAGACTCCTTGGGGCTGGGGGAATGTGGACTGCAGGGACCTGTGAAAGGTAAACATCTCACCAGTCCCATAACACGGCAGCCAGGGACAAGGAAGGGCCTCTGAGCAGCGCTGAGCAGTCCCAGGAGGCTGGGACCACGAAGCCATGGCAGCTTCGAGGCTTGCACTTGCGTGTGGCCGATGCAGATGTGCTATCTGCCCAGAAAGCACACACAGGAAAAGCGATTGGATGGGTTCAGCCCAACGTGGAGATTGCTGTGAGGCCAGGAGAGTGGTGGACTCAAGCAAGCGGCTGAGCACGGAGGACTGTAGGCCTGGGCGCTGGCAGTCACGGTGAGGAAGGCCAGCCCAACACTGCTGGTCCAGTCCTTGGTCCAGTCCCAAGCCAGGAATAGTTCATCTTCACTTTTTCAGGGCCGCTTGCCCAGATCCTTGGATACTACAGAAAGAATGCCTCTTCTACAAACAAAGCCCCCTCGGGCCGGCTGGGTAGCGTTCCTCCGAGTCACCCTTGACTCATCTTTTTCTGGCTGATTCTCATCCAGCTCGTCAGCAAGTCCTGTGAGTATTATCTCTAAACACGTTCTGAGCTGCTCCCCTCACCTCCCATCTACTACTGCCCCATGTCACTTCACAACTGCAATGGTAGATGGCCAGCTTCCACCCTTGCCCTGCTTTCACACAGGCTCCAGCTGCCCTCGGAAGCACCCATGTGCCACTCATTCCTCTGACATGAGCCTTATCACTGCCAACCACAGGTCATGGAGTGATGTGGGATGACCATATATATATATGCTGATTTTATTGGCTGTTGGTTCCACCCGGCTTGGCTTTCCAACACGGCAGAGGTCCGTTTAGCACCAGCTCTGGGAGCCATGTTTACCATCCCAACTCTTGTTTACAGGGTACAAGAGCATTATCCCAGAGTACGGAGTAGAAGCTGCATCCGCTCTCTTGTCTCTGATCATCCTTCCTTGCTGACCTCATGTACTGACGGCCTCCAGCTACCTTCAGATAGAGCAAACACACCCAGTGTCTGGACTTTTCTCAAGGCTGGCTCTGGTGTGCACCTCTGAGAATGGTCCTGTTGAATTCTACCGTCTCGGTGGGCTTCCTGTTCACTCTCTGATGCATCTTGTGCTGTCCTCCTAGGCATAGGTTACTATGTAAAACTGGCTCACTGCCTTTCCTCTCCCATGGGTCCTTGCTTGCTATTATAAGAGGACCTACACTCTATTTGAACTGTGCACTGCCATGTCCCCTGGCACCAAGGACCGTGCCTGGCATAGCAGAGAAGATCTGGCAGATGAGGTCTGAGCGCCTCCTTCGCGCAAATCTACAAATCCACCTGTATCTGCTGTACATCCTCCTCCAGCCCTCTTGACAAAACAGATCCAGTCCTTTCTCCAAGATCAAGCTGCCCACACGTGATGCCTTGGCATCCCATTCAGAGTCTGCAAGGGCCTGTAGGCCTCAGTTTCCTCTCAGACCTAATCCCCTACTAGTTCCTGGTACTGTGACCTCATCCCTTGCTGCCCTAGAACCTCAGCTTGAACTCTTCTTCCCTTGGCCTGGAATGTTTTTCCTCCACATACACACTGACTTCACCTTCGCCCTCCTTCCAATCTTTATTCAGATCTTACCGTCATTCAGACCTCACGAGGCCAACCCTGGGCAGCCTGCTCACCACAGAACCTGTCCACTCCTGTCATCCAGCCACACGCCTTTTCCTTCTCCCCCTAGTATTTACCTTGCTTTTGTGTGTGAGGTGACTTACTGGCCCTCTCCTGCCTGTGCTTCTTCTGGCAGAGCACAGACTTCAGAGAGTAGGGCCGTGAGACGGGGCGATCCTGCCTCAGCCTGCTCTGCACACAGGAGAGACAACATGACTACAGGAGCCACGTGGAGTGACCGCTGGACAAGCAGTGCCAATTCAGCGAGGGCTGGAGGAACTGAGGGACAGGTAACGGTCCAGGGCATGGCGGGAACGGGGGACTTGGCTCAGCTGACACTGATATCAGCTCAGGTGCCTGTTTTCAGTTCTGGCCTCCAGAACCACGCAAGAGGTGCAGGCCTGGAGACAGGCGTACGGGCACTTACCATCTACTCTGCAACCTCTTATTGGCTAAGGAAGGATGTGGGGAAAGGCTGGAGAGTGTGAGTGGTCAAATAGATTCCAGAGGCCCAGTCTCCCATGCTAAACTGGTGGCTGCTAAGGACACACTTAACCAGTCACACCCTGAGCATCTTATCCAGACAGTCCGTGGGTCACTGGGTTTACCAAATACGAGCAATCCACATACCCTACACCTACCGAACCCACTCTCCAGTGACAAGCATATGATGCCCACCGCCTTCAAGTCTTGAGGGTGGTCTTTGGGGGAGAGGGGAAGTTGTGCCACTTATGCTAACTAAAGAGGATGGGAGCTCCTGTCCCAGGAGACTAGATTACATCATGCTCTGTGCCCATGACGCTGGGTTACATCACACTCTGCGACACTGCCCCAGGACGGTCATGCATTAGCGCAGGCTGTTCCTGGGATTTCCCTGTAGGTTCCCTTGGGGACTGTGCTCCTAGGAAAGGGACTGTACTCTGGCTGCCTCCTAGGGCTCAGCGCTCCAGCACTGTGACTAACTTTGGGTGGGCGCTACAGTGACAGGGTCGCTTCTTTCATAACACCAGCTTGATCTGGTGGAATGGGAGAAGCCAGCGACAACCTTAGGAAGAGGTGTTCTGCAGGTGGGGCTCCCGTCACTACACGGCACAGGTGAGGCTCTCCTACCACCTCAGCCCCTCCTCAGCCTCTACACATGTCTAGCTCTGCAAGGCCTATTTTTGTGTGTTCGCTTTGTTTTTGAGACAGAGTTTAATTATGTAGTTCTCTGGCTGTCCTGGAACTTGTTCTGTAGACCAGGTTAGCCTTGAACTCACAGAGATCCATCTGCCTCTGCCTCCCAAGTGCTGAGATTAAAGGCGTGCGCCACCACCGCCCAGCTTTGGGAGGGGGGTTATTTTTTGAACTCATGAGAAACTAACTGATCATTTTCCCTTTCTCCTGCACGGGACAGGATTCGGGACCCCGAGTAAGCTAAGTATGTTCTCTACCATCGAGCTACACCCTTCAATACCACATCCCTGGAACCTAGAACAGCGCTCAGCATATTGGAGATCCTGTGCAGGGGACAAGGGTCTGTCACAGTCACAAACTACAGGGCTACAGGGTTGGATTTCCTTGTCCACACCCGTCTTTAGCACCCCCATTCCCTGCTGCTATCTGCACCCATGTCGTCCATCCAGGACTAGAGATTTACTCTGGGTCCCCAACCCATGTACTGCCAATCCTAGCAGGGACAGATGTCTTAGAGACGAGCAAGTCCCAGCCCACCTTACCTCCTCTTTGGAAGCCTTAGTACTGGTTCACATGAGAATCCCTTGTCCTTGGTGCCCACAGTGTCTTAGGATGGCACGTGAGACTCTCCCACATTATAGCTAAGTCCCAATTCTGATTCATATTTGTTCTTGCTCTTTCTTTCCCTCTCTCTTCCTCCCTTCCTCTCTCCCTCCCACCTCTTCCCTCCCTCTTTCTCATTCTGCAATTGACCTTTCTGAAAGCCTTGAGCCTTTATGACCATAAACCAGCAATGACTCATGTGTTTGGTAAAGCCCATCACCCCTTTCTTACTAGGCGTGTCTCCTCCTGGTAGTAGGATCTGTCAATATTGAAGGGGGTGGGGCTTCAGCAGCAATTGTTATCAGTCTCAATGCTTTGTGCGGAGCTTCCCTCTCCAAAAAGTGGGAAACAGGAGAGAAGTTCCCTTCTGAACACAGACACTTGGAATTTGAGGGCAGATGTGTGTGGCCCATTTACTCCAGGGACCTGCTTGTCCCAGCTACTTTCTCCAGCTACACACAGCTAGATGCAGCTGTCCTCAGTAGTTGGGGTTACCCACCATCTTTCATCCTCTTCTGCTGGCTCACTGCAGCTCTCACCCCCTTAGAGTCCAAATCTGTGATGTCACCACGACCTGGCCTTCGACCTTAGCTTCCTTGCTTTTCTCTCTTCCTGTGAACGGGAAGCTGGCTGACGTTACCTACACTCCTGCACACCTGCACACTGCTTGGGCTCACTCTGATGCTACCTGTAGTCATGTAACGTTTGAGCCCAGACATTCTCTAGTGTCCTGGACGGCCCACCAGACTGTCTGTCCGTACTTCAGCAGACGGCCCATTGCACTGAGGTGCCGCAACAGTGGGAACAGACTGTCCACCAGCTCCATACATAACACTGCTCACCCCCTTCTCTACTGCACCCCCCCCCCAAAAAAAAAAACCCCAGCAGCCCTTGTGGCTCCTTCTTCCTCATCCTTCTTTACTTTTCTCCCATACTTCCTGTTACAGAACATTCCAGTTTTATGTCCATGCCCTGTTTCTGAGCTGTCTTCGCTTGAGCATGTGCTCTGTGAAAGCAGGGATGTCTGTCAGCTTCCCTCGTGGCTGGCTCACAGAACTCAACAATCATCACGCGCTAAATGCTTGATGAATGAATGGATGTGATACGGGCTGACCGCACTGCCTTCCTCCCCCGCTGCTGTAGAGATGATACAGGATAAGGCGTAGGAAGTCTTGGCACGCCACATTGCTCAACAACTGGCAGTTCCTCTCATCTCCCTTCCTCCCCTCCCAGTTTTGGTATCAGCCATGCCCTTCTCACTCAGGGAGTGCCAGGTCAGAGGCAGACTTGACAGCAGCCCCGCAGGACTCCCTCAGCCTCGGGCCTGGGTCTGTCTGCTCCACACACTGCTTTCTCTGGCTAGGTGTGAGCCATTTTGCTCCAGCTCAGGAGTCTGGAGGCTCCACAGTGACTGGGAACACTTCCCCAAGCCCTGTCCTCACAGCAGAGCTTTGGATCAGAGGCTCGGGCACGGCTTCATCTCCTACAGACCCATCCACAGAGCGCAGGCTAATGTCTCATTCTCTAAGGCTCCCGCAGTGTCAATGTCTGGCTGCATGCCCCCTGCCCCTTTCTCCAGGACTCTTGATTGGGTTCTTTTTAATGTTTATTCATCATGAGACAAGGTCTCACATTTTGCAGGCTGGCCTCGGACTCACTATATAAGCTCATGTGTGTTGGTGTGTGCACTTATGAAGATCAGAGGGGGACATCGGGCATCCCACTCTATCACCCTCCAGAGTCCCAGCAATGCTGCCATCTCTGCTCCAGAACACATGTGTAGCTGCATCCGGCTTTTGACACGGCTGCTGGGATCTGAACTCAGATCCTTACGCTTAAGCAAGCAAGCACACACATGCACTGGCCCACAGAGCCACCTCTCCAGTCCTGGCCTTGGATTTCTGATCTTCCTTCCTCCACCTCCCGGTGTTTTACCTATGCCCAGTTTCCACGCCTTGTTTTGTTTTTATAATCTCTACATTTATTTATTTTTGGACAGGGTCTCACTATGTAGCTCTGGTTGGGCCGGAACTTGCTATGTAGATCAGGGCAGCCTTCAACTCCCAGAGATCCACCTGCCTTTGCCTCCTGAGTGCTGGGATCAAAGGCGTGCGCCACCAAACCTGTCCTTCCTAGCCGAGCTCTGTGCATACCAGGCAAGCATCCTATCACTGAACAACTTGATCAGGGTTCTTCTGGGACCTCCAGGTTAGTGTCATATATTCTGAACACTTTTTTCCAATAGAGGCAAGAAGACACCATCCACCATGCTGCCCCTGCATGTAGGGAGAGTCTCGGGAACTAAGTATCCTGGGTTAGTTCCTGACCTGGTATGATACACGCTGCATGGCCGGAGCCTTCTGGAACAGATACCAACCCTGAGCATGTTTCTCCTCACTAGGAACAGACGCTGCACTGCTGTGTTTATACAGGAATCCCAATAGAAAGGACAGTTATTCTGGCCATGACTTCTGGTCTGGGGCTGCTTCTAGGATCCCCACTCTGCCCTCGGCTGGGTGCATGGACAGCATCACTGGAGACCTGGGGTCCACTCGACCTGCTTGCTGCTCTCTGAGCTGCCTAAGAAAGCTCCCCCATCCTCCACAAATACCTCACTCTTCTACGTTTCCGATCTGATCACACGGATGTGGCCCAAAGTGACGTCTAGGTTTGGTCTGCGCCCACAATTCCATCATACATGCAGAGTAGCTTTAATTATCAACTTGACACAACCTGGATTATCTGGGAAGAGAACTCAATGAAGTATTGTCTGTGTTGGTTTGGGCTGTGGGCAAGTCCGTGAGGGACTATTTTAATTAAGTTAATTGATATTATGGGAAGACCCAGCCCACTGTGGGTGGCACTCTTTCCGAGTCAGTGAAGAAACCTAGCTGAGCGTATGCAAATGACAAGGGGGGCGCTGCATTCTTTCTCTCTCTGCCCTTGACCATGGATGAGACCAGCTCCCTCAAGTCCCTGCTCCCCACAGGATGGACTGCAACCTGGAGCTGAGAATTAACCCTTTCTTCCCAGTTTGCTTTTGGCCAGGGCATCTCATCACAGCAATGAAAGGAAAGTAAGAGTCAGGGTGACATAATGTACACTCGTACTGTTGGTCATTAGGAACGGCATCCTGTCTGGCTGCCACGCCCCTGGAGGAAGCACACGATCTATCGATGGGATTCCTTCAAGGGACTGGTAACAAATGGAACTGACTCAGGAGAGGTCTACCAAGATGGAAAAGGGCTCCTGTGGAAAAAGTCTCGTGAGGGTAGAGTCATGTGATCACCAGCTTCAAATTTCTGGACAAATGGTGCAGGTACAGAAGAGAGGCTAAATTTGTTGTGTGACTCTGAAAGGCATAGGAAGGACCACAGGGGAAGTTACAGGCCTGAGGAGTTTGGTTTTCCAGAGTTGAACTCTCCAGTGCCGGAGTGTCTGGAACAGCTGCTCCTGCTGGTCTAGGGTTTGCAGTTTGGGGAAGGGTGATCTGCTAGGGACTCTCTATGATTCTGGCCACAGGACTCTGGCTTTACCAAACTCAGAAGAGCGGCATATACCATGCTCTCCCTGGGCTCACTCTGGGCTGACAATAGCCCCAGCGTCCAGCCTGATCTGGGTGAAACACAGCTTCATGGGTCACTGGTGCTAGGGTCCAGGAACTTTCTCGTAGGGCTGTCCACAGATCGGATTAGCTGTTTTCTCTTTTTAAAAGGAAAACCCTGAAAGGGGGGAGGTAGGGGAAGACTATTTCCATCCTGAATGTCTACCCCAAAGCCTGGTGCTTTGCCAGGATTTAGGCATGGTATACACAAGGCTGTTAAAAATAACCCCTTGACTGAACAGAAGGCGTGGGAGAGGGGATGGCCAAGCAACATTGCTAGAGGGTGGGAGAGCCGGGTGAGGAGAGGAAACTTGTACCCAGAGACCCTGGGAAGGGTTTTATTCCAGAAGAGTTATGCGGGCTCAGAGGGACTAAGGGTCAGGGAAACTCTGCCCCTGACTGCGTCTTGCCAGGAAGAATGCCCCTTAGTGCCTGGTAGGACATAAATGAGCTGCTAGGTCTAAAGGGTTCTCCCAGGATGGAGTCTGTCATTTTTCAGTCCTGAATGCCAGCCTAGGAGACCAAGGTCAGAGAAGACAGGCTGCAGGAAGCTTCAAGAAAGGTTAATAGAGGTCAGTCAAAGACAGAGGCCACATAAAGGCCTGCTGGATGTAGCTACTAGGGATGCTGGTGACTTGTATCTGAAGACTCCAGACTTCTCTTTCCACAAGTAGACATATAACACAAGTTATAGATCTTGTTCCCATAGCTCACTTTCAAAACTTTTAACTATAAATTAAGGATGATGTCCGTCAATACAGTTGGACACCATCATTTTTCATGAATACATGCTATTCAACATATGGATGGATAGACTGCTTGACTCATTCTTGGCCAAGAGACATTCAGTTTTTAGGTTCTTTCTAATGCTTTTACTGTTATTATAAACACACTGCAAAAGGCACATCACAGTGATAAATGTACACATTGGATTTCCCCCTTATGCTAATATTTAGAAGTAGATTATTGACTCTAATAAAAGCCACATTTCATATTCCATTATATACTGCCTCTCTTGCCTCTTACCATTTTAGAGAGGGCAAAATTATGTTTTCTCCTAATTTAATCTCTCTGGCCTTTCTGTGTCCCCCACTACTCTCTGGCTACACTTAAACAATTTTTAAATTTTTGTTATTTTTTAAAGTATAGAGGCCAGAGGAATCCCTCTGTAGCTGGAGCCCTAGATAGTTGTGAGTCTCCCAATTTGAGTGCTGCAACCAGAATTTGGGTCTTTTACAAAAGCAGTACACGTTCTTAACCTCCGATCCATCTCTGCAGCCTTGCCCCGTGATTTATAGAACCGGAACAGTTTAATTATGGGGACAAAGACTTCTACTGCTTTCCTCCCATTGTTCTTAGCACGTGGCAAACCAACGTCCCTTGCACTACACTGTCAGAGCACTTCCTGTAAATATCGCTGCTTTAGTCTGCGGACCTGATCGAAAACAATCAGTCAACGAATGTCGAGTTAGAATTGAGACAGGATTTCCAGCAGTTTCTGAAACGCCCCTAAATATATTTCTGCTATTATGTATTACTTTATGTAAAGTGGCATTCTTAGCACTGATGATCACAAAATCAAAATATTGCTCAACTATGAAAAATGCAGTATGGCATATCCATCTCACTAGTATACAAATTCATTTTAATCTTTAATAAATGGGAAAATTATATGTATATGTATAACAAAGAATTATTCTAAAATTTATGATTTATTATCAGCAAATGTTGATTTATAGACCTATTTTTTTGTTTTGTTTTTGTTTTTGAAGACAGGGTTTCTCTGTGTAGCTTTGGCTGTCCTGGAACTCACTCTGTAGATCAGGATGGCTTTAAACTCACAAAGATCTGCCTGCCTCTGCCTCCTGAGTGCTGGGATTAAAAGTCTGTTTTTTCTTTAAGCAGATCAAATGAAGATTTATTAAGAGAGGTGAGAAGGAATTCCCAAGGGTGGGAGGGCAACAGGGAAGAGTACCTTTTACATCTGGTTCATAAACTACACATGGGGATTACAACAAAGCTTCTCAGGTGAAAAGGAGTCACACGTGGATTTTTTTGCTTTTGTTTTTTTTTTTGTTTTCTGAGACAGGATTTCTCTGTGTAACAGTCCTGACTGTCCTGGAACTCGCTTTGTAGACCAGGCTGGCCTCAAATTCACTGAGATCCACTCACCTCTGCCTCCCGAGTGCTGGGATCAAAGGCCTGTGCCACCACCGCCTGGCTAGGAGTGGAAAAATTTAAAGAAGCTTTGGGCAACAGCAGCCCTTTCAAAGAGTAAACCTGACCACAGCATTCTTTTGTCTCTTGCCTCAACCATGTCAATAGTCCTCTTAAAAAAAAAAGGGTGTGTGTGCACACATGCAGGCACAGGCACAGGCAGAGACCAGAGGACAACTTGTGGGAGTAGGTCCTCTCCTTCCACCACGGGGGTCCCAGGGACCGAATCCCATTTGTGAGGTTTAACAGTGAGCATCTCTGGCTACTGAGCCTTCCAGCTGACCCAGGCGCTTGTGTCTTTTAGAATGGATTCTAAAATCTTTCTCAGTGGCCTGTAAGCTCTCCCAGGATTTGGCCCTGGGTGACCTTTCCCAGGATGCAATGCCACACCCCAAACATGCCCAGCTGTTTGCAGTCCTCAGAACATCTTGTGTGTATGTGTTTTCAGCTTGCACGTCCTCTCTTCTAGAACATGTACCCTGCAGCCTTCAACAGGCCAAGTCCTGTGTAATCTTTAAGATGTAGCTAAACTATCACCTCCTCTAAAAGTCCTCTTACCGCTTCCCCATCAAGGACAGCTTCCTCCAGCGGGGAGGAGAAGCAGGCTGAGCTGTGGGTGGGAAGGCAGCTATGGTCTGGAGGAGGTCAGGAGACCAGAAGAGACACAGCTCAGCTTTGAATATGTGTGGTCTCGGGGTCCGTGAGTGGCTCAGGTCCACACACCCAAGACTGACACACGTAGTCCACTTGCTCACAATTCTAGCACCCACCCCTCCCAAATGAAATGTAAAGACAGAAAAAGAAAGACAGCCTCCACGGAGTGACAGTGAGATACCACTCATGGGTGTGTCAATGGCTCCCTGGGTCCTTTAATACCAGGAGCTGATGGTCAGAAGAGGCCAAGTGGTTTTATGAATAAGAGCAGCAGAGGTTGAGTCTGGAAAAAGCCTTCTTTGGCCCCTGGGTTTAACCGGGTTTCCCTCATATTCCTGGCACCCTGCTCCCACACAGTCACAGAGTCTACACTGTGCCATTTTGTTCTTATGCCTGGCTCCACTTCTGGAATGAAGTTTGGGGGTTGGGTTATTCCTTTTCATTGTGCCCAGCATGGTGCCTAGGGCATGGAGATGCTTCTGAAATAAGGAATGAGAGCCGAGAGGAAGGTGAGGGACAAGGCCCATGTGGACCAGTTTGGTGATATGAGATGGTTACAGCAGACCGGACATGGGCAAGGGCCGCCCTTTTCCCACGTCAGGAGTGGCATCAGCACTCATCTTCGAAAACAGCGCTCATAGTGATGCTGCTCTCAGAGGGAGAAACTGGGGGAGTCATTCCTTCAGAGGATGGCGGGCGCTTTGCACATCTCCATGGGAACGTCAAGCTCAGCGTCTCCTGGAGGAGCTCAGCAGCTGGCTCCGAGGTGCTTTCCTTTGTGTTGGCAACTGGCTTCACGATCTTGCAGGTACCCGAAATTGGGGTTCTGGCTCCTGCCTCCCTCTCATGCAAACCTGCACCAGCCACCTGCTGTGTCCTTCCCTGACATCCCATAAACCCATCCTGGCCCTGATCACCGCTTCCCAGGGCCTCCTTGCCCAGGGTCACTCCTGCAATCCTTTCTCTCCATTTTGGGCCGTGGCCTTTGAAAAGTACACGTCTGATGTTGTCCCCCGCCCCCCTTGCTTTCAAACCTTGGCTGACTTCATAGCACAGTGCAAGTGTCTAAGGCTGGTGGCCACCTGGGACTAACACTCCATGCAGGCCAAATTACTACCACATGTGTCTCCCTCCCTTCGTGTGCGTCCTTTCCTAGACTATATGCCTGGAGAGTTTGCTTACTTTATTGTATCTTAATTTTCTTTATTTTTAAAGTGTCTACGTGTGTGGGTGTTTTGCCTGTATGGATGTATATGTATGTCTGCCCGGTACCCGTGGAGGCTAAAAGAGAGTTCCAGATCCCCTGGAACTGGAGTAGTGACCACTGTAAATAACACATGGGTGCTGGAACTGGAGCTCTGACCTTCCAGAAGAGCCATCTCTCCAGTCCTTGCTCTCATTTTCATGACATATTAGCTGCACGTACCTATGGGGTACAGTGTATGACTATACATGTGGAAGATCCATAATGGCTGGATCAGTGTAACTGACAGAGCCCATCAGTCACTGTTTGTGTTGGACTATGGCTTCCCCCCTGCTAGTTTCTTCTATACATAGGTGTCCTCTAGCCTACCGTACATAGACATTATTCCTCTAATAACTGCCCCTGTACCCCTCAACCATCCTCCTTCCACCTCCGTTCCCTTCCCAAGCTCTGGAAACCACTACCGGCCTCTTCTGCATTGAGATCAGTATTCTAGTTTCCACATGGAAGGGGTGACCATGAACTGTGCCTGAGCCGTTGTTACCATTGCATCCTCCAGTTCCGGCCAAGCAGCTGTGAATGGCAGGGTTTCATCATCATCATCATCATCATCATCATCATCATCATTATTATTGGTTTTTTTGAGACAGGGTTTCTCTGTAGCTTTGGAGCCTATCCTGGAACTAGCTCTTGTAGACCAGGCTGGCCTCGAACTCAAAGAGATCCACCTGCCTCTGCCTCCTGAGTGCTGGGATTAAAGTGCACCACCACTGCCCGGCGGGCTTCATTATTTTTGGTGGCTGACTGATATTCCATTGTGAATATGCCTCATATTTCCTTCATCTACTCAGGCTGCTTTCCCATTTTACCTGTTGCTGACGATGCTGTAGCAAACATGGCAATGCACACATTTCCATGGGCTCATACCTAGTGGTAGAATTGCTGGCTCATATAGTGCTTCTATTTCTAATTGTTTTAATTTCTTACATCATTTTTTGGGAAGTTGGGTGAGACAGGGTTTCTCCTTGTATCCCTGGCTGTCCTGAAACTAGCTTTGTAGACCAGGCTAGCCTCGAACTCACAGAGATCCACCTGCCTCTGCCTCCCGAGTGCTGGGATTAAAGGCATGTGCCACCACTACCTGATTGCTTTTCTTTTCTTTTTTTTTTTTTTTAATTTCTAGTTCATTCTATTATGTGCCATGCTGGGGACAGGCTGGGCACTTGCATCATTTATCAAAACCAGGGGTTAAAGAACTAGTTCCAGGACAGGCTCCAAAAAATAAAAAAAATAAACAAACAAACAAAACAAAACCAGGGGTTAGTCTGCAGCATGGAGGCTGGATAATACCCGGTCCCATTACAGGGGAGGGATGGAGTTCCCATCATTCCACCCTCTCACCAGCACTTGTTATTTCTGTCTTTTTGGCCACAGCCATTCTAGTCGGCATCTCACAGTGGTTTTCATTTGTGCTTCCCCAGTGGTTTGTGATGTTCAAGGCTTTCTGCTATAAATACATTTGTTGGCTATTTGTGTTTTTGTTGTTGCTGCTGTTTTGGGGTTTTCTGTTTCCTTGCTGCTTGTTTGAAACAGGGTCTCACTGTGTAGCCCAGTCTGTCCTCAAACTCACAATCCTAAACAAACAAACAAAACAACCCACAATCCTCCTGCCTCAGCCTCTTGAGAGTTGGGATTAAAGATCTGCAGCCTTCTTGACTCATTTGTTACTTGTAGAACACACCTTTGTCTGTCTTTTGAGATGGGGTCTTAAGTATCAAAAGCTAACTTTGATCCTCTTGCCCCCGCTCCCAGTGCTGGCTTGATAGGCCTGCACTACTGTCGGCAGCTTGTATACTTGTGAAAAGTGCTTACCTAGGGGCTGGTGAGAGGCTTAGCAGGTAAAGCTGTTTGCTGACCTGAGTTTGAGTCCCGGAACCCACATGGTGGGAGGAGAGGACCGACTCCTACAAGTTGTCCCCTGACCTCAACACACCTGCTGTGGAATAAGTGCACGCAATAGATAAAGCACATCTTTTAAGGAAGTGTCCATCTGCGTTATTCACTCATTTTAAAAACAATTTTTCCCTGTCGAGTTGAATGAGATTCTTGTAAGTTCTGGAAATTAATTTTCTGTTGATATAGTTTGCAAATGTTTTCTCTCACTCTGAAGGCTGCCTCTGCACTCTGTTGGCTCCTTGCTGTTCGGAAACCTTTGGGTTTGCTGTAATTCTGTTGCTCGGTCATCTGCATTTTTCCTATGCTTTTGGGATCACATCCAAAACATTTTTAATGAAACCAATGTTCCGAAGTACTTCTCCTGGTTTCTAGTAATTTCACTGTCTTGGGTTTATGCTTAAGCCTCAGGTCCATTTTGAATTCATCTTTTATATGGTGAGAAACATCGACATGGGTTAAAACAAAACCAAAACCACAAGTGGATATCCAGGTTTCCCAGCACATAACTCAGAGGTTCCTCGAACGGAGGCGCTGGCTGGCTGCCCTGCTCAGAATCACTGGTGTAAGTATATGGGGTTGTTTCCACGCTGTCTACTCTGTCCCGCTGACCTGTGGATGGTTTTTAATGCTAATATCATCCTGTATGGGAGGCTACAGCTTGCACTTTCATTGGTTTTTGAGATAAGGTCTGACTATGTAGCCCAGGCTGGCCTCAAACACACAGAAATCTACTTGCCTCTACCCTCCCCAGTGCTGGGATTAAAAGCGTGCACCACTATGCCCAGCCAGCTTGTTGGTCTGTTTTTGACTTTTTCTTCTGGTCTCCCCCTATATTATTCATAACTTGAATGCTGAAAACATGTTCACTTAATTGTATCCTGTGAATCTGATGATTTTCTTCTCTCTTTTTAACTCCCCCCCGTTCTGTTACTTCCTCTTTCCTTTTTTTTTTTTTTAAGATTTATTTATTTATTGTGTATACAGTGTTCTGTCTGTATGTCTGCCTGCAGCCCAGAAGAGGGCACCAGATCTCATTGTAGATGGTTGTAGGCCATCATGGGTTGCTGGGAATTGAACTCACAGCCTTTGGAAAAGCAGACAGTGCTCTTAACTGTTGAGCTATCTCTTCAGACTGCTTCCTCTTTCCTTATCTGGTTGGACCCATTCTGTTACTGAGGCCTTCAACTGTATTTTTAAAAATTTTATTTATTGACTTTACTAACTCCCAATATTAGTTTTTTCTTTTTCTTGTTTCTTTAAGATCCCATCTCTTTGCTAAATTTCTCTCATATCATGCACTGTCTTCGTGATGATCAGGCTGGGTGCCTGACAATGCCCGAGAGATACAGGGGCTAGGCTGGACCAACAGATCCATAAGGAGTCCTTATCAGTGTACAAAGGGTTAAAAGGTGACTTTGCAGGGCCCTTGGGGTCTAATTTGCCTAGGGATAGGCCAACTGAGCTGCTAACAGGCTGTACAGTTGTTTCTTGGGGGCCTTCTAGGGAGTGGGGAGTTGAGTCACTCAGGATAGGCTGCCTGGCTGCCTGCCCTGGGCTGAGGGTAAAT
Source organism: Chionomys nivalis (assembly GCF_950005125.1). Taxonomy (NCBI): domain Eukaryota; kingdom Metazoa; phylum Chordata; class Mammalia; order Rodentia; family Cricetidae; genus Chionomys; species Chionomys nivalis. The sequence continues at coordinate 32,396,500 of NC_080096.1, read as the reverse complement.
GGATGGGACTGGAGTCAGGGTCAGAGACCCACAGGTAAGGAAACCTGGCTGCTTCCCAAGGCCCTTACCAGGTCAAGTTGCTAAAACTGATGGCCTGGCTGTTTTTAATGAGGCTGAGGATGGGCAGGTGGCACTTCCTAGTTACTTTTGGAACAACAGAAGGGTGGCTGAAGACACGAGTGCTGTGGGAAGGGGTGTAGGCCTGCCGACCAAGCTGATCAGGTGAGCTGCTCAGCTAATTCCTGGGTTTAGGGAGGGAGGATGGATGGGCAGAGACATTTGGTTGACTCACGGGCTGGGTCAGCTGAACATCTGCTCTGCTGGTCTAAGGACTATCAGTGGGAGGAGTCTCGCCATAGCACTGTCCTATCAGAGTCTGAGTTTTAGAGGACACAGTGTGGGCTGGGCTCACTCTCTGTGTCCAACAATGGAAACCCTGGAGTTCCCCTAACCACTTATTCATTTGTTCTCACCAGATTCTGACTTTGTAGCCCAGGCTCCTGTGAACTCACCCTGTAGCTGAGCTGGCCGTGACCTTGTCACTGTCTTGCCCCAGGCACCAAGGAGCTAGGGTGACAAGCTTGAGCCCCAGCCCCTACCTCCGAACTGGCCTTCGGATCACAAAGGCATCAGATGCTTCAGGAGTTCACGTGGGCACCTGGCTAGTCTCCAGATTCCCACCAGCAGTGAGCAGGGCTCTAACCTTTCCTAGGAAGGCCCTACAGTTTAGTCAGACATCCTCGGCAAAGCATGCTCAGCCCACTGTCCCTGCCGCCACCACCATACTGCCCACTCGCTGGGAGGTGACAACTCCAGACCTCTGCAAAGGCCTTGGTAATAGAGCTGACCTCAGTTCCTTGGGTTGAGGAGTAGGGTGAAGAGTCACCACGGACTGGGGCAGGATCTCATTCTGGGAGGCACAGATCTGGATGGCAGCTGAGTTCTGGCCCCCACAGAAGCTGAGGCGGAGGAGGTTCTCGCCTATGACCAGGCCATACTCTTGCAAAAGAGGTTCTAGAATTAAGTCCACAAACGGTGCAGACACCCCCATGGGCAACACTGACTTGATGAGCTACACTTTTCCTGATGATCCCTGCCTGCTCCCCTTCTGTGCTTCCTCAGCTTTTTTGGGGGGGCACTTTCAGAGATGGTTTTGCTATGTAGCACTAGCTGGCTTTGAACTCCTGGCAATCCTCCTGCCTCAGGCTCTTAAGTGCTGAGATTACAGATATGAGTTACCACACCTGGCTCTATTTTTCATTCTTTATGATCCTTGAATTGCAGAAGCAGAAATGGCTCACCCTCAATCTGAAGCTTCCCGTGGCTTGTCCAGAAGAAATGTCAGCAGTCTTTGGTTTGGGCTTTTCTTGGGCGAGGGTGCCAAGACCAGCTCAGAGGAATCTCTTCAGATGCACTTGTGTTCTATAGCCCTGGTCTGCACCAAGTCACCCACAAGCTGGTTTTTCTGAGGCTCCAAAGTCATTATCCTCTGGTTCCTAACAGCCTGCAGAGCTACTGTGTATCAGCTTCTAGCCTAGGCAGGGACGAGGTCTCTCCAGGGTCCCCCTCACTCGGTAGTCATGCCAGGGCCAAGGTGGGATGTTCAACTGAGTCCCCACCTTTTCAGTCTTACGTGAATTACATGAATGTTGTCAGAACCCTGAGATCCAATTTTGGTTTACTTCCCCCAGATGTTGCAGAACAGCTGTCTTGGCTAGATTTTTCAAAATTATCTCCCCAGTGTCCAGTGCAGCTCCTGGCACTCAATAAAAAGTGCACTCTGGGCTTTTAAAATGGCATGTGGGGTAAAGGTACTTAGAGCCAAGCCTCATGAACTGAGCTTGATCCCCGGGACTCACACAGGGGAAGGAGTGACCTGTCTCCTTCAAGTTCCCACCTGAGTTCCACATGTGCCCCTCCACTAAAAAAATAACACCTAAAAATATGTTTGAGTCATTGAGCAAGGTCATTAAACTTCCTGTTTCAGGGAAGAACGACCTAGAACATCATACATTCTCAGTCACGTTAGCCTCTCCCCACTGTTGATGCGGGTGGTGCTGATGAACAAGCTGGGCATTGTGGTACAGTGGCCTGGATGTGGCAGAGGGCACAGCAGGTCATTACGATGCTCACTCTCACCTGCCCCACCACGCCCAAGCCAGGTGTGAGGAGCACGGGACAGGACAGAAAAGGGGAACGGGAGGTGACCCAGATCAGTCACTAAGTGCTGAATCAAGGTAAATTAGAGACGAAAGTTGGGCAAGAATGAGTGAGGACCCAGGAAGGGACTTCAAAACATTACAGAAAGAAAGGTACAAACAGCTACGGAAGCCCTAGGATGAGAAAAGCATCACTGACCAGGTGACATCTGAAGTAGTGTTGTAAAGGCGGAGGACACAAGGGACACTTTTTGATAGCATGTGTGTGGACTGGGTACCAAGCTGAGTACTGGCTTCACCATCCCTCCCTTCCCAATTCCCCCAACTGAGGGGAGCAGTCTGCAGCAAGTTGTTCTGCCAGAAGAGACTGTAGGCCTTGGTGCCAGCAACACTGGAGTTGCTTGTTAAGGTACAGCAGCGGCTCTTAGGGCCAAGACTGGAAGGCATTCCCTGCTGAGGAATGGCATGCATAGTGAGCAGGTACAAAAGAGGGGTTTTCAGGGCAGTGCCTGGAGGTTAGGAACCTGGAGACATCATTCTCTGGGGCTCTGACAGCTGTCAGGTGGTCAAAAGGCTTAAAAACACCTAAATTATAAGTTAGCAGTTGCATCCTGTGTGGCTGAAGATGCCAACAGCCACCTTTCTGCCATGTACGGCATTCCTGTATCAACAAATGCCAATCACCAGGTTTGTATGTACAGTCTACACAAGTCCCGGCAGCTCCTGGCCAGAAGATATTACGGGAAGGTATATGTAGAGAGGAGGCAGGCAGGGGTAAGGACAGGGCAGCAACAGCACTTCCTACCCCTGACTGCAGGCCAGGCCCCAGGCCCTAGATTGTGGTCGTCAGTGATGGCAACTGCTCAGGCCATGGGGACTGTTGTTCCCACTCTTGCAGGAGGCTGGAGCTCAGCTTGACTTAGACACCTGTACAGGGTCACAGGGTCACAGGGTGAGAGGTGAAGCTGGATCGAAACCCAGGTTTGCCTCGCTCCAAACCCTCGTCTCTTTCCCCTTGTGTGGACTGAGAGCACCACGCCCCCAGCTGCATTCAGTCTTTGCTAGGCTGGCATAATGAACTACTCTGAGCCTGGCCAGGGTACTGGCGTGGTTCTACTCACAAAGGTCAGTGACCCCCATGGTGAGGTCATGGGACAAAGACACCCTTCCCCCATTCTAACCGGCTTTATTACAGTGCCAAAAGATGTCGATCTGAGCGTTGCCAGACCACCTCTGCTCAGCTACAGAGCCCCCTGCCTTGTGAACCCAAGTCCATGCTTGGAGAAGGTCTGAGATCCAGTAGTTAACCAGTCATGTTTCTTTTAGGGGGTGGGGTGCAGGCGTGGGCATTCTCCCACTGGAGATAACACAGTATCTCTGCCCTCCAAGCCCTGCCTCCAAAGGCTGCCTCGTGGCTAGACAAAATGTCCACTGCTCACAGAGGCTGGCTCTGGGATGCTGTGGCCAGGACCCGCTGGTCTTTTCTTCCCCTGGTAAATTTCTCCTGAGTTGAGTACCTGTGTGAGTGAGGACGGGGCCAGAGATGACACGACCAGGCTTACCCTCTCCCTCCTCCTGTGCAGACAGCTCTGCTGGAGTGCCTGCAGACCCCGAACCCAAGCTCTCCCCAACAATCTGAGACTGAGACCGCAAAACAATGAGTTTTTGTCAGGCGGCTAGAGACAGAGCTGGTAGGAGCCTGACCTCCCTGACACACCTTCCCCACGCCCCAGTGCTGGGCATGGGTGCCATCCTGTGCTCTGTTCTGCTGCCTCCTGAGTCTTCTTCTTTCTCCCCGAGTAAGACTGGTGACAAGCAGAGCTGGCAGAGCCACCAGAGGCAGCCACAACAACCAAGATCCCTATTTCTTTTCCTCCGGGAACCCCACGAGCTAATGGTACCTCCTCCAACTGGTGGTCATTCTCACTGCCTCCTTCCTCCAGGGCAGGGGAAAACAGAGACAACTTCCCTGGCCATCAGGGGCACCTATGTGTGACAATCTCCGAGACAAGTTCAAGGGCATAGAGAGGTGCCGGCCAGAAGCACTCGGAGGCAGGGGGTGGGAATATACGCTGAACAAAGTCCTACATTTAAACCTGACTGAGCCTGACGGTGTACTGGGAATGAGTAGAGTGATGGAGACTGATCAGAGGCTGTGTGTCCACAGTGACCTCTCAGGCAAGAGGTCAGGGTCAGTGGCCACGTCAAGCACTAACTAGCCCTAATCATGCCCCACGGAGACGGCTTCTGAGCCCAAGCCCCAAGCACATGCCTTACCCACTTGGAGTTCCTGCCCAATTTGGGCATCTGCTTCTTGGGATGAGTTCTACAGCTGGCCCTGGGCCCAGATGTTCTATCTGGAGGGCTGAGCAGTGGAGTGACGATGTCTGTCTTCCAGCTATGTCAAGTCTGGTTGAAGGAAACCCTAGCTGGGCCCTGAGAACAGGGGTGGGAAAGAGGGGGATGGGTCTGTTCTAACACGAGACACACAGACACTGTGAACTGATAGGCATGACATGATGCTGTCAAGGGTCAGGGGTCAGACACGTGTCTTTCCTACCAGAGGTAGCCCCTCTCACTACTTTTTTTTTTTTTTTGGCCTTTTGATAAAGTTCTCAGACTGTAGCCCAGGTTGGTCTAGCGTTCATTATATAGCCCAGGCTGGCCTTGTAACTTTTAGTAATTATCCTGCCTCGGTCTTCCAAGTGCTAGAATTACAGATATGAGCCACTAAGCTCAGCTCCCTTACTTGCTGAGACACAGACTCTGTATTATCAGGCAAAGCAGAGCGGAGAATTTCCAGGAGAGGCAGGCATGGCAACAGACTTGCCCCCACTGGGAGAACTCGGGCCTAAGCCAGGCTTCTCTCTCCTAGCTCTGGTCACTTGTGGAGAACGGCCATACAGGGACCTCCTTCTCCGGGGGAAGATGAGCAGGGAAAGTGGGCCGCATCCTGAAGGTGCAGTCAGGCAGCCTGCTCTCCACCCTAAGGACTTGTGGAGGGGGTGGGGCTGAGATGCAAGGAGCCCCAGTAGTGGCACAGCTTGGGGGCAGGCAAACACACTCACACGCTTTCATGGGCTTCAGCGCTCCCCACGTGGGGATCTTGTACCTGAACCAAAACAAGCAAAGCTGCTAATCTGACGAGATCAGTCTTCAAATACCACAGGAATGCAGCCGGCCTGCCTGCTTGCTTGCACCAAGGGCTGTGCTACTAAGCTAAGCAGCCCTCCCCGTTCTACTAAAGCCCCAAACTTCCTACCTCATCTGGGTTACCAACCAACCTCTCCTTACTCTGGCTTAAGGGTTGCTGGCCTTTCCAGGGTAACCAAGCTGTGCTAAGTGTCTCTGTGCACGGCCTTCCTGAGCCCTGGTGCAGGCAGTGCTGCTGGGTAAGGTAGGTTCTGAATGGTGAGGCTGGTGTCCAAAGCCTGCTCTCTTCCCAGCATGGTCCAGTACTTCTCAAGGCCCGAGAAGGGCCAACTGCTTTTGCTTTTCACACTTCACTTCTGTCCCAGAATGATAACTGTACAAATTACAACAAAAAAGAACCACTAGGGAAATTAAAGACCCGTGGAAAATGTAAGCCCCATCTCAAAATTATTAGATTCATCAGCATAAACTTACTGTAATTGCTATGAAAGTTTCCAAAACTTTAGTCTGTAGAAAATTGTGATGTGGACCGGTTCATATGGCTTTTCGTCCTGCGATATACCACAGACTCCGGAATGGCAGATACCCAGTCTGGAGCGTTCTGTTGAGGCTGCTGCCTGTCTTATCTTAGGGTGGAAGTTACTGGAAGTTACCTGGAGAACCTGAGGCCCTGCCCTGGGGCAGGAGAAAAGATGCTCTCTGATGCTTTGGGACCAGATAGAAGACTGAGGCCTAGCACACAAATTCACGATCAGAGGGAGCTCACAGTGGGTCAACAGCAAGCAAAGCAGTGTGGGTCTCAAGGCCTCTAAAAAAAATAAACAATGAACCAAACAAAAAACTCAGCTCTGGCCATCCACTAAAGCCCCACGTATGAAGGTTGGAAGACAGAGCAAGGAGGAAAGAGAAGGGGACGTAGCTTTGGGGTACTGCTGAGGTGAGTTCCCTGACTGTTAACGGAGGGCAAGCAAGCTACCACAGGGTAAAGTTAACTGAAAACCAGAAAGTGGACTGGCTTCCAGAGGCTGTCAGAACACTGGCTGCTGAAGAATATCCTGGGAACCGGGGAAAGTGGATGGCCAAGAAGCCAACCAGACACAGGTGGCAGTTCAAGCCGAAGTCCAGCTCAAGCACAGGCATTGGCTGTCAGTCCTTTAAGCAGTTTCCTGCACTCTGCAGAGGAGTCTCGACTCTGTGTGGCCCTGATCTTTTCAGAGGGAAGCCCAGCCAGCACCCAAGGTCTTTGCTGCAGAGGGAAACGGATCAAAACCCCTTAACACGTCCTCCAAACAAAAACAATTTGCATTCCCCACAAAAGTGCAAGGTTCAGAGCCCAGAAAAGAAAGGGATAGGATGGGGCTGTTGAATTTGGTCCCGGCTCTGGGCTACTGTAACCGTGGGCAAATTGCAGCTTTCCCATCTATAAAATGGACCTAAGAGCGCTTCCAGTGGGGCTGCTGTGCAGAGGTTGAGGCCAAGAATGGTATTCAGCACTGTGGCCAGCTTGCAGTGGGGGCCCTAACAACTACGACTTTCCATGTGTATGGCTGGCTGACTGTAGTAGGGGTATGCCCCTGGCATCTAAAAAACTGAATGGAACCTTGGCATCTAAAAAACTGAATGGAACCTTGTAGAAGGAACCAAGGGGTGCACAATGAAGAACGAAGAAGCCATGGAGGGACAGAAGAAACCAGAACACAACAGAATGAAGGCCCAGGTTCCCCAGCAGTGGGAGAGGTTGGTGGATCTGGTGACAACAGGGAGGGGCTGACTTCAGAGAAGAAATTTCATAGTGTTGGGAAGGGCTGGAACTCTGGGGCTGCTTAGAAATTCACGTGGGGAGTGAGACTCTAGACTTTCTGCTTAGGTGAAAGTGGACTGCGCTGTCATTTCCTGAAATCTGCGATGCCATCTGACTCAGTGTATTTGAAATCTGGGGAATATTGGGTTTGCGATGACTGAGTCATCCAAGTGGAGGTGCCCCTCAGGAAGTAAGCTGAGCCCGGATTAAGAGAGCTGTTGGCTAAATACCCTAGCTGATGCAATGGGGCGATGAGAGAGGAGAGCCGTGCCAACAGGACCAGAGGGAGCCTTCAGGAAAGACTGGGGACTCCTCAGGGTCGGAGGACGTGGGGGTTGGGTGACGACAAGTCAGAGCTTCTAGGCCACGGTGAAAAGAGCAGGCCGGCTGCCTCTGCATTTGTCAGGGAAGGTTTTGGGGTGATCTGGACAACAGCATTTAAAGACGGTGTGAGGACAGAGGCTGGGCAACACAGATTCAGGGCTAGCAGGATGGGACAAACAGGAAGTCCTTATCACACTCCTGGCGTGTGGAGGAGGCTGGGCATTTTCCTGGAAGCATGGTGATTCTACTCAATGGGAAAGAAGACTGGTTTCTATGATTTATAGTATGGGACGGACAGAATCTATGCCACTCAGTCTTACCACACCTCCTTGGAGTTGTAGAGATAAACGTCCCAGGATCCTTCTCTGGAGGGGCAGAGAGGAACGTGCTTTGGAATGTGGGGATACCAGCTCCTCAGCTACCCTGGCTAGGAGCCCACAAGCTTTCAAAGCCCCCAGGGCAGTGCATCAGGCGTCCTATACCTTGTCACGCAAGGGCCCTAAAACAGGCAACAGGGACTATGTTGCCTCCAGACTTCCTGCCTCAGAGAGCTCTACATGGTCTGGGTGGCCACCCTTGTATTCTAGGAAATGCAGCCAGCTTGGACCAAGGCTTTGCAGTCCAAGAATCACAGTTCCGAGCCTACCAAATCAGAGTGTGCCCTGTAGAGCTGCATAAAAGGGCGTAGCTCCACCACTGCCTCAGCAGCCATGGGCAGCATCTGGCTGACATCTGTGCCCTGACCACTAGCATCCGTCCACAGCTGTGACAGGAAGTAGGATGCAGTAGTTAGACATGCAGGCTCTGCAGCCAGAATACTTGGATTCAAAACCCAGTTTAAACCAGAAATGATGGTTCATGCTTGTAAATACTGGCACTTGAGAGGCTAAGGCACTTGAGAGGCTAAGGCAAGAGGACTGCCATGAGTTCAAGGCCTGCCTAGGTCATGCAGTGAAGTTCAGAATAGTCAGAATAGCATGGGTTACAGAATGAGTTCTGTTTAACACACACACACACACACACTCCTTCCTTCCTTCCTTCCTTTCTTCCTTCCTTCCTTCCTTCCTTCCTTCCTTCCTTCCTTCCTTCCTTCCTTCCTTCCTTCCTTCCCTCCCTCCCTCCTTCCCTCCCTCCCTCCCTTCTTCCTTCCTTTATTTTTCGAGGCAGGGTTTCTTTGTAGCTTTGAGGTCTGTCCTGGAATTAGTTCTTGTACATCAGGCTGACCTCAAAGTCACAGAGATCAGTCTGCCTCTGCCTTCCGAGTGCTGGGATTAAAGGTGTGTGGCCGCTTTCATCCATATCTGTGTGACTTCAGACAAATTCCTTGACTTCTCTGTGTCTCCATTTCTTTATATCAAAACTGGACTAATAATAAAATCCATCTCATAAAGTTGTCAAGAAGATTAAAACAGAAATAGAATAAAAATTCTCAGCACAGGGCCATTAGCGGCTGTGGCTTTCACTCTTTGCCTGGGGATGACACTCAATACTGAGTGGCCAAACTGGTCACCATATAAAAGACATGGTACTCAGGCTGGAGAAATGGTTCAGTGATTAAGGAGCACATATGCTCTTGCAGAGGACCTGAGTTTGATTCCCAATACCTACATCAAGCAGCCAGCAACTGCCTGGACCTTTAGGTAGCTGATACCCCTCTGGCTTCCTCAGGCGCATACACAGGCACACAAATATAAATAATTCATTTTTAAAAGATATGATACTCAATGAACTTAATCATTTCTTCTATCAATATGCAAAAGAGCTACTCATAGGCTGAGAGATGACTCAGCAGTTAAGAGCACTGGTTGCTCTTCCAGAGGACCAAAGTTCAAGATCCAGCACCTACTCAACAGCTCACAACTGTTTGTAATTCAAGTTCCAGTGGATCCAACTTCCTCACACAGACATACGTGCAGGCCAAATATGAACACACATAAAAATTAAATGAATAAATAAACAGAAATAGTTATTCACATGTATAAATAAAGGATTTCCAGGAATATGGAATATCAACAATGGTTCTCAGTGACACATTCAAATGAATTAAAATTTTTTCCTATAGACGTCTCAATCTTTCTAATGCTGTGACCCTCTAATACAGTTCCTCATATTTTTCTTTCTTTTTTTTTGGTGGCTGGAGAGACGGCCGTGGGTGCTGGGAACTGAACTCTTATATTTTTGGTTGTGAGCAACGGCTGAGCCATCTCTCCAGCCCTACAGTTCCTCATATTGTGGTGACCGTCAACCTTAAGATTATTTCGATGCTGCTTCATAACTGTAATTTTGCTGCTGTTATGAATTTTACTGTAAATAGCTGATATGCAACCCCAAAGGGGTTACGACCCACAGGTTGAAAACCTGTTTGAAAACACTTAAAGTATTTATTGAGATCTACTCTGAGATGTGTATTTCCCGCATAGCAAAACAACAAGAACAAAAACCCCAAACTCATCTAAATATAATGGAAATCACTGGTAAACAGAATTCATTTGCTAAATGTTCAACTTACTGGAAAGACCTAACACTTATATTAGCCCCAGGAGATGTCATTGGATCTCACTGTCTTAACTAACATGGGCAGTGATGCTCAGACTTCTCCAAGTTCACACAGTCTGTTACGTGAGAAAGCCACAAGGACTTGGGGACACCAACCAACATGCATGTCTTTCCAACACAATGTGCACTGCAAGATGCCAGGGTCACTTTCTTTCTGCAGCTCTCCACTAAGAGAATGCAATAGAGCGCTGTGCCAGAGAAGGCAGAGGATGCCGAGGAAACAGGGCCTTCTAAACACAGTAGGACTGGACGCGCACACAGACTTAGAGAGACTTCGGCAGTATGAACAGGGCCTGCATGGGTCTAAGCCGGATGGGGGCCCAGCTCCCACCTCTACCCAGAAGCTGTCTCCAATTGACAACGGCTCACAAAGGGAAAAGCAGCTTTCTCCAAAAGAGTCTCCCTGGGCATACAAATCACTCGTAAGGGCAGGCTGCATTCCCAGCAGTAGACTGCCAACACAAAATAAACTCAATGGCATTTTTGAAGGGTTTTTTTTTTTAAATCTTACAGATCTTTTGTGTATGTATTATGTTTCTGGTTCTGTATTTTTATGGGATTTCTGTGTGTGTGTAAACATATGTACCTCGGTGTCTACATGTTTCTTGTTCTTTTTCTTTGGTTCTTCTTCTTCTTTTGGCTTGTTTTCTTTATTTGTTTTGCCCTACTCGAGTTTGGTTTTATATTATTTTTATTTTTTAGACGTCTGTTATCTAATAAGAGAAAGAAAGGGCATGGATCTGGGTGGGAGGGGAGGCAGAGAAGATCTGGCAGGAGTTGGGGAGGGGAAATCATAATCAGAACATATTACATGAAAAAAATAAGGAAAAAAGAGACGATGCTAGACAGTTGACACATCCTGTATTTCAGCCTGATTTCCGGGTGGAAGCTGGGCTAATCAGATACAGAAGAGAGCAGAACTAGGCTTGACTGGGGCTCTGCCACACATGACATCCATTCCTCTCCTCTGGTGCCCGGGCAATGTATCCACAAAGAACACGAGGGCAGTTGAGGCCAGCGTGTTCCACACAGAGAGCTCTAAGGCAGCCAGAACTACATAGAGAGACCCAAGAGAGACAGACAGACAGATAGACAATAGCAAAAAAGAACAACGGCAGCCAGGCTGAGAGCTATCTGCAACAGAACGGGAAAATACGATGTAGCAAGTACTGGCCCTGGTGCAGAGCTGCTCTCTGTGAAGGCAGAGACCACCTCCACAGAGACAGTGCTAGAACAGAAAAGCTCAGGGGTATCTCTAGGAAATGTCTGGAGTGCATCGCCAGGATCAAAAATGCCTTTATGAAAATTATAGGCTACAGAATAGCACTATTGCTAGCCAAGAAGGTTCCCTTGGCCCAGCATGACACAAATCTGGTGTCTTTGGGTTTCCAAGCTTCCTCTGGGTCATACAGGAGTTCGAAGGCAGGCTGGTGGAGACTGAGATGTTGGTTCAGACTGTTTCCTGTGGCTCCCACCAGAACCCAATGCTAGCGCTTTAGGCGGCAGCAGCGGCCCACGAGTCAGCGCTGAGCGAGTCTGCAGCAGGCTCTTCAAAGGAAAAGGAATCATTTACAGACTGTTTGTCTGTTTTCCACAAGTCCATTTTCAAATAATCTTTATTCTAAAAGCCGCCACCAATGGCCCTGCACTATTGAGCCTTTGAAGTTGTCTTTGCATTTTCAACATGAGAATTTCATCAGCAGGAGGTTGGGTGGCTTTCCTGCTTGGCGTCTTCGCTTTTGTTATCTAGAGCACGGACATTTCAGGTATCGTATTTCTGTGTTTACTGTTGAATCTGCCTCACTGGTGAAAATGTCATGCTGTTGTGTTTCAGGAATTTCTGTTTTAGAATATGTTGTGTGTTTATGGTCATGCATGTTAAGCACCAATGTTCCATTTCATATCACTTTGGGGTTTACATGCATATGTAAGCAGGTGCACTGATATTTTTCTCTATTTGCCAGTATTCTCATAAAAAAAACTAGGGTCCTGGAGAGTGAAGGTTGATATGACTTGTTATGTAAGTGTTTTGTACATATTTATGCATTTTCATTTATATAGACTTATTGGAGGTGTGCCCGTGTCAGTGAATAAAAGCACAGTTTGATGCATATGTTCTTAGTTTATTATTTATATTTAAAAGCAATTTATGCTGATAAAAACAAATTACATTGATAAAACCAAACAACTTCTGTAAAGTTGTTTTGAATTTTTTGTAAAATAAAACTGTTTCTTTACATTTAAAAAAAAATACTGACACTATAATATAAACCAAGCCTTACATTTGTACAGTGTTCTTGGTCAAAGTATCAAGAAATATTAGTTACTCACATAGAAAGAAACCTAAGCTCCAACTTCATTCCTAACACCAAAACCCAGAATAGATTAATAATTTAAGTAGAAGTTATTAAATTAAAGGTAACAGAAGAAAACAAAAGGAAGGTATGGTGGTGAATTTTCTTTTTTCCTTTTGCGAGAGTCTCACTACTTAGCCCTGATTGTTCTGGAACTCACTCTGTAGCTCAGGCTGGCCTCAAACTTCCAGAGAGCTACCTGCCTCTGCCTGTGCTAAGATTAAAGGCACAGGCCAGCACATGTCATGATGGTCAGTCTTGACTGTCAACTCTAGGGGACTCAGGATCACTGTGGAAACAAATCTCAGGGCATCTCTTTCTCTGTCTCTCTCTCTCTGTGTATAGGGGTGTGTATGTGTGTGTGGGGGTGGGGCGGAGTTATCCAGAGTCAGTTAACTGAGACATGCAGACCGCTCTGAAAGGGTGATACAATTCCAGGGACCGTGGTCTAGGACTGGACAGCAAGGAGAAAGCTGGCTGAGACTAACATTCATCTCTCTGCTTCCTGACAGTAGATGCGATGCGACCAGCAGCTCACACTCCTGCTGCCACGCCTCCCCTGCCACGCCTCCCCTGCCACACCTCCCCTGCCACGCAGGTTGCATCCTCTCCAACTGTAAAGCAGAATAAACCCTCTATCCTCCAGTTGCCTTTCTCAGGTCTTTTGTCACAGAAACAGGACAGGTAACTAACACAGAAAGCGTCATCAGGTACCAACACACATGCAGGCAAACTTTAAGAGCCATTACAGAAGACAACTTGCAGGTAACTTCCAAAATTAAAAATGCTTACAATCTTTGATCTGGAAATAGCACTTTACATAATCTTGAATGTGTGAGAAGTAATGTACAAAAAAGGTTATTCATAAGGTAATATTTTTAAGAGTGAAGTTTGGAAACTGTCCATCAAAAAGGAACTGCTTAATTAAAATATGGAGCATCTACCCGGGGCAATGTTATGTAAAAAAAAGATGAGAGGAATCGGGAAGGGGGTGCCTGCTATCCCGGCACACTGGGTGAATTCAAGGCCAGCCTCAGCTACATATGAATTCTATGCCAGCCATACTATATGAGACCCTGTTTCAAAACAAACAGACAGATAGACAGACAGAATGAGGGGACATTTGCTTCTAGCTATCATGGAATACAGGGACAAGATTTATCTTCCAAACTCAATAACTAGAAAAATAAATAAAACAATGGTCTTCAGGAAGAAATACAGTGAGCCCCATAGGGCCTAGGTCACTGCGTGGGGACAGTGCCCAATCTTCAATGAGGATGGGAATCTAAACAGAGCTGGAAGGTCTTTCTGAGGTGAGCAAACACATCAACATTTAGGAAGGCTACAGAGTCTGTATCTCACAGGACAGACTGCTTTAGACAAGAGAGCAGTACAGAAAGCTCTGAAGATCTGCAAGGGCACCTTCCAAATCTTTGGTGAAGTACTGATCTGAGCACATAGGGAAGGAGATGCTGGGGTTAAGTGAACCATCGGGAGGAAGCAAGCAAGCAAGCAAACAAACAAACAAATATCTGGTGCTCACACCAGACTAGGAGCTGCTTCTGCTCATATAAGGCAGGGCGGAATACATCAACAAGAGTGGACTTACTTGCTAACACAGGAGTCTTTGGGCAATGTTCTCAGAAGGCTACTGCATCTGAGGGATAAATGGCTCTAGAGAAGACTGCTCAAGACTTGCCTAACACTGTTCACACAAGCCTACAGGGCCCCTACTGTTTCCAAGCAACTTTATTAAATGTACCAAAATTCAGAGCCTTTTAAAGGAATACAGCAAGATCTAGCACAGGATAAAAACCTATTGTGTCCAATAAAAACTGTCAGGTAAAGAACCAGAAAAGTATACATCAATAGAAGCTGTTCCAGAATTAGCAGAGGGGAATATTAAAGCAGCTTGCCTTGGTTACTTTTCTATTGTGATAAGATACCATGACCAAGGCAACTTACAGAAGAAGAGTTCATTTAAGGTTTACAGTTTCAGAGAGTTGGGATCCATGACTGTCAGGGCAGAGAGCACGGCAGCAAGCAAGCACTGTGCTGACGGTAGCTGAGAACTGGCACCTGACCACAAGCAGGAGGCTGAGAGGGACAGCTAACTGGGAATGGCATGGTGTTTTGAAACCCAAGAGCTCACCTCCAGTGACATACCTCCTCTAATGAAGCCGCACCTCCTAATCCTTCCAAAACAGCTCCACAAACTGGGTGCCAACATTTAAAAATGAGCCTATGGGAGCCATACTCATTCAGATCATCACACAGCTACTACAAAAATTCTCATTAAGCAGAAAAAAACCATAGATGTGGGCTGGAGATATGACTCAGCAGTTAAGATCACTGGCTGTTCTTGCAGAGATCATGAGTTCAATTCCCAGCACACACAAGGCAGCTCATACTGCCTATAACTCCTGTTGCAGGGCTTCTGACACCCTTACACAGACATACATGCAGGCAAAATACCAATGAACATAAAATAAAAAATAAAACAAAACATGGACATAAAAAAGAATGAAACAGAAGACATAAAAAAAGACCCAAAGGAATAGAAATTAAAAGTATACATGTGTGCTTGGATTGTTTCTGCCTTTTGACAATTATGAATAATGTGGCTTAAACTTAGTCATAGATATTACAAAAGAAAAAAACCAGACAAAACAAAATTATGAACCCACAAACCCTCAAGATTAAAAAAAAAACCCCTCCATTCAAATGAGTACAAAGAGCATCATAACCAGGGGAAGCCCCATATGACACTGTCGGTAAGGAAAGCAGCAGAAGAAAAACCAGGCAATGCCAGCACTCAGAAGGCAGAGGCGGGTGGATCTCTGAGTTCAAGGCCAGCCTTGTCTACAGAGCTAGGTCCAGAACAGACAAGACTACACAGAGAAACTCTGTCTCTAACAAACAAAACAAAACACTACAAGGCAGCGTGGCTGTGGGAAGAGTTGCTCCTCAGCCAGGCAAACCTTAAAAGCCACACACACACACACACACACACACACACACACACACACACACACAGTCAAAAGAGGTTCAGCAGATGGAGATACAAATTTACTATGTTACTGCAGTCACCAGCGCCTGTCCCTTTCTGACTGACTTATTGCACTAGGTGTAACATCTTAGGGGTTCATACTGCAATGAGACTTCACTGTCCGAACCTGTTTTGTCTTCCCTTTGCCTGCTGATGGGCACTTGGGTTGCTTGTAGCATTAGGCAATTATAAACAATGACTTTACGACCTTGGGTACACAGATTCCTGAGTCCCTGACTTCCATTATTTTGGCTGTGCACCCAGACGAAGGACTTCTGGATCTCATGCTAATGCTAGTCTAATGACATTGGGAATGACCACACTGGTTCCCATAGCAGCTGCACCACCCTACCTCCCCAACAGTGCACAGGGGTCTAATTTCTCTGCACCTTACAAGCTCTCGCTATCTTCTGGTTTTTGGACAGTAGCACTAGGTATAAGGTGGCTTCTTGTTGTGTTTCTGCTTTGTATTTCTCTAATTAGTCATGCTGAGTATCTTTTCATATACTTCTTGGCATTTGTGTATCTTCCTTTGAGAGGAGCCTATATAAGTTCTTTGTCTATTTTAAAACCAAGTAGCTCTTTTTTTGTTGAAGAATTTTAAGAGTTCTTTGTATATTCAAAATATCTTATTTTTTAAAATTATTCATATATGTGTGGGTCAAGAAGAAATAATGAAACAATACTGTGACTTTATGATAGATGGATAAATAGATGTAAAATGCATGATAAAACAGCACAAAGAATGGAAAAATATTGCATAAGGTTGTTATAGTCTATACAAAGGTTATTTAAAAGTAATTATAAATTAAAAATATACCTTATAAAATTCAAAACATCCATTAAAAACAAAACTAAGCAATACAATTATTAAGCCAACAGTGAGGGTAAAATGAAATCATAGTATGTAATTAATCCAAAAGGAGGCATGAAACGAAAGAAACAAATAGGAACTAATGGTAATATAGTAGACTTAACCATACTCATATTGATGACTTCCATATAAATGGCATATAATTTTAAAAATATTTCACTAAAAGGCAGACATTATCATACTGTATTAAAAAGCAAGGCTCAACTATGTGCTGTATACAAGAAACTATCTTAAATATGAAGACATAAAGACACTAGCATATTAAAAGCAAGGATGGACTGTTTGTTACCCCACCATGCATGCAAGAGCTCAAGAGCAGAAAAAAAATATATCCCTTTATATATATGTGTGTGTGTGTATCCACATACACACGGCAAATGAGTTAGTAGAGCTAATTTTTATCAACTGAAGTAGTTGCCATGATTGACATTATACAAGAAACTTACAAGGATAATTACTAGTGAAAAGGAAACATTTATACATTTCAAAATATCAACCAAATCCAGACATCCAGAAAGGCGA
Organism: Chionomys nivalis; assembly: GCF_950005125.1. Classification (NCBI taxonomy): domain Eukaryota; kingdom Metazoa; phylum Chordata; class Mammalia; order Rodentia; family Cricetidae; genus Chionomys; species Chionomys nivalis. Next base: position 32,379,708 of record NC_080096.1, on the reverse strand, counting down.
TATGATAACCACAGTGTATAAGAACCAAATGACAGCTTCAAACTGAATGAACCAAAAACTGATGAATGACGATTTCAACTCCTGTCAGAATTAAGTGGCGAGAAAGCCAGTAAAGACATGGTGGTTTGACAAACACTATCAACCATGCTCATTTGTAGAGTCCCCAATAAGAGCAAATATTCTCTTCTCAAGAACATCCACCAAGACGGACCAGATTTTGCCCCAAAACTCAGACCTCAATCATTTAAAAGTGTCAAACCCACAAAAAGTACATTTTGATTATATACACCCTCAGACAACTAGAAATTAAATAACACTTTCAAAGATCTCATGAGTCAAAAAAAAAAAGTCATTAAGGGAAGTTAGAAAAAAATACATATCTGTACTTTATTTTTTTAGGTCTCTGCCCCTGGTTCCTAAAAACTTCAAAATAACAACATTAGGGGGAAATTTTTCCCTTGTTTGAAAATTTGTCTTTAATTCTTTGACATTTCATATGTGTATATAATGTACTTTGGTCATTTCACCCACAGATCACTCTCCCTCATCCCTCTTCCACTTAAGGAACCCTTCTTCCCTGAAAGTTCTCCTACTCACATGCCTTTGGGGGGCCTTCTGCTCAATGCTGGGGGGCTTCTCTCCAATACTGGGGGGGCCTCCTGCTCCAATACTGGGGGGCTTCTCTCCAATACCAGTGGCCTTCTGCTCCAATACTGGGGTCTTCTGCTCTAATATTGGGGTCTTCTACTATTAAATCAGGGGTCTCCTGCTCTAATGTTTGGTCTTTGGTGCTTATTCCTGACTCAGAGCTCCTAAGACTTTTGCAATTTTCTAAGTGACAGGAACATCTGACATAGAACTCCAAGTTCCTTGGAATTTTGGGGGTGACAAGGACATCTTTTACTCTAATGAGAGACTGTTGGTGGATACCTGGAGAGCCTCTGAATGGGGGCTGACTTGAGTGGGCCAATCACGTGAGCAGAGGACAGAAAGTTTCAGTCATATCTACTCTGTGTCCTCCAGGGATGGGTGAGCTGACCAAACTGTTAAAATATAATAATCATATTATTTAACAGCATACTGAAGAGTCCACTGAATATAGCAAGGCAAGAAAAAAAAAAAAAAAGAATAGGCAGTACCAGGCCAGCGAGATGGCTCAGGGGGTAAAAGTGCTCACTACAAAGTGAGAACACAGATTCCACTCCCAGAACCCACAAAAAAGTAGAAGGGCAATTTTCTGTCTGGCGAGAGTGGGATGTTGGTTTCCCACTATTAGTGTGTGGGGTTTGATGTGCAATTTAAACTTTAGTTGGCGAGGGGGGTGGGAGGGAGAACTGGGGGTGGAATGTAAAATGAATAAAAAAGAAATAAATTTTTAAAAAAAGAAGAGGAAGGAGAGAATCTACTCGGGAGTTTTCCTCTGACCGTGCGATGCATGTTGTGGCGTGCCCCACCTCACATACGTGCCACGATAAACAGTAAGTGGAATAGAAAGGAGAGGCGATGGGACCTGAGGGGGTGAAATAAAACCGTCCTTAGTAACAGAAGAAAGGACCGTCCAGTCGAGTGTGACATTAGCACAAGGGCAGACAAAGATCAGCAAAATAGCAATGCACATGTCAGTGATTTTCAATAATTCAATAAAACCAAGGTACTTTAGTGCATGCGTGTGCATGTATGTGTATGTATGCACATGTGTGTGTTGTCAGAGTTGCCAACACTATTTTGGAACCAGCAAACACCTATATGCAAATAAAGAAATCCCAAGTTCTTACATGCCACCATATACAAATCAAAACTCTAAACGGAGCCGGGCGATGGTGGCGCACGCCTTTAATCCCAGCACTTGGGAGGCAGAGGCAGGCGGATCTCTGTGAGTTCGAGACCAGCCTGGTCTACAGAGCTAGTTCCAGGACAGGCTCCAAAGCCACAGAGAAACCCTGTCTCGAAAAACCCCCCAAAAAAAAAAAAACAAAAAAACCCCCACAAAACTCTAAACGGGTCAGAGGCTTAAATTCAAGAGCTAAACCCATAACAATTCTAGAAGAAAACAAGAAAAAGAAACTTCTGGCCTTGTGTTTGAGAATATTTCTTAGATACAACACCCAAAGTTTAATACATAAAAAAAAAAGGTAATGAGTTGGACTCTATCAATATTAAAAATTCCTGCCCTGTAAAGACACGGAGAGAATAACACTCCCCCGCCACACACACACCCAGGCCCAGAGAAGGACGTTAAGTAGGTGGGACCGTCAGCTACAGCTGGTGGGACACAAAACTGGTACAACCACACGGAAAGACAGCTTGGCAGTTTCTTACACACGAGCCGTACATACGCCACTGACCCGGCCACTGCACTCCTAGGTCTAGAAAGGTGAACATAGGCATCCAGACAAAGCCCATACTCTGTGTTTTAATGGATCTCTCCTCCCCTTAAGCCACGCCCCAGTGCCCAGGCGGCTTTCTTTATAACTGCCTCACACTGGAATTACCGTACGCTTCTGTGTGAACAGAAGCCTCACATCTCTGCTATGGAATACTGCTCAGCAGCCACAAGGAGCAGACAACCAGCGTATACAACAGATGCATGGACTGTGAATACATCACATCAAACTTGAGATGCTCCCTCAGAAAGCTGCACACTCTGATTCCATGCCTAAGACGTTCTAGAAACATTACAGAGATAGAAAGTAGGCCAGTGCTTGCCGAGGCTGAGGGTGAGAGAGGGGATCTCCAGGAAGTAGCGTGGGGAATCCTGGGGAGATGTGTTACCGATTACCGTGCTCACATGGTCGCATCTGTCAAAATTCAGAACGACATCAAAGGGCAAATTTTATTGTACATAAACTTCAACAAATACTTTTTATCAAAATTATGTCGATATAATTATGTTATATAATAATTTTAAAAATGATATGGGTTTTAGCACTTGGGAGGCAAAGGCAGGTGGATCTCTGTGAAGTCAAGGCCAGCCTGATCTATACAGCAAACTCCAGGCTAGCTAAAGCTACACAGTAAGACCTTGTTTCAAAAACAAAACAGAACAAACAAACAAAAACCAAAGATATGGGGTGCTGAGCATATAGTTTAGGGGCAGACATTGGTTTTAGTTCTCAGCATCCCCTAAAGAAATAAAAAATATGAAAACAAAGATGGACTTTATTGTATTATAGTAATATAATAATCTGTAACATAGCTTTTAGGAGTAAAAAGTGAACTACAGAACAATAAAACATATTTCCATGTGTGATGAAAGTGACTGTCTCTGGGGAAGGGATGGAGAGCCACACCCCACCACCACACACACACACACACACACACACACACACACACAGAGGCACGCACGCATGCAGATTTGTATTACTTTCAATTAAAATAACAGAAGAAACCTATGTCCAGGTCAAGGGAAACTCACAAGTGTCTAGGCTAGGGGATGGAGTTGTGCAGCTTGTGTAAGACAGAATACAGTGCCTCACACTCTAGAGGATTCAGTTACAGCCAGAGGACGCCAGCAGTGGGGTCAGCTCAGAAGGCAGAGCCCGCACTGAGAACCAATCTGAGCACCAGCAACTGTAGCCCCTGCTTTCCACAGGCAGCTGGGTGGTACTGCTCACAGTGGGTGAGAGAATGCACATCCCACTCAAGATCCTGCATCTGCTTTGGTACTAGCTGCTTCTCAGCATCCCTCAGTGAAAACAAACTGTATGTCCTGAGCCTGGGCTCTAACGATGGGAGGCAAGTCCTTCCCTCAGAAAGCAGAGCTGCCCCCAGCACTCTGGTGAGCTGAGTGCCACATCTCGGTGTCCAGAAGCCCTTTCTTCAGCTCTCACCATTTTTCTTTATAGAACAAAATGACACTGAATCTCCAGCACTTAGAGATGAGGCAGAACAATTTCAGCTCTTTGGTCCCCATTCCACATCGAGGCCTGATAAAGGCATTTGGTAAACAGAACTGACTATACCCGGCACACATTCTTTTGGCTAGTCTGAAATCAGCGAGATCAGGCACCCAGATGCAAAACCGACAGAGAGGGAAGGTGCTAACATCCAGAGAGCTTCAGGAAGCATTCGTCATTCCTGCTTTATTTGGATATGTCTCCCTGAGGCCAGCAGTAGGACCCAGCTTGGTTTAACCAAGGATCCCAGGACCAAACGTGTCAATGCTTTGACACCTGGCTTCCAGGGCCAGCCATGCAGATTCTACCTCCTCTCTCTCTTCTAAAGGTGCTGCAGGGCCAGGCACAACTCTTAGAGGCCGAATGGGAGTTAAACATGGCAAAAGCAGAGTGGGTGGTGTGGGACCTGTGGAAGCAGAGTCCTTCCCCTGGCCCAGAGGAGGGGGCTTACAGCAAACGTATTTCCTCAGGAGGAGGCCAAGCCCCTAAGATGTTTCATAGGGCTGAGCCACAGCCCACACTGTTCAGGCATTGTGGGACAGAATCACTTACCTGGGGAAGATGGCAGTCATCAGGGCTGAAGCGTAGCCGGGCTTGCAAGCTCCCTCTGAAAAGTTTGCGTACTTGGTGGCTAGCTCGGCAGGCCTGTGGGAGAGAAGGACGGTCAGAGCTTGCTGGGCCCAGAGCAGCGGGTAGATTATCAATTCACCAGGAGCCGCAGGGACTGAAATGGAATCCAGCGCTCTTCCCAAAGATAGGCACTTCAGGCTCTTTCCACATCAGGGTTTAGGAATGAAACCCACCAAGTTGCTAAGAGAATCAGACAGCCCACTAGAAAAGGTCCCTCGATGGCCTCCACAAAAGGAACCCTCTCGGTTGTGCAGATCCTTTGTAGTAAGCCTGACCACCAATGAGGCAGTGCCTACATGACTACAAAGGCTTTGACACATCGGGAGGCACGGGCCCTCGCACCTTCCTGGCATGTCCCGATGTGCCCAGTCTCTTCTGCCTTTATCCCCTCCACCCCCACCCACTCTGATCCACCCAGTGGCGACCATGCACAGTGCCCTGAAGAGAGACACAGCAAATGTGTGTTACCGAGCCACTGAAGAATCAATCCCCTGGCTGATTTTCAGTTGAGCATGCTCGCCTATTTTGAAATTCTCCTGGTCCTCCTTGTGGAGACCACCAGTTCCTTCAAAACCAAACTCAGACGTGGGCTTTGCGGGAGTGATTCCCTGACCCACAGCCAGCTGCCCCTCTCTACTCTGGCAGCCTCCCTACCCACCATCCTTATCCTGCTCTCAGCCCAGCAGCACTGCCCACCACAGGAGAGCTGTTTCCCAATAAAGCACCAGCTCTCAAGATCAGACCTCTGCCCACGCTTTGAACAGAGATTGGGCATGCAGAGACCCCTGTACTTTTTTTTTTTTTTTTTTTTTTTTTGAGAACCAAAATGATGCCGACAGCCTCCCTTTGCTATGACCCGCAGACAAGGCAATCTCAGGAAGCTACGGGGTAGATGCAAGCCCTGCCTGAGGGCTGTGTCCGGGCCTGGTCTTGGCTGTGAGACTATATCGACCTACAGCATCGGGTTTCTACATCCTGATGTGTTCAGTGTGGTGCTGGAGTCACGGCCCTCTACCACAGTTCTGCCCCAAGCAGTCTGAAAAACATCAGGACATCGTCAGGAAATGACCCCGTGGACCCCAGAACTGTAGGCCCACCAGCTGTGTCACCAGCCAGTTTTGATTTCCAACCTTGTCTCCCCACCCCCACCCTCACATACGCTGGGCAATTCTCCGGTGCCTGGCTGCTCCCCTGGGTGTGGCTCAGCAGCAAGCTGGCCCTCAGCAGGGCCCCTGCAGGGATTGGAGTGTGGGTGTGTGTGTCTCTGCTGGACAGCCAGGAATGTTGCTGCATCATCCGCTGGGTGTCAAGTCCAATTCACCCATGGAGGTCTAGTCCAGGGCCTTATGTAAGGGACTGCTTGATAAGTATACGCAGAATTTTAGAAATCTACATTTGTAAGCCTTCCCTGCCAATGAGATGCAAATGCAAAGTGAGGGGCTGAAACTTTATTTGATAAACAAAACAAACTTAAAGGTTCGAACAGGAGGAAAAAAACCCTGTATTTTCCTATGTAAATAACTGTCTTTTGGAAATGAAATATAGACGTCAGTGCAATTACGGAGCTTACTGGAAGCGTCGGGACAAAGTACGGTGACTAATAGTTCCTCCTCTCAGCAGCCCTGGGAATGGGTGCCGCGTGCATCACTAACAGACTCTTGGAGCTCAGAGAGATGAAGAGCCGGACCGTGCAGCTGCGTCTGCCTGTGTCAAGAGTACTGACGCGACACTACCAGCACCATGTCACAGAAGCTGGCCTAGAGCCCAGCACCAGTAGGAGCAGTTCCCGTGGCAGGATATGGGTAGAAATGAGGGTCAAGAAGGCCTCACCCCACTCTTTGAAAGTATGTACACAGCACTTTGGCCTTCATGCCATGTCTCCAAAGCCCTTACCCTCAGGGTTGTCCAACTTGTACCAAGTGTCTGTGGGTTTTCTGAATTCCAGAACGTTTACAAAGAAGTTGGACGGCAGATGGCGGCTGCCATTCATGACACAGCGCATTGTAGAATGATCGACAGATGAATCTCTGGTCGCATCTTCCCTCTCCCCAGTTCATGCTCTCAGCTTGTGGAAGGTGACTGAAGGAGGGCCTAGGCGCCTAGGCTAGGGTCATCCATGGCAGAGGGGAGAGCCTGCTGGCCAGATGGAGGGCAGAGAAGTGGGAGACAGGCAGGGCAGGCAGGAGTCTGCTTTTCCTAGGTGTGCGAGGTGGTCCAGTATCAGGGATGATGAAAGCCAGCCAATTCATTTAGAAAGCCAGCCAGGGCATAGCGGGGCACGTCAATTATTACCAAATCAAAATGCCTTAGAAATGGCCTCCCAAATGTCCCAGTGAGAGAAGAACAGGAGGAGTGTTGAGGGGTCTGAGTCATCCTGCAAGCTGGGACCTCTGGGGCAGACAGCGGTCAAACCCACCAAGATTAATGGTCGCCGGCTCCCTCAGGCCAGAACAGTTAGTTTCTCTAGGCACCCACTCCAAATGCCAGGGGGTCCCCAGATGTCTGATCAAATCATTCTGCCCTTGTTCTTCTCCTGCTCTGCAGCTGGCATTTCACTGTGGAAGACTGCGCGTTTCATCCACTGAGAGTGCCCATTGTGCTGCGAACGTGACTAACCAGCCCCTGGGGTGAGGAGTGCAAACCGCACGCTCTTCAGGCGAAGACCAGATGCTGGTGCTCAAACGAAAACCCAACGTCCACTCCCCCACTTCGCTCAGAAGGGCCGAGTTTAGGGAACCAGGCCAAGTCTTGGGCAGTGAATGGACGGAAAGTTACATCTAGAATCAGAGGCTGCCACGGAGGCCGCTGACAAGGGGGTGAAGGAACAGAAAAATCCCACCTGTAGCCTCTTATGCAGTGGGAATGCGGATCCCTGGGATCTGGTGAGGAGTGGAGGGCTGGCCATCTTCTCAACCGCACAAGTGCGGTGAGACACAGAAGGTGGCAGAGGCAGGCAGAGCTCTCATCCAGGCGTTGAGCATCGGGCCATGTCTGCATTCAATCACAGGGGAGAGTTGCCGTGCTGACTAATGTCTGCAGAAGTCAACATCTGGGGGTCTTCGCAGGCAACATACACACATAAGGAAAATAAGGTGGCAGAAGCAGACTGAACACCTAGCTCACGTCTGGATTCGATGGCAAGGGAGAATTGCTACTTTTGGACAGACATGTGCCTTGGGAAGATCAACACCTGGGAGACAGCCAGAAGCACCAGGATGGAGCAGTAGGTGGAGACAAAAAAACTGAAACTAACCGGAAGACAGGCAAGGTGGCTCAGGCCTACAATCCCAGCTCCCAGGAGGCTGAGGCAGGAGGACTGGCACAAGCTTGATGACAGTCTGAGTGACAGAGTGAGAGCCTGTCTCCAAGACAACAACAACGACATCCAGGAGAGAGAGTGTGATGTCCCACAGGGGGCAGTGGTGTCAATAGGGTAGGCTGGTCAGGGGAGACCTGGGCTGGAGCACTGACTCGGGCAACATGCAGGCCACTGCTGACTTCCCTGGAAGCTGGTTCACTAGTGGGCGTGGGTGGGAGTATGGGTACGGAGGCAGTGGGAGTGGTGGACGCTCAACTCAGATTCCACCGGGCTTAAGAGGAAGCAAGGGGTGACTAGGGTCAGACGGGAGGCTATTTTGAGGAGTCTGCTACAAAGGGAGACAGAAACGGCCAGAAGGAAGGTGAGGTAAGGATGGCGATGTGTTTTTATTGTTGTTTTGAGGACAAGAAGTATTTCAGCATGTTCATACACTGATCAGAAGGACAAAAACTCCCGATGCTTCAGAGATGGGGCAGTTGCAGAGACCATGTTCTTGGGAGGGTGGGAGAGGGGAGATCGACCCTGACCCACCAAACCAACTCCTCCCACCTGTGGTCCCCACACGCCTCAGGGCACACTTTCATTCTGGGGCTCACTTGTTTTCAAACTCTGCTTCCGTTTCCTGCTCTCATTCACTCACTCAACAAGAATCCAAGGGCAATGGAGTCCCTGCTTGGATTTTTATCCTGGCCGTGTCATTTTGGAAGCTGTATGATTTGGAGGCATGTTACTAAACTATAAGATTTTTTTAAAATTAGGAACATGTGTGCATGTGTGTAGTATGTACGTGTAAGTGCGAATGCCTGCAGAGACCGAGGCATGAGCAGGTGTTCACCAAAACAGCTTTCTGTCCTAATTTGGGAAGAGGAAGGGGCTGGAAGGGGTGAGGACAGAAGAGGGGAGGGGTAAATATAATAAAAGTAAATTATATGCATGTAAGAAAAATCACAATGGAAACTCATTATTTTGTAAAATCAACATATGTCAGTAAAAAGTAGGAGATGTGCCCTGTCCTGGATCATTTAACACAGGACATGTGTTACAGAGTACATAAATAAGTACCAAGCTGTTGCACCAAGAGCAATTAGTCTTTGACTTGCAATGCTAATCGGTGCAATGGGAGATGGGGTGATGGCTGGGGCAAAAAGCTCGAGGGTTAATCTCAAGGACTCTACAGATCAGTGACGGGTGTTCTGTAACCAACAGACCAAATTCTAGAACCATCTTACAGAGGACTGGACACTAGTCACGAGAGAAGCCTGAGTGTGTAACACACAATCCACTACCTGACTGCTCAGGCAGAGCCAAGTCCCTAGCTGGGGTGGTGGAGCCCCTCAGCACAGTACGCTCCATCACTGCCTTCTCAGTTCCTCTTCCTTCCTGAAGACCAGCGTCTCCAGTGACCAGAGCTGTTTCTGGGGCAACCGTGCGACGGGGAAATGGTAGCCGTGGCTTTGCTTGGCTTTTGTCATCTTATTTGATTATTAAACATTTCCATTTGAATTTTCCCACTAAAACAGCCTTCACGTAAGAAAATAACTCAACGCCATCATAGCTCCCCTTAGGCACCCAGATGAACCTTCTCTAGACCCTGTGTGCTTGGTGAGTGTTCCAGCCCTACCTGAGAGGGACAGCACAGTCCCTGTCTTTTCCGCTGTTACCCCTCTAACCTTCTAACTCTTGTAACAAGGCCCTCTGCAGGGAGTGAGTAGTGCTGGGCTGTCTGTCCGTGGGCTGTCCTCAGTCTCTTCCTGTAGACACAGGTGGTGGGGTCAATCCACTCCACCCTGGCTGTCACTGTGCAGACATGGATCTCTCTACAGCTTTTGTCTACGCTCCTGTTTAACTGAGGATTTTGAAGCTGACATTACTGCAGTTTAACCTCATGTGGGGGCTTGGCCATTGTCTTCATCCTGGACGGGGAGGACGCTCCCCAGAGCCCTCCCTGTGTGTTGGCCTGTGCGCTACAGACATTTCTCCCAGGGCTCGGGCAGGGGCCTGCTGCGACGGCTCCAGCTCGGTTTTGTTTCTATACTTGAATTCTTTAAAAACATAAACACACCCTCTTTCTGGGTGGTAGTGAAAAGAGCAAGGGAATTAGCACACTGAGCGTGAGCCAAGTGCCCGGCAGCAGATCTATGATCTAATCTAGCTTGGTGGAAGCCTCGAAAGCAGCCCTGCCAGGAGATGCGGCTAGATGTGCTGTTCTGTTCACGCTCAAAATGTCACACGATGAACCGAACACAGCCAGAAAACCCATTTCTACTCATATTTTCCTTGGGGTTCTGGGTGACAGCGGCATTTGTGGCCATTGTTAGCAGAGCAGTGACAAACTGGGAGAGTTACTGGAAGCTAGGACATCAGGAAGGACAACACCGAGCAGTGATATCACCAGATGAAGCAAATGGTACCGCGTTGCTTCTGTAAAACAGGCTCCAAAAGGGCACAGCGCCAGAGTCACCACGCGGCCACCCATTTCTCGCCACAGGGTGGGGATCTTTGCATGAACGCTGTATCTGACAACACGGACCAGAAAGGTTCCTGAAGCCAAACGGAGAGAGGAGGGTCTGCGTGGTGACTAGATAGTAACCCAACACATCCAGCTTTTCCACCCACCACCCAGATACTTGGCAAAAACACCCACCCAATCTCAACGGCCCCAGCAACTGCTCTGTTCCGGCAGCTGGGGCTTTGCATGCAGCCCCACTCCAAGGTGTGGGGGAGGGGAGCTCCCTGTGTGGAGGTCAGAGGAGAACTTGCAGGAACCAGTGCCCTCCTTCAATGTCAGTCCCAGGCACTGAACTCAGGTCATTAGGCTTAGTGACGAGGGCCTTTACCTGCTGAACCACCTCCCGAGCCCAGCTGTTTTCATTAAATTTTTTTTTAAAAAGATTATTTTATTTGTATGAGTGTTTTGCCTACACGCATATCTGTGCATGTGTGTGTCTGGTGCTCCTGGAGGTCAGAAAAGGGTGTTGGACCCTCAGGAACTGGGGTTACAGACAGATGGTTGTGCCAGTGTTGATGGGACCCAAACCCGAGTCCTCTGCAAGAACCCCTGAGCTGCCTCCTGAGTACAAATCCCTCTATTTCTTTGGCAGAAAGAGCATGGACTTGAGCACGTGTGTTTCAGCTGTGGCCCCAGGGCATGGGCGTCCCGCGAGAGCTGTCAATGTGGCCGAGCACATTCGTAGATGGCAGCGTCTGTTGTCACGAGAAAAGGCTGGACACCGCCGCATCTGAAAGAGGGAGGACTAGACTTCAAGTGACAAGCTCTCCTGCATGGTTTCTGTGGCTCTGAGAGGAGGAGGGCTGGTGGGTAGGACAGAGGACACTGAGGAAGTAGCCTGTCAGTCACAGCCCCTGCTGTAGTACCAATCAACTTCCCTACTTCTATCTCCTCCTGGATGGTCAGAGTTATACTAATTTGGAAGAAAATAACAGTTCCTTTCACTTTTGTGACCTGAATTCTCTCTAAGCCATTTGCCAGTTTCAAACTTCTACTTGAGAGACCAACATTTGTATACACAGGCTTGTCATCTACGGGTACCTCAGCATCTATGTGAGCACCAGAGAAGGGCTAAGTCTCAACAGAAGCTCACAGAAAAGACTTGTGTCTGATTTCCTTACGTAGGATCAGGCAGGTCTTTATTTCCAGAGAGCACAGTCCCTAGGCCCACTAGGTCGAGGCTTCTCAAAGCGGGCGTATTTATTGGAGTAATAAATATACTTGAGAGGACCAGAGAGATGGCTCAGCAGTTAAGAGCACCGGCTGCTCATCTGGAGGACCCAGGTTTGATTCCTACCACCCACGTGAAGGCTCAAGATCACCTGTAACTCCAGTACCAGGGGTGCAACGTTCTCTTCTGTCCTCTTCCGGTACCAGGCATGAATGCGGTGCACATATGTTCATGCAAGCAAACACTCATACACTTAAATAAACTTCATGGAGAAGTCTATACCAGAACAGCACATTTGTACTATGGAATAGAGCACGGAACTTTGAAAATAAAATGAGGGCTCTTAAAGACCACTGTGCTCTTAGGGAGCCCTTACTGGGTATGTTCATCCCCCTTCCATCCAAGGTTCTCTGGAGAATTGCTTCAAAAGTACACCACTCTTGGCTGATGCTTCCATGTTGGATCCTGTCCTCAAAATGCTTATAACCCAGAAGCAAGAAGATAGGTCAAAAACAAAACAAAACAAAAAAACCTTAAAGGATCAGCTCAAGCAGAGACGTGTACAGGGTGCGGGGAGGTGAGGCACTTATCCTAGGGACTTGGGAGGGCAGAAGGGCGTTCTCAGCAGGGGACCCAATATAGACAAGCCAGAAGAGTGAGGAACGCTGTGCAGTCTGTGAGCAGATCATGGTTCTGCCGCTAGGACAGTAGTCTGCACGGGAGGACTCATAAGCAGAGCAATACACGCATCAGCCCGGGAGAGAAGCGAGCAGGCCTGTTGTAAGAGATAGCACTGTTTACGAAGAGAAGGGAACTACGGGCAGCAGACAGTAGACAGTGAAGGAATGCAGTCAGCAACCACTGAGCAATGGCAGCGGCTTGAGTTTGATTTCTTTCTTTTCCATTATTGTTGACTCTTTAATCACTCCGTGTGACTGGTGGATATCATCGTCGTTTTGTAAAGAAGAAAATATAGACATCCGACTGGGCAGGAGCAGGAGGACGATGGGAATGAAAGGCTGCGGTGATGTGGAGTTTGCCCTGCTGGGTGCCAGTCTTGCTTTGGCCCAGTGTTTCCTCACTATGCCCTGACTCTTTCCCTTTGGAATGGTAATGTATATTTGGTGCCACTGTACTTTGGAAGTATGTAACTTGATTTTTTTTTTAATTTACAAGGGGTTATAATTAAGAGATTGTTTTAGACTTAGGAGAAACATTGAGCTTTGGACTTTTAAACAGTGCTGAGGTGAAAAGACTTTAGGGACTTTTGAAGTTACACTAAATGCATTCTGTGTTGTGTTATAGCCAGGAGCCCATGGGACCCCAGGAGTGGAATGTGATGGTTTAAATGGGATAGTTCCCATAGGCTCATGTTTAAATACTTGCCCCCCCCCACTGGTGGAACTGTTTGGGAAGGATTGGGTGTGGCCTGGTGGAGGAGTGTGTCACTGGGGCTGGGCTCTGAAGTTTCAGAGACTTCAGTCATTCCTGGAGTGGCCTCTCTGGCTCCTGCTTACAGACGAGGATGTGTGTTCGCAGCTGTTCCTGGAGCCGTGCCTTTGCTTTGCAGCCATGGATGCTAACCCTCTGCAGCTGGAGCTCATTAAATTCTTCCTGTTAAAAGGCGCCATGGTCATGGTATTTTATCACAGCAACAGAAAGGAGCTAATTCGAAGGTCTTCTGATTCCAAAGCCCTTGGATTTATACACGCACATTTGGTGACGGGAATGAATGAACCAGGGCCCCTGTATTGTAAGAATATGCTCTCCTGCTAATCTACACCCAACCTGATTATATAAAAATTAATGCACTTTTTAAATTGTTTGTCTTTTGAGACAGGGTTTCTCGGTGTAGCCATGGCTATTCTGGAACTCACTCTGCAGACCAAGCTGGCCTTGAACTCAGAGATCTGCCTGTCTCTGCCTCCTGTGTGCTGGGATTAAAGGTGTGAGCCATCACCACTGGGTTATGCACTTTATTTTTATGAATAATTTTAGATTTTCAGAAAAGCCAAGCAAATAGAGCCCCACCCTCTTTCCCCCATTGGTGATATCTTGTATTACCGTAGTTCATTTCACTTTTTGTGTTAAGAGGTTCTATGGCAGTGGTTCTCAGCCTTCCTAACATTGCCACTCTTTAATACAGTTCCTCATGCTGTGGTGACCCCAGCCATGAAACTATTTCATTGTTACTTCATAACTAATTTCATATCATACCTGATATGAAATCCCCCAAGGGGTCACGACCCACAGGCTGAGAACCTCTGTCCTCTGGGTTTTGGCAAATACAGACTTATTTCTCTCTTCCCTTCCACTTAGGGTTGCTGGGGCCCTTTTAGTACCCATAGTTTGGTCTTTTCTGGAATGTCACACAGTTAGAACCATACAGTATGTAGGCTTTCAGCCTGGCTTCTTTACCCAAAGAGTCACGGCTGGAGCCTCCTCGTCTGTGAGGGCTGATGCCCCTTTCTTTTTCATGCTGGAGACCATTCCGCTGTCTGGATGTGGCAGCTGTTCATCTTGCTTCTGGTTTGTCACAATCACGGGTATCACCTCTAGAAATACTCATGAGCAGTTTTTGTGTGCATGTACGTTTTCAATTGACTCGGGTAATGACTGTAATGATATTTCATTTCTATTTTAATAAATAAAGCTTGCCTGAAGATCAGAGAGTAAAAGAGCTGCCCTGATCAGCCTTACAGACCAGGCAATGGTGACAGACACCTTTGTCCCAGTGGTCACACTAGTTTGCAATAGAAACCAGGTGGTAGTGGTGCGCACCTTTAATCCCAGCATTGGAGAAGAATATAAAACAGGAGGAGAAAGCTCTCAGACAGTCTCATTCTGAGATTCTGGGAGGCAGGATCGCCATTTCAGACTAGATAGAGGTAAGAGCCAGTGGCTGGTTGTTTTGCTTTTCTGATCTTCAGGTTGAACCCCAATATCTGTCTCTAGGTTTTTATTAGTCATGCTACAATCTACCCTGAAGGATGGTGGTCAGCACATCTGGTTAGATCCTATTTGGCTGCAGAAGTCCTGCAAAACATTGCCAACATGGACAGAATGTTCTGCAGTACCACTAGTACTAAGTAAGAATTCCTGACCCACCTCCTTGCCAGCACTGAAAATTGTTAGGGTTTGTTTTTATTTAATTTTGGCCACTCTGACAGGTGTGTGAGTCTCTCATTGTTTAAATCCCCCACACTGGAGACATACAGTGTGAGAACCTTTTTATATACTGACATATTTATTTGATATTTGTATGCATTTTTTTTAAAGATTTGTTTTGTTTATATGAGTGTGTGCGTAAGTATGCATGAACACAGGTGCCTGGCCTGTGGAGTCCAGAAGAGCTTGTCAGGGTACTGGAGTTGTGAGTGGTTGTGAGGTACCTAGCACAGGTGCTGGGAACCAAAGTCTGGTTCTCTATGAGAGCAGCAAACACTCTTAACTGCTGGGCCCTCTCTCCAGGCCCCATCTGCATATCTTTTTCACAAAGTATCTGTTCTCTGTCCTTTTTAAAATGGGTTGGTGGTTTTCTTACCATTGTGTTGTTAAGAGTGAGGGGAAAAGTAAGAAGAGCGGCTGGGCAGGGGAGGTCAGATGCGGGTCTGAGCGGATGCAATGCTCTGCACATGACTAGATCGCTTGCTCCACCCCCGTTGTGTTCTCATTTGTTAAAAGCATTTAAACACCATCTATTTCATGCAGTTATCTATCAGCTCACTTACCCAGGCATCAGATAGTTACTGGGCAATCGCTAAGCAACAGGTGCTAGGGAACAAAAAGCCCTGTGCTGAGAGGGGTGTACGCAGACAAGAACAAGTACGTACCATGTGTGGACCATCCAACAGTGATGAACAAGATGTGTGGACCATCAACAGTGATGAGCAAGATGTGTGGACCATCCAAGAGTGATGAGCAAGATGTGTGGACCATCCAAGAGTGATGAGCAAGATGTGTGGACCATCCAAGAGTGATGAGCAAGATGTGTGGACCATCCTACAGTGATGAGCAAGATGTGTGGACCATCCTACAGTGATGAGCACTCCATAGAAAAATGACACAGTAGAGAGGGCCAGTGAGCCAGGCCTATTGGTACAGGTCAAATACTTAGGGGGCAGAGGTAGCACGAGCCCAGTGAGTGAGACAGTGTCTCACTAAGAAAAGTAAAATTAAGGATGGGGTCACAGTCCACCCACAAATTGCTTGTCCAGCACTGGCAAAGCCCTAAGCTCGGCTCCCTGCATTGTAGGGGAAAAGAGAGGGGGTGGCGGTCAGGAAATGTCAGCAGGGGCCAGGAATGGGTAAATGGGTGAGGAAGCGAGCAGTCTCTGCTGCTATCGAAGGAAGGCACACATGCCAAGAGTCCATAGCAGGAAGGGGCCTGGGATACTAGAAGCGCCCAAGTACAGAACCCAGTATGGAATAATACACCTTAAGGCAAGCAGTAAGAAGCCAGGGTCTACTCCAGACCCGAGAGCCTTGTAACATCTGAGTCACACTCTAAGAAAGCCGAGGAGCCACTAGAAGGTCCTGATCACAGGCATTCAGGTCACATATACCTTGGTTTTTAACAGGATCATTGTTGCTTCTATGTGGAGGTCAAGGCTATGGTTCGGCCTCTAAATGTTCCTTACAGGTCATGTGTTGAAGGCCTGCTCTCGGTGATGGCACTTGAGGTAGGGCATAGTGGAAGGATGTTCAATCCACTGGGGCATGTTCTTGAAGGGGATGCTGGGATCCTAGCCCCTTCCTCCTTGCTCTCCAGTTGGTACAAGGTGACATCTCTGTTTCACTGTATATGGGCTGCCAGGAGGTTCTGCCTCATCACAGGCCCAAAGGGACACGGCCATGACCAGAAACCTCTAAAACCATGAGCAAGAACAAATATTTCCTCCATTCAAGTTCATAGGAAGCTGACTAGTGCATGCTGGGAAGCAAGTATATGAGCAGAGAGCAGCTGGGAGAGCCGACATGGTGTGCAGGGATGGCTGTCTCTATAAGGTGATGGCCTGGAGGCAGGAGGAGGCTAGACCTGGAATGCTGATGGCCTGGAGGCCGGAGAAGGCTGGACCTGGGATGCTGATGGCCTGGAGGCCAGAGAAGGCTGGACCTGGGATGCTGATGGCCTGGAGGCAGGAGGAGGCTGGACCTGGGATGCTGATGGCCTGGAGGCAGGAGGAGGCTGGACCTGGGATGCTGATGGCCTGGAGGCCGGAGGAGGCTGGACCTGGGATGCTGATGGCCTGGAGGCAGGAAAAGGCTGGACCTGGGATGCTGATGGCCTGGAGGCAAGAGGAGGCTGGACCTGGGATGCTGATGGTCTGGAGGCAGGAGGAGGCTGGACCTGGGATGCTGTACTTAAGAGAAAGTCAGCAGGACTTGCTGGTGGTTCTATTTCAGAGTCAAAGAAGTGATACATTGGCTTTTCACTCAGACAACTAGGGGGATGGAGCTGCTATTTTCTGAGGTAAGAAAGATTCTGGGAGGCCAGGCTATAAATATTGGAGCTTGGTTCTAGATATGTGAACTGTGAGAAGCCAAAAACACAGCCAAGGGAAGGAAGTCCTGGGTCAATGACTCTGAAGTGTGGGAAAAAGGACTGGGCTTGATAAAAAATTGGGAGTCATCAGCATGTAAAGGACTCATAAAGCCAGCAGACAGATGAGGTAAGACAAATGAGGTCATCTACATGACTGTTAAGAAGAAGAGGTACCACAGAATATCCAGCATAGCACTGGGCATAAAATGCTTCCCTTTGCAAGCCATAAGGCAGAACTTGGCAAGGCTGTTTTAGAATCAGTAAATTTTCCTCTGGCGGCCTCCCTCATCCCTCTCTTGTTCCTATGTTTTGTTGTTGCTGCTGCTGAGACAGCGATAACTGGGTAGCTCTGGTTGGCCCAGAACATGTGACCCTCCTGGCTTGGCCACCTCAGCAGCTGGGAAGACAGGCATGTGCTGCCACGCTCCACCTCTTTTGGCAGCGCTTCAGACTGGCCCAGATTTACAGGCCTTTCTCACCTGGCCTGGCTTTCAAGGGGCTCTTGGGGCTGAAAGCTGTTGGTTTTATTCCTTTGCCTTCATATGGAATTCTCCAAGAAATTAGATGAGCATGTAAGTCTCTATGAACCTGCACGGCTGGTGGCTCTTGCTCACTCTCCCCACTATCGCCCTCATCATTTGCTCTCCAGATCTTGTTGGCCTAACTTTCCCTCACCTCTCTCCTTACTCTAAGGTGCTGTTATATTCCATGAGTCCCCCATGCCTTTGTATCTGCAGCCTCCTCGGTGAGTGTTCTTTTTACTTTCTGCTCTCAGAGAAGCCTAAGGTCTCCTCTGGAAACACCACTTCTATCACCTTCTGTGAAGGAGCTTTTTGTCTCTGCATTGCACACCTGGGGATGCCTGGCACGCCCTCCGTACTCCACCATGTATCTGAACCATTGGTATAGAGACCACCCTTATTTTAGAAACAGAGCAGGCATTGCTTACGCTGCCCAGCAGTGCCACCCTCTCTGCTGTTGCTTATGCCCCTCCACTGTTCACTAAGCTAACGTGGCACAGACTTTTTGGTTTTATCCTACGCACAAAGCATACCAGTTGGTGTTAAGATGTATTTGCTAAACAAATGAATGCACAGATGAAGTCAGGTACAGAGCAGAGGCAAGCAGAGGACAGATTTTGTTTGGAAGTTCTGTCTTCTCTGGCAGTAAGCCAATAAAAGACCCCGGATTAAGATACAGGGGTGGCTGCATCTCATTCTGGGGTCACTACTCTTATGGGAATCTGATACTTACTGATTAAATAGAAGCCCAAAGTCAGAGCTAGTGAGATGTAGACCTTGGCATTTAAAATTCATGCCCAATTCCAGAGCCTCTTTTTCATTTTAATTTATAGTTACATATTTATTTATTTATTTAATTTATTTATTTATTTACAGTGTGTAGGTATGGACACATGAGAAGAGGTCAGGGGACAACTTGTAAGAGTCAGTTCCCTCTTTCCATCATGTGATTTCTGGGGATCAAACTGAGGTCAGTAAGTGCCTTTACCTACTGAGCCATCTTGCCAGCAATGTTTCACTGTTTCTCCTCTCCTCTCCTCTCCTCTCCTCCCCTCCCTTCCCCTCCCCTCCCCTCCTCTCCTAAAACTGCTATTTAGTACAGGCTGACCTGGAACTGGAGATTCCCCCTACTGTTGACTTCCACATACGGGGATTACAGGTATGTGCCGCCATGCCTGGCACCCACAATTTATGTTTTCGGCTACCAAAAGGTATTGTCTTCCCGAATGTTAGACTATGCATTGAGCTTCAGGTTCAATGGCAGGCTGATCCTGTCAAGCAATAAGGTGGAGAGTGACGGGGCAGGACACCCAACATCTCCCTCTGGTTTCCACACACAGCACATGCAACGGCACACATACACCCCAGACAGAGAGAGGAAGGGAGGGGCAAAAAGGAATGTCCCCAGACCTTTAAATGTTTGCTACCTGGCTTATCTCCTAGCTGACTGTCTTCATTTGTGTCTCTGCAGTTAACCCCTTCTATTAAGATTTAAAGTGTGACTATTGTAACTTTGACTTCTAGAAGCTCATTTATGATCTTTTAAAAGGTTATTTATTGAGTGGTCATGGTAGGTGCATGTGTGTTACGGTCTAAGTGTGGAAGTCAGAGGACAACTTACAGGAATCGACTCTCTCCTTTTACTGTGTCGGTTGGAAAGACTGAACTCAGGTGGGCAGGCTCAGCTGCAAACCCTTCCTGGCTGAGGCGTTTTGCTGGCCCAATTTATTATTTATTTATTTACTTATTGGTACTTTTTAAAATTTTTTTAAAAAGAACGATCTTTTCTCATTTTACATACCAATCCCAGTTCCCAATCCCTTCTTCTTGCCCCCAAACCTTCCATCCACTACTTGGAGAGGGTAAGGCTTACCATGGGAAGTCACCAAAGTCTAGCACATTGTTTTGAGGATAAAGGCCCTCCCCACTATAGCTAGGCTAAGCAAGGTATCTTTCCAAAGAGAATGGGTTCCAAAAAGCCAGTATAAGCAGTAGGGATAAATCCTGGTCACACTGCCAGTGGCCCCACAGTCTGCCCCAGTCATGCAACAGTCACCATATTCAGAGGGTCTAGTTTGGTCCTCTGATGGTTCCCCACTGTCAGGCGGGAGTCAGTGAGCTCCCATTAGCTCAAGTAAGATGTTTAAGTGGCTATCCCCACCATGGTGTTAACCCTTTTGCTTGTACTATCGCTCTTCCCTCTCTTTGACTGGACTTTGGGAGCTCAGCCTAGTTTTCTGCTGTGGATCTCTGCATCTGCTGCCATCAGTTGCTAGATGAAGGTTCTACGATGACATTTAAGATAGTCACCAATCTGACTACAGGGCAAGGCCAGTTCAGGCACCCTCTTCACAACTGCTTAGGATCTTATGGGATATAGATCTAAATAGAGAATTCTCAACAGAAGAATCTAAAATGGCTGAAAGACTTAAGGAAATGTTCAACATTCTTAGCCATCAGGGAAATGCATATCAAAATGACTTTGAGATACCATCTTACACCCGTCAGAATGGCTAAGATAAAAAACACCAATGATTGATAGTTATTCTAGAGAGGATGTGGAGTAAGGGGAACACTCCTTCATTGTTGGGGGTGTACAACCTCTCTGGAAATTGGTATGGTGGTTTCTCAGAAAACTGGGAATCAGTCTACCTGAAGACCCAGCAATACCACTCTTGGGCATATACCCAAAGGATGCTCAATTATACCACAAGGACATTTGCTCAACCATGTTTATAGCAGCACTATTTGTAATAGCCAGAATCTGGAAACAACCTAGATGCCTCTCAACTGAAGAACAAATAAAGAAAACGTAGTACGTTTACACAATGGGGTACTACTCAGGGGTAAAAAATAAAACAGTAACATCTTGAAATTTGCAGGCAAATGAATGGAACTAGAAAAAAAAAACATCCTGAGTGAGGTAACCCAGACTCAGAAAGACAAATACAGTATGTATTCACTCATAAATGGATATTGGATGTAAAGCAAAGGATAACACGCCTATAGTGCACAACCCCAGAGAAACTAGGTAACAAGGAGAACCCTAAAAGAAACATACATGGATCCCCCTGGGAAGGGGAAATAGACAAGATCACCTGAGAAAATTGGGAGTATGGGGGTTGGGGGAAGGAGGAAGGAAGGAGAAGAGGAGGGAAAAGAGAACTCGAGGGACAGGGATGTCAAGATGGGGAAAAGACAGAGAGGGAGAACAAGGAAAGAAATATCTTGATTGAGGGAGCCATTATGGGGCTAGCAAGAAACCTGCACTAGGGCTGGAGAGATGGCTCAGAGGTTAAGAGCATTGCCTGCTCTTCCAAAGGTCCTGAGTTCAATTCCCAGCAACCACATGGTGGCTGACAACCATCTATAATGGAGTCTGGTGCCCTCTTCTGGCCTGCAGGCATACATACAGACAGGATATTGTATACATAATAAATAAATATTTTTTTTAAAAAAAGAAACCTGCACGAGAGAAATTCCCAGGAATCCTCTTTTTTTTTTTTTTTTTTTTTTTTTTTAAATTGAAGGTTCTATTTTACTGTTCTTAATCCTACGTAATTCAGTCTTGTGTGGTACACAGAATTGTTTTATGACCGGTCACTCCAACTTGAGAAATCTCTGCCAGGCGTCCCCTCCCATGGCCTGCTGTTTGTCGTGGTCCCTGCCAATGACGGTTTGTGGCTCCCTTGTGCATTCTTCTCTACTGTGAACTGCTCATTTCGTTGAACGGCTACTTGCCAGGAGTTCACATCCTTTTCTCGAGAAGTTTTTAGTGTGCTGCTGCCAGGTGCTTGGTGGCACTTGCCAAATCTGGGGTGTTTTACATGTGGCCTTGGGAGCTCCTAGCTTACCCGAGGATGAGACTCTGGGAGTCAACTGCAAGTGTTTTTGTCTGCAGACTTTTTAGCCTAATCCGCTCAGAGCTAGGGTAAGCACCTGATAATCCTGGCCTGGAGGTTCAGGGTTAAGTCTAGTTTATTCTTACACAGATCCCTCTGCGGTTACAGTTTAGCATGGAAAGGGTTAAAAAGTGGCAAATATGGAGACATTAACAGGTTCTGACTGGAAGCTCTAGAATCTAACCAGAGTCTTTGAAGAGCAGGGCGTGTGGATAAGTGGATGATAGAGGGGCCGTATTTAAAGAGAAAGCAGCAGCTTATAGAACGCAGACATTTTTATACTCAAGAAGCTAGATTAACCTGAGTTAAGATGAACAAAGCAATCCTTGCATTTGCGTATCTACAACAGATTATACAAGGCTTTCTTTCTTTCTCTATAAATTACAACAATGCAACTGAATAGTCCATATTTTTCATAAGGAAAAAATTGGGGTTCAGGAAGCTTGAATGGGATGTTTAAGGTCACATAACACTAAGCAGCAGAGGCAGAACTCGGGCTCAGCTCTGGTCCATGCTGTGTCCCTCTTACACATTAGAAACAGAACACCACATGACCAGAAGATGCTTTGTAAAGAGAGATGGAAATATGGCTGAGGGATCACCCCCACAGCAGAATCCTTAACTTGGAGACCTCTCCCTGAATACATTTCCCTCGGAGGAAATCACTGGACTGGAAAAGCCTGCCCCTCACAGTGTGGCAGGAAGATTCTGGCCCGCCCCTCAGTGTGGCAGGAAGGTTCTAGCCCTCCCCTCACAGTGTGGCAGAAGGTTCTAGCCCTCCCCTCACAGTGTGGCAGAAGGTTCTAGCCTGCCCCTCACAGTGTGGCAGAAGGTTCTGGCCTGCCCCTCAGTGTGAGTTAAATACAGGGCTAAGTCAATTTCTTGGCCAAAGTCCAAATCTTCTCATCAATCCACGGAATTGGCCTGGTACGCAGCAGCAAGCTCCACAGAGATCTATCCCATACCGCTCAACTGTCAAGACAGCGCGGGGGGGGGGGGGGGGGAGGCACTGCCCCCTCCTCCACTGCTGAAGACAGCTTAAACACTGCAGTTGACACGTCCACAGTAACATCTCCTTTGTGCATCTGTAATTACTGCCTCTTCGCTGGTCTGGAGGCATTTCACTTGTTTATGGCTTATACTTGATTTGCTTCGTTTTTCTGTACATAGCACTGAACGGAGACATTTCCAAGAGGAAAGCCTGCGACTCTTTAGCCCAATCAGGACCACACCCCAGATGTTAACATGGGCCTAACATCTCTCGGCCTGCCTTGTAAAAGAGATCAGACAGTTCTTCCCTGGAAGCGGCCTCTGTGACATCTAAAAGCTGGGAGAGCTACAGCGCCTGAACACATATCTCGAGGCACCAGAGCCAAGACTCTAGATTCCAGGAGAAGGGGCCAGCGGCCAGATAGTTCCACGGGAAAGCTTCATATGGATGATTTAATATAGGTGTGGCTATTACCATCTGAAGCAGCTGTATATAAGACCTTATGCAAAAGGGAAAGGAAAGAGATGCAATTCTGATCTTTCACGACATTATATCTCAGGGATACAGGAGCCCACGATGGCTGACAACAGAAGGGACTAAGTATCAACCATGTGAGTGATCCTGTACAGGGAATAAGCGAACAGAATGGACAAAGATCCAACTTCTAGTGTTATGATCACATGGGCTGTGTTCATCCATCTATCCACCCACCCCCTCATCTATGCATAAACTCATCCATCTTAGCCATCTATCCACCCACCCACTCCACTCCTACTTAGCCACCCACCTCCTATCCATCTATCCAAGCACTCAGGGTTTGCTGAACACCTAACAAAACTACACCTATGCTGCTTTGGCACAAGAGAGACCAGGAAAGACTGCTGGAGTACTCATAGGCCCCCGAGTTAACCACTTCAATTAAATCCTTCTAGCAACTTATAAAGTATGGATACTGTCTTCATCTTACAGACAAAATGGGCTCAAAGTAGCTAAGACACTTGCCCAAGATCACAAGTTCAGTAAGTGGCAATCTGGGATTTGAACCAAGCTTTGCCTGGCTCTGAGCCTATGACCTTAATAAATTAATAATCATCACATTTATAGGATAGCCAGACAACTGGAAGACAACAGGGGTAAGAAATTCAAAGGAAACACAGAAGACAATTTGGTGTAGAGAGTAAGTAATCCTGGGGTTTTCCACGCGGCATAACAGGGACAGGCAGTGCTGGGCACAGGTACCAAACCTCTGAGAAGCAGACAGGGAGGTCTGCCTATGCGAGGAAAGACATCTCAACGGGCAGAAGTGGAAAGCAAGCACAGGTCTGCTGGGTGGGAGGGCATCTTTGCCAGTTTCTCCATCACGCCCACTCTGCGGGAGAAGCTATTTCAGGGCCCTTTGGCCACGCAAGCCCCTGCAGTGGCCTTTTGTAATGAGCCACCTGTGGCAGCCTAACGCAAGGCCTCAGTTTGTACCTACCATCCCGTCCTGCCCAGGTTCCTGTAGACAGGAACATGCTTGAAGACTCTGCTTGCAATCTGAGGACAGAGACCCCAGGGAGTCCCCCCAAAACCAAAGGGGTAAGAGGGTGGCCCTTCCAAGCTAGACATAGGCTCTTACAGATGTCTGCCGAGAGTCAAACATTTTCCCGTTCTACTCACAGTTTAGAGTCCAGCTTCAGAAGGAAACCCAGCCGATCATACTCTGAAAAGGAAGAGCAGAGATGTTACTGAGGGCAAGCCATTGCTACCACTGTGGTCGCATTCCCAGAGCTACGCCATGAGGTCAAGCAGTGCTTGGGGAAAACATACACAATTCAAATGCTTCAAAGAACAGAAGCATATATGCCATAGCCAAATTCAGTCACATAACATAAACTGAACACTTATTGTGTCTGAAGAGCCAGGTTCGGAAGCAGCTGTTTTCTAGGTCTCTGCGGCCATTCAGTCCTATGCTAATTCCAAATTGCTTTCTGGAATAAACATGGCGCTTGAAATTGGAATTTGGTAAATCAGAGACTGGACTCTGAAGAACGAGGCCTGAAGTCATCGCAGGTTCTTCTAAGCTCCAAGCACAGAATCTGGTCAATGAGCTGGTTTCCTCGTGAGCATCTGTTGTCAAGCTGACACAATGCACAGCTATCTCAGGGCATCTCATTTGGGGGCTGTCTCAATCAGAATGACCTGTGGCCAGGTTCCTGAAGCATTTCCCTAATTACTGACTGATGGGGGGGGGGTGTCGTCCAGCCACTGTGGGTGGTGCCATACGTAAGGTATTAAAGAAAGCTAACTGAACAACAAGGGGGAGCAAGTCAAGCAGCACACCTCCATGGTTTCTGTCTCAGATTTCTGCCTTGATAGATTTTAACCTGTAAGACCAAACAGAACCTTCCACCAAACCTAACTTGTTGTTGGTGATATGTTTTTTCTTGTTTGTTTTCTTTTTTGGTTTTATAAGATAGAGTTCTTCTGTGCAGCCCTGGCTGTCCTAGAACTTGATCTGTAGACCAGGCTGGCCTTGAACTCAGAGATCTGCCTGCCTCTGCCTCCCGAGTGCTGAGATTAAAGGTGTGCAGTGTGCCACCACCCCTGGCCTCAAGCGGCTTCAGTCAATGTTTTTTCACAGCAACAGAAAGCGAACCAATTGGAGTGAAGACAGAGTCAGCCACGAGATCCTCAGACCCACAGCAGCAACTCTCAGTGTGGGAACCATGAGACTGTGAGGTCCAAGACCATAAAAAGGAGACTTAAGAACAAATATTGGCCAGGTGTTTATAATACACTGAAGCCCCTAGCATTTTAGTATTTTACTATGTTTTAAAGTGAGATTAAAGCAGTCTGTAGTGGTTTAAACATGAATGTACCTATTGGCTCTGCATTTGAATGTTTGGGCCTTAGTTGGTAGCACTGTCTGGGAAGGCTTAGGAGGCATAGCCTTGTTAGAGAAAGGACATAGCTGGGGGTGGGCCTTGGGATTTCAAAGTCCCATCCCATTCCGGGTTTGCCCTCTCTGTTTCCTGATTAAGGTTCAGTAGGGGAGCCCTCTGCTTCCATCTCTAGCTGCCGTGCTCACTGCTGCCCTGCCCCTCCATGACAGGCTCTGCTCTTCCCTCTATTAGCTGCCTGGGTCATGGCGTTCCAGCACAGCAATTGAATAGGAACTAATACATAGTTTTAAACATCGTGTAGACATGGGCTTCCAGAAAGGACTCTGGGAGTGGGTAAACATACAGAAATAAAGTGCAGCTGAGGGGACTATGCCACCAGCGAATGTCCCTGGGCCCTGTGTGCTTGCTGCGGATTTCAGATCTGTCTCCAAGATTTTCTACAGCTCAAATGAAATACAAAGCATGGATTTCACGGCTCAGAGTTTCCATACAATAAAGTGGGAGAACCCTGGCTGTTATACGTCAAGGGTGTTTTCTGTGGCCTCAAAAACATTTTTTTTTTTTTGGCACAAGGAAAACGATATAAGTGCCATGAAGTTGTTGCTTCCACCGCCGCTCAATGATGGACGGGTGTGTCTATGTCAAAGTCAGCTGGCCTGCCGCTGACAGCTCACTCTGAGGCTGAAACGGAATATCAAGACCAAAACTCAAAGCAGAAGAGGCCGAGCAACAAGGCTTTCAAGGAACTCAACTTTTAATAAGCAATCAAGAGAGAATTCATGCACATCAAAAAGTACCACAGAGAACAGGGTGGTGGTGGTGCACACCTTCAGTCCCAGCACTCAGGAGAGAGAGGCAGGTGGATCTCTGAGCTCGAGGCCAGCCTGGTCTACAGAGAAAGTTCCAGGACAGACAGGGCTACACAGAGAAACCCTGTTTTGGAAAACAAAAATAAAGAACAACAACAGCAAAAAGTACCACAGAGTCATCCCATGAGGCATTAAGACAAGCACCTGGCTGTTACAGTCAAAGGGCTATGACAGGAGGGGCGTGTGTGAGTGTGTGTGTGTCCGTGTCCTGCTCTATCACTCCCCACTTTATTCCCTTGAGACATGGTCTCTGACTGAACCTGGAGCTAGGCTACTGGTCAGCAAGTGCCAGAAATTCTCCTGTCTCAGCTCACACAGAGCGGGGCTATGGGTACGGATGGGCACACCCAGCTTTTTATGTGGGTGGTGGGGATCTGAACCCATGTCCTCATGCTTGCTCAGAAAGTGTGCTTACTTATCCCCAACCCGAGGGAAGACATCTTCTCAACACTGAAAGCATCAACAAGGTCACAAAACGAAATAGAAGACTTGTCTCCCAGGAGAATTCTCTTGGGTAAGTGAATCGTTCCTCAGGTCATTCTAGTTTTTTTCTGATTCAGAGTCACAGGACTTTACTTCATATGTTAGGAACTAACAAAAACCAGCAAGGAAAACAAAAAGACTTCGATGCTAAAAACTAAAGATACAATGAAAAAAGAAAGAAAGAAAAAAAAAGAAAAAAAGATACAATGAAAAAGAGTGGCTTTCAAAGTTGAATATTCTTTCAACGCTTGTATTCCGGCATTCTAGGGAAAAGAAACATCACCAGCCTGCCTGATTCTTGTCATCTGTCCCCGCTTGGGCACACAGTGTACCACACCCCAGTGGACTCCTTCCAGAAGTCGGAGGAGGCCTTCCCTCTTGTGGGGAGCCCAAGTGTCAGGTGCCAGGCAAGAACACAACACAGATGAGGGAAGGGGAGAATGCAACAGCCTTCAGAGCCAACGCTTCATACCAATTATTCTAAGTGTTTCCAAAACTGAACCTAAGCTGGGCATAGGGGCACAGAGCTACAATCCTGATTACTCAGGAAGGTTGTTAAGCTTAAAGGCAGCCTGGACAATTTGGCAAGACCAAATCTTAAAATAAAACTTTAAGAGGGGCTGGCTGGGGATGGAGCTCAGTGGTAGAGTGCTTGCTTAGTATGCCCAAGGCTCTGATTTCAATTCTTTTTAATTGTTTCTTTTTGAGACAGGGTTTCTCTGTGTAGTCCAGGCTGACCTGGAACTCACTCCGTAGACCAGGCTAATGTTGAATTTAGAGATCCATTTCTGCACCCTGCCTGCTGGGATTACAGGCGTGCACCACCACTGCTTAGTTGACTTCAATTCTTTTTTTTTTTTTTTTTTTTTGGTATTTTGAGACAGGGTTTCTCTGTAGCTTTGGTGCCCGTCCCGGAACTGGCTCTTGTAGACCAGGCTGGCCTCGAACGCCCAGAGATCCACCTGCCTCTGCCTCCCAAGTGCTGGGATTAAAGGCGTGTGGCACGACCGCCCGGCTTGACTTCAATTCTTAATGGAGGAAGTGGGACAGAATGCTATTGAGACCATGAAAAACCATTATCACCCCTGTGTTAGTACTTTCCTTCTTGTTGAGAGAAAACACGTGACAAAAGCAACATAAAGAAGTGAGGTTTATTCTGGGTCACAGTTCAGGGCACAGGCCATCCTGGTGAGGCAGCCTGGCAGTAAGCACCTGAGGTGGCTGCTGGTATAGTCGGGGGGCAGGCAGCAATGGAGGCGCCTGCTCAGGTGGCTCTCCCTTCTTATTCAGTGCAGGACTCCAGCCCGTGGAATGGTGCCACCCAAACTTAAGGTGTGTCCTCCTGCCTCAGCCTAGTTTAGAAACTCCCTCCCAGCCGTGCCCAAAGGCTGACGTCCACAGTGATCCCGAGTCGTCCGGTCACAGTCACAACTTGCCGTCACCCTCATGGAGTCACTGCATAGCAACCATGATTTTTCAAAGCCATTTTGAGCTCTGCCCTATAACACACACACACACACACACACACACACACACACACACACGTTTGTAGTGAAACCCAAGGTTTGCGCGTGCCAGACAAGCACCCTGCTACTGAGCTCCATCCCCAGGCAGCATGGCCTTTCCGAAGAATGTCCCTTCCAAGGCCTCCCTAGTCTACCCTTTCAGATCATTCTCTTCGGTTCTTAGGAGCTGAGCCCCATTCGTTACCAATCTTCTGATGGGCTTTTGTTGCTGATTTTCAAAGTGAGGACTTAGGTTCTGTTTTTAAGGTAAAATTCATCAATCTATAAAGACAGGGAGTAGACTGAAGAAATAGTGCGTATAGATTGTGTACAGAAACCAAAACGTGCCTGCGGCAGGATCCAAGGATCCGTGCCTACATCAGGGTACCTAAGCAAACTGCTGTGGCCTGCCAGCTGATGAGCGGACAGACACTCCATAGATATTATTGGCTGTTCTTACCAAGACCACTTGGTCACAACAATCATAAGCAGAAATAAATTAATGTGAAAAGAAATTTCAGTTTTTTTGTTTGTTTTTGTTTTTTCGAGACAGGGTTTCTCTGTAGCTTTGGAGCCTGTCCTGGAATTCCCTTTGTAGACCAGGCTGGCCTCGAACTCACAGAGATCCACTTGCCTCTGCCTCTCAAGTGCTGGGATTAAAGGTGTGCACCACCACCGCCCAGCTTCAGTCAAGTTTTAAAAGTAACCAATTTCCCTTTTTTAAAACTGTGTACGTGTGTGTGCTTGTGTGTGTGTGTGTCTTTGAGTCTGTATGAGCACTTGTGTACAGGTGTCTGAGGAGGCTAGAAAAGGGCATTAGATCCCTTGGAGCTGGACTTGCAGGTGGCTGGAAGCCACCCAATGTGAGTGCTGAGAACCATTTTGAGGTCCTCTCCAAGCAGCAAACACTCTTAAGCACTGTGCCTTCTCTCCAGTCCTTAAAGTAATGAGTTTCATATATATAGAGTGCTGAAGACCCTCCTCACATTAAATACAGGAAAATCAGTTGTCAGAGATGAAGAGACCACTTGGGAAACTCCCTTGAGGAGAACTGTTACGAACCCCACCTCTGGAAGGCCGGGAGTGTTGTCTTATCATGCCAGGCTGGCAAGGGACACTTACTACATGCCCGTCAAAGCACGGAGACACAGTGGGCTGCCTGCAGAGGGCTTCCCATCTGGAAGTCTGGCGGCACCGTGAGGGGCTGCCATGGCAGGAGAGCTGCATGGGGCTGGCCTGCACTCCTGAACGAGCTAGGAGGATATGCTTTTAGTTCCTTCCTAAAAACATTCACCTAGATCGGTGTTTCTCAACCTTCCTAATGCTTTGATCCTTTAATGATCAAACGATCATTAATGCAGGAGCCCCCAGCCATAAAACTATTCTGTTGCTACTTCATAACTGTAATTTTGCTACTATTATGAATCCTAACAAATAGCTGATATCCAAGGGGGTCTTGACCCACAGGTTGAGAACCACTGGCCTAGCGTGTTCACAGGCCCTCAGCAGCCATCCAGACTCCCGGGAGCTGTGGAGAAGGCATTAAGACTGAGGCACAGCACCCAGGACAAGCTGGAGTCTGCCAAAGGCCTACAGGAGCACCCAGCATCAACTTTAAACACATGCAGGATCCAGAGAGTACAACACTCGGCCAGAGTTTCCTTCTCTTCCTCTACAGCTATCGGAGGGAAGCCAGAAAGGGCAGCGGGCAATTGGGAGAGGGCAGAAAGAAGACAGACGCAGGCCTCCTCTTCCCGAAGCCGGCCCCTATAGGACAAGGCCTAATGAGCTTAAAGGAAGTAACTACAATTCTGGTTTTGTTGTTTGTTTGTTTGTTTGTTTGTTTGTTTTTTTGAGACAAGGTCCCACTACATAGCCTTGGCTGGCCTAGAGCTTGCTATTATAGACCAGGCAGGCCTCAAACTCAGAGATCTGCTTCTACCTCTAGAATGCTGGGATTAAGGTGTGTACCACCACACCTGGCTTCAGAACTACAGCCCTGAATGAATTGAAAATTACGTAAGACTAGATGTTCTAATTCGGGACTTGTCAGTCAAAGCGATCACGGGGTTTTGTTACTACAGAAATATCTGGAACTTCACTGGACTTGTACACTGAGAACATTAAGGGGACAGAAGGTGAAAGGATTAAGAAAGAAAGGCAAAGTGGGTACCTTTCGGCAGGCCCTGCCACGGTATGCCACTATGCAAACACGCCATGCACAACAGAGTTGGTGCAAGAGGAGGAGCTTACAGGGGAACAGAGAAAGAGTGCAAGGCCATGTCAGAGTGGGGACATGAGGGAGGCGGGCAGACGGGCACGCAGAGACCAGAGGAAGAAGGAAGGAGCAAGAGAGCAAGCTGTGCCTGGCGGGCACTTTTAAGGGGTCCACAAGTTGCTCAGCTGACCGCGGAAAGGCACCTGGCAACAGGAGATGCTGCAACTGCTTTGGTGGCAGAGGCGGGCTGCTGTGCCGGCAGGAAGCCACGGGGTTATCATGTGATGTGGCCTGCATTTTCAGCTGCGCTGGCGCAGACAAACAGCAACTTACATGATTAGCTATTCGGTTGCTGTTTTAGTTTTCTGGGGTACTGAGGAGAAAGGACCCAGAGCCTGGCCCATGCTAAGCAAACTGAATTTGTACCCCCAACACAACAGGATGGTTTCGGGTTTAAACCAAGGGAAGGGCCGACTGTAGAACCACGCAGATCAGTGGGCCACCCCTGGGCTGGCTTCACTTTCCCCATGAGAGTTTTCAACACGGCTTTTCAACATGGCCTCCAGCAATGGGTAGGTGGTACCTTGAGCCTTACCATGGAAAGGGACTACAATTCACCCCTCTGTTCCTGGTTTGGAAACCCCTAGTGAGGGGTGGGTGTGGACCAGGTTTGCAGCAACTGTTCTCAGACACTGAAGAAGAGCTGGGGGGGGGGGGGGGAGTGATAAGTCTCCACCACACACACACACACACACACACACACACACACACACACAGTTTGCCAGAAGGAATGTGCCATCCTGAGCAAAGGCCCCTTGGAACGGTAGGAAGCACCTCTGGCGATGTTCGCAGTAGCCAGCTCTCTGAGGAGCAGCGGGCCACAGGCCCCATTCTCGCTCCTCATTTGTCTTCCCTGACAGCCTCCTACAAGGACCATGCTCACGGTGCTCCCTAAGCTCGCTGCTCTCACCACTTGGCTTTCCCCCTCCGCCTCCTGCCTGAACCCGCCTGCTCTGCTCTGTGAGGCCTTGTTTTGCCTGAGGCTCTCCAGGGGCCCGGTTTCTGCTCAGGCCACCTGCCTGGAGAAAGAGAAGGGAAGCACTACCCTGGCTTCACAGCCTTTCTTGATTTGGGGTTTGTGGAGGGTCCTGGATCTGTGGGTATTAATCAAACTCGGAAGAAGAAGAAAAAAAACTTGGATGTTACTTATTCAAGTATTTTTCTTCCTTCCTCTCTTTTTCAGTTACAGATGAGGCTGCCGGAAGTCCCACGCCTCAATAACGCTCTGCTCACTGTTTTCCTAGTAATTTCTCACTCCATTTCATTTTGAATAGTCTCTATTGATACAGCTCCTAGTTCCCTCCTCTCTCTCTTTTTTTCTACTGAATCTAACGGGTCGATGAGCCAGCCAGTATATTTTTTCATCTCAGACACCATTCTTTTTATATCTAGTTCCCTTACATTTCCCAAGCTTTCCCATAAAGTTCCCAAGCTTTCTCTGCATTCCAGAACATATGGAAAGTGTTATAATGTCCTAGCCTACTAATGCTAATATTCACATCATCTCTAGGCTTGCCTTCACTGACCCCTCTCCCCCCTTCTCTGGGATTTCATTTTCATCCATCTCTGAATTGCCCAGCAGCATCTGGCTGGTGGCTAGCCATATGGGTTTTTACCTTGTTAGTACGTGGTACATGGGGGGACCTTAATCGTTTTGAGGTAGAATTAAATTCTTAGAAACAGCTCAATCATTTCAAGAAGGCTTGCTTGTAAGTTCCATAGGTTAGAGTTGGAGGCAAGAGCGGCCTGTAGCCGAGGGCTAGTTCTGCACCATCACTAATGCTGCCCCATTATGAGGCACCATCCTTTACAGTACATTATGGGATGCTCTGTGTTTTATGAATGTGCTCCATTATTCCCGACCCCAAATAACCTCTAGATATTATCCCACATGCCTCTTTCCATGGTTCTTTCCTAGTTCCTGAAACTTCCACATCCACATTATCAGCCAAGCAGTCCAGGGGGACTCACTGCACACCTCCAGAGTTCTCTGTGCACAGCTCTCTCCCCTTGGGCCATCTGCCTTGCACCCCTGATCAGTGTTTCCTACTATAGAGATGACAAGTGAGGATGCTTCACACAAATCATCTTTACCACCCCTACACATGCCCAGCATCCGGTCCTCACCTTTGCGAGTGGTACCACAGGCTTGAAACCCAAGAGGAATCCTTGAGTCTTGCTTTTCCCTTATTTCCCTGAGTTATGGTGGGTGAAAATTCGTTATGCCTTTCTCCTTATTTCACAAACGATGTCATTCTCATCTCTTGCCCTTTAACGGTTTCCTTTTGCTTCCGCCTCCAAAGGCCGGATCGTATCACGTGGCTTCTTTTCTGTGCTTTTCTATGATTGATTTGTGACAGCTTCACTTCTTGCCTGAATTATGGCAGCTGCCTCCACTGGTCTCCCTACCTCCTTGCAGCTTCTCTGCACTGTAACCAGAGTTGTCTTTCTAGACGATAAACAAACTTGAGACACAAACTGCTTTTAGGCCTTTGCGTAGACTCTCTTGTTGCTGGGATAAATGCCAATCTCTTGGTTTGCAAATCCTTCAGGACCTGGTCCCTAGTGGCCCACTACTCTGTCATTTTTTGCCTGTGCCATCTCTCCCTCCACATTTTATGATCTGGCCAGGAGGAACTACTTCATAGTCTTTATCATCTGCAAATTCTTATACACGTTTCCCCCTTCATTTGGAATATTCCCACCTCTTTCCCATTATTCTTTCTTTCCATGTGGTCTCACTATGCTGCCCACACTGCCCCCAAACTCCTAGACTCAAGTGATCCTCCTGCCCCAGCCGTCCAAGTAGATGGGGATATAGGCACACACCATCCATGCCCAGCTCATCTTCTGTTCCTCAACACAGACCCTGCTCCCTGAACCGGCACCGTTGCTCTTGTTCATTTTCCCCTCTGTAGAATATGCTGCCACCTCTTAACCTGTCTTCTTTTTCGAGTTACGATCTATGTAGTCCAGGCTGGCCTTGAACTCGAGATGCTCCTGCCTCAGACTCCTGAGCACTGGGGTGGCAGGTATAAGCCTCCAGGCTTGGTGTCCAACCTGTCTTCTTATCCACGTCCAGATGAGCAGTCTTTCTGCCTGAGAGTTATTACAAGGGTGTCCTCTGTAATGCCCTTATTTCCCTTGCTACATATAAACCCCGTCCCCCACCACTGAAAGCACAGCCCGCACCAAAGCTCAATTTAACAGATAATCTTGTATAGAAAGGAACTCTGTGGTGTGGCCCTTTCCTTACCTTTCAAGCCCTATCTCCTCCCTGTGCTGAGTTCTGACATCTTGGCCTCCTTTCATTCAGTATTCCCAGGAGAGGAGTAGGCAGTGAGGGGTTAGGCAGGGTCCCCACGTAGTCTAGGCTGGCTCTGAGCTCACAGCCCTTCTGTCTCAACCTCTCCAGGGCTGGGATTACAGGCATGCACTGCCACACTCCGCTGCTAGTTCTTGAGGAACTAGGAGTTCTTTCAATGTCGTTTTTGTTGTTGTTTTATTAAAAGTGAGTGTTTCTTGCCTGGAAAGTATCCTAGCCTTTTTATTTGATGATTTTCTGCATTCTTCAAAACTGGTTCAAACTCTTTCTCTCTCAATTAATTTTTTTCAGCCTGATCACAGTTTCCCCTCCCCCCTCTTCTCCCAGTCCCTTACCCTAACCTCCCCCTCATCCATTCCTCCTCCTTTCTCTTCAGAGCAGGGCAGGCCTCCATGTAGGTCTGCCAGCCACGCATATCAAGTTGCAATAAGACTAGGCACCTCCTCTCCTATTAAGGCTGGATGAGGCAACCCAGTAGGAACAAAGGGTCCCAAACATAGGTAGCAGAACAGAGACACCCCCTGCTCCCACTGTTAGGAGCCCCAGAAAAAGACCAAGCTACACAACTGTAACATATATGCAGAGGTCAAGGCCTTCTCTTATCAGGTATTCTTCCCTTCCTAGGCTGTGTCTCCCTCACACTCTGAGGTGTAACTCTTCCTCTGCAGCTTGTAATTTCAGACCACTTGAGCGGAGGACCTCCTCTGATAGTCTAGGAGCACCGTGAAGGAGCACCGTGAAGGAGCACGGTGATGGAGCACGGTGAAGGAGCACAGTAAAGGCTTCGGCTTCTCCTGTTATCTCACAACAGCACTGCGCTGACTAGTTTTGTCAACCTGACACAGACAGGGCCGGCAGACATACACTCAATTGAGGACCGCCTCCACCTCCGCCTCCACCTCCGCCTCCGTTGGAGTGCCTGCAGTGAGTCTGTGGGCTGCATTCTTGATTCTGAGTTGATGCTGGAGAGTCCTGCTCACTGGAAGTTGTGCCACCCCTGGGTAGGTAGCCAAGCAAGCCAGTAAACAGCATTCCTCCGTGGCCTCCGCTTCAGTTCCTGCCTCTGGGCTCCTGCCCTGAATCCATTGATGGACTATAAGCTGTAAGCTGAAATAAACCCTTTCCTCCCCGAATTGCTTATCCTGGTGTTCCCCTGCAACATCAGAAAGCAGGTGAAGACATACACTGCTGTGTTTGTTGCAGTGAAGGATGCTGGGAGGTGCTGGCTTCTCTGACCTCAGCTGAGAGCTAAGCACCTCTGTGCTCTCCACCCAGCCTGCAGACCTTACTGCCTTTGGGCCATTGTCTGCTCGCAGGCTTCATGAGCAAATCCGCTGGTTCTGTGCTCTTTTAGAAGCCAGTCTCTTGGTTTCCTGCAGGGAACCGTTCTTCTACCGCAGGCGTATCAGGATCGCCAGCAGCACGTGCGCCCAGTGCGCAGGCACCTGACGAGTTAGATCTGCTGGATTCTATTTCTCCCTTAAGTTACTGCCATGCAGGAGAAAAATCCATGCTGAGGAACTAGACCATGTGTTCCTGCAACCTAGATCCCCAGAGTCGCCCTTCACATTCCTGGGGACCGAGTGCTTGGCTTTAGTTTTTATTCTATGGGTACGCGGGCCCTGCCGGGAAATTTCCTTCCTTAAAGATCGGCTCAAATCAGTTGCTGCGGCTCATACTTAAACATCGCTAACTTCCATGAACAGGACACGGACGCACACACAAGCACGCACGCACACACACACACACACACACACACAGGCAGAGCTCACCCCTGCATCTCTATCACCTAACATGGGGTCTGGTGTGGAGCTGGGGCTCCATAAATGTGCTGAATGAGTGCTGTGACCGGGGAGCCCTAGGACCAGCCTGGGACCTGGATTGTCTTTCCTATGTGGTGGGAGGGCGGTGTTAGTGGTGGCAGCAGAGGCAGGCATCGTCTGCAGCCTCCCTGGGTCAATTATCTTTCACAATAGTGACTGCCGTGTCCTGACCGGTGATGACATTGCAGACACCTGCCCAATGGGGATTTCCCATGACTCTTTTTAGGCATAGCTGTCTACTTCTATTTAATTCCTCTGTGCTGCCACTTTCAAGTTTTGATTTTTGGTGGGGTAGTGATGGCACACACCTTTAATCCCAGCACTGAGGAAGACAGAGGCAAGCAGATCTCTGTGAGTTCGAGGTCAGCCTGGACTACAGAGAGAGTTCCAGAATAGCCAGAGCTATACAGAGAAACCCTGTCTCAAAAAACAAAACAAACAAAACCAAAAACCAAACAAACAAGTTCTGATTTTTGCTTTGGGGTTCCCCTTGAGAACTGCGACTTCTCAGCAGATGGCTCCTAAAGGCCTGAACTTTGACCTCCTCCACAAAGACCTCCCTGCTCCCAGAGCTTCACACCTTACACAAATGTGTTCTTGGAACTGAGCGCCCATGGCTGCCCACAAAGGAAATGCTACTTTGAGCACACAATGCTTCTGGGACAATTCGCCTCTGGGGCAGCCTGCAGGAAGGTCCAGCTCTCACCACCCTGAGCACAAATCTGCACTGTTAGAAGATTCTGGGGCTCCCGAGTCTACCAGGCACAAAACCACTGACAGCTGCAAGCGGCTGGTGCATCAGTGGAGCGGCTGGTGCAGCAATGGAAGGCGTCCCCCAGACACCACAGCAACAAGGCAGGTGCTACACACTGAAGGAGAGACATTTAGTCTCTCGGTGGCTTAGGTCTCCTGCCTCAGCCTGGCAAGAAAGTGCAGGGTAACACCATCACCAAACAAGGAACACACATGTGTCCTGGGCCTTCCTCCCAGCAGGAAGTGGCCTGGGCAGTGCAGCTTCTCCAGCACCTGCACCAGGTCAGCAAAGTGCTTTTTCAGATGCTGAAAGCCTTTGAAGTAAACAGCCAACTCTTCCACAGATCCTACAAAGGGATTAAGAGTGCTTTCTGAGTCACATAAGAGTCATACAGAGCACTGGGATAAAATCCTAGAGAATTCATACAAATTCCCAGAAGGTTCAGAAATTGTACCTAAACAAAAGCAGGCCATGAGCAAACTGTGTGTATGCATCAAATAAGAAACGTTTCCCTTTACTGAGCAATAACGGAACTACTGGGGCACACACAATTGGTCTGCTGCTATTAGACTAGGAAACACATGTGCTACTGAGAAATCAGACCGGTGGGAATTCAGGGGGTTTGAACAGAGCAGTCAACTGAAGGGCCCACACCCAGCCAGTGGAGAACATTCTTCCAAGCATGCAGTGACCATTTCCGAAAGTGACAGACGAGGAGGCCCAAAGTTGGGTCAGCCCCCAATCCTCATTCAATTAAAAGTTAAATTCTGGGAGGCTGCTTTCTCCTGGCCATGACTTTTCCTGGGAAAGCACACACGGAGCCACCGGTAATCAAACAGCTCCTTGAAGCAGCTTGTTTGCTCTCGTTCCTGAGGAGCTGTCTGCCAGACTCTGAGTTTCCAGAAGCCCAAAGTTTGTCCATTTTTCTTTCAGTTAAGAACAGTGCCCTGGGAGAGTGGGTCATTTGACTGGTGACAAGCCCACAAGGGCCCTTTCCTCAAGACAACTGCCGCGCATTGCGCCCTCTGTCTGCGCTCTATGTGCTAGAATCCAGTTCGCGAGCTTCGGGCAAGGGGCTGGAGGTTGAGGAAACACAGGCAGAGACAGACCAACACACGGACCTCTCTAATCCCTTCTTTAATAGCACCATGTAGGCTTAAATACACTGCAGTCAATGGCCAACAGGTGAAAATCCCATCCTCTGACCCTCTAAGCTAGGCACAGCTTCTAGTAACTTCAATTAGAAGGTTCTAGACAGGGAAGAGCAGCTGAAGGCCAGGACTCAATTGGTCCCAACAGACAACCTCTGTCTTCAGTGCTCAGCAACGGTGGCAGGCGCACTTCCTATTTTAGCACAGAATACTAAAAAGACATGCGCCCCAGGGGAAAATCTAACAGATGTCAGAACCGCTGGGCAGGGGGTAGCTCAGTGGTGGAGGACTAGCCTAACATTCTGGAGGCCCTGGCTTCCATCTGCAATGGTACAAACAAACAAACTGTGTCGTCAAGAACTGGTTCTGGCTTTTAAAAATTTAAAATCTCTCTGGATATGATAGTGCACGTGTGCCTTTAATTCTCTCACTGGGGAGGTAGAGACAAGCAAACCTCTGTAAGCTTGAGCCAGCCTGATGCACACAGAAGTTTCAGGCCA
This sequence comes from Chionomys nivalis, assembly GCF_950005125.1. Lineage (NCBI taxonomy): Eukaryota > Metazoa > Chordata > Mammalia > Rodentia > Cricetidae > Chionomys > Chionomys nivalis. Next base: position 32,341,651 of record NC_080096.1, on the reverse strand, counting down.
GTCAGATTTACATGGCAAGACCTTGTCTCAAAACAAAACATACATCCCCCAACAAAGGAAAACCAAAAACCGTTCCAGTTGTGTGTGTCCATGAAGAGTATGCCAGGGAGACAAGTGCAGGGTACTGCTGCTAGGTTTCAGAAAAAGCAAAAGATCGACCATGGCTGGGCAGTGGTGGCGCTCGCCTTTAATAAATCCCAGCACTGAGGAGGCAGAGGCAGGTGGATCTCTGTGAGTTCGAGGCCAATCTGGTCTACATAGTGAGTTCCAGGAGAGCCAAGACTATACAGAGAAACCCTGTCTTAAAAAAAATCTGCAGTGATACATTTTAATAAAAATATCTCTTCCCTTCTAAGAGACCTGAACTTTTGCTGGATCTCACAGCTGAGCTAATAATACACATCACAGTCATTTAAGACTTGGCCTGTGGGACTAGAGATGGCTTAGTGGTTAGGAGTGCTGACTGTTCTTCCAGAGGACCCAGGTTCAATTCCCAATACTTACATGGTGGCTCACAACTGTCTATAACTCCAGTTCTAAGGGACCCGACACCCTCACATAGACATACATGCAGGCAAAATACCAATGCACATAAAATAAAAATAAGTAAATTATTATTAAAAAGATTTGGCCTGCTGTCCTGCTGTGTACTCAGCCTGTTTAACCTGCCTTTAAGAGAACCATGTAACAACCAACCCTACCTCGCTTGAGTTCCATGTAATTAACTTTTTAAAAAATATTACTTCATTTATATGACATGTATAAACTATATATGAGGACAAAGGGGTGTCAGATTTCCTGGAGCTGGAGTTACAGGCAGTTGTGAGCTGCCTGTTGTGGGTGCTGGGAATTGAACTCTGATTCTCTTCAAGAAAAATAAGTGTTCCTAGCCACTGAGCCATCTCTCTAGCCCCCCCCATGTAATTAGCTTTTATACCTAAGCTAATGCAGAGTTTCAATCTTTTTTTGCTATAATAGTAATAGTAAATATTTTCTCCCCCCCATGTAATTAGCTTTTACACATAAGCTAATGCAGAGTTTCGATCTTTTTTTGCTATAATAGTAATAGTAAATATTTTCTCAGTGTCCTATGCATAAACCCCAACTCCTTTCTTCTTTATCTTGGAATGGAATGCAGATACTCTCACTCTGCCTATATTCTAAAATGGGAACAGCCAGGAGGTGGGTGTAGTTTGAGCTCTGCTGCAGTGGGAAGCGTTTCTACCTGTGTTGAGAGACTTGAGTCCAGGAGGTGTAGTCGGAGACTACTCATTGGTTTCCGGCTGCCCAGACCCAAATAATCACACAGAAACTCTATTAATTACAATGCTGCCTGGCCTATTAGCTCAGGTTTCCTATTAATCAACCTTTATGTCTTAAATTAATCAATTTCTACTAATCTGTGTATTGCCACAAGGATGTGGCTTACCTGAAAGGCTTCAGGCATCTGTCTCCTTCAGCAGCTACATGGTGTCTTCCCAACTCCGCCTACTCTTTCTCTTTATCCCTTCCATCCTGGCTATATTCTGCCCTGCCAAAGGCCAAAGCAGCTTTATTCACTAACCAATAAAAGCAACAGATATACAGAAGGACATCCCACATTATCTCCCCTTTTCTGTCTAAATAAAAGGTTTTTAACTTTTCTTAAATTGTCAAATATAAATGAACTAAATATTATAACTATAATTCTTGCTTAATAACTGTTTTTATATGTAATTTTACTATTTTAAAGTTAAAACCTTTTTATTTAGACAGAAAAGGGGAGATGATGTGGGATTCCCCTCTGTATGTTGTGGATATGTTTTATTACCATTGGTTAATAAATAAGCTGTTTCAGTATATGGCAGGGCAGGAGAGAACTAGGTAGGAAAATTAAACTGAATGCAGAGAGAAAGAAGGCAGAGTCAGGGAGATGTCATGTAGCCGCTGAAGGAGGCAGACACCATGTAGTTCAAGAAACAAGAGGTAACAAACCATGAGCCTTGGGGCAAAATATAAATTAGTAGAAATGGGTTAATTTAAGATGTAAGAGCTAGCTAGGAATATGCCTGAGTCATTAGCCAAAGCAGCTTTATTCGTTAACCAATAAAAGCAACACGTATACAGAAGGACTTCCCACATCAAAGAAGTTCCACTCCCCATTAGCCCATCCTGACAGTACCACACTAGCGCCTAGCCCTGCTGCGGATAAGCCAGTCCCATCAGGACACCTTGTCTCCCCCATACCAGCATACACATATCCAGGTGGGATTGGATTTTAGTTTGTGAATAGCTAAGTTATTTTCCTAGGTCAGTTAATTTAGTCTAGGTCAGTGGGATTCTCTGTTTTATAAAAATTCTTTCCTATTTTAGTTTGTTGCAAGACTCCATTCTAGGCAACAGGCAACCTTTCTGAAAGTCCCTGACAGTGGGGGTGACAGCCAAGCCTCAGCCTCAACTACTGAGCATCAAATAGAATTCCAGTTAATCGCACTGACGCTGGTTTAAATGACAATGTCCCCCACAGTCTCTGGAGTTTGAATACTTAGTCCTTATTGTTGGAGCTCTTTGGGAGACATGTCACTGGAGGTGGCAGTGAGTTTGAAGGCTTACACCATTCCAAGTTCAATATCTGTTTCCTGCTGTGGTCCCAGATGTGAGAGCCCTCAGCCTGTGCTCCAGTCACCAGGCCTCCACTCTGCATCATGGAGGAACCATAGCTCAAAGAAAGCCTCCTTCTGTAAGTGTTTCAATCGCAGCCAACAGTAAAGTGATTAACACAGGGCCTACCTGCTAAGCCATGTTAATCTGAGTAAGCCCTTCCTTTTCCCATTCTACAGAGTCACCATCCATTCCCTTCAGCTGACATGGAATCAGTACTGATTAAGTGACCCCTACTGATAACAACCATATCTCCCATCTAGAGCAGTGTAGGGGAACATTAACAAAGTACATAAAGTTCAGTATTCTATGGGAATATAAAGCCATTGGCTCTACCAGAAAATCACAATTATTCACATATAATTTTTTTTTATGAGACAAGGTCTCACTGTGTAGTCCAGATTGGCCTGGAACTGGCTAAGTAGTCCAAACTGACCTTGAACTCACAGAGATCTACCTGTCTCTGCCTCCTGAATAGCAGGATTAAAGGCATGTACCATACACCCGGCCACTTACAAACACATTTAGGCCAAATGGTCCATCAAGCAGGCAAACTACGCACACATGAGAAGCGGCTCCACCCATCTTCTGTCTCATGGTTATTGGCTCCCATCACTCAGCCATGATGAATTCCCAAGAGCAAAGAGCACAGCAGTAAATGGAGGAATGATCTTACCCAAAATAGATCTTTCACTTCCAAAGAAGCAACATTGTACAGTCTCCCATAAAAGCTACATTAAACATAAACACTGTGTCAAGGCTTGGGTGGGGGACGCAGAGGGCAACAGGTCCAAATGGCTGTCAAAGATGATGCAGAGTGAGACAACAGACTGAGGGAAGCTACTGTCTACTGACCACACACACACACACACACACACACACACACACACACACACACACACACTTTGTACTCTGGTCTCTCTTAGTGCTGCCACTGGTGCCTTCAATTTAACCCTTATACCCCACGAAGCATGAATCCTCTTCATTTCCAGAGGAGGCTGGATGAGGGAGGATACAATATGCCTGAGATTCCTAACCACTAAGCAGAATGGCAGGGAAGCTGCTGAGCCAGCCCAGGCCCAACTCGGAGGCTGCTTGTTCCTTCCTCAGTCCATGTGGGCTCTCCAGGAACCCATGAAGAGCAGACCCTCATCTGGCCAGCAGCATAGGAGCAACTGTGTCCCGTTCCCTCTATTCCCCGTCCCAACGATGATGGCCAAAGATCCGGCCACACAACACACGAATCATGGGAGTCAGAGGGGGCTGCTGAGAGGGGCTGGTCAAAGTGCAAATGACTCCCACATCATCTCTAGACGGGGAAATAAACCACAACGTGGGGTCAATTTATCAACGACAAACTAAAATAGGAAAGCAGCTTTAGAAAACAGAGAATCCCACTGACCTAGACTAAATTAACTGACCCAGGAAAATAACTTAAGATATTCACAAACTAAAATCCAGTCCCAGCTGGATGTGTGTAGGCTGGTATGGGGGAGACGAGGTCTCCTGACAGGACTGAGTCCCCTGTGGCTGACTGACTCATTCACAGCAGGGCTAGGCTGTGGCACTGTCAGGAGGGGCTAACGGGGAGTGGGACCTCCCTGCACTCAAGTCTCTCAACACAGGCAGAAATGCTTCCCACTGCCGCGGGGATCTCACGACACCCACCTCCCCTCTGTCCTGAGAAAACCAGGGACAAATTCAACCCCGCTAGTGACACCAAGTGAGCCTATGCCCCCCTGCAAGGCCACCTTCATTCAGTTACAGGACTATGAGTAACAGCATGGGAGAGGAGCAGCTGGCCCAGGACAGAGGAAAATGGCTCACTCTGCAGTCTGTACCTTAATCTTCATGGAGCCTATGACAGGGCAGCAATCCTGACTGCTTTAGGGTGAGTGTGAGTGTCCCCCAAGGTTCATATAAAGGGAGTTAACCCCAGTACAGCGGTATGAAGAGTCAGGGCTGTTACAGGGTGATTAGGCCACCAGGGTTCTACCCTCACTAACAGGATGACTGTCCTTACAACACAGCTTTCGGGGATCCTGTCTGCACCTTCTGTTATGTGAAGACACAATGGGGAAGGCATCTTTGGAGAACGAGCCGTCACCAGACCCCGAATGTGCTGGCTCCTCGATCTTGGATTCTCTGGCCTTTAGAACTTCAAGGAATAAATGCCTTATTTATAACTTGTGCATCGTAAGGTATTTTTGTTATAAAGATGAATGGACAAAGTTGATCAACAAAATAAGAGTTCCCGGGGCTGGAGAAATGGCTCAGTGGTTTAGAGCACTGCCTGCTCTTCCAAAGGTCCTGAGTTCAATTCCCGGCAACCACATGGTGGCTCACAACCATCTGTAATGAGGTCTGGTGTCCTCTTCTGGCCTGCAGACATACACACAGACAGAATATTGTATACATAATAAATAAATATTTAAAAAAAAATAAGAGTTCCCTTTTCAGACAGACAAAAATAATATGTTTTTAGTCATAAAAATAATATACACTCAATCTAAAAACCAAATCAGGTGTAGGGACATGGCTGAGTGACTAAAAGCCTTGCCAAACAAACGTGGCGACTTGAGCTCAATTCTCTGGCCCCATGGCAGAAGGAGAGCGCCAACTCCTGAAAGCCGTCTTCTGAACTATACACATTCTCTCTCTGTCTCTCTCTGTCTCTCTGTCTGTCTCTCTCTCTTTCATGCAATAATAAAGGAACGGTTTGACATTTCTCTTACCTAAAGTTAATCACTACATTTTGGTGGCTATTGAAATCTCTTCTCATTGATATGCATGGGACTGTGTATGTGTAATTCCACTTACATATGGCCCTAATTACATGCTGGTTTATAACATAGCATCCAGGACATACTCTATGTCAGTGAAAAAAAAACTTCAATAATCCTTTTTTTAATTTATTTATTTTTAAGGTAGGGTTGCATGTAGCTCAGGCTGGCTTTCTGCTTCCCAAGCACTGGGATTAAATTCTATCTTTTATTTTTCTTGACACAGTGTCTCTTTATTATGTAGCCCTGGCTACCCTGAAACTTGTCATGTAGACCAGGCTAGCCCTGAACTCATGGAGATCCGCCTCCCAAATGCTGGAATTAAGGTGTGTGCCTCCATTCCAGCTCTAAATTTTCATTTTAAACAGCCACATTATTCTCCTGCACGGTCATATCATTATTTATTAAGTGGCAATTATTGTCTCTAATGTTTTCCTTAAAATTTTGAAATATTTCTATATTTTTTTTTTAGTGTATGTGTGGGGGTGCATGTGCCATAGCAGTTACAATAATGACAGGGGATAACTTTTGGGGAGAGTCTGTCTTTTCCTACTTGAAACTGGGGATCAAATTCAGGTTGTCAGATGTGGTGGCAAACACCCTTTTTACTGAACCATCTTTCTGGCTTCCTATGTTCAGTTTTCCAAGTCACCAAATCAATTTTATTATGGTAGGTTAAGCCAATTAAGACAAATGGCAAGTTTAAAGAACAGTCTATGAAGCTACAAGAACATTTGTGTCTGATGCGGGTTTTGTAATAGTTAAGAATGGAGGAGATGGGTGGCGTGGTACATGCCTTTAATCCCAGCACTCAGGAGGCAGAGGCAGGCGGATCTGTGAGTTTGAGTTTAAGGCCAGCCTGGTCTACAAAGTGAGTTCCAGGACAGGCAAGGTTGTTACAGAGAGAAAGCCTATCTTGAAAAAAAGAAAGAAAGAAAGAAAGAAAGAAAGAAAGAAAGAAAGAAAGAGAACATAGTAGGATTTCTCTTTGTGCCTGTCTCTTGTGTGTATGTTCGTGTTCATGTGTAGATGCACTAATACTTACATACATGTACCTGCTTTTTTTAAATAAATATTTACCAGGAACTTATTACATGCTAAGAGCTGTTCTACCAGATGCACAGGGTCCTTGGATAATGCCACCCACAGTATAGTAGGGGACACTGACAGACGTAATGGGGACGGCCAATTTGAATGGCTGAGTGCTCTGGATGAATGGAGGGAGGCACAGCTTTCTAGAGAAGGAATGGGTGTCTGCAGAGACTGCCTTGGGTGAAGTGACTGTCCTGTAGGGTGACACTGGACAATGCAGACAGTCACGCCATGCTCAGGAGGAGACCTGGAATCTTCAAGGAGCAAGAGTGCATGGCTGACGAGCAGCAAGGGGCACAGACGCTGGAGAAATGACGGAGGGAAGTAAGATTTTGTAAGTCAGGGAGGACCGCAGTCAGCGTGTATCGTGAGAGCTTACAGTGCTAATGAGACACCATCCTGCTTCCGATTCCAGAAGACTGCCCCAGCTGCTCTGAGAAAGGCCTCCGGGAGGCAACAAATCTGCAGACAGCCTAGGGAAACGGTTACTGGTCCAGGGCAGAGGAGCCAGGACCTTGGACAGTGGTGCAAGGAAGAAGTGGCAGAAAGAGGCGTTCTTAAGTGGGGGCGGGTATCCTGTCGGGAGGACGACAGACAAGGAAGGCTCTGGGCTGTGGCTTAAAGAGCCAGGGAGGCTGGTGGGAAGGAAAGGAGAGAGAGGAAGTGGTTTACAGACGTTTTCTAAGTGATTCACTGGGTTTATCCATAAATACTCTGGTGTGGGGGAGTTAAAACCTTTTTAACGTCTTTGTAAATTATCTGTGTTTAACATCACAACTAACTTTGTGTCTTGACCTTGGGTACTGTAGCTAACTAAACTCAGTTACAGTTCTAGGAGTCTGGATTTCACATATTCTCTGGGATTTTCTATGTGTGATCAACGAAGAGAGCAGTTTAACTTCTTTCTTGATAACCTACATCCCGTAAGGTCCTTTCTTCTCACTTTGCCACCACCTGGAACTTCTAGGCGTGGACCCTGACTGCAGACATGTGGGCTATGGCTCCCTGCAGGTGCCCTACATTAGGACAGGGACATTCAGCCGGGTGGTGGTGTCGCACACCTTTGATCCCAGCACTCGGAAGGCAGAGGCAGATGGATCTCTGTGAGCTCCAGGCCAGCCTGATCTACAGAGCACGTTCCAGGACAGGCTCCAAAGCGACACAAGAGAAATCCTGTCTTGAAACAACAACAACAACAACAAAAATCATAGAGACATTCCTTTCTTTTGATTAGTTCTTTGAGAATTTCATACAATGTATTTTAATTGTATTCACACTCCCTTAAAAAGAAGCTCCTTTCTGACTGCCCAGCTGTTTCTTCACAAATAGAGGTTGAACTTTCAAACACTCTTTAACTGATGGTGTCAAATAGTTGGTTTACTTCCTTATCTAAAAAAAATCTTTTTGAGATAGCATCTTATGTGTCTTAGGTTGACCTCAAACTTGCTACAAAACCAAGGATGACTGAACTGATCTCTGCCTCCAGCTCCTGAGCGCTGGGATAATAGGTGTGTACCATTAGGTCTAGTTTATGTAGCCCACGGCCTCAGGAACGCTAAGCAAGCACTTTAGAGACAGCCATGCCTCTCAGCCTGAATGTTTGTTCGCTTGGTTGGTTTGGGGGTTTTATTTATTTATTTATTTATTTATTTATTTATTTATTTATTTATTTATTTATTTATCTGAGACAGGGCTTTTCTGTGTCACAACCCTGGCTGTCTTGGAACTCACTTTACAGACCAGGCTGGCCTCAAACTTACGGAGATCCGCTTTCCTCTGTCTCCTGAGTACTGGGATTAAAGGCACCACCACCCTCCCAATCAGACAGGATTTGTAGATAATTAATATGGGAGATTACATGGACTGATTTTGAACTCTATTTGTCCACCGGGTTTAGGAGGTTTTAGGCAGTCTTTCTTCTAATGTTTGTCTGGCTAGCACTCTCTATCCAGCACCTGATGCCCAGCTGCTAAATTCTCTAGTGTTCTCAAACAAGCCCCCAGGAGCTGTTAATTTAGCAGATTGCTTCTTTAACTTTCTCTTTTCTTTCTTTCTTTCTTTCTTTCTTTCTTTCTTTCTTTCTTTCTTTCTTTCTTCCTTCCTTCCTTCCTTCCTTCCTTCCTTCCTTCCTTTTCTTTTCTTCTTTTTTATTTTATTTATTTTTTGTTGATTTTTTGAGACAGGGTTTCTCTGTGTAGCCCTGGCTGTCCTGGAACTCACTCTGTAGACCAGGCTGGCCTTGAACTCAGAGATCCACCTGCCTCTGCCTCCCAAGTCCTGGGATTAAAGGCGTGCGCTACCACTGCCTGACCAGATTGGATTGTTTTGGCAGTCCCCCCTGCCCCAATACACTGACTCCTCTGTACCTCCATTTTGTTATTTTGAATTTAAGAACGCAGTTACCGTATTTATTCATTTACTACTCTCGCTGAGACGTTCCCCTTCCTATTACTTTGAGCAGCAGTGTCTGCCCTGACTTTGCAGGTCTTTGGTAGGATGTCTGTACTGTCCCAGCCTTGGCAATTGTTGGTTGCCTTTTCCCATGCAAGCTGAGATTTCTCTGGTTATTTATAAGATGATTAATTTTGGCTCATATCCTGGGTATTTTAATATTGTGTTATGAAACCTTAGGTCTTGTCTGAAGTCAGTGGAGGGTGTTATTTTTGTTTTAGGAGACAATCAAGCAGGCTGGGTTTGGGCAGCAAGTCCTGACCAGCTTTCTGTGGGCTGTGGTTTCACTGCCGGCTCCACTTTCAAGCCTTTGCAGGCTCGTCTTCTGCATGCGCCACCCAGTGTCCAGCTGACACCCCAAGAGGTTCTCTGTCCCTCAGAGCCTTTGTTTGGAGCTGCTTTCCCAAGCACCTCATTCCTCACTGGTTTCTGCCCTGTGCACTATAGTTCCTTGGGCCTCTGTTCTTGATCCTTTGGCCAAAATGCCAGGGCCTCAGTTACCAAAGTCTATGATGAATTCTATACTGCTGTACCCAGATCTGGGACAACCTGCAGGAAAGCAGAAAAGCAAACAAACAAAACAAAACCCCAACTCCATCCTCTTGAGACCTCAGCTTCTCTACCGCCCTCACTGCCTCCACTGTCATTACCTCCACCACCTCCGTGGGACTGCTCAGGGCAGGACACAAGGGGAACAAAGACGAAAACACAACCGTGGGAGTCCCCCTCTGCACAAGCCTTAGGAGCACCCCCCCCCAGCCATGAGATTCCCCCTCTGCATGAGCCTTGGGAGCACCCCCCCCACCCCCGGCCGTGGGATTCCCCCTCTGCATGAGCCTTAGGAGCACTCCCCCACCCCTGGTCGTGGGACTCCCCTCTGCATGAGCCTTAGGAGCACCCCCCTCCGCCCATGGGACTCCCCTTTTGCATGAGCCTTAGGAGCACACACACACACACACACATACACACACACACACACCCGCCATGGATTTCCCCCTCTGCATGAACCTTAGGAGCACACACACACACACACACCCGCCGTGGATTTCCCCCTCTGCATGAGCCTTAGGAGCACCCCCACCCCTGGCCGTGGGACTCCCCCTCTGCATGAGCCTTAGGAGCACCCCCCACCACTGGCTGTGGGACTCCCCCTCTGCATGAGCCTTAGGAGCACCCCCCACCACTGGCTATGGGACTCCCCCTCTGCATGAGCCTTAGGAGCATCCCCCCCGCCCCCCAGGCACAGCCAGAGGCCATTTCCTAGAATGGTTTGCTCGGAGTCCACGGCTGGGTTGTGGGCTTCCAGGATGTGGGACACGGAGGGAAAACTGGAAGCTCACTGTCAGCCTGGTAATACATTAAGTTCTGGTGTTCTTCCCAACCTGTCGGCAATGACTAATGTCCCAGAGTCCTCAAATAGCTATGGAGTGCATTCTGTCCAGGCCATTAGCGGCACTCGGTGACAAGAGACATGGGGAGTGCATCTACTCCTTATCTAAGATGGAATCTTGCTTTCCTATGTTTAATTACTCCGGCTAAAGAACGGACATAAACTAGGGATTAAACCCAAAGCTGTTTTGCTAAGATACTAAAGCTTTTCTGGCAATGGGGTATGCCCAATGCTACAGAAAGTCCTTCCACATAAAACAGTCAAGTGGCCGCTGAGGAAAGCCTGCCTGGCTCTTCCGGCTTTCAGGAGTGATGCAAAGCAGAAGTCTGCTGGCCAGTGTTCCTCGAGAGCATGGCTAAGACGGAACTACCTGAGGAGTCTCGCAGGTGAAGTCAGGAAAACGGAATGCTGGGTAAGATGAGAACTGGTCCGAATCTAGGTCTGAGTCTGTATTTGCTAAGCCCTCTGGGAAGCTGTCATAACAAAACCCCTTGTTTTGTACGCTCATTTAAAAGAAGCTGGGGCTGGAGAGGTGGCTCAGCAGCGAAGAGCATGTACTGCTTCCAGAAAACCTGCGTTCAGTTCCCAGCGCCCAGGTCAGATGGCTCACAACTGCCTGAGTCTGCATCTCCAGGAGAGCTGACGGATCAGATGCCTCGGCCATGATGGGCGCCAGCATGCATGTGCACAGACCTACCCAAGTACACACAATTTAAAAGCTGACTTTTGGCCTGTGTTGCATAGTTTTGTGTCAACTTGACACAAGCCATAGTCATCTGGGGAGAGGAACTCTGAATTGAGAAAATGCCTCTATAAGATTAGCTTGTAGGGCACTGTCTGTCGGGCATTTTCTTAGTTAATGCCTGATATGGGAGGGCCCAGAGCACTGTAGGAGATGCGAACTCTCATAGGCAGTCCTGAGTTTTCTAAGAAGGCAGGCTGAGCAAGCCAGCAGGTAACCCCCTCTGCGTGCCCCCACCCCCTCACTGCCCAGGCTTGTTTCATCTCCTACCTCCACGTTCCTGGCCTGCTTGAGTTCCTGCCCTGACTTCCTTCAATGATGGACTATGGCTGGACGTGTGACCCAAATAAACCCTTTTCTCTCCTAGTTGCTTTTGGTCATGGTGTTTATCACAGTAATAGAAACCTTGGCTAAGAAAAAACTACACCTTCTGGTCCACAGCTATCTGCAAATTAAGCTTCGTATACTTTATAACTCCGGGAGAGATAGAGGGGAGGGACAAAGATCCCCTTGAAAATGAATGCAAAGAGAAAAAAACCAGGAACTACGTGGACAAGATGGGCACTGGCACCAGAATGCCCGCACTCAAAGTCCAGCTCGGACATTTACTTGCTATTTGATGTTGGATAAAGCACTTCCCTTCTCCGTATGTCAGTTTCTTAAGCTGAGAAAGCAGGGAGGGGAGATAACCGCATCTATCTAACTTGGCTCAAGTGGAAGAGCTGAGAACTGTCTGACACACAGTGACGTCCCATAAATATTAACTGTCCCCTCCTCCTGTTTCCAGGCAAGTGCTGCTTGTGGCATGCCTGGGTTATGGCTTTTGCATGTAGAGAAGAGTATGTAAGATCTTAATGTACAGCGTGATGAGTTACTGTGCGAGGGATAGTCCCCTAACCCCTACTTAGGTCACTGGAGAGAACATTCCAGTTCTGAGATGCTCCCACCACTGCCCCGGCTATTATGGAATTCAATCTCGTATTTCTCCTTACTGTTCTAACATTGAACTGTGCATCTAAACAAATATGGTTTCATTTTGCTTTAGAAGTTCATACAAATGAAAACCAGTGTGTATTCTCTATTGTCTGCCTGCCTTTATTAAGACTCACCCACGTTATTGCTGGGCATGTAACTCAGTGGCAGCGCACTTGCCTGGTGCACACTTGCCTGGCACACACAAAGCCCCAGGTTTAATTCCTAGGCCCACAAAAATGAAATAAAGTACATAAAACATTTCTTGTGTCTTAGAGCAGGGCTTGGCAGCACACATCTGCAATATCAGCACTTGGAAGGCTGGGGCAAGGGGACTCCTGCAAGCTGGAAGCCAATCTGGACTACACAGGGGGTCCCAGACAGCTAGAAGTGGGGGTACCTAGGAAAGCCAGATGTGGCAGCACAGGTCTGTAACCCAGAGGCAGAGGCAGGGGGATTGCCACAAGTTGAAAACAGCCTGCTTTACAAAGAGTTTCCATAGAAGCCAGGATTCTTTCTCTACAGCAAGGATCATGTCTCAAGAAATAAAAATTTAAATTTAAAAAGGCAAAATAAAAACAGACTTACTTAACTATGCTGTCAAATCTATGTATAACTTGTTCATTTTCTTCTGTTCCACACCAATGACATTTGCATATTCACAGCTGTTCCCATATGTGGGTTGTTTTGGGGTCTTACAATTCTGACTATTGTCTGGGACTGGGAGAACCACCTCCCTGACCTGAGGCTGGGTCAAAGGGCAGAGTGCCAATTAGTGTGTCTTGCACTGTAAACACAGGAAGGGAGGAAGTGTGCCTGCTTGTGATGGTCACAAGCGCACAGGCAGGTATGGCACGCCCCTCCTGAAGACGTGGGCATGAATGCAAATGTGTAACATATATCTGAGTAGATAATAGCATCCATCCCTATAACGAAGGTGTCTAGAGGTGGCATTGCCAGGATATGTGGGGTTCACTTATTTCCACACCATCATCGTCTTTTTTGGGGTGACTATACAAACTTGACTTCCCACTCAGCGGAGCCTTGCTTCTGCTCCATCGTGGTCCCATCAACACTGGGACTGTCACGCTATCATGTTTTGTTGTTCTGTAAATGGGTAGTGATGTCTCCGTGGGATTCCAGTGTTCACTTTCCTGGATACTAACGTACTTGAAAACCTATCCTTAGGTTTATTGGCCTCTTTTGGAAATGCTTTTTCAAGTCTTCTGCTCATTTCTGTACTGGGTCCTTCATTCATTTTGTTTTGGTCTGGTTTGCTTTGCTTTGTTTTTTGAGACAGGGTTTCTCTCTGAAGCCTTGGCTGTCCTGGAACTCACTCTGTACACCAGGCTGGCCTTGAACTCACAGAGATCTGTCTGCCTCTGCTTCTGCCTCCTGAGTGTTGGGATTAAAGGCGTGCACCAGCACTACCAGGCGGAGTTGTTCATTCTCAATGAATTTTGTAGTTCTTTGTTCAAGAGGCAAATCCTTTGCTAGTTAATCACAATGCAAATTGATTTTTCAAGCTGCCTTGGCAATGCCTTCAATGGGTCTTTTGATAATAAAAATCCTTAGTTGTAATGTATTGAGTTGATCAATCTTTTCTTGTAATATACAGATGCGATTTGGAGTTGTTTAAGAGCTCTCCCTTGTCTTTCCACACTACTGGAATGACTTTTCACACACCTCAGCATTTTGGTGGAGGCACCTCAAGCACAAATGGCATGGAAACACATGGCTTGAGATGGTGGTACGGTTAGCAAAGGCAGAGTGTGGGCTCGCGAGCTGGGCGGGGATGGATGGGCTCTGAACAGGTGACTGTGTTTCAGGACAACTGGGAAGTCAAAGCTGGTGTAACGGATAAATGACCGAGGAACCCAGAAAGCTCCTGTCACAGCGCTGACACAGAGCAGGCCTTCCCATGGTGGGTAGGTGGTGGCAACATCTTTCCTTTGGTCCCTCTCTACAACAACTGCCTGAGCCTCGTAAACACGAATGAATCATGGGTGAGGTCAGCGAATGAGACTGACCACCCTCCAAAGGCCAGCCAGGCCTCCCTGGTATTCAGGGTGGTGTCCTAGAATGAAGTGGACCATCTTTACCTAGTCAGTCACACAGGATGAAGTGGACCATCTTTACCTAGTCAGTCACACGGGATGAAGTGGACCATCTTTACCTAGTCAGTCACACAGGATGAAGTGGACCATCTTTACCTAGTCAGTCACACAGGATGAAGTGGACCATCTTTACCTAGTCAGTCACACAGGATGAAGTGGATGAAGTGGACCATCTTTACCTAGTCACACAAGGATGTCCTTTCCCTGGGGCAAAGTTGTTCTGAGCTCCCCCAGGGAGGGGAGGAGGAAGCTGAGGAGCTGTCCTTCCTGCTCTGCCATAGAACTGAGGTATGGGATAGGGGGACTGCTTCAGACAGGGACAGCCACCTCCTGACCTCAGTGAGTCTGGGTCAAAATAGCGAGTAACAAACAGCATGTCCTGCACTGTAAACACAGGAAAGGAGGGAGTGTCTGCCTGTGCCTGGCACAGGCAGGTGTAGCCCCTCCCCCTCCAGGAGCTCTCTTCCTGAGCCCAGGGATGTGTAAGTGATCCTGCACAGAAGGACATGTCCTCAGGAAGCTGCCCCAGCAGCAGCCTGGCATTCTACAGGTGATGTAGGTGCTTAATCGTGCTCAGAGCCGGTGGCCTCCCAAAGTCCTCTGCCCTACTCTGAGACAGGGCAGGCACTCAGAGACCAGACAGCCTCTCACTTGGAATGCGACACTTCTGTGTGGGAACACCAGCTGCAACTTTCCAGGCAGATCTTTGTTTTTTAAAGGCAGGGTCTCACTATGTAGCCCTGGCTGGCCTGGAACTCCTCATGAACACCAGGCTATCCTCAAACTCATGGAGACCGACCTGCCTCTGCCTGTTCCCCCTCTGCCCCTGCATGCCCAGCTCAGTGTTCACTTGTAAAACAAATGGAAAAGTGTTTCACACTGCGCCCCTCTTCTGCTCCCTCCATGGTGAAGCCCCTGGAGACTTTCTCATAATGCTGCAGCCCTCTTGCCCTCCCCCATATCCCCAACTCATGAGGCTTTACTACAAACATAGCCAATACTAAGGGCTGGGAAGACGATAGAGGTGGAAGAATTGGTACCTGTGCCTAGGGTTTGTCCAGCGGAGTCAAGGGAAAGAAGCAATGAATCTGCAACACAAGAGGACAAGTTCATGTCTTTCTTCTTTCATCAGTGCCCGCTGGCTCCACCCATACCCTGCAGCGGGCTAAAAGCACTAGCCCCTCCCCTTCGGCCACTCCCTCCCTTATAGTCATGTTTGTTTACTGTCCCCCTCCCCAATAAAACCCTGAAAGTAGCCTGTAATTACTTATAGCATATGCTGGAATGATAAAGTGGAGATGCCAAAGAAAGGGAAGCTATAATAGCGGGGAAGATGTTAGTGCACAAAACACATGCCACCAGGGCCTTTGCACACACAGCAGGCAGAATCAAGGTGTGAGCTCTGAAGCAGCCAAAGCAAAGGAAGAGAACAGTTCCAGGATTCAGCACCCACAATGCATTCTTCTTCCATCCAATCACACGGTCGGGAAATATTTGCTGGGCCTCTATGGTATGAGGATAGTATGATACAGAAGTCAACAACAACAAAAACAAAACGTGGTCTCCACTCTCGTGGGTCTCCTTGTCTTTCATCTTGGAAAGAGTTGTTACCAGAGAACTCTTGCTAAGTTGTTACTTAGCAAGACACTGACAAAATTAAAAGCAAGAAGAGAGACTGCTGTTTGTTTTAAGGCCAGAGGGTGCTGGACAGGAGGGTTTCCCTGGAGAAGAAGCTGGCCCTTGGGCTGAGAGTTGAAGGATGTTGAGGGTCTAAGGCAACAAAAATGGAAATCCCAAGCAGAGAGACGGCCTCGTGTAGAGAGAGACCTGCAGGAGGAGGGGACCACATGTTTCAGAGCAACTCGAAGACCCGAACTCTACGTAAACACCGTACTTTCCTGTGAGTCTTAGAGAGGGGACCAAGTAAAGCTGACATTGCTTCTCCTTCGACATTTCCCGAGTTTGTAGCTGGGAATCTTGTGTGGCTGCCTCTTGACATATGACCCAACCTCAAATGATGCTATAAGGCCATGCACAGGTCAGCAGTTACACGGTAAGGGAAACCAAGATGAGGTGTGAGCCACAAACAACCCAGACTCAAGAGATCAGGTCCAAAGGCTCACTTACTGCAGAGTGCAGGCTAGACCCATACTGAACATGTGTGTACAGCCACAGCCCACTCTGCAGTATCTTCCAGATCGCATGGACATGTGTGTACAGCCACAGCCCACTCTGCAGTATCTTCCAGATCGCATGGACATGTGTGTACAGCCACAGCCCACTCTGCAGTATCTTCCAGATCTCAGTACACACAGAAATTCAGCATAGACATCATAACTCTAAAGAATAGCAACCGGAGCTAGCATAGTAACTCAGTTAAAGCAGCCATGACAGCTGCTCATTCAAGGCTATGTCATGAGCGCCACACCTGACACTAAGAACCACTGCAGAATTACAGCTGGACAACAAACCCTTCAGGCAGTCTTCAGAGAGATGTTCGCTCAGAACTGTGGGACAGCGAGCGGGGGAAGCGGCTCCCGAGAGGATCCAGAGGCAAGCATCCTGCATCAAGGGTAAACCACGTGCTCTGAAATCCACCAAGAGAAAAGCAGGGCTGCCTGCTCTTTAGAGAAACGTGGAGGCGCCAGCAGGCCGCTTGATGAACAGCTGGCCATCCCATCTGCATAAGCCGTGTCTAACTCAGGAGTGCTACCCCTTCGTCAGCATGTTTTGTGTCTGTTTCCTCTCAGGGAGGTATGCTCCTCCTTTTAAAGCTGCAGCCTGGGTGAGAAGGAGAGGTCTCACTGGCCTGGAGAACAGGAAGATCCCCAAGGAGTTGACTGCCCAAGACAGCTCAAGAGCCGGGCAGATGACTCAGTAAATAAAACACTTGCTGTTCAAGTGTGAGGAGTGGTGTGTTGAACCCCTGTGAAAATGTGGGGTGGGTGTGATGTCTGCTATGATTCCAGAACTCAGGAGGCAGAGAAAGGGATTCCCAGGGCAAGCTGGGTAGCTAGACTAACTGACTCAGTGAGCTCAGAGCTCAGCTGTCTCAGAAGATAAAGTGGAGATCAGGGGAGACACCTGATGTCAACCTCTGGCCTGCACACACATAAACACACACATGCACGCGCACACACACATACATAGACCACACATACACGCACACATGGACATATACACACATCACACACACGTGCTCATACACACATGTACACACACAGACATATATACACATTACACACATACACACACATGTACACACACATGGACATATATACACATCACACACTCATACACACATGTACACACACATGGACATATACACATATCACACACTCATACACACACATGTACACACATGTACATATATACACATCACACATGTGCACACTCATACACACATGTACATATACACACGAAAAAACACTAAAATTATAAGTACCCAATTTTCATTGCAGTTGACATATTTTTCCAATTATAATTTACTTTCTTTGTATTCATAATCAATCTTGATTTAATCTTTTTAAAAATTTTTTGATCCAAACATTTAAAAAAACAAACAAACAACTGGACCTTAACTAAATATCTAAAGAACAATAACTATTGACAGTGACTGCCTCTGGTGGTAGACTCTACAAAATGCCTGCAGAGAACATATGTTATTTGTATCAAGGGAGGTAGGGGTGGTTGGGTACTGGTGTTCACTGGAGTCCACACTACTTAGCTTGAGGTGGGAGAGCACTGCCTGAGACCAGAAATGGTGTGTGTGTGTGTGTGTGTGTGTGTGTGTGTGTGACAGAGAAAGGGAGTGGGGGAGAAGAAAAATTTAGAAATAATTGCTCCAGCGCAAACTTGCTGGTGTCGAAGCCAAGGCATAGCAGATTCCTGACCTCTTTCATTGTTTGCGCTGAGGGTTATTCAGCTTTTCACTTACTGGGATTGTCCTGTGAGCTCAGACCAGCTACATCAACCCCTTGGTGAAGCATCCCTCCCTCACCTTCTTCTTCCTTCCTTTCACACACAGTTTATCCGTTGGTCCTGGGGATGGAACCCAGGGCTCTGCACAGCGCGGCAATGCTCCTGCACTAAAATGCACCCCCAGGCCCCTTCTCGCAAATATTACCAAGCGCCAATGCCCAGTAAGAGTGGTTTCTGCCTTGCAGACCAGGAAGGTGGATGAGCTGGAGGAAGCGTGTGACCAAGATCCTGGGAGGGAAGCCCCAGGCAGGTGGCTGTCTCCTGGGGAAGCAGTCACTGCAATGGCCAGGAGCATGTGGAAGTTCAGATGACGCGAGCGAGAGGAAGTGAGTGACATATTCATGTTTTGTGTAAGTTCGAATGAATTTTGTTTTGAATATTAAAGGCACAGCCCAGAAACGGTTCGGCGATTCATTATTTGTGTTTATTCTAAAGGATGTGAGATTATTTTAGTTATAAACCACGGTGACAGCTCACGGGAAAACTTAGCATTCGACAAAGCGCGAGGTCTGCTTTGCAAGCAACAGAGCAAGAATCCAGACTTCTCCCTCTGTAGCTAACAAATATGTCATTTTCACTTAAGCGGTCCAGGCCGCAGCTGTTCCTGGCTCCTAGGCTGGGGGCGGCCATGTGGCGTGTTGCACAAGTGACCTAAGAGAATCGCAGACCAAAGCGTGACAGAGCTCACTGAACAATGAGGAAAGCTAGAATTTACTGGGTGCTTTTTATTACGGTCAGATGTTTCCTGTGTCTGGTTTCCGAGGCAGAATGGAGAGAATACAGAGGAGTGAGGAGGATGCAGCTGGACGTCTTAGTTTTGGCCGGGGCTTCGCAAGCCCCAGGCTTGTGTGAAGGAGCCGCACTCTGGGGTGCCGCTTGTGTGAAGGAGCCGCACTCTGGGGTGCCGCCTGCCTGTCACCCTATACATTCCACACATCTGCATCTTCTGCTATCCAGCCCCTGCAAGCTCCAGGGATGTAAGATGGGGAGAAAACAGATCGTGTCCAAGCAAACAGGTAAAATACAAACAGATAAAACTAACATGTTCCTGTGACAAAGGACAGGAAAAAGAGCAATCAATATGGGAGATTTCACTCCTCCGTAATGCAGAACTATTAACAAGTGCACGCCAGCCACAGTAAGAACACCAACAAGCAGACAACAGTAAGACCAGGAGAGTCCTTACTCTCAAGAAATCCACACGTAAGTCGGGGTGGTGGTGGGAAATACCATTTAAATAAATGGCCGGAGTCACTTCTGACAGCGGCAGTTGGTGTAGAGAATATTAAGCAGTGTTAAAAGGCCAAGGATGGACAAACAGAAATGATCCATAGCGTGTTTGCAGCATGTGGGCTGAGACCTAAGACAAGAACCAGGGCAGGAAAGGGCTACAAGGGAGTCCCTGGGGAGGGAGGGAAAGGCTGGAGCCTCCCTGCATTTAAGGAAGAGAGGAGGGCCAGCTGCTGGGGCAGAGGAAGCAGGAAGGTGGGGCATGTTGGAAGAAGGAAAAGGCCTCGTGGAGAGATGTGTGTGTCCCATTCAAGAGCAGAAAAGAAGCCTTTTAGAAAAAGAAAATTTCAATTGTTCAAGTTTTTTTTTTATTTGTTTCTGTTTTTTTTTTCCCCCCGAGACAGGGTTTTTCTGTGTAGTCCTGGCTATCCTTGAACTCGCTCTGTAGACCAGGCTGGTCTCAAAGTCACAGAGATCCACCTGCCTCTGCCTCTGGGATTAAAGGTGTGTGCTGCCACCACCTGGCTTCGGGTATTGTTTTTTTAGATTTATTTATTTTTTATTTAATGTGCATGAATGTTGTGCCTGCATGTGTACCACACAGGTCCCCGTTGCCCATGAAGAAGACAACAGATGCCTTGGACACTGGAGTTACAGAGGGTTGTGAGTCAAACACGTGGGAGCTGGGAACTGAACCTGGGTCCTCTGCAAGAGCGGCAAGTGTTCTTAACTGCCGGGCACTCTTTCCAGCCCACGTATGGTGTTTGACTTCATACAAGTTCAAGCACCATTTGTGTGCCTGGCGCCCACGGAGGCCAGAAAAGAACGTTGGATCCCCTGGAGACACAGACGGTTGTGAGCTACCATGTGGGTGCTGGGGATTCAAGCCAGGTCCTCTAGTAAAGCAGCCAGTGCCCTTACCACTGAGACAACTCTCCAGGCCCCAAGAAGTCTTTTAAAACCAAGAAAGTAGGCTAAGCAGGATGGAGGGGAATGTGCCGGTGGCAGAGTGCCTGGCCAGCGCACATAAGGACCTGAGCTCAATCTCGACATCATCAAAAACAAAACAAATGAAAGTTTCCACAAAAAAAAAAAAAAGTGAGTAAAGAGGTCTGGCTTGTATTCTCAAATATAAACTTTGGCTCCTTTATAGGAACTGAGTTGAATGCCCGGCCAACAGAGTAGAAGGGAAATCAGGGGAGGGAAACTGAGGCAAGGAGGTGGACACAGAGGAGACACAACATTACAGATGAGAAGGAATAGTGTCTGAACCAAAACTGTGATGTTTTGGGGGAGAGGTGGTAAGGGAAGGCGCTAGAGGCTCTTAAAGGGCAAGCTTCCGGGCTTGCAGCTAACAGAACAGACAAGAGGACCATGTGCACAGCCTGGGCTTGTGCAAACTGATGCTGACATCTCTGTGATGGACAGGGGCCTGCTGATGGACCACTGAGGTGGTCTGCTTACATGAAGGCCAGCCACGCACTGATGGTCCATCAGTGAGGCAGATGGGAACTGCCTTCTGGAGACAGGTACTGAGGAGCACTGAGTATTGGGGAGCTAGTAGCCATCACAGCAGAGAAGAGGGGAGGCTGGGGAGAGGAGCATAGGCCAGGCTAGGAGTGCGGTCCTGCAGTCCAGGCTCATGGAAGGGACAGTGAAGAGTCACATGATGCTCTCAACAGCAGGACCACAACACATTCAAAGGACAATTTAGACAATGGGTCTAAGCTGGAGACACCAATCTGGCTTTACAAAGAGCCTTCAACCTGGCTGGGGATGGATGGTGTTAGTGGCCTGCTAGGAGAAATGATACTTTTTTTCTTCTTATTGTTTGTTATTTTTTGAGACAGGGTTTCAATATCCCAGGCTGACTTTGAACTCAGTATTTACTAGAGGGTGACCTTGAACTTCTGATCCTTCTGTCTCCCAGTGCTGAGATTACAGGTGTTTTCCACTGTGCCTGGTTTTATGGAGTGATGGGAATCGAACCCAGGGCTATGCGCACGCTAGGCAAGCACTTTCCCAACTGAGCTACAGCCCCAACCAGAGATAATAACACAGCCACCCGTTTCCTTTCCAGTTTCCCCTACTCCCTCAACATCTTCCTCTCAACCTCATCCCACCCCACTCCACCCCCAGAAAGCAAACAAACTTGAATAAACAGAATCACTGAAGAAACAGAGGGAAAGTGTGTGCGGAGAGAGAGCCAGAAGAGACGAGGACTGACGGCCAGAAGGGCGCCCAAACGTGGTGCACAGATGGCAGCCAGACTGGAAAGATGGAAGGGAAGGGGTCCTGACTTCACTGGGGTCAGGTTTTGTCCGACAGTCTGGGCCAGTTTCAAGGAAACTGCAGAAGTGGAAGCTGCAGAAGCAGTAAGCTTCTCCGAGAAGGTTCCTTTAGATTTTATTAATTGAACATAGCAAGCGTATGCTCCAGAGCCTTTACCAAGTTCAAGAACTGTACAAAGGCCGGTGGAATGGCTTGGTGGATAAAATGTTTGCCGAGCAGGTGTGAGAACTGGAGTTCGGATGCCCAGAACCCAGGTAAAATCCCAGGAGGCAGAGACTAGAGATCCCCCAGACAAGCCAGCTAGCTAGACTAGCCAAAACTGGCAGCCCAGTAAGTAGAAAGCAATTGAAGAAGACACGTGACACAACTTAGGGCTTCCACACGCGTGTGCACCTACACGCACCTACCTACATGTAAACAACCATACACAAATGGACGCACACAATGCTCTCTCTCTCTCACACACACACACGGGGCGGGGGGGGGGTACAGAGAGATCAAACATAGTCCCTGAAAACAAAGAACATCTGAACTATTCTATTCTGGGATCACAGAGTCAACTACCAGCATCACAAGTCCTGAGCGTCGTGGTAGGCGCTCAGGTCTAGGGGTTTTCACTGGGAGCAATTAGGAAGCTGTGGAGGAACAAGCACCTGAGCCGGGTATAAGGTGACCAGGCCACAGTGACAGGGCAGGAATGAGTAAGCAAACGCACTGAGGCGTGGGAAGTGAGGCGTGAGGCGGGTGAGGTTCAGAAGGGTATGATCATCCCTAATTAATATCTCAGAGTCTCTTTCAGGAGGCAAGAAGGCATGTGACTAAGGGAAGCAGTCAATACAATGATTAAGGTTTTTCTGTTTTTTTTTTTTTTTTTTTTTTAAGGCTTTAACACACCAAAGACTATTTTTAAAAAGTGAGTCACCATGAAATTGAGGGGAAAAACCTGCTATGTCATACCACCAGACAAAAGGCACTTGGCGAAAGACTGGGGCAGGACAGTCCCTGGGGCATCAGCACACACAGGGAGAGCAGGAAGTCTGGGAGGAGCTGGCTCTACCAACCGCTGCCCTCAGAGGGTGGCACTGTGTACACACCTGGTGTGTGAAGAAGCAGCTGGAAGGAAGATGAATGCAGGCACGCGTGGAAATGGAGAGTGACACACTAGAAGTGAGCTGTGGGGCTTGAGGGGCGTGGGAAAGGTCAGTGAGGCTGCCCTGGGAGAAACGGGTGAAGGGAACGCAGACTAGTACTGCCTCGAGCCAGTCAGGGTCCAGTAAAGTGGGAGATGACTGAGAAGTCCTTACACTGAGTCTCAAATGAAAGTCAGCCAAGAGCATGGCTGAGGGACAGAGGGGCACAGGCTGGAGATGACAAACAGTTTCTGCTGTTGGTAGGGCCCAGCCCGGGCACAAAGGAAAGTCTGGACGCGTCACTGAGGGAACAGAGAGCAGAGCAGGAACCTGAAGCTGTCTGATGGCAAGACACGGCCCGCAAGGTGCCAACTTTGAGGCAGACTATCAAGTCTATCTAGGCTCTGTTCCCCTCCTTCCGCCCCACTCACTATGGCTAGGAGCTGATTTCTCCTGGGTAAAGATAAGGTATGAGCCGAGTCTCACCTGAAACCCTGAGACACAACAG
Source organism: Chionomys nivalis (assembly GCF_950005125.1). Taxonomy (NCBI): domain Eukaryota; kingdom Metazoa; phylum Chordata; class Mammalia; order Rodentia; family Cricetidae; genus Chionomys; species Chionomys nivalis. The sequence goes on along the minus strand of NC_080096.1, from coordinate 32,318,323 downwards.
TTCTAGCTCTTGTCCCTTGCTATGTGTGCATACATGTTAGTGTATGTGCATGTATGTGCACATGCATGTGGAGGCCAGAAGACAACCTTGCATGACACTCCAGGGATCGGCCTATTTCTACCCCCCTTTCCCCTCCTTTTATACACACTCCAGGGATCAAATTCAAGTCCCCCATGCTTGTTAGTGAAATCCTTAACTGACAGAGCCCCCTCTCCAGCCTGTGGCAGTGTTTCAGATTTTAGAACATCTGAATGCTGCACAAAGCAAACATGACTAGCAGCCCACCACTGTGAGGCTTGGAGGCAACAATGCTGCAAGGAAGTATTTCTGCCATGAATTTTTACACTAAATATACTCACATTACTTTAAATCAGATTTGTAGACAAAGGACTTTTTATACTTACCTCATGCAAAAAAAAATGCTTTAAAAATTATTAAGGGTGGTAGAGACAGCTCGAGTAAATGTACGTGCTACCAAGCCTAATGACCTGAGTTCAATCCCCAGGGCCTGCATGTGGAAGAAGTGACTTCTGAAAGCGGTCTTCTGACCACTCCCCGCCCCCCCACGTGTACATATACATGCATGTTCTCACACACGCGTGAGAGCATGTACATACATGAGCATGGGCACACACAAGCATCACACACATGCACAGAAAATAAATACAATGTAATTTTTAAAAAGCAGAGTTTTAAGGCTCATACTGTGATGGAGGGACCATCTACGAAGGTGGGCTTTGTTGGAACCTGCTCGTGAGACACATCAGGCATGGAGGAAACCTCAGTGCACGCAGGGGCTGATGACAATTTAGTCATCGCCTTCATCATCATCATCACCATCACAAGGTGGTCTTGCTGACACAACAGGACAGCGATACACAGAGAAGCAGAGAGAAGGGAGGGATGGGGGAAAGGAAGGCAGGAAAGTAGGCCAGGGTATGGCTCTGAAGCCTGTTAGGAGTCTGGATTTCATCAGCTGGAAGAAGAGAGGCAGAGAAAGGCACTATAGCTTTTGCTGTTGTTTTGTTTTTGTTTTAGTAAGCTGATGATGTCAAGACCTTTGCTTCAAGAAAACCATGGTAATGGTGGTGTGAGACAGAACACACACAGGCAGGCAGGCATGTTAGGAGGACAGAACACACACAGGCAGGCAGGCATGTTAGGAGGACAGAACACACACAGGCAGGCAGGCATGTTAGGAGGACATTCCAGCAAACAGGTGAAGGATGTGAGCATTGAGCATGGCGCTGGGGTGGGGGGTGTGGTGCAGAGGATGAGATGGCAAAGGGAAAATGGGAGGATCCGATTAGATGCAGGGAGGTGAGGACTGAGGGAAACTGGGATTGGGGAGATGGCAGGAGCAGATGTGGGGAGGTGAGGACCCAGGGAAACTGGGATTGGGGAGATGGCAGGAGCAGATGTGGGGAGGTGAGGACCGAGGGAAACTGGGATTGGGGAGATGGCAGGAGCAGATGTGGGGAGGTGAGGACTGAGGGAAACTGGGATTGCAGAATAAAGGAGTAAAACACTCTAGAACAGACAACTGGCAGCAATGCTAACATAGCAGAAGGGCAAGAGCAGCTTGGAAAGCTTCCTCTGGCACTGCGGTTTGAGCAGGGTTTGCTCCCTCTGTAGCTCAGGCTGGATTTTAATCCCCGCTGTGAGGTTCCAGAGGGGGTGGGAATTTAACACAACTGTAGTGGCAGAGACACTGGGAGGTGAACAGGGTTAGCAGAGGACATCAGGATGCAGTCCTCATGAATGGATGGTCGCCTTGTAGGAACAGAGAAACCAGAGCATCACTCATGCACACAATTCCTCCCATCCACGCCTGCGCAGCTTCAGACTGTCTCACCTGACAAGGACCCCTGACCCTGGACCAGGACCAGAAACCGCTTCACTTTATCGTTGACTTGTTCGGTGGTGGCAAGTTCATAGCCAAGAGAAAATGAAACTAGATACCTGTGCCCGGCAGTTAGCCAACCGGTGATCTCAAGAGCGGGTTAAGTAAGTTACTCTGGGTGGAAGCCACACAATCTCATATGCCATGGAGGCGAAGAGTGTGAAGGGTCTGCTGAATTGTGTAGTCAGTGGAGTAAGACACACTTAAGAGACAAGTGGAGCAGTCTTCTGGGTGTGCCTGGGACGGTGTCTATAGCAGTCAGTAGATCAGGAGGACTCTGATCTATGGATGGATTGATTCCTACATGGCTCCATACATGACGGTGTTAGTAGGGGTGGTAAGAAGTAAAACGTGGGGCTGCTGGAAGAAGTGGGGTCACTGGAACATGTTCGTGGGGCTGTACCTGGCCTTCTTTCCTGTATTCCCTTGCTTCCTGTCCAGCATGAAGATGCTCTTGTGTCCCACCCCCACCACCACAATGTCCTTTCCTACCATGGGCCCTGAAATATGGAGCTGAGTGATCGTAGACCAAATCCTCTGAAACCAGGAGCCAAAGTAAATTCTTCCTTTTAAGTTGTTTCTGCCATGCATGCTGTCCCAGGGACAAGAACAGCAGTTAACACACGGAATGAAAATATGCCCACTGAATTCAGTAATAAGATCTTTGGTGACAGTCGCTTTCATTGTGGCTGGACCCACTGAAGGACTGGAGTAACCCACGAACTATAGATGGTCAAGCAGTAGAACAGGAAAGTAGGGAAGAAGCCGTCTATACAATTGGTTATTGATAAAATCTGAGTGGGTGTCAGTCAGGGAAACTAAAAGGGAAGGAATCAATCACCCAGTTAAAAATGGGTTTCAGTCGGGAACTGGAAATCTTTCTCTTCAAATGACCACTAAAATTTTTAAGCTTTGTTGGCTACATCAAGTCTCTGTGACATATCCCACGATTTTGCTTATTTTCACACTTCTTTGGTTTTCTGCTTAAGCCCTTAACACATAAAGCCATCTTTAAGTGAGGCCACACGAAAGCAGGCTACGGACTGCATCTGGCACAGAAAAGAATGTTTGCAGCCTCCGATTAATACACACTTCCTCCTAAAGACCTCCAAAATGATGAGGGGAAAAAGCAGAAGTACACAAAATCAAAGAACAGGAGAGAAGACACCAGCACCAAAATTTAGAAGCTGGGGATCAAGTGGAAAGCAGGATTCAGCAAACGTCCCCCATACTGGGAAGCATTGGGTACCACGGAAGAACAAGTGAAGATGTAAACAAGGCACCAACTCATAACTAGGAACTGACAGGCAAGACCATAGGGCATCAGAAGAAAGTTTCTCACATAAAGACAGGAGACTGAAACAAGTGAAAACCAAAATGGAACCACCATAAATACACGGGGAGATAAAAAGCTTATAAAGCAAAATATTGAATATCAATGTAGAAATTTTACTCATGAGTCAATTAGAAGATACCACTTGAAATGGTACATTTAGGGAATGGAGAGAGGGTTCCAGTTTTGAAAGCATATACCAGCTTTGAGGACCTAAGTTCAATTACCAACACCCACATGGGGTGACTCGCAACTGCCTATAATTACAGCTCGAGGGGATCTACTGCCCTCTTCTGGCCTCTGTAATATTGGAAACAAGTTGAGGAAAAATCTCAGAGTATAGAGCTAAAGGCCAGAAACAGGAAATGAGATTTTTTTTTTTTTAATTAGAAAGTATGGTCGGGGGCTGGAGAGATGGCTCAGAGGTTAAGAGCACTGACTGCTCTTCCAGAGGTCTTGAGTTCAATTCCCAGCAACCACATGGTGGCTCACAGCCATCTATAGTGAGATATGGTGCCCTCTTTTGTCATACAGGCATACATGGAAGGAATGTTGTATACATAATAAATAAATAAATAAATCTTTATTTTTGTTTTTTTAAAAAAAAGAAAGTATGGTTGGAAAATGAGAATGCCTTACTGAAAAAAGGGTACCAAGCCACATGGCTAAACATGGGTACAAATTATGGGTTAATTTAAGTTGTAAGAGCTAGTTAGTAATAAGTCTGAGCAATAGGCTAACCAGTCCATAATAGGAAGGAAGGAAGGAAGGAAGGAAGGAAGGAAGGAAGGAAGGAAGGAAGGAAGGAAGGAAGGAAGGAAGGAAGGCTGGGAGGTGGTGGCACATGCCTTTAATCCTAGCACTTGGGAGACAGAGGCAGGAGAATCTCTGTAAGTTCAAGACCAGCCTGGTCTACAGAACAAGCTCCAGGACAGTTAGGGTTATGCAGGAAAACCTTGTCTTGAAAAATCAAAAAAAGTAAAAATAAAAAGTATGACATCTAGAATGAGAGCAAATAAGAAAAAGGTAGAAAGGAAAAATTAATTTTTAAATCAATAAAAATTTCCTAGGTTAAAGGGCCTGAGGTTTTGAGATTTGTCTATTTTTGTTTGTTTTAGCTTCAAAGGGTCTTTGACGTTGAGGAGATGGCTTGGTCAGTAAAGTGCCTACCACACAAGCTTGAGGACCTGAGTTTGGACCCCAAGCACGCATGTAAAAGTGGGCTGGGGTATGTCTACTGCCCACCATTAGATGGTAAGACACCACTCATTCTGGATGCAGGACACAGAGAAGTCTACCTGAACCAACCAGGAAACACTCTCCCTGCTGGGTGATGTACACAGGCCCAGGAGGTGCCATACAGGCTGCTGGGGGTGGAGGGGAGCAGGAACCAATGGTCTTATCTGGCACTGGACCCTGCATGGCTACACTATGAAATCTTCCTGGGAAGAAGCACCTACCGGTGTAATTGTGGCATGATAGGATATGCAGCTAACCAACCACTTTCTGATTAGATATGAGGCCCCTGCCACAGGATTTCCTACGGCTGCTGTTTTGCTAATCCCTCACGCTATCAAGCTGCCTTCTAAATATTTATGTTTATATTTATGGATCTGTGCTTCTCTCAACTTTGGCAAGAGAAACTTCTCTTTGCAGTGGGTAGTGCTAATGCAGAGACCCATACCTCATCAAAGTGCTGAATCTCAGCTGTGTTACTGTGTATGCATCAAGCTAGGCCTGTCAGTGATGTAGGATTCTTCTCTGTGTGCTATGAATATGCTTTATTTTCACTGGTTAATAAAGAAGCTATTTTGGTCTATGGCAGGGCAAAATATAGCAAGGCAGGAAATCCAAGCAAAGATAGAGGAGGAAAGAAGGTGGACTCAGGTAGACGTCATGCAGCTGCCGAAGGAGAAAGATGCCAGAACCTGACTGGTAAGCCACAGCTTCGTGGCAATATACAGATTATAGAAATGGGTTAATTTAAGATATAAGAGCTAGCTAGAAATATGTCTGAACTATCAGCCAAGCAGTGTTGTAATAAATACAGTTTCTGTGTAATTATTCAGGTCTGGGTGGCCAGAAGACAAAAGTTCAGTCTCTGTTTACATAATGGTGCCCAAACATTTGGCAAGAATATCCACAGAAAGCCTAAGAAAGGTTGGGGGGCTTCTAGAACCTCAAAAATAGGAGTCAATTATGACTTCTTGGTAGCCATATTTTTTCAGATAGGCTCTGTTTGCTGGTGGCTATCAGGGGTACTGTTCCTTTAAGAGATGACTTCCTGGTTCATGCTAGTGGCAGAAATGGCGCTGGTTCTTTTGGGAGGTCCTACTAAGGAGCACTTAAATGGCATTTGTGAGCAGAGTGCTACAAGAATCTTAGTAGTGGTGACATAGGCCCGCTGTGTCCCTGGAGCTGGGCTGGTAGATATGACTTGCAGAGCTGAGGTAATATACTTCCACCATACTGAAAGTCTGAGAGAGGTGGGGCCAGCATCCAAGGCAGCAGCAACCACACCACTTACCATTAAAAAAAAAAAAAGCCACTCCTTGTCAGAAAAGGATTTCAGATACACAATAGGACAGATTCAGACAAAAAAAGACCTCTAAACGAGACACAGTGTGTTTTAAAAAAATGTACATGGGCTTGGGAGAGAGAGGAGAGTATAGACAGTTATAAAAAAATTAGTTTTAAGAAATAAAACAAAGTCTTTAAAGAGACAGTAAAAGTAATATTTTTAAAAGCAACATAAAAATGAAAAATACACAGAGAGTCTGGATTATGTAAACTATTGTGTTTTCTTCAAATTTTTTGATTGTTAATAAGTTAACTGCAGAATGACATTTGATTCCTAAGCTAAACCAATATAAAGGTATCTTGACTTCAAAATCTGAGCCTAAGGATATGTTACTTGGAAAAGAAATTCTGCTTTTGTGTTCACAGAAGATGAGAACCTGTGGATTCCTTCCAGGCTAATGTGGTTTTATGGAACAAGATGCCCTGAAAGGTCTCCATGAACCCTAAAAATACTCCTCCAAGAAACATCAGGAAGCAGTTTGGAGAAAACTCTGCCCAAATTCCCAAAGTGATTGTTTATAAATGTTTGTTTTCATTTAAAGGGGGATATGATGTAGAGATGAATACTTTGCATTGGTATGAATCTTGGTCTATTGATACAAATTTAAGGTCGATTTTTGTTACACTGTGTATATGTATTTCTACTCTTGTTTAAGGAACCATATTTATGCATCTCGTTTAAAAACATATTATAGAGTTAAGAAATACAGATTAATAGTCATCTATAATAAACTTTTAAGTCATGTTAGTTAGGTTTTCAAGATATGCAGAGATATATTTCAGTTAGATAGATAATCTTCAACACTCAATGCCCTACAGAATATGGCATTTAAAAGGTTTTAAGAACTTAGACTTTTCTTGACAGTGAGATATGTCTGCTTCTGGCAGCACCAATTGCTTCAGAGAGGTTGATGGGCACTGAAGAAACGCGTTATAGAATTTTGCCTTCAATGTGACAAGACTAGCCTTCTGGGCAATAAACTGCTCTTGCCTGGACTGCTTGATGCTATGCTGTATGAACTCAACATGGAGGACCCACAGAAAAGTGACTGCAGAATTTTCTAAAAGATAGAATGGTCCCTCCAGGGTTCCTGCTTTACAGAAGAAACTGCCAGAGATTCCGCAGGACACAGAAGAAAGCAAATGATGAACTTTGCCAGTAGAAAGCAGAACAGATCTTCAATTCCCTGTTTCATGAAAAGTCTGCTGGATACTATGGGCCTATAGGCTGAAGATGGATGCCCCAACATTACAGAAGAACTTTGGGTGACTGTTCAGGAAGTGAGATGTCTCTGTCAATTCTAGAGTTCTGAATTGCTTACAATGCACTTCCTGTTTACTTAGGTAACGTTATAGCCTGCTGGGGTCTTTGATGGAGTTAAGACAGGTAGTTAATAGTTTTCCTTAGGTATGATAAAAGACAAATTAGATATGAAACTTTAGACTCACAAAGAAATGTGACTGAATTTTTTTGTTTGTTTGTTTTTTGTTTTTTGTGTTTTGTTTTTCGAGGCAGGGTTTCTCTGTAGCTTTGGTGCCTGTCCCGGAACTAGCTCTTGTAGACCAGGCTGGCCTCGAACTCAGAGATCCGCCTGCCTCTGCCTCCCAAGTGCTGGGATTAAAGGCGTGTGCCACCACCGCCCGGCTTGTGACTGAAATTCTTACTGGATAACGTTTGTATATGTAACTTTACTACGTCAAAGTTAAAACCTGCCTTTTTATTTAGACAGAAAAGGGGAGATACTGTGGAATACCCCCCCCCCCCGTATGCTGTGAATATGTTTTATTACCATTGGTTAACAAAGAAGCTTCTTTGGCCTATGGCAGAACAGAATATAACAAGGTGAAAAATTCAAGCTAAGACAGAAGAGAAAGAAGGCAGAGTCAGGCAGATGCCATGTAGCTGCCAATGGAGAAAGATGCCAGAACCTTACTGGTGGGCCACAGCCTCGTGGTACTATACAGATTAGTAGAAATAGGTTAATTTAGGACATAAGAGCTACCTAGCTCTTATATCACAGACTAGGAGTCAGAAATAACAGAAGAAGAGCTGTGAAATCCTGACTTCTGGACAGGATGTGGCTGTTGCAGATGTTATCCCACAGCTAGCTACACAAGAACAAGTCAATCAAAATTCTAGCACGGATGAGGGGGAGGTCTCTGAGGCCCTGTCCTTGGTGGAGGAGCTACTGACAATTGGTAGCTGCTGATGAAGAGACAGTCACTCTTCTTTAGGGGTGTGGCTCACTGTAGGTTGCCCATGCCTCAGTGGGAGAGGCTCCACAACCACGTACACATGGGCAATGGTCTCAGTGAATTACTAATAACAGCAAAAAAAAAAAAAAAAAAGGAGCATGTGAAGCTGGGAGGGGAGGGAGATGGGGTGGGTGGGACTAGGGGGAGTTAGAGGGAGGTAGTGATGGATGGATACATTCAAAATATATCATATAAATGTACTTTTAAAGAATGAAAGATTAGTTTTTAAAAATATGAAAACAAAACATTGAACGTTATCCATAAGAGACTGAATAGCCTACAGTGATGGGGCTTTAAATCGAATTGATCTGGTTCACACACACACACACACACACACACACACACACACACACACATATCCTACAGATGTAAACCAACAGGGCCAAAAATAAAGGGTCTACTAGCAACCCAGATGTCTCTCACCTCATCACACCCAGATGAATGGCTTATAAAATACTGTAAGGCATTATTTTTGTGATTACTTATTCAAATACTATCTATAAAAAGAATTAACCTAGAATCACAGATGGGGCAGAAATGATGGCTCAGTGGTGAGAAGTATTTATTCTCCTGCAGAGAACTTGGGTGGGATCCCCAGCACACACAAACAGGCAGGACACAACTCCCTGTAGCTGCAATGCGATGCTACCCAGTGCCCACTGCTGGCCTCTGCAGGTATTGCCCTCATATGGTGAACACACTGATAAACAGGCATAAACCTGCACATATCAAATTAATATCTTTTATAAATATTAGAATAAAAGATAATCCAAAGACAAATGTTTGGACCCAGCTCTAAAGTGCTATAAAAAGAAATCTGGAAGAAAAATAGGATTATTCAAATAAGAATTGGCTATCAGAAATTATTAAAGATGTAATTACTATAGATAGTAACATGATCACTTTATTTTATTTTTGTAAATTATTTTATTTTATGTGTATGAGTGTTTTGCCTGATGCATATCTATGTACCATGTGTGTGCCTAGTGCCCATGAAGGCCAGAAGAGGGCATCAGATCCTGTAGAACCAAAATCATAGAAGGTTGTGAGCCACCATGTGGGTTCTGGGAATCAAATCTGGGTCCTCTGGAAGAGCAGGCAGTGCTCTTAATTTCTGAGCCATCTCTATTCTCTGACTGCTTTATTTCAAAGAGCTATATGGGGTAGAGATGTGCTCTCAAGTACTTGTGAGTAAAACGACAAGCTTCCCAGCATTTGTTTTAAAATATAAATAATAAAATGGTACAAATGTCCACAAGAGCAAGGGCTGTATCACACACACCACACACACACACACACACAGGGGCCCTTGGATGGGGAAGATGCTGAAGTCTCTGCCTCATGACATTCTGTCCTCCACCTGGGAGAAAGATGCCCTTGACAGACATTGAAGGATCATGGTACCCACTTCATCCTCAAGAGGGAGCAGATAAAGAAGGAACAAAAGGAAAGGTGCTCAACAAGGTTTTTATTTTATTTTTTTTCTATGAAATCTTAAATGTTCATTAATTTAGTACACTTCCTGAAGTGTTAATCTAATTAATCTTTATCAATAAAAATCAGGAGTCAGAAGTAGGAGTAAAAACTCAAAAGATCAGAGAAGCAGAGGAGCAGCCAGTCACCAGTGACTTAAGCACGGCTTCTTGTAGCTGCATTTTCCTGGGTGGCCTCTGTTTGCTGGCACAGAGCAGAGGCGCAGCTCCTTTAAGAAAGACTGGGCTTCCTGGTGCTGGGAGCGCTGACAGCTCTTTCAGGAGGTCCTGCTACCAAACACTTAAATTAGGAATTTATGAGCAGTGGGAGGAATGCTGCTCGATGGAGGCACGGACCTAGAAACTTCCCAGAGTTGGGGTGGTAAACGTGTCTCTGCCATGAGACTAGACTCTCAGGGAACCAAGCAGGAGAGCCAGCACCGGCATGCCATGATCAAGTTACACAGCCGATTTTTGTTCACGCAAACAGAAAAAGTTACAGACACATAGTAAGGACAGATTCAGACAAATATGTGTAGGGTTGGGAGAAGAAAAAAGGTCAAGGAAGTCCTTAAAAAAAGAATAGGGTAGGGCTGGAGAGATGGCTCAAAGGTTAAGAGCACTGGCTACTCTTCCAGAGGTCCTGAGTTCAATTCCCAGCAACCACATGGTGGCTCATAACCATCTGTAATGAGATCTGGTGCCCTCTTCTGGCATGCAAGCATACATGGAAGGAATGCTGTATACATAATAAATAAATTAATTTAAAAAAAAAAGGATAGGGTAATAAAAAATATAAGCCACATAAAGACGGAAAACACACAGAAAGTCTGGATTATATTATTGTTTTTTTCTTTAAAGTTTGGGGCTGCTAAAAGACTGTGGATTATGAAAAGTGCTATATTAAACCAACCTATATATTTTACAATTATCTTGACTTCAAAATTTAAGTCAAAATATATGTTACTTTGGGGGAGAGGTTATGCTTTTATTTCCACAGAAAATGAGAGGTTCTGGATTCATTCTGGGTTAAGAAAAATCAGGTTTGATCGAGGAAGACCCCCTGAAAATCCTGGCTACAAACATATAAGAAATAAACCTAAAAGAAATACAAGACATATGATGTATATTTTACCTGCTCAAACACAAAAAAATCATCTTTGGCTGACTTGTGTACAATGTACAGTCTATACTTGTATTAATACACACATGTCTGCTATCTCTAAAAGTTTATGTTTTGTCAGAGCAAGGAAACTGGACATCAACAAAAACAAATGGCCTGGTGATACAGCATCTTAAAACACCTCTGCTGCAGTTTCCTCAGAGTTCTACAGGCAAGAAAAGCTTAAGTCTGCTGGTTGAGATGATCCAGACTCACAGCCTACTCCAGCCGAAGACTTAACCATTATCCTAACTTTTCCCCAAGATGCTTCAAAGATTACCAGCACCCCTAAATCATAAGGAAGTAGTCCAGAAAACTACACAGAGATTCCCAAAAAATTTATGGATATTTATTATTATTTAAGGGGGGTTGGTTGCAAGCTGTTATTGGTAATAGGAAAAAAGCTAAATGAAAAGATTAGATTCAAGGATTTCTTTCGAAAAAGAAAAGGGGGGTATAGAAATAGGACAAAAGGACAGATTATTGAATCTACTTTAATCCAAAAAACAGTTATTAATCTCAGGATATTTTACACCGGTATGGATTTTAATTAAGTTATTTATGTTATGCTGTATGTATGTTTCCACTTGTTTGGGGTATTGTGCTTATATAGCTCATTTTAAAATGTAATGTATAATTAAAAATACAAATTAATAATCATCTAAAATAGCCAAACTTATAGTCATGTTAGGTATGTTTTCAAGGTCATAAACAGATATTTTTTTATGACAGTGAGACCTGTCTGCTCCTGGCACCACCAATCTACTTCAGAGAAGATGTGGGGCATTGAAAAAACTCCATATGGCGTTCATTTTCTTTATGGCAAAAGCTAGCCAAGTGGGCAAAGAAACTGTCCATGCCCCAATTGTTGACAGTTACTGTCCAAACTGGACCAGCAGGACACAAAAAAGGCTGAATTCTGTCAAGACAAGGTAGGACAGTCCTTAAAAATTCCCTGCTTCAAAGGCAAGTCTGCCAGATATGGTAGACCTGTAGGCCAGAGTTGGATGCCCCAGAGTTATGGAGGAACTCTGAGTGACTGTTGAGGCAGCCTAATGTCCCTGTCATTAGGAAACATTTCACCCTTCTGTGGTCTTTGATGGAGTTGAAGACTAGAGAGTTATAGTTTCCCTTAGTTATAATAGACAGTAAATTAGATATAAAACTTTAAACTTAGCAACGTAAAATAAATAATAGAGTACTTTCTCTAATTTTGCCAAATACAAATGGACTGGACATTGTAACTGTAATTCTTACTTGATAACTGTTTTTATTGTATACAATTTTACTATGCTAAAGTTAAAACTTTCCTTTTTATTTAGACAAAAAGGGGGAAATGCTGCAAAACAATATTTTTGTACATTATGAATATTTATTACTTTCATTTGCTAATAAAAATCTGATTGGCCAATAGATGGGCAGGAGAAGATTGAGTGTGACAGCCAAACTAAGAGAATTCTGGGAAGATGAAGGGCAGAGTCAGAGAGTCTTCACAGGCAGGGAAGCAAGATGAGAATGCTGTACTGAGAAAAGGTACCAAGCCATGTGGCTAAACATGGGTAAAATTTATGGGTTAACTTAAGTAAGAGTTAGTTAGTAACAAGCCTGAGCTATCAGACAAGCATTTATAATTCATATTCAGCCTTGAATCAGTTTTTTGGAACTGGGCGGTTAGGACAGGAAACATCCATTTACACCATAATATTTGCAGCAGTACTATTTCTAATGATCAGAAATAAAGAAAACTAAAGATCCATTAATGCATGTGTGGATAAGTAAAATGTGGTTATTATTCTATTAAAAATATCACAGCCACAAAAAGAAATGAAGTGCTAATGGGTACTATAATATGGATGAGCTCTGAAATACAATGCTAATTGAAAAAAGCCAGCATCAAAAGTTGTATGATTCTGTTTATTATATACACAATGCTAGAACAGGCAAGTTATCTGTGGTTAGGGAACTACTGAAGGAAAATGGGTCACGTTACACACACACACACACACACACACACACACACACTTTACCAACCTTGCATATGACTTCTTATGGAAGATCATAATATAAATTATTTCCATTTAAAAACTGTTCTGTCAGTGGTTGAGATGATATCTCTCTTAACTGTTAGAAACCTATATTTATTTTATATTTATTTATACCTTAATATCTTCAAAGTAGACATTTGGCAACACAAACTAAAAAGTACGTTTTGCCCATTGATAGTGAATACTTTATATTAAAAAAGGATTATTATCAAAACATATTTCTTTTGAGGTTTATATAAAAATACCTTAACAAACAGTACGTGGTTCTTATTTTGAGACCAAATTTTGGACAACTGCACACACATGGTAAGTAAGCATCACATACCATAAATAAAATCAGAGCGTGCAGCAGCCCGCCAAATTCTTTATTACATTTACTCGTTTATTTGGGGGTGCCTGTGCTATGACATGCATGTAGAGGTCAGATGACATCTTTCAGGATCCGGCTCCAGCTCCTCCTCTACCACGTGGTCCTGGGAACTGAACTCAGGTCGTCAGGCTTGGCAGCAAGCATCCACTGGTTCATGTCACCACTCAAGTCCACCACGTTTCCTTTTATGAAAGTAAAATTATGAGGTTTCTGTGTCTAAGTACGGATACGTCACATGTGTGGGTGGTGGGTGCCCACAGAGGCCAAAGATGTTGTCAGATTCCCCGGAATTAGAGTTACAGGAGGTTGTAAGGACTTGACATGGGTCTTGGGTCCTCTCCAAGAGTAAAAAATGCTCTTGACCACCGAGCTACCTCTCCAGCCCCCTCAAGTCCATCAGGTTTCTTACTGTTCCTTTGTAGTTTCTGCCACTCATTCCCAGTTCACTAGGTTTTTTAGTTTGTTTTTGTTTTTTGAAACAAGGTTTCTCTATATAGTTTTGTCCTAGAATTTGCTCTGTGGACCAAAATGGCCTTGAACTCAGAGATCTGCCTACCTCTGCTCCCAAGTGCTGGGATTAAGGGCATGCACCACAATGCCTGGCCAGTTCTTCTTTTTCAATTCTCTATAACCAGAGATCTGTTTTCTGTTTAATTTCACATAAAGGAAATGACATGGTTTTTATTGCTGAGCATTATTCTATTCTATTCGAATTTTCTTATCTACTTATGGACCTTGAGATGATTCTAATAGTGTTGCATTAGAAATAAAACTTCTGTGAGTCAGTTTTCCTAAGTTCTGTAGGAGCATATGGTCTCATTTTCTTTGGATAAATATCAACGAAGGGAAAGTATGCACGATGTGACATGTGTGCTCTTCCCATATTAAGAACATGAAAAAATACTTTCTAAAGGAGTTGCATAACATTTTTTTGGTTCTGATCCCTTCCAAAGACGAGAGTTTCGATGCTAACACACGCACGAGAACAATGCATGGTCAGTCTTTTTCATTTTAACCCTTCAATCAAACATGGGATTTTAGTTTACATTGCTATATTATCGAAGGCTAAAAAAGTTAATCTATTGTAAAGCAGAGGATAACCAGGCTACAATCCACAACTTCAGAAAGGCTGAGTAGCAAGGAGGACCCTAAGAGGAACGCATGGATTTTCCTGGGAAGGGGAAATATATGAGATCTCCTGGGTAAACTAGGGGCAGGGTGGGGGTGGGATGGAGGGGAGGGGATGAGGGATGGGAACATCGGGTTGATGGAGTAAGGGGCAGCATGGAGGGGGAGAGTAATGAAAGAGATATCTTGATAGAGGGGACCATTTGGGGGCTAGGGAGAAACCTAGCACCAGGGAACTCTTAGTCAAAGATGACCCCTGCTAAGACTCCTAGCAATAGTGGAAGGGTGCCTGAACACATGAGCAGGCTTTTTGCAACCTATTCCCCATGTTGGGATGCTCAGCCTTGATGCAGGGGGAGGAGCCTGGTCCTGCTTCAACTTTGTTTCCTCCCAGGGAGGCCAGCCCCTTTCTGCAGCCCCTTTCAGCAGGTGGAGGGCGGGGTAAACAGCAGGTAGAGGGGGAGGGAATGGGAAGAGCCAAGGGAGGGAAAACTGCGGTTCCCATGTGAAATGAATGAAAAAAATTTAATAAAAAAGTTAATCTATAAAGAGTTCGTTAACTGTGGTGGTGTTTGCATAATTCTGTGACTATACTGAAACAGTTGAACATTCAGCTTTAAAGGAGTAAATAAACTCTATGGTCTATAAGTTATATTTCAAGAAAGCTATTATCAGTTGTACCTGGCGGCCCAGACCTATAATCCCAGGTACTCAGGAAGCTTCCATGTTCAAGGCCTCCCAAGCTACAAAGCACATTCAGGGTCAACCTGAACAACTTTACTCTGTCTTAAAATAAAACAGCTTTTTACAAAAAGGTTGGGGATATAGCTCAGTGGTATTGCTTATCTAGCAAGCATGAGAGCCTACGTTCAATCCTTAGTATATACACAAATAATAACAACAAAAAAAAAATGAAACCCAGGCCCAGTCTCAGAGAGACCTTGATTGGGTTGGGTCATGGAGGCAACAGTGGACAAATCTCTTTGCCCACCCCTTATTCATAGATCTTCATTGTCTGGATTAAGGGAAGGAAGTAGGAAAAGAAAGAAAAGTACAGTCATTATTTTTTTTTAATTTATTTATTACGTATACAATATTCTGTCTGTGTGTATGCCTACAGGCCAGAAGAGGGCACCAGACCTCATTACAGATGGTTGTGAGCCACCATGTGGTTGCTGGGAATTGAACTCAGGACCTTGGGAAGAGCTGGCAATGCTCTTAACCACTGAGCCATCTCTCCAGCCCAGTACAGTCATTATTAAGGATTACATTGAGGAGGGGGCTGGAGGAAGGGCTCAGCAGGCATTGCGCTTGTTGCTCTTATAGATGCCTGGAGTTGGGTTCCCAGCACCCATGTAAGGAGGCTCACAACCACCTCTAACTCCAGCTCCAGGGGATCCAATGCCCTCTTCTGACCTCTGTGAGAAGCTTCATTCACATGTTCAACACCCGCCCCCACTGCATCCCTACACATAATTAAAAACAAAATTAACTTTAAGAAATAGGGCTAGGCTAGAAGGGAACTTCCCTTAATGTTTGAACCAGAACTCTCACTAACTCAATAAACTAAACGTCTACGAGAATTCTCACTAACTCAATAACTAAACTCCTGCGTCCCAAGATGTTGTAAGCTGGAAGTTCACAGATGTATCAAGTTCAGCCCACAGAATGTTTGGAAAATTCTGAATTTGTTAACATTTATAAGTCAGAATATTTCACAAAACAAATCCTATCTCTATCTTCTTGGGGGTGGGGGTTCTGACAACAGGGAAGGGGGCTGGCTTTACCCCGCAAGGATTAATGCATTATCCTTATGGACTGGTGCCGGGGTAGTCACAGGGCAGGTCAGCTGGTTCTTACTCTCAGACTAGGGAAGGAGACGAGCAGCAGGCGGAAGTGAGGTTGGAGGAGGTGGCAGGTCAGCACCCTTGGAGCTGCCCTGAGAGGCAACGCCATGGGCTGGCAGTGACTCTGCCTGTCCTCTCCTGCACAGCATCTCAGCCTTCTCCCTGGAGAGTGACCATAAGCCTAAACACTCATTTGTGTCTGATGTCGGTTTCCTAGTGGAGACCCGAGACTCTGAGCATCTCAGAAGATCCTTTTCACGATACAGTATTCTCCTCTGATCCACAATTTCACTTTCTGCAGTTTCAGCTACCCGCAGTCAACTGTGACTTGAAATTGTTTGATGGAAAATTCCAGACATAACTGTCTCTTGAGTTTTCAACTTCTATGTTTCCAACTAGTGTGATGAAATCGCTAGCATCTTGTTCCATCTGGGTGCTCTCCTGCCGGGGACACAAATTACTTCTTCGCTGAAAGGGTTCTCACTGCATACGCTACCCTCCCTAGAGGAGCTCAGGAGCCGTGCATCCTGGTTTTCAGACCAACTGCTGCAGCAATGTGCAGTGCCTGTGCTCAAGTAATTCTTATTCCACTTAGCCAAGGCCCCCACATGCAGAAGCAGCGATGTAGGAAATTCTAATAGTGTATTGCCATAATTACTTTATTACATAACTAATTATTATTGCTAATCTCTTACTGTGCCTAATTTGTACATTTTTATCACAGGTATGTATCTTTAGGAAAAGCCAGTATATATAGGGTTTCATAAAACTTCCTGAAAGCAGCTGCAGCTGCAGGCATCCACCGGTACCCTCCAACGTAACTCCCACAGATCTCCACTGAGATCTCCACCGAGAACCATGCCTGTCACCCAGACACGCCCTTCAAGGCGTGTCATACCTCCTGAGTGACAGAGAAAAGAGCAAATGAGCAGTGACAAGGCAGGAGCTAGGGAATCTTTAATTTATTGTGTACCTAGTGTTCTGCCTGCATGTAACCCTACAGGCCAGAAGAGGGCACCAGATCTCATTACAGATAGTTGTAAGCTACCATATGGTTGCTGGGAACTCAGGACCTCTGGAAGTGCAATAAATGCTCTTAACCTCTGAGCCATTTCTCCAGCCTTGGGAAACTTTAAGAAACAAAAATCCTAGCCAGGCAGTGGTGGCATGCACCTTTAAATCCTAGCACTTGGGAGGCAGAATCAGGCAGATCTTTGAAAGTGCGAAGCCAGCCCCGGTCTACAGAGAGAGTTTTAGGAAAGCCAAGGCTACACAAAGAAACCCTGTCTCAAAAAAAAACAAAAACCTACCTACCACACATTTACACTGTAAATGAAAGGCCACAATTCCACACTGTCACAACACTTAACAGCTGATGGCTCAGAATCTCCGCAGCTCTGGGGATGACGGCTGCATCCTCCACACAGGCGTTATCATTCCTTCTCCTGGGCTTGCGTGGACCTAAGCTTTCCATCTAGTCCCTCACTTAGTTCATATTCAACAAGACAAAAGTCCTGAATATTCCAGAAGGAACAGAGTGGGGGATCACTAAACACCTGCACATGCTGGAGGTGGCGGACTTCTGGAAACAGCCCAACACTTTCCCAACACAGGACATAAAATTGTCCATTTTTTCATCTGTGCAGTGAAATAAGAACAAAGTTGTCACAACCCCCACTCTCCAAGGACTGGATGTCCCCATACACAGTCCACAACAGCCCCAACATCTTTCCTATCTCCTTTTCCTTATATACAGATTCTACAAGAGCTCCGCCCCCTGAACGTGGCTAGTTTGCCTCTTCATAGTCTCTCTGACATAGGGACAGTGCACTCTCTTCTTGTCACAGCCTCTTTTCAGAGTCCAGGACAAGTCGTTTGGAGCATAGCCTACATGTGTGGCTTTCTCGGCTAATCCTTGGTAGCTGTGAAAACACCATGCGTCTCATGCGCCTCTCTCCAGGAGGCTCACCATGATAGGATGTCCCACCGCTGCCAGTGATGTAAAATCTGAGCATCTGCTAGCTACTGAACCGCGGAACATTTCATCCCCTGGAGACTAGTACGTTAACTATTAGGTGATTCGTGTAAGAGTTAAAAAGACAGTTTTCTTAGCGTGAAAGTGGTGCTCTCCTATGGAGAATAACCTGATTTTTTTTTTTTAGAATCAAGCTGAGATAATCTACAGAATATCAAAAACTGCAACTTCTTTACATTCTGTAAAGAAAAATATTAGCTGGACTTAATGGCTTGTACCTTAATTCCAGCATTAGGGAGGTGGGGGCTAGGAGGGTCAAACCTCAGGGTCATCCTCAGCTTGGTGGTAAGGCAAAGGCTAGCCTGGCCTAAATGAGACATCGAAGGAGGAGGAGATGAGATGAGCACAGAAACACACACACACGCACACACACACACACACACACACATGCACACACACGAGAGGGGGGAGGCAAACAGACAGATGGACATTTATCCATCTTCCCACCAATGGAGGTAGAACAAATGTGGCCAGTGTTGATCCAGATGCCTGCCCAGTGTGCAGAAGGCCCTAGGTTCTACCCTCTGCACTGATAGTGACATTCATCCTGAAAAATCAAGAGTTCTGGCTCACAGGACACTAAAACAAAAACCTCAGTGACAAACAAGTACCTCCTCGAGGAGAGGAAAATGATGCCCACGACCACTGCTGAAACGAAGGTGTCCGCCTGTCTAAGAAATTCATTTTCTTGAAATTATCAGGTTATTATCCTAACTTTAACAACCACGGCCAAGTTTTTCTTAGGACAGGAAAGGCCACACATACACAAAAAACTGAGGACTGAAGTGCTCTACCAGGGTCAAAATAAACAACAATAAATACAACTGGGGACGCAGCTTGCGGACCAATCTCCCAGAATGCACGAAGCCTCGAGTCTGATCCCCAGAACTATGTAAACCAGGCATGGTGATAAATACCTGTAACAGGAGGTAGAGATAGGAGGATCAGAAGGCTAAGGTCATTCTCAGTTACGTAACAAGTTTGAGGACAACATGGGACACATGACACCCTATGTTTGAAACATACATACGAGAGAGAGAGAGAGAGAGAGAGAGAGAGAGAATTTTGAGTTCTGATCTAATTTTTAGATCCTAGGTCAAAAGCAGTTTAAAGAGGCTGAGGAGATGGCTCAGCAGCTAAGGGCACTGGCTGCTCTTCGAGAGGACCTGGGTTTGATTCCTAGTGCCCTCACAGCAGCTCACAATGGCTCTGTATCTCCAGTTCTAGGAAATCTGATGCCCTCCTCTGGCCTCCATGGGCACTGGGCTCACATGTGGTGCAGAGATCCATGTACAGGCAAATACCCATACACAAAAAATGAAAGTAGCTTACCTTAACGTAGATTTTTAGGTCACCCGTAGGGTTCACTATTCAAGCATAAAGCATATAAGAATAAAGCACATGGGAAATGTCTCTTAATTCACGTTTCTAACCAGCCAGCTATCTCTAGCAGACATATTGAGTATAAAATACACTCACAGTTTTTATTGGTGTGCCAATAAAGGATTAAGTTTATTGCCCAAATGGAAAGATCTAGAAGAAAGAGGAGGGTGGACGTGTTGAGGAGGGGGAAACCATGACTGGAGAGGGAATTCCAGCGGCCTGGAGACTTTAATTGAAAGTGAAGCGGCAGCGAAACCTCACCCTCAGGACCCTCACTCTCGGAGAAAAATGGGGCTGCAAAGACAGCCAGAGGGCCAGGGTGAAGAGCTCTGTGTACCTCAAGAGGAAGTCCTGCTGAAATCTCCAGCCTGGCTTTCCCCAGTTACTATCCTCTGCATTTGGCAAAGGGCCTATCAGCGGCAGGGATTCTGAAATGTCTGCTAAGTTGAGTAATTTCTTCCTTTGGAGCAACAGGAAGCCGGGCAAGATTTCTTCAGACAGGTTTTATTTCTAGTCCTGAGAGTCAGTCATATCTGTCCAAGCCCTTTGCATCCCTGCTCTGTGGTCTTGTACCAGGACACACCTCCTCTTTACTGTGTCCCTGTCACAGGCTGTCAAGTCATGGGATGCCGAGGTTGGTCCTCCCCCCGTATCTGACTCCTGAAATCTCTCCTGTCTGCTCTTCCACAGAACCTGGGTTAATTTCTAGCACCCACATGGTGGCTAGCAACTGTCTCTAACTCCAGTTTCAGGGGTTCTGATGCCCTCTTCTGGCCTCTGTGGGCACCTGGCATGTGCACAGTGCACAAACATACATGTGAATAAAATATTCATTCACCTAAAATAAAAATAAATACTTTTTAAAATCTCTTGCATTGGTGTTAATTTTCTCACAGAGAGGCCTGAGCTGTTCAGGTCTTTCTCGCCCTCTCCCTGCCCCACTATCTCTTTTTCTCTCCTCCCCAGTTCTCCGTTACTATCCTTTTTTTTTTTTTAAGGGTTTTACATAGCAGCCCATGCTGGCTTATAACTTGTTATGTAGTTGAGAATGACTGACTGTACATTCCTAATCCTCCTGCCTCCACCTCCCCCGTGCAGGAACTTCAGGTATCCACCACCATGCCCACTTTGTCAAGGTACCAGGCATTGAACCTAGGGCCTGGTATGCGCTAGGCAAGCACACCACCAGCTAAGCTGCTTGGCCAGCCACTCCATTCTCCTGACTCTTAGTGGAGAATATTCTGTGTGGTTCCCCAAACTATGCTTCCAAGGCCTCCATATGGATTTCCATTACAAACATCTTTTGATTTCTGTGTCTCTAACTTATGGTTTATTCACTCCCGGAGTGGAAAGTTCAAGCCTGAGGCCCGTCGTGACACAAGGCTGGTCGGTGTGCTCACACTTGCTTCTTCGCCTATGAAGGAAGGGAGTGAGCACTCGCTGGACGTCCTGTGACTTCAGTCTGTCGTGTGCATGCAAATGAGAGAGGAATGGAAAGAGCTACGGCCATGTCTCCACATCCCCACCCATGTAAACACTGCCAGGCCCCATCCTGCTTCTGGATGGCTTACTGCCTTCAGCTTAAGATGGCAAGATCATAGAAATATAATAGAAATAGAAATGAAATATCAGAACGCATGAAAGCCTCAGTCCAGAGCTTCCCAGTGGGACCTGAATGTTAGGCCCCTTTCCTTTGTCTCCGTGCACCAAGCTCAGCGTTCAAGGGTGGCACTGGGCAGCATCCCTGTCTTATCTTCAATTGTGAATAGAAACTTTACAAAATCTACCCATAGGAAGTTTGGATGATTGCATGCATAACGCATGCTTGTGTATGTTTCTGTGTGTGCATGTGAGCAAACACATGTGCACGTGTGGTGTAGAAGCAAGAAGTGGACCTTGAGTGTCTTCCTCTAACACACCCACCTTGGTTTTCTTTTTTCTTTTTTTTTATTTGTTTGTATTTGATACAGGGTCTCTCATGGAATCTAGAGGTCGCCAGTTAAGCTAGACTGGCTGGCCAGAGAGCTCTAGGAACCTTCCTGTCTCTGGCCAGCAGTACTGGGTTTGGGCCACAGCTGCCCTACTAGCTTTTATGTGGGTCTTTGTGCTTGCATGGCAGGCACTCTGCCCACTGAGCCGTCCCCCACTTATCTGCTTGAATCCGCAGATTCTCTTCTGCAGACTGAAGCTCTCCACTAGTGCCAGTACACAGAGCAGTTCCGGTACGAGCAAAGGCTGAACTTTATTTATTCACTTAACAAACAATTTTGCAAGCTGGGTGTGGTGGCACACACTTGGGAGGCAGAGGCAGACAGATCTCTGCTGAGCTGGAGACCAGCCTGGTCTACAGAGCAAGTTCTAGGACAGCCAGGGCTACAGTGAAACTCTACCTCAAAAAAAAAGGGCGGGGGGGCTGGAGAGATGGCTCAGTGGTTAAGAGCATTGCCTGCTCTTCCAAAGGTCCTGAGTTCAATTCCCAGCAACCACATGGTGGTACAGCCATCTGTAAAGAGGTCTGGCGCCCTCTTCTGGCCTTCAGGCATACACGCAGACAGAATATTGTATACATAATAAATAAATATTTTAAAAAAAAGTACAGGTATGTATCCATGTTCCTGTGTGTGGGCACATGCGTGTACTGGTGTCTATGCATGTGTAGGCCCTAAGCCGACATGGAGTTTCTTCTTCAATTGCTGTTTTAGTTAGGGTTTCTATTGCTGTGGTAAAACACTGACCAAAAGCAACTTGGAGAGGAAAGGGCTTACTTCAGCTTACAGCCCCACATCAGAGTCCATCGCTGAGGAAGTCACAGCAAGAACTCAAGCAGGGCAGGAACCTAGAGGCAGAAGCTGATGCTGCAGCCAAGGAGGGGAGCTGCTTACTGGCTTGTTCTTCATGACTTGTTCAGCCTGCTTTCTTTAGCCTCTAGGCCAGGTGTGGCCCCACCTACAGTGAGCTGGGTTCCCCCCATCACACACACACATCCACCAGTAAAACGCACCTCAGGGGGTGCTTGTTAGATGGCTCATTGGTTAAAAGCACTGGCTGCTCTTCCAGAGGTCCTGAATTCAATTCCCAGCAACAACATAGTGGCTCACAACCATCTGTAATGAGGTCTGGTGCCCTCTTCTGGCCTGCAGGCACACGTGCAGGCATAACACTGTATACATAATAAATAAATTTTAAAAAAAGAAAAAGAAAATGCACCCCAGGTTTACCCACAAGCCAATCTGATAGATTCCTTTTCTCAGCTGAGGTTTCTCTTCCCAGATGACTTCAGCCTGTGTCAGGTTGACATAATCCTACCCAGCACCCCCCCCCCCTTTTTTTTAATGAGTCAGGGTCTCTCGCTGAACCAAGGGCTCATGGATTCCAGTTAGTTTAGCTACCCATCCAGCTTGCCCTGGGGATCCTGTCTTGGCCTCCCAAGTGCTGGGATTACAAGCAGCCTCCACGCCTGGCTGGCTTTTATGTGAGCTCTGGGATCTGGACGCCCGACTTCACATTCCGATGAGCCATCTCCCCAGCCTAGTAAACGCCGAGTTTTTAAGAACTGATCCATATATACAAATTTTCAGAACTTTTTGGCATGAAATTGGTCACAATATTCTTGCTGCCTCTGAAAGCCTGCAGCTTTTGTGGCGTTCACTTGTTTGTTCCCAGCTGCAGTTTCTCCCCTGGCTCCTGTCATCGGCCCTGCCAGGGAATTTCTCAGTTTTATCTCTCTCTCTGGACGGACCGCTTTCCTTTGGTGGTCTTCCGGCTAGGATGATCCTCACGCTTCCCACACTCCCCTTAGTTTCTGTTGTTCCCCCTTGGGGTTTAAGGTGCTGTGTGGTTTTCTTTAATTTTAAAATAAGAGGCCTCTATTCACTTTTGTGTATCTCTGTGTGTGGCATGTACAGGTGCCTGAGGAGACAGAAGAGGGCATCGGATGCCCTGAGCTGGAGTGCCAGGCTGTTGTGAGCCATCTGGGGGATGTGGATGCCGGGAACTGAATTCACTCAGTCTCTCCGGAAGAGCAGCAAGTGTTCTTAATCATTAAGCTATCTCTCTCCAGTCTTTAAATTTTTTTTTCAATATTTATTTTTATTTTATGTGTATGGGTGTTTTGCCTGCAGCTGTATCTGCGTGCCACATGTATGCAGTGCCCATAAAGGCCAGAGGAGGGCGTCGGATCTTCCGAAACACAGATAACTGTGAGCTGCCATGTGGACATTGGGAGTCCTCAGAAACTGGAGTTCTGAGGAAGAACAGTCAACGGCTGAGACAGTATCTTCTTATGTAGCCTAGGTGGGCCTCAACTTTGTAACTCTTTGCCTCAGTCTTTGAAGTAATAGGATACAGGCCTGCATCAACATGTCTGTCCATTTTCTAACTTCTTGAAATTGATGTTTAAATGACTGATTTTTCTTCTAACAGATGCAATTAACTCTATGCATTTTTCCTTAAGGTTGTTATTATTATCTTTATGTAAATTACAATATGAAACATCCTCAATATTATTTAGTTGAAAGTGTCTTCTAATTTACATGATATATTCCCTTAGTCCAATGATGAGACATTTGCTGATTAATCGCAAACACACAGGGAGGGCAGGCAAGTTATTTTTCCATATGAGAATTCCACCTGGGGTGAGAAGCTTACTCGATACCAATTCTGGGACACCTACTTCATGCAGGGTCGGCAGCCTCCCTTTCATTTACTGAGGAAGGTCTAGCCCTTTGATGTGACATCATAGCCTTTGTGACCTGACTCACTGCCCGCTCACCCCGAGTGCCGGCAGCCATCCATCCTCCGTGACAGCTGCTCTCGTCCTCCGGAGGCTTAGCGCCTTGGCTCACACCCACCCCTGCTCGCCATCCTTCTAGTCTGTGTGAGTTACTCTTATACTGCTGTGACCCCATCGCAGCAGCACATGGGGAAGATCACGTCATGACAGACGACGCATAGGCAGAGGCTGTCCATCTTGACCACGCGGCAGACGGCAGGAAGACCTTCAAAGGCCCATCCCAGGGGAGCTATTTCCACCACCTAGGTCCCTTCTCCCCAAGCTTCCAGAACCCCCCAAGACAGCACCACCAGCTGGGGACCAACACTCCCTCCCGACTGGCTCACTCTGTCAGTCACAAGGCTGGTAGGCTCCTCCTTTGTGCAAAGCCAACTGGGTTTCTCCAGCGCTTAAAATCCTCCCATTGGCTGCTCCCTCCTAATGCAGACACTGGAGTAGGCTACTGAACTATAGTTACGCCATCTCATGACAGTATCCCTAAGAATGCTTGGAGTGCTAAAACTATCGTGGGTGAAAGTGGACCAGCCCTAAATTCCTGTACAATGTGACCCTGAGCTAACAGTGAACTGACCATTTAACTGATTTCTTTCCACCTCTGTAAATGGCATTTGCTTTCTGTATAGTCACAATTGTGTGTCAATTGTGCTTTTTTGCTCTTAAAAGCTCAAACCAACTAGAGGTCGGGCTGCTTCAATTCAGACAGTCCCACCGGCGTGGCTAAGGAAGACTGCATTCAATTTACTCTTCTTGGGAGTTCTTCTCTTCAGGTACCCCATAAGAAAACAAACAGCATCCCCACAAGCCAGGTCCGTCCACCTCAATCCCGCTCTTCCCTCTGTCCATGGCCTTTCCTACACCCCTCCCCAACCGTGTTTGTTTTAAAATATCAAGTAAAAGTGACTGCAGACATTCTATGAAGCTGATAAGCACTTAGGTTGTTTAAAAATTTACCTTTCTTTTTCAGACGGTAGTTCCCTCAAAAGTAGAGCAAACTCTAACGTAATTTTGGTTTCAAAAATTAGGTCAAACCAATTTTGATCTCAAAAATGACTGTTCTAGTCATGCGGACTGATAGAATAACTTGTTTATAAGTGATTAAATTGGTGTGGGATCAATTTTGCTGAGAAAATAAGGGAAAGTGGTCCCCAATTTTCAGTTCTAAGCACTAGAATCCTAGCACTTGGCAGGGGTGGCAAAGAGAACCAGAGAATCAGGAATTCAAGGTCATCCTTGGCTTCAAAGCACACCTGAGACCAGCCTGGACTAAATGAGCCCATGACTTTGAACAAATAGCAAAGAAAATTCTAAATTAATTAGATAATTAATTCTAGGCACTGAAGTAGAAATTAGAAAATCTCTCTCTCTCTCTCTCACACACACACATACACACACACTCACACTCACTCACCACTGCCACAGTTCCTCACAGGTCGCTCACAAGATAGCACTGGGGCTTCAGAAATTTTCTAACATTCCGCTCACCTGGAGCGTTTTCTCCAGGTCCCCGATGGCCCACCCACCTGCCACAGCACAGCTGTCTCAAATGCTTCCTCTAGCTGGCTTCTTCCTCAGCCCTGAAGCCCCCGATTCTCACCCAGTCCTGTTCCCACTTTCTCCCTGTGAACTTCAGCCATGAATCTGCAAGACACCTCAGGCCCAGGCACCTCTCTCCTGCACTCACACCCACTGAGATGGAACGACCTAAATAAGCTGCCCAGGGCAGTAATCCTCCCTGACTGACAGAGTAAGTAACTGATATCTCTGCTGGGCTTCTCCAGCCCCAGAGCTCCGTGGGTGGCAGTCACCTGAATACAGCAAGGAGCTGTCAGGGCTACTTGCAGGAACATTTCCTCCTCATCCAAGATCCCCAACTATCATGTATTCTGTCAGAGTTGAGGGACAGACATCAGCTGATTCTCATAGTTTCCTGACAAGCTAGGGGCTTCTCAATCTAAACACACCACACACACACACACACACACTCGCATTCTTGTGAGCACACACACGAGCACACTTGAGACACACACTCGCATTCTCTCGTAAGCACATACACGGGCACACTTCACACACACACACACACACACATCCCATGAAACTATTTTGCCTCCCTAGAGCAAAGAATCTTTAGATTCTGGGCTGGAGAGATGGCTCTGTGGTTAAGAGTGCTGACTGCTCTTCCAGAGGACCCAGGTTCAATTCCTACCACCCACACGGCAGTTAACAGCTGTCTGTAACTCCAAGATCAGATAGACATACATGCAGGCAAAACACCAATGCAAATAAAATAAAAATAATTAAATTACTAAAAAAACAAATCTTTAGATTCTTAGTTTTATTTTTCCTCCTTCCCTCTGGTAACATTTAGTTTTCCCCAGACTTTAATTTCACTTCTAATCCCCCGCCCCCGCATCTTTTTAAATGTCCCTAGGTAAAGAAAACGATGAAGGTATGCTGGTAGTGACTTAAGCTTACAACTTTAAGAAACCTAAAAGCTAATTTTAAAAGTAGCTTTGGTTTACCAATAGTGATAAAACTCAAGCGACCCTCTAGCTATGAACCAGGTGGAACAGCAGCAGTGAGGGTCATGTGATCTTCTTGTCCCCTCCCTCTGTTGGGTGGGACCATGAGAAGCACCCACATAAAAGCCGGGCACCACACAGCATGTGTCTATAATCCCAGCACTGAGGAGGCAGACAGAAGACCCCCCCGAAGTGGCAAGTGTATGTGTGCATGTGTGCTCACTCTTGATTCTGTCTACAGCCACAGGGTTTGAGACTAGCCATACAAACTTACGCTACAGTTTGGAAATGCTCTGACCCACATAGGTTCCTGTGCTACAAGCTGGATCCCTAAGGCAGCAGTGCTGAGAAGTGGGTGGGGGGACATTTCAAGAGACAGGACCTATTGGAGGGCAGGTAGCTTTAGGAGTCCTATCTTCTCGAGAGATTAATGCTTGCCATAGAAGACATTTTGTAAAAATGTAAATCTGGGAACCAGTCATGTTGGTGCACACCCTTGATCCCAGCACTCAGGAGGCAGAGCCAGGCAGATCTCTGTGAGTTGAGGCCAGCCTGGTCTGTTTATCAAGTTCAAACTCGGTCCTCACTAAGTAGTCAAGGATGATCTTGAACTTCTGCTCTTCCTGCCTCCATCTCCCACCACGCCTGATTTGCCTGGTGTTGGGGACCGAACCCAGGGCTTATGCTAGGTGGTCGCTCTACCCCGAGCTGCATCCAACCCTGAAAACTGTCAGCCCACATTAGGTATTCTGTCACGGCCACACAAATGGATTAGATACCGTGTTAGCATTTCCCCTTTCGGGTGACGTGGACACCAGAACAGAATATAGCACGCCACTCAGCGCTCCCCTAGAGAAATAAGCTGTGGCCACAGTCACCAGAAATGACCCAGCTGTCAGCACTCCTGACTGAAGGGCACTGCTCCCCGCAACCTGTGAATAGCGGGGAATGAGGGCCCGCAAAAGCATACTCCCTCCCTCCCTCCACTCAAAAGGACCAGCTCAACCCCGTCTGCACAGGCAGAGCAAGGTCTCCACTGAGACAGAACCACAGCCCGACTCCTCGTGTGAGCATTGCTTGAGTTCTCCCCTCCCTTCCTGTCCTCCCAGGGGCTGCTCCTACAGCCTCCCCAACTTTTATCTCAGAGTTTGCTTCCTGCAATGCCAGGTTGCCCAACTGCCTCAGCCTAGGCACCAAAATCATATCTCCCCATCAAAAGCACACAGAGGCACACTGGGATGGGAGCTTTAAGACTGAGACTGTGAAATCCAGAACTTATTCACACACACACACACACACACACACACACACACAATTAAAAGACTATTTTAGAGATGATATATGAGGTCATAAATATTTTGAGCACTTCTGAGAAAAGCAGCTTTGAAATGGTTCTGAGTAAATATCACCACGTTGCTTGAAATAAAACAAGAACAATTATTAAATATGTAAGAAAAAATCACAAATCAAAAATCCAGCAGTGGCAAACACCTTTAATCCCAGCACTTGGGAGGCAGAGGCAAGCGGATCTCTGTGAGTTCGAGGCCAGCCTAGTCTACACCGGGAGTTCCAGGATAGTCAGGGCTAAATAGAGAGACCGTGCCTCAACAAACAAACAAACCAAAAAACACTTAGAATCTATTAGCCATCTCTTCTGGTAATTGATAATATTTTAATTATGAGCAGTTATTTAAAAAAAAAAAGGTGGTGGGGACGACGTGTTTTAAGACAGCAGGACTTGGTCAAAAGAAACACCCTGCACGAGCCAGTGCTGTTGCAATCAAAGGGCTCTGCTGCCCCCTTGTGGCACAGGCCGACTGCTACTCAGCAACGCTTCAGTACAAAGCTGAACTACCATATAAAGGCACTTGGCCACCAGAAATACATCAGCGGGAGGCCACTCTGATTGGCTCTAAGTGGAACAGATTTAATAACTTGAAAACATGATTTTGTCGCTCCTCTGTGCCAACTACTGCTCATAATAAAAAAGCTCATAATAATGATGTGTTAGAGCCCAGAGGAAAAGGTTTTAGAACTATTTTACAACAAAGGAATATAATAACCAGTTGCACCCACTTCGAATGATGACCAACAGAGAGCACTGTTAGCCCCACGCAGAACTCCTGATGCTCGGGCCTTGCACCTGAAGATACATCCTAGAAACCCTTTCCTACAGTACATAGGAGCCCTTTAGCTCCAGCCGCAGACTCACTAAATGGGAACCATAATTCATTAACTTGTTCCCTGCTGACAAATACTTAACATCTTCCAAACATTGCTACTAAAGCAGAGCAGTGGTGGGTTAGAGAGACGGCTCAGATGTTAAGAGCTCTGGCCAACTCCACTGTTCTTGTAAAGGACCCAGGTCTGGTTGCCAACGCCCACGTGAAAGTTCCAACTGTCCGTCACTCCAATTCCAGGGGAGCTGACAGCCTCTTCTGGTCTCAGGGAAGCAGACACACACATGGTGCACCGACAGACATATAGGCAAGACACCTACACACATAAAAGAGAAAAGAAAAAATGGTACAAACAAACACATAGAATATTCTGCAGTGGGTAAGGTAACTCTGTGGGAATCCCTGTACATGAATCACACAGCATGGCACACACATATATACACAAACACACACAAATATACATAAACACACAAATACACATAAACATATATACACACACATACACATAAACACACACATAGACACACATGTATACACATAAACACACACATACATACACAGATACACATAGACACACACAAATACACATACACACAAAAATACACAAACACACATATAGACACACAGATACACATAAACACACATACATACACAGATACACATAAACACATACACAAATACACATAAACACACATACACACAAATACACACATAAACACACATACACACAAATACACATAAACACACACATATACACACAGAAATACACATAAACACACACATAGACACACAGAAATACACATAAACACACACAGAAAACATATAAACACACAGAAATACACATAAACATACACAGAAATACACATAAACACAAACACACACAGAAACACACACAAATACACAGAAACACACACATAGACACACACAAATACACATAAACGCACACATAGACACACACAAATACACATAAACACACACATAGACACACACAAATACACATAAACACACACCCTTAACGCCAGCTTTTGGCACTCCCTCTCCCTCTAGCCCTCGCTCTCCCCAGCACATTCTCACCTTTTCCTGTCTCACACCCCCCAGCTTTCTTCCTGGAAGGCAATCAAAGTTATTATTTCTAGATTTCATGCTCACAGCTATTTTATACACACGTATGCAAATCTAGATGTGCTATATGCTTATTATATATAAACAGAACATATGTACAATTTCCCACCATTCTCTGAATAAGCGGCGGCATTGACACTCAAATCAGAACAGCGGGAAGGGGACGCTGCGGGCAGCCGCCTTCAAGATCACATGGTGGCTTCACACAGTTTTCAACTTACATTTGGGCTCTTTGCCAGACCACTGCTGTGGGCTCACAGGGAAAGATCAGACTAGAAATACTGGCTCCCACCAAAACCTACTGTGCCCGAGGGTCTCACAGCGTTCATCTGGACAGAGATGGGGGTTGCTGGAGAGATAGCTCAGCGGTTAAGAACACTGGCTGTTCTTCTAGAGGACCCAAGTTCAATTCCCAGTGTGGCGTGTGCACATGTGTCCCCGCATGCATGCACACACAGTGGGTGACAACCATCTGTAACTCCAGTTCCAGGAGATTCGACACCCTCTTCTGGCACCCTCAGACATCAGGAATATATACAGTGCACAGACATATACAGGCAAAATACCCATATCCATAAAATAAAATAAAATTTAACAATGATAAAAATTAAAGCCATCTTTCATACTGAGTTTTAAGAGTTGTGTTTTCTGGTAAAAATTCTTCGCCATTCGAGAAGTTAATGACTGCTTACTTACAAGTTTCTTCTCTTCTTTTTTGAAGTGTTAGGGATCCGACCTGGGAGGGCCTCGTGCATCTAGGCAAGTAAGCTACTACTGCGCTATGCGGCCAGCCTGAATTTTTTGTTTTGTTTTGATGCATATCTATTTGTGTACATATTCACGTCTAGGTGGGTACATGTGCATGTACGTGTGAAAGCGTGTGAGGCCAGAGGCCAACCTAGGTGTCATCCACACCCTTTGAGACGGGCTCTTTCACTAGCCTGGAGCTCACGGGTTCGGCAACACTGGCCAGTGAGCCCCAGTGGCTCCTGTTTCTACTCCCCACGACTAGGACTATATGCACCCACCAATATCCTGGTACTTTTCACTTGCATTCTGAGGACTTGAACTCTGGTCATCATGCTCACGAGGCAGGAACTCTACCAGCTGAGCCATCTTCCCAGCCCTGACCGACCGACCCTTTCCTACAGCAGTGACACCACAACGCCAGCCGTGGTGTCTTGGGCTTTCAATCCTAACACTGAGGAGGCTCAGGCAAGCCCTGTGCCATGAATTCCTGGTCAACCCGAGCTGGCCTGGAGTGAGACCCTGTCTCCAAAACAAAGCAAACAACGACAACAAAACCAGACTGACAGATAATTTACAATGGGGCTATGTCCCATCAATCCATAGTTAATCGGGAAAGATATTTAAGTTGAAATGCATGCAGTGGACGGCCTGGAGAATAGGGCTCAATGGTTAAGATCACACATCGTTCTTCTAGAGGACTCCAGTTCGATTCTCAGCACCCATGTCAGGCAGCTCATAACTCCCTGCAATTCCAGCTCCAGTGGATCCCACATGTCTGGCCTCCATGGGTGCCTGCACTTACATGCACACACATGCACATGCATACACACACACACACACATGCACACATAGTCTGGTGGTGCCTGATTTTAATCCCAGCATTTGTGAAGGACAGGCAAGTGGATCTCTATAGCTCAAATCCAGCCTGGTCTACAGTGAGTTTTTAAACCAGTCAGGGATAGACAGTGAGACCCTGCCCCATCCCACACACACACTCCAAAAAAAGGCTTACAACTACCTACAACTCCAGGTTCAGGGAGACCCAACACCTCTGCCCCTGTGGGTACCTGTTGTGGTGGTTTGAATGAGAATGGCCCTATAAATTTGAACCCTTGGTCCCCAGCTGATGGAACTGTCTGGGAAGGATTAGGAGATGTGGCCTTGTTGGAGGAGGTGTGTCACTGGGGTGGACTCTGAGGTCCCAAAAATCCACACCATGTCTAGTCTGTCTCCCTCTCTGCCTCTCCCTTCCCCCTTCCTCTCTTGCGATCATGGATCGTGTATAGCTCTCGGGCACTACTCCAGTGCCAAGCCTGTCGGCCTGCCTGCCGCCATGCTCCCCGCCATGACGTCACGGACTATACTAGCCTCTGAAACTGTGAACCCCAAATAAACACTTTCTTTCCTGAGCTGCCTTGGCGGGGGCGCTTTGTCACAGCAGCAAAGTGACCAAGACAGCTCCTAAACTCACGTCCACGTCATCCACACGCAGACACAAGCAGCACTAACAATCATTTAAAACTTGAGCCGGGGTGGTGGCACACACCTTTAATTCCAGCACTCGGGAGACAGAGGCAAGAAGATCTCTGTGAGTTTGTGGCCAGCGTGATATACAGAGTGAGTTCTAGGACAGCCGGAGCTACATGGTAAGATCCTGTCTCAATACAAGCAAACAAAGCGAACAAACAAGCAAAAACGGTGATGCAATGTCCCTACTGTGTCAAACACGCTACCCTTAGGCTATCTTATTAAACACGCTCGACACTCACGTTGCCCACTATAGTTCAGCAAAATCATCTCACACAATACCTGTGCAATAATGTGCTGAACATTTGGTGCAATGCTTTGGATACAGTACTACAGGTGAGAAGCAGGTGACTGAGTGGGGACTTTTAAGATTTATTTTGATGGATGTGCATGTGTGTGTGTGTGTGTTCACCTGAGTTTATAGGCATCACACATGTGCAGGAGCTCTCAGGGGACAGACTGCATGGTGCCACCTTGCTCCACTGTAAAGTTAAAAGGCAAACTGTAAATTCGATGGTTGTCATTTGTCTTTTGTTTGAAACCTATTCAGATTACTATGCCATAAGCAAACTTCTGAAAGTCAGCCAACGAACAGACCCCACTCAGCTCATGGAATTCACAAGGAAAGGTCAGCCAACCCCAAAGTGTCACCGTTTTTAATGACTACAGAAAAATAGCAGTACTAAAACTTGTCTGGCTTTCTAATATTTTTTAAAAAAATTTCTGGAGCCGAGTGGTGGTGGCACACACCTCTAATCCAAGCACTCAGGAGGAAAAGGCAGGTGGACATCAGTGAGTTCATGGCCAGGCTGGTCTACAGAGGAAGTTCCAGGGCAGCCAAAGTCATACAGAGAAACCCTGTCTCCGAGCAATAACACTTTTGGGGATATACCCAAAGGATCCTCAATCGTGCCACAAGGACATATGCTCAACTATGTTCATAGCAGCAGTCTTTGTCATAGCCAGAACCTGGAAACAACCTAAATGCCCCTCGACTGAAGGGTGGATAAGGAAAATGAGGTACATTTACACAATGGAGTACTACACAGCAGAAAAAATAATGACATCTTGAAATCTGCGGGCAAATGGAAGGAGCTAGAAAACCTCATATTGAGCGAGGTAACCCAGACCCAGAAAGACAATTATCACATGTACTCACTCATAAGTGGCTTTTAGACACAAAGCAAAGAAAAACCAGCCTACAATTCACAATCCCAGAGAACCTAGACAACAATGAGGACCCTAAGAGACACATACATGGATCTAATCTACATGGGAAGTAGAAAAAGACAAAATCTCCTGAGTAAATTGGGAGCATGAGGATCATGGGAGAGGGTAGAAGCAGAGGGGAAAGGAAGGGAAAGCAATGGAGAAAAATATATAGCTCAATAAAAACAATTTAAAAAAAGAAACCGTCTTGAAAAACAAAACAAAAAAATTGTTTAGTAAGTTTGATGGTTAAGCTTCCTGATGACTGTTAAGAGTCTTTGTGTGAGAGTAAACACTTACGCTAATATTTTATATACTAACTCAGCTAACAACAAAAAATTCATTAAATATCACTATAAACACAATTTCATGAAAAACTGTGTTTCACAAAAGAAGGTGAGACCTTACTTTATATTTTTGTAAATTTCTCCAGTTTTCATCTTAGTCTGATTTGAACGTGCAATGTTTCCCACAGACTCCCAGGTGTGAACACCTGCTCCTTCTGTGCTGTGCTGTGTGGGGAAGCTGGGGCACCTCTAGGAGGTTAGGGTGGGGGCTGGCTAGACGAAGTGGGCTTCTGGAGAGTGGGCCTCACTGGTTACAACCCAGCACTCACTCAGCTTCCTGACCCATACATATGAAGAAATCCGACCAGAACCTCTGCTAAATCGCCTCCATCCTGTATGGTATTTCCAGCTTTTGTTAAACAAGTAACTGATACAGAAGCCTGGAATAGAGAAGAGTCGTCATCACTCTGCACCCTGGTCTCGCAGGGGAACTTGGCAGCAACATCTAAACGTAGATTCTACATGATGCTTTTTTTTGTTTTGGTTTTTTGAGATAGGATTTCTCTATGTAACACCTCTGGTTGTCCCGGAACTAACTCTGTAGACCAGGCTGGCCTCGAACTCACAGAGATCTACCTGCCTCTGCCTCCTGAGTGCTGGGATTGAAGGTGTGTGACTACCGCCGACTATGGGGCTAATTTTTTCAAGCACGCACGCACGCAGACTGCAAGTGTTTGCAGGGTCATGAAGGCTGGCCCCAAACCTCTAGAAACCTGGTGAGTCCAGGCAACGGTTAGCAGGGCTCGATTTCTTGCCTGGAACTCTGGAGTGGGCTGTGCAGGAGGATGCCCATGTGAGGAACGTGGGACACTCGCTAAAGAGAGCTGCAGACAGTGGGTGGAGCCATCCCGAGGGGCCATGGAAACAAAGCAGCCCTGCCAGACTCCCACCACCACCTGAGACCAAACCGGTCCCAGCAATTGTGCTTTCCCTACCAGGCTGAACTGTAGGCCCCAGACCAGAGAGCTGTAGGAGCAGGGCCATCCAAATCCATTGGTGCGCAGATGTGGTGAGCCCCGG
Source organism: Chionomys nivalis (assembly GCF_950005125.1). NCBI lineage: Eukaryota > Metazoa > Chordata > Mammalia > Rodentia > Cricetidae > Chionomys > Chionomys nivalis. The sequence continues at coordinate 32,283,343 of NC_080096.1, read as the reverse complement.
AGTCAGATACAGTGCCATCGACTGCCCTGCTGAGGCCCAGCCTTCTTCGGTCCAGTCCCCCACTGCTGTTCCTACCCCTGTCCTTCCGAATGGGAATGTTTACCCTGTGCCTTGTGTACTGAAAGTATTGGCACTGATTTATGTTTTGGTTTTCATTTTCCAGGGGCTCAAAGCTAACCCTTTGCCCTGAGTGTCAGAAGGGACTCTGGACCTTTGACCAGTGTCTATGGGACTTCTGGAGTGAAGTTGACTGCACTTTGCACTGGAGCTGGGGAACCAGGTGAGAAATGTCATGGCTGGACCATGCAAGGTCCCTACCCGTGGTCTCGAGTTGGTGGTGGGAGTCTGTGGCAGGGCTGTTTTGGGGAGATGATAGAACATTCAGGAGGTGGGGAATCGGTAGGTTGCTGGGAAAAGGTCTCAGTTCCAGCCCCAGCTCTCTGCTTCCTGAGCAGTGAGGAGGAGGAGAGGAAGTCACACCACCAGCCCCAGCTGCTCCAGGCCACCTCAGCCACCAAGACTTCCCACCATGGACTGTATCCCTTTAAACTGAGAGCCAAACAATGACACCCTCCCCCCAACACACACACCCTGCAGGTTGTTTCTGTCAAGTGCTACGTCACAAAGACAGGGACAGTAATAAAGGGGACTGTGTCCTGCGGTGTTCGTACATTCAATCTTACAAATCTCTATTGTGAGTGGAGCACACACAATCAATCTCTCATAGAAAGACAAAAAACCAAGAAGGATTACAGTTAACTTCTCCACATTGCCATGGATGGTCTTGGATGCTAATCAAAACTAAAACCTAATTTTAAAATGCAATTTTGGACGGCTCTCAGAGGGCGGTGTTCTAGGATCCATGTCATTAAACCTACGGATATCATCCGCTGTGGATAGCTCTTTCAGCCGTGGATGGTTTCGTCTCTTTCTAGGGGAGGGGAATGGGAAGAGGGTGTCACTGTTCCTCAGGGTTATGACCATCTTCCCACATCCCCCAGTGACCACACCACATAGCCACACTCGTTACTATCACTAGGGGTGGAAACGGAAGGGTGCTTAGACAACCGAGCTGCGGGCCTGCGGCACCTGCTGTGATGTAACTGTTTCCTCTGGCCTAACAGGACCATCCATCAAGGAACAGAGTGCTGTCCTGACCTACAGGATACTTTGGCACCACAAACAAGGAAAGAAAACAAGCAAAATACAGGGACAGAAAGGCCTGTGGTAATAGCAATGAAGGGGTTAACATCCCCTTACAAGAGGGGGGTAGGTCCCCAGACTCAGCTGACAATCTGTCCTCCACCCCTTATTCTGTCCTCCCAGCTAACTTGGGGGGGTGCTGGACTACGGAGGGGACCTATCTGAGGTGAATTTGTGTTTTCAGATCTCCCCAGGAAAAGTCACACAAGAGCAGCAGATACAAGTTCTCCAGGATTCTAATCGCCTGGAAGCTGTTTTGTTGCTGTAACACAGCCGGTGGCTTCCTTTTGGACGCAGGCTTACCTCACTCATTTCTGAGAACAGGTCACCCTTCCTTGACCCTAGATACCCAGATAACCATCGTTTGCCTATGAGTCATTTCTCCAAGACAGCAGTTAGCTCAGCTTGCAATGCAAGGCACACACAAGCAGTCTGAAGACAGAACACCTCAGGGTCTGTGGGGCGCTGTGGCGTTTCTGCTCTTTATCACACCGCATTTGGGTAAAATGATTACATCCAACAGTCAGCACTAATGAACTTCTGTCTGTTTCACCAAGAATGTCAAGTAAAATTGGCTTTTCAACAAAAGCTGAATGGCCTACACTGTTTGGTGCCCTGCTTTAATCTACTCTGTGGGGCGAGTGATCTTCCCCTCTATCACTCTGTGGTATCAGTGTGGAAAGCAGAGCAACAGGCAACAGGCTTCTTACTAATATGAAACCGCCGGGAAGGAACACCGCGCTGCCCTCAGAAACAACACAGATGCACAGGTCCCTGCCTCACGTGTCAACACAGCCCACTGTTCAGTCCCTCAGAAACAACATGGATGTACAGCTCCCTGCCTCATGTGTCAACACAGCCCCCTGTTCAATCCAGGTACTGGGAGCTTTCCTTCTATACTACTTTTTCTGCATTGACTTTCCTGCTTCTTCCTCACCCCTCTTATTACACAAGAGGGCGCAAGAACCCCTAGAGGTGTAGTTACAGGCCCTTCTGAAGGATCTGAGTTCAGGCTACTGAACTTGGATTCTCTGCAAGGGCACCAAACACTCCTGACCACTGAACCATCTCTCCAGACCCTTCAATAGGTTAATTTCTAATTAGCTTAACAAGGGTATCAATTATCTGTATACACTACCACCAGACAATGCAAGAAAGACGTTCAACTCCTGACACTCTCCCTGTTCAGATCTTACCAGCAGCTGGCAACATAACACCCTCCTCAGTTTGTGATGATGCCAGGCACTGACTGGGCAGCACTGCCTAGAGGGTTGAATCAAGGTCCGCTTAGATTTACACCCGTGTTTACCGCTTTCTTTGCCCATTCCTTCCTGCAATCCCTCCTAGTAGTTCAAACTCTGTCAGCCCTTTATTGGCAGTGAACGTCCTCCAGCGTGGCTCTCGTTCTTAAACGATGGTTTCACTGCCCATACAGTGCGCACGCGCGGGCGACATCCTGATTTCTTTAATAATAAAACAGTTCATCCTCGTCTGGATTGTAGTGCTCTTGAGACGCCAACTCTAACCAAGCAGCATCCTTCAGGGGTAATTTTTTTACTCTCCGGCTGTTTTTCAGACAGCACCGCCAAATTACAATTCCTATATAACAAACTGCCCCTCTAGAAGGTGTACACGTTGGTATTGGCACTTAGACAGTCATAGCCTGTGACTTGCTGTGTGACATCACAAGCTAAGGAGCATACACCAACCCTGTGCTCTCAGGCCCCACTCATTCATGAGACCCTGGTCTGCTTTCGGTCACAAAAATCACTTTGTATTTTATAGATTCTGCATAAATATGATTACATGCCATGCCCCTTATATCCAGCTTCTTTCACTCAGAATAATTATTGGAGATTCGTGTAAGCAATTACAAGCAGGCATTGTCTGCTCTTCTGAATCCTGAGCGGCATGCCCACTGTGTAGACATGCCACAATTTACTGCTCAGGTTGTTTCCAGTTCGGGCTATTGTAATAAAAGTCGCTAAGGCCACTCGGCATGGGTTTGGGCATGGACATACGCTTTCATTTCTCTTAGTGTCGTATGGCTGGAGGGATGCTGGCTGAATGCTAATTTGCAAAATATTGCCAATTGGTTTCCAAAGTGGCTGCGGCATTTCACATCCCCACCGGTTGTCTTATCGCCACTGTGGTTGCTGGCGTGTTGCTAACCTGATAGAGTCTTTTAATTTTCGACATTCTAAAGGTTTATTAGAGCAGTCCATTACCACGGCTTTAATTTGCGTTTCCCCTAATTACTAATATGGTGAGCAGTTTTTCAAATGATTACCTGCCATCTGTAGGTCTACTTTAGTGAGGCGCCTATTTGTACCTCTGCCCAGTTTTAATTGGCCCTTTGTCTTCCTGTCCTGGGTTGTAAGACTTCGTAAGTGTTCAAGAATACATAACATTAAAGTAGGAGGCAGGCCGTGGAAAGAAGGACAGACAGGCTGTGGACAAAGGGACAGACAGGGCGTGGACAGATGAAGGAAGAGAGTATTGGGGGGTGTAGCAAAAATCTACCTACTATGTGGAACTCTGTGTGTGTTTGTGTGTGTTTGTGTGTGTGTGTGTGTGAGTGTGTGTGAGTGTGAACAGAGAAATAATGAGGCTGGAGAGCGGTTAAGAGCACTGACTGTTCTTCCGAAGGACCCAGGTTCAATTCCCAGCACCCAGACAGCTCACAAGTGTCTGTAACTCAGTTCCAGGGACCCAACACTTTCTTCTGGCCGCCACAGGCACTGTGCAGACAGGATGCATATGCATACACATAAAATAAAATAACCTTTTTTTTTTTAAAAAAAAAAGTAAGTAAAAATGTGTAATGGTTTATTTGTTGAGACAGTACCTCCATGTAGCCCAGGCTGGCATGGAACTCACTATGTAGCCAAGGATGACCCTGAGCATCTGACCTTCTGCCTTCATTTCAAAGTGTTAGGGTTACAGATGTGATCCACCATGCTTGCCCAAAAACAAGCAGACTTTTTTTTTAAAAGATTTATTTATTTATTTTATGTATATAGGTGTTCTATCTGTATGTATGACTTTATGCCTTAAGAAGAGGGCATCGGATCCCTCTGCAGATGGTTGTGAGCTACCATGTGGTTGCTCGGAATTGAACTCAGGTCCTCCGGAAGAGCAGCCAATGCTCTTAACCACTGAGCCATCTCCAGCCCCCAACAAGCAGACATTTTGAAATGACTTCTGTCTATGTAACCCAGGCTGGCTTTGAGGTCTTTCTTCTTCAGCCCCTGAAGCTGCAGCACCATGTTCTGCTAAATAAAGTACAATATACTGAGTCTTCCTTCCTTCTTTTTTCTTTCTTTCTTTTCTTTTCTTTTCTTTTTTTTTTTCTCTTTTTAAGAGATAGGGTTTCTTTGTGTAGCCCTGGCTGTTCTGGAACTCACTCTGTAGACCAGGCTAGTCTTGAACTCACAAAGATCCACCTGCCTCTGCACCTTGGCCACTTGGGTCCCCCGACCCCTGCACCTCTCGGTTCCACAGTCCTTCTCCTGACTCAGGGGAATCACCCATTTCCAGTCAATGTTGTAGCTGGCAAGAAGTCAAAGTTTGGATTTCTTCTGCAATCATTAAGTGAACAAACTGTACTGTCTCCACTGAATGGCTCTGGCCACACACGTGTGGATCTATTTCTAGCCTCTATTGTCCCATTGATCTGCATGTGTACTTTATACAACACTCCCAGGCGACGTGAACCCCCTATCTTCTGTCTGAAAACATCTTTACTACCCAAGGATCTCTGCACTTCACGTGAATTTTAAAATCCATTTCCAATTTCTACCAAAAAATAAGAGAAAAATCTCATAAAAATAAATGGTTGAGGATTCTGACTGAAAATGATATTGAACTTTAAAACAAATTGGGGCGGTTCAGTGTTCTCTACCTCAATATTCCCTCATCCTCACTGCAGCGTCCCGAGGGCTCATGAACCTGCTGGTCATGGTGGTTGATATGGCTGTCCTAGCTGTTGTGGAAAGTACAGACACACAGAAACAACTGCCCCACTGTCCTCAGTGAGTGCCACACCCCCACTGTCGTGAGTGACATAAATCAGGCATGGTGTCTTCCCTCTTTCCCACCCACCTGCTAAGGCAGCATCCTGTTATATTGACAGTTTGGATCCTTTAAGTCACATTTGCTTTTGGAGGTGGGATTTTTCCAATCAGTTCTACTGGGAGAATTTACATACGGTAAGTAGTATTAAAGCATACAACATAAAGAGCTTTGACAGGTAACATATTCACAGAGCCCTCAGTGCAACCTGTATGTATGTAGCTCATTCCCATCTGGCTCAAAAACTCCGTGTGTCCTTGTGCAATCCGCCCTCCTGTCACTTTTCCTGCAGAGGACGCTGACCGGCTTCTCAGTTACAACTAGCTTCCTTTTTTAATGAATGGAGCCATGATGTAAGTACTCCTTTAAAGGTTACTTTTAATTAATTAATGTGTATGTGAGGGGGGTGTTGTGGGGGGGCGGGGCATGCACCTGTCACAAGTATAGCTGTCAATGGATAACTTTCGGGAACTGACTCTCTACTTCCACCACCTGGGTCCTGGCAGCAAGTGCCTTTACCCACTGAGCCATCTTGCTGGCCAGCAAAGTGTGTTCTTTTATACCTAGTTTCTTTAGCTCAGAAGGAGTTTGATAGTTACCCATGGTATTGCATGTATCAATTGGTTCTGGTGTATCTTTGTACGTATGTGTACAAACATGCTTACTGGTGTGTACATGTGTGGAGGTCAGAGACTGACACTGGGTGGCCTCCTCTAGCATTCCCTACCTAATATTTTGAGGTAGGGTCTCTCACGGAAGATGTAACTGACCAGACATTACACCTGGGGGGCAGAGGCTCCCTGTGAGTGTGAGGTCATCCTGGTCTCCATAGAGAGTTCCAGGCCAGTCGGGGCTATAAAATGAAATCCTGTCTCAAAACAACAAGAAACACACACACAACCTGGAACCCGCCTTCTGGTTAGACTAGTCTTTCTGGCCAGCAAGTTTCTGGGATCCAACTATCTCTGCCTCCCCAGGGCTGGGATCACAGGTGTGGGCTACGTCCAGTGTTTAACACAGGTGCCAGGCAGGTGTGGGCTACGTCCAGTGTTTAACATGGGTGCCAGGCAGGTGTGGGCTACGTCCAGTGTTTAACACGGGTGCCGGGCAGGTGTGGGCTACATCCAGTGTTTAACACGGGTGCTGGGCAGGTGTGGGCTATGACCAGTCTTTAACATGGGTGCCAGGCTGGTATGGGCTACGTCCAGTGTTTAACACGGGTGCCAGGCAGGTGTGGGCTATGTCCAGTGTTTAACATGGGTGCCAGGCAGGTGTGGGCTATGTCCAGTGTTTAACACGGGTGCCAGGCAGGTGTGGGCTAGGCTTCCAAGGTGCTGAAACTGCTGCCGTGAGCCGCAGCACCTGATGGTGTTCTTTCGGTTTACAAAACGGAACTGTCTTAGTCTCGTTCATCTATCAGTTCAAACAGGGCTTTCTTTTTACATGCTGTCCAGGTCTTATGTCTGTAGCTTTTTGCTTCAAAATGCTGTGGTATCACTATGACATCATCCTGATCCTTGCCCACTCACCTCCACCCTCTGAGAGGAGATTCACTCATCCTCCAGCTACTTGGTCCACTCTGCATGCCTCTGATGAGCTGCGCAGTGTATAAAAGGGAAAGGGGGCTTGCCAGGTGAAATAGCTCTCATACACATCCTTACATCAATCCTATCACATGGCTCTCCAGAACTGTACCATCTTCCCGCTGCCAGTCAAGAATACAGGTTATAGGGGTTTCACATTCTTAGACATCATTCAGCTTTCTAATTCTTGCCAAAGAGGTAGAAAGTGGTATTTTGTTTTAACTTGAATATTTCATAGCCTGAGAGTTTATCTCTTCCCATGCCTAGCCTAAGGAGTATCATAATTCTTTAAAATGCCTATTCCAACTCTTTGTCCATTTCCTATGGCAATATTGAGACCCCCACCCCTTTCTATCTCTGGTTAGGGTCACACAGCCCAGTCTGGCCTTGAACTCAGACCTTCTAACTTTGCTGCCAACCTTCCTTGATATTGGGATTTGGGGTGTGCACCACCACACTGGCTTCCATGCAGTTCTGGGGGTCACAGCAGGGCTTCCTGCATACTAAGCAAGCCCTCTCCCAAGTGTGCTGCAACCCATTGGGGTATCTGCTTCTTGACTACAGCTCTCTGCATGCCCGAAACACCATCGCTCACCAGTTTCAACATTGACGCTTCTCTTCCTGGCATACCATCTGCATGTTAATTGTGTCTGTGGGACCCTTAAAACACCAAGTCTTTACATTTAATTTAAGACAGTTCAACATTTTCTCCCTATGAGTTTGTGTGATTACTGCTTGTCTTTTGTTTCTGTTTTGTTTTCATGGTCTTGTGTAGCCCAGACTGGCCTTAAACCGGCTCTGCAGCTAAGGACGATCCTTCTTCCTGCACCTTCCAAGTGCTGAGACCACAGTGCACGCCATGTCCAGCTAGGACATCTGCATTTAAGGCTTTGTTTTTGTCCTCCCCAAGACACTCCGCTGTGACTGTCAGCGTGATTACAACTAGAAGTTTCTGAGGGATTAATAAAGAGTGGGGAAGATGGGTGGGTGGCACCATTTCAGGCTAGGGGACTGGACAGAGGGGGGCAGAGGAGAAAGAAGTGGGCACCGCTCTGGTTCCTGATTGCCCTGCTGTCTGCGTTCCACACCTGCCCAGCCGCTGATCCTCTCCCTGTTGCTTTCAACAACCAGCACCATCCCTAAGCAATCCTTTACTTCCTTCTAAGTGACTGTTCTCCTTGGAAATCTTCTCTTCTCAAGGTTTTCTTTTTAATTGCGAGTTTGCGTGCGTGCGTGCGTGCGTGCGTGCGTGCGTGCGTGTATGAGTGTAGGTGCCCAGGGAGGACAGGCGAGTGTGACTGGCTTCCCCTGGAGTCGCAGGCACACATATGTGGGTCCTAGGAATCGAACCTGGGTCCTCTGCAAGAGGCAGTGCATGCTGCCAACTGCAGTCATCTCCTTCACTGACTCTGAAAGCTTGAGGCTCCTTTAAAGTCTACCTTTGTGTGTGGGTTTCCCAGAAGCAGGTCTCCTGAGCTCTTTCACTGAGATGTGCACCCTGCTGTTCATAGTGCCCGCATCACACTTACTAAATCCCTGCAGCAGGGTGTCTGTCTCCACTCTCTAATTTTCAAATCGTTCTCTTTTTTCCCTTCCTGTGTTAGCAGCATCACTAATGCCTTTCACTGTCTGACACTAAAAATGCCTTCATATATGAGAGGAAAGAGCCCCTCGGTGCTCCAGAGAGAGGTCAACCTGGATGTGCATAGTTTCAAAGACACAGGAGAAGCTCCTGCAAGCCCAGAAGGGAGAGAACAATGGCAAAGGTCAGACGTCTAGACAAGAGGGCTGGAGCAGGGCTTTAGAACCTGAGAAGAGTGTGGATGACTAAGGCTGTCAACAGCAAAGGAAGGAGATAAGAGAACTATCAGAATTTCCCATCACATACACAACAAAGATGGGTGATTCTGGGGCTGGGGTATGGCCCAGCTGATAGAGTGCATTGCATGCCTAAAGTCCTGTGTTCAGTCCCCAGCAGCTTATAAAAATAAGGAGTGGGTGACACACACCTGTAACCTAAACAACGCAGGAGATGGAGCAGAAGGATCAGTGGTTCAAAGCCATCCTCCACTCTAAAGAGAGTTTGAGGCCAGTCTGGGCCACATGAGACCTTGTTTCAAGCGGAAAAAAGTTGTGATTTGAGAACAGCACACTGATAGGTTTTCCTAATGGTCCAAAACTGACCCGAAAATACAAGTTCCTTCTTCATGACACAAAGTCCCCCACATGGCTTCACTTTTGTTCATAATTACACATTACCTACAGAAAAAAATACTGAACTATAAAAATCAGATATAAGTAAAACCAGAAGGAGCCTAGAGTGCCCTGCAAAATGAAGTCAGTATCTCCTGAGCAGTCGGTTGACAGGACGCGTGGCAATGAACCCCTGCGCTCAGACAGCTCCTCTCCGCCCACATTCTGACCCTTGCTCTAGAATCAGCACGTTTCCAGTACTGCCGCAAATTGTGCATAGTGAGAAATCACAGTTATTTTTGCTTAAGTTTCAGATTTGAGTCAGTACGGCCATGAATTTCTTGGTTATGGGCTGCTTAGAACTCTACAGTTAGTCCCAGCATACATTGACCACAGTTAGTCCCAGCACACACTGACTACAGTTAGTCCACTGCACACTGACTACAGTTAGATCCACTGCACACTGACTACAGTTAGTCCACTGCACACTGACTAGTTAGTCCACTGTACACTGACTAGTTAGTCCCAAGCACACACTGACTACAGTTAGTCCACTGCACACTGACTACAGTTAGATCCACTGCACACTGACTACAGTTAGTCCACTGCACACGGACTACAGTTAGTCCACTGCACACTGACTACAGTTAGTCCACTGCACACTGACTACAGGTAACACCCAGTGCACACTGACTACAGTTAGTCCGACTGCACACGGACTACAGTTAGTCCACTGCACACTGACTACAGTTAGATCCACTGCACACTCACTACAGTTAGTCCCAGTGCACACTGACTATAGTTAGTCCCAGCATACATTGACTACAGTTAGTCCACTGCACACTGACTACAATTAGTCCTAGCACACACTGACTACAGTTAGTCCACTGCACACTGACTACAATTAGTCCTAGCACACACTGACTACAGTTAGTTCACTGCACACTGACTACAGTTAGTCCACTGCACACTGACTACAGTTAGTTCACTGCACACTGACTACAGTTAGTCCATTGCACACTGACTACAGTTAGTCCACTGTACACTGACTACAGTTAGTCCACTGCACACTGACTACAGGTAAGACCCAGTGCACACTGACTACAGTTAGTCCCACTGCACACTGACTACAGTTAGTCCCAGCGCACACTGACTACAGTCAGTCCTAGCACACATTGACTACAGTTAGTCCCACTGCACACTCACTACAGTTAGTCCACTGCACACTGACTACAGTTAGTCCACTGCACACTGACTACAGTTAGTCCACTGCACACTGACTACAGTTAGTCCCACTGCACACTGACTACAGTTAGTCCACTGCACACTGACTACAGTTAGATCCACTGCACACTGACTACAGTTAGTCCCAGTGCACACTGACTATAGTTAGTCCCAGCGTACATTGACTACAGTTAGTCCACTGCACACTGACTACAGTTAGTTCACTGCACACTGACTACAGTTAGTCCACTGTACACTGACTACAGTTAGTCCACTGCACACTGACTACAGGTAAGACCCAGTGCACACTGACTACAGTTAGTCCCACTGCACACTGACTATAGTTAGTCCACTGCACACTGACTACAGTTAATCCCACTGCACACTGACTACAGGTAAGATCCAGTGCACACTGACTGGCCTTCAGATGGCTGTGGGGTACTGATAAGGGATGTGCAGAAGGAAAGACAGTTCCAGACCTAAGGACTCTGTGTATTACACAGGTGGGGGTCAGACCCCTAGACACCAATTGCTGAGTGCAGACCTGTTTCCATTCAGCACCAACTAACTTAAAACTCAATCTTCCCATGGAAAGAGATGGTGTGCCTTTAATCCTACTATTTAGGAGGCAGAAGCAGGTGGATCTCTGTGGGGTTGAGGCCAGCCTCGTCTACATAGCCAGTTCTAGGCCAGGCAACGCTGCATCTTGAGATCCTGTCTCTAAACAAACAAAACTCCAAAGCCCTGGTTTTCCCATCTGTAAAACTGGGTAAGAATGATCAAGCGAAACATTAGGAATGTGCTAAGCCACATGCATCTCAACTTTAAAATGTGGAAGTACTACCAAATACACATACCAGGGCCAAAGCAAGCAAGCAAGCTGGCGTTGATGGCACAGACACTAGTTACCTCCTAACTACAGAGATGGAGGCAGAAGATAAGGAAATCTAGATCACTCTTAGCTACAAATCAACTTTGAGGCCATCCTGGGCTACGTAAGACCTGTTCTCATACACACACACACACACACACACACACACAAAGTAAGAAACGAAAGCTTCGCTCAAAGAACATGAATCTTCAACATATTTTAGTAGGGACTGGAGAGATGGGTCAGTGTGAAGAGAACTTATTGCTCTCCTACCGGACTCGAGTTTGATTCCCAGCACCCACGTGGCAACTCATAGCCATCCGCAACTCTAGTTCCAGGGGATCTGACATCCTCTGCTGACCTCTGTGGGCAACAGGCACATAAGTGGTATACATGTATGCATGGAGGCAAAACACCCATAAACATAACATAAGTAAATCATAAATCTCAATTTTAAAAAATTTACGCAAGTTCTTAGAATATATTAAAATATAAGTTTAAGTGTGATAGTGTGTGCCTACAATTCCAGCACTTGGGAGGCTGAGGTGGGAGAATTTGAGGCCCAAGAGCTGTGAATAACAGGCCACATGGTGAGGCTGTAATGCAATAAATAAATAAATATCAACAATTTAAAACTAAATTTTAAAAAATCCCTATCATGGCTGCTGAATTTTGGGGACAGATACAGGGGCCTGCTAGGAATAGGACTTCTAAAATGCAAATGTGTCTGGAAGGCTATGGTGCAGGGCCACTTTTGCTGGCTATAAGCAAAGTCTCCCGAACCAAAGATAGCACACAGCTCAAAGTGTTTATGCCCAAGATGAAACCAGAGATGTACTTATGTGTTTATACGAAGCCAAAAACAACACAGTGACTCCTGGAGGCAAACCAAACAAAGCCAGTGATCAGGGGAAAGGTGATCTGGGGAGCTTGGGCCCATGGCAACAGTGGCATGGTTCGTGTCAAATTCCTACAACGGCCACTGGGCACAGAATCTGTGTGAGGCTGCACCCCTCCCAGATATAAACGAGTGAAAAACAAATAAAGGTGCATTTGTAAAAAACAGAAAACATAAAAACAAAACCAAAAGCAAAACCACCCATCACATATACTGAAAATACGTTATTTGTTTTAACTTTGCTTAAAATTTTACAATTTCTTTCATATAAAAATTTAATCGCCAAGAGTAGCATCTTCCATTTTCCTTTTATGATTCCCGACCTGATGTCATGACAATGAACTCTTTCCAGCCTTAATATTACACTCTTTATAACCTTGATATGGAATTGATTTTTGTGTGAGATATGAGAAGGATTTAACTTGCACTTTTATAACTAAATTAGGCAACGGACTGAAAACAAAGCAGGATAACCCATCACCACCCTCAGATCTCAGTCCCCGTCTCTCAGGACCGCACTTCTGTGTATAAGCTCCTGCACTGCAGGTCACAGGTCCACCGTCCTCCTACGCTGGAGGCGCCGTTCCATTACTGTGCCTCAGAACAGACTCAGATGTCTAGAAGGGCAAGTCTCTTGCCTTATATTATTATTATTACTCTCAATTTTTAAAAAGTTAGGGTCTGGAGAATTGGCTCAGCAGTTAAGAGCACTTATTGTTCTTGTAGGGAACCTGGGTTCGACTCCCAGTACCCACATGATGGCTTACAACCACCTACAATTGTAGTCCCGGGAGATCTAATGCCATCTTCTGACCTCCTGTGGACACCAGGCACACACATGGTGCACTTATACATGCAGATAAAATGTTCACACATATAAAATAATAATGCTAATAAATCTTTAACAAAGAATTACATTTCTTTATCTTGTGTGCATGTCTAGGCACGTGCCAACACGCCACTGTGCACACATGGAGGTCAGAGCACAGCCTGCAGGAGTCTGTACTCTCCTTCTACCACATGGGTGCTGGGGACCAAACTCGGTCAGGGCTTTGCAGCAAGCACCTTAACTCACTGAGCCTTCTTGTTGGCCCCAACTCTTTCTTCTAAAATAAAGATTTTAATGAAATAGATTTAATTTTAAAAAAATACTTTAAAATAAAATTCACACTCACCTAGACAGGTCTTCTGATGTTTGGCAAATATAAACACTTGTGTGGCTCGACCTCAAATGAGATGGGTAGTGTTTTATCATCAGGGAAAATCCCTTCAAGTTCCCACGATCCTCCACACAAATCAATCACTGATGTAATTCTCTATAGCCAAGGACTAGTCTAGCCCTTTCTAGAACTTAATCTAAATGGAATCACGTGATCTATACTCCTTCCTACCTGCTTCTGACACGCGAAGCATGGCCCTGGGATTCCCCAAGTTGTCTCGTGCAACAGTAGCTCGTTCCCGGTTCTCAGTTTTGAGACAAGTAAGTTGCCCAGACTAGCCTTGAAATCACCATGTGGCTCAGCAGATCTTGAGCTTTTGATCTTTTTTTTTAATGTAGTGTTTTGAGACAGGGTTTCTCTGTGTAGCTCTGGCTGCCCTGGAACTCACTCTGTAGACCAGGCTAGCCTCAAACCTGGAGACTGGCCTGCCTCTGCCTCCCCAGTGCTGGGACTGAAGATGAGTCCCATGCCCAGTGAGCTTCTGGTCTTTTAGTGACAGCCTCCTGCGTAGCTATGAGTAAGGACCTGACTACCGGGCTCAGCTTATCTGCTTCTGAAACAGTGTCTTGGCATAGAGCCCTGCCCGCGTCAGCTTCTGGCTGTAGGGTTTGTAAGTGTGTGCACAACACCTCATTCCCACGCTATTTTTTGTCTGAAATAACTTCGTTAAAAGATTTGGTTTTGTTATTTTATTTTTTTGGCTTTTCTGAGTCAGTGACTCAACTGTGTAGCCCTGGCTAGCCTGGCTCGCTATTTAGATCAGGCTGGCCTCAAACTCACAGAGACCTGCCTGCCTTTGCCTCCTGGTGCTGGGATTAAGGGCCTATGCCACCATACCTGGCTTTTAAATTATTTTTAATGGTGTGTGTGTGCGTGTGTGTGCGCATGTGTGTGCGCATGCATACGTGTGTGCGTGTGTATATTTGTGTGAAACAGGTATTCATGGAGACCAAAGCATCTGATTTCTCAAAGCTAGAGCTGAGTCACCTGACATGGATGCTGGGAACTGAACTTGGGTCCTCTGCAAGAGCAGCAACCTCTTTTAACCACTGAGCCATCTCTTTAGCCCTCTCTATGGCACTGTATAAAAAAAACAGGTTGATAACCAGGCTAATCTCAAACTACTCTTTGAAGATAAGCATCTGACCCAGGCCTCTGGTATATGTGTTTATCCAGAAGCTGCCCAAATCAAAGTAGACTGCACCCCTCTACAATAAGCCTTGTAATTGCTAGAACTGCAAAACTTCTACCTGGAAAATACTCACACCTTTAATCCCAGCACTTGGAAGGCAGAGGCAGGCAGCTCTCTGTGAGTCTGAGGCTAGTCCAGTCTACATCATGAGTTCTAGTCCAGCCAGAGCTACATAGCAAGACCCGACACACACACACACACACACACACACACACACACACACACACACACCCCAACCTCCAACAAGGCAACCATCAGGGCCTGCCTCTTTTGCTGAGTGAAGGTCTCTCTGCCTTGGTGTCTCACACAGGCTTGCTCCTCTTCCTCTCAGACTACAATACAGAGATGCCGCAGTGAGACAAACTCAACAACCTATTCCAAATCAAATATCTAAGAGGCTTGAGAGAATGTTGGGAACATTGTGATTACTGGTTAATCAGCTCACAACACAAAATACAGCTGTGGTGACTAAGAATGAGCCACCCAGGCCTTCAGACAGCACACTGGCTGTGAGCAGCTGCCACCGCAACCTAACCAACCTCCATGTTGCCTCCTCAACCTCCCTCCCCACCTTTTTTTTTTTCCTTTTTGAGCCAGAGTTTCACTAGGTGACACAAGCTGTTCTGGACCTCTCTATGTAGACAGGCTGGCCTCAAACTCACAGATCTGCATGCCTCTGCCTCCCGATTACTGTACCGCGTGGGCCGCCAGTTCCAGGTTCTGCCTCTTTTGGAGGTTTTATCCCCGTCTTCCCTCTCATTCCCTCCTTTGCTTTTTAATACCTCCTTGAGAGCCCTTTCTCTCTCTCTTTTTATCAAGTAGAATACAGAACTAAGTCCTCTAAAAAATTTGTTATAGTTTTCGATATGAAACGGGTCTTAAAGATGGGAAATCAGAGTTCAACTCCAGCTCAACTGTGTGGCCCTGGTACACACATTAAGAGGCTGGGGTTTGTCCAACTGGAAAATAAAAATTAAAGACATCTTCACAGACTGGTATTAAGAATTAAATTAGGTGAAATAAAATGTATCTATTGTCTGGATGAATGCCTGCTATTATGGGTCTTCCATAGTGCTAATTCCTTTCTACTTCTCTAGGAAAATATTATTTGATCCTTAGTTATGACTTCGATGGGGATGTTTCCCACTGACATGGAACAACTGTTCAGAATTCTATACTGTCTGATACAGAGGTTCCTTACCTTGGAGCACCCAATCTTAATTCTAAAAATAAATCGAGGCAGAAAAATTTGAATAACTTCTTGAAACACAAAATAGTGATAATTATAAGCTAAGCCTTTTTAAAAACACACACACACAGAGTGTCAGATAGCCCAGGATGACCTTGAACTCACTATGTGGCCAAGGATGACCCTGAACTTCTGATCCTGACTTCACCTTCTGAGTACTCAGATCACAGGTGGGAGCCACCAGAACTAGTTTTATTGGTGCTGGGCGTTGTGCACGCTAGGTAGGCACTCCACCAACTGAGCCCAGTCCCAGCCCAAGCTAAACATTTAAGAGGCACAAACATTCTATACAAAGCCATAAAGATTTTGTATGGCATTTTAAATTTCACCTTAAAATTACCAAAGTAGTAATTTTGGACCATGTGAGAAAAATCTGGTCTGTTTCACAGCCACGGCTGTAGTGTTAGGGCCTCAGGACAGTGGTGGCCAGGTGCCAGCTACATCTTCCACCTCATTTTAACTTTGCCCCAGAGACTGACCCTACTCTCTAGACCAGTTAGTTATATGCTGACATCCAGGAGCTGTCCGTAAAAATAAAACTGGTTTTGAGGAGAATCCGACTAGGCCTGGTTTCCTAAGCCAGGCTAGGATTAAACAAAACGGCAAAGAAGAGCCACGGGGGTTCCCTGTGTGGTGCTTGAAGCTGTAGCCAAGAACGGAATGCGCGGTGATGGGTGTCAAGTAAGGTCATTCTCTCAACTGCATGCCTGTAACACAGAGGACATTGGGGAACAGAAACCAGAACGGTCAGGCCGTGAGGAGGACACTACGTCACACCTGAGACCAGACGCTCACATGGAGGGAAGGGGTTGGGAGTTGCTGGTCACTGGTATTCGAGTTAGACGTAAGTTCAATACCAACGGGCTGAAAAGATGAAGGAGACAGTGTCCCCGGGGGAAACGAAACAAAGACAACACCAAACTGAAAACACAAGGAAAAAGGAAAGATGAAAGTTCTGAGGACAGAAAAATAACCCAGCTTAAATACAAAACCCCAAGGCAGTAACCGAAAAGTAAGGGTGGGGTGCATTTGACTAATTAAAAAAAGACAAGAACCTTCAGGAACTTGAAATCCGGGTACAGTCTGAGGTTTGAACCCAAGAAGAGCACATTCTCACCGAGCACATGAAGGAAACTGAGACACGCCACAGCATGCAGATTGAAGAGGGGGGCAAGCATCAAAGCTCTCAGCCTGCAGCGACTGGAGGGTGGGAGGTGTCTACGCCTACTCCCCACAGGCAGGGCAGCTACGCGCATAAGCTACAGGCTCGGCGGGAACCACAGTGACCATACTTACTGGAGTCTTCCCATTGGAGCAGGTGCAGCTTCCAAGCAGAATAATACAAAAATCCCAGGACCAGGAAGAGGCAGAGGGCTAGCAGCAGATTGCGCACAAATACCAAGAGTCCCATCTTCACATGATTTACCATGTCCTACATGACCTAAGAGCAAAAATAAAAAAGCCATTAAGATATGAAGCTATTATCACCCTTACGCGTGAAGAAACTTCAGAGACGGTTTCCACGTGAAGCGCAACCAGTGACTCATGGCAAGGCACCTGTCTGAAGGAGCCCTTTCTGGATGGCTCAGCACCAAGTCCTCCATGACCTCGCTCACACCAACAGCCAATCAAATCATTTTTGTAAAAGTGTACTTTTTTTGGTTTCTCGTTTTTGTTGGTTTTTTGAGACATGTGTAACAACCATGGCTGTCCTGGAACTCTCTTTATAGACCAGGCTGACCTCAAACTCACAGAGATTCACCTGCCTGTGCCTCCCCGGTGCTGATATTAAAGGCGTGCACCACCATGACTGCCTTGTAAAAGTTTATTTTTATTCCATGTGTATTGAGTATTTTGTCAGTGTGTGTGTGTGTACCGTGTGTGTACCATGTGTGTGTTTAGTGCCTGCAGAGGCCACAAGAGGACATCAGATTCCCTGAAAATGGAGGTACAGATGGTTGTAAGCTGCCATGTGGATACTGGGAACTGAACCTGGGTCCTCTGAAATAGCGGCAAGTGTTCTTAACGACCAAGCCAACACTCTAGCCTCTTAATTCTTAAAGAAAGATTTTTAAAAGCTGTATGTCTATCTGTGGGTGTACCGACATGCCTGGATGTACACCACGTGCATTCAGGCACCAGGGAGCCCTGAGACTGGAATTACAGGCAGGTGTGAGAAGCCCAATGCGGAGGGAGTGCTGAAAACCCAACCCGAATTCTCTAGAAAAACAATACATGTTCTTAACCCCTGAGCCTTCTCTCTAGCCCTCTGTAAATTATGCGTATCCTCCTGCGTGTGGTGGGGCATGTTCAATTATGAGTGCAGGTGCCTCAGGAGTCCAGAAGAGGACCTCAGCTCCCCCAGAGCTGAGTTACAGGTGGTTGTGAGCCACTCGAGGGGGGTACTAGGAACTATGTTCCCCCAAATCAGTTTATACTCTGCATCCGTTTTGCACACAGCACCATTGCTTGGTTCTCTTTTGTATCGTTCAAAACAAGGCTCTCTCTACACAGCCTAGGCTGACCTAGAACTTGGCTAGTGTAGCCCAGATTGGCCCCAAGGCTATGATCTTTCTGTCTCAGCCTCTGAGTGCTGGCTGAGACTTCCAGTGTGTGCCACCATGCCCAGCTCATAACCATTTCTAACGTAAAATCTGAAAATGTTGCTGCCATGCTCAGACTCCTTTGAATTTATTTTCTTCTGCTGCTAAATCAAGGTAGGGGCAGACTAAACCGTTTATAGTAAAATACATTCATTATCTCAGAGTCCTGAAGGCCAACACCCTATTACTGAGTAGCTCAGCCAGGTCCTTAGTGTACAGTCACGTGAGAGCGAGCCAGTGTGTCAGGGGCTGCACACTTCCCAGAAGGCCCAGAAAAGAACCCCAGTCTGTGCTCACTCCAGCTGCTACCCGAATTTCACCCCTGCAGCTGGCTCCCTTGTCGGAAGGAGCAGTCATTGCTTCTGTAGTCTTTCTCTAACTTTCTCCATGGCCCCATAAGCTGTGGAGGCTAAGCCTCTCTCACTCTCCGATTTGCCCTTCTTTAGAGCCCGCTTCTGCTTTCAGCTGGAGAAATCCTTCACTTTCCAGGACTCCTGTGATTATACTGGGCCCATCTACTTAATCCAGGCTAATTGTCCTCTTTAAATGGCCATGATCTTCATTTTATCTAGAAAGAGCCTTTGCCAAGTCAGGTGACATATTCACAGGCTCTAACATTCAGGGTGCTGGCAGCTTCGGGGACCACTCAGCCTCAAGGATCTCTCGTTCTGTTCTAAATTCTTCGGAAGTCTGCTCTATAGCGTAGGTCCCTGCCACTTTTCAGGCTGCCCCTGATTCTCCAAGCCTCTGAGCCTCAGTGCCCGGTGCATTAGCCATTCTCTGAATGCCACTTCATTTCCCTTCCCAAGGCCTGCCTTTCTGGAACCCATTTTCCACCCCCTTTGCTGTATAGTAGACCCTTTGATACAAACTAGATTGTAACCACCGTCAAAGAAGACTTCCCTGGGCCAGATCCCACACCCCTGTCTCAATCACTTAACCCAGTTACCAAATAACATGAAAAAGACACTGTGTAAACATTAGTAACGGGATATGGCTCAGAGGATAAGGTGCCTGCGGCTGAGCTTAATGGCCCGAGTTCATTCCATGCAACCCCCACGGTAGGACAGAGCTGTTCTCTGACCTCCATGTGTGCTATGGCATGCCCGTCCAAGCCCAACATACACAGTATAGAAATCAGCACAGGAATGGCTGGGTGATGGTGGTGCACACCTTTAATTCAAGCACTCAGGAGGCAGAGGCAGACGGATCTCTGAGTTCAAGGCCAGCCTGGTCTACAAAGCGAGTTCCAGGACAGCCAGGGTTGCACAAAGAAACCCTGTCTTGAAAAAACAAACGAACGAACAAAAAGAAATAAGTGTAATAAAAATTTAAGTATAATAATGAAGAGATAAAAAGTTAATTTGTGGATGATGGAATGGCCCACTTATGAGAGCTTTTTCCCTCATGACTGAGGAAGACACCAAAATAAATGGGAAATCCAATAAGGTAGGTGATTATAAGATTAATTTACAAAAAAGTTAAGACTGTCTTTAAAAACATGCCAAAAATATACAATTGGAAAATGTAAGATAAGGGGCTGGAGAGATGCTCAGTGGGTAAGAGCACTGCCTGCTCTTCCAAAGGACCCAGGTTCAGTTTCCAGAACCCACATGGCATCTTACAATTGTCTGATACCTTCACAACAAAGCACATAAAATAAAGCAAAATAAAGCTAAATAAATTGTTTTTAAAAAGAAAGGAAGGAAGGAAGGAAGGAAGGAAGGAAGGAAGGAAGAAAGAAAGAAAGAAAGAAAGAAAGAAAGAAAGAAAGAAAGAAAGAAAGAAAGAAAGAAACTGAAGTTGTACAGGGAGTGGCCAAACTTTACTTTGTCTATATCTTCTCAATACGACAGCAGAGGAGAGGACCTTGCAACATTTAATGCGACAGTGGACACCAGCAGAGTTTTCTGATCAAGCTGTGCTCTGCCAGCCTGGGGACAGCATCAGATCCCATGGGTGGAGAGCACGGGCTCACAGACCCATGCCAGGTGCCAATCACAAGTCCCAGCTGGGTTTCCCAGTACTTCTGACCCAGGGGCTACAAACCAGAGTTCTCCAGACTGCCTGCCTAGGTTCCATTCATTTGTTGGGCTAGCTCACAAATCCCAAAGAAACACTTGTATTTAGTAGTTGAATGCAAGACATTACAAAGGATAAAGAAAAAGAGACATGTTAGGTCACATAAAGGAAAAGGGACAGAAGGCTTCCATGGCCTCTGCAGCTGGCACCCCAGGAATCTTGACCTGTTTAGCTGCAACCTTTCGTGTTTTGTGGAGACTCTGGTACATGGACCAAAATTTACACCATGGCCATTGGTATCCAACTTCAAATCCCTGAAAAGCGTGGGGACTGGGACTAAAGGTCCCAACCCTTTACTGCAACCTCAGTCTCATCAGAAAAAGCATAGTTTGGATGAGAACAGCGCCCCCCATAGGCTACTATGTTTGAATATGTGGTCCACAGTTGGTGGAATTATTAGGGAAGGATTAGGAGGTGTGGCCTTGAGAGAGGCAATGTATCACTGGGGGTGGGCTTTAAGGTTTCAAAAGATCCAAGTCATTCCCAGTGTCCCTCTCTCTGCCTCGGGGTTGGGTCTCCTTTACTGCTCCAGAGTCATGCCTGCCTGCCTGCCCGATGCCATGATTCCTGCTGTGGTCATGGACTAAGCCTCTGAAACCGTAAGCCTAAAACTAAATGCTTTCTTTTACAGGTTGTCTTGGTCATGTTTTTTTTTTTCATAGCAGCAGAAAAGGAACTAAGAGAACCAGTCTCCAGGCTACAGCCTGTATACAGCAGCTGCCACAGGCACACATCAAGAGATCACTTCAGATATTCTAAAGATTTTAGGAGTTATACTGCCAGGAGACAGAGGTGAAGATCAAATGTACATGTTACAGTATCTCCACTAAAAATTTACCTTCTCTTATATAAAAATAATTCAAGTTTTAATTGCTTTAATTATTAACAGACATGGGGCAAGACAAACATAGTGGGACCACAAGTAGATTCTAGACATGAGCCCCTTCAGACAAACGTACAGATATATAGGCATGAGTTTATCGCTATACCCATAAGTACATTTATCCAATGCTAACACATCCATATAAAGACCCAAGAGGCACCATAGTTGCTATGCTAGCTGCTCCTAGGGAACAGGAAGGGGTGTGACACATGGGTCCTTGGGAGGCCTCTGCTTTCATTGATACACTTTAGAATTGTATTTGTTATGAGTCACAGTATTGTCTCCATAACTGAAATTATAATGTTTCTACTCAGCTCTGCTACAAACAGAAAGGAGTCCTGTACAGGGGACCAGTGTGTTGGCTCAGCGGGGGGGGGGGGCTGCAGGCTGCCAAGCCTGGCGACCTGAGTTCAAGTCCAAAGAGTCATACCTATGGTAAAAGGAAAGAACCAGACTTTTGCAAGGTGTCCTCTGACCTCCACGTGTGTGCCGTGGCATATACACACATAGAGATTACTTAAAAGCAGCCCTGTGCAGGAATGCCCATCAGCCACACAGATTCTAAAGATAAAATTAATACCGGTTCAAATGCCCTATTAGCAAGGAAACCACAAATCTCGGGTTCTTTGCGGCACGTCTGCTGGGCCTTGACAGGAAGCACACTGAACAGGCAGAAGGGATCCCGGAGGAGGTGTGATGACAGGGTGCCGTAAGCTGTGTGGGCAGGGTTTAAAAGAGCCGCTGGGAGACTAGCGAGGGCAGGGGAGAAGACAAAAAGGTGTCCCGGCAGCTGCGAGAGCTGGCAGAAGACAGGCACTCGACGGAAGCAGTGGGGTGTCGGGCACGGCGCTCACAGGGAGTGGCCAGCAGCAGTGGAGTGACAAGAATGTTCTAACCTCTCGCTCACCCTTGGATTTGCTGTTCTGCCAGTTTTGTCAACTCCCAAATGGAAGCCGGAGGGCAAGGAAGTGAGGTGGTGCCGTTCACCAAGGCCAGCCACTGCACACGGAGAAAGGGTGAACAGTGGACCCTCGAGGGCAGGGAGTAAGTGCAGAACAGGATGCACTGGCCAGAGAGGAGGAAGCAAAGGATGCGGAACAACACGGACCGGTGCCTAGAGCACACTGCTGCATGGAAATGACCTACAGAGAGACACGTGTGCATATGTACTGCTTGATCCTGGCAACAACAAACTGGGGTGCCCACAATTTAAAAGTTAAGTGGATCTGAGGCTGGAGAGATGGCTCATGGTTAAGAGCACTTGCTGTTCTTACAGAGGACCTGAGTTTGACTCCTAGAACCTACATGGCAGCTAAGAACTGCCTGTAACTCCAGTTCTCAGGGGAGCCAACCTTCTCTTCTGGTCTCCAAGGGTTCTTGTATACACATGGTGCATATAAACTCACGTAGGATACACACACACATAAATAAATCTTTAGAAATTAGATGTGGAGGGGTATACTTCACCGTCTACTTATTCACATATTCACCTTCAGTCTTATAAAAACCAACATGCGAAGTTTTCAAAGTGAAACAGACACCAGAGACTTCTTCGATCTTGTTCTTTGTGGGCCTCCCCTGAAGCCATCTTGTTTTTTGAGACACGGTCTCTCACTGAACCTAGAGCTCACGGATCAGCTAGGCTGGCTGGCCTGCGGGTCCCAGAGCTGGGATTAAAACCACAAGGCCCAACACCCAGCATCTCATGTGGGTGATGGAGGTCAAGTTCAGGTCCTCAGGCTTACACAGCAGCCCCTTACCAGCTGAGCCACCTCCCGGGCCCCAGAGACTTGGACTTCTAGTAGCACAATGGGCTCTGTATCTTAACTGAGACCTAAAGAGTGAAAAACGTCAGGAATAATGGATCCGCTTACCAAGTGCACGTGATTTGAGAGGGCAGAAGCGATGGCACCGGCGTCGCTCAGTGCAGCCAGGCGGTGACCACAGCCTTAGGCTCAGACAGACACAGTACAGGCCACGAGTCCATCTAACAGATTCACCCATCTACCTAAGAAAGAGTTCATGAGCAGCATTGCTACATACGCAGCAAGGAACAGGGAGGCCCCAGGCTCCACTCCCAGGACTGCAGAAACAGACAGAAACCCATATATAGACGCTGTGCATCCTCACCGCCATAGGCCCTTTCAGGGGCTGAGCTGGGCAGGACATGTGAGCACACACACGAATGTGCACGCGTGCTCTCTGCACCTGCACTGGCTTTTACACACTGAGAACAATCAGTTCTCCCTGATACTCCCAATCCTAATACAAACCAAGTGATTAACCCCTGCTTTTCCCTTTCCAGCTTTCGGTCATTCAGAAATTCTCCCGCCACTGACTTCAACACAGTCACTTTCTGTTGCCCCCTTGACCCCACTGTGGACTTCTGCCTCTCCCTGCCCTTTGACCTTGCTCAGCCCCTAAAGCATGTGATTCATCTAATGAAAATATCCAGAAAAGAAGGGAGGAAAAGAACTCATCTGTCTTAGGCATTCTCATTCTGCAGAAAACCCCAAGGGGCTGGCTTATTTTAATGTCATTACGCTGACTATCTCGACTGCTGACTAAGTCGTCTGGTTCACAGATTCCTCTGACTTTCCCCCCAAAGGCCTCGTCCACAGGTTCACTACCACAGGTGATGTAGAACAACGCCATTACCATCTTCACAAGAGCAGCTGTGACCTTCAAGCTCGGGCTGATCTGAGTGACATTTCTTCACAGAAGTGGGTAGGGAGGATCACTGTGCCCTCGCCTGAGAGTCCAGCCTCTCCCTCTGACGAGGCCCTCTCAGCCGTGTGAGTCTACACACACTGCAGGCAGTAATGAGGTATGGAGGAAGCGGAAGGGTTACTGAAGCAGGAGACTCAATCTATGCAGCCACAGAGAGGTAGCTATTCCATGCTTGGGGGGAGACGTTTTGGTGGTGTGGCTGTTTCTGGGTTACCCATACTCCCAGAAGTAATCTCTCACTCATGCTCTGTAAGTAAGCCTATCAAACTCATTGGTTCACCAAGCTGGGTCTGTTGTCAGTGTCTTACCAGGGATGAGCAGATACTTGCTCACCTCTGGAAACGTACACAGGAGTGCCTCAGAAACCCTGGAAACAATGCTCGACACTCCCAACACACAGCTAATCACAGGCCAATCAAGCTTTAGGAATTTTACCTTCTGGTCACACCTGGAGCCCTCCACCCATCCTATCGGCTAGACTGTTATAACATGCTGCCCCCGGCCTCCCATAATCTCTGGTTCTATAAAGGCCTCATAGAAACCGATGGCCTCTGTCCGCCCCCTTCCAACTCCCGTGCTCAGTAGCCAATGTAATATGATTGACTCTAGGAACAGACTTCTCACCACCCTTGGGTTATTTCCCAAGCACTAAGTCATGCTCACCTACCTCCCATGACACCTCCATCTCCCCACACACCCTCCACAAGCCTTCTGTCCCCACCAGCAAACTTCTGTCAGTGTTCAGAGCTCACCATTCCCGCCCAAGGTCAAGCTGAAGCCTTCATTGCCCACTTGTTCTGAGACAGGGCCCCACTTTATATCCTGGGCTGCTATCTGGTGTAGCATCTTTTTTTAAAGATTTATTTTTATCTATACATGTGTGTGTAAGAATGCCACATGTGTGGGACAGTGCCAGCCAGAAGAGGACACCAAATTCCTTAGAGCAGTTTAGAGGCGGCTGAGGACCCCCTGATGTGGATGCTAGGAACCAAGCTCCAGCCATGGCAGAAACCATTGGATCATACCCCTTCCTCCAGCCAACTCCTGCTTGCCCTTCATTCTCAACTTAAAGCTGAATTCACTGCACAAGGAAACACTACCTGCCTCAGGCCTTAGGGAAGGCTCTCTGTCGGATGCTCCCACAGCACCTGTGCAGCCCTCCCCTTTCCTATTATATTGGTAAATATAATAACCTGGCTCACGCAGGCAGGGAAAATTGCTGTTATGTTTACCATTGTGCCCTGGTACGTGTTCAAACACTTATCTGTTGACTACCTGATGACTCAATAGGTTACAGCATGCTTTAAAAGGGCTGTTCACGCCACAGAAAACTATATGGCCTTAATCGGCCATAGGAAGAAGTTTACACAGATCCGACTCTAGAAGAAACTGCACCCAAACCGTTTCTAAAACAACCTACAGCTGATGACTTTCTGAACTAAACCAGCAACAACTGAAATGGAGGTGTCAGTACTGCTGAGCCACAGACTCAGCCACAGGACAGGGCGCTACCATGCATAGCTAGCACTTCCAGGACATCTTCCTGCAAAGACATCAGAAGCAAACCAGGTCTTCATTTATCAGTCGTCCTTGTTGTTCCTTCTTCGTAGTTTCTCGAGACTGGGTTTCTTTGTGTAACCTGAAACTCATTCACGTAGGCCAGGCTGGCCTCGAACTCATGGAGATTGGCCTGCCTCTGCCTCCTGAGAACTGGGATTAAAGGTGTGTGCCACCACTACCTGGTCCAAGCTATTCAGAATTCCTACTTGGCTGAGCAGATTTAAACAGTTAGTATATACAAAATCTATGACATTATTCTACTCAGAACAGATGTGTTCTTTTTCATCTCAACTAATAAAATAATTAAGAGTGCTGATATTCACGTATTACTTACTATGGATCAGCCACAACTCTAAGAGTTTTATTTATTAATTCTGTCTCTCGAGTCTATGAAGTTATCATTTACAGCTCATAGTGAAGAAACCCAAGCACAAAGCAGTCCGAGGTCACGGTCCAGTATACAGCAGAGCCAGACTCAAATTCAGATGATCTGGCTCCATTCATCCTGTACCACCTCTCTAAAAAGAGGCTGGGGAGCACATCACCAGCAGAACATGAGGCTCCGGGTTCAGATCCCCAACACCAAAGAGACAAACACAGAGAAACAGGGACATACCCAGAAAAACTGCATTAGAACAGTAAGAGCCAGGGGGTGGCGCATGCCTCTAATCTCAGTGCTCAGGCAGCAGGGCCGAAGGACAGCCTAAAAAGCAAGGTCCAAGCCAGCCAGGGCTACATAGTGAGACTCAAACAAATAGAGAAACAATAACAGCAAAGAACTGGTACATACAGGAGCTACATAAACAGACTGCAACAAATGCAGAAAGAACAGGGAAAGTCAAGAAAATCAAGGAACATATGGGAGATATATATATATATATATATCAGGGAACCAGCAAAGGTCATTAACAAGATCAGCCTGGAGATGTAACAAGAGCTCAAGGTGCAGCTCCAGGACAGAGGGGCTCCCACGCATGCAACTCCAGGACAGAGGGGTTCCCACGCATGCAACTCCAGGACAGAGGGGCTCCCACGCATGCAACTCCAGGACAGAGGGGCTCCCACGCATGCAACTCCAGGACAGAGGGGTTCCCAGGCATGCGTGCGGCTCCAGGACAGAGGGGTTCCCAGGCATGCGTGCGGCTCCAGGACAGAGGGGTTCCCAGGCATGCGTGCAGCTCCAAGACAGAGGTGCTCCCCCGCACGCGTGCAACTCCAGGACATTGGGGTTCCCACGCATGCTTGCAGCTCCAGGACAGAGGGGCTGCCAGGCATGTGTGCAGCTCCAGGACAGAGGGGTTCCCAGGAATGTGTGCAGCTCCAGGACAGAGGGGTTCCCAGGCATGTGTGCAGCTCCAGGACAGAGGGGTTCCCAGGCATGCGTGCAGCTCCAGGACAGAGGGGTTCCCAGGCATGCGTGCAGCTCCAGGACAGAGGGGTTCCTAGGCATGCGTGCAGCTCCAGGACAGAGGGGCTTCCATGCATGTGTGCAATGCTGAGTTCCATCCCCAGCAAAAGGTCAGTTCCACCCAAGAGAGGGCTACAGCAAACAAACACCAGGGGCAGAAGCCAAAGAAAGAGCACCTAGGGAAAGAAAACTACATGTGATTAGCTTTATGCTGTTATGACCAAACCCCCAAGGAAAGCGAAGCGAGAGAAGGTTTAGTGCTGCTCACAGTTTCAGAGGCATCAGTCCACGGCCACTGGACTGCCCAACTCCGGGCTCGCAGTGGGGCAGGATGGCGTGGCACAGGAGAGTGGAGCGGAGCAGAGGTGATTCACTCTGTGGCTGCACAGCGGGAAGACAGCGGTAACAGGAGCCACACTTCCTCCATCTAGGCCACACCTTTCTCAGTTCCACATCACAATAGACTACTCAGATCCTGAGTCCAACAATGGATAAGGTCAAATACGGAGTGCCATCTGTGGGGTGTGTGACGCCTAATCCTGGCTGGAACACACCTTCAAGTTGCTTTACTAAATCACTAGGCCTTTCTCAGTCCAATCAAGGTGGCAATTGAGATTAACTATCATAGGTGGTAAAACCAAAGGACTGGGGGCAATACCATAAAAGATAAGGAGAAATACATGAAAGAAAACGTGATCCCTCCTGAAAATACACTAAGGATCATAAAGGCTGTGATTGATTTAGGGGGGAAAAAGAAAGAATAAGATAAGATGAGAAAAAATAGAGGCTTTAAAGGATTTCCTGAAAAAATCAAAACCAGCATTAGTCTAGAAGAGCAATGCTGTCTGCCCAAGCAACAACCACACAAACGGGACAGAGAAAGATGAGAAAGTGGATAGTTACGAAGTCGCTGGGGGACCGGGCTCCTCTGGACTGCAAAGGCAGCCGGAACAGGCTGGAGATGAGCAAAGAAATCCTTCACGTGTATCAGTGTTTTGTCTGCATATATGTCTGTGCACCGTGTGCATGCCCAGTGCCCGTGGAGGTCAGAAGTGGGTACTGGATCCTCTGGGACCAGAGTTACAGAAGGTTGTGAGCCACCATATGTGTGTGTACCAGGAATCAAACCCAGGTTCCCTGGAGCAGCAGCCAGTGCTCTTAACTCCTGAGTGATCTTTTCAGGCCCCGCCATTCTATCCCACCCCACCTCCACCTTAACAAAGGGAATTTAAACACCAGGGTACACTGAGGACCAGTTACCCGCTGTGATGGTTACAAATTTATTGCCTGATAGTTCCTAAACAGGGTCCATTTTTTACATTTTTCTGTACTAATTATTCTTTAATAATAATAAAAAAAAAACCTCTGTGTGTGTGCATGTGCAGGTGTGTGTGTATGCATGTGTGTGTGCAGGTGTGTGTGCAGGTGTGTGTGTGTGCAGGTATGTATGGACACAAGACAGAGAACAAATGCAGCACTAGAGGACAACCCAAGTGAGTCAGCTCTCTTCCTCCACCCTAGGGACCGAACTCCGGGCATCGGGCTTGTCTTCAAGGCCCTTACCTGCTGAGCTATCTAGCTGGCCTCACTCTTTACTTTCTAAAAACGCCCTCACTTGAGATAATTCTTGGTGTATCATGTTCTTTACCCATTCAGGGAGAGTAATCCGGGGGCTGGAGAGGTGCTCAGCAGTCAGGAGCGCTGGTTGCACAATCAGAACGTCAGTGTCAACCCCCACATAACAAGCCAGGCATTCCCCAAATGCCTCTAACTCCAGTTCTTGGAGGATGGGCATGTCAGTGCCCATCTTTAATCTTGTTACTCAGGAGGTGGAGGGAGGGAGGTCTCTTAAGTTTGAGGCCAGCCTGATCTACATAGGAAATTCCAGGACAGTTAGAGCTACATAGCGAGACCCTGTCTCAAAAATAATACCAAAAGAACTCCAGTTCCTTGGGATCTAAGGCCCTCTTCTGGTCTCCACAGGCATGCATGGATGTGGTATACATATGCGCACACACACACACACACACACACAATGGGGGCTGGAAAGATGGCTCAGAGGTTAAAAGGACCCAAATTCTGTTCCCAGAGCCCATGGCAAGCATTTACAACCTCCTGTAACTCCAGTTCCAGGAGATAGGACGCCTCTGGACTCCATAGGTATCTGCATATGCATAAATGGAAACACACACATACATATAAGTTTTTTTTTTAAAAAAAAAAAAACTGAGATTTTTAAAAAAGTATGTGATTTCGGTGACTCTTAAAACACTTGCAACGTGCTGGCCTTGGTGGCACAGGGCAGGCAGATCTCTGGGTTTGAGATCAGCCTGGACTATAGAGCAAATTCTAAGACAGTGAGGGCTACATAGAGAAACCCTGTCTTAAACAGCAACAAAGGAATACTCATAAAGCATACAGAGTTGTACAAAAACCACCATGGTCACGTTTAGAATGTACCCATTCGCGTGGAAAAGGTGTCCCTTAGCTGACACCATCCTACAGAATCTATGTTCCAACACTAGCCTACTCTCCATCTCTATGGATGTGCCTGCCTATTCTGGAATCTTATAAAAAGGTAGTCATGCAATGCATAGGTATCTGTGGTTGGCCTCTACTAATCAGCAATGAGTCTGAGGTTCCTGCTTGCTGGGGCGCACACCAACACTCCATTGCTTTTTATTGTCAGAGAACACTTCCTTATACAGAGGGACCATATCTTATTTACCCATCAATCAGTGGGTAGATACTTGAATTCTTTCTTCTTTTGGTATGAATAATTCTGCCATAAACATTCATCCACAAATTTTCATACATCATAGGTTTCTAACTGCTCTTGGAGATATTCTTTGAGGCAACAGTGGGTAAAGATGCCTCACAGTGATGTGTGTGTGGGCCAAACATTAGCTGTGTTTAGCTGAGAAAACAACAGCATTCTGCAAAGTACCCATCCCTTGTTGCTCCCAGCAGCAGGGCAGGGGTTTTTTTTTGTTGTTGTTGTTGTTTTGTTTTTTTCTAGAGTTTCTCTGTTAAAAGCTGCCTGTCCTGGAACTTGCTCTGTAGGCCAGGCTGGCCTCAGAGAGTTCTAATTTCTTGACACCTGCCCCAACACAGTCTTTGACAACAGGCTTTAACACAGGAGCTGGAAGGATGGCCTCAGGTTCAATTTCTAGCATCCACATGGTGGTTCACAGCATCTGAAACTCCAGTTCCTGGAATCTGATGCCCTCTTCTGACCCACAGTGGCAGCAGCCACACATGCCGTGCACATACATACATTATATACATACATGCAGGCAGGCACTCACATGTACTTGGAAAAATAAAAATAAACAAATCTTTTATATAAAAAAAAAGTAGGACACAGGCCGGTGAGATGGCCTACTGGGTAAAAGCATTTAATGAGTAGGCCTGATAACCTGAATTAGATCCCTCGTCCTGCAGTGGAAGAGAACCAATTCTCAAGGGTTGACCTCTGACCTCCACACAGGCATGAGGGCTTATGTCCAAAAGGCATTGACACGCACACTGTACATACACATGCAGCAATAATAAATACAATTTCAATTGCTCATCCTTGCTAGAAGGAGCTTAGGAAAAGCTAAGAGCAGTGGCTCACAGTGGCACACACACACACATGTATATAATTATATAGTAATATATAATAATAATATATATTTCCCCTACTTGTTTGTCTCAGTGTTGTTCAGAGGAAAAAGTTGGAGATATAAGTTTTATTTGAAACTTTGATATCTACGAGAACAAGAAGAATTCTGAGTACAGATGAAGAAAGTATACTTCAGTGTTTGAGAAGCTGGCCCTGTCTATCTGGGCAGCCTGAAAGAGGGGTGGCAGCTGGCGTGGAAAGGAAGGCTGGGAGGTGGCAGGATGCCCAGAAAGCTGGAAACCAAACTGGAACTCAAAAGCAGCTGCTGGTGATACATAAACAAAGGGGCACTGCTGTGCCCCTAAGGAGTGCGGGCCAGCTCACTGGGATGCGGAACATGTCACCCAGCCTGGAAACACAGATGCAAAGAAAAAGCACTTAGAATCAAAGCTGGGTTACTGAAGAAGACACTGGGGCCTTTACAGAAAACGTAATGTTGCGTTTCTTTGCAAAACCCAACTGAAGCAATGTGACATCTTCAGACTTAATGATGGGTTCCATTATTCTACGATGTTTTTCCCTTTATTCATCCAGGTTTCCCTTTTCCGACTACTTGTCTGTTTGTGGGAATACACACATGGGTGCAGGTGCCAGCAGAGGTCAGAAGCCTCAGATAGATCCCCTGGAGCAGTGACGGAGGGTCGTGAGACACCTGATGCAGTGCTGGGACCTGAACCTGGGTCCTCTGGAAGAACGGCCTTAAGAAGTCTGCTCTTACGTGTGCTGAACAGTATCCGGTTAGAATGTGAGACAAGCCGGTAGGTGGTGACACGCACTTTTAATCCCCAGCACTTGGGAACAGAGGCAGAAAGATTTCTGTGAGTTCGAGGCCAGCCTGGTCTACAGAGAGAGCTTGAGGACAGCCTGGTCTACACATAGAAACTCTGTCTCTAAAAAAAAAAAAGAAAAGAAATGGGCTAATTGCTCCTTGCTGCTCTTTCTCAGAGACTGTGTGTTTAGGTCTATGCAGTAGTTCCGTATTGCTTACCTACTCATCTTTAAAAATAAATAAAGAAACATTAATATCCAGTACTCAGGAGGCAGAGGCAGGTGGATCTCTGTGAGTTTAAGTCCAGCCTTGTCTATATAATGAATTCTAGATCCAGCCTCATCTATATAATGAATTCCAGGTCCAGCCTCATCTATATAATAAATTCTAGGTCCAGCCTCATCTATATAATGAATTCCAGGTCCAGCCTCATCTATATAATGAATTCCAGGTCCAGCCTCATCTATATAATGAATTCCAGGTCCAGCCTCATCTATATAATGAATTCCAGGTCCAGCCTCATCTATATAATGAATTCCAGGTCCAGCCTCATCTATATAATGAATTCCAGGTCCAGCCTCATCTATATAATGAATTCCGGGTCAGGCAGGGCTATACAGAGATCCTGTCTTAAAACAAGCACAGACAGAGCGAGGCGAACAAACTCACTGTGTCCAGGGCTGAGAACAGCCCCATTGGACTGTGCTATCTTATCAGAGCAAACAAAGCCATTATTTACCTGCCCAGGGATAACTGCTGCCAACCACAAGATAAGTACGGCTCAGACATTATGGGGTGGTCGTAATTAATGGGTGTTTATGAGGTTCAGGAGCACTTCAGAGAGGTGGTGTCTACGCTAAACAGAGCCCAGGAAGCCGATACCGAAGTCCTGCTGGGGAATGCGAGCTTATCCCACTGGCATGGAGAAACTGCTGTGGGAGTCTGTGCAGAAACATGCAGACCTGTGTCAGAAAGACAGCTCAAACCACAACACGGAGGAGACAGGACAGAACTGTGACAAGACCATCTTCAGGCCACATGCCTTCAAAGGGTGACACGTCTGGGAGTGCTAAGGGACCAGTAGACCAAAAGAAGACGCCGCAACTCTCTCATCTTTCATTGTGCTGCCACTGGTTCCTCGGTGCAGGACGGTGGGGACACGCTCGCTTCCTAGTGGACAGGCTCTTGTCGTTCTAAATGGCACCAATGTGGATGTGGCCACGTTCCTAACAATCAGATTCACAGAGCAGGGCCATCAATCACAATGCACACTGAAAAACAGACCTCATCAGCCATGGTCCTGCCAAGCCCTCACAAGACTTCTGCAGCTTAACCACAGTGCTTTCCTCCCACAGGAATACTGGTTTTCCTAGTTTTCAGATCGTGGTGCCTACCCGATGTGCCAAAAGTACACACATCTGCCAAAGCACCTGTCTCAACAAAGGCTGGAGATTAGCTTCTCAGAGGATGCCAGGCTGAGTACACGGAGAAGATTCGGTTTAATCAGTGTTACCATTCTCCTTACTGTGTTAGCAGAAGTGCATGAAAGCATCCTATAAACTCTCTCATACTTCATGTACACATACTACACACGCCACACACACACACACACACACATATACAAACATAAGCACTTCTCCAAGTGTATTCCAAGGACCTGTGATCCCAGAACTTTTGGGGGACTCTATTCCCATAATCTAAGACACTCCTCCTCATTCGCATTCACTTATGGGACTAAAGGTCTGACAGAGTCGTGGGGCTACACAACATGACATGTGGAATGGCTGCTCTCAGGCTCTCACAGCTACTGGAAACCACGCCTGTGTATTCCTGTGAGCTAGTTTTCTCAGTAGCTAATAACTTTTTAAAAGTGATTTATTGATGTGTGTGTGTGTGAGAGAGAGAGAGACAGACAGACAGACATAGTGAGACAGAGACTGAGAGAGGTGAGGTTGGGGGCAACTCAGTGAGCTATCCCACCAGCCCTCTACTAGCTTTCAATGCATTCAATACACCCAAATGCAGTAAATTAATCAACAAAACCTACAAAGATGAACATTCTATGGGAGTATTTAATATTTTTAACTGTAAAAGAAATTCTAAGCCAGGCGGTGGTGGCGCACGCCTTTAATCCCAGCACTTAGGAGGCAGAGGCAGGCGGATCTCTGTGAGTTCGAGACCAGCCTGGTCTACAAGAGCTAGTTCCAGGACAGGCTCCAAAACCACAGAGAAACCCTGTCTCGGAAAAAAAAAAAAAAAAATTCTAAAGCCAAAATGTCTCAGAAACAGTTACAGGGTTTCCCAACTAGCCTGACTTTCTAAACACAGGTGCAATAAAGGCTGGGAGCTAATTCCTGGGTAAAGCCTGCCTCGCAAACACTATAATAATCCCAGCACTGGGCGGGAGGAGGGGGAAGACAGGAGGATCCTAGTGGATTTCTGGGGCTCACCAGAGAGTCAGCCTAGACTAACTGGTCAACTCTAGGTTCTAATAGACCCTACCTCATAAGAAACACACACACACACAAAACAAGACAGTGGCTTCTGAGGAACAATTAAAGCTGGTCTTTGACTTCTCTATGCACACAACATGTGCACAAGCACACACACACATACACACACACACACACATACACACAATACATTTTGGGCAGAGAGATAGCTCAGTGGGGTAAAACATTCACCTTGCAAGCATAAAGACCCAAGTTCAAATCCCCTGAACCTATGTCAAAGTGACCCAGGGCTTCTATGAGATGGGAGGAGGAAGCAAGAGAATCCCCAAAAGTTCACAGATCAGCTAGCTTGGCACAGGGGTAACAGACATCCCATCCAACACGATGAAAGGTGAGGACTGGCATCCCCAGGCCTGAACGCACACACATGAACACATATATACACACAATCACATATCCCAAGATTTAAAAGGAAAAAAGGCTTGTTGGGCATGGTGGCGCGCCCCTTTAGTCCCAGCACTCAGGAGGCAGAGTCAGGAAGAGCTCTGTGAGTTCCAGGTCAGCCTGGTCTTCATAGTGAGTTCCAGGCCAGCCAGGGCCACACGGAGAGACCCTGTACGGAAGCAAAGGAAGCAAACACTCTCTTATCACTATTTTGAAGGAGACTCTGACAGGAAGGAAAGAGAAACTGATACAGACACAAATACTGACAAGGCCACAGATACAGGGCCATCAGAACAAAATACGCTAAGCTCTGCAGAGTTCAGCGGAGCAGCTTGGGTCAAGCTAGGATGGCTAGAGAGGAAGCTGACAGAAAAAAAAAATCGAACTAAGCCCTATTACCATCGTTATGAAAAATGCCACCAGAAGACGGTAGTGGAATAAAATCTCAAGGGGGAAGAAGTCAGGAAATGACCAAGGAGAAGCAAAGACACAAAGCGGCTCACCACATTATATCATCACCAGCAGCAAGACGTGTGGGGTACCCCTGTGCCGCTTCTGCACGAGGTCCAGG
Organism: Chionomys nivalis; assembly: GCF_950005125.1. Classification (NCBI taxonomy): domain Eukaryota; kingdom Metazoa; phylum Chordata; class Mammalia; order Rodentia; family Cricetidae; genus Chionomys; species Chionomys nivalis. Next base: position 32,248,466 of record NC_080096.1, on the reverse strand, counting down.
AACAGAATTGGTTAGCGTTTAGAACACTGTTTTAATTGGTATAATATTCGTATCAATTCTCCCTTCTTAATGTAAGAATAACTCCCTTATGCCTAACACTGTCAGACGAGCAGCATCAATCACTTTCAAAGACATAAAAAGCCATGAAGCAGATGGTGGTTATCTTTAGTGAGGGGATTTAAGGCTAATGAACATCACCACGGCTGAGGGGCCATATACTAACTGTTAGCCACAGTAAAATCACTGTTTTTATTGCAAGAGGTCTGTTATGGGGCTGTGGGCATGGCTCCGTGGTAAAGGGCTCACCACAAAAGCAGAAAGACCTAAGTTTGATTCCACAGGACCCACATAAACAAGTGTGTACATTTGGAATCCCAGCGGTAGAGAGACAGGAGGATTGCATGGGTTAGCTGGCTAGTCAGCTTAGCTTTGTCACAGAGCCCCAGGTCAGGGGGACCATGTCTCAGAAAATCAATGTGGACAGCTCCTGAGGGATGACACCTGGCCTCCACATGCACATACACATCTATACACACGAGACAGACACACACACACACATGCACATACACATCTATACACACGAGACAGACAGACGGACAGACAGACAGACACACACACACAGAGATCCCTTACATATCTACCAGCACAGGCCCAGGCTTTTACATCTACTCTAGCCGATCATCACAACACCCTTTGAAGTTAAGATATTTTATCTCCAATTCTCAAATCTGAAAGTCAGGAAGACCAATAGGTCAGTCGATAGTTAGAAACTATGAAGCTGACTGAAATCTCTCTGGTTTGCTCTTATCTGCACTTCCCTGCAGATACACCTGTCATCTGACAGGATCGGCCTCCAGCATCCTTCCTCCACTCTCACCTCACGGAATCTCATCTATAAATATTTCATGACTCCGGTAGTAGGCATGGGCTGTAACCTCAGAGCTTCCTAAGTCACCATAGCCCCCCTGTTCCCTCCTCCCCACAGCGGTCACGAAAGGCAAAGCTGATAATGTCATTTCCTACAGTCCAATCCTTCCCTGGGCCCCTAATCCTCTTCAGGATGAAGCTTTAACTCACAAGGCCCTAGCTCAATCTTCTTGACTGACTTCTGCATCACTTCCACTCACGGCCTGAAGATGGTCCGCACTTCTACCACACAAGCGGCCTCAAGATACAACCACGTGCTTGGGTCTCTAGGCCTGGGCATATGTGGCTTCCTGTGGAAAAAAGCCCTTTAAACTCACATCTACCCAATGACTGGTGGTTAATTAAGACTTCATATTAGGTATCAATTTCTCTAGAAAACCATTATTTGATATTTCCAACCTGACACCTGGCCCCTTTAAGACATCCACAAAACCCTAAGTGTCAGCCCTTCTTCTAAGGTGGTCAGTCCTCCATCTCTGCCGGTTCCATAGTCTATCAACCACAGATGGAAATTATTAAAACAAATAAATAAATAAATGTCTGGGAACAGGAGAGATGGTTGAGTAGACAGAAGTGGTTTGCCGTGCAAGCCTGAGGACCTAATTTCTACCCCCAGAACCCACATAAAAGTGGAGGAAGAGAACCAACCCACAAACTCATTCTCTGACCTCTATGGGCATGCTACGGCACACCCCCACACAAATAATAATATAGTATTTAAAACTTTTTGTGTATATTTCTTGAAGAGCACCCAAATTCAGTTCCCAGCATCCACACCAGGGAGCTCAAAACCCCCTGCCACCGATACCCTTTTCTCATCTCTGCAGGTACTTGCACTCACACGCACACATAAACATATCACACATACCCATGCACACATATGTAATCAAAATTTTGTAAGCATATTATGTTTGATGGGCATGTGGTATACGCCTGCTTAGCAACTAGGAAGTAGAAGCAAAAGGGTGAGAAGTTCAAGTCACCCTCAGCTGTGTAATGAATTCCAGGACAACCTAGGCCAGAGACTGTGTCAAAACAAAACAAAACAAAACAAAACAAAAGAATGTGTTGAGTCAGGCGCAGTAGTTTGTAATATCTTCACTCAGGAGACAGAGATAGGAAGATTACCACAAGTTTGAGATCTTCCAGGGCTACACAGTGAAGACCAAGTCAACCACCAACAAAAAACAAATAAAAGAAGAAAGTGTTTGTAACGAACATACAAGGACATTTTTCTTGCCTTTGTTCCCTAAACAACAGAGCACAAGAAGTATTTACAAGGCATTTACATTGTATCATGGGCTATAGTCACAGGTGATTCAAGGTATAGAGAGGCTGTGTGGGGTCATAGGCAAACACTAGACCATCTTATGTAAGAGATCTGCACATCCTCAGATCTGGGTATCCTCAGGGAGCCTAGGAAACAGCTACCCATGGGTAGAGAGTTGACAGGACCATAACTGCTGGTTTCTCCCAATGAACTAGGGATGTGGCTTTCTAAACTATGTGGCCATAAAACTACAATGTTGGAGACTGGTACAGAGCTGCTAACTGCCATCTAAGTGTGACAGTAAGGGATACATAGTAGCCAGATATGGTGGCTCATGCCTTTAACTCCAGCACTTGAGAGGCAGAGGCTGGAGGATCTCTCTCAGTCTGAGACCAGCCTGGTCCATATACTGAGACCCTGTTTCAAAAAGGACAAGATAAGATACTGGGCGGGATGTGGTTCAGAGGCACAGGTCTCATCCAGCGTGTACAAGACCCTGGGATCAAACTCCAGCACAGGAAGTTAAAAAAAGAAACAAAACAAAAAACTTGTTAAATATTAGACAGCTAGTTAGTGACGGTGCCAAGACCCAAGCCAGAAAGTTAGCTTTTCTATCTCCTGAATCAGCTCCAACCAGCACTTAGCTTCTTTGTTAGCAGAGGAATCCAAGCACCAAGTTTGAAACCTCATTTAAATCCAATTAAACCAATTAAATGCATCTCAAATTATTATACTCTTGACTTTATTTATTTCAAATTCTGAGACAGGGTCTTACTTATGTAGCCCAGGCTGCCCCTTGAATCTAAGACTCCTGCCTTTGCCTCCCCGCTCCCTGAATTAATGAAAAAGCTTAAATATGATGTAGACTACTTATTGTTTCTCTTTAAATAAATAAAACAGCACTCTGAGGTATCCAAAACTAAAAAAGGTAAATTAGTCTGACGCAGTAGCATGCATCAGTACTGTTCTTCAACAGGGCTTCATGTATTCCAGGCTGGCTTCCAGCTTCGCAGCCAAGGATGACCTGGAACTGCAACCTCCTACCTCTGCGACTGAATGCTAGATTAGAGACATGCTTCAACACACTCAGTTCATACAGTGCTGGGCACTGAACCTGGAGCTCTGTGCACCCCAGGCACACTGACTAACTAAACTATATCTCACCTGTTAATCATTGTGTGTGGGGGGGGGGGAGTCAAGACAGGGTTTCTCTGTAGCTTTGGAGCCTGTCCTGAACTCGTTCTGTAGACCAGGCCTTGAACACAGAGATCCCCCTGCCTCTGCCTCCCGAGTGCTGGGATTAAAGGTGTGTGCCACCACCACCCGGCTCCTGTTAATCATTTTTGAGACAGGTTTCTCTGATGCTAGCTTCACACTCTCCATCCTCCTGTCTCTGTTCCTGAGTGCTAAGTACAGGCGCGTGCTACTGTACCAGGCTAATTTAACTGTTCTTAGTTTTGGACACCCCAAAATGCTAGAACACTTGAACACTGAAACAGGAGGATCAGGAGTTCATAGAGGATTCCAGGCCAGCCAAAACTACAGGAGACTATGTCTGAAGACAAAACAACAGTAATACTTTAGGGGATGGCTGCACCATAATTGGAGTGTGATCTATTGTATTTCCGGCCTTGGCTTATGAGTATTTACACAGGATGTGATGGAGTTTTGGCCCTGAACCCGCCCTTCTGTTTCTCGGTGACGTCTATAAACTTGCCTATGGTGCCCACCTACCTTACTAGCCCTAATCTCCAATGGTCTGAGCTCCAATACCAACAGGATGTGTAGAAGTCAGTCCTTAGAGCCAAAATAGTTTGGGCTTTTTGCATTAGTCTTAAGTGAAGTCTGCCATTCCTGACCCTGCTTTAAAGTCAGGCAAGGTAGTTCCAGGACAGGCTCCAAAACCACAGAGAAACCCGGTCTCGAAAAACCAAAAAAATAAATAAATAAATAAATAAATAAATAAATAAATAAATAAAGTCAGGCAAGGCCATGTGCCACACTTTGACAGATGAAATACAAGTAAAAGTGGCAGAACTGAAGCTATAAAAGCTGGTACCCATTCGACCACCCATTTCCAACCTTCTCCACCACTGAGCTCGTGTGACCAGCAGACAGCTCTCTGTATACTTGTGACAAATGGGCAGCAAGAACAGGGAGTCAACTTTGGTTTTGTTAAGTCACCAAGATATGGAGACTTCCTTTACTCTAAACTGCTCAAACCAATACCCCACATCTCTCAGGAAAGCATCTTCTCATACAGCCAACTTTATTTACCTGCTTTACGACAAATATTTTGATTGTTGCACAAAGGATGCTTTTGTAGCTATCCCACTTCAAGGCTATTTTCTTTTCTTTTTGAGGGTGGAAGTAGGGGACAAGATCCCATAGCCCAGGCTGGTCTCAAAATCCACAAACAGTTGAAGAATAGCTTCAACTTTTGTTTTTAAACTTTTGTCTCATTTTGTTTACCCACCAAACAGCACCCATGTGGCAGCCAGAGGACATTTGTAGGGGTCAGTTCTTCTCTTCTAACATGTGGGTGTTCCAGGAATCAAACTCAGGTCACGAGGCTTGGCAGCAAATGCCTTTACCAACTCAGACATCTGGACGGCCCCATCTTCATCGTCCAATCTTCCTGCTTCCACCTTCAGAATGCTGGGGTTACAGGCATGTACAACAACACCCTGCTTACCAAGTGCTGGGGATGGAACGCGAAGCCTCACAAACCAGCACTCTACCAACTGAGTCACCCCAGACACCCCACCTCTGCCTGTTTTTCTTTTAGTTAGAACAGTTTTTAAGTATACTGCAAGACCAGTAATTACAGTGGACAGGAGCAGCAGACAGTAACTATAGTATCGCCTGCATCAAAATACTATTTTCTACACAAAATACATATGCCACGTACCTACTATGTAAAAACACTGTGCCAGATAACAGAGAAGACAGTCCATGCCTTTAAAAAGTGCATCTTATGCTACGAGTGGAGGAGACAGGCAAGCAATTACTGCAAAAGGGCAAATTTGGAAGCCTGGGATCAGGTGACCCCATCTCTAAGCCCAGCATGGCGGCAGAGGTGAGGGGACAGGAAGACTCTGAGTTCAAGGTCATCCTCAGTTAAACACAGAGTTTGAGGTTGACTTGGGCTGCACGAGGTCTTGTTTAAAAAGGAAAAAAAGTGAGTTAGGTGGTGGTGGCGTACGCCTTTAATATAAAGCAGCACTCAGGAGGCAGAGGCAGGCAGATCTTTGTGAGTTTGAGGCCAGCCTGGGCTACACAGAGAAATCCTGTCTCGAAAAGCTTAGAAAGAAAGAGAGAGAGAAGTGTTCAAGACCAGCCTGCACCAGACAAGATCTTGTTACACACACACACACACACACACAAATACAAAAGGCAGAGCCCCCAGAATTAGAGAGAGCACATTTAGAGGGGGGGGAGGGAAGAGTACAAAAAGGCTTTTAGAGAGGAAGTTCCCTGTCAAACAGCCATAAAATGCCAGCCAGGGGCAATGACTGAGAAGGAAGGGGGTCATTTAAGACCGAAAGAGCCAAATGTGCAAATACACTGGAGCTCAAACAACAAAACACAAAGCCAAACGGCTCTACCGACCTGGAAAATACGATCTATCAAAGGGTAGGTATGGCAATAAGCTGCTGATGCCAGGCTGCCCAGGGCCTAACCCAACAGTAAGGAGCTGCCGAAAGCAGCGGTGGCACGCCCATGAGTAATGGTGAGAGAGGATTACCCGGGAGAAAGAAAAACATGATCAGGGGGCTGCTGGGGCAATTCCCAGGAACAGCAGGCCCCAAACCAGTATGATGACCCTAAGAGTTGACGGCAGGGCAGTGCGGTGGCAGCCCTGGGACCTGGCACCAACTGCACGACGCCAATAAATGAAGGCAAGAAGCCACTCTGACTACAGCTTTGTGGTGGCTCGGGCTAACTATAATATGACAATACAACCTAACTGCCACTTACCGCGTTACTGAGATGTCCAGGTCCATACGGCCATCTGTTTATCCCCTGCTCCTCACAGGACGAAGGTGCCTCTTCAACCTGCCTTTTGATTCTGTTTCTGTTTAGGAGCGGGGTCACTAGCAGCCTAGACTGGCCTCAAGCTCACTATGTAGGCAGGGAGGACTTTGAACTTCTAATCCTCCTGTCTCTACCTCCAACATATTATGATTACAGGCAAGAGTACCACCATACCTGCTTTTATGTGGTCTTGACGATCAAATCCAGGGCTCCTTGTGTGCCAGATAAGGACTCTAGCAACTGAACTACATCCCCAGCCCCCAGCTTGCCTTTTGGAGAGCCTCGTCTCTGCTTCTTTTTCTACTAAAAACCCCTGGAAGCACCCACACGCAATCCTGAGTGCCCCTACACATTCCCCATCCCCACTTTTCCTCGGCTCACTTCTCCTCCAGGCAGTCTTTCCACTCCCTGTGGCTCAGCTCAAAACTTCAGTTCCTCCAAAAACCCTTCCTTAACGCACTCACCTCCCCTCTAGATTTCTCACAGCACCTACCATCTTGGAATTCTAGAAACCACACCATAAGCTATCATTTGTGTGTGCTTCGTTCACACAACTATTCTACATAGGGCATGAGAACATGTTCCAGATTCTAATTTCCTTGTCGGAGTTTCCCTCCAGTCAATGCCTTGCACAAAACATGTACTCAGTAGACACTTGACTGTTATGGGCACCAATTAGTTTCTAAGAAACACTTGCCTTGTTTTATCCTTAATAACTTACTTGTCATGAGACACAGACTTCAGACTTGTGAAATGGAGAAACTGGCACCACTTCGTATTTCAAACTGTCCATTACCTTAGATTCTGGGAAACTCCTGTTTGGTTACAAGGTTCTGATCCAGGTTTTAATCCTCGATCTTTTTTTTTTCTTTCTTTCTTTTTCTGTCTTCTGAGACTGGGTCTTTTATGTGGCTCTTGTTGACCAGGTATTATTTTAGTAGCCCAGCACTGTTTCAGCTTCTGGGTGCTAACTATTACATGTGTGTACCTAACGTCCCGGGCTACCATTCGTCTGAGTCTTTAGTTGAAAGTTCACGGACACAACTGAAATCGTCATGACGTTTACGTCTACGGTGCTACATAGCGGGAACTTAATTCGTGGGCTTTTTATCTTCATGGTACACTACCTATGGTACCAATAACTCAAAGAGCCTCACAGAAATGTGTTAAGTACTCTTTACTTTCTGGGATAACAGCTGTCTCCCGCCACCGGGTCACTCCCTTGGCTAATTATGGTGACTCAGTTTTACCGTTTTCACTTCCTCCCCATACGCGAGAAAAACAAACGTAAATGAGGTTTATTGAGGAATCATAAAAATTAGTGCTGTTGTAAAAAGGAGTCTAAACACATCAGTGGGACATCCTCATAACCAAATCTGTCAACCTCGCCAAGATTTTCTCTCGCAAACAAGATCACCGAGAAGACAATGGGGAAACACTCCAGGAGGAAAGGTAGCGAGAAGACGTACTTTGACAAACTGACCCGGTCACTCCGAGGATCTGGCCCCGGGGAAGGCTATTATGACAACCGCTACTCTTGCTGCCTCCCGCTAGGTTTTCCCAGGACTTTCCTGCGCTCGTCCCACAGGGGGTAGCGGGTGACCGCGTCCCTCCCCTGCGCCCAGACTCGCGCGCTCCGGGGCGCAGCACGCAGGTGACCTCTGCGCGCTCGGCCCCGCTAGCACGGCCCTCCTCAGGCCTGGCCCCCACCCTGGCCCGAGCTTCGGTCCCCAGTGCAGATCGGGCCGCTGACCGGGGGAGGGGCGCGGCGGCCGAGAACTGCGTCGGGGCGCGGGGCAGGCCTTACCGCAGCGGAGAGGGAGGCCGGGGTCGGGCGGCGCCAGGGCGCACGCGGAGCGGGGAGGTGGCTGCAGCCCGAATAGCGGGGACAGCCGAGGGGACCCCGGCGGGTGCCCAGGACGCGGCGGGCTGCACGGGCGCCGCCATGGTGAGGACGCAGCGGCGGGACCACCAATCCCGCGGTCCGCCTCGGCGGCCGCGCCGGGGGTCGGGCATCAGCAACCAATGGGCACACCGGAACCGGGCGGGGCACCGGGCAGGCCAATGCGGGGCTTCGCCGCAGGGGTGGGCGGGCCCGGACCCGAGAGACCCAATGGAAGTCGGAGGCCGAGTCCGCCCCACATCGCGGGCTGCGGGAGTTGGGATTGGGGAGAAGCGCAGCGTGGAGCTGTCGATCGTGCGGCAGCCCCGCTGCGGTCAGGACCCCTCCGGTTCCCAGAGGAAGTCTCCTATCCCTACCCCACCGCTCTATTGTCAGACTGGGCCGCTGGAAGACCCAGCCCCCCCGTGGGCTTGTTTCCTGATGCCAGTGGTCGTGATCTGACCCCCAGAAGCCTCTGAAGGCCCTGTCCAATCCTGTGAGGGTAAGAGGCCACCTAAACCCAGAGCGCGCTCGTTATAATTGTTGAGCCTCGCATAAATGTCGCAGATGGGCCACAAGGCCAACCCACATGACCAGCAGTTCAGGAGGGCCTCATCACGCTGCAGAGCGCATAAACCACCTAAGGCAGAATTTCCCCTTAGAGGAGGTGGGGACTTAACTCTTGGATGCCAACCCAAACATTGCACCCTACTCTACATAAGGCGATCTTTTGCTTTGGCAAAAAGCTGCCGTGAAGCTCATGCAACCTTTGGCTGTGGTCATTCATGAGCCCAGACTTGACTGCGCAGGCTAGAAGTGTCTAGCAAAGAACCAAATTTAAAAGTTCAAGGCCCAGAACAAAAACCCCACAGGGCAGTTTCATGAGATTTGGGAAAGTCCCATCACGTGTTTGAGCTGGAGTTTTCCACCGGCCAAGTGTTTTTAAATGGCCGACTTAGCCAAGCATGGCAGAGATGGTGTGTACTTAACTACTCTGTAAGCTGAAGCAGGATTAAACACTCAAGACCAGCCTGGACAACTTGGTGGGCTCCTGTGTTTTTGTTCTTTTACTATGCATGCATGTTCTGGTGTCTGTGGAGGCCAGAAGAGGGCCTTAGAACCCCTAGAACTGGAGTTATGGGCAGAAGCCAGTCACCAAGTGGGTAGTTGGGAACTGAACCTGGATCTCCTGTAAGAGCAAGTGCTCTTAATGGCTAAGCCATCTCTCCATCCCATCGTGGGTCCATCTTTTGGGGAGAGAGGAAAGGGCTGTGGATGGATGTTTGCTAATACAAAGACTTATTCGATCTTCAGTTCCCACAGAGCTGGGATTACACCAAGCACCCAATTAGCAGGTCCTTCAGCATCACAGGAACTATGGATGTCTGAAAAAGTTGTGTTCCTCCCTCCTGAAGATGTATGCTTCTGGGTCCCACTTACCATTCCAGGAAAGCTTAGCCCTGCCTGGTTTCCCCAGGCATACGCCCCTGAGAATCTCTGAGGAAGAACAGAGGTCAGCCTCTGTGGCTCTGTGGAATTAACTTTGAACAGCATTTTTCCAACTCTGTTCTTCCCTTTCTCCATAACTAATACCAAGCAGTAGCCACCTCCCAGGTTCCAGGGATACAAAGAAGCACTGTGCCTTTCTGTAGGCACATAGTCCGCTGCAGGAGCACAAGTAAGGCCAGCTGGAGCAGCTGCACTGTGCAGAAGTCCTGCAACTGTTCCACAGCTCGGGCTCACCTAGTCACCTGGGCAACTACACTGCCCGGATCAGGGTCACCTAGTCACCTGGGCAACTACACTCCACAGCTCGGGCTCACCTAGTCATCTCACCAACTACTCCCCAGCTCAGGCTCACCTAGTCACGTGGGCAACTACACTTCACAGCTCAGGCTCACCTAGTCACCTGGGCAACTACACTCCACAGCTCAGGCTCACCTAGTCACCTGGGCAACTACACTCCACAGCTACAGGCATTGCAGAGAGCAGGGTCTGCACCCCCACAGCTTTTCAAGTCTCCAGCTTTTCAAGTACCTAAGCATACACTCCCGGTTCTACACGAATGGCAGCGAGAGGCCACCAGATGGGGTTCCAGAGAAGACTGCCGCCTGATAGTTTCCATTACCTCCTCCAGGAGCAGCAGGAAGAGGCACCAGTAGCTACAGGTCCTGGATGCCTAATACAGAAGGACCGCACCCACCTGTGTGGACAGCTTCCCAAGCCCTGCTCCAGAGCCTGACCCTGGGCCACTTGGGCTCCGTGGGGCAGACCACAGTGCATCCTCTGTTCAATACATTTTATTGCTAAGGACAAGGTAATGCACCAGTTTTCAAAATAATTTGGTTTATAGAGTTCATACGTAACAAAAAAGGGGAAGTATTATAAATCTGACTCCTGTATACAGAGCAAGGTATGAAGCCCTCCAATACTGGGCCCAGGCAAACAAATTTAAGAGGAGCAAAAACCTGTTTAACCCCTTCAATGTTGCCCTCTAGTCCCACCCCCCACCCTCAATCAATCCCCCCACCCCTGATCAAGGGCAAAGCTACACCTGCCCCAGGCCTCCAGTGGCCCCAGTTCATCCTAACCCCATAGCCCCTGCATAACTGTAATTTCCTCTGGACAAAAATCTCCCACCAGGCTCTGCCTGTTTCCATCATTAAAATTCTCCCTTCAAGGTAGTCCCCACCCACACCCTCTAATACTGTGCCACGGGGGCTCCGTGCCTAAAGTTTGTGGGCACATAGTAGGTAACCTCTGAGTTCTACTTCAAGGGCAGACAAAGAGGTGGCAGTCAGCTCCTTAGCGCCTCAATCCTGCAGCTTCGCCAGCCCTCTCCTGAAACCAGTCCAAGCAGGGACAGATGGTACCCACTCTAGCCATCCCCCAGGCCCTGACTCAGCTCAGCTGAGGGCACAATTTCACATTTTGTTTGCCCTGCAGAGGCAAAGAAGAAAGTGAAGGCTAGGGGCTGTCAGAAGCTGGTCCAGACCAAGCACACGAGCATACACACACACATACACTCACACATGCACACGCACACACACATAAATACAAAAGGGGATCAGGGCAAGCACCAGCATCTCTGCCTTGCTGATGCAGGTGGGCGGAAGGAAGCTACATTCTGGGCCAGGAACAGGGCAATCGGCCCAGCAGGCACAGCTGACCCCTGTTTGGACTGGGGGGGCCGATGCAGTCACGGCATTCCAGTGTCGGCCCCTCAGTGGGAGATCAGCACTGTTGCCAAGTATCCCGAAAGGCTTGTCTTCATGACAGAATCCAATGAGGGTGGAGTGAGGTGATGGGGTCGTACATTTCATTCCTTTTCTTTGTACAGCTTTACTTTTTGAGACTTCTGAGTTCCAAGTATCTGCTGTGCTGTGGAACCCTTGAGTGCTCTCGCCTTGATGGCTGGGAACCTCTTAGACCCAGGAAGCATCTACTCCATGATGGCCCGGTACAGTGCTGGCTCGATGTAATCCTCCCGGTACCTTGAGTTGATGACCCGTTGCCTTTTCTTTTCTTGCTTTACTTCCTTCTCTGTGAAAATCTCATTGAAACGCATGTCTGAAGCTACCGACTACAAGACAAAAGGTAAATAAATGATCATTCTGAGACCACTCAGGACCCAGAACCACCAAAAGGACGTGTTTCTGCCTTGTTCTTGTCCCCGCTGAGACAGGAGCTAAGGGCACAGAAAGCATACACTCACCAGTCTAGACTTGACTCTCTTGGGAAGCTCCTCATCCAGTGTGTATACGTCATCTCTCTTAACCACAAGCTGTGAGCCATCCTCAAACTCCACCTGCCAAGCAAACAAAGGCCTTTAGCTAGCGTACCGGAGCCTTGCTGGACCTGTGTGCACAGTGGCAATCTCCTATAGCTAGAGGAAGGAGCGTGGTAGGAAGGACAGCCGTGTCTGAAAGCCCAGTGGACGCAAGGCAGAGCTCCAAATCTGTGAGGACTGTTAGGACCTGCAAGTCCCCAAGAGCAAAGACAAGCCTGCCCAAGAGGAAACGCTCCCACATTCAAGCTCCCATTCAAGAACCTTTGGCTACCTGGTACATCTGGATGGGGTGGGAGGCCACAAACTTGGCCCCATAGACTTGACCATCTGTCCATCTCACTTGAACCACTTCACCTTCAGCAGGAGGCCCCAGCTGGAGACAGTCCTGACTCTGAAGAAAGAGCAGAGGGGAGTGAAGAGTGGCTCCACCCAATCACAGTGGGAGCGACCCTGGCTTAGGGAGGAAGGGCCAGGACAGGCTCCTGCTCAGGGGCCCCAGGAAAAGCAGCTTGTCTAGGTAGAAAGTGGTAATAAGTCACAGGGTTGGTCTCATTTCATCTGCCCAATCCCTGCTGCTTCTAGGTGAACAAAAACAAAAAACAACACCAAACGGGTATGGTAAACTTAGCCAACATAGCAAGCACACAGGAGAGGTGTGTGTGGGCTCTAGACTCCACGGTCCCTGTGTCCTCCAGCGGTGCTTCTGAAGCTTCTCTGGGTTCTGCTATGAGGAGTCCTTGAACTGTATGTGAGTGTGTTCTAGGAAATACAGTCTTGAGACAGACACGGAAGGAAAAATCATCTAGCTGAGCGTGGTGATGCACAGCCAGGGGACGGGCAGAGGAGCCTGAGTAGTCCAATTTTGGTTAAGCAGTGTAGCCTGGTGTAAAACGAAAAACACAATATCTTGGGATGTAGCTCTGACCCTCATTCCATCACCCCCCCCCAAGAAGAAAAAGAAATAAAGAAATGAAAGAAAGAAAGAAAGAAAGAAAGAAAGAAAGAAAGAAAGAAAGAAAGAACGAACCACTAGCCTTTTGTCATGTTGACATTCCCAGCAAAATCTATGATGCGTATAAAAAGCAGGCCATGTGTGCAAATCAAAGCAAAAACACGAAGCTTTCGTATATTCTACTGTATTCGTTACCACTGGGCATACAAAATTTAAAGGGGTAAAAAGGCCAGGTCTCAGAGCAGTGATGAAATGGTGGTCTGAATGAGAATGGCCCCCTGAGCCCACATTTATTGCATGGTCTTGGTTGGTGAACTGCTTGGACAGGATTAGGAGATGCGGCCTAGACGGAGAAGGTGTATTACTCTGGGAGAGGGCTCCAAGCTTTCAAGACTCTTAGCCATGGTGTGTGTGTTGTGTGTGTGTTTGTGTGTGTGTGTGTGTCACCCTGTGTCGGGTGTGCAGATCAAGCAGTGAACTCTTAGTTGTTCTTGCTGCCGTGCCTTTGCATTGTGGACTCTGAAAATACAAGCCCCAAATTAAGTGCCTTCTTTTCTAAGTTGCCTTGGTCATGGTGTTTTGTCACAGCAATAGGACACTATTAATAATCTGTTTGGCAATGAAGCTGCTGATGTAGTCTAAACGTGTGGAGGGAGACCCAAACCATTCAGAGGGATGGCTTTGCTCTTCTGGGCTGCGTGCTTAGGCTCAGCATGTGAAAAGGAAGGGCAAAAGCTGAGGAACCCGAGCTCAGCACTGAATACTGAGCCAGGAAACACAGGCCCAGTTCCAGGTAGGGCTCTAGTGTCTCGGGGGTGAGGAGTTTCTGGGTAGCTCTGAAACCCTCACCTAAGAAGAGCCTAGAGAAAACAACATACACATCCCAATAATGCATGGCAGAAGAGGGGGCTGGATCATTCTTTTGAAAAATCACAGATATTATGCAATGAAGCTGTATCACACATAACTGGTTTGCTTCCAGAGTGCGGGCTCACATCCTGCACTAGATGCCACCAGGGATAGTTTAGTCTGAGATATACACATACTTCAAAGAACTGCAGAAAATGCATGAACTTCTAGGGGAAGGAAGCAGCGCACCCTAGCACTTAAACTCTTCCTTGAAAAGGAACCCGGGAATGAATGCTTCATCTATTTGGGAACCAAAGGGGATGGGGAAGAGACCACAGTCAAGCAACTAGAAACACTGAGACATCCCAGTCCCCAACTGCTCCCAGACATTACCACAATGTCCTCGGGATAAAGGTTGTCACTGAAGGAGCCATCATCAAAGTTGACTTCATAGAAGGTCTCGGTGGTGAGTCTGACCACCTCGCACTGGTAGAAGCGCCCGTTCTTGTGCTTGCTGATGACCTTCTGGCCGGCCGTGATGCTCAGCAAGGCCCCCTTAGCACGCTGGAAGAAACAGCCTGGGTTACTCACAGACGGCACTGACAGGTCTGATAAGCTCCCCTTCATGGGCACAGCAGGGAAGAGGGTTAAGTGGGGAAAAAGCAGGACTGAGAGGAAGTTGAAACAGGCCTTTCCAACATTCCAGTCAGGGCCATGTTTCCTCTGTAAACTCTGTTCACCTGAGCACCAAGTCAACTGGTTTCTAGATAATACTGTCTTTTTCTTTGGTTGTTCTGTTCTCGAATCTGCAACAATCTCCTGCCTTAGCTTCCCAAGCACTAAGATTACAGGCATGCTCACCATGTCTACATACCATGATATAAATTATCCAAAACTCTAGGAACTAACCTTCAGGATTTCCCTGAAACCAGCCAAGTCATACATACTAATGTATACAGTCTGGGAATGTGTCGTAGCATCTGGCAGAGACTTTATAGGAAGTTGATGGCCCTGGGCCCTAGACTCCTGAGCAACACTCCCCAATGCCCTGGGCACTAGCTTCTCACGAGAAGGGCACAAGGACTGAACTTTCCAGAGGCCCTTTACTCCAAACAAACTGCTCCCATTAATTATTAGGGGGCACTGCAAGTTCCATCCTTCACAACCCCTTTGGTTGATGTGATGTGTGGTGTCCCTAATGTGATGGCTCAAACCCTACCCAGACACTGCTGCAAACACGCCTCTTCATTGTTCCTTGAACAAGTGTTACCCATGCTCCTAGCTCAGGGCCTTTGCACGGCTAGTCCTTCCACCCAAGATGCTATACTGTACACTCGCCAGCATCCTGGCTCTTAATACCGAGTCTGCTGCCGCTCCTCACAAGCCACTCTCCCGCATCTCTGATCTGCACTAATTTTACCCCTGCACCATCTGTGCTCTGACATACTGTGTCGTCACTAGTTTCCCGTGGCTCTTTCAAAATGACCGTATGGACCTCATGATGCTACATGAAGACTGGGTAGATTTCTAGCCGAGCTTGGAATGTGGCAGATGCTTAACACACATTGGAAGAGTGGATCATAAAAACACAACATGAATTCCCTCACGGTTCAAGCAGCCTGCAGGTAGAGGAACTACGGACTAAAGTTGATCATAAATCTGCCTCCTTGTTCCATGAACAGGCTCAGGCTTCCCAGCCACCAACTGGAGCTTGATGCTATCTCAGGCTTTATTCCAACACAGCCTCAGCCTCTAGTTAAAGAACACTCCACTGTCTCCACTGAGGTCTCGTGCACACCTTCATGAGAAAAGCACCATGGGGCTAACCTGGAATCTCAGAAACCAGACAAGTAGGGGGACTGCCACAGGCTTGCGGTTAGAGCTGATGCACAGCGAGCTGGAAGCATAAAGGGGCTACAGCGTGAAACCCAGGTCAACTCTACCAGGGATGATTTTTCTCAAACCTCAGAGGGCATGAAGAGCCCCCCGCCTCGCCCACCGCCCCTCGCTGTGGACTGGCTCTGTCCTGACTCACCATGCCACACTGTGGAGAGCCTGTGTCCTCCCCAGCTGTACTCTGGCTTCCGGGTGGGGAGGGTGGGGTTGTCCCCTGGGACTCTAAGTGACTTAGAAGCAGCATGATCTGCTCTTCATGCTGGAGATCATCAGAGCCTAGTTTCCAAAGAACCCTGGGTTGGAGTAGCCTCCAAAAGCTGCTGTGATACCCACCCTATGCCAGGTGGCCTACTAGCTGCTCAACTTGACACTCTGCAGACCTCAAAATTGATCTCCTCTTTTCACCCCTCTGCAATAACAGCCTTGCTCCCCCTCGATCACAGTCTGTTACCTTCACCAAATGAACATCCTTCCGAGGTCTCAGAGGAGTAACTCAGGCACCTGCAGCCACCCCTCTCTCCTCCCTCTCTTCCTGTTCTCCACCCCTTCACAGCAATCACCCAGCTGTCGACTCCACCGGTTGTGCGTGGGCTCACAGGGTAAGATGTGTTCAAAGGTCTGCTTCTGTGTTCACTTCATACCACCCCTGCTCCTTGGCTGACTGGCTCCCCTGCCTCCTTCAATTCTTCGTCCTCTCCTCCAACAACTACTACTGATGTGACGCTGAGAGCATACTCAAAGGCCGGCGAGGTGGCTCCCCACAGAAAAGCACTTACGACCCAAGTCTGAATGAAGATAGAGGTCAGTGCTAGGAACTCACAGTTAAAGTTAGCGGGCAGTGATGGCACACACATTTAATTCCAACCCTTGGGAGGCAGAGATCTGTGAGGTCTGCCTGGTCTACAGAGTGAGTTCCAGGACAGACCAGGCTATAGAGAAAGACACTGTCTCAGAAAAACAAAATGAAACAAGACAAAACAAAAGCCAGCCACTGTGACAAGCATCTGGAATCACAGCAGTCCTATTTCAAGATGAGGGGTGGAGCCAGGAGAGTCACCTTCGCTCGGTGGCCAGCTAGCCTGGAGTACGCAGTACAGAGGACAGGAGAGAGTCAGCCTCGACAGGTGGAAGGCAAAACCAACTACCACAGCTGCCCCGACTTCCACGGGCACAACAGTGCGTGCGCACACCTGCACACAAGTGACTCACAATCCGGGCATTCTGGAAGGCCTCCTCATTCAAAAGAAACTTAAATGTGGCGGTCCAGGATTTTCACCCGTGGGCACTGTTCAATTCCCATGACTACCTGCTGGGGTCCCAGAACCAGTCCCGAATGTTCATTCTTTTTTTAAAACAAACAAACTTATTTATTTTACATCCCAGCTGCAGTTTCTCCTCCTTCCTCTCCTCCTAGTCCCTCCCCTACGCCTCTGCCCCCATCCATGCCCCCACCGACTGTCCACCCGTGCCCCGTCAGGACTCCTAGACCTCATGCCCCACATCTCCAGCACATGTCAGCACTGAGAGAACGTTACAGACAATGTGCAATTGTCAGAATCTCTCACCAGGCACAGAGCTGCTGTGCTGTCCCTGGCCCTGGGGTGAGGAAAAGGGTGCTCAGACTAACAATGTAAGGAACCACACACGGACTTCACCTGGGAAAAGCACACAAGGAAACAGACCAGCCAAAGCAACAAACCGCAGTTAGTTGAGTGCCACTGAACTGTGAAGGCAAGGCAAGCAGTACCGACAGACGGGGCCGTCTCGTATTTGCTAACCCACTAGCATTTTCCATTAAGGATGTGTGACAACACCATAAACTGGCCATGTGCAGAGAAAATGATCCTGAAACCTGTCAAGAGGACTCTACCACGGTGCCTTCTCACCTCCAAATTGGGGATCTTGTGCCGGAAGCAGGTGATGAAGACGACAAAAGGCCAGTCATCGGGCTGCATCATCACCCCCGCAGCCTGGGCGCAGCTCACGTGGAAGGCGGTGGGGCAGCGGCCGTGCGAACACTGCACACAGCAGCCGGCGTTCCTTTTCCTCCGCTTCTTACAGAAGACGCACTTCTGCAGAGGACAGAGCACGTGTTCTGTGAACGGTAGCCCACCCCCACCTCTTCTTGTTTTCCCTCCCAAATGCACAAGACCAAATGACCAGGAGTCAACCCCTCCCACAACACGAGGGGCACCCAGGGCCTGCTTCAGACCGAGTGTAAGTCCCCATTAAGTAATTTAGCCATAGGGTGAGACTCAAACTGACCAAAACAAAGGGGAAGAGGAGGCACCAGTCAAGTAGAAACGCGTCCACCCCTCCCAAACTCATCAGCGGGGAACCATGCAAATCCCATAAGGCCTTCCCTGCTTACCAGCTTGAAGCGGGGCAGAGGGATTTTGCTCACATCCACTGGACTTCTCTCAGCGATGTTGACAAACCTTGCTTCTAGAATTGCCACAGCACATGAAACATGGACCCATCTGCCAAATAAAAATAGGGCTCAGTCACCTCTTTCCACAGGCGGGGGGCCTGCTGACAGAACTTCCTCCATCACCCAGTAAGGTCACTTGGTCAGCCAGGTTCCAGGACTCAGGAGGGAAAGTGTCATTTACCACATCAATACTGCACGCACTCTGCCCACGGCCAGTGCAGGATCAGCCCTCTAATCTGTGGCAAATACGCAGAAGCATAGTTGACTCTGTGATGGGTTCAAGGAAGCAAAAACTAGAAAGCAAGCTCAGAGCTTTTCCCACCCAGACACCTTTTGAGAAACAGACACATCCCAAGTGGAGAAACGGAAGACTGTGGAATATCTTAATGTCAGACCGTGCTGGGCCTGATATTCCATCGACAGTGTGTGTCAAATGCACAAGGCCCTGGGTTCAGGCCCACTTAGCTCCAACCATATGAAAACCTGCAACAACCATGGAAACAAAATAGTGTGTACCATTGGCAGGGCTATTGTTGGGAATACGAACAGGTCTGTTTTTGTGGCAGTTGAGGGCAGAACAGGGATTAAAGGCTTTGCAAAGGTAAGAGGTTCAAGCAGAGTCATTTCCACTCTAAATAAGGAATATTACCAGCCAGCTCTACCCTGCCTGAATCACAACGACCACTGCTAACAGCAGCATGCCTTTAAAGGAGTACAGCACAGCCAAGCAGTCATCTGTTGCAAGCAGCAAGATGCAAGCCCTGCAAAGTGGGAGGGAGGCTGGACCACCGTGGCATTTTACTCAGAGGCAGGCCATTCACCACCAGCTGCTGTGAACCCACATGAGCAACTCCCTAGACAGAAGCCCCTCAGGAGCAAACCCTCAGAGAAGGGAAATCTGAGATGGAGCACAAAGATACGACTCGATGAGAATCAGCTGTATGACTGCTAAGACGCCCAGAAACATCTGTAGGTTCAACAGTTGGCGGCCTGCCTAAGCTCTCCCCAGTGTCCAACTGTTCCCTTGAGGGCATCTGCCTGTCCTCCAAACACCAAGTCTGGCTGGGGAAAGCTCGCTCTTTGGGAAAGTGCTTGGTACATGTCTGTAATCTCAGTCCATGGGAGGCTGAGGCAGGAGGATCACCAGTTAGACATCAACAAGGATTACACAGTAAATTTCAGGAGACCCTGTGATTTACAACCATTTATAACTCTAGTCCCAGGAGACCCAAAGTTCTCTTCTGGCTTCTGTGGAAACCTGTGTATAAGATATACATGCAGGCAAAACTTCTATACACATAAAATTATGATTTTAAAAAGGGGGAAGAAAGCTGGGCATAGTGGCACATGCCTTTAATCCCAACACTCAGGAGGCAGAGGCAGGTGGATCTCTGTGAGTTCAAGGCCAACCTGATCTACAGAGCTAGTTCCAGGACAGCCAGGGCTACAGAGAAACCCTGTCTCAAAAAAAAAAAAAAAAAAACCAAAAAAATGACAAAAAGGAAGAAAGGAGCCGGGCGGTGGTGGCGCACGCCTTTAATCCCAGCACTTGGGAGGCAAAGGCAGGCGAATCTCTGTGAGTTCGAGACCAGCCTGGTCTACAAGAGCTAGTTCCAGGACAGGCTACAAAACCACAGAGAAAAAAAAAAAAAAAAGAAGGAAGGAAGGAAGGAAGGAAGGAACGAAGGAAGGCTGCCTCATTAGCCAGCCAACTGTAACAAGGTTAGTGTCCTGACTTCCAGGCCACAAAATGTCTGCATCATTCTCACAGGGCCATCATCTGCCGGCATTTGTTGCCAGCGCCTCTCAAAGAAGGATGCTACTTACATCTCTGCCCCTGAGGGGAAAATGAAGTTAGGCAGGCAGTATAGGGCTGCTTGTTAGAATGAGGAGATGCTCACTCGGGAGCAGCTCCCACCCTCACAGCACCGTGCATGCTGCTTCAGAACTGGGCATCACGAACCTCAGACCTCACCTGTCATCGTTGGCTCTCTGCAGGGCCCCGCCACGCAATGAGCACAAACAGCAGTCCTGCCCAGAAAGGAGGAGGAAAACGGTTACCAGCAATTCATTCCCATACAATGTGCCCCCCACCCCAGACTTCCTGCAGACACCTTCTAAACTGCATGAGAAAGCAATATGATGGCAGGTGGGTCTTCGGATGCATGCCCTGTAGTCAGGGCTCCCCTGTGAGAGACAGGCCATAATGCATGACTATAACTGTGTAACGAATCATTTGAGCCCCATTCTGAGACTCCAAACCTAGAGCTGATTTCTTCAAAGGGAGTGACAGCTCCTCCACAGGGCAGCTACCTGGTCTTCCCCCACTCCCCCCAGAGCCAACAGCTTCCAGATCCACTCTGACATCACGAAGTACCAAATCCTAAGCTAACTGCTGTGGACATAAATGATGTCCAGCATGGAAAGAGGCTAGCCCTGAAGCCACCCCGGTCTTCTGGAGAAGATGGGAAGGTTAGGGGATACTCACTTCCTCCAGAGCATTGGCTGAACACCGAGAACACATCCATTCTTCAGAAGCCTTTGCGGGGGGCACCCCATAGCAACCTAATAAACAACACCAGGAAGAGTAAATGAAACCCAATCCAGGGGCTGGGGTCAGAACAGGGAAGAGCAATACTCTTTCACAGATACCATTTCCAAAGATAGTAAATCATACAGAAATTCCCCCAGGGCTCAATCATACAATATGGTCCAGAACCCAGGAGAGTCAAAGACTAGATTCACTAGCGCATCTCCCTAGTAGGTAGCCAGAAACTAACCCAAGGGACTCCAAAGTTGACAGGCACTTGGGATGGATGTTGGAGCCACCAGGAAACTCATCCATCTACCAGTCACCAACTTCCCAAGAATACATAAGCATCCTTTGCTGTAGGACACTGGGAAAGCCAACAGGTGACAACAACTTCCAGCAGGCAGGCCATGCTGCTGGACAGGAGAGGAACTGAGAGGTACTCACTGGCGTGCACGCGGACACTGCACTTCTTGCAGGACACTAGCATGCTGGTGCCATCCTCCTCCAGGTAAGGGGTAGAAAGGCTGATGTCTGTGCTGCAGCCCGTCGTGGTAAAGCACATTTCTGGGATCAATGGCTTGGTCCTCTGGGTCTGAGCAGCTGCTTCCGACGCTTTCCCACAGGTCTGAGTAAAGCTTCCAAACTCCACCTAAGTGAAAGGCAGAGAACGTGCACCGCACAGTGAGCACACGTCTGTGCTCCTAGCCCTCCACCTGCTCCGTCAGCAGAAAGCAGGGCCTCTTCCTGCGCTGACTGCAGCTATAGCTCCCGGGTGCACAGCCATTATCCTGAAGCTACTAATTGAAGTTACCTCTAATGACTCAAATTCAATTTCTCACAGCAGCATCAAACAAAGGTCCCTGGGGGACAACTGAGAAGAGGGAGCAAGTAAGAGGCACCTGGGATTTCAGTCTTCCCAAACCAAGTGATAATAAAATGCACTGAGACATTAGCAGCAAGGCACTGCCTGTCCCCAGGTGGCTGCACATGGTGGCCCCACCATGTGCACTCGGAGACAGCACCCAGAGCACATGTTCTTAATGGGCCAGCACTGATTACCTCTGAGGGCCATGTCAGCAGTCACCTGAACTACAGCACTGTCACATGGCTGGATCCCCACCTGGGATTCCTGGCTTGGGGCCTCTCTAGGAAGAACATTATGTTACACGCTGCCCTTAGCAAACTATACGCAGAGCAAACATCCTCAGGCTCTGCCGCTGGATGGCACCATTATCCCCATTCCAAGAACAGAGCCTGGAAACGTCACCCTCTGAGCCGATGCCATTCAAGAAACTCTGCCCCCACCTAGGAGATCTGCTAACAGTAACAATAAGGCCAGTCATGTCCCTCACAAAGGCACAAACAGTTCTTTTGCGGCGGCTTTCTGTTAACACAAAGACGTAGTGGGTTGCTGATCCAGTATGTGGGTCTAGGTTCCATCCTTCTGCAAGCATGAGCCTGGGGCCTTGCCAAGCTCAGGGCAGCTGTGCCACGAGAGCTGCTAACCTACTGCCACCCTGTGTAGGACCATCTAGGCAGTCCCTGCTGCTGTGAATTCCCGCCTGTCCTCTAGAGCCTGGACCAAGTGGCCCATGATGGTGAGGTCATCAGTGCCCGGCATGGAAAGGGCCACAGTTGAACCCAGCCCTCAGTGCGTTAGACCCTCTGCCAAACAGCACGCACTGTGACAGTGAGGGAAGAAGATGACGGCAGGAGAACCTGACTCTTCACCCAACGTTGACTTCAAATGGGGAAAAACTGCAGTCTTGGACCCAACTGATCAGGACTGTACAGCATCAGGCAGGAAGAGCCCCAGACCAGGAGGATACGAAACATTAGGCTCTGCAAGCATCGAGGCTCATGCCATGGGCAAAGATCACCAATCAAGGCACTCTTAAAGGTAAGCTCCCACGGCTGGGTTATCTGCCAAAGCACTGACAAGGCGAGGACGCCGGATGAAAAGGCTCTAAAGAAAGCAGTGGCGCAGCTCCGCACCCGTAATTAAGCCCAGCTTCCAGACGGCTGGCCCGGGATGCCTGCAGGCAGCAGGGCAGGCTCACCTGGTGGTATGTCTGGAAGATCATACAGACAGCACAATGGGGAGCCTGCTGGGCCATGAGCTCATTGAACTCCTTTTCAGCCTCAAAGTTCGGAGGTCGGTTCTGCCACAGCTGGCTCAGAGGTTTGGCCCAAGCCTCTGTCTCCTCAGCCTCTTCCTCAGGGGTAAGCTGTTCAGAAGTCTCTAGAGGAAGAAAAGTGAACACGTTACAGCAGCCCTGTACATGGGAGGTCGGCCTAAAGTGGACAGGCTCAGCCAGGGCTCCTGGTCCCATGGCAGAACTAAACTCAAGGTTCTAGAGACGACAGATAAAAAACAAGGGCAGAGCTGATACCAAGACTCCTTTACGGCCTGAATGACTTGGCTGGGGTGTGCGCCGGAGTGACGGGGTAGGGGGCGGCTGTTTGTACTGCTCTTTCTGGTCAGACTGACTCAAGGTCTCTATTCTTCCTCATGTTTCAGGCACTCGGCCCACTCTGTTCCCCGTAACAGCTGTCACATTCAACCCTGCCTTCTCTGGGGGCAGCAGAATAAAGCACCAGTCTGCCAAGAACTACGCCATTTGCTGCCTCCCAAATGCCAACATGTTTACGTCCTTTCCCCTCAGGGCTTTCCCTTCGGCTGTGCTGGAGAAACAGGGAGAGAAAACAAAACTGGTAAAGCCTCAAAGATCTTACATCACGGCCTTGGTCAGGACTTTCCAGCTCTCTCTGGAAAGTCCAAGGTGGGGGGGGGTCTCCCTGACTGGGGAAGGACTCCCCAATACCTCAGAGGATGAATCTTCTTCCTGACCATAAAATGTTCATGTCACCTTTCAACCAGGAGCTTGTGAACGAAGAGCCTACAGGCATAATCCAACCCAAATAAACATTGCTATTGCATTTTCAGAGAATGGGGGTGGGGGAGAGAAATGATGATCCCAGAGACCATTATAAAGCCTGAATCCATAACGTGCTGGCCCAAAGTCTCCTCATCCCTCTTTTAGTGTGTCCCACATCTCAGGCACCCTTAACCACAGTGCAAGAAAAATCCTTCTCTGTATACATCTTCCCAGAAGAGTAAGTCTCACTACAGACGGAACACAATGTAAATCTCACAAAGCAAGATGGAAGCACTAAGGTGTAAAGCCCACTAGTTTCTGGAACACACGAGGTCAAGGGGCAGGGAGAGAGCCCCCGCGATTCTGAATGCTGGGAGGAAGCAGGAGCAAATATCAGAAGAGACTGCTCAAGTCTATAGGGACAGCTGCCTGATGTGGGGATGAGAAGCCTATGGCTGTATCCCTGGCCAAACCCTCCTCTCCCCAGAGACCCCATGATCTTGGTACAGCAGCCCAGAGTGAGCTGCATGGGCACACTGTACCAGGGCACACTGTACCAGTGTTCATTTGCTCGCTGCAGGCCACTCTAGCACAGTGCGGGTAAACCAGTACCTCCCCCACCTCTCAGTGTGTTTCACCTAAGGGATCTGGCAGTAGTGTAAGGAGGTCAATGCAAGCAGAGCAAGTCGGCCCCCAAGAGGGCCCATGGTTCAGACTGGAGCCAGAGTGCCTGACCCAAACAGGAGGGACCAAGATGGTACGGAAGAGACAGAAATAGACATGCTCATAGCCCCAGTCTTCGCATATGGACATCTGTTCTACTTACAAAGCCCAAAAGGGCCCAGATCACTGCATATGTGAACACTGAATGCCAAGGGAAACGTTCACTGTGCTAAGTGAAAACTGCAGGAGTCAAGATTTTAACAGTTTACATTTGTAAAGCTTCACAGAGCCTTATCGTCAAGACGTGTGCATTTCAATAAAAATGTACTTCAAATAAAAATGCTTTTGTAAAAAGTAGGGAGAAATTGGGCATGGTGGTAGAAGCTCACTGATGAGGCAGGAGAATCATGAATTCAAACCCAGTTTGGCTACATAGCCAAACCTGCTTCTAAGATAGAAGAAACGGTGGAATGAAGCTATATTAGACAAACAAGACTAAGAATTCTAAGTATAATACATAACCTTTGTTTGACTTATATTAATTCCAAAGGGAAAAACCCTACTGGGTACATTCTTAGGTCAAGCCGGGGAAGGAAGGTAAAGCTGGCCTAAGGCTATTAGGAACTACCGTCCTGGATGTAAAACAAGATTAACAGCAGTGTGCTTATTTGGGGCAATCCGTAGGAGATGCTATTGGTGTACTAATGTGGGGTGATCTGGCTGGGACGGGTAGGCAGGCCTGTAATCCCAGTTACTCTGGGGGTTGAGGCAGCAGGACCAAAAGTTCAAGGCCAGTCTAGAAAAGGTGGTGAGACCTTGTCTTAAAATAGAAAGTGAAAAGAGGGGGCCAGAGGGATGTTAGGAGCACTGGCTGCTCTTCCAGAGGACCTGGGTTCACTGCCAGCCTCCACATGGCAGCTCACAACTCTCTACAACTCTAGTACCAGGAGATCCCACGTCCTCTTCTTTGGAGCATGCTATAAACGTGGTATAGACATACATGCAAGCAGAATACTCATAAACACAAATAAATAATTTCTTTTAAGTAAAAAGTTTAGGGACACAGGATAGTGGCAGGTGCTCAGCGAACATGGGTGAGGTTCTGTATTAGTTCCTAAAAAGGTTTTCTTTCTTTTTTTAAATGAAACAGTCAGGCATGGTGGCTCATGCCTTTAATCCCAACACTCAGGAGGCAGAGGCAAAAAGATCTCTGAATTTGAGGCTAGGCTGGTCTACAGAGTTCCAGGACAGCCAAGGCTACACAACAAAACTCTGTCTTGAAAAACAACAAAAAAGGAAACAGTGAAGTGACTGGATAAACACATTGTGTCCACGTGAAACTGAAGCTGCCTTGGGGATCTTTCCTTTACACCCTGTGGATATATACACTGTCAAGTGACCAGAAAAACACATTGTATCCATGTGAGGCTAAAGCTACTTTGGGGATCTTTCCTTTACACTGTGTGGATACATGTCACTGTGACTGGTTAGTAAAGAAGCTGACTGGCCCACAGCTGGACAGACAGAGGTTAGGTGGGACTTAGACAAAAACAGTGCAGGGAAGAAAGGGGTCAGAGTTGTGGAAAGAAGCAAGATGAACATGTCATGCTGAAAGATGGTACTGCCAAGTGGCAGAATGTAAGTAAGAAATACGGGTTAATTTAAGTTGTAAGAGCTAGTTAGTAACTAGCCTGAGCTATTGGTCACACATTTGTAATTAATATCAAGTTTCCACATGGTTATCTGGAAGCAGGCTGGCAGGACAGAAAACCCCACCTACACTGCTTGAGCACGGTATAGCAGCACATACCTATAACCCTAGAACCTGAAAAGTGAAAAGCAAGAGGATCACGAGCTCAGAGCCAGCCTGGGTTACCTTACACCCTGGTTCCATAGTGTACTAGCAGAGAGAAAGCAGACAAACTCACAGCAAATGTTCTGATAACAATTAACAATTAGCATGCAGGGACCACACAGACTCTCCACCCTTCATTTTGTCGTAACTGAACACTGCTCATCACAAAAAGTGGAGAGAAATTCTTCGAACAATTATATTATTTCAAAAAGAAACACTCAGACATGTTTTATGCGAGCCTAAGAGTGCATGTACGTAGTAATCACGTGCTCCCCTTTGGAAGACAGGCATAAGGATCTTTTGCTTCTTAAAACCTCTGTTTTTCCAATTTTTCTACAGTGTATTTTGTTGTTGTTTTGTTTGTTTTTGCTTTTTGTTTCTTTCTGGAGACAGATTCGTTGTGTAGCCCTGGCTGTCCTGGAACTCACTCTGTAGACCAGCCTGGCCACGAATTCAGAGAGATCCGCCTGCCTCTGCCTCCCTGGTGCTGAGATTAAAGGTGTGCACCACCACCCAGCTAATCTGTGTCATTTTAAAGCACCTAGGCAAGAAATCAAGCAACAGACAGGAGCTCTCAGTGGGGCTGGAGCACAAGCTCAGGGGCACTGCTGGGACCCCAACTCAGGGTTTGTCCAGTCTTCTGATCCCTGGACCTCTAGGCTGTCCCCACTCCCAGGCTGTTCATGAGATGAGCTATGCTGCACATGGAGGACGGAAAGAGGAGCAGAAGGCGAAGCACTAGAGCATCACTGTGCAAGCAGAGCCTCTTCTTCCACAAGGTGCAGAGACGCCAGTGCCGCTGGGG
Organism: Chionomys nivalis; assembly: GCF_950005125.1. Taxonomy (NCBI): domain Eukaryota; kingdom Metazoa; phylum Chordata; class Mammalia; order Rodentia; family Cricetidae; genus Chionomys; species Chionomys nivalis. Next base: position 32,221,696 of record NC_080096.1, on the reverse strand, counting down.
CCCACCAGCATCCACAAGATGCAGACGCCAGTACCACTGAGGCCGACCAGCATCCACAAGGTGCAGATGCCAGTGCCGCTGGGGCCCACCAGCATCCACAAGGTACAGACGCCAGTACCGCTGAGCCCTACCAGCATCCCCTCTCTGCTCCTGGCAGCCGAGATGGCCACTCCCTGCTGTTGTCAAGATGAGTTTCAGAGCCACGCTTCCCATTTTGGCGTGCATAGGTCTTTAGTTCCCCTTTCTGCCTCCTTCCCAGGCTCCTCTGCCCAGCTATCCCCAGCCTCTGGTCAGCCTTCTCTGCCTTCTCAACGAGACCCCTTTATTTAAAAATAACCGAACAAAACACATCCATGCTTCCCTTATCAACATCTAGCCACACGAGACGGTTTGCAAAGCCAACTAAAAGCCACAAGGCAGCCATCAACTCACCCTTGTCCCTCACCCTCACAGCTCTATGAACCGCTGCACAATCCAGCTCTCTCTCTCTCACTGCTTCCACTTCTCCAGTCCCTGCCACCAGCACCCTAGCCCAGCTGGTCTAGGAGCAGCCCTCCTAACACCCACCTGACTGTGTTGCTATCCTGCTTGAAACACACTTCCCTGGCTCCAAATGCCTGTGAGAAAAGCCTCAGTAGGCTCACGGGTGGGGCTGTGCACCCAGCCTCACTCCCATTTGGCTCCTCCAGCTCTTTTCAATCTGTAGCCATGGCCCTGAACTTGAGCCACGCTGAGCTGATGACAGTTCCTCTGCTCCCATTCTTCCTCTCTGTTGTGTACTCATGCGACATGAGTCTTTCTTTAGATCTTTTTAGCTGTCCCCCCCACTACTCTGTGACCATCTTGAGGACATGGACAATCTTGGCCTGCTTTGTATGCACACATTCAGCACAGGGCTTGGCAACACTGGAAGAATTTCCTATCCTGAAAAATCAGTCTTACACCTCCTAGTTGAAGAAGGGAAAGAACCTACATACAATTACACTGTGTGTGGCACAGTCCACCGATCTTGAACTGATAGTGAAGAAAACACATTCACAAACCTGCACAAACGGAAGTCCTAGCCTCTGCCCAGATACCTGAGAGAAGAGCTAGCCATGGGCCCTCGCTCACCACTGCCCTCTGACGCCCTGAGACAGCAGGGCTCACTGTGGTAAACTGCTGTCCTTCTCGTGAAGAGCAGAGATGAGACTCACCGTCATCACTGCCACACTCCTGCAGCACGAGCGGGTGATGGCGCGGGAGCTTGCTTAAGGGCTGGCGGCGACCCTTGGTCTTCTTATTCTCCTCCAGGGTAAGTATGTACTCATCTGCAACCTGAGCAAACAAGGGACATGAGCTCATGATGAAACCGGAGGGAGTTACGGTGACACACACCTGTAAATCTTACCGCTCGGGAGGCTGAAGTATGAGGACAGAGACTAAGGCAGCATGGGCTACATATGCAGTTCAATATCTCAAAAATGGGAAGGAGGGAGGAGGGGGGAGGGAGGGGAGGGAGGGACAGAGGACTGGGGGAAAGGGAAGAGGAGAGGAGGGATATAGGAAACATATAAAACTGAACGAACACACACACACACCCCGTCTTAGGGCTGGAGAGATGGCTCTATAGTTAAAAGTGTTGGCTGATCTTCCAGAGGACCTGGATTCTATTTCTGACACCTACACGGCAGCTCACAACCATCTTAAGCTCCAGTTCCAGGGAATTCAACACCCTCTTCTGTATTCTCAAGCACTGTATACATGTAGTGCCCAGACATATGTAGAGACCAAACACTCACATGTGTAAAATAAAATAAAAACTTAAAGCAATTCAAAAAACACAGCCAGGCAGTGGTGGCATACTCCTTTAATCCCAGTACTTGGGAAGCAGAGGCAGGTGGATCTCTATGAGTTCGAGGCCAGCCTAGTCTACAAGAGCTAGTTCCAGGACAGGCTCCAAAGCTACAGAGAAATCCTGACTTGAAAAAAAAAATAGAAAACAAAACAGAACAACAACAACAAAATCCTTTAATCTCAGCACTCTGGAGGCAGAAGTAGGTGGATCTCTGTGAGTTCGAGGCCAGCCTGGTCTACAAAGTGAGTTCCATGACAACCAGAGGTACATGAAGAAATCTTGTCTTAAAAAAACAAAACAAAACAAAAAGCAAAGCACAAGCCAGAATGTCAGGTCAACTAGTCTGTACTCGTGTATCTTAGAATTTGGGGGCAAAAATCTGTTTATGTCTTACTTCCTGGCCTTCTCAGAAGATGTCTGAACTAGAGGACAAGCAGGAACCCCCTCCACACACACACTTTAAGGTCCCTGCTATGAAACATCTGAGGCCATCAGATGGGCGAGCCAAAGTGCCCCTTTCCTTGGGAGGTGAGCATGTGTTACAGTGCGTGTACTGGGCAGCAGGGCCATCCACACTGAGAACCTAGAAACAACAGGATGAGGGCTCCTGCGCCATTGCAAGGTCAGCGGTCCACTCAAGCTCCACCCTCCACCCTGCTGAGATCTGCACTCTCGGGGCCACTGCTGCTAACACCCGAATAAGGTGAGTTTCCTCTTCTCCAAGAAAGAACACCAGCCAAGGCAGAGCATGTCTGCCCTCTGGCCTAGATGCCAAGGGAAGGTTGATTTGATACCACATTTGCATCATGCCCGAGCAAACATAATTAGGTCTAAGATGTACAGGACTGACGATTACTCCATGCGTTTCTTTTTAATCAACATACTTAAAAGTTGGTCGTACTGACATTATGAGACACAGGCTTGGCAAAACCATTAAGCGAGGAAATGAGGCCTAGCAGTCGGCTACTTTCCAACACTGACTAAAGTAATTCCTCAGATCTACAGCGAGTGGGGCACTGCTGGGTCACTTCAGAGGCGTCCTGAGCCCATGGAATACAGAGCATCTCAGAGCTCAGCGAAAGCACATGGGATCTCAAGGGAAAACAAAAAGTTTCTCGACAGGACAGTGTCCTGAGACCATTCACTCGACAGCTGCCAACTGGGCACCTTCCACAAGCAAAGGCCTCTCGGGAACGGAGGAGGTGACAGGGCAGGATCTAGTCTCCCGAGTGGAAGGTGTGTGGAACATATAGGAAGCAGGTGAACTACAGTGTGCCCAAAGCAGCGGTTCTCCAGTGTACAACGGGCACCACGGCGCAGAGCACGCACAGGCCAGACTTAACCCCATGTCACAGAACAGCAAGTGAGGAAGGCCCTCGACAGCCGACACTGGGGTGAGCAGGAAGGGTGCTGGGTACGTCTCCTCCACCCAAACAGTCTCCCTTTGGTCCGCATGCTTCTTTGGGGGGTTCTGTGTGTTCTGTTTAGTTTGAGATAAACTCTTATGTATCCCAGGCTGGCATTAAACTCCTATGTAACTGAGGATAACCCTGAATTCCTGCTCTTCCTACCTGCACCTCCTAAGTGTTAGGGTTGCACAGGTACGTTCCACTGTATGCACTGAAGCAGGGCTAGGGGGAGAATCGTGGGCACACTCTACCAACTGAGTCATGTCCCCTGTCCTATGATTCACAATTTTCAAATGAATGAGGTTTCACCATTTTTTAATATTTATTTTGTTTTATGTATATCAGTGTTTGCGGCACTTGAGACTGTGCACTGAGTGCCCACCCGGTACCCAGGTCAGGAGAGAGCATCAGAGCCTCTGGAACTGGAGTTACCAATGACTGTGAGCCACCATGTGGTTACTGGGATATGAGCCTGGTCCTCTACAAAGCATCCAGTGCTCTAACCACTGAGCCATCCCTCCAGCACCAGATTTCACTTTTTTAGAGAAATTCTAGTTTAATTTCTTAAAACATTATTTTCCTGTGAATGACCTAATTCTGTACATTTTTAAATTGCCTATAAAGGCAAAATTTCATTATAAATTAAATTCATAATTTATCATAAAATTCACAATACTCGCCAGGCGGTGGTGGCGCACGCCTTTAAGCCCAGCACCCGGGAGGCAGAGGCAGGCGGATCTCTGTGAGTTCGAGACCAGCCTGGTCTACAAGAGCTAGTTCCAGGACAGGCTCCAAAGCTACAGAGAAACCCTGTCTCGAAAAACCCAAAAAAAAAAAAAAAAAATTCACAATACTCTGCTACTTCCTACTTTGAGCACATCTCAGTGACAGGCATGTGGCAGAGACTAGGGAGAAATGCAATGAGAATAAAGAAACCAGACAGAGTAAAGACTCTAGACTGAGGGGATGGAGAGATGGCTCAGAGGTTAAGAGCACTGGCTGCTCTTCCAGAGGTTCTGAGTTCAATTCTCAGCAACCACATGGTGGCTCACAACTGTCTATAATGAGATCTGGTGCCCTCTTCTGGCCTGCAGGAATAAACAAATCTTTTTATAAAGAAAGAAGCTAGAATGGATTAGGGGGTGAAAGGCAGCTAAGACAGCTCACCTGGATAAAGACAACACACAGTTAAACATACAGTGTGCCACAACACAGATCTAGGAGCCTTACTCGTTAATCATGGGACGTGTGGCATTAAGAAATGCAGACCAGAGTTAGAAGAGAAGTCAGCCAGAAACTGTGCACCCGAGTCTCCTCAGCATAGGTTCAAAATTAAGACCATGGCTATGTTTTGTGGCACATACTTGTCATTCTACTTGGGAGACTGAGGCAGAAGGATCACTTAAAGCCGCAAGATAGAGGTCAGCCTGGATAATACAGTGAGACTCGCATCTCAAATGAAAACCAAAACCACAGAGCTACAATCATGGGAGCGGCTGCGAACACTGGTGGAAGGCCAACCGACCGAGGAGCAGGCTTAGGCAGTAGGATAAAGAGAAGGCAGCACAGGAAGGCAACGCAGCCGCGGACAGAGCCGCAAAGGCTCCACGGGAGACATGCTGCAAACAAGTCCCATAGAGCTCGGACGGCTGACAAGAGCAGAGGGAACCCAGAAAATGTGGCCACAGGGATGTCTAGCCTTGCAGTCTATTCACCCCGGCAGACAGTAGGAACAGGGAAGAATCTTGCCTCAGCCCACTTTGGAGAAGAACAAGAGAAATAAAATTAGCCCGAGAAGGGAGTGGCCTCTGTGATCTTAGTGGGTCATCTAAGCATGTCTACAGCCAGAGGGAAAAGAAGCAGGTAAATGGAGAGAGTAAGACCTGTGGCTGGGTGGTGATGACACACACCATTAGTCCCAGCAGGGAGGCAGAGGCAGGCGAGTTCAAGACCAGCCTGGTCTACACGGCAAGTTCCAGGACAGTCAGGGCTACACAGAGAAACCCTGTCTCAAAAAAAAGAAATATAGCAGACAGAGTGTCCACAACCTAACCTGTGAATATGCTATTTTAATATGACAAAGGAGAATTAAGACTGATAATCAGATGACTGTAAAGTAGGGGGATTATCCTAGATTATCCGGGCAGGACCAATATAATCACTAAGGCACACAGAGCAACAGCACCAAAGAGGGTCAGGAACCTTGTGCAGAACATTCCAGGCCCCTGCCTGCAATAAACCTGGGCACCAGAGTCTAGCAATTTCTTTTCTTTTTTTTTTATTTTTCCAAGGCCCCTTCTGTAGACCAGGCTGGCCTTGAACTGTCTGAGATCTACCTGCCCCTACCTCCCAAGTACTGGGATTAAAGGCTGCACCACCACTCAGCACAGAAATTTGTCTCCTCCTCTACCACGTGACACATGGAGTAGTAGGCACATACTTCCCCAGCTCCTGGAGTGGTGCATGCCCTCTGACGACCTCCCAGTGCTCCCTGCATGCCGGCATGCCCGTATGCCCTACATACCCAGCCCCTTGCTCCCTTCCTTAGCCTGCCTCACAAACATGGCGCACAACATGCGCCTGTCTCACTCACAAACACTAAAAACCCTTCAGTTGTCTCTGAATCTCTGTCTTGCATAGATGATGCCCTTGTCACTCCAGGAAATCAAGCCAAAGCCTGAGTTGTCTGAGCTGTGCTACCTGTCGGGTCATCCTGTCTCCCAGTCAGGGTTCCCACGTTCCAGAAACTTGGGTGCACTTCTGGCCCCACCCTGTCACCACGTTCAGCTCCACTCTCACCACCTCTCAAACCCAGGTTCCCAAGATGCTTTTTTTCAGAGGTGGGGCAGGGATTGGTTTTTTGAGATGGGGTTTCTCTGTATAGCTGTGACCATCCTAGAACTCACTCTATAGAGACCAGGTTGGCCTCGAACTCAGAGAGATCTACCTGCCTCTGCCTACCGAGTGCTGGCATGCACCACCACTGAAAACTTTTCTTCTTTAAATCCTTTCTCCTCCTTTCATGGAGTAGGATAGGTAAATGTAAGCTGGGTGTAGCGGCACAGTCCTTTAATCTCAGCACTAGGGAGTGCAGAGGTAGGTGGATCTCTGTGAGTTCAATGACAGCCTGGGTCTGCATAGTGAGTTCCAAGCTAGCCAGCGATACATGGTTGAGACCCAAAAGAAAAGAGATTAAAGGGAGGGAGGGAAGGAGGGAGGGAGGGTAGGGGAAGGGGGGGAGGGAGGGAGGGTGGGGGAGGGAGGGAGGGAGGGAGGGAGGGAGGGAGGGAGGGAGGGAGGGAGGGAGGGAGGGAGGGAGGAGTGCCATGGCATCTGGCTTGAAAGCAGTAAAAGCAGAATGAAGCAGGCCAGGCAGGTGCGTGAGGTCAGATCTGTGTAACAGGTACCCTCACGCTCCATCTTGGTACACCTCTGGGTAGATCACGGAGTTCCAGTCTCCAGGCACAGCCTGCAGACCCATCATGCCTGACCTTGGAGTAAGCTATCAACACCACGAAGAGAACGGAACACTCTCCTCTCCCAGACTCTTGCTCAAGTCTCATTCTGTCTACCTGGTGTATTCCTCCAAACTTCAAGGTTGAGCCGAAAGTCTCCTTCACATCCTGAACTCCTTCAGCCCTGCTAGGCTGCCAGCTCTTCCATGGGGAGCTACAGCGCTCACCATCACCCAGTGCTGAAACCATATGCTCCTCTCTGTCCATATTCAGCTCTCAAGGCATGTTGGAGGTCCTGGAGGGCAATCCTGGCCCACAGAACACAGGCCCAAATGACTACAAAGGTTAAGTGAGCAGGTGGGTCATTTTTGGAGAACTTAAGCACTCAAAGCTGCAGCACACGCTGACGGAGCAGAGTAAGGAATTAGTACGACCGAGAATCCACAAAGAAATGAAAAGGAAGTTGAAAGCACTTGGTCTTTCCAGCAGGACTGAGAGGCTCCTAAAGAGAAGCCTCCCTACCCTGTGGATTATGATGGCAAAGACATCTTGGCTTCTGTCCATGCCATGGATGCTCAGTATGCATCAGTGAGTTGCAATCTGCCTTCTGCAGGGGGAATACATGCTAGCCTGCAACCTCACCATATGGGAGCTTGGGCAATGCTTTGTTCCTTCCAGGGCCTGCGGACATCCAGGACTGCCTATCACTAGGTCATCCATCTATTTGAAAGTAAAAGAGGAGCAGGACCATTTGCCCACAGGTTAAAAAAAAAGTAACTTTGTTCAATCATATTAACTGATAACAAAATGGCATCTAACCCAATTTCTTCTAATCCATCACTTAATTGCTATCAAATATAAGAAGAAAAAAAGATGGCTAGTATTTATTGGCTAGCTTACAGGCTCTCCAAAAATAAAAATAAAAACGGCACTAAAAACCTCCAGTAAAATTTACAGTAATAGACTGAACGATGTTCATAAAATATTTAGTATCCATTACATCTTTGATATTTGCTAGCTACTCTTTGGACAGTGATTACCAGGAAGTCAGAATTCCGCAAGCAGAGGACAGACGGGGTGAACTGCTGTGCCACAGCAGGGCAGATTGGCACCCAAGGGCTTGTGAGGAAGAATAACAAGGCGGCAGCTGCATGGGTTAGATGGTTTCCAAGCTGAAAAGCGTTCTCTTGTGGTGCTGCACTAGGGGTACAGAGAGCAGTGGTCAAAACCACAAGAAGGAAGCACGGCGGTTATTACTTCATTAGCCTGCAATCACTATGAGATGCATGCAGGAAGTCTACAGAAAAGGAGTCCTGTCACTCAGAGGAAGTGGAGAGAATTATCCGGGTACTGGAAGACAAGAGGAGGGAGGGCCATGAAATGGCTCAGCGGGTAGGGGCGCTACCCAGCGAGACAGACAACCTGTGAGTTTGGAGCTGGGGATCCACACAGTAGAGGAAGAAAGAGAACCAAGTCCCTTCTGTTGTGCGCTCACCTCCACTTGTGTGCTACAACACACACATGCCCACAATACGTACAAGTAACCCACAAAATCAATAACTGAAAAAAAATTGTGATGTTTTTGTCTTGCGAGATGGTGTTTCTGTGTAGCCAGGCTCATAGCCAAAACAAAAAAAAAAAAAATTTTAAAACAAAAATCAGAGTGTTCTTTAAAAAAAAAAAAAAGACAAGAAGCATGGGAGATGTTGACAGCTGTGGTCCCAGCACTTAGCAGGCCAGGGCTAGAGGATCTTGAGATCATGGCTACAGTGAACTCTGGCCAGTCTCAGCAACTTAGTGAGAACCTTAGTGAGATTTGTCCTAGTTTTAAAACAAAGGGGTGAAGTGTATGAAGCTGAAGCAGGAGTTCAAGGCCTGCCTGGGCTACATCAAACAGCAAGATCCAAGGGCCAGTGAGAAGACTCATCAGGTAAAAGCGCTGGCCACACAAACCTGACGACCTGAGTTCCAGCCCTATAATCTGCAGGCATCTGTAATCACAACACTCCTAAAGCAAGATGGCAGGCAGCAACACAACTACCCGGGAGTTCTCAGGTCACGTGACCTGAAGCACACAGAGCAGCAGCGAGAGAACCTACCCAAGAGGGTGGAAGTCGAGAAAAGACTCCTTAAAGCTGTGCTCTGACCCTCACACATGTCAGTATGTAGTTACCCACACATCACATATATACATACACATGCAACACTCTCCCTGCAAATAAATCCTGAGAAAAAAATTCACAATCCTATTAGAAAGAACAAAGCGGTAAAGATGTCTCCGAAGCCAAGAGCATGACCACTGCTATGGTGGACCAAACTCAGTCCCCAGCTCCAGGGCATGACCGCTGCTAGGGTGGACCAAATTCAGATCCCAGCTCCAGGTCAGGCTGCTCACTCCCCTGTGCCCAGTTCCAAAGCAACCCAACACCTCTGGCCTCTCACTTATACAAAAACCCACAAAGATCACACACATACACACAATTTAAAATAAGTTATTTTGTTTTAAAGGATAAGGGGCAAAAGGCAATACTAGGGAAACCTGGACCATATATGGAAGATCAAAAAACATGGCCCACATGCAACAGTAACAGCAAAGTCAGGGAGCATTCCTCCTACTTTTCAAAGACATCCAGCCCAACAAGTTACTTAATATGAAGAACAGAAAGTCAGGTGGTCTCTGTGAGTTCTGCCCAGTGAGCTCTTACTCTAACACACAAGCAGAGGGGAGGAATGCAGTCACTCGGGTGTCCTTTTACCACAGCACACAGGTGGAGGTCAGAAACAGCTTCAGCAGGGGGACCTCTCCTTCTGCTATGTGGGTTCAAAAGCAGAATTCAGGCCATTAGACCTGGTGGCAGGCACCTTTACCTATTAACCAATCTCACCAGCCCCTTTTTATTGTTTTCGTAAGACGGGGTCTCAAATGCATCTCGCAGCTAAGGATGACCACGAAGGCCTGCTCCTACCTCCACCTCCCCGTGCTGGGGTCACAGGTAAAGCTCGCCACCCTGACTGTAATCTGGACCACGGCAGCCGTGAGGCCCAGCCTGCCGCCCCTGACTCCGACTGTTATCTGGACCATACCAGCCGTGAGGCCAGGGAATGAGGTTCTCTGGGAGAGGTGAATCAGCTGCAGCCAATAGGAATCCTCTCAGCATGGCCGACCTGCCAGGAGCCACAATATACAAAGGAAGAAAACACAGCTTCTGGTAACAGTGAATACTAGGAGGAGGCCTGAACAAACACATCCACATACGGCTTTGGGAACTCGTCTTGGTCTCCAAAAGGAAGATCTAGCAATGATTCCACGGAGTAATGAAAACGCCTAAAAAGAAAATGCCCCTGGATATCAGGGTGAGAAAGGCCACTGTGGTGGTCTGAGTGGTCAACAGGGAGTGGAGATATTTGAAAGGATTAGTGGGTGTGACCTGGAGGAAGTGTGTCACTGGAGGTAGGCTTTGAGGTTTTCATGTTAAACCCAGTTGTCTCCCCGTCTGCCTGCAGATCAGGATGAAGCTCAACTATTTTCCAACACCGTATCTGCCACACCTATTGCCATGCTTCCTGTCGTGACAGAGGATCAAATCTCTGGAACTGTAAGAAAGTCCCAATTAAATGCGTTCTTTCATAAGTATTTAAAAGAGTTGCCTTGGTCACGGTGTCTCTTCACAGCACTAAACAGTGACTAAGATGCCACCTAGTCTCAAATCCCAAACATCTGGGCTGCAACCATGCCATTCAAACCTTCCTGCTCTAGGCAAGGAGTCAGAGGAAGGGATCCCAGCACATCAGCACATCCGACCAAGCTTAGGATTTGCACTGCGCTGTCCCTGATGCTGCAGCTGAGATGGGTCCTCTGGATCAGCAGTCACACACAGCACAGAGGAAAGGGAAGACAGGGAACATCACCTGGCATTCTGACACAATCAATTCAGGCAGCAGATGCAAGACGGGACAGAGGGAGCCTCTCACACACCTGCAGCACCTGCACCCTCACAGGCCCCTCCTCCACAGGATGCCTTGCAGGGCAGTGGTCTCCCACACCACTGCAGAGCCTGTACCTCTGCCAGCTCCTGCTCACTGATGCTTCGTGGGGCGCTGCGCTTCTTCTTCACACTCGGCTCTCCTGTGGCGGTCCGGCCATCCCCTCTGGCATAGCTGTGCACAGTGAGAACTCCTGTTTTCTCTTGGCCTTGGCAAGAGACAGACTCGCTGGTTTCAGAATCTGAAGAAACTGAATCCTGAGATGAACTGGAGCCCAGGCTGGAAGAGGATTTCTTTTTGGAACCCGAGAAGACAATGCGTCCTCCTATGGAAGCAGGATTCACAGAGAGGTCCAGCGCGGCTGTTTCAGGCTCGTCCTCCTCATCCTCCTCTTCCAGTTTGACATTCTTCAGCTCTTCAAATTTGACTTCAGTGGGGTCAGAGTAATCTGAAACACAGGTGCACATGAGGCAGAGCCAGCGTCCTTGTTGAAAGCAGGACAGCAAAGTCTAACAACCGACCAGCCACCATGAGGTCAGGGACTCAAACCCAAGTCCTGGCTGTAAGTTACTACAACTCACACATGGTAGGGCTATGAGCAAGGGCTGCTGCTGTTCCTCGCCAGGCCTCTGGGCACAGCAGAAACCCAGCTGCAAAAGTGCAAAGAAACCTGCTAAGAGCCAGCGTGTTCCAAAGCACAGGTCACAGCACAGTAACACAGTGCTCTCTAGCCAGACATACCTCACCATAGTAAGCAGATTCTTCAAGCCCAGAGAAGCTTGTCCCTAGGAAATCCAGACTTGGTACCTATCTGAGTTACCTGCTCCAAAACCACCATGAACCTATAGCACTTGTGGGTCCTCCAGGCTCCAAGCGAGCAAACACTCCAGTGGCAGGCAGTCTGATTGGGTAAATACACTGTAGTCTTGCAGCATGTAGTTATATTTAAGTAAGACTTTTAAGCTGGGCATGGTGGTGCTTGCCTAGAATCTTAGCATTTGAGAGGCAGGAGGGGGTCAGGGTACAGAGCAAGACAATGACTCAAAACAAACCAAGCCTGGCAGCACACGCCTATAACCCCAACACTCAGAAGCCTGAGGCAAGAAGATCGCAGTTCAAAGTTAGGCTGGGCTACACAGTGAGGCCTTGCTTCAAAAACCAATAAGCCAAGTATGGCAGTACATGTCTTTAATACCAGCACTTAAGAGGTCAAGACAGTCAGACCTTGCGGGCTACACGGAGAGTTCCAGGACAGCCAGGGATACATAGAGCCTACCTCAAAATATTAAAAATAGAAAAGAACAACTAAGAGCCAATGAGATAGCACAGCAGGTAAAAGCACAAGCCTCACGAACCCAGGTTCAATCTGGGAACTGACATAAGGGTGAAAGGGGAACACGTTCCACCAAGATTTCCCCTGCGGCACACGTGCGCGTGCGCACACACACACACACAGGGATAGACAGGAGAGCTCATATACACACAAAGCACATGTAATAATAAACAAACCTTTGTTATTGTTCCTTTCCCCCCATTTGTTTTGAGACAGATTCTCACTGTGTAGTAAACTAGGCTGGCCTGGAACTCGATATGTAAACTAGGCTGGCCTCAAACTCTCAAGAGATCCACCTGCCCCTGCCACTCAATTGCCACGATTACTTGGCCCCATAACTAAAGTTTTAAATAATAGATAGAAATAAAACGGAGCATCCTTACGGTATCCCACCTCTCTTATCCAGCCTTGCCACACACTGCATCCGTCCTTGCAACCCATATCAAATTCGGAGGAAAGCACCACGGGCTCCCAGAGACAGGGCTTCCCATCACCAGGGCTGGCCTGGCTCTTCCTCACGGAGATGCCCTTGCCACACCTGCCCACCTCATATTGCTAAAATCATCTTCACGGAAGCCTTTGGTCTTTGCTGTTTCCTTGAGCCTTGTCCTCTCTGTCTGGCTACCCTACGTGCCCCTAAGCAAAATGCTTCTCACATTCCAGTACAAGCCTGCAACTTAATACAACACTGACCCTCTAACAGACAGGTGTCAGTTAGGGCTGTGGACAAACCAGCACTGTCAGCTCACCTGGAAAAGGAAGACCATCCTCAACTTGCCGCACAGAGCTGTGGGTGGGTCTCACTGGGGCGAGGGTGGCTTGGCACTCCGTCAGCTCATATTGTCCAGAACTCAGCTCTTCCTTGGGGAAGAGCTCACTCTGGCTCACCTCCTGTGGTATTTCAAGACAGACTCGGTGTCGCTTTGTCCCTATTCGGTGCTTGGCCAGGCTGCAAGAGAAGGCAAACCTTCTAGAGCCCATATGTTCACCCATTCCCCCCAACGCATTCACACATACTGACACATAATCCAAAGCAAATGGGCTCTCACCTCCCAGCCCCATCCATCAGCTGGATAGTGTAGACACTACTGCCCACCTTGGACAGCTACTATGAGGACTGAGATGGGGCATGCAGAATACCTGGTGGGCTACCTGGCCTAGACCAGGCAGCCCCACAATGTCCTTCCCATCTTTCCCATATGTGCACAGTCCTCTGGCTCAGACCCCAATAAGAGATGTCACTCCTTATTCCCGAGCTGGTGACTCTAGCTCCTACCACCATGTTTCTTTCAAAAGACACTTAGGTGACACCGAGGAAAACTGCCTCTGGGCACAGCTCAGGCTCACTACCCTCATTCCTTAGCAAACACCACAAGGAGGCTCTGGGGTCATCCAAAGCCTTTTCAAGACCTGCCTGTATGCAGTGCAAACGGCACAGAATACTCAAACTGTGGCGGCCGCTTCCTTCTCCCACGCCCACCCACAAGCCTGCCCAGTACCTTCTCTTCACATCTCCCTCCTCTCCCTGCTCGACCCCTTCCATGTCCTCCTCTGGGCACTCCTCATCCCCAGTTCTTGGGGGCAGTCCACTGTCCTTCAGAAACTCGGCAGCTTCTGGAGTGGGCAGAGTATGGTCAATAATGGTGCTGTCCTTCCCAGCTTTCCAGAGTTTGTAGCGCTCGGGCTGGAACCTCCTCACAAACACGTCCATGGAGATCTTCACCATATCCTTTCTGCAGGAGCACTGCCAAAGGAGAGCAACAGTGAGGTCGCTTGTGAGCACTACCTCTCCTTCCAGCCTCCACCCTCTCTGCAGATTAAAGCATTAGGAGGTTCAAAACCACACTGCTGGGGGCAGGATAGGACCAAATAAATTTTTTTTTTTTTCTGATTTTTTGAGACAGGGTTTCGGTACAGCTTTGGAGCCTGTCCTGGAAACTAGCTCTTGTAGATCAGACTGGCCTCGAACTCAGAGATCCACCTGCCTCTGCTTCCCAAGTGCCAGGATTAAAGGCGTGTGCCACTACCACCCAGCTAATTTTTTTTAATTAAAGGAAAAAAAGCCACAAATGGTGACATACACATATATAAACAATACACAGAAGACTGAGGCAAGAGTTTGAAGCTAGCCTGGGCTACAATGGGAATTTCAGGGCTAAAGAGTGAAACAAACAAACAGCCTTTATGGACACACAGTGCCGACACCCCGCATATTCCCAGCAACTGCTCCAGGTGCCAACAGTTCAAAAATAAAAACGTTTTGAGAAGAATTTCCTCAATCAGACATTTTTGCCCATGGTGTTACAGAAGAAGTCAAGGCTTACCAGCACAGCTTGCTTGCCATACTCAATCCACCGACGGGTAGCAAAATTGGTAGACTCGGCACAGTTGAAGCCATGGTTGAAGCCAGCATGGTAACCATAAGGGAAAGTGATCATAAACTCGCCAGCTTCTTGGGTCACCTGAACAAAAGCAGATTTGAAGCAGCCACCACATGTGGCAGAGGCCAGAACTGGGCTCCTGAGTGTTTCTTTGCCACCACTAAGCCAATCAACCAAGGATAAGTCAACACTGCCAGGTCTTGAACGGCATGCATGCGAAGAGCCTAACTAACCATTCCTCCCAATTAATGCCGTGTGTGGAAGCTGCCGCCCTCAGCAGCAGGACAGCACACGAGCCACCACCCTAGAGATGGGAACAGGACTGAGCGAAACTCGACCCAACAAAGATGAGAGGGTGCTTCTGGGCCAGCCCACGGCCCTCTCTGAAGAGCACAGGCAGCTCACCTTATCGAAGGGAATGCCGTACTTCTTCAGCATTAACGGGGAAATCAGGGTCATCTTGTGCCGCAGAAAGGCCTCACAGCTCTGAGCGCTTCCCGGGAAAAAGCCTGTTGGAGAGGAAGGTGGGTTTGAGTTAAGAGGAGGCTCTGCCCAAGCTCGGGATCCTGAAGTCACTGCATCTGCAGATCTCAGGAATGATAAGGACAGTCATCAGAGTGAGGGGTGAGGGGCTGGAGTGCTGGCTCAGCAGTTAAGAGCATTCACTGCTCTTACAGAGCAGAGCTGGGTTCCCGGCACCCACAGCGGACAGCTCACAAACACCTGTAACTCCAGCTCCAAGAACTCCCACACCCTCTTGAACAGATTCACAACACACTCAAGCATGGAAATTAAAATTATAGTGAACAAACAAAAACAAAAAAATTGGGGGTGGAGGTTGTGACTGTGTAGCCAGGGAGTCGCGGAGATCAGTCTGCCTCTACTGGGATTGAAGGCATGAGCCACCATGCCTGGCCAAATAAATAAATAAATGAATGAATGAATGAATGAATGAATGAATGAATGAAAGAAAAGGGAAAAAAAAGGAAGCAAGAAAAAAAGTGGTGCTAATGCTGCTCCAGTTCCAAACAGAGCGAGCCCTGTGGTGAGCCCCGCCCTCTCAGGTGGAGGGTACCTGGGTGATCAGCCTCTGGTAGCACTCAGGTACTCAAGCCACCTTAGTTCACAGAGCTGAGAGCTACTTCCGAGCTTCTCCAGGCCCTGGAGACCGAGACTGCACCCCCAGTCTCACGAAGGTAGCACAGCACATCTACAGTTTGATTACTCAGGATCTCTCTCTCTTTCTCATACACACACACCTACACGTACACCTAAACACAACACAGTACTCAATTTGGGCTTTCACACTGGGAACTTGGGAAGGAAAATCTGACCAAGTCACCTCCTGGTTGAGGTTGGGGGAGATGAAGACAGAGTGAGTAGGAAAAGGACCGAGTACTCCTCAGACAGACTGGGAAAGGCTCAGACTGGCCTGTTCCACTAAGGTGGATCTGGGAGCTGAACTCACACACCCCACCCCACCCCACGCCACGCCACCCGCAGGCCTGTAAAAGGTCACAGGTCATCTGACCACAGAGAAGGGACACTTCAGGGCAGGGAGCTAGACTGGAGAAGGCTGATCCTGTATTGGGAGGGGAAGCAGTACCTTTGGCAAGACGTTCCAGGCGTTTTCCATGCTCAGGTGGAACAGAATACCTGCAATCACACGATAACATCAGACACTGGCAGAAGACAAGAGAAGGAGGTGAGGGACTTGCTCTCACTCACAAAAACCTCGAAGGAAACACAAGATCCTGAGGGTTCCCAGTCCAAAGAAACAACAAATATTTGAGGTGATGGGTATGCCAAACACCCAACCTGAGTGCTATAGATCGCGTACATGTACTGAAATATGCCACTATGGCCCATAAATATGTACAATCACTGTGTACCAGCTAAAATTAGGTTTTTTTAGGATGGGGGGTTGAGACAGGAACTCACTATGCAGCCCTGTCTAGCCTGGAACTCGATATGTAGATCACGCTAGCCTCAAATTCAGAGACCTGCCAGTCTCTGCCTCCCTAGTACTGGATTAGAGGTGTGTTCCACCAAACTGGGCTTAAAATGTATTTCCTAAGAACATCTTGAGCAAAGCAAAACTAGAAAGACGAGACAGGAAGATAAGGAAGTCAAGGCCAGTTTGACTATACTGGGAAGGGCCAGTTGAAAAACAACCTATGGGATGGAGTACTCGGTTTAAAACAAAGGAGTAGAGAGCTACATAAAGTGAGGATTCATTTCTTCTGTATTCGCTCACTCAGCAATACACTAAGTCTCTCCTGACTAAGGTGGTCCTATAATAAAGCTGTTGCCATTACACTACTGTGAGGGTTTCCACAATGCTCCTGGAAAGCCCGATGGACAGGCTGGAGGCGTGGGAAAAATGGCGACCAAGGATGTGGCACCTCGAGACTTGGCCTCATACTGCAGATGAACCAATTTTTCTACCATAAAAGCTGTACTGATTAGCCAATGGTTAATTACTCCTCCATGCAGTGTGGTGCCCAGACATCCCAATATGAGCGCTTTATGGAAAAACGAAGGAAATAAAAACACCTGCAACTATTTAAAACTTCTATGAAACTGCTGGACTTTCTATTCCGTCACCTTGTTTTAACCTCTGGCAATGGAAGCCAGCACTGACCCAGGACTGTCTCCCAGACACAGCGCCAATGGACTTCTAAGCACACATAGCCTCTGTCAATCCAAGAGCTTGGAGCGTGCAGGTCAATCCCCGCTGCTATGCCGACCTCCTCCATTCCACCCAGCTCTGCCCTCCTTCTTTCTAGGCCTCGGCCTAGGTCTCGTATTCTAAAGCCTTCTCTGTCCCCAGCCTGCCTGCGTGTCCTCCTTCTCCTTCACCGCCCTGTAACGTTTCTGCTTCGGTGTGTCCTGCCTAGCCTATCTGCGGGCTGAGGACCTCCCAGAAGCAGCACTGCTGTCACCGGCCGAGCCTCCACTAAAAGGCTGAGAGGGAGAGACACGCCAGCACACAGAGGACTCGGAGCTAGTTAGTGTCCCCCTAACATGAGGAAAGCAGGAACATGCTCAGCCACAGCTTCATTTGCTGCACACCAAATCCCTTTTCCATCAGCAAGGAAATCTTCCAAACATGCGAAGGGTAAATTTAACAAATTCCCCAGGAACTGGACACAGTGGTGCATGCCTTGGATCCCAGTCCTTGGAAGGCAGGAGCAGGTGGATCTTTTGAGTTCGAGGCCAGACTGATCTATAGAGTTCCAGGACAACCATAGCTATGCTACATAAAGAAACCATCTCAAGGGGGCTGGAGAGATGGCTCAGCGGTTAAGAGCACTGATTGTTCTTCAGGAGGTCCTGAGTTCAATTCCCAGCAACCACCGTTGTCTCATACCATCTATAATGAGATCAGGTGCCTTCTTCTGGTCAGCAAGCATACAGACAGACAGAACATTGTATATATAATTAATAAATAAATCTTTAAAAAAAAATTTTAAAAAGCCTCAGGTCAATGAGGAGAAGGAATCAGAAAACAGCGGCAAACCTGATAACTTTGAGTAGCTCTACCCCATATGAAGCATGGCTCAGCACGGATCTAAGTACTGTTCCTAAACCCCTCTATTCAACCAGCGTGGAGGCACGTGCCTATTAATTCCAGCAATTTGGGAAGCTAAGGCAAAAGAAATCCAAGTTTAAGGCCAGCCCAGGCTACAAGATTGAGACCCTGTCGCAAACAATAAAGAACAACAAAAATAGAACTTGCTACTCAAAGGCATTTTGGGCTCCCAAAGTACCCCCGAAGTATAACTCAATGCAGAATGCCAGCTCCACTTCAAAGCTGGGACCCAGAATCTACACTTCCCATGTATATGAAAAACCAGCAGGCGGGGCTGGAGAGAGAGATGGCTCAGCGGTTAAGAGCATTGGCTGCTCTTTCAGAAGACCCTGGTTCAATTCCCAGCACCCACATAGAAGCTCACAACTGTAACTCCAGTTCCAACACCCATGGTAAAACACCAATTTAATAAATAATATTAAAAAAGAAAAGTCAGCAGACCTGTGCTAATGGAAGGGGGCCCTAACTACAGGCTGATTTTACCAAGACTTGGGCTCTCCAAAATGCAGGTAATTGATGCTGTACAAATCCATGTCTTCCGTATGCCAGGCGAACGATGTCTTCCACATGCCAAAGTACAGATATGGGGTGTTCACGCCCTCAATGGTAATGCCACTCTCCTTTTCCACCAGGTCCAGGATGGTCTTCAGCCGGCCGATATTCCACTCATCAACATGCTGCCAAGGAAAGAACAGCCAGGACACACATTTAAATGTGGGGGCCTCGGGTGAGCTGTTACTGCTGACTAAAATGTGGCACGTCAAAACCACCACATCCAAAGTAAATAAACAGCCAGGCATGGAAGCGCACACCTTTAATCCGTGCATTCAAGAGGCAGAGGCAGGGGGATCTCTATGAGTCTGAGACCAGCCTGGTCTACATAGCAAGTTCTAGGCAGCCAGGTATACATAGTTAGACCCTGTCTCAAAAAAAGGGGTGGGGGAGGAAGGATGATGGATAGGCGGATGGATGGAAGGTTTGTAGGTAAAATTAGAAAATAAAATGAAGTAAAATTTAAAAATAGTTAAGGGCCAGCAAAAAGGCCATCAAGCCTGACGGCCTGAGGTCAATGCTCAGAACCCACACTGTGGAGAGAACCGAGTGACTCTCAAAGTTGCCCCTGACCACATCCTTTCCCTACATCCTATGGGCATCTCGGAGACCCTCTTCTAAGCCGGTTCTGGATTGCTGTGCCTGCAGGCATCACCTTCTCCACTCTCCACCCCCCACGTGTCCTTCCATGTGGACCTTGGCACCCACTTCCCTCTGGACCTGTCCCTTCACCATCCTGTCACCTGCCACAAGTGACGCCCCACCATCCACGCTGACATCAACAAACTTGGTATTAAATTCGATCTGAGATAATCCCTGAAAAGCATTGTAGGCTTTTTTATTCTCCCAAAGACAGACCCAAACAGTCCCCCGTCTACCATAGTAAGGCAATTTGTTAGCCCAAAAAAGCACTACACACCAAGCCAGGAAAAGTGGTTAAAATAGCTCTTATTGCAGAATCTCACCGGAGAGCTCTGAGATCCAAATATACTTCTCCTTTTCCGTCCCCACCCTTTCATTTGATTAGTCAGAGCTTCTTCCTGCAGAAACCACACTGCTCCCTCTCCCAAAGCCTCATTTTCTATGATCTACCCCCCTTTCAAGAACTCATCAGCTACCACCCACAGACTATGCACAAGTCTCGAAAAGGACACCACAGCACCCAATTCACATGCAGAGTGTGAGACTGCAAAATTCAGTCACATGCAGAACTGCAAGGAGGATCAGAGGACAGCAAGACAGTGGAAGAGCATTGGCTTGTTCATCTGCCCTTTCACCAGCAGCTAAGCACCTACTGTGTGCCCGTCAGGGTACCTACTGTGTGCCGGGCAAACACTATAGGGGTCTTCGTGGTCTCACCTTTTCATAGAGAGTACCATTCACATCTGCACCGTAGATGGGAGGATTGAATGTGAGGTTTTTCCAGTATTTACGCTCAAGTTCTTCAAATTCACTATATCGTGGGGTACAGTACCTTCCAAAAATAAAATAAAGATGTTAATCACTTACAGATGTGGTGGTTTGAATGTGGATGGCCCCCATATTTGAATAGTTGGCCCCAGTTGGTAGAACTGGGAAGGATTATAAAGTATGGCCTTACTGGAGGAAGTGTGTCCCTGGGGGACAGCTTGGGAGCCTCCAAAGCCTCTGTCCATCCCCCAGTGTGCTCTCTGACCCCTCTTGCCATCTGAAATGTTCATTCCCAGCTGTCCCTGCCACACGCCTTCGCTCTGCCATCCTGAACTCTAACCCTCTGAAACCATAAGCCCAATTAAACACCTCTTTAATAAGATGTGTGGTCACAGTGCTTTATCACAGCGACAGAAAGGTAACCAGAACAGTGGGAGGATAAGGTTATCAGGTATTATCAACCATCAGATACAAGCCACTAGTCCAGGCTCATTTCAAAAGAACAGTACACGAGCCTCGGAACATGTCTCAGTTGGTCACCGTGTTTGCCTAGCACACACAAAGCTCTGCTTAAAACTAGGCATGGTGGCACACGCCTGCAACCTCAGGACTTGAAGAATCAGAACAAGGTCATCCTGTTACATGAGACACCGACTCACAAAAAAAAAAAAAAAAAACTGGGCTGAAGAGATGGCTCAGCACTTAAGAACATGTACTACTGCTGGGTGCTGGCAGCGCACGCTTTTAATCCCAGCACCTGGGAAGCAAAGGCAGGCAGATCTCCGTGAGCTCAAGTTCGAGACCATCCTGGTCTATAGAGCTAGTTCCAGGACAGGCTCCAAAGCTACAGAGAAACCTTGTCTCGAAAAACCAAAAGAGAAAAGAAAAACCAAAAAGCCATCGTCGAGGCAGGCAAGACGAGTAGTTAAGAGTGCTGGCTGGGCCGGGCGGTGGTGGCGCACGCCTTTAATCCCAGCACTCGGGAGGCAGAGACAGGCGGATCTCTGTGAGTTCGAGACCAGCCTGGTCTACAAGAGCTAGTTCCAGGACAGGCTCCAAAACCACAGAGAAACCCTGTCTCAAAAAACCAAAAAAAAAAAAAAAAAAGAGTGCTGGTTGCTCCTCCTTCGGCTCCCAGCACCATATGGTGGCCCACAGCCCTTTCTAACTCCGCTTCCACAGAATCTGACGCCCTCTTCTGGCCTCGGCTACTACTTGGTAAACAAGCAAACATGCCTGCAAACACCCTTATACATAAAATAATAAGTTTAAAATTTAAAATCATATTTCTCCCTTTCTCCCCACTTTTCTTTAATACATCTGTATTTGTTCTGCTTTATAAAACAAACAAGCAAACAATCTTGGCCTTCTAAGCTCTAATGCAGCCCCATTTGCACACTCAGGAGATTAGATAGAATCACCACGTGAGTCAGAGCCAGCCTGGGTTACCTGGGTTACAGTGAACTCCAGGTAGATCTAACACACAGCATTTCCCTCCGGAGGCCCTGGACAGGAGGAAGCTGGGGGAAGGTCACAGGCACAGATGAGGACCCACTCTCCCTTAGGAACACAATATCCTCACCTCTCTGGAGGGGGTGCTGCACCCTGCAGATTCTGGAGTGATGTGGGATGAGCTTACAAACACAAAAAAACAAAGACAAAAATCCAGCCACACCCACACACCAACCCAGCCCTCCGGGATATAGCTAGCACCAGTGTGGATGCACCAACGGCAAGGAAGCTGCTCCTAACAGCTCACTGTCGCTGCTGTATTCCCAGCAATGGAGTCTAACCCGCAACATGATAACCGGGGCACTGAAAACAGTACTCAAGAAAATTACTTACGATGACAGAAATAAGGGACAAAAAGCTTTTAATATATTAGGGTAGAGGGTGGGAATGTAGCCCAGTGGTGAAAAGCTTGCGTGAGGCCTTGACAAAACACACAAAAAGCAGATTAAAAAAAAAAAAAAAAAACCACACACTGGGATGAAGGTGATAAGCTGGGTAATTTAACATAAAATTACATGAAGAAAAAAAACGAACAAAAAAAAAAACTATCATGTGTTGACAAGCAGAGATGACAGGAGGTTGGCTACTCTTGTAGAGGGCCCAGATGGGATTCCCAGCTCACATAGTCCCACAATAAGTACATAATTTAAAATAACTCTTTTAAAAACAAGGACAACGGGGCAATGGTGGCACACACCTTCAATCCCAGAATTCAGAAGACAGAGACAGGTGGATCTCTGTGAGTTTGAGGCCAGCCTGGTCTACAGAGAGAATTCTAGGACATCCAGGGCTACATAGTGAAACCCTGTCTAAAAAAGAAAAAAAAAAAAAAAAGAAAGAAAGAAAAAGAAGAAACCATCGACAAGTTTAACCTGTGATCTCAGCACCTGGAAGTAAAGGCGGAAGGCTGAGGAGGTTATCTGCAGCTACAAGACGAACTAGAAGCTAGCCTGTCTCAAAAAAAAATAATAATAATAAATTAAAGTAAATAAATGTTTAAAAAGTAAAGAACGCAGAGAGTTTTAGATTGTAACATAGCACCTTGAGGAGGAAATTCTTCCATAAAAGGAGCAAAAAGGCCAATAAATAAATAAATGCCAGGCGGTGTTGTCATACACCCTTAATCCCAGAGAGACAGGAAGGTGGATCTCCAAGTTCAAGGCCAGCCTGGTCTACACACCTACACACACACACACACACACACACACAAACACAGAGTGAGTTCAAGAAAAAGAGCAGAAGAGAAACTGATGCCTGACCCAGAGGAAGCATTTCTCAGAACACGGTAGCACCCTTGCACTGCTATGAAGAAGCAATCCTGGGGCCAGAGACACAGCTAAGCAGGCAGAAGTACTTTTTGGCACGCCTGATGGTCTGAGTTCGACTCCCACAACTCATGTAAAGGTGGACGGAGAGAACTGACTCCTGAAGGTCGTCCTCTAGCTCCTGCACGCATGTGTGGCGTGCCTAGGCCTACACGCACTTGCCCATAAATAAAGTAAAACCAGACAGATGTGATGGTATGCCTTTAATCCTGGGGCACAGAGGCAGCAGCAGGAGAATCTTTCTGAGTTCAAAGTCAGCCTGTTTTACATATCCAGTTCCAGGCTAGTCACGGCTACACACTGATACCCTACCTCAAATTAAATAAAGTTACCAAGTGGTGGTAGGACACACCTTTAATCCCAGCAGTTGGGAGGCAAAGGCACGTGGATTTCAGTGAAGTAAAAGCCAGCCTGGTCTACAAAGCGAGTTCTAGGACAGCCAGGACTAGTCCACAGAGAAGCCCTGTCCCAAAGAACATAAAGAGAGAGAGAACAGAAAGAGAGAACAGAAAGAAAGAAAGAAAGAAAGAAAGAAAGAAAGAAAGAAAGAAAGAAAGAAAGAAAGAAAGAAAGAAAGAAAGATTGATTTACATTTTTTTAAAGAAGCAATTCTAGGCTAGACGTTAAGACAGGGGAAAGTATTCTACTTACTGGGCCTAAAGCGCATGCCTCTAAGTGCTGTGCTTGGAGGATGAGGCAGCCTAGGCGACACAGCAAAACGTGTCTCAAAAGCAAAGCAGAAAATGAAAAACAAAGCAAAACCAAAAGGTCCCGGCACTCACTTATCGCTATTGGCGATCTTTCGGAACTCACGAACGGTCATGGCTTTCTTCTGTATGTTGTACTGAGTGAAGAGTCCAGACTGACCAGTCACCAGCTGCTGGATAGGTGCAGGGATGACGAGGTCATCAATATCGTCATAGGATGTTCGTGGCTTCCACTCCTTGGGAGGAACGACCTATAGGGAACACAGAGATGGAGGCAGATGAGAACCTAGCAAGCCAGGATCCAGTATGTAAGCCACCATCCAAACCAGCCATCCATTTTACCAGAAAGTAACTCTGGCGTGATTACCTATGTTTCTCCTAACCCAGGAAGTCACACTGTCAAGCTAACACTGACCACCCTATAATCTAGCTCATTAATAATCTAAGCAGAATATTATATTACATACATTATATATACATATGTTATATCATATAGCATATAATATTTTGCTTATGATATGTATTGTCATATATACCATATAAATGTGTCTCGTATATAATATTTATATTATATACAATGTACTACTTATACAAAATATAATCTATAATATTTATATGTATTATTCATATATATGAATATATATTATATAATATAATATGTATAGTAATCTAAGCAAAACAATTACTTGTAAACCTATTCACCTTATCAGGTTGAAGAGTTGATTCCTGAACAGCCCGGGGCTCTTTAGCAACAAAGCCACCGAAGCAGGTGTGCTGGCCAACGCCTGCCAGCCTAGTACTCCAGGCTGTCTCCTGTTTGAGACCAGCGTTAACTACCTAGTCCATACTAAGCTAGACTATGCTACCAGGCAGACCCTGCCTCAACCAAGAAAAGAGTAATTAACATGACTTTCATGAAAAAAAATGGATATGCATCATAAAAATCTAAACAGCTTTTACCAAAAAACCAAATAAGCATGTCCATGTATTGACCCTCGCCCGCAAGTGTTGAAGGCCACACTGTGGGCCCTGCAGGTCTTAGCACTATGTGACCCTCGCAGGAGCCAGTGCCACCTGAGTCAAGCTTTCGGGAGTCTCAGAGAAGACACCGTGGTCCAAGGCCAGTCCTCAGCTTTGTAACTAAGTCCTTGGTTTTTGTGCATATATTTTTCTCCTTTTTTTTTTCATACCAAAAAGTAAGGGCTGAAAAAACAGCCTGAGGGACTGGACGTGGTGGCCCAACACCTTTAATCTCCACATTTGGAGGCAGAAGCCAAAAGGTCTTTGAGTTCGAGGCTAAGTGAGTCTATAGAGTGAGCTTCAGGACAGTCAGGACTACACAGAGAGACAGCTCAGAGGTATAGGGCGCTAGACTGAACCTTCAGTACCATGAAAAGCAAAAGTCAAAAGCAAACACACACACACAGAAGAGAATTTAAACCTGGAACAAAACGTCTTCACTGAGTTCAGACTTTAGCATCAGTTTCTGGAGGGTTCGTCCAGAAATACAATCTCTTTCCCGTGGGGGTCTCAGAAAACTTTGAAGGACTGACTTATGGGGGAGGTGAGGATGGCCCTAACTCAGTGCATAGGGAGAAAAGCAGTACAAACCAGAACTCAGTTCCAAACTACAAAGACCAGAAGACTCATAGGGTCTGGCCAG
Organism: Chionomys nivalis; assembly: GCF_950005125.1. Lineage (NCBI taxonomy): Eukaryota > Metazoa > Chordata > Mammalia > Rodentia > Cricetidae > Chionomys > Chionomys nivalis. Next base: position 32,196,533 of record NC_080096.1, on the reverse strand, counting down.
TATGTTCTCAAGTGCCCATGGGAAACCAAATTCTATGAAGTGCACAATGAGAATGCAATGAGAGAAGATAGGTGGCCTAACAACCAGTGGCAGGTAAAATCTTTTTTTTTTTTTTTTTTTTTGGTTTTTCGAGACAGGGTTTCTCTGTAGCTTTGGAGCTTGTCCTGGAACTAGCTCTTGTAGACCAGGCTGGTCTCGAACTCACAGAGATCCGCCTGCCTCTGCCTCCCGAGTGCTGGGATTAAAGGCGTGCGCCACCATCGCCCGGCTGGCAGGTAAAATCTTGTGCAGCCCCCAGCCTGCACTAGAGGCCTGAAGCCCGAGGTCAAGCATGGAGACACTGGCTGTAGATTTACCTCTCCTGCCTCATCACTCTAAGAGTGCACTGTGCACACTGATCTTAGCAAGGATTAGCTACACCCTAACTCTCAGTACAACTCAGTTCTGGCCTTCATTTAGAAAAAAAAAAAATAGCCGGGCGGTGGTGGCACACGCCTTTAATCCCAGCACTTGGGAGGCAGAGGCAGGATCTCTGTGAGTTCGAGACCAGCCTGGTCTACAAGAGCTAGTTCCAGGACAGGCTCCAAAACCACAGAGAAACCCTGTCTCGAAAAAGCAAAAAAAAAAAGCAAAAAAAAATAAAGATAGATAGATAGATAGATAGATGTGTGTGTGTGTGTGTGTGTGTGTGTGTGTGTGTGTGTGTGAGTCTGTGCATGCATACCACCCATTTCATCTTTACTGGGGGAGGGGAAGGGACAGCATTAATTCAATACAGAGAGAGAGAGAAAGTGAGTACAAACCAGAAACTAATTTCCAACTACAAAGACCAGCAATGCTCTTGTAATGGCCACCTAAGCAGGTGAGGTGTACTGCTCCTTACCTTGGCTAGCCCAGCCCGATGAGCTCCTTGAGATTCAATATAAGCAATGTATCTGCTGAAGTTCCGGAACTCCTCCATTGTGGGGTAAAAGGTCATTATCCGAGCGCTGGGGTTCAAAGTTTCCGATTCGGAAGCCATTTTCTCCTCTTTTGAGGGTTGATTTGTTTGGATAAAAAAGCTGAAGTAGTTAAAGGAACAAAATTAAACAACAAGGAAACCGCCTCTAGCACAGTTATTTAAATGAACTAGAAGCAGGGGTACAATCCTTTCTGGTTAAAAGGAACCCAAGAAAGCCATAAAGTGAGCCTGTAATCCCAGCACTAGCGAGGAGGCAAGATCAAGAGTCTGGAAGTCACCTCTACAATAAACACACTCTGTCAAGCCAAGCTCCCCTCCGTCCACCGCAAAAAAACAAAAACAACAACAAAAAAAAAACCAAAAAACTGATGTACCAGGTGATGGTGGCACACCCCTTTAATCCCAAGACTCAGGAGGCAGAGGCAGGTAGAACTGAGTTTGGGACCAGCCTGGTTTACAGAGTGAGTTCCAGGATAGCCTGGCAACCCAGAGAAACCCTGTCTCAGAAAACCAAAACAAACAAACAAAACCTTGATGTATCAAAACTGCATATATACAGATCTCACTTGATATGTAGACACTGTCTCAGCTAAAAAAAAGAAACTATCATTCAGTTACTGGTCCTATGTATAAACACAGCTGACCTACCTATTTTTTAATTCTACCCTGACTGCTTCAAGTTACTCCCTCATCTACGTAGCTCTGGCTGTCCTGGAACTCCATATGTAGACCAGGCTGGCCTCAAACTCAGAGATCCACTAACTCTGCCTCCCAAATGCTGGGATTAAATGTCTGTGCCACCACCCAGCAGTAATTGCTTCATTAAACTACAACATGATCTAAAAAAGCTTCCTGTGGGTTCTTTCCCAGGCCACAGCTTCACAACAGGATTTTAAGTTTCTGAAAAGTAACTGGGCTGCAGGTTATAAAGTTTCACAGTTAAATACTTTGATGTTAAGAGTATGCTATGGGTTTAGAACATTGCACACCTTTAATCCCACCACTGAGGCAGGTGGATCTCTGTGTTTGAGGCTACACAGAGAAACCCTGCCACGAAGTGAAAGAAAAAAAAAAACCATACGCATACAACACTACAGTGAAATTGTTCTCCGGAGATCAAAACAGCTTCAGCAGTACTCAATAAAGTCAAGCTTGGCTCAACTGTACTGGAAGCAGGATTCCCAGGACAAAATTTGAACAGGCAGTAAGTGGGCAATACAGAGCAAACTTCCTAACTGTAGAGGGAAAATACATCTTTTTGAATGAAGACCTCAAATAGGTGGGCAGACCCTACTCCCATTGTTAGTAATACAACATATCACCACAACTGGAAAAGACAGTGCACATTAAAAGGAGCCAGTTCAGAAACAAAACTAGTAAGTCCTTTACTGTACCTCCTCACCCACAGCCCAAGAGTTCTGCTTCGCCAAAGCCACTGCCACTCCTACTACATGGGAGGAAACCGCCTACAGCCCTCCTACAACCGAGTATAGGTTTGGGAGGCAGGCTGGAGTAAAACCGTCCGAGACGGCAGAAGACAAACAACGCCACGGTAACTCAGGTGCTTTTTCATGAACTTTGCATGACAGGCATACTGTTATCCCTGTTTTACATACCAGGAAACGTGCTCAGAGTCCTGTCCCCCCACCCCAGGCACCTTTCACCACCGTCTGCTACCTCAGCCCTAATACCTACCTGAACTAAATCCTTTGCCAATAGAATATTCAAGTGTGCAGGAAGGAACCTGAAGCCTATTCAACCTGGGGGACTTTTCCCTCTAAAAGAAAAACTTTAAAATATTCTATTTTGAAGTTTTTACAAAAATATAAATACCAGACTGGGGCCCCTCCCCTGGGTTTCAAAGGGGGCCCTAATGCTGCTTCATTCGTCTCTGACCCTGTTTATCTTTGTGTGCCCAGAATCCAGAACAATGCACGCCACAAAGTAGGTACTCAGTAACTGCTGAATAAACTCATTTCCTTCGCTCACTTCAATGGATCATCCCGTTTCTTTAACGCTAGGGTTCCCTTCCTACAATACACTCCCTAGGGGAAATCTGGTCCGGGACACCTTCCCACCCGCATTCAGCAACAAAGCAGAGTCCAGGGCTCTTAGAGCGTCGGTTCCAGAGTGAAAACTCCGAGTACTGATCCGGTCTCTGCCACTTTTTAACTACATGACCTTGGCTGTGTGAGTAGGCTGCATGAATCTCAGTTTCTCCACCTGTAAACTGGGGATCCCAGACCCCTGCCTTGCAGGATCGATATGATTAACTCAGATGATGCAAGCGAAACCTAGACACTAGGCCCGGTACCTAAAGCACTCCGTGAAGGCAGCTGTTGCTAACACTGACCTGAAACTCCCGCAATCTCTGCCCCCGCAGCCACCCCCGCGGCATCCCTCCCAAAGCAGCCCTGGTTCCCAGTGTCCCCGCACCTCACCACTTACACACACTGCCCCTCCCGGCCCCACCGCCTAGGCGAGGGAGGCCCGGCCGCAGGAAGAAGAAAATAAGGCCCGGTGGGCCCGCCCCCCTCTCCCGACGTCCATTGGCCACTAGAGATTGGAAACGACCAATCACAGAACTCACTTTAGAAACTCCTTTTGCTATTGGTCAAGAAACATGCCGCTCACTTAGCAGAAAAAGACCCACCCCGCCACCCTCCCCCACCGGAGATCACGATCGCGGTTGTGGCAGCATCAAACCCAAAGGGATCCAAAGCCCGATGGCTCTCACCAAAAGCCTAAAGCCCTGTCAGGGCTCAGGCTCGTCTTTTGCTGCCGCCACTCGCCGATCCCACTGTCTTTCTTGAGGGCGAAAGACAAAGCTCCGCCTCCTTTAAAGTCGGACTCTGCGCAGCCTCACAGAGTCCCATAGTAAACCAATCCAAGGATGACTTTAAGCCCTCACCCAGCCAATAAACGCTCACTACGGCTCCTCACCGTCTGTGACTACGATTCCGTTTAGCCTATAAGAGCCCGCTCAGGCTGTTGCCAGGAGAAAACGCTGAACCTCTCGGGACTGCGGCCACTGAGCTTCTGAGCTGGATCCGGAGTTGGCCAATCAGAAGCTGAGTCAAACCTCCATAGTTAATCAGGGTGGAAAAAGGCGAGTACCCCGAGATGGACCGGCCGGTTGGGGATGGGCGAGCAGGTGGTTATAGGATGTTCCTGGCAAAAGGATTAGCCTGTTTTCTAGGAGTAATCCCTTTGCTTAAGATGTAAAGGCGAGGGGCTGGAGAGATGGCTCAGTGGTTAAGAGCATTGCCTGCTCTTCCAAAGGTCCTGAGTTCAATTCCCAGCAACCACATGGTGGCTCACAACCATCTGTAATGAGATCTGGCGCCCTCTTCTGGCCTTCAGGCATACAGACAGAATATTGTATACATAATAAATAAATAAATATTTAAAAAAAAAAAAAAAAAAAAAAAAAGATGTAAAGGCGATGGAGGATCTCCGGGAAAGTTTCAAAAGTCAAGGAGTTCCGAGAACGTGACCAACCTGTCCGGGTTTGTCCAGGACTCTCAGTTCTGAAAGTCCTACGTTCTCAGAAGAAGTCCTTCACCAGCTGGCAAGGTGGGGCAGTTAAGGAGCTGCTCCAGAAGAAAGAGCCCTTGGGGGTCATTATCCCTGGAGTTCTTTAAAAGCGACTCCCCTTGAGCAAGGATTTGGAGTTATTAGCAGCTCTTGGGGCGAAAAGGGTGATTCTGGGTATCATTAGAGGCACTTTAGAAAGTGATCCCTAGAAGTCATTAGGAGCGGTTCCTGAGAGGTTGTGGACTGCCTAAAGGAATTCCCAAATTGTCAAGGACAATAAGGAAGGAGGTGTTAACAGGATACTCTTATAGATCAGATAAGAAAAAGAACTCACAGAGGAATAAAACGTGAACAGAAATTCCCATAGCACTGGGAAGAATTGTATTGTGAACTGTTTTCAAAACTAACTCTCGCCAGGCGGAGGTGGTATACGCCTTTAATCCCAGCATTTTCGAGGCCGAGTCAGGCGGATCTCTGTGAGTTTGAGTCCGGTCTGGTTTACAAAAGAGCTAGTTCAGGACAGAAAGGGCTACACAGAGAAACGCTGCGGGGGGAGGGGGGATAACAAGACACAACTCTGTCCAGAGAGATGACTGAGAGAGGAAGAACACAAACCTTCTGATCTGAAGTTAACCAAGGAAGGAGAGAACCAACATCCCCAATTCACAAGTTGCCACAACCCCGGCAAACACACATCCTAAATAAGTGATTAAAAATAAAATTAAAACTACCTCTCATCCATGCCCGGATTTTCTTTCCCTTTTCTTTGTTTGAGACAGGGTTTCTCAGTGTAGCCCTGGCTGTCCTGGAGCTTGCTCTGCAGACCAGGCCTTGAACTCACAGAGATCCGCCTAACTCGGCCTCCCACGTGCTGGGATTAAAGGCGTGAACCGCCACCACCAAGCTCCATGCCTGAATTTTATATTTACAATTCATTTTACATAGCAACCACAGTTCACCCTCCCTCCCCTCAACTCCACCCCCATCCACTCCTCAGACAGGGTAAGGTCTCCCATGGGAGTCAACAAAGCCTAGCACATTCAGTAGAGGCAAGACCTAGTCCTCCCCTCCTCCTTGCATCAAGGTTGAGCAAGGTACACGCCTTTAATCCCAGCAGAGGCAGGCGGTTCTCTGTGATTCGAAGCCAGTCAGGTCTACAGAACTAGTTCCAGCTAAGGCTGTTACAGAGAGAAATCCTGTCTCAAAAAAAAAAAAAAAAAAAAAAAAAAAAAAAAAAAAAAAAAAAGGGAGAGAGAGAGAGAAACAGTGAGAGACACAGAAACAGATATCTGGGCATAGTATTACAACCCTGCCAATCTCAGCACTTAAGGATAGAGGCAGGAGGATCAGAGGTTCATAGCCTGACACGGTGGTGTTTGTCTTTAATCCCAGTACTCAGGAAGTAGAGATAGGTAGATCCCTATGAGCTCTAGAACAGCCAGAGCTACACAATAGAGACCTTGTCTCTGTTTAAAGGGAAAAAATGTTCAGGGACGTCTTTTGCTACATAGCAAATTCCAGGCCAGCTTGGGCTGCATCAGACTCTGTCTTGTGAGTCATGTTTTTCATCCTAGCAAGTGCAGATATCTGTGAGTTCAAGGCCAGCCTGGTCTACAGAACAAGTTCTAGGATAGACACAGAGAAATCCTGTCTTAAAAAAAACAAAATAAAAAAGACTCTGTTTTAAAGGAGAAGAAGGAGAGACAGTAACTATCCCAAATACTTTAATTGAATCTAATATTGTTTTTTAAAATAATTTTAAAATTATATTTATTTAGGTTAGACATGGTGGTGCACACCTTTAATCCCAGCACTCAGGAGGCAGAGGCTGGTGAATCTCTGTGACTTCAAGGCCAGCCTGGTCTACAGAGCGAGCAAGCTTCAGGCCAGCCAGGGTTGATTGTGAGACCCTCTCTCCAAAATAATATGTTCATTTATTGGTTGGAGGATGACTTGCAAGAGTCAGTCGCCTCCTTCACCATATGAGTCCTGGGGATTGAACCTGGTTGTCCATCTTGGCAGCAACCACCTTCACCAGCTAAGCCATCTTGCTCGCTCTTTTGTTGTTGTTGTTGTTGTTTTCTTTTGTTTTTCCAGACAGGGTTTCTCTGTGTAGCTCTGACTGTCCTAGAACTCCCTCTGTAGTGCTGGGGTTAAAGGTGTGTGCCACCACCGCCCGGCCTTGAATTCTTGAATATGAGATTCTCCTGTTCCCACTGCCTGGGGCTGAAGAGATGGTTTAGTGGTTAGGAGCGCATACTTCTCTGGCAGATGGACCCAAGAAGAGCTCAGTTCCCCACATCCCGGTCTAGTGGCTCACAACTACCTGTAATTCCAGCTTGGGAGTGAGGGGGCACTATAGCTTCCACCAGCAACTGCACTCTTATGCACACGTCCACACACGCACAATGCTTGCATGGGCACATATGCATATGCGTAATTTAAAATGATAAATCTTAAAAATATAGTTACTGAAATACCTTGTCTTATTTTTGGAGCATTTTTATCCCTTCAGTAAGAGCCTCCATCATTCCTATTTACAGCTGATCTGAGCTCCCTCCCCAGCTGAGGGAACCAGTCCCCACGTAGATTTGCCTCTTCTGGATGTTTCCTGTAAATAGAGCCATACAGTGTGCGGTTGGCCCTTTGTGTCTGGCTTCTTTCACTGAGCATAATGTCTTTTGGAGAGTCACCCATGTTGCACTTGCATCAGTGTTTCCTTCCTTTCTGCTTCTGAATAGCATCCCATTGTGGTATTGATTGACATCTGGATTGTCTCCACTTTGGGGCTGTTATGAATAGGGCTGCTATGAACATTTTTGCACAAGCCTTTGTGCAAATGTCTGTTTGCATTTCTCTTGGGTAGATAACTAGAGTGGAATAATTGCTGGGTTGTATAGGAAATTTGTGTTTATCTTTTGAAGAAACTGCAAAAACTGTTTTCAGAGATGTTCATTCCCATTAACAGCATATGAGGATGCCCATTCTGCGCACCCTTGCCAACATTTGGTATTGTTTGTCTTTCTGATGATAGCCATTCTAGTAGACTTGAAGTAGTGTCATGTTGTGGTCATAATTTGCGTTTTCCTGATGCATTTTGTGCTAATGAAGTAGAACATCTTTTATGTGCTTATTAGCTGTGTTCACATATACATAGGAGCATCATTCAGAGCTTTTGTCTGATTTTCAATTGGGTTGTTTGAATTGTTATTATTGAGTTGCAGGAGTTCTTTATATATTCTAGATTCAAATCCTTTATCAGATGCAGGCTTTATAAATATTGTCTCTGATTCTGTGGCTTGTCTTTGTCATCTTCTGTATGGTGTCTCTTGAAGCATGTGAGTTTTGGATATTCATGAACTTTCAGTTCATCAGTTTATTTTAGGACTTGTGCTTGGACGTTCACATGGACTTGGTTCTGATCTGCATCCTAAATACACCCAAGGAGGGAGCATTTCCCTTGACCCCTTCTGCACCCTGGTCCCCGCCATCTATAGCTTGAACAGGTCGCTGCCATAGCCCCCTAAGTGTCTGCTTCTGCCCTGGCCCCTTGCAGTCTCCTCACCACAGCAGTCTGAGTGATTATTTCCTAGAAGCCAGACCATGCTTCTCCTCTTCAAGCCATCTAAAGACAGCCCAGGTCTTTTTGGAGAAAAGCCAAGTCCTTTAAGGACACTAAGACAACCCCTTCCCTCCAATATCTTCTCCCCAGCTGTCTCCTCCAGTTCTCTATTCCCTCGTGTGTGGTTGCCCCCTCAGCTCCTTGATGAAAGAAATGTCAGCGAAGTACTCCTGGCCACTATCTGCTTGCTCTCTTTTCTGCTTTAGTCCTGACCTATTGGAGAGGCTGAGGCAGGAGGATCACAAGTTCAAGATCATTGACTACAGTGATTTTAGGGCCAACCTGAGTGGCTTATTTACTTAGTGGGACCCGATAGAGATAGCAAAATTAAAAAGTGATGGGGGAGGGGTGCTTAGCCATTAAGAGCACATACACACATTGAAGAAAACACTCATTTCATAAAATAAAATCTTTTTAAAAAGTGAATTGGCGGGGCTGGAGAGATGGCTCAGTGGTTAGGAGCATTGCCTGCTCTTCCAAAGGTCCTGAGTTCAATTCCCGGCAACCACATGGTGGCTCACAACCATCTGTAATGAGGTCTGGTGCCCTCTTCTGACCTGCAGACATACACACAGACAGAATATTGTATACATAATAAATAAATAAATATTTTTTAAAAAAAAGTGAATTGGCAGCAAGATGTACCAGCAGGTTCCAGTGTTGCCAGTCTGAAGACCTGAGTTCAATTACTGGGACCAACACGGTAGGAGAGAACCAATTCCTACAAGCTGTTTCTGACCTTCGCACGAGCACAGTGGCATGCATAAGAACACATAATTTTTTATTGATATTTATTGAACTCTATATTTTTCTCTGCTCCCCTCCCTGCCTCTCCCCTTCCAACCTTCAACCCTCCCCCAAGGTTCCCCTTGCTCTCTCAATTTACTCAGGAGATCTTGTCTTTTTCTACTTTCTACTTCCCATGTAGATTAGATCTATTTAAGTCTCTCTTAGTGTCTGTATTGTTGTCTAAGTTCTCTGGGGTTGTGGTTTGTAGGCTGGTTTTCTTTGCTTTATGTTTAAAAACCACCTATGAGTGAGTACATATGATAATTGTCTTATCTGGGTTACCTCATTCAAAATGATGTTTTCTGGCTCCATCCATTTTCCTGCAAAATTCAAGATGTCATTATTTTTTCTGCTGTGTAGTACTCCATTGTGTAAATGTACCACATTTTCCTTATCCATTCTTCAGTTGAGGGGCATTTAGGTTGTTTCCAGGTTCTGGCTATGACAAACAAAGCTGCTATGAACATAGTTGAGCACATGTCCTTGTGGCATGATTGAGCATCCTTTGGATATATACCCAAAAGTGGTATTACTGGGTCTTGAGGAAGGTTGTTTCCTAATTTTCTGAGAAATCGCCACACTGACATCCGAAGGGGCTGTACCAGCTTGCATTCCCACCAGCAATGTAGAAGTGTTCCTTTTTCCCCACAACCTCTCCAGCCTAAGTTGTCATCAGTGTTTTTGATCTTGGCCATTCTTACAGGTGTAAGATGGAATCTCAGAGTTGTTTTAATTTGCATTTCTCTGATGACTAAGGATTAAGGATGTTGAACATTTCTTTTTTTTTTTTTTTTTTTTTTTTTTTGGTTTTTTGAGACAGGGTTTCTCTGTGGTTTTGGAGCCTGTCCTGGAACTAGCTCTTGTAGACCAGGCTGGTCTCGAACTCACAGAGATCCGCCTGACTCTGCCTCCCGAGTGCTGGGATTAAAGGCGTGCGCCACCACCGCCCGGCTGAACATTTCTTTAAGTGTCTTTCAGTCATTTTAGATTCCTCTGTTGAGGATTCTCTGTTTAGGTCTGTACTCCATTTTTTTTATTGGATTATGTGTTCTTTTGGTGTCCAATTTCTTGAGTTCTTTGTATATTTTGGAGATCAAACCTCTGTCTTATGTGGGGTTAGTGAAGATCTTTTCCCATTCTGTAGGCTGTTGTTTTGTCTTGTTGACTGTGTCCTTTGCTTTACAGAAGCTTTTCAGTTTCAGAAGGTCCCATTTATTAATTGTTTCTCTCAGTGTCTGTGCTGCTGGGGCTCTATTTAGGAAGTGGTCTCCTGTGCCAATGCATTTAAGTGTAATTCCCACTTTCTCTTCTATAAGGTTCAGTGTGGCTGGCTTTATGTTGAGGTCTTTGATCCATTTGGACTTGAGTTTTGTGCATGGTGATAGATATGGGTCTATTTTCATTCCTCTACATGTTGCTACCCAGTTATGCCAGCACCACTTGTTAAATATGCTTTCTTTTTCTCATTTGATATATTTTGCTTCTTTATCAAAGATCAGGTATTCGAAGATGTGTGGATTGATATCCGGGCCTTCTATTCAATTCCGTTGGTCCTCCTGTCTGTTCTTATGCCAGTACCAGGCTATTTTGAGCACTGTAGCTCTGTAGTAGAGTTTGAAATCAGGGATTGTGATGCCTCCAGAAGTTCTTTTATTGTACAGGATTGTCTTGGCTATCCTGGGTTTTTTGCTCTTCCATATGAAGTTGCGTACCGTTCTTTCAAGGTCATTGAAGAATTTTGCTGGAATTTTGTTGGGCATTGTGTCGAATCTGTAAGAACACATAATTAATAAACAAATAAATAAATGTTATTTTAGTACACCTTTAAATCCAGACAGCACTTGTGAAACTTGGGGGGCAGAGGTAAGCAGAGATCTGTGAATTCTAAGTTAGTCAGGGCTAAATAGTGAGACCTTGTCTAAAAAAGAGGGGGAGCAGGGCATGGTGGTTACATGCCTTTAATCCCAGCACTTGAGAGGTAAAGGCAGGTGGACAGAGGTCAAGCTGCTCTACTTATCCAGTTCCAGGCAGGACTACATAGTGAGGCATTTTCTCAATTAGTTACTTAAATAATTAAAAATTAAAAGTTAATAAGTGAATACTGACTGAAGGAAACAGATGCAGAGACCCACAGCCAAACATAGGGAAGGTCGGGGAATCCTCTGGAAGACCAAGAGGAAGGATTGTAGGAGCTAGTGGGGTCATACACAAGAAAACCCACAGAATCAACTAACGTGGACCCATAGGAGCTCACAGAAACTGAACCAACAACCAGAGAACCTGCATGGGACTGACCTAGGCACTCTGCATATATGTTACAGTTGTGTAGTTTGGTCTTCTTGTGGGGCTCCTAACAGTGGGAGCAGGGGCTATCTCCAACTCTGTTACCTGCTCTTGGGACCCTTTTCCTCATACTGGGTTGCTTCATCCAGCCTTCATAGGAGGGGAGGTGCCCAGTCTTACTGCAACTTGATATGCCATGTTGGGTTGATAGCCATGGAAAGCCTGCCCTTTCCTGAAGGGAAATGGAGGAGGCATGGGGGGTGGGGGGAGCAGGATGGAGGGGAGGAAAGACTTGGAGGAGAGGAGGAAGGAGAAACAACAGTATGTAAATGTAAAAACATGTAAGAAAAAAAAGTGAATGCTAGGTGTGGGTGCTCAGGCCTTTAATCCCAGCACTCAGGAGGCAAAGGCAGGCCAAACTCTGTGAGCCTGAGGCCAGTGAGTTCCAGACCAGCCAAGGCTGCTACACAGAAACCTTGTCTCAAAACAAACAAACAGACAAAAAGAAAAAACAAGAAGTAAGGAGAAGGCTGTGGATGGAGCTCTATGGTAGAGCCCTTCACCAGCACACGGGAGGCCTGGAGTTGAATACTGCTAGATAAATAACTACCTGTCAAGTGAATGAGTGATGTTCATTCCTTTTGCCTGCATAACGAACTTCAAATTTGGAAGTCAGCATCATTACTCATTACCCTCATTGTGTAACTGAGGGATTGTGGGTATACTAACGACTTTGGCCTTCACTCTGGTTCAGTCATACCTACCCTCGCCTGTGGTGTTCGTAAAACACTTTTCCCAGGTACTGTTGAAGGCTCTGGGCACAAGAACAAAAAGCCCAGGAACTCTGACCCAGCCTCACCTGTCCACCTGTTCCCTGGGCAGGGGGTCTTCTGGAGTTATCCCAGTCACATGACTGAGGAAAGCCTCTGGCCTGAACTTCACCTTGCAGACCAGGACTAGTGTTGGCCGAGAAAAGCAGTTTGTCCTTGAAAAGTGGACTTGACTTGGTGGATATGAGTCCTTTCTTAACTGTGGGAGCTGGGATGTTGCGCTGGGGGTACCAGGTGTGTGTGCTCAAGGTGGGAAGTCTGAGGAGGAAGACAGATTCTTAGTACTCAAATCTAGCCACAGTCCTGACAACTGATGTCTCTCCTGCTTGAAGGTCAGACAAACATGTCTCCTTCGTCCATTTAGCAAGCAGAGACAGCCTTGGGTCAGGCTCCAAGCTGGGAGGCGAGCAAGTCTTGGTCCAAGTCCACAGCATAGTAGAGATGGGAGAATTCATTTGAGCCCTGCAACCTGGACAATTTCCTTGGTATTTTTCCACGTGTTACTATTTGAACAGCTGGAGAAGCAAGGATAATAATTTTTAACACACTGCTATGTGGACTAACGACACAGCTAGACATGGTCTACTTTGGCGAGGATGGCGAAGGGAAGGGCTTAATAAAGGTGACTTCCAAAGGACTCGATCTTGTATACTGTCTACCAGAAAAGGCACCCAGGAGGTGGGAATGACATGCGGAAGGACAGCACCGTGCTCCTCCGCCTCAGACACTCATCAGAAGTGCATGTCAAAGGCAGGAAAACTAGAAAGCTTTAAAATGGATAGGAAACATCATCCCTGGACCATTGCTATTATTTTTGGCAGACATCTTTGCCAGCCCATCTCTAATTTTAACGCTGGTACAAATACCATAAGGAACTGTCAGAATACAAATTCTGAGTCAGCAGATCTGTGGCAGGGTCTAAGAGTCTACATTTCAGAGCACCCAGGAGATATCGATCCTATATATGTGTCTATCTCTAATTTGGATTGTTTCCAAATTTTTAGTATTATGAATGTTGTAGCAATATTTAAACTATTTGTCTTTTTCCCTTATGTAAATTCCTAAATATGAACCGAGCGGTGGTGGCGCATGCCTTTAATCCCAGCACTTGGGAGGAAGAGGCAGGCGGATCTTTGTGAGTTCGAGGCCATCCCGGTTTACGTGAGCTAGTTTCAGGACAGGCTCCAAAACTACAGAGAAACCCTGTCTCGAAAATAAACAAAAATAATAATAAATATTAATAATTCCTAAATATGTATAGCTGTGTGTTAATGATGAAGTACATTTAAATTTTTCTTATTTCTGTTTATTATTTATTCATTTGTTTATTTGTTTTGGTTTTTTGAGACAGGGTTTCTCTGTGTAACAGTCCTAGCTGTCCTAGAACTTTCTCTTGTAGACCAGCCTGGTCTTGAACTCAAAGAGATCCACCTGACTCTGCCTCTTGAGTGCTGGGATTAAAGGCATGTACCACCATCACCGAGTTTTATTGTTTTATTTTTATATATGGGTATTTTGTCTGAATACATGCCTGGTGCCCACAGAAGCCAGAAGAGGGTACTGGATCCCTTGGAACCAGGTAATAGTTGATTGTGAACTGCCTAACCCAGTGCTAGGAACAGAATAGGAGTCATCTGGAAGATCAGTCAGTGCTCTTAACTACTGAGCTATCTCTCTAGCCTTTCTATTCTATAGTTGTTTTTTTTTTTAATATTTTTATTTATTATTTGAAAAATTCATACATGCACGGATGTTTTGTTTTGTTTTGGGTTTGGTTTTTCAAGACAGAGTTTCTCTGTAGCTTTGAGGCCTGCCCTGACTGGAACTTGCTCTGTAGACCAGCCTGGCCTCAAATTCAAAGAGATCCTCCTGCCTCTACCTCCCGAGTGCTGGGATTAAAGAGCACACCACCACTGCCTAGCACACAGAATGTATTTTGACCAAAGTCAATCCCAACTCTACTCCCCTGTTTGACTGGGTTTTTTGTTTTGTTTTGTTTGTTTGTTTGTTTGTTTTTTGAGACAGGGTTTCTCTGTAGCTTTGGAGCCTGAATTGGAACTAGCTCTTGTAGACCAGGCTGGCCTCGAACTCACAGAGATCCACCTGCCTCTGCCTCCCAAGTGCTGGGATTAAAGATGTGCGCCACCACCGCCCGGCTTTTGTTTTGTTTTAAAGAAGTTTCATGTAGCCCAGGCTAGATTTAAACTTACTATATGTTGTTTGGACTGGTCTTGAACAACTGATCTTCCTATCTCTACATCCCAAGTACTAGGATTACAGAAATGTATTGTCTGACACTATTCCTGGGGAGACACGGACGAATGTCTTCCCACCATAGACAGGAAACTGACAACAGACCAAAGTATGGATACCATCAAAGTCCAACGTAGTAAACCATGAGTTTTATTGGCATTATGTCTAGGAACCTGGGTGAAGGGTTACTACAGGAGCAGAAATGACTCAAAGATGGCTGTATCACTAAAACCCCACCCCAGGATGAGTGGTAGCTTACAGAAGCTGTAACCTGGAGCACAGCACACCTGCAGGCATCTCAACAGGCTGGAGAAACAAGAATAACAATTTTAACACAGTGCTATGGTCACAGACCAAGAACACAAGGTCTCAAAGTGTCTCTTAACAGTCCTTACTGGTGGCTGGGCGGTGGTGGCGCACGCCTTTAATCCCAGCACTCGGGAGGCAGAGACAGGCGGATCTCTGTGAGTTCGAGACCAGCCTGGTCTACAAGAGCTAGTTCCAGGACAGGCTTCAAAACCACAGAGAAACCCTGTCTCAAAAAACCAAAAAAAAAAAAAAAAAAAACAGTCTTTACTGGTTATATATCCATGGGGAAGGAGAGGACTACTGTATCTGGTCAGTTTCAGGGACTTCTGGAAGGGCTGAGAACTTTCCTACCACTGAGCTATATGTCCAGTGTTTCCCTCACTGGCTTGGAACTTACCATGTAGCTGAAGATGAACTTGAACTGCTGATATTCCCGTCTCACACCAGAAGTATTGGGAGCACCAAGATTACACTCTACCTAGTTATGTGGTGTCGGGGATTGAACTCAGGGCCTTGAGCATGCTAGGCAAGCACTGAGCAACTGAGCTACATCCTCAGTGCCCAACATGACTCTTGATAAATACTGAAAGTTTAGAATCAGTCTGCATCCCCACTAGCGACATGTTTCCAATTCCCTACATCAACACTGATGAGTAACTTTTGCCGATTTGTTTTTTTTTTTAATTTTGCCTATTTGATAGTCAAACACCAGCACCTTATTCTTGTTTCAATTTGCATTTCTTTGACTACCTCATGAGGGTGAGGACCTTACATGATGAGACTTCATGTATCTTCTTTTGAAATTTCCTGCTTGTCTCCACGTCCATTTTTCTAGTCAGTGTATTTACTTTTGCTCCTACTGATTTGAAAGAATCTATCTCTACCTACTAGGTCAAGATGATTTAGCCACACACACCCCCCTCCAGCCTTTTTTTTTTCCAGACAGGATCGCACAATCTAATCCTGGCTGACCAGGAACTCACTCTGTAGCCCAGGCTGTCCTCAAACTCACAGAGCTCTATCTGCCTCTGCTTCCGCAATTCTGAGATTAAAGGAGTGTGCCACTAGCAAGCTCTTCTTTCTTTTCTCCTTTCTTTTCTTTTTTTAAAGAAATTGAAACCTCAGTATAGAAAGAAGCAAATTGAAGTTTTAAAAAAAGATTTGTTTTTATTATTTAATGCGTATTTGTGTGACTGTATATGAACGCATGAGTGTGGGTCCTTGTAGAGGTCAGAAGATGATGCCAGATCCTCCAGAGGTGTAGTTACAGGACGCTGTGAGCCAGGTCCTCCGGAGGTGTAGTTACAGGACGCTGTGAGCCAGGTCCTCTGGAGGTGTAGTTACAGGACACTGTGAGCCAGGTCCTCCGGAGGTGTAGTTACAGGACACTGTGAGCTTCGGGAGTGCTGGGAACTGACTGCTGGTGTTGAGGAAGACCAGCAAGTGCTCTACACAGCTGAGCACTGCTCCAGTCCCATCCCCTCCATTTTCTTCGGACAAGTCTCACTGTGTAGCACATCCTGCTGCTTCAGCCTCCTTCGTGCTGGGATTCCAGACGTGCACCATCATGCTTGACTCAAGGCAACATGTCCCTGTGCTGTGTGTGCACATGTGTATGCCTGCGAGTGTGCATGGATGTGGAGACCAGAGGGTGACTTCAAGTATCTTCCTCTGTCAATTTTCGGGAGTAGTTTCTTACTCAACCTGGAGCTCATCATTTGGGTTAGAATAACTCATGAGTAAGTTCCAGGATCTTCCCGCCTCTACCAATATCACCCTGCCTGGCCCAACACCAAAGCTACTGGCACTGGATATCACATTCCATTTTTAACCTGGGTGCTCAGGATTCAAATCCAGGCCTTCATATTGTACAGTAATCCCTCCACTCACTGAGCCACACCCTGGCCCCGGTAGTTTACTTTTGACTGTAAGCACCAAGCTTTTAGACTTTGTTTTTCTCCTATGTTAAAATGTTCTCTTGGTATTTCTATTGTGTGATAATAGACCATGACCAAAAGAAGAGGATTCATCCCATCCTACACGCTATAATTCATCATCCGAAAAAGTCAGGGCAGGAACTCAAGGCAGGAACCCGGTGGCAGGAACCAAAGCAGACACGGTGAAGAAATGCTGCGATTGGCTTGCTCCTCACAGCTTTCTCAGCCTGCTTCCTTAAACACCCCAGGACCTCTGGCCCAGGGGTAGCCCTGTCCACTATGGGCTGGGCCCTCCCACATAAATCACCTATTAAGAAAATACCCAACAAGCTTGCCCACAGGGCAATCTTATGGAGGCATTTTCTCAATCATGGTTCTCTCATTTCAGATATGTCTAGGTTTGGATCAAGTCGCCATAAAACAACCAGCACCGATGTCTGTTCTTCAGATGTGTTTCTGTTACATATACGTATGATAAAATCTCTTAGGAAAACTGAGGTGGGGGCATGGGGAATTGACTCAGGTGACAGTGCCTGACCGGCAGGCAGGATACCCTAGGTTTTGTTTTTTTTTCCCCCTCAGAACCTCATGAGCACTATAATTTGGTTATGATAGTGCAGTCCTGTAACCTCTGAACTCTCAAGGTTGAGGCAGGAGGATGAAAAATTCAAGATCAGCTGGGCGGTGGTGGCGCACGCCTTTAATCCCAGCACTAGGGAGGCAGAGGCAGGGGGATCTCTGTGAGTTCGAGACCAGCCTGGTCTACAAGAGCTAGTTCCAGGACAGGCTCCAAAACCACAGAGAAACCCTGTCTTGAAAAACCAAAAAAAGAAAAAAGAAAAATTCAAGATCATCTTCAGCTAAACAAAGTTTTAGGCCAGCCTGGGCTACGTGAGAAAGACCCTGTCTCACAAAGGAAAGGGAGGCTGGTGATGCTGGAGAGATGGGCCAGCTGTTAAGAGCACTTGTTCTTGCAGAGGACCCAAGTTTGATTCCCAACAGCTACACAGCAGCTCACAAGATCCCATAACTCCAGTTTTAGGGGATCCAGCTCTCTCTTCTGACCTACGTAGGCACTGAGTACATAGATTTACATGCAATCAAAATACTCATAAAATAAGATGGGTATTGGTGGTGAAGGCCTTTAATCGCAGCATTTAGAAGTCAGAGGCAGGTGGATCTCTGAGTTCAAAGCCAACCTGCTCTATGGAGTGAGTTCCAGGACAGCAAGGGCTACACAAAGAAACCCTGTCTTGAAAAACCAAAACAACCAAGCGACGAAAACAAAACCTCATATACATAAAATGAAGAAATAATGAAAAAGGAAAAAAACCTCCAGTAATACCTTACCTCAAAATAAAGGTGTGTAACATCTTCCCCAGCAAGATCTATCTACCTTACCTCAAAATAAAATGAAATGGGTAATAACTGAGAATTTTCCTTAAATAATCCAATATTCATTTGGAAGAAAAACAAGGACTAGGTAAATAATTTTTTAAAAAAAGATAATGTTTGTGGACTCAAAGCCAAGCCAGAAAAGTAAGGTTCCTAGTTCTGGTTGAGTGGGCAGAGGATGGACAGGTTCCATGCCCAGCAGTACACTCTGTACACTTGGTAAGTGAAGTTCTTCTTCACAGGGTTTCATGGAGCTCAGGCTGACCTTGAAGTGGACATGTACCTGAGGACTGTCCTGTTGTCCTGATCTCCTACCTCCACCTGAGTGTTAGGATTGGAGTTGTATTCCACATAGCCAGCTTTGCTGTGTGTGTGTATGTGTATATATACACACATACATATATACACACATATGTACATGCATATATATGTACTTACACACACACATATAGATATATATTGAGAGAGAGAGAGAGAGTATGTGTGTATCTCACTATGTAGCTCTGGCTGTCCTGGAACTCACTATTTAGACCAGATTGGTCTTGTACTCATACAGATCCCCCTGCCTGTCTCTACCTCAAGTGTTGGAACTAACGGCCTTTATGTGAATTTTTTTAAAAATGCATTACAGGGCTGGAGAGATGGCTCAGTGGTTAAGAGCACTGCTTGCTCTTCCAGAGGTCCTGAGTTCAATTCCCAGCAACCACATGATCATTCAAAACCATCTGTAATAAGATTTGGCACCCTCTCCTGACCAGCAGGCATACATGTAGACAGAACACTATATACATAATAAATAAATAAATATTTTTTTTAAAAAAGAATGCATTACTGTTGACAGAAGTTTCTATCCTACCTGGTCCCACAGCTATTAAGTCATGAACACACAGAGACCTACATTAATTATAAACTGGTTGGCCTGTTAGCTCAGGCTTTCTTATTAACTAATTCTTGCATTGTACATTAACCCATTATTCTTGTCTGTGTTAGCCATGTGGCTTGGTACCTTTTATCAGTGAGGCATTCTCATCTTGCTTCCTCTGCATCTGGGTGACTACTTCAGACTAAACCTTTCCTTTTCCCAGAATTCTCCTATTCTGGTCACTCCACCTATACTTCCTGCTTGGCTACTAGCCAATCAGCATTTTATTAAATCAATACAACTGACAAATCTTTAGAGGGTACAAGGCCATTGTCCCACAACACAATACAGCTGGGTGGTGGTGGTGTACGCTTTTAATCCCAGAACACAGGAGGCAGAGGCAGCTGAATCTCTGTGAATTCGAGGCCAGCCTGATCTATGGATCAAATTTCAGGACAGTCAGGGCTACATAAAGAAACCCTGTCTTGAAAAAAAAAAAAAAACGAAAAAAAAAAAAAAGAATGCACCACAGGTCTGTGCAGGGGAGCAGTATGGCCCTTCACACCAGTTGTTTTACCACTCAGGTGACTCAGGTGACTGGCTCAAATTCTAGGGTCCTTCGAGCTCATAAGAAAGAGCAGCCCAGTAAGACATAAGAGCAGGGTGTGGCGCATCCCTGTGATCGCAACGCTCAGGAGGCAGAGGCAGAAGCTGGAATTCAGAGCCAGCCCAGAATATCACGTACACGCATGGGAAGCAGGCCTGCATCTGTTGTGTTTGCTACACAGTGAGTACGAGGCCATTTGGGGCTTTCGTGTTAGACCCTGCCTCAAAAGCAAAAAAGAAACAAGCAAAAACTTAAGGCCTGGGGATATAACTAAGTAGGCAGAGTCCTTGTCTAGTACGCCCCGAGCTCCTGTGTTTGATCCCTGTGTTGGATCCCCAGTGCTGGGCCTGTAAGCCAACACTTTAGAGGTGGATGCTGGCAGATCTGCAGTTCAAGGTAATCAGTCTGGGAAAAAGTATGCCCTGGCAATTATTTAAGCATAGGCCTGTGCCAGGCATACAAGTATAGCACAGCCTATAATCCCAGCTACTCACTTGCCGGGGCAACGTGGCGGGCTCAAGGCCAGTCCACACAGCTATTAACACCCCATCTGCACAATAAGAAAGGGTTGAGAGATTTAATGTGGTGGTAGAGCACATGCCTTATACCAACAAGGTCCTGGATTCAGTCCCGAGTACTTTCCTATAGCAACATGAGAAGCTCATGGAGCCATACAAAACAGTGTTTTTGTCCTTTAAATTTTTTTTTTGTTTTTTTCAAGACAGGGTTTCTTTATTTTATTGTTTTATTTATATAAAATTATTATTATTTGGGGGGCATTGAGACAGTTTCACTATGCACCTCAGCTGAACTGGGGCTCACCATGTAGACCAGTTTGGCCTTAAACTAACAGAGACAGACTTACCTCTGCCCCTGGAGTGTTGGAGTTAAAGGTGTGTGACACCATGCCCAGCCCTGTCCTTTAAATTTTTTATTAATTAATTAAACTGTATTTTATGTGTGTGGGTGTTATACCACCCTACATGTCTGCACCCCGTGCATGCCTGGTGCTGCTGGAGGCCAGGAGAGGGCATTATACTCCCTGGAACTAGAGTAACATGCAGTTGTGATCTGCCCATGGGTGCTGGGACTAGAACCCTGGTCCTCTAGAAGAGCAGCAAGTGCTCTTAAGCATTGAGCTGTATCTTCAGCCTCTCCAAAGTATTTTTAAAATGATTTACTTACTAAGTATCTGCCTGAATGTATGTCTGTATATATGTCTGTGTGATGATGTTGGAACCTCTATAACTGGAGTTACAGATGGTTGTGAGCTGTTATGTGGGGACTGGGAATTGAACCCGGGTCCTCTGGAAGAGCAGCCAGTGCTCTAAACCACTGACCCAATCTCCCTCCAAAGTATTTTTAGAAAACAAGAATTAGCTGGGCAGTGGTAGACACACCTTTAACCCCAGCACTCGGGAGGCAGAGGCAGGCGGATCTCTGTGAGTTCGAGACCAGCCTGGTCTACAGAGCTAATTCCAGGACAGGCTCCAAAGCCACAGAGAAACCCTGTCTCAAAAAACCAAAAAAAAAAAAAAAAAAAAGACAGGTGTGGTGGTGCACACCTTTAATCCCAGCACTGGGAGGTGGAGGGTGGAGACAGGTGGGCGTCTGAGTTTGAGGCCAGCCTGACCTACAGAGCAGGTTCCAGGAAGACCAGGATTACACAGAGAAACCCTATCTCAAAAAACTTAAAATTAAGAGAAAGAAATGAATGCTTGAAACAGACAATTAAAATTCTGGCTTTTGATTTTTAGAATGAGAGACTTCGTTGTATTAACGGAACAGAAAGTGCTATAAACGCCAACAACGTGAAATCACAGTGGAGGAAAAGGTAGTGGGAGGGGGAGGGGCAAACAGGCACACTGGCTTTCTTATTTTCCCCGAGGGTAATCAATAGGGACCATCCACAGGTGATAAATCAGCAAACAGGCTTAAACAGCACATTTAAAGCCATGCAGGGAACGCAAGACGAATTAGAAATAGTAATATATCTCACAGAATCAGGAGGTAGAAGGAAAGTAGAGGCATAGGGTCAAGTAAATTTGCTAAACCTGTCACATTTATAGCCAAGGAGCCAGCAGACATTCATCTGCTAAAGACGGACAAAGTCCACCATCAGGAGAGATGAGCGCGAAGAGGACACTTACCTCCAATTTGGACCCTTCAAGACGGAGCTGGTGCAGCAGCTTAGCAGGAGAGCTCTTGTCTAGCAGGTGCACACGCATGCATGCACACACGCATGCACACACCCAAGTTTGTTTCTCTGGCTGGGTAGTTGGAGAAGACAATAATGAGAGTTTTACCACGTTACATACCTGTACTATTCAGGCAGGCCTTTAACTCAAATCCTCCTGCCTTAGTCTCCCGGGTAACTGAGACTACAGGCCTAGGGGCTTTCTGATTATTAATGACAACTGTATTTGTGCCTCTTTTCCATCTGACCTCATCTCCTGCTACTCTCTGGCCCTTGCTCAGGATGGTAAAGCCACACCAGTCTCAACACCCCAAACACATTTCTACCCCTTTGCTCCAGCAACTCAGCTCTGCCTGGATGCCCACCCTTTTATATGTGTAGGAGGACTTTGCCCGCTTGTATTACTGCATGCCTGTTATCCTCGAAAGTCAAAGGAAGGCGTCAGATCTAAAACTGAAGTTACAGATGGTTGTAAGTCACCACGTGGGCATGGGAACTGAACCTGGGCCCTCTGTACGAGCAGCAAGTGCTCTCAACTGCTGAGTCATTTCTCTAGATGCTGGGTACTCATCTCGAAGATGGCAGGCAAACTCTTCCATAGTGTCCAAGTGTCCCCTCCAGCCCCGTGTCTAAGGATTAATCTGCATGGTCCACTTGTCTGGTTTGAGAGGCACCATTTCTGGGTGCAATTGTGAGTACATTTCCAGACAAGATTAACGTGTTGTGTATCTGTGGTGCAGGTATGTTGGATGTGTAGGTGGGTGGGTTCATGTGTGTACTGTAGAAGTCATCAAATACAATCTTCTAACACTCCACCTTATTACTTGGTAACAGGGTCTCACTAAACTGAAGGCTATTTTGGCTAGGCTGGCTGGCCAGAGATCTCTGGAGGTCTATGTCTGCCTCCGGGGCTGGAGGGACAAACACTCACACCCATACCTGGCTGTTTTGTTTTGTTTTTTGAGACAGGGTTTCTCTGTAGCTTTGGAGCCTGTACTGGAACTAGCTCTTGGAGACCAGCCTGGCCTCGAACTCACAGAGATCCACCTGGCTCTGCCTGCCAAATGCTGGGATTAAAGGCGTGCACCACCACCGCCCGGCTTGCCTGGCTTTTTTTTAAGTGGATGCTGGAAATTAGAACTCAGGTCCTTGTGATTGGATACACTCTTACCCACTGAGTCATTGTCACCTGCCCTTGAGTTGAAGCATTTAGGTAACAAAATAGGAAAAGTAGTCAATACGCCACCTTCCAGTGAAGGCTGCCTGGCCCCTCCTACTGTGCCGCCATGGCACTTCCCACCTGACACATTACAAATACTTCTATTCACTAGTTTCTGTATGCATCCTCTGTCTCCTCAAGAGCACATGCCTCTAGGCAGCAATCTCTGGGGTTCACTGATGTGTTTGTTCTGAACCCTCGGATGGTGACTGCCACGTGGCAAGTTCTCATTAGGTACTGGAGAAGTGGATGAAACATAATATTCTAAGAGATAAAATGGCACAATAGAGCAACCTTTTAGCTCGTTGTCAGGATTACATAAAATAATAGACTTCAGATATCTGGCATAGTGGAACTGTCGCGCCTCATTTAGGAAATTTACTGCTGACTTTTGAAGGAAATATTTTCAGCTGAGACCTAAACAATGAAAAGAGCATGAGGTTGGGTGGGTAGAGAGGTGGGGAGAAGCTGGGGAAGGGGGGAGCATGATCAGAATATTTTGTGTGACAAAAATGTTTTTCAATTAAAATCAAATAAGAGTTATCCAGGTAGACAGTTGGGGGAGGATGTTTGTAGAAAGGTCTGGAGCTGAGAGGATGGTACAACAGAACTCAAAAGAACTGGTTTGGGGCTAGAATAGTTTGCCTTGTACATGCAAGGCCGCGGGTTCCATCTCCAGCATTGCAAACACAAACAAACAAACAAAAAACAAAACTGATTTTGTCATGGTTGGGGAACAGGGAGAAGAAAGATTAGGCCACAGAGACCAGATCCTCCAAGCCTGGAAAACCAGGGAGTTAAGGCTGACCCTGAGGGCTTGGTGGATCTGGTTAGTCAGATCTCCCCAGTGTGAAGGACCAGTCTGGATGCTGTGTTGAGAGAATGGGTTGGCTGGGGTCGGATGGAGAACAAACAGACCATGGAGAAGGCATGCAATAGTCCAGGCGGAAAAGGCAGACTTAGAGTTGGGCATGGTGGCTCATGGCTGTAATCCCAGTGCACAGGAGGCAGAGGCAGGAATAAGCATGAATGTGGAGCTAACCGGAGCTATAGGGTGAGACTCTTCCTCAAGCAGGAGGGCCTGCCTAGTATATGGCTTGGGTCAGAAGCAGTGGGAATGGAAAAACAGGTGTGAGAGGCCACATGGGCAGGGCTTGGTGGAATGAGGGGGTATAGGAAGAAGAGATACCTGGTTAGAAAACTTAGTGTCAGGGTGCTAAACTCTGCACAGGGAGACCTTAGAGGAGCAGGCCTGAGAAGGCGGGGAGAGGACTAGCTCCGTTTGGGAGAGTGCTTGCCTAGAATCCCCCCAAAACAGAGATGATTATCTTCCTATAATCTCAGCACTTGGGAGGTGGAGGCAGAAGGATCAGAGGTTCATCCCAAACTATGAATTTGAGGTCAGTCTGGACTATGAGATCATGAGAGCATCTAAAAAAAGAAAGGAAAAGAAAAAGATCTCTGCGAGTTTGAGGCCAGACTGGTCTACAAGAGCTAGTTCCAGGACAGGCTCCCAAGCTACAGAGAAACCCTGTCTCCAAAAAAAAAAAACAAACAAACAAACAACAAAAAAAAAACAAACAAAAAAGATGGCTGGGCACATGGCCACCACATCTTTAACCCCAGGACTCCGGAGGCAAAGGCAGGCAGATCTCAGAGTTCGAGGCCCACCTGGTTTACAAAGTGAGTTCCAGGGCAGTCCAGTCAAAGCTATAGAGTAAGATCCCCCTCTCAAAAAGCAAACAAGCAGAACGAGCAGGGAGGAGCTGGTACTGTTGGGGATGGAGACTTTGGAAAGGGCCATCTCCTGACCTGACCTGCCATGCGGTCTCTTAGGTGGAAGCCCTTAAAGAGTGAAGGATCTTTGGGGAGCCCCGAGGTTTAGGTCTAGAAAACACTTAGTGCTGAGCCTGCCTGGGGCAGGTCTAACTTCTGGCATTTCTCAAGAGTGAGCCTGGTATTTACTCATCTCTTGGCAATGTCTCATGGTTCAATCTTTGCTTAACAAGTAATCATTCAAGTTTCATCTCATCAGTCATCATGGTGGGATGGCTGTCCTTCTCCAAATAAATGCAAACAGGTGGGGCACTAAACCGGGTGTGTGGGAAGCCAGGAGGGACCCATTTCAGGCCTAGGTCAGTTTCATCCCATCAGACATGATGGCAGGATGGGTGCCCCTCTCCAAATAAACACAAATAGGTGGGGCACTAAACTGGGTGTGTGGGAAGCCAAGGCCTAAGTCATTCACAGCCCGACAGCTGGTAATCATGGAATAGGCTGAGGACTTCCACCCTGCCGACCCAGGACAACGCACAGCAAGTCACTGTTTTCACCATCAACTCAATGACCCACCCATCCCATTCAGCCCATGTCACCAACCTTGTCACTCTGCACTTCTTGGAACATCACACTTGCTTTGACTTAGGCTTCTGAGCTGTGGCACAGGTTATCCCTCCTAGGCACCCTCTTCCTACCTCTCAACTAACCTACTCACCTCTAAAGCCACCAAATTCAGTTGTCATCTTCTCCAGGCCTTCCCCGGGGCCAGGTGCCACCCCAGGGCACCCCCAGTAAGTCTGTGACAACTCTCTCCCTGACTTAGGTATCTCTTCCCTGTTTGCAGTCTCTTATTTCTGCAAGCTTCAAGGGTCTGAGACCAGGCAGGGTCTTCTCACTGCCACTGTGAGGCTGCAGGGCTCAGTGAATCTGCAGTGCTAAGTTCCCTCAGCCCCCAGGGTCTTGCTGTTTGTGCGTCCAATACCCACATACAAGAATTACACTGTGTCTTACCAATTAATTTCCATATGGTCATTTTCTAAGTCCACAGGTTATCCCATTCCTTAGAACATGGGAGAAGATGAAGGTGGTGTTGAGGGGTGGGGCGTTACACCCTCCATTTGGCAATTCACAGCACTGGGCGCTCTTAGCAGCTCAGGCCTAGAGGCCTAGCCCTCGGTGGCTCTGTCTTCCATTCACGCAGTCATGGCAGAAGCCTGTCACAAGCACTCAGGTTGGCCATGTCCTCTTAGAAAGGATCCTACAGAACCCACCCAAGCCACCAAGTCAGACACCACACTCTAGATCAGAAGGAGCTGAGGCAGAGGCCCGGTGTGTAAGAAATCGGATTATTCAAATTTATTACCATCAAGAAGTATGCAATGACGCTGTAGTTTTTCTCAACAAGTAGAAAACAGACTGTGTACAACGGTGAACTCTACAGCACTAGCATCCACAAGGTAGAAATGAATGTTTCTCCAACACCACCAACCCTGGATTGTTGATCTCCAATTAGCCTCGCTAGATCTGGGGACGTCGGCATCAAGTCCCTAGGCTAAAAAACAGCTATGCACCCTTCCCCGCCCCCATTACCTATCTAGATAGTGCTGCCCAGAGGAAGAGGCCCTCTCCCTGCCCCTCAGCAAGCTGAGATAAGACTGAGTATAGTACCATGGATACAAGTCCAGTAGTCTTGCCACATTGGTTTACGAGGGCAACTTGGATTGAAGAAGAGCAAGTCTTGGGGGAATCTGAAGACAGCTGCAAACCAGGAGCGGAATCATCTGGCCTCGGCTGAGGACAGACGTGTGCTACCAGGCCCACTGGCCTAGACCTGAAGGGCCAGCCACACCCCCCGCTTGGCCCTGAGGTGTGTGGGGCGTGGCACAAGCCCTCACCTGTGCCATTCTGTATTGAGGTGGCCAGAACCCACAGCCTACAAACACCTGCCACACTGCAATGCTGGGGATGATAGCGAGACGCTGTGGGCCCATGGCGAGCCCCAGGCACATTGAGTTGCCTCCCACTTCAGGATGTGAAGCAGAGGCCAGGGGATGAATCTTTTTTTCTTTTCTTTTTTTTTTTTAAAAACATTTATTTCTGTGTTTTTTTTTTTTTTAATTTTTGTTTTTTTGAACCTTTGCAAACACGATGGTGATGAGGAAGGCCTTGCCAGGCTCCCCCAGACACGTCTGTGGTTGTGGGCTATGAATGTTAAATGCACACTGGGGATGGGTTTCCTATCGCCTCCCCGCCCACCACTGTCTGTAGGGCCTAAAAAAAGGCTCTCAAGGAAAAACAAAACCTAAAACAAAACAAAACAAAAAAAGAAAATGTGTTTCCCTGCATTTGACTGGAATAGGATCTCTGAAAGGCTGGAGAACAGCAGGCGTGGTGCTGCCTCCTGGGCCACAGCTGCCGGGCTCAGGCAAGGGCCCTCGCTCTGCACAAGGAAGGCATGTGCTGTCCTTCAGCGTAAGTTGTACAAGAAAGGATCCAACATGAACTCAAAGAGGAAAACAAAACAGGCCCCAACTCCCACAGCAGCCCGATCTGCAGTGAAAGATTCGCAAAAGGAAAGTCGGAGGGAAGAGGCTAGGATCCCTCAGTCTACCCCGCCTAAGGTATAAAAAGTGGAGGCTTCGCCCCCTTCCCCACCCCATGAGAAGCATGAGAAATGCGGAGCTGAACAGAGAGCTTGAAGCGGGGCTCCACTTGGGCCTGGTGGACAAGGGCCCAGAGCCAGGCTGCCAGTCCGCCTACTCGCCCAGGTGTTCTGGGCTCTCTGACTGGTGTGGCAATGTTCCCGAAATGCTGTGATCCCAGTGGGCTGTGCTCTGCCGGCAACAGCATCCGTGCAGGAGGGCTGGACGATGGTCGGTATGGCTCAGAGGAGCTGGGTCTCCCCCCGGAGCCCCTCAGGGGAGCAGCGGAGGAGAGGGGAGCAGTAGTTACGTTGCATAGTGGTCAAAGCTGCCGAGGTATTCCAGGGCCGCACGGTAGCACAACTGGTATTGGTCCTGAGAGGAAAAAGGGTTGGCTGGTTAGTATGGATGAGGGAAGGCATTCAAGCTGCTGTCAGTGGTCATAGAACACAGACAGCTGCCCAAGTACTCTCCCGATGGAAGAGGGGAAAAGCCTCTGCAGGCCCATCTCCCCGCTTTCCCTCTCCCAGGCCTGTATTCCCCTCTGCTATTCCAACCACATTTGTTTGTCCCCAGATTTTAGCATCTTACACAGACCACTGTGTTCAACCCCGACCCAGAAGAAGGCAGCATGACACCAGAGCTCAGGACAGAGCTACTGAATGAACACAGCTCGCTCTCCTCTCCCCGGCAAGTTAGGCAGGACAAGCAATGCCACGTGGCTATAGCATGAACGAACACACGTGGGCCAGCTGCAGGTACAGCTGACAGCTGGAGGGCTGTTAGGGGGAGACACTTGGGTCCCGCACACTGGTCTGCTTACCTCTGTCTGCACCATTGCAGGGCGCTGTGTGCGGAGGGTCTTCACGGTCTGGAACATGTCAACCACACCCTCATACCGCATGCGTTCCAGGGCGATGCTCAGAGTGATAAACACCCCGGTACGGCCCACACCAGCACTGCTCAGAGAATGGCTGTGTCAGGAGTTCTGTCACCTCAGGTGGGGGCTTCCCAGGCCTTCAGAAGCACCCTCTACCCCAGCCCTATGTGGGGATAGCCCCACCCCACCTGCAGTGCACTGTGATGGGCCCATCCTGCCCAAATTGCTCCTTTGTCTTGTGCACCTGCCCGATGAAGTCAATGAAGCCTTCCCCCGTTTTGGGCACTCCTTGCTCTGGCCAGTCTGTAAACTGGAACTGTCGGATTGTCCTTGACTGCCCATCCTGGGAGAGATGGTCAGGAGCCAGAGTTAAGGTTTGTACTTCAGGCACTAGGTCCTCTAGACCAGGAGTATAATAACACAGGGACGCACTCACAAGGATTCTAAGAGGTAACATGCACAGCTTGTATTCCTGCAGTTTGAGCTCAAGGGGCTTGGGGGCCGACCCAAACCCTCACATGCTCAGGAAGTGTGAGGTTCAGGCTTGTATGCATATTCTTTGACCAACGCTCACCCGGGCATCTGTGACCTTGAATTCCCGAAGGATATACTGGGGCATGTTGTATTCCGCCATCGGATCAACAACGAAGTACTGATAGCGAGCAGAGCGTTCTGCGGGCCAGTACTGGTGACACTTCTCCTGTGGACAGAACACCGGGGACCCCATGGTTACGTGGGAAGGGGGTGCCACGTTCCAGAGGACTTTGGGACAGGATGGGTGTTGGTAAAAGAGCACAAGGCTATGCCGATGGGAAGCTGGGGTACAGAGCGGAGCTTCACAAAAGGAGCACCCTTCCCAATGGTGCCTGGTGTCCTCCCTGGAATGAGAGGGGCCCTGGGGGAAGGGGTGGGCTCACCCTGCCCATCTCCCGAAGTTTGGTCAGCATGACGATGATGGTGGAATTGTGCTCCCAGAGCATGCGCCAGAAGTCCTCGGTGCTCTCTGCCAGAGGCCCCTGCGTAGCTATGTAGGCCTTCTGCTGTCTGGGTGACAGAAGACTTGACATGCTGGAGGTGCTGCTGCCCCCATCTATCCCGACACTGCCTAGATCCTTAGGACCCTGCTCACAGAGCAGCCTTCCTCTAGGAAGCCCTCGCTTCAGTACCCAGCTCACTCTCATCTTTCGGGCTAGCTCCTACTCCCCCAACTAGGAGCAGACCAAGGTACCAAAAGGTACCGTGGGGCAGGGAGAAGCATTCCGACCTGTAGCCATCTAGAAAGCTGGCATTGATGTAGTCCGAGCCTTCCACACCACGGATGGGTTGCAGACACACTCGGGTCAGCTCATAGGGCATGATATTCACCAGGCGGTTTTTGAACTTGTTGCAGGGCAGGTTGGCACTAATGAAGCGAGATGTGTGGGCCTTGGAGTTGGCCAGTAACTGTGAAGAGAAAGAGGTTTATCAGGCTTGGTTCTCTGCAAAGAGGCCTTCCAAGACCCAGTCCTTCCCATGACCCAGTCCAGGACCCTGGAGTCGAGCAGGCCCACTGAGTCCCACCTTGAACTCAAGCTCCATGGCAGTCACACTCTCCCCGGGAGGCACTTGGCCTAGCTTCTGGATGTGGGCATAAAGGTTGCGAGCAGGCACCTCGGTGTGTCCGCACATGGCGGCCTCCAGCAGTGCCTCATGAATGAACACATACTGGTCCTCTGTCTGCACCATGTAGTTCCTTTGTGAGCGCATGCACGTCACGTGGCCATAGATGTCAACTGTCTTCTCATGCTTCATCCGCTCCAGCATCGCATCGATGACAATAAAGCAGCCCGTGCGGCCCACACCAGCACTGAGGACAAGGGCACAGCTTGGGGCGGTGGTCTCCTTTTCCCACTCCACCCCACCCCTCTGGCGGCTCTATTCGCTCTCACCTGCAGTGTACCACCATGGGTCCTGCATCCAGTGGGTTGCAGGCCTTGACCCGTCTCAGGAAGGCCAAGATGGGAGTCGGGTACTCAGGAACCCCATGGTCTGGCCAAGCCATGAACTGGAACTGACGCAGCTCACGCTTCTCACTGGAGCCGCTCTGGGGAAAGAGTCAACAGAGGTGAGGAAGCCTGGGGTGTGCCTGTCACAGACCCAGCCAGGGAAGGGGCCAGATCCACCACCCTCATGTGATAATTCAGAAGCCACACCAGACAGTCACATAACACAGGCTGAGACAACCCCTCAGTCCCCCAGGCCCTGACCAGTAGGTCACACTCTGTCTCTACAATCCCAGTAACAGACGAGTGCTAGCGTGGTTCAGCCATACCTTATGGAGTGCGAAGGTGCGCATGGTGTATGTGGCCAACTCCACAGTGTCCACCAAGGTCACCTGAATGAGGCCATAGGTCTCAGTGCCGCGGGCTGGCCAATACTGATCACACTTCACCTGGAGGGAGACAGGCGGGACAGGGAGCAGGGTACAGGCGACAGTGTTACAGGCTGCCCGAAGGCTTAAACAGGCAGAAGCAGAGTGAGAAGCCCAGTTTACCTGACTACAGCGAGCCCCAGCCTGAGCTCTCAGCTTCTCCCTCCTCACCAAACCATACCACACTGAGCCACCACCCCTTCCCTCACTGGCTGAAGGACCATAATTGAAAATTATTTATTCAACACCAGATAGCACCAGGCACATTTTCTGCCAAATTTACCCATAACGTTTATGCCCCATTTTCAAGCTCTGTAAATTTTATGTTCCAGTCAATGCTTCGCAGTGCAAAAGCAGACATCAGAAGCTCCTTCCACTAATTTACTTAGATGTGTGAATGCCCCAGGAACACTCGGGCATCTGGGGAACACATGAACACCCCAGAAACTGGGGAACACATCAGCATTCCAGGAAATGACATACAAACATCCCGGGAACTCGTAAACACCTGGGGAACATGCTACATTAGATTGCAGCAGCTCCCCGGTACCTAGGGAATGAGATGATACTTCAGGAAAACCATAGCCCTTGGGGAATCCCTTGAAAAACCTCAGAGAAGGTGGCACCCAGCACCACTGAGTCATTTCCCATCCACCCCCTCACCCGGGATTTCTCCTCTAGCCTGGTCATCATGACCACAGTGGCTGTTCGCTGTTCCCACACCATCCGCCAGAAATCGCCCATGGTCTCGGGCAGTGGGCCCTGTGTGGCGATGTAGGCATTCTGCTTCCGGTAACCATCGATGTAGTTGGCATTGATGTAATCACTCCCAGGGACACCTACAGATGGAAAGGGATGCGAAAGAGCATTAACCTCAGTGTGCTCTGGAGAGCAGAGCAAGAGGGGAAAGAGAGCAATCTGCCCCGGGCTCACCATCGATGGACGTGAGGAGGACTCGAGAATGGTCATAGGCGATGACATTTGCATAGCGGTTCTTGGGCTTGTTCACCTCCGAGTTGGAATTCTCCCATGTGAACTGCTGTCCAGGGTCAATGGACTGCCAGAAATGGAAGACACAGGCAGAGTGAGGGTCAAGTCAACGGAGGCCTACCTATGGTCCCCCTCCAGTCCCCAGCCACAGAGCGGACACATCCCAAGTCCAGAAAGTGGCAAACTGAGGACTTCTATACCAGATTCCTTTGTCAGATAGAGCAGTTGAGGATAGGGTAGGGCGTGGAACAGGCCCCTGCACCCAAGTAGTGAAATATGGGCATAGGCGGTGAAAGCCACTGCGGCCACCTAGAACACCCTGGAAATTGCCCACGGTTCCAGATCAATGCAACGTGTTGCCCAGCTCTGCCACGTCTCTGGCTTTTCCTATTTCACCTGTCCCCTTGTCCACGATTTTGCTACATAGACGGGTTAGTTCTTTATACTGCTCTTAGGTAGCTCATTTGGTTTCAGGGTATCAAGCTTAAGATCTTAGATGTTTTCTAGTTAACTCATTTTGCAAAAGGTACAAGGTTTAATCTTTGCTTATTTTTACTTTTAAATATTCTTTCATCTTTCCCTTGCTGTGCTGTTTCTATAGCGCCTAAAGTAGCTTTCTTTCTCCAATACTTGCTTTCGTCAAATGTTTTGTTTTACTGTAATTTACAGTACAGAATAGTACAGTCCCGCAGGCAGGCAGGCCCTAGGCTCCTCCACAGCTCCTACCGAGCCCTCACTCTCCATCCTTTCCTGGTTCACCCTCACTGTTCACAAAGTGCTTTTTTCTTTTTTGGTTTTTTCAGACAGGTTTTTTTTTTTTTTTTTTGTAGCTTTGGAGCCTGTTCTGGAACTAGCTCTTGTAGACCAGGCTGGCCTCAAACTCACAGAGATTTGCCTGACTCTGCCTCCCAAGTGCTGGGATTAAAGGCGTACACCGCCACCACCTGACTCCCTTTTTTTGGACAGGGTCTCATGTACACCTGGCTAGTCTAGAATTAGCTATATAGCTAAGGATGACCCTGAACTTCTCGCCTTCCCGCTTCCGTGTTCTGAGTACAAGGTCTGCAGCATGTGTGCGGCCCCATTTATGTGGGCTTTGCAAATGCTGGCAAGCGCTCTACCACATTAGTTACATCTAAAGCTATTCACAAGATTTCTTTCTTTCTTTCTCTCTCTCTCTCTCTCTCTCTCTCTCTCTCTCTCTCTAAATGCACATGTGTACATGCATATGTCTGCACCTGTGTGGTGGACTGGAGGACAACCTCAGTGACACCCTCCACCTTCCTTGAGCTAAGACCTCTCAGTGGCCTACAGCTCACCAACCAGGCCAGTCAGGCTAGCCAGGAAGTACCATGGATGCTGTGTCTCTCCTTCCCCACACAGGGATTACACGTGCATATTTTACACATTCATACCTGCCATGTTTATATGGGTTCTGGGGCTTGAATTCAGGACCTTGGTAAGTGCTTCCCAGACTGGGCCACTCCCATCAGCCCCCTTCCCACCCCATTCACAGGCTTTTAGGTTTAGATGCCAGTTCTGTCCACTACTCAGCAGCCTCCCCAGACATTTCCATGCACAAGTCTCACTTCAGCCTCAGTTCTCTCAAGGGGCAACTCATCCGTTTCCCTTCAAAGCAGGCTCTGCCATGTGATTCCCTTCTGGTGGACAGCTGCATCACCCACTGACGCAGGAAGCCTGGTCAGCATCTGAAGTCCACCTCAGAAATTCTCCAAGCCGCCCCCCATAGCTCACCACATCCCCATCCTCCCTCCCTCTGCTGTCCTCGACCTGTGGCCACCTTTCTCAGCTAGAGACGTAGCTCTGCCTGGCACCTCCACGCCTCCTCTCTTGCTCCACTCCAATTCACTCTGCCCTTCAGCAAGAATAGTCTTTCAAAAAAAAAAAAACAACAACGCAGACCTGAGTATCAATTTCCTGCTTAAAAGCCCCCTCATGCTCTTGACTGGCTCAGAGCACAAAGATGCTTACAGCTACATCTCTGGGGGCGCAGGGTGTGTCCAGCACTGTTCGAAGCAGCCATGTGCATTTGCACATCTCTTTTCTCAAGGCAGGTTTGGTTATTATCCTTATTTTGCAGATGGACAGAACCGATACCCATAGCACAAAGTCTCCTCCATTTTGGTCTCAGCCTCATTATTCTCCGAGGAGACTGGCTCTCCACTTCTGTGAGCCCTCACCCCAGGACACGCCTGCCGTCACGTGTATTGTCAGAACCACACGCTCAGCATTGATTGCCTGTCTGCCTGTGTCTCTCAGTAACTATGCCCCAAGGCATTTGTCTCTATATGCCCAGCATCCAGCACAGCGATGGGCACACAGTTAGAAGACAAATGACTAACAGACCGAGAAAGAGAGTTATAGGAGAGTCCACGGTAGACTTGGGCAGTCAGGGAAGGCTTCTAGGACAAAGATGGTTCTTTAGAGAAAGCTCAGATGAGAGGAATGATGTGAGCAGGGGCCCTGGGACCTGAAATGGGCAGAGCTTTACTAGAAGGATGGGTAGGTGCAGGATAGGAGAAGGATGAATACTGGTGAAAATCAAGGAAGGCCTTCTTGGCCAGCAGCCAAGCTGAATGCAGAATGCCTGGCTGACATGCTATTACTGCAGTGCAGCTGCAGCAGGTCAGAGTCAGTGGGCACTCTACAGGGAAGACGTAGCTGCTACGATGAAAGAGACACACTCATCCATCTACCTGCCAGGCTCTAGTTCTTCTTTGGAAGCCTGGCCTGTTGCCCTCGGGATCTACTTGGCCCATGGCCTTCAGAAGGGCAATTCCCGTACCCAGAGGTATGTACCTGAAACATAACTCAGAGTAGACATCTGACTCAAAGAGCAAACTCCTGGGTCCAGCTGAACCAACCCACCCATCATGTCTCCATTCATCATCTTCTGAGACCTATGCCAAGAGCTGGAGAAAGAGTGACAGACACAGAAGAGAGACATCTCCACCATGCTTCACCAAGAGTGGGCCTCTCCTCATCACTACCTTTCCTGTAAGGCTCCTGCCTGGATGCCCGGGGACACTCAGTTATCCCTGACAAAGAGCCGGGGGTGGCAGGAAGCCCACTGACCCTGAAATCTGAGCTCCTAGCAAAGAGAAGTCATGGCCAGAGTGAGGCAAACACTCGGAGGGCTTCCTGACTCCCACCCAGAAGCTGTGCATTTCTGAGCGCACACACAATCACAGGCGGGTTGGCAGCTTAGTAGCGAGGATGAGGACAGACTTCCAATCCTTTACTGGCAATGGTCACCATGGGGAGCTCACTAAGACTCATCTGAGCCTGCGGTGTGGACAGTACGGTCACGAGGCCAGATACTGGGCAGGCCCAAGTTGGAATCTTGGCTCCACTAGTCCTCAGCTGTTTGACTCTGGGTATCTCACTCCCCTGTCTGAGTCCTGTTTCTTGTTGTGTACATGACCATTTCACCAGGCCAGGAGGGACCAAATAAGATGCTGATGCCCAGTGACTGGTCAGTGCTGACCTATTCTTGTTAGAGACCGGATATTGTGGCCATTGTTTCTAAGATCAGTGTCTGTTTCTGCTGAAATGGAGACATTTGAGTAGGCAGCTAGCAGAGCCTTCTGAAGCATTTCCAGAGGTGACCACCAGAGGGCTGTAGTGAGCCTGTGGGCTGGGCCTAACACCTAAGGAGGCAAGTTCCCCAGTTGAACTTTGCTGTTGACCTCCCTGGCTATTCCAGGAAAGTCTACATTCTTCCTAGTCCTAGTTGGGACCCCAGAACAAGACAAAACTGACAGAAAGACTGAGGCCACACGGGGGAGGTGGGGGGGGGGCGTTGTCTCACCTCATACTCCTGGGAGAACTTGAGCCCATCGTTGGCTTTGAGGCGCTCAATATTGTCCGCCAGGTCAGTGATTGGAATGGGCGGGTGGTCTCTCATACCTGGGGGAGGTGGAGCACACACACAGGTGGAGTCAGTGAGTTCTGAACAGGGTGGCAGAGACAGCCCAAGGCATGTACTGTGAACACGTGTGGTCATGGAGTACTTGGCACTGGTGGCATGGAGAGACATCAGCACATGCGGCGACACGGATGGCAGAACACACAGTGGCTGGAGAAGCCAGAGGGCAAGTGTGTGTACTGTGAGCATGGAAGGAAGCATGTCCAGGTGATCTGGTGCTGCACAGGGACAACAGGGCCCTCTCTGCCTGGCAAGTCTCTCCAAAGACTGGACTGAAAGCTCAGGGAAGTGGCAGCAATAGACAGGGTGGGGCTGGGCTCTCACTGCACCTGTCTTAGACAGACCCCCCCACTCCTCATCCATGCCAGTCACCCTGGGAGATCTGGTGACCCTGTCATCCCAGGCACCAAGTGTGCAGACGGAACGGTCATGGAGTACAAAGGCAATGGCAGAGTGACACAGAAAAGGGAGAGCAGCAGGGACCAGGAGGAAGATGTGAAGCCAGAGAGAGGCAAGGGGACAGGATGCAGGGATACCAGAATGTGTCAGAGAGAGAGAGAGAGAGAGAGAGAGAGAGAGAGAGAGAGACCAGAGGTGGCAGGGACAGGGAGACAGGGTGGAGAGAAGGGGCGAGAGAAAGCAAGGTGGGCAGGGGAGGGAGATAAGTGAGACAGGGGAGAAGGGGGAAGAGGAAACAGAGGAAAGGAGAAAGACAGGGAGGGAGGAAGGGAGAGGAGGGGAGAGAGAGCGGGAGAGTGGAGACAGACACTGAAGCCAATGTGTTCCCAAACATGGGAACTTTGAAAACTAACTTGAGATATTCGGGCAACTGGGGGCACTGGAACCTGCAGAGAAAACAAACCAAGATCATAGTGGGGAGGGAGCAGAGCACAGTAACCCTTTGCTGGTCACCTGGTTCTGCAGGGGCTGGAGGTGAAGGGCAAG
Organism: Chionomys nivalis; assembly: GCF_950005125.1. Classification (NCBI taxonomy): domain Eukaryota; kingdom Metazoa; phylum Chordata; class Mammalia; order Rodentia; family Cricetidae; genus Chionomys; species Chionomys nivalis. The sequence goes on along the minus strand of NC_080096.1, from coordinate 32,160,137 downwards.
AGGAAGGGACACAGGTGGGGCAGTCAGAGGCCAGGAAATACGGGGTGGGTCCCCCTCTAAGCTCCCTTGACTTCCAGTGACACAGATGTCTCACCTCCAGGGGTGAGTGCTTCCAAACATCATAGGTCCAACCTGCGGGGCCTCTTGAGGCTCTATGACCAGATACTCAGTCCAACTCAGCCCTGAGCCCCTCAAAACCTGACCCTGGCTATTTTGAGACAGCCTCCATTCTGGAAATGACAAACCCTCTTTACTCTCACACCCCTCTTCTCATGGACCCATGGCATCCTTCACACACGGACACCCAAATGGGCTCTGAACGCCATGGCTGCTGCTCTACAACCCATGGAGAAACTTCTGCTGGGTATTCTGCGGGAAATGCGGGTGACTGGGTCGTACAACCTAAGATCCCCCCAACAAAGCTACTGGCCCGCCCCTCTCAGCATGCACTACAGTAGCAGTCGAGCCAGGGCATCTTCCTGCCTGGAACCTCTGCATATACTCTCCTACAACTACACCATCCTGCATCCATGGGTTGCCTTTTCCCTTTCTGCTCACCCGGGGAGTGTGTCCATTCTGGGCTGTGACCGTTGCTCACACTGGCGGCCCCAGTGCTGAGGTCAGCACGAAGGCCCAGACTGACACTTGGACATCCTCCTGTGGCAGCAGCCACACAGCCATCTGCATCTCTGTGTGGGCTCAGCTGAAACCCTTGTGCCTCGGCCACCTTCAGCTTGGGCCTCTGTCCCCACTGTCACTCGCCTACTGCTTAAGGGCTCTGCTCCATTTCTTCCTCGTCAGCCCATTCTCCACAGAACCAGCCGGAGGTTTTCTACAGCAGCCTTGCTGCTCCCCCGCTGAAGACCTTCAGAGACTCCTGGGTCCCTCAGAATGAAGTCTGAGCTGCTCAGTCTCTGTTACCTTGGTATACTACTCCAAGGCTTCAGAGATGCTCAGGGTAACTAGATGGACACACACTGCTTCCGCTGAGAGCCCCTCCAGGAGCAGGCTCCTGCGCTCTCCAGCCACACTGGTGCTTGCATTCCTCACCGATTCAGTCATTGGTTACAACAGCTTGTTAGGTCTGCATGCTGTGAGGAAGCCCAGGCTACACGAAGAGGCTAGCTCATCAACAACCCACCTGAGCAACCCACCCATGGGCTGGCAAACATTAACTACCAAGGGCAGGAAGTAAGTACTTTAGGCTTTCCAACACCCAGGATCTTCTACCTTCTATCTATAAATTGACCCCTGTAGTCTGGAGGTGGTGGCACACACCTTTAATTCCAGCACTCAGGAGGTAGAGGCAGGCGGATCTTTGTGAGTTCGAGGCCAGCCTGGTCTATGGAGTGAGTTCTAGGACAGGCTCCAAAGCTACAGAGAAAAACCTTGTCTCAAAAAGAGACCTCTATAGTGTAGACGTTCCCAGAAATGAACAGGGCTAGTGGTGTTCTGGGAAAACTTTATTCACAAAAGCAGGTGGTGGCCATGTCTGGCTCCAGACCATAATCTGCAAACTCAACTTTAAATGATTCTAGGTCCCAGCTTTCAAGTCTTCCGGCTGAGGGCCTGGACATTCTGGAATAGGCGCTGATCCTGCCGGGCCCTGTCTGAATTCCTGACTCATAAAAGCTGTGAGAGAGGATATATAATTACCGCTGTCTTAAGCCTCTGAGTTTAGGGGTGATTTGATGTGTAGTGCTAACTAGCTCTCGCACACACAAACACTGTGTGTACACACCAGTTCACTCGTTTGTTCCACTGTTGTGTGTTCACAGGCATCCGGTGACAATCTACTGCACAATCCTATAAGGATGGTGATGGATGAGACAGATCCTGGAGCTACAACTACAGATACATCTTGACGGGAGGAGCGATATTCCAGAAGAATGGAACAGAGAGCCACGGGGTGAAGAGGCAGGCACTCAGTCTGGAGCTGGGCCACCACAGCGAACAGCCAACCCCAAACAACCTTTCATCTGCTTTCTGTTACAGCTTCTCACTTCTAACGTGTGTGTGTGTGTGTGTATAAGGGTCAGGTGTGAGCCCTTCATCTGCCATGATTTCTGCTACAGCCTCTCATACACCCCCCCCCACACACACACCTCAAGACAGGGTTTCTCTGTGTATCTTTGGTTGTTCTGGAACTCACTTTGTAGACCAGGCTGGCCTCGAACTCAGAGACTGGCCTGCCTCTGCCTCTCGAGTGCTGGGATTAAAGGCGTGCACCACCATGCCCAGCCCAGCTTCTCACTTCTAACTTGTGTGTGTCTGCGTGCAGCATGCGTGTGTGTATGTCTGTGTAGAGCCAGAGAGTAGATACACAGACTGGCCACTTGGGCCAGAGATGTGGGCTCCAAAGGCTCTTTAGAGTTCACCTTCAGAGACTGGAGACACAAGTGACCTTGGTTGTCAAGAAGTCTGCTCGCCCCAGAGAGGCTGTCCACCCATTGAATATGGAAGCCTCAGTCATATTAATCCAAAGAGAACGGGGGTAGGGGGTGTGTGGGGGGGAACGGACAGGGCTGGAGGGCAAGAGGCCAAGGGATCAGCCCTACCTGGGGTCTGGTAGTTGAGCCTTCGCATCTCCACAGGGTCGGAAGAGTGGGCCAATAGAGAGTCCTTCAGCCCAATTGATTGCTCATCCTTTGACGATGGGGAGTGTGTCCTCTTCCTAAAAAAGCAAGGGTAGGCTAGTGAAAACCTGCAGCACAGGCAGCCCCCATGGCCACAGCTGTCTTCTTACCACCCCGCCTTATCCTGGGATCTCTGGGCATGAGCCAGGGGCAGAGCACTGTCAATGAGAAAACACAGGGTGGGAAGGGGTAGGGCAGGGAGACAGCAGGTGTGAGCAGAGAGCAGTGCAGCAAGGAAGGTCACAGAGGCTGGTGGCTCCTCTGGACCTGAGGCAGGTCACCACTGGCCAGCGGCCGCTATCCTTAACACTACCACAGCTGAGGCAGCAGAAGCCACCAGGAAAAAACATGCAACGACACATAAAATACACAAACATAACAAGGTACTGGGTCCCAGCTGCCTGGCTCTCAGGCTATCACGGTGAATGCCCAGAGCAGCAGGGGAAGGGCAGGAAAGGCGTTGCCCTAGCCAGACAGAGTTCTCTCTCACTGGCCTCAACTTGTCCATCTAAAATGAGAGGGTCAGAGACAGACTACCCAGGGACTGGCTGCAGTCCCTGCACAGGAGTGTCTGGGGAGAACTTGAAACACGCCTGCGCCTGCGCGCATCAGGACACCTTTCCCTGCTGCTTGGCAGAGCATAGAGAGACGATCTCTTGTAGGAATTAGGTTGGAGAAATGGGAGCCTAGGGAGGGTTCTGGAGAGCTCTGTGGACTCAGGGAAGCAGTGAGGGCTGCAGCGTGCATATACCCCAGGGAGGAGCATCTTCTGTGGAAGCCACAGAGTTGGACTAACAGGAACGTGACAGAGCCTGTCCCTCACGCCAGTGAGGACTCATCCCGAGCCAGGGATCCTACTGTGCTGGCCAGCCAGCTTGCTGATTAAAGCCACAGGTGAAAGGGTACCAGTCAGAAGTCCACCCCTCCCTGCAGGCCCAAGATGTGCACAGGGATAGTAGAGGGGGAGGCGTGTAAGGAGAGAAGGAACAACGACTCCTACCTTTCTTGTTTACTAGGTCCCAAGAGACAGGCAAGGACAGAAGAAAGGAATGGTCATTGTTTCTGCTGAGCACTCAGCTCTCACATGACAAGGGGAACGTGGTACCCTGACGTGGTGCCTGTATGACACCCTCAGGAGGGAGTTCACCTCTAAGTATGGGCATCAGAACCCAGGTGGGGACAGGGAGGATATGTGGGTGGGGAGAATACTCCTGAACGCCACCTACGAGCCTGTCCACTGTGGGAGGAAGGAGTGAATGTGTCAGGAAAGAGCGTGGGGTCCAGACACAAGGGCAGGGTAATGACGGGGCCCAGGAAGTGGGCACTGTCATGTGGTGACGTCACACATGGAACAGCACATGTTCAAGAACCAGCCATGTGCCGGCTGCTGGGGGCCCAGCACATATCCAGTGGGGCATTTTGGTGAAGATGAAGGGCTATAGAAGTTGGGACCAGGAGCCAGAAGTCCCTAAAACACCAGAGACTAGTGAGCGTGAAGGATGAGGGGACAGCTGCCCGATGAGGAGGGACAGGGCAGTGGGGGCGGGGCTGCTGCAGAGCAGGAGCCCAGGGGCCAAGGAACCACATTTGTTTACTGTAATGATGTCAAGGGCAATGCTAAAGATACAATTAACCAGGCACTTCAACTGTCAGGCTCAAAGGTTAGGCTTTAAAAAAAAAAGATTTTGTGGCTTTGTGCATGTGAAGGCAGGCACTCCACAATGAGCTACAGCTCCAGACCTTCAAAAACACACACAAAAGTTCTGTTTTTTGAGATAAGATCTAGCTAAATTACCCAGATTAGCCCTGAATCCTTCTACCTCAGTCCCCAGAGTAGCTGGGATCCCAGGCCTAAACCACAGGTCCAGTTCATCCAAAGGCTTACATTAGCCAGCCAGGCAGTGGTGGCACATGCCTTCAGTGCCGAGAGAGAGAGGCAAGTGGATCTCTGTGAGTTTGAAGCCTAATCTATACAGTGAGTTCTATGGAAGCCATGACTACTTTTGGAATAGCCAAGTCAAATACCTGGAAGCAGCGTGGGAGCTGGGAGGACAGTAGACCTCCAGGGACAGGTGCTACAGCTACCTGAGAGCGTGTTAAGAGATAGCTATGGGTATAATGGCTCTTTAATCAACAGCTGCTATGTAAATACTCATGGGGAACTGAATCTATGACTGAGTTTGGACCTCTGTGGACCTAAGCAGGAGAGGTGGCCAGGGAACCACCCAGGAATTAGCAGAAGGAAAGTGCTCACGGCAGGAGACCAGGAACCAGTGGCTACTGTAAGGAGACAGACATGTTCACATGCACAGAAACAGATGGACAGACATGCCTAGGGACATACACAGTTCACCTCGGCCCTTCCTCATAAAGGTGGGCGGCTCAGAAGTGCACATACACAGAACCTCTGTTTCTGTCGCTCCTGGCTTGCCCAGGGGCCATGCTGAGATGGCCGATTTATACTACACCAGAGTACCTGGGAGGCAAGCAGCAGGCTGTCCCCCTGGAGCCAGGCCCAGCACTCACCTCTTGAACAGGAGGATAGCGATGACAATGAGTATGATGAGAATGACCGCCAGGACAGGGCCTGTCACCCACAGCATCTCGGGCTCCTCCTGCTGCTGGGCTGGTACCACCTGGACCGCAATCTCATCCGAGTAGGGGCTGGAGGCATAGCGCTTCTGTGGTTCAGTGAAGCGACAGCACAGACTGTGAGCGCAGCACGAACCCCCGCCCCCTCACCCATCAAACCCAGAAAGGACACTGAGATCAGGAGACATTGGGCTGACCCACGCTCTAAACCTGTAAGACTGACTTGGAGCAGGCCAGCAGGACTGCGCCACTGAAGCCAAGTTAGGTCTGGTCTTCTAGGTCCTGAGGCCGCGTGTCATGGGATACTAGGTTATATACTAGTACACTAAGATACTTGGTCCTCAGGCCTGTCCTGGTCCTAGGATGTTGGCGTCTCAGGGAGAATGAAGACCTGGGCTCTCCTAAGATCAGAGACTGGCCTAGTGTTAGTTTAAGCCTGGGGTCTTGGGGTTCTGAGAGCCATGCCAGCTCAGGCCAACCTGGTCCATGGGTTCCTTGAGGGAGGCGAGCACAAAGCACTGGTAACTCAGGTCCGGAGACAGGGGCCGGTTGTAGAAGCCCCGATAGCTCTTCTTGTCCCCCAGGGTGAAGGTGTCGGGGAGCTCATCCACTTGAGCTGCTACATATGGCTTTAGCCGCTCTGCTTGGCGCCGGCGCCTCCGCTGTTCCTCTCCACCCTGCTCAATGGCCTCCAGAAGCTGGAAGAGCAGAGCAGAGAGTCACAAAAGGGCCGGGAGCAGCATGCTGACCCTGGGCCCATGGGATATAGAGGTTCTCTCCTCCTAAGGGACCCCTGCAGGTACTGCTACTCCTGGTAGCCTATGAGGAAGGGCCTCATGAATAACCTCATCCTAACCAGAGATGCAGTTTCCACATGGGCCGCTCTACACCACAGGCCTTTCTGAGGTTCACAGGGCTCAGGATACGCTTAGAGCTACAGAAGTGTCTCCACTGATTCCTATACCATGGGATCCTTACCAAATACCTCTGGGGAAGTCCCTATAAGCCCTCCTGGAGTTCTCAAAAACTACTCCGGGGCGGGGGGGGGGGGGGGTTCCCTCAGAGTCCCTCTCCCTAGAGAGGGAGTGGCAGACAGCCACTGCCAACCACATGGGGTTGCCCTCAGTGCTGATTCTTCCCTAGGCACCTCATCCAGCTCCAGCTCCTCTGGTGTGTTCCATCTTGGTGCCAGCAAGTTCCCGCCCACACGGTCAATGGGCACGACCACAATGTAGAACCACCTGTGAGAACAGAACAACAATCAGAACCTTTGTCGCCAGCAGCTACGATCCTGCTCCACACCAGCCTCTGGCCTCTTCTGCACACCTGACTAGTGAGGGGTCCTGGACTTGAGGCATGGAGAGGGAGAAGCGGCCATCCTCTATGAAGGCAGAGGCAGGCAGCGGCTTGTGTGGCAGGAGGTCTGGCGCGGTGCGGATGGACACCAGGTGCTGCAGGCCCCCCGCACTACTGCCACGGTTCATCAGCACAAACGAGTATTCTGTGTTGGGCTGCAAGTCTGCAATCAGCTTCTTCATTGAGTGCCCATCCACCTCCACACTCTGCCCATTGTACAGGATCTGTGGGGGAAGAGAAGGAGCAGCTAGTGCCTCTGGGTGATGACCCCACCACAGGTCTATAGGGCACCGTGACTACATAAGGATCCTATGGCAGTGCAGAACAGATGGGGGTGTCCTAGTCTAGGTCAGCAGCGGTCCTTACCCACCTTGAACGGTACAGCGGACTTATAAGAGTCGGGGACCTCCCAACTGAGCAGCACAGATGTCTTCATTGCAGCCGCCACACGGAAATTCTTGGCAAACACTGTGGAGGCATGAGGAGGGAGTCAGCCCTGTGGCTAGTGGGGTTGGGTGAATGGGCCAGAGACTGTGACAATGGCTAGATCACAGAGGAGTAGGGGAGCCCGGGGAGAGAGCAGGAGACTAAGGATGACAACCCAGCACCCCGAGTCAGCTTCACAGCACACAGTCCAACGCCTAACCCCGGTTCTTCCACAGTGAGCACCGGACTGGCTCGGGGGTGCCACAGCACTTGTGGCCAGATCTCCAAAGGAGCATGGGTGAAAACCTGAGCTTGGAACCAGATCAGAGCAGCCAGGGGTCAGTGGGCTGTGGCCATGAGAAGCATGTGGCCACATAGCAGAGCACGGTCTCTGGATGTCAGTAGGTTAGGCCCCAAAAGATTAGTGCTACAAACCAAAGTACAGTGAGCTGCACAGCCTAGAATGGTGGCACAGCGAAAAGAGATCAGAGGCTCAAGATCACAAGAGACTGGAAGGTCACGCAGCATAGGTGAGTAGGTCAAGGGCAGCAGAGGTCAGGGTCACACACCCAAGAATGTGGTGACTGTTCATTAGAGGTTAGCAATCATGAGAGACTGAAGTGTCACACAGCAGAAGCTGGTGGATCAGTGGCGAGAGGTCAGTGGGTCAAGAACAGCACAGGTCCCTAGGAGCAGTCACACTTGGGCGGGCATTGTCATGACCACAGCACACACCTTGCTCCATGGGCATGGTCCGGGACTGGATGCTGGGGCTGAGCGGGCCGGCGCCTTTGCTGGTGTGTGCACGGACCTTGATGTCGTAAGTGGTGTCTGGTTTGAGGCCAAACAGTGTAAGGTGTATATCGTCAGTGACATTCTGCAGTTCATGCTGGCTGTTGATGTCACGGTAGACCACAGTATAGTTGGTGATGCGCCCATTCCTCTCTGCCAGCACAGGTGGGTCCCAGGACAGTTCCGTAGTCGATGTGGTCAGTCCTGTCACTCGAAGGTTTTGAGGAAAGCCACTGGGAACATCCTCTGGGGTTGTGATCTCTTTCTCAAACTCTTCACCTGGGCCGGCCCGGTTCTTGGCAGCAAGCCGGAAGATGTAGGTAGCCCCTTTGTGCAGACCGGTGACTGTAAAATGCTGGTCATCCTTGCCAAAATCTATGGTGTTGGGCCGTGCCTCGTCAGCCCGACGGTATTGTAGACGGTAGCCCAGCAGCTCTCCGGGCAGCTCCTTGGGTGGGTGCCACTGCAGTAGCGCGGTATGCATGGCCGTGGTGCTGACCATCATGGTGGGCCGGCCTGGGACTGAACAGCACGCACTGGGCTCTGGTGCTGCCCTCCCTCTGCTGCCCACCCAGCTTTGTCCCTGACCCCCAACTCACCTGCCCCTGCTGTAGTAACCACTTTGGGCTTGCTTCGGGCACCATCCCCCTTGGTGGTGTAGGCAGCAACAGTAATGGAGTAGGTGGTCTCTGGGGTGAGGCCACTGATGGTGGTTTCCTGAAGGAGAAGGGGGGAGGGCAGGTCCCATCACACCCTGTGAGAAGAGGCTAGACTATCAGTCACCTGAAGACTGTAGCCAAGGGTGCCCCCAGGTACACAGGACCAAGGCCTTGGGAGGTGGAACTGTGTATAAATCCTTTCTCCACTGGAGGCGGGACAGCCAGGTGGGATGTGGACTAGGAGCCTGCTACCCACCCCAGACGCCCCATGCCTGGGGCAGACAGCTCATTCTTCCTTTCAGAGAAGAACAAAGCCACACTGTTTCTTTCACTCCATTGTGCTGTGAGTGACACCTCATGAGGTCCCGACAGCCTTGCACACACCCAGCACCTTGTACGCCTCTTGGCACGCACATGCACACTACAGATAACAGTCCCTCCTGAAGTAGCAGGTGCAAGGCCACTTACAGACACTAATACAAACACAAAGAGGAAAGGAGAAAGAGAGAATGAGAGAGTGCACTCGCAGGGAACAAGAGAGGACCAAGGCACAACACTGTAAGGTAGAGGGATCCCATCTAATTCAGTGACTGTGCTATCCAATCCCCACTGAGAGCACATAACAGATGGAGAAAGGTAGAACAGAAACTCCCCATACCCGGGAACACATTCCCCTGATTCCACTGATACCCAACAAGTCAGCCGCTCCATTTCCTTCTGCCTTGGCGGATCCTACCCACACCCCATCCAGCAAAGGCATCATTTCCGGACATGGGGAGAAACACCACTGAAGACCAAGCCACACCACAAAGAAGAGTAGGAAGAAGGGAGGGAGGGTACCACCGTGGAGTAGGAATAGGGCTGTCAGCACCAGCCCTGGTATCCCTCCAGCTCTAAGCCTCAGGTGGAGCCAACTGCAGACGCCAACAAACCTTTGCAGGGCCCTGACTGCCCAAGCTGGAGGGTCTTCCAGGGCTTGGGCTCCCCGGCGTTTCTCCCAGCCTGGGCCTGAGCAGGTGATTTTTCACTTCAGGGATCAATAAGGCCTAATGATCGGGATTGGATTTAACTCCATCCCTGTCTGGCCAGAGCAGGGGCCAGGTCCTGGTCGATTGTGAACATTGGCCTCAAATTGCTGCTCGACAGGCGAGGAGTACGGATTAGAGGAAACGCCAATCACTGCTCAGCCTGGTGCTCATATCTACATGCCAATTTTCTCTGGATGTGGCTGGTGCCCTGTGGATCTTGGCGACACAGGCTGGGAGAGGGGGAGTGTCCCGTGAGCCCAGCCTGACCCAGTCTTGCCCGTGCTTGCACACCTCTTACTTACATAGTCCTCGGACTCCTCTGGTCTCCACTGACCCACGGGAGAGGGAAAGAAAGGGAGACAAGACGGTGAAGGATTTTGACTTGGAGAGGACCTGGCTCAAGGAGGACTGACAGACAGTTCTGAAGTGTCCACTGAGATGACAGCCCAGGACCGTTCCCCAGCCAGACACAGGGCCCTGCATCACTGAGCACCAACTGTGTGTACCAGGCCTAACCAGGGCAGGGTGACACGGACGATGTCAGATAAGGAGAGAGGCTTGACAGCTCAGACAGAAGGAAGACACTAAGGGGTGACTCCATCCCCTGTTGTGCCCAGACTCCTCTATCTATGCCCATCTTGCTGTGGCTCTCCAGACTTATTTATTTCCTCCACTCTCAATACCTCAGCTGAAACAATAAATTAGAGTCACCTGAGCTAAGGTGACACTCTGAGGAGTGTCCCGGATCATAGTGCTGGAATTATGGCTAGAGTGAGCCAAGAGTCAGGATTGCCAGCAAGATTATAAGGGCTGCTGGGTACCCAGCTCAGAGCCAGGACCTTACCCCATAGCCACAGGGAGACCTCACACCCCTGAATTCCATTCTACAGGTGCCTGAGGTCAATGCAGGGAGACTAGTTTCATGGTAGTGGTAAATTCTAGCGTCAGTGTGCCTAGGTATTCTAGGCGAGTATGTAAGTGGACTGACCACTCTCAGGTAGCTGGCCTGGCCTCTGTCCACTGGCCTGAGCACCTGCTATGCTGGCAACTGGCAAGCTCTGTCACAAAGTCTTTAAGGCAAAATATGGGAAAGGCTATATAGATTCCCCTAAAGATCGTGTTTATTTTGCAGAATGGGCCGGGACTACATAGATTTAGGTTTCCTTACTTGAGACGGACCTGGGCTTTCCAAGCCAGGCCCTGGTGTGGAGTTAACACATGGCAGGCAGTGAGATGGGAAAAGACAGAGGGGTGGGACAGAATGGAGAGGGGTGGGTAGGACAAGAAAGAGGCTGGAGGAGGGAGGGAAGGGAAGGAAAGAAAGAGAAGGGGGAGAGCCACAAGAAGGGACAAAAGGAAGTGGAGAGGGGCAAGTCTCATATAGCGGGAGCACAGGGGAGGCAGGCTGGGCTGTACACTGAAAGTGGGGATACCCATCACATGTTTCCTTCTGATCCTACTGGGGCCCTGGGCTGCACAGATGGCTCTATTAGGTGGAGAAAGGCAGGCTAGGATGTCCTTGACAAGAGTCACACAGGGGACAGCTAGGCCCTGGGGCCATGTTGGATAAGTGCTCCATCTGGTCTCCCACTGGCCCAAAGAAGGGCAATCCAGTCTGGGGGGGGGGGGCACACAAGGCTGTAAGGGCAGGTCTTGTCTTCCAGGACGTCCCTGGAGTCTGGTTGGGTATATTATACATAAAGGACACAAATACGGGGGCAATGTCCCTGATTTTATTGCCCAACCCCCTTCAAAGTGCCAGGGACCAGCATACAAAAGCATATGACTTTCCTGGAACCCCAGAGGCTGCAGCTGCAGCGCCAGACTCCTAGGATGGGAGGGGCCAGAGCAAGTCATTCTCTGGATGTTTCTGGGTGGGTGTGTCTACTGAGACTTTGTGAGGATCCCTCAACCTGCCCCAGGAATGCAGGCTGGTGAACACACCCACTGCCCCCACCCCTGGGTCCCTCAGTATAGGCAGGTTAGGAGAAGAAAGAAGTCACCCTCTAGGCAAAGAAGAATTTTGGCTCTGAGGGTGGAGCCCAGCCAAAGGCACAAAGGCTGTTTGTCTTTGTGGGAGCCCACTCCTCAGCATAGCTTGCAGAATCTGGGGTTGACACTGGGTGGAAAGGGAATCTAAGTTCTTCCTGATAGGACTTAGTGCTGGTGCAAGAATCCTCAGGACCTGGTTCTGGATAGGGTGAGCCTGAGGGCAAACATGGCAGGCTTTCTGATTCTTTATTAGTCCTTGCCTAGGGTAGAGACTTGGCCTCCTAGCCAAGACCCGCCATCCACTTGCTGGCTCATTTTGGTCATGCAGATGTATAATCTCATAGTGCTTCATGTTCCTAGATGGAATAGCAAGTCAGGGGTCAGAATACTCGAGGGACCTCACTGTAAGCTCGGGGGTGGAATCCCCCAGGAAGACAGAAGCTTCCAACAGGAAAGGGCTGGCTGGCAGGCACAGGCCTCGAGATAAACATCAGGGGTCAATCACTCAGGTGATTATTTGCACAGCTTTGCCTCAGAACTGGCTTGAGGCCAAAGAGGACAGAGAACTCTTGAAGTCCCTGTCTGCCTCTGGTACAGGGATACTCAGAACAGCACTGCTGGGGACAACGGCACAGCTCAAAGCTTCCTGCAAACCACAGGCTGGGGCAGAACAGTGTGCAAGGGAGCCTGGGTGGGTGGGGTCTTTGGAGACTGCCCTTTGAGCACTGGTGGCTAAAACCAGGGTGGAGGGGGTAGCAGGGCCTAGATTGGCACAACTTGAGCAATCTTAACACAAAGAAGAAGTGTCCCTGGAATCTGGGCCTCACTTCCTAATCTCCGTACCCAAGGCAGTTCCAATACGACCATAAATTGCATAAACACCTTCGAGGGCAGGCAGGAGAAGGAACAAGTCTGGGCTCTGAGGAGTGAATGTGACACACTGGTCAATGCTCACCCAACCCACCCAGTACCATTAGTGACATACCTGGGCCTCGGCCAGCATGACATCCTGGATGATGGGTTGGCCTCGGGGTTCACCATTCTCTAGCCGCACATAGGTGACCTGGTAGCCACGAATCTGTCCGTGCTGCTTGTTGGGGACAGGCAGCTTCCAGGAGACATGCACAGCAGTGGAGTTCAGAGGTTCAACCTCCACCTTCCGTGGTGGCCCGCTGGGCACTGGAGGCCAGGTAGAGAGGGAAGTCAGACACGGGGAACTGAGCCTTGCTCAGGGTATGCATAGTTAACTTTAGGCTGTGACTCTGCACCCACTCACTCCCCTGGGAAAGTCACCAATGTTTCTTTGGCTGGCTGACCTGATGAGCAACCCTTTGCCTGCACTGCATCATCCCCGTCAATCCCTCTAGCAGGGCTACTTATTTAGATGTGCGGAACAGCCAGAGGTGAGGTACCGAGCCTTCAGGTGAGGTACCGAGCCTTCAACTACCCAGGCTCCCACTATCTGTCACAAATTTCTTCAATATTTAGCCAAAGTCAGCAGGCTCTACTAAGTCTTCTGCCCTCCTCTTCCCAAGCCTGACTCTCATATTGGGTGGGGCTGCTTCTCCTGCCATAGCCCTTTAAAGTTTTTAAGGCTATCTTGGAGATGGCCCAGAAGCCAGAACCTAGACATGGGCTACCCCACCAACTACATCTCCCCAGAGTTTAGACCATTAAGACTAAGTTTAGGAAATGAGTCTGTCAGGTCCTGAGGAGGAAGGTCCTGGGGTGCTTGGTAGGCAGCCCCAGGCAGCGTGCCTCCCTTCCCACCCCTCCTCATGACAACGCTATGCAATGCAGCCTACCGTCCTCGTCGGTGCGCACCAGCACCGGGCTGCTCTCAGGGCCGGGGCCCACATCCGTGTGTGCCCGCACCCACACCCGGTACTCCGTCCACTTCTCCAGGCCCAACAGGTCCCAGCTGGAATGCTCACGGCTGATGCCATCCACCACATGCCGCTTACGGTCCTCGCCGTCCACTGCCTCATAGGCCACGGAGTATTGGGTGATAATGCCGTTGCGGCTGTCAGCTGGCGGTGGAACCCAACTTACCCGGACCGTGGTGGAGCCCGTGCTCACACATGTCACCTTCTGGGGAGGGGCGGATGGGGCTGGGGAAGACAAATGGGAGGAAAGCAGGCAAATGGAGGGTGGGGATCACAAGCACAGTGACCAAGACTCAAGGGACTGGAGACTCACCCAGCCATTCTGAGGCCTTCTAGGCATAATGCTGCAGAGATGACCGGACTCCCTCTGAACTAGCTTTCTACTCTCAAGCACACATGCACGCACATGCATGCAGCATGTGCAGCGTCTCACACACATATGGAGTTCTAACAATGTCTCTCCCATGCATATGCTGTCTCACACAAACATGGCATCAAATATACATATACCAGAACTTGGAGAATATAAGTGATTCAAAGACTTCTTTTGATTTAAGACTATCTTAACCTGTGCCTATGTGGTCAGGGTCTCTGAAGCTAGACCAGGGGTGGCTAGTGGCTCTGAGGTATGGATTCCTTGGGAGTCAAAAGGTAAGTGTGGGCTCCCTTTCTGCCTGGTGACTTTTCTAGACCCCATTACTAATACAGGAGCTTCCTTTTACCTCAGACTTGTTATTCCCTGCCCAGGTAACTTCAATAGCCCTCCATTCACTGGGAACAAAGCACCAACTCTCCAGGGGTTTGGGTTTCATTTCCCTTGCCCACTTCCGCCTATGCGAGCATACTACTAGTGCTGGGAATGGCCCTGTCTGTGGTCCCAGGCCCCAGCATCCCCGGGGAACACCATCCTTACAGTACTGGAGATGCAGCTTTGGCGTGAAGTGCAGCAGCGTACCACTCTCACGGTATCCTAACCTCACTTCCTCGTCTTTCTGTGTATGTGTAGTGTACGTATATGTGAACATATGGGCACGTGTGCCCGCATGCGCATATGTGAAAGCCACGGGATGATGTCAGGTAGCCTATTCTATAAGAGACCACCGAATGCCCTTGAAACAGGGTCTCTCGCTGAGCCTGAAGCTAGACAGGCAGCCAGAAAGGCCCAGAAATTCCTGTCTCAGCCTGCAAACAGGGTTAGTCTACAGGTGTGTATGTGGCCATGCCCAGTTTGTTGTATGGGTGCTGAGGATTTGATCCGGTCCTCCTGATTATGCAGCTCTGTAACCCAACGAGTCAGCTCCCCAGGCCCCCAATTTCTCCGCCACTGCTTGACTCATATTAGCTAATAAATAAGGCAGCACCGGCAAGTAGACAAGTTATATTTCCAGGGAGCCCCCCCCATTGGGCTACCTGCTGAGATCTACTCTATCTTGCTCACTCTGCCACTTTACAAAAGACGCAGTCGACTCGCACAGTTCCCAGAGCTCCCTCCCTCTGCCTATAGGGATGTAAGCTCGCTGCCTGCCTTCCGTAGCAGCTACCAGCCCACTCTTCCTGTACTCTCTCAAGAGTGGAGTCCAAGGCCAAGCTTTCCCCACCCATACTCTGCCCCTCTCTCCCTCCGGAGACTTTACCAGCTGACCTCACTCTCCTTCCCTGCTTCCTGCTTTGTCTTAACCCTCACAACAGCGGCTAGACGTACTTCAGGAGTTCCTGCCTTAAAAGAAAACTCCATCCTCAAGGCCAAAGGCCTTCCAATTACCACAGGCCCCTACAACTAGCTTCTTGGTGACATCCAAGCATGCTGGCTTACTCCCTCATCTCCCACTGCCCCTCCAGGCCATCACACATCTCCTCCAAGTCCACTTTCCACCACATCCATTCCCTTTGGCCACCCAGCAGTAGGCTCAGGTCACCTTCTGTGGACTTCCTCTTTGCCTTCCTCCCCATCCCTAGACTTCACTTCCAGTCTTCTCAGGTCTGCTTCCTCCAGCTTAGGCCATGCCATGCCGCACACTTCTACACTTGACTGACCTGACTGACTGACACAGCCCGGATCTGGGTGTCTGAAGCCAGGTGTACTGGTCACACCTGCTTCCGTCCACTTCCTGTCCTGGGGCCAATGGGCTCTTTCAGAGCTTCCTCTCAGAAATAAGATAAACCTCCATATCCCTATCCCACTGTTCCCCATTTTCAATCTGTCACCGACTCCTGGCCAGTCAGTGTCCTAGATAACGAAGAAATCCATTATTATCACTTGAGCCAACTCTCCAAACTCTACCTAGTCCACTGACAAGGCTTCTAAGTGATCTCATGGGCCACCTGTCCATTTTCACAGAGCAGGCAGAGCTATCTCTTTTCTTCAGCCCTGACTACTACAGCTTGGGTGGCTGCTGAGAGCAGTGGCCTGCAGAATCTCTGCTGAGGACCACCACAGTCAGCGTTTACCTAGTTAGCGTCTATCCTTGCTTCAGCCTAGGTGAGCGTCACATCTCCAAGATAATTCTCTTTGATCTTCTCACCCATGGTGTTTCCTGTACTGCCATGTCTCTACCCTCCCATCTTACTTAATACAAATATAATTAAAAGCTCATTTGGGTAATTACAGGCATACTGTTTGTCTCAGTCTACTGTAGGGGCCCCATGGATTGAGAGGCCATGTCTTCTGGCCATGCTGCCAGACTGATAGCATGTCGGGTCCAGCCCCCATCAAGAGCATAGCAGATGCCTCAAGAATGACCTTATGAATACAAAGTCAGGGACCTCTGCACACACGGCTCCATAAGGACTCTATGTCAACAAGGACTTTACTGACACGGTCACGCTTATTGTCTGTTACACAATGCCACTCCACCGGTCACACCATGACCATCTTATCAAGTAGGCAACCTTGCAGACGGTGGCATACTGGTCACAGATGGGCCATCTAGTATTACATCAAGCCACACGCGCACTTCCACAATCCATCATCTTCCTCTGGAGAGCTAGAGAGCTACGGAGTCGGACAGACATAGTCACAGAGGTCACACCCAAGGCACACTGACACACTCAGGTGCTATAGGCCAGGTGTTCACACAGTCTCACAGTGGCTCTACATACAGCCAGGTTGTCACCTAAGTCATACACATACTAACAGTCACATTCTCATGGACCTGTCCCTGAGTGCAGAGGCCTCAGACAGATCACACAGCTCCCAAAGAAGTGTCACGGTCGGGTATGAGGAAGGGGATGTGGTGATGAGATGGAGGGCCACGAGGAGGGAAGTGAGGCACCTAGGCAGGGTTGCACATGGCAGGCCCACCAAGTCAGTGGTATGTATGATCTAGATATGGAAGGAGGGGGACAGAGGATAAAGATGAATCACAGACACAGAACTTACCTGTGTAGGGTACAGGGGTCACAAGGGTAAGAAAGGGTCAGAAGGCTGGGCAGGGAGCAGAGAAGGCAACCACTGGTCTAGACAGAGACTAGCAGGACACTTACCTGTCCCTTTCTCGGGGTCCAGACTCAAGAGCCCAGACTGGAGTCCAATACTGGACTCAGCAGACCTGACCACCCACCTGCTCGAAGGGGAAGGGTGTATGCCTGTGTGTATCCCAGCCCAGATGTGACAGGTGTCCCGGCCCAGATGTTGACAGGCATGGCCTAGGGAGGCACTTACTGGACTGTGCTGTCCGGGCCTCTATGGTGGGAGTGAAGACGCCCACCCCCAGATCTGAGCGGGCAGCCAGCTGGAAGTGGTACAGCGTGTCAGGCTTCAAGTCCTCGAGAGTGTAGGAGGAGGTGGGGTCGAAGGTCACCTTGTGCTGGAAGAGCAGAGAGCACTTACTGACTGCTCATATCTCAGAGGCCACTCAGAGGTTAGTCCCCACATGGGCTGCAAGCAGTTGGCAGAGGACCCACCACGGTTCTGTGAGAGGACCCACCCCACGCAGTCACACAAGCCAAACAAGAAATTCATGGCTTGACTCATAGCACAGCCACTTCAAAGATCACCAGGACCAGCAGAGATCTGTGGCCCTAGGGGAAACATCAGGCTAGGACAATAGCACACAGGCCAAGAACTCAAAGGATCAAAGGCAGACCCTAGAAACTTTGCCTCTGGCACAGGAGTGGTGCAGGCAACACAAACCCACACAGGCTACAGGGGCCACAGTGCTGCAGGGAGAAACCCAGGAGCTGGAACCTGTCCAGGTGCGCCCAGCACAGACCAAGAGGAACTGGAGGATGCTCTCCTTCCACCCTTCCTAACCTCATGGCTCACCTGCTGGCCTTCATCCTCTGCTGCCCAGTACACCAGTTCATACTTGGTGATCCGCTCCTGCGGGGGCAGCAGCCATGAGAGCTGGATCCTGGTGTCCGACTCAGCTTCGGCCTGGAAGTCTGCAGGCTGTGCAGGCACTGCAATGCCCACCCCAGGCACTGTCAGCTTCACGACACCTCCAAGGGCCCAGTGAGAGCATGCCAACCTCTCACTCCCTTGTCCTGCATCCCCTGTGACCACGTATCTGTAGAGTATGGCACCCTCGCCCTCCCCAAGCTCCAAATTTCATAGTCCGAGGAAACAGGAATGACCTTCCCAAGCCTTTGCTGTCAGTTGCCTAGCCAGAACACAGACCCCTACCTACCTCCCTGTTGTGTCTTGACCTGGATGGTAGGGCTGGGCGGACCATCACCCACGGCAGTGAAGGCAAGGACACGAAGGCTGTAGGTGATGCCAGGTAGCAGGCTGCCCACAGTGGTAAGGAGTCCTGCGTCAGTGTTGTGCTTGTGCCAGGCGCTCAAGGGGCGCCGGGAGTCTGGAGTGTAGTAGACACGGTATCCCCGTACCAGGCCATTGGGCTCTTCAGGTGGCTCCCACTGCACCAGCATGGTGCTGGCACTCAGCATTCGGGCCTGCACACGGCGCGGAGGGCTGGAGGGTGCCTGCTCACCCGTCCGTGCACGCACCGCCTCACTGGGTGGTCCTCGTCCAATGCTGTTAACAGCCAGCACACGGAAGGCATATTCTGAGAAAGGGCTGAGGCCACCAATGCTGTACCGGGTGGTGGCCACGCCATCCACTTCCTGGAAGGGGCCCTCTGTGCCAGCCGCACGGTACTGGATGCCATAGTAGGATACAGGTTCTGCATTTCCAGAGTCCCATGTCAGGGTAACACTGGTGGCGGTTGTCTCTGTCACCACAAGATCAATCGGAGGCTTTGGCAGAGCTGAGGAGAAAGAAGTGTGAAGGTCATGACTCTGAGAACAGATCTAAAACTTCATCCAAATGCAGCGTACAGCCACCTGAGTGGGTTGACACCCACACCCACCTTGAGAAAAGGCTTATGGTGACTGTTAGGGGCAGCTACGTGAGACATGGCAGCCAGCTCTGTCCGTGGCCCCAGAAGCCTTGAGCCCTTTAATATGTAACACACTGCTCTTGGGACCCCACATACACTGGATCATTACACAGCAAATGGGATTCACCTAGCAGACTTAGTCCTATGAAGTCCCACACAGTCCACATACCTAGACTAGGCAGAGATCTGCTTGCTGCTATACCGTGTGTGTGTGTGGGGGGGGGGGGGTGTAGTATCTCCCAAGGAACTGGCCTTAAGAGTTCTGGAAAAGCCACAAAACCCTAGTAGACCCCATGACGTGGCTCAGAGTGAAGGAGGCAAAATCCCAGGCCACGATCGCCCCATGAAGAAAGACCACTATTTACTAGGCACCACTTTGGTGTCAGAGTGGCTTGCGGTCATATCCCTGCCCTCTGGAATTTATATTCTGGGGAAATAACAAATGTGTTGATGGTAACTGTGTACAAGGACAGCAGTAAAAAACCATGGTCTCTCCTCGGACAGGGTGAACAGGGAAAGTCTCATAGTGCTGAGGCAGGAAGGGAGATGAGCCAATGACTATTGGAGTGGACAGGGAGCAGGAGAAGGGCCTGGAAGTGTGGATCTCTGTGGCTAGCAGGTACTGAGGGTAGGAGGCCAGCTGGTGTTCCTGGGGACCACCAGAGCAATGTGAGCCCCTGAAAGCTACCTTCTGTTTTCGTATAAGGAAATAGCCTAAGGCTAGCAGTAGTTCTCAGCAGGGCGCTTAATTTAGCATGTGTGAGGTTCTGGGTTCCAGCCCAAGTAGGATCAGGTGGAGTGATGTGATCCTGGCTTACACACACTGCTTTTGCAGTATTAGGGATTTAATCCAGGGCATAACGCATGGTAAAGCTGTGCCCCCAGCTCTTAGTTTATATCTTGAAAAGATCACTCAAGTTGAGGGCATTGGTATATGTATACTTTTAATTCCAGCACTTGGGAGGCAGAAGCAGGGGGGTCTCTGTGAGTTCGACGCTGGCCTAAACTACAACAGTGAGTTCTCCAAAGCAACAGAATTGTTTCCAAACCAACCACACATCCCCAGAAAAAAGGAAAAAAAAAGACTATTCAAGTTGCAGAACAAAGGATGGGTCAAAGTCAGGCAAGTATATAAGCAGGGAGATCACGGCAGAGCCTGTCACATAAATACTAAACATACGGCTGGACACGGTGAAGCAAGCCTTTAATCACAGCACTTAAGAGGCAGAGGTATGAGGATCAGTAGCCTACATAGTGAATTCCAGGATAGCCAGAGTGACACACTGACACACTGTCTTAGACAGACAGACAGACAGACAGACAGACAGACAGACAGACAAAAATTCTAGATATGTGTTGGGCTGGAGAGATGGTTCAGCAGTTAAGAGCACTTGTTGCTTTTTGTTTGTTAGTTTGTTTTTCAAGACAGGGTCTTTCTCTGTAGCTTTGGAGCCTGTCCCAGAACTTGCTCTGTAGATCAGGCTGGCCTCGAACTCACAGAGATCTGCTTGCCTCTGTCTCCCAAGTGCTGGGATTAAAGGCGTGTGCCACCACTGCCTGGCTCACTTTGTTGCTCTCGTAGAGGGCCAGGATTCAATTCCTAGGACTCACATGTTAATTCACCAACCATCCATAAACCTCACTCCCAGATGATCTGATGTTCTCTTCTGGTTTTGCGCGCGCACGCACACACACACACACACACACTATGTAGGCAAAACACTCACACACGAAACTAAATAAATCTTAAATAAAATTTTAAGAATTATAAATATTAATGTTATGTGTGCCTGTCCCCAGAGGCGGGGGCAGAGAAAACCTCCCCCCACCTTGGCTATCAGTACACCCTTCTCCCTGGAATGTTGTTCAACCCAAGGCTTTGCGGCTCAATAATGGTTGCAGGCTGTGAATTCAGACCACCAAGGCTAAGCCTCTGCTTCATCATTTACATCACTGTGACCCTGGGCAAAAGATGTATTTGAACTGCTCTCTTGTAAAACAGGAGTAACAGGAGCATCTGTCCTCCCTAAAAAGCAAAATCAACCTTTACTGGCACAATGCCTGCCAAGTGGGAATACCAGCTGGCTATTCCCAGTACCCATCTTCTTTCTAAGGACCTGCCCAGAGCTGGGCACTTACTTAAAAGAGGGTAATGATCTCTCAGCCCTCCCGACTCAACCGCCACTAAAGCCCCCAGAGACAGAGGAGGACTTCAGCTGGCTGAGACATCCGGTATACTTACCTTTGACTGTGACCTGGGCCGTGGCCTCTATCATGCCTAACGAAGAGATGGCCACACAGGTATAGTTGGCAGATCGCATGACATTGCTTAGCTCCAGAACGTTGCGGCCAACTGGCATCTCGTCCTCTTTGGTAAGTTCTTCGGCACCCATCATCCACTTCACATACGGCATGGGTGCACCCACTGCCACACAAGTCAGATTCACGCTGCCACCCGGCATCACCTCCTGGCTGCTGGGAGGGATGGAGAAACGAGGAGCCACACGACGCACTGTGGGAGGAGGGAGAGAGGCACTCATAGGCTGGGCAGGGCACAAGGGTGGACAGAAGGGCAGGGGCCCCTCATCACGGAAGCCTCTCTTGTCAGAGCCAGGCGGACTGGCTCACCACTTCCCACCTCACTTTGGGACTAGAAGTGGTCCCTGTACTCATGAGCCATCTGGAATACCTCTTACTGAGAACTTGCAACCAAGTTTCCATCTTAAGGCCTGGGATACTCGGCCAAGGTCACACAGGACTTAGTGCAAGAGTCAGGCCTGGTTAGAGCCACAGTCCAGGTGGTCCTCCAGTGACCACCCTTGCTTTCTCCTGCCTCCCCTCCTCCAGTGTCTCCAGAGTGACCAGATGGGGAACCAATGAAAGAAATCTGGGTCCTCAGAGTATGGCTGGGGCAGGTAAAGGATCAGTCCTCTGGAGTCAAGGCCTCCACCTCGAGGCCACACCCCCAGGAGAGAAGAGGAAAGGGCACAACCACCTGCTGGGTCTTGGCTGTGCTTACGGTCAGCCTGGGACCCACAATGTGGACTGCCTCTTAGGAGGGCTAGCACAGGCACAAGGGGTTGGGCGGGCCAGGGACGTGGTCCGCGGGCAGGATGGGCATGATGATGGCAATAACATGATGAGGGCGCCGAACAGACGGCTTTCTGCGCCATTGAGCGAAGGTCTCAAGGAGGAGGGTGGCTGTGCCTGGCCACGACCCCCAGCCTTGGACTCCCCTGGCCAGAAGCTGCCCTGAGTTTCTCAGTCCAGGGCACAGCCTGGAACCAACCCTTCAAGTAGCAAGCTTGGCACAGACATTCAGAGCATGCAGAGGGGTAAGGTGGACAAGACCTAGCCACACAGAGGCATGCTTGGCATGCAGACAGGCCATGCAGCTGCTGGCAGAGGCTCCTATGGCTCCTCTATGGTCTCCCTTCCACAGAGGGTCAGAGAGGACAGGCAGCAAGCCTAAGTGATCTAAGGGCACGCTACGAGACCACCGGTCTCTGGGGACTCTTGCTGGGGAGCCCAGACATGCACAGGACCTGTGGTACCACATACGAAGCATCTCACACAGCCCCAGATCACAAAAGCAGAGCTAGAAGCACCAGAAAAGACCACCAGGTCCAACCTCACCTCACTTCACAGCGGTCAAATGGAAGCTCAGAGCTGAGACATTTAGGCAGGAGTCACCAGGTTGTATTATGGCTCTGTCTAAGACAGCTTTCAAAATCAGGTTCCCTCCAAACACGTAGCTAATGCCACTACTAACACCTAAACTACCACCACCACTTCTGGACTCGCTCGAGCAGCTCTATGCTGGCCCCTCATCTTGTGGGCCTCTACCTCACGAATCCCGTGCTCCCTACAGACAACGGGCATTCCCCTGATTAACAAGTTCCTGTGTGGTTCCTCACGGGTGGGGAGCCTCTAAGACCTTGCATAGAACCCGCTTCCACACTGTCTCCAGCTGTTTCACTAAGTTCCTCGGGTGGAATCACAACACTGGCAGCCCCAAGTGAGTCACAGTGAATGGCTCGCAGGCCCGGCCTCTTCTCCAGACTCACGTCAGATATGCATCAGGAGTATATTATAGCTGCACAGAGTTCTGCCTTTGTCCAGAAGCAGCACCTCCCTTCCTTTCCTCCTCTCCTCCCCTTTTCTGTTAAGAGTGCTAGAGACTGAAGGCAGGGGCTCGTACATGCTAGGTTTTGTACGCCACCACTGAGCAACACTGCCCATCCCATCTTCGTTTTCTCTATAGGAGCCGTCTCCCTCTCTCTATTTTTGGCACACGGAGCGTGTGATCCAGACCCAGCTAACAAGAAACAACCTTTGGACCAGAAACAACCTTTGAATGTTTACACAACCGGTGGGAGCAGAAACACAGTCTACAGGGGCAGTTGAGCTCAGGCTGGAACCTTTCCCAGCACATGGGAGGACCTGCCCCAGTACAAAGATAAGAACGGTGGAGCGGCAGAGGTAATGACAATGGCCTGATCACACTGTCTAAAGACCTGGCCTCAGCCTTGCCCGACATCCAACCTACTTCTACACGTCCAAGTTCTGTAACCTAAGGGACTCTTTGTTTCGCTTAGATTTGCTCGTAAGTGGGTTTCTATCCTCCCTCTCCTCAAAAAAAATTATTTATTTTCAAGACAGGGTTTCTCTGTATAGCCCTGGCTGTCCTGGAACTTGCTCTGTAGACTGAGTTGGTCTTGGACTCAGAAATCCGTCTGCCTCTGCCTCTAGAGTGCTGTAACTAAGGGCATGTGCTAGCACTGCTCGACAAAAATTTCTTCTGTTTATTTAGATTTATTTTATTATTTTGTGCATGTGAATGTTTTGCACCAAATACGTGTCTGATGCCCAAGGAGGTGATGAGCTTCCATGTGGATACTGGGAATCGAGTCTAGGCCCTTTGCAAAAACAAGTGCTCTCAACCACTGAGCCAACTCTTCAGCCCTAAACATTTATATTTATATTTATGGGTTCAGTCCCTAGCACAGTACTGCATAACTATTTGTGTACCACATGTGATGTGTGCTGGAGCCCACGGAGGCCAGAACAGAGTGTTGGAGCCTCTAGAACGGGAGTTACAGATGGTTGCAAGCTGCCCTGTGCCTGCTGGGAATTGAACCAGGTCCTCTTCAAGAGCAAATGCCACGTCTCCAGTTCCCTTTATCATGGGACTTAATGTCAGGAGGCCACATGGTTGATGACAAGGTATCACAGACACAGCACTAGGGGCATGGCTGACAAGTGTCCCATGGCCACAGACTCCCCTTTGAAGAATTCTCGACTGATGCAAGGTGAGGCACGGACAGGTCTGGCCAGCCTGGGGCATGGGTCCTCTCTGGGCTTCGAGCAGTGCAATAGGTGGGCACTACAAGATGAGGACTAGGTATCCTGGGCTGGGTGTAAGCCAGGTCCAGGCCTGCAGAGGAATGGAGTCCAAAAGACAAGAGTTACCGTAAGTGGACAGGCCTCCCTCCTGCCCTGCAGACTAGCAACCATCTCCTCTCCACTGAAGGCCATGGACTCAGGTACAGGAGAAGCCACTTTTTTGGTTTTGGATACAGGGTTTTCTATAGGCCTGGCTGTCCTGAAGCTTACTATACAGACCAGGCTGGCTTTGACTTTGAAAAGACCCACCTGCCTCTGCTTTCTGAGCACAAAGATCAAAGGCAGGTAGCACCACGACCAGTACAGAGGGTTCCATCCAACGCCCTCATGTCTCAACTGCAGGTGGGGGAGTCAACACTGACTCAGGAAATGGATGTCTGCCTTTATACAGACACTAAGGTTAGGCCTCTGTGTTTAAAGTTCACATCTTTGAAAGCCATGGCTGACAGGGCTGAAGGAGACCATGAGGCTACGGGAAGAGTTTTAGGATTGGGGAAGGCTGGCGTAAGCTGGAGCTCAGATGGCACACAGGTGGGACTTTTGACATTTATGCCAGGGGAAAGGAAGGTCAAGGCTGGAGTCTGGCTCTAGTTAATGGTAGAACTCTGAGGTAAGAAGGGGTCACTGGTGTTGGAACCAGGAGGTTCTTGGCCAATAAACCTCAGGCTTACACCTAAACATGTCCAAACTTTCCCCAGATCGTCCCTGGTGGACAGTGTATTCAGACCCAGCAGAGAGCTCACGGGTCAGCCCCAAAAGTCAGGCCAGTGCCCTGGCCACTCCTCTGAAAGCCTCCAACTCTGGTCACCGTCAGAAAACGGAGGCGCTGTGGGAACTGATACTAAGATTGGTTTTTATTTCCCTCCAAGATGCAGGTTACAGAGAAGCATGAGGTCAGGGTTACCCCCGTACTAGGCCCCAGGTGTACCACTGAGGACCTCACTCACACATAAGAGCACTAGGTCCCAGCCATGTGCGGAGTCCTAGAGGCCAGTCTCCTAGCACACAGGCAGGTCAGCACATCTTCAGGGGACCGGGTTAACGGGTCAGGGGCAAGGGAGTGTCTTGAATGCTAATGGGGCCCTGTGTCCTGACCCCGTGCCAACAGCTGGAAGAGGCTGATGCTACTCAGCACAGCATCTCCACCATCCTCCCCCTGATGCCAGAAGCACAAGGCCTCCAAGGGGAGCAGGACTCACCCTGGACTCGGTCTATTGACAGAAGCAACAGCAGGGAAGGAAAAACTGGAGCTGGGAAAAATGCTCTTAGGGTCTACTCTCAGGCTGCAACAATGCCGGTCTATTACTGTTCTCCGTGCATCTTTAGTGCTGACATTTTATAGACAATTTCCAAAACAGGGCCCTGCCATTTCTGGATTATATTTCAGCTGTAACTTTTAAGTCTAATTATTTGCGCTGACAACCCCCTATAATAGGGCGGTGCGGCGCCCAGAGGCATCAGCATTCAGTTGGAGTGACAGCCTAATCGCAGGGGGAGGCAGCCCCGCAATCTGCATTCACTGGCGGAAATTTCTCTGATGAAAATAACACAACATTAAGGAGGGGATAAGGGGCAGGATCCACTGTATCAAGATAAAATAACTCTTTAATAAATAACCTTGTGGCTGCCGCAGAGCAGTAATTAAATGCTGGCACACCCGGCACACAGTTTTAAGTAAAGCTGGAAAAATGTAAGATGCAATTATCAGCACCAAACAAATTACCAGCCCGGCAAATCCCCCCGGAATATTTAGAAACTCATTTCTCCTTCCCGTTAAATATTTGTGTATGCGCTTATTTTTGGTGGGACCACAGGGTGGGTGGAGTAAGGGACAAAGGATGCAGAGGGAAGGTGAAGGGGTGGGAGTGGCTGCGGACTAGGATGTCTGCTGATGACTGTTTTCTGAACACGCTGGCAGATCCGCCTGGTCAGCGAAATGGTGTAACCGAAATGCCCCAGTGCTCAGGAGTGCATATGGATGGAGGTTTACGCTGATATCTGAGCTGGGGCTGCAGCCCTCCACCTGACCTGCAAGTAAACTCAAAACCACAGATCAAGATGCAGAGGGCACTTGGTAGCTTGGGTCTGTCTGTCATGTTTCTTCCTTGGACACCCAATGTCCAGAGGACAGGAGAGCTACTCTGACTCTTTAGAGCACGGGATATGTAAAGGACCACTAACCCCTTGCCGGTCCAGGACTGGGGAGTAGAGGACTGCTCTGGGAGGAGATCTGAGCAGTTTCTAGAAGCCCTGTTCAACCTACAGTTGAGCTGACTGCTACTCAAGGCTCTATCAAACTCCAGTTGATAACTCAGCCACTCCAGGGATAAGCAACCTGGATGTGGATGCCCAGTGCCATTGCCCAGCACGGGGCTGAGGACTGCTGGCTGACTAGCAAGCCACACACTCTACACAGAGGAACAGAGGCTGGCAGAGACGCTCAGGCAGAGAGGTCTGGGCAGGTGGATGACCTTGGTTTGGACCTGGCAGGAGACAGAAAAGATACAGCAATGGGACACTTGCACAGTGTGCCAAGGTGATGCCACTCGCCTTGTGTCACAACTGTCACTGTCTCTGAGAGGTAGACCAAGAGGCTGGTCTTAAGTCTGCTTCATGAAACACTGGTAAGGCTCAGGGGCCTCAAGGACAGGGCAGACACCGCAGGACTGTGTCGCATACTGCAAGATCTCAAGGGACAACTCACTCTAAACTAGCTTCTTCCTATTATCTCCCGCAGTTCTGGCTTCTCTTAGGCAAACATGGCTTATATAAGGGTGGAGAAATGGTAAAAGTTTCTCCAACCCTCTGATCATGTCAAGCACATCGGCCCTTACAGTCCCTCTAACCCACAGCTCTCCACAATCGCTCTTGAACTCGACCAGGAACAGACAGCTAGCCTGGCCTGGGTGCAACGGTGGGGTGCAGTTTTGTGCCATGCACCATGCATGCGTGGCCACTCTAGCAGTGGAGCCTGGCTAAGGGGACATGCAGACACACAGTGCATCAGGGACTCAAGCAGCAGGGGCATGCAGGGCAGAAGGCCTGCCCACCCATCCCTGGTCCTGCCTGCCAGCCAGCCCAAACAGTGATGAGCAGAGGCCAACTGGCGGGCAGGCACGGCTGGAGCGAGCCTGAGGGAGCTGACCAAGCCCGTTGGTCCCAACTGATGGGCACAGTCGGTGGGCCAACTGTAGATGGATAAGAAGTGAAAAAGACCAACCTTCTCGCTGATCTGAGAGATGAGAGTTTGGGTTGATGGCAGAGTGCGATGAGGATGAGGAGGGAATAAAAAAAGACAAGGAGAAACACAGAGAGAGTAAAAACAGGCCAACCTCCATCTGCCCACACAGCACAGAGACAAGACAAGACTCCTGTGCCCCTCGCACACACACGTGCACACAGGTGCACACGGACCACGCCGCTCACAAAAGACTCAGGACTCATGGAGGGACACAGTGGACAGGGCTGGGGCCCACCAGCGGGTGCCAGGGACAATGAGGGCAGAACTGGGAGGGGTAGAAGTGGGGCATGGGCCAGTCCCACACCTCATACACCCTCACAGCTCAGACAGACCTGGTAAACTGGGCTCTGAGGTCAGGGCCCACCCAGCTCACAAACCCACCAAGGCACACAAGCCACTACAGCCCCACCACCGTGAGGAAGCCCCATGCTGCACAACACCAGTGTGAGGAGCACGTCTGGATGCCTGTGGGAAGAAAGGCTGGGCAGTAACACCCTCAATTCAGACAGCAGTGGCTCAGGTGCCAGGTCCCTGAAGAGAACGGGGAGGATGGTAGTCCCGGTACGTGTAAGCCAGGCTTTGCCAAGGGCAGGGTTCTGCCTTGGCCCAGGAAGCTGTATGCCTGAGAGCTGGAGGGGAGACACGCCGTGGATAAAAGGAGAAAATGAGTCACTCAGGGAGGGAGTCAGATGGTGATGGAGAAAGAGGCTGGTCCACCCAGCGTGCCTGGGCCTGCTAGACTGTGGGTGGAACTGCAGGCAACTGTGAACGAAGTCAGATGTAAACGCACGATGTGTGTCCCCCAGCGCCATCCCAACAGAAACCCAGACAGCTGACTCGTTTGTGCTTCCTGTGCACCCGGCAATGTGCTGGGAGTTTTGTATGTACTGCCTCAGTGGTGGGAATAGCCGTAGGGCCTCAGAGAGGCAGTGAGAGCCCTGACAGTTTGGGAAACAGAAGGAGAATGTGGGGAGTCTAAGTCTGAGAAGGCAAGTCAATAGACACAGCAGAACAAAGTTAGAGATGGAGACAGAAGCCCTTGCGAGGCAGCAGTCCCAAGCAGAGGGTCTCTGCAGTGGCAAACCACCTCTAGGTGCCAGTGTCTGGAGAGTTGGGGTTATTTAGGCTGCTTTGGCTAAGAGGCGCTACTGGTACCTGACTGGTTAGGGATGCTTCTAAAATACCCTACTGTGCAGAGAACAGCCCTCAACAGAGATGTGTACATACCGTCTAAAATGTCAACAGGACTAAAGAAACCCCTGAGCTCTAATCCACACAGTCCTGACTCGGGAAGCTCAGACCCTGACAAAGTTGGAGACTGCCATCTCTGGGTGGTAACAGGAGCCACTACGGAAGGAAGTCTTGAAGGCACTATGTTGGGAGACAGGAGGCCAGCAGATAGGGACCAGGGCAGGGCTCTTCCACGCCTATCCACCCACATGCAGAATTCCAAATGCAGAGCTGGTGGCTAGCATGACACAGGCTGTCCCAGAACACTTTTGGGGGCAGATGAGACTTTGCCAGGCATAAAAAGAAAAGTGGAAACACTATGGGGCAAGGGGCAAAGAGCAGAGCTTTTCTTTCTTTCTTTTTGGATTTTTTTTTGAGACAGAGTTACTCAGTGTAGCCGCATCCTCTGCCTTCCGACTGCTGGGATTAAAGGTGTGCACCACCACTGCCCAGCTAAGTACTTTTATTTTTGTGTGTGTGTGTGTATGAATGTTTTGTCTGCGTGTGCCACATGTGTGCCTGGGGCCTGTGGACAAGAGGGCATCGGATCCCCTGGAACTTAAGTTGAATACAGTTGTGAGCCACCATGTGAGTGCTGGGAATTGAATGTTGGTCCTCTGCAAGAGCAACCACTGAGCCATCTCTCCAGCCCCAGGGCTTTTCTCATATACATAAATCCTGGACCCAAAGGGCCAGCATAGATTTAGAAG
This sequence comes from Chionomys nivalis, assembly GCF_950005125.1. Classification (NCBI taxonomy): domain Eukaryota; kingdom Metazoa; phylum Chordata; class Mammalia; order Rodentia; family Cricetidae; genus Chionomys; species Chionomys nivalis. The sequence continues at coordinate 32,130,841 of NC_080096.1, read as the reverse complement.
GGTTTTAGATATGAGGGGGAAAATGGGACAGAAGTGAGGTTGGCTGTAATAAATTTTCTAGACAGGAAGGACTGAGGGTAAAGGAATTCCTACCTTCCAAATTTCTTTCAAGTGGAATTTATCCCAGGAGACGGGAAAAAGCAGGATCTAGCTATGATCATGCCCAAGTTAATCTTGTGTGGACAATGGGGCCTCTGGAGGTAGAGATGCTTCACGGAGTTAAGATCTCCTGCTCAGTGCCCTAGCGGCCATCTCCACCCAATTCCAGAGACAGCCACCATCTGCCACTAGGGCCACAGCCAACCTGACAGTGCTAGTTTAATGGGTGTGGTGCCTAGCTAAGATGCCCCGTATTATGTATTATCTGAGTGGCCTCTTTCTGCTTTGGTACTGCCTGTGACCGCTCTACTCCAGGAAAAGGCCAAAAGGCATGCTTAAACACCTGGCTTGGGGTTTACAAAGGCTATGCCTGATTCTCCTGTCTCTGGTGTAGCCCTGTGCAGCAGGGCTGCCTCTGTGAAGCCAGGAACTTCCCTGTGGCTGAACAGGGAGGAGGCTGGTCATTGTGAAGAGTCATTTCAGCAGCTAACCTCCCAGAGGGAATTTGCCAGATTCCTGCACCTTTGTTAGCTACTTAGCCAGTGTCAGCCTGGGGTGAAGGCCGTGCTCCTTATACCTCTACTCCTTTTAGCCTCTGGAAGTACCTGAGTGCCAGGTCTCTGTCCTGATGGTATTCCTAAATTCAGGCAGTGGGTCATCTCAGCCGAACTGGTTTACAGGACACCTAAGAGCAAGGGCAGCAATGGGGCTTTCCCAACCCCCATGAAGGAACACGATTAGCCCAAGACAAACAGCTCCTCTGCCTGCGCTGGACTGCTCACCTAACAGGTCAACACCTGTGGTCTCTCCATAACCAACCTGTGCCCTGGGGCACAGTAGGCCCTCAGTAAGTAGCTGGCAGCTTCTCTCTTCCTTGAGTAAGCAAGTCTACCAAACTACTCTGAGAGGAAGAGGGGCCACTGCCATCGCTCAGGCTCCGCAAGCTAGAGGAAGGGCAGCCCACTCTCAAAAAGATGAGGAACCTTCCATGGGAAAGAATCACGGCTGCATGGAGGCTGCAGGAAAGCGGGGTCTTCCCAGTGGCCCCAAAGAGGGGCAACGTAACTTTTAATGACATCCATTTGTGCAGGAGGGCCAGGTGAAGGGGCAGTGTGGGTAGAGGGCTTCCAGGGCCTCTCCTGAGCACCATGCTTTCTAGACTATCCCATGTGTTCTCAGAGAGACCCCTTGGGCTATGAACAGAGAGGCTGGGCACACCAAAACAGTCCCCAGACCCTTTACTGTAGACCCAACTGTAAATCGCACACAGTATGTTTCTCTCCAACTAGGAATGGCCACGGCAATATACCCATAGCTGCTCACAGCTACCCCAGCCTTACCCCCAACATGAGGGGTGGGGCTTGTGATAGAACACAGAAGGCTCCTCCAAAAAGGCCAATCTGATCCATTACTGAGGCCTGCGGGATCCAAATTTCAGAACCAGAGCCCACCCTGCTGGGGTAGGCAGGAAGAAAGTCAGGTCAGGCATGCATATGCATGTGTAAATGCCCCCCCCAACACACACATACACAACACGCACACATGCCACACACACCAATGTGTGCTTAGAAGGCTCCAGACTCCCATAGGGCTCCAGGCCCAGGCAGCAAGGACCTACAAGAGATACAAATGCTCCCAGGGGTAGGGGTGGGGTGGGGTGAGTGTCTGCTTCCCCAAAGGCCTGAAGGGAAAGAAGGCAGGTAGTGGCAGCTGCTAGCAGCCTGCCCAGCGGGAGCTACAGAGCTGCTGGCACTGCTGCAGAAAGAGGTGGGAAGGAAAGGAGAGGCTTGCGGAGTCCCTCCAGTGTCTGCAAGGTCTCCAAGCAGCAATGCCTGGCAGGTGAAGTTTGGCTCCAAGGTGACAGAGCCAGCTGTGGCCAAGTTCTTACCTCTCACATACAGGTTCGCGGGAGCCGAGTAGCGTGTGCCTGCCGAGTTGGTTGCCACACACTCGTACTTGCCTTGGTCAGACTCCTCGCTGCTCTCAATCTGCAAGGCACCTGTGGGGACACAAGACAATCAGTCAGTCACGGTCCACGTTGTGTGTGACCTAGAACATGGAGGTCCTAACAACATGGGTAGTCCTAGGCTGTGGCTCACCTGGGCCACAGCCTAGGGCCTGTGTGGCTTCCAGGAAACTCTGATAAGCCAGGTCCCTCTAAGCAAGAATCAAGAACTTGTTCTTTGAAGCAAGATGTCCTTACTACGGACCAGTTCCTATTCCACCCAGGAGCCATCCAGAGTGCCCATCACTGTCCCAAGAGTCCCTAAGGCCTGTTTAACAATAATCATGCCTATCAATTCTCTTATCCCAAAGCCTACAGACCCACAGGCTGAGAAATTCCTAAACAAGCAACGTCCTTGCCTGTGAGAGTCTGAAACACCATCACCTACTTGGAAGGGGCTTGCCTTGGGGCTTGGTGCCCAGCAGCCTCTGCCCCACACTCCCACCACCTCCTCCCACTCTACCCCCACCCTGTGAGCCCCACCCATTCCGGCTACTTTCCTCAGTTTGGCGCTGCTAAAGTGCTTCGACCCACCAAGGCTTCTGCATAATTCAGAAGGCTAATGGAGACTAGAGCTCCACTAGGGCCAGCGCCCTGAGGGGCTGCTCTGGCCACAGACGGACAGACAGGAGCCAAGACTGGGAGTGCGGGTAGCTGAAAAGACCCTCTGAGGGGACCTGTCCTGTCAGGTCAAGTGAGTGAACCCCCAAGGTGAAGGATCACATGCATTTACCCCCTCCTCCCAGCAATAAACACTTGAAAACTGCTAGTGAAAGCGTACTGGGCAAGCTATCTATGACACACAAACTCACAGGGCAAAGCACCGTGCCCCTCCCTGGAACAATCTGACAGACAATTACACCCACACAGGACAGTCCAACGGATGCTAATAACCCCCACAGGACACAGTCTGACAGAAAACCACCTCCTGCATGAACAGCTGAACAGCTCTAAAGGACTTCTTCCTCTACCCTGACTGACAATCACGCCCACACAGGATAGACAGAACCTGAAGGGCCCCAAATAAAGCTGGCCAGGAACCTCAGAGGGAATTCCAAACTGTATTCGCACAGCCCAGGCCTCTGAGGAGACACTATGGATCCAAGCTACAGCTCCTTCAAAGCCCACACTTTGTCTTCCTGCCATCATCACCCAGGGCAGGAGGAGGGGCTGTGAACTCCAGAAGGCTGAGGGCTGTAGGTAGAGCAGGAGGGGATGCCACCAACACAGGAGGGCAAAGGCTGGCCCCTCTCCACGGCCTTGCCTTCGGCTTCCCCATGGGTATCAGAGCATATCAGAGCACAAGCCCAACACCCCGCAACTGCAAGACCAGCGCTGACGGCAGCCGGCGTGTCATGTTCATGGGGTGAATGGTCGCTGCTACAGCAAACACTCACTGAGCAGGGGCGGCTCAGGGCCCTGGCTAGAGGGGGTTGTCCAAGGTCAGCTCAGCAGAGGTTTGTGGGAGACAGGTAGCTGGTGCCACAAGCTGAGGGCAGGAAATAGTGCCTGGTTTGGGGTTACAGATGATGGAAGGAAGAAACCCCCCTGTGACCAGAGCCTAAGTCTGGTCAGGAGGTCTCTGTTGGCTAGTTATTTTCATCAACTTGACGTCAGCTAGTCACGTGGGAAGAGGGAACCTCAATTGAGAAAAAGTTCCCATTAGACTGGACTGTAGACAAGTCTGTGGGATATTTTCTTGATTAACAATTGATGGAGGAGAGGGCCTGGCTCACTGCGGGTGGTGCCAGGGCTGGGCAGGTAGTCCTGGATTGTATAAAAAAGCAACCGAGCAAGCCACGGAGAACAAGTCAGCTTTCCTTCACTGTCTCGCTCCTGCTTGAGTTCCAGCCCTGATTTTCCATCAATGACAGACTATAATCAGGACATGTTGATCAACTAAGCCCTTTCTTCCCCAAGTGGCCTTCGGTTGTGGTATTTATCACAACAACAGAAAGCTAACTAGGACAAGACCCAATACAGACCCTGGGTCTATTTGTACACAGACATCTCCAATCTGATAGGGACACCTAGACCCAGTAGCAGAGAAAGCAGGTCAGTGTGCTAAGGTGATGTGCAGGGAGATCCAGAGAGGGAGGGGAACAAGTTATATCCCTCAGGAGGCGACCAGCCCCAACTCAACTTCTGTCCCGAGCACTCTTCACCTACCCGAGGGTCTAGATGTACCCACAAACATTGACAAATGTAGGAAGAAAATGATGGGATAAAAACAGAAACCACCATTCTGTGTGTGATAAACCATCTACAATCCCACTCTCCGTCAGTCTCACAGTCTGAGGGTAGCGGGTCCTTGCTCCAGTCCTAAGAGGAGGAGACGGACCTGAGGGATGGTTGAGTCAGACTTGAACCCTGATCTTTAGGAGTCCAGAGTCTATGCTTTCTCCCCAGCAGGCTGTAGTGCTCTGTTCCAAGATGGCCGCTTGGAGAGACTGCAAGCTGACAGGTCAGGTGACCTAGTTATGCACGGGTCTCTGTATTCCCCCACTGTCATCTAAAATCTAAATAAAATACCTAAAATAATCTAAAATCTCTAGTCCTTGCTGCTGAAGAGATATGGGGGGGGGGGTTTCTCATTGACCACAGGACCAAGGTATTAGGAGAGCCAAGTAGTAATTGAGGATTTTAAGGAAAAAGTTCTCAGGAAAAGGGCCAGACTTGTCATGCTCCCTAACGTTACAGGAAGTGTCTCCATCTATACCAGCCTTAGGGACAGGATAGGCTTCACTATGGGAACCAAATGGATCCCTTCTACGGGGCTGGCCTAGGAGTGGGGCGCAGGGCTTGGCATCCTGGGTCGTCTCAGGGCTATCTCCACAATGCAGACTTGTAATGGATGAGGTCACAGGAGGGAATGACTGAGAGTGGAGGTGTCTGGTGGCTGGTAGTGGTATTGTGGGGCTGGAGATGAAGAGACTGGAGAGGTCAGGATGGGTATGGGGAGGTGACGGACTGGACGGGATGGAGTGGAGGTGACCAACGGCGACAGTAGTGGCGTGGCGTGGTGCGGTGTGGCATGGCGAGATGCACGGACAGCATTCTTACCTCTGATTGGTGAACCACCTGGTGAGGTAATTTGAATGCAAATAAGATCAGAGAGAAACATTAGTACAAAAGGAAAGCCACAAAAGCCAAATCAGATAAAACAAAACGCTAGAAAGGGGCCTTAACCATACGGAGAACTTGAGGCATCTGTTTAGGTGACTCAGGGGTTGTGTGAGCAAGCACCAGGCTGGGCCAAGCTGAGTGGGGGTGGAGCATGTCCCCTGGGTCAATGGCACTGCTCTGAGGAAGAGGAGGGCAGGAGAAGGTGTTGATAGGAGTCAGAAAGGCAGGACTGGGCTCCTGTGACCCTTGGTGGCTGGGTTGATGGAGGGGAAGGGGAAGAAAAGAGGCAGCACCCACACTAAAGATCACCCAAATCCCATGGGCTAAGAGTCTGAGGAGAGCACTCACCACCACAAAACCAGGGCATTTAAGCAGGCAGGGTTAAGGGGAGAGCTCACATAGGTTACCACGGACCAGGGCTCCCCAAACACGGACCAGCCCTGGCATCCCGAAGTGGAGGGAGGTATGGGACTCAGTCAGCTCACAGCCCAGTGGCTGACAGCCCATAAAACCCACCTGACTCTATTAAGGACAGAGTGATCAGAGCTCCCCAGCCTATCTGGTGAGAGGCAAAGGGCCAGCACCCACCCCTTGAGTGTCTGCTGCCTCCGAGCCCTGGGATCAGCAGCCAAGAGGGACAGGCACTTGCCTTCCAAAGCCAGGTCTATTATGAGGCCTGAGCAGGTTTGCCTTCCAACATGTGCCTCTCCCGAGACTCCCACTTCAACCACTGGAGCCAGGAACCTGTGGACAGACCCAGGTCCAAGTCTATCCACCCTCTGGCTCCTTTGGTAGGGGTGGGTTGGAAGTGTTCAGGGCCACAGATCAGGTCCTGTCTCACTGAACTTGGCAACAGCTCCCTAGAAACATTAAGAGGCTTAGATGTGAGGCAGCAGGATCTGGCCGGTCTAACTCAGGGCCTTCCTACTGGACATCCTGCAGACATGGAGACTGGAAGGAAAGTCGGTGGCTGGGACAGGAGTGTATGTGACTGCACGGCTAAGTGAGCGCCATCATACCAGTTCTCCATGTGTAGTCCAGAGGTCGGTGTCGGTGTGTGAGAGGAGTCCACTAGATTAAAACCTACAGTTAATTTCTATAAACCTAAGACTGGGGCGGGGGAAGGGCGTGGAGCATGCCTGCAATCTCAGCACTTGGGAGGCTGAGGCAGGATGACGGTGGAAAGTTTCAGAACAGGTTGTAATATATAATAAGCATCATCACGTCAGCCAGAGCCATACAGTAAAGACCTTGCTTTAAAAACAGGGAGAGAGCCGGGCGATGGTGGCGCACGCCTTTAATCCCAGCACTCGGGAGGCAGAGGCAGGCGTGAGTTCGAGACCAGCCTGGTCTACAAGAGCTAGTTCCAGGACAGGCTCCAAAGCCACAGAGAAACCCTGTCTCGAAAAACCAAAAAAAAAAAAAAACAGGGAGAGAGTTACTGGCCGTGTTTAGCCACTTTCTCTCATGAATATAGAGTGGCATTTCCTGGAGGGCACACAACCTATAATAGTTAAATGTGGCTAAATGCATCCATGTTTAAGCTCTATATTAACTGTGAGGATTTTCTCACTAAATTTTTTTGTTTTAGAATATAATTATCTTTTTTTAAATTTTAGAATGTTTTTAACACTTAATAGTGTTTAAATTATTTTAAAATAATTAGTAAATATTTACAATTTATCCATCTAAAATATCTAGTACAGTAAGCATCAATAGGTATATTCTAGACAAACAAAGCCACCCTAAGGTTCTCTGAGTTAAAGTCAGCAATACTAAGACCAGAAAGTTGACCACTGACTGCCCTCCTGTCGTCTAAGTCAGAGCTAGGGCAGGGGTTGTAGTGTATACGGCCAAGCGCCTGTGGCTTCTGCTCTTTCTATACTTAACCTACCGACTTCTCAGAATTGTACCCTGCCTGCAAACAGAGACTCTGCCCTTTCTATTTCACTAGACAGGTATATGGGACTGACGGGGCTCCAAGAGGCAGCCTCCCTAGGAGACTCATGCCAGTGAGCCCAGAAATTATATTCACACACTGGCTGTACCCTCCTGGAAGACCCGGCCACACGCACATCAGGGTGAAGTAGATGGGCACTTCTAGTCAGAGGATCTTACCAAAGGCCTCCTCCTGCAGCCAGAGCCGCCATCTCCACTTGACACCACTGGGTGGTGGGCATGTAGAAGGCTCGGCTGGCTCTGTGGGTTAGTGACGGTGTAATCTACAGCGGCATTCTCAGACTATAATACGAAAGCCTCCCTTCAGGACCCAGCCTTGGACCCCATGGGGAGGTGAGGCTGTCGGGGCTATGGTTCTGTCACAGCCACAGTAGGCCACTCTTTCTGTACTTGTCCTTCTTGGGCCTGCCTCAGGTCTCAAGCTCAGGTGGCCCATGAGGCTACTGTGGCAGTGTATCACACTGCCGCAGCAGGAAAAGAGCCCTTCATGGAGAGCTCACACCTCAGCTGTGCACACTGCCAGCCCGAGAGGCTGAGGTCTGGAGCCATGGGACACGGCTACTTCTCAGGCTCCAGGTTTAGTACACGCTGTTAGAAGGCACTGAGCACCGGTTACCTCCCAGGAGGGCCCTTAGACCCTCATCTCCACAGGTGACCCTCTGACCTGCGGAAAGTGGCTATGATAATCGTGGCCTGTCCTACTTGAGAAGGGTTACAAGAGACTCAGTGGTAACAAAGGGTAGGAAAGCACCCTGTGAACTGCTGGTGACATGAAAGCCACAAGGGGCCTGGTAAACACAGAGTGCACAGGGGACAACCCACTCTACGGAGGGATGTCTCCACATGGCTCCATCCCGAGCACTGGACACACAAGAACCGCCCGCCCCCTGCACGCACACACCCATGACCCTTAAGTCAGTTTCCTGGTGGTAGGAAAGGTCAAAGGAGCAGCTAGCTATCCTCTTCAGTGATAGGTCCCAAAGGTCAATAAAATAATCCTGCAGTGAGGACTTGGAAAGAACTGAGGATGGTGGGGAGGGGCACCTTGCCAAGCAAACCTGTCTCACCACATCCCGTCTAGGTAAGCAGGGCTGGAGACAGACGCTGGGAACTGTAGCTCCTGGGGAACAGCCAGAAGCTGGGTACAGGCTCCCTGCAAACGGGGAAGTGGCGGGAAGCAGGACAGAGACGGCACCATAAACCCAGCAGCAAACTGCCCGTTTGCTTAAGGCAGCTACTCTGTAAGCTGAGAAAAGCTGGTGATGAAGTTAATTTAACTGAGGTCAGAGAACTAATTAGGGTGGATCTAGATAGGACAGGATGAGATAAAGCTGGCCATGTGGGCAGGGTGCCTTGACCGAGAGTACGCATCTGACCACGTGGGCAGGGTCAAGGGTTCTAAGCCCAGGGTCCAGCATAGCATGGCTTTCATAGTCTAGGAAGAAGATGAATAGACAACAGCACAGGCTGCGAGAGGACAGAGTTTCTAGAGAGAGCCCGGAGGCAGGGAGAACAGTGGTATCCCTGATTAAGACAGAGGCAGCGGAAAGAGAAGAGGGGACCAATTTGAGAGCCTTGTGGTGATACAAGGAGAGGATGTGATTCCTCACCGGATGGAGTGTTGGGTCTTTCAGTCTGCCACTCATGGAGATGGGTCAATGGGAGCAGGGCATGGCTGTTTATAAAGGAAGTCATTGTTCGTCCAAGATGGGGGACATCCGGAAGGCACTGAATGTGGGCCCTGGAGCACACAGGACGTTTGGGCTGCGTTGACCAGTAGGGGTACAAATAAGGAGGTAGTGACTGAGGAACCAGGAGCAATGGGTTCGCCTGCCAGGGAACAGACTGTGTCAGTAAGGATGAGACTGGCAGGTCTCTCATCTGGAGGAACCAGCACTTCATACAAGGCTAACAGGGCAGCTAGAGGCAAGTCAAGGTGGTAAATTCCAAGGGAAGGCTGTTGGCCACTGTGAGGACAAAGAGGAAGAGGCCTGAGCAGCATCCAGTGGAGTGATGGGCAGGGGAGGGGTGGCATGGGGTCTGGCACACAGTAAGCACTACATAAATACTTGATGAACAAATGCTGTAGACACCGGGCCTTCCCAGAACTGCTGCCTGCCACAGACAGTCAATGCCATTCGGGGAGGAGTCATCCTGTAGGGAGGACCGTCTGGCAGCATGGGGAACCTGCCTGGGGCACCCAGGAGCAAATTCAGGGGAGACAGCCATGCCGGCCACTGTGCTGTGCTGGGCAGCAGCCACAAATGCTGCCGGACCATTTCCTGCCTTGATTATGGCTGTTTTAATTAACTGCACTACAGCTGCCTCCATCTTGTTGAGTTTTAATTAAATTAAATGAGCTAACACTTCGTGGGCTGTCTCAGGCGGCCGTGGCTAGGGCCGGAACCCTGCCCTGCTGGGGGGCTCATCACTCCCTTTTCTCCCTGGCACCAAGACGGTGTGGGCCTGATGGAAGATGATGGGGGGGGCTGAGAGTGGTAGGCACCCCTGAAGCCAGCAGAGACCCCAAAGAGGCAGTCACATCCTTCATGATGTTGACATCACAACTGATGGGCAGCAGGAGCTCAAACCAAAGCTAGGCTTCCCAACAACCAGCAGGCCTTCTGGAGCAGAGTCTGAGGGTCTATCCTGAGTTGCTAGCGAATGTAGAATTCAGCCCAGCTGACTCTGATCCTCCTTTCCCACCCTCTCTATACCCACAAAATCAGAATCAATTTTCTTGGCAGGAGCCTCACAGGCAGATCGATCAACGGGGCGACACCTCCCTCCTGGTCACAGTGGCATCCTTGTTCCCAGGGCTCCAAGGTGGCTCAACTGAGACATCCATAGGAGACAGGTGGCTCTGGTGGCCAAAAGACAGAGGCAAATCCCCCTAGTTTCAGGCTCTTAAGGTTCATTTGATGCCTGATGAATCAAGCATCACTAGCTCCTTCCCCAGAAAACCTTGCTGCCTAGAAAAACACAGACATAGGCTGGGCTATAGGAAAAGCAGAAGACGAAAATCCAGGGGCGCCCTCCTCAGGCCTGTCATGCTTGGAGGAGCAAAACTGGCCCTGGCATCTAACAATCCCGGAATGATCAGGACAGCACTTGCCACTGCATCCTCTTCCCAAGGCAAGATCTGGTCCATGACATTGAGGACACTACTCAGTCTGCCTTGGAAAGTTCACGCCCCATCCCCATGAATTCCCCATGGTACTCATGGCTCCTAAACCCTGCCCTCAGCTCACCTGAGCGTAGCTGCTTGATGCGGCCGTTGCTTAAAGTAGGGTCCACAGGAAGGAAGTCTTTGAACCAGGAGATCTCAGGGTCTGGATTCCCACCAGCTGCACACAGCATGGTGGCCGTACGAGCCTTCTCCACCACCTTCAGCTGAGGTCCCATGTCGATGGTTGGAAACCCGGCCGGCAGCTGGTCCTCTGCAGACAAAGGGTGACATGTGCATTAGGACTGGCCCTGTTGCCCCTGAAGGCCTCCCTGTAGCTGCTTCTGACTTTCAGGTTAGTTGGGACCCACAATACCCTTCTCTTTTCTACCCCTGACTTCTAAGCATGAGCCCTACCCCAAAAGAGGAGTCAAGAGACCTAAGTCCTTTTGGCAAGGCAGGGGCTGCAGGAGGCCCGCACTATCACATCCCTGCTGAGGAGTTTCCAAGTCTGGGAAGCACAGACTGAAGACGTCAGCACTTATCTCTCTAGGTCCTGGGAAGAACAGAGATCAATGCTCTGCTGGCTGCAGCACAGAGTGCTATATGGACACTGGGCGGGGGCGGCAGGGGCGGCAGGGGCGATATAGCTCCCAAAGCACTAATAGCCACAACCCCACTAGAGGCTCTGAGCTCGTCCAGCCTCCACTTCCTTGTCAGCACACGTGAGTGATATCCCTGCTTGGCCTGCAACCCTTCAGATCTACCATGTGGCAGAGCCCCAGGTCACTGACCCTGGCACCTGGCCTCTTGATGACCTAACTCTAGAGTCTTGCCTTTGACCATTCTCTGCTGCAGCCTTAACCCTTGCCCTTCTTTCTCACTCAAACCTGACCCTGACAACCATGACCAGGCCCTAAGGACAATGTGAGTATGTGCTGGCTGAGACGGCCAAAATAAAACAAACAAACAGCCCCGGGTTTTCCTCTCCACTTTTCCTGGAGCTGGTGACTCCCAGAGGAATCACTTGCACAAGGCCCATTCTTGCCTCACACAGGTTCCTAAAGCAGCCCTCACGGACTGAGGCAAAGCTACCCAATCTCCATCTCTCAGAAGCATCAAGAACTGGGAAGCCAGGCGCTGGACCAGTGTAGACCATGGGGAACTCCCGTCTCCACCACCACCTACCACCTTTAGGGCCTGTATGTTACTCTCTGTTTTCCATCTGTCTACTGGGGTTAGGTAGACAGTATAAAGTATAAAGATACTTTAAAGACTTCATCAGGGCACTGGGGAGTACCTGATACAGGACCTGCACCCAGAACCACCCATACAGAACAGGTGGTTCAGGTACTGAAACTATAGCCTGGGGCCCCTTTCATTCTAGACTGGTAAGAAGTCCTTCCCACTGGAACACAACCATCGAGTGTTCTCTAGAACTCAGCAAACACCCTCTCCTCTCCCAGGCTTGGTTCTAGGCATTCTCAATGAGGGCTCTGGGAATGTCTGCCCTTTGTCTACCTTTTGCAAAAAAACCTTGGGCCTTGCAGTGGGGAAAAGCAGCACAACTCTGCACTTCCCTCTCGCATGCCCAGCACAGCGTTACTGTGTGAGAACATTTGTTGAGGCCAGGCTCCCATGCTACAGAGACTCAGTCTCAAAAGGGAGAAAAGAGCAGGTGGCAACACCAGCTTTCCCCGCCCACTCTGGAGACCTAAGGGGGCCAATCAGGGGCAGACATGAGAGGAAGCTGGAGGAACCACAGCAGGCAGAGGAACCTCATTAAAGTTGCAACTTCTAGCCAGAATGTGGTGACGCATGCCTTTAATCCCAGCATTCGGGAGGTAGAGGCAGGCAGATCTCTCAAGGCCAGCCTGATCTACAAAGTGAGTTCCAGGATAGCCAGAATTGTTACACAGAGAAACCCTGTCCTGAAAAAACAAAACAAAAACAACAAAATGTTGCAACTTTTAGGGATATCCCAGAAGAGTGTCTGGCTGGGGCATAGGAGAACTCTCAGTATGGCCCCTGACTTCCCTGGAACTGGCTATACACACCCCTGCTCACAGTCCTGTAAGTTCTGGATGTAAACACTTGGTCTCCTTGGCTATAACTACGATCCTACAGTGCCCTGACTCTCCACTCTGATTCTTGAAAAGGATTATATTAAACATAGGCAAGAGAACAGAGAGAGCTGCGTGTGTGCAGCTTCTTTGGCCTGCTATCAATTGGAAGATTGCAAGCAAGATTGATAGCAAGACCTGAGGCCTAGGGGCACCCTCCCCACCCCTTCCAACAGTTGGGGATGCTCAAGACTGCTAGAGCTACTCACTGACCAGGGCACCAAACTTGCTCTTCCCAGATTTTATGCCTACCTGTTTGAGCGAATGGAGTGCAGGGTAAGGGGTGACTAGGTCCTGACAGAGCCATAGCCCAGGAGCTACCTAGCCTCTGTCGCCTACTGCCAGGAGGTAAGGACCAAGGATGAAAGCAGTACAAATGCTTGCAGCCCCATGTCCCAGGAATCTACTCTGAATTCTTGACACAGGGAAGGTCTTTGGGACCTATGCCAAATTAAGGACAATTAATTTTCCTCCCTCAATTATCACGCCCTCAAATGGCTTGTCCTTGGCTCAGATCATCCCTCAGGCACCACTGCCAAAGCCTAAAACCAGTGAGTGTAAAGAGCTGAATAGCAGGACCCAAACGCCAGTCCCGTGTGCCAACTAGGCTCCCAGGCGGTAATGGAAAGGCTGCTCCCCCCACTCCCGCCCGGGAGTGTATGTGAGTCTCTCAGGAGGACTCCAGCCCCTTAGGACTGACCAGATGCTATTTCACCTTCCTCTTCCAACTGGGAGCCTTAAGCATATTCACACCAGTTAAGGACAATAGATATTTCCCAGATGCCTGTTGAGCGCGACTGGCACACTTGCCACTGTCACCCCCCAGTGCCACCAGAGCCGTGTCTAGAGGAGTGTGAACCGCTCAGGTTAATGACCAAGGCAGATTTCTCAAGAGGATGTCACTGTCACTTCCAACCCATCAACAACTGAGAAAACTGAGGCTTCTGGACACCAGGGATAAAAGGTTCCAAGCATGAAGCTTTCACTCTGTTGCAGTTACTCTCTAAAAGCTTTACAAAATGACAATCTTTACCAAAACCCTATGAGGCATATGAGCAAAAGGGGACTTGGCAGAAATCTAGAAACCCGCCCAAGGTCACTCAGTTAAACTGGAGGTGGGGCTTGGAGGAAAGCTCTGGTGAGACCCCAGTGCTTTAGATGCAAGCACAAAAAGGTGGGCAGGGCAGGGCAGGGCAGGGCAGGGGAAGGGAGGGGCATCCCTGAGGGAACCACGCCCTTTCCCATTTCTACACCTTCAACTGACTTCCGGCTTCACTGCAGGACCCCCCCCCCCATGCACACACGCCCCTGCGTTTTCAGGTGCTACGAAGATAAGTCCACTGCTCCCCACATGTGAACACCCCTGCATGCACCCACGTTCCAAAGGCGGGATGCACGGGTCACGCTATAGACCCTCCAAACGTGTCCTGCCAGTACAGGGGCTGCTGGCGCGGGAGGGCCCCTCCCCCCCTCCAGGCCACCCGGTAACCACGGCGACGGTGGAGAGGCGGGTGCCATGGTGGAAGGGCTGCGCGCGCTTGTGTCCGAGCGGGCGCGCGCCTCCGTGTCCAAGTCCTACTGGGCGCCGCCCTTCCCGCCCCCGCCTGGGCGGAGCAGCCGCGCCTCCACCCTGGACCCTGCTGGGGCGGGGGGGGGGGGGGGGGGGAGGAGCGGACGTTCCCCCCCTTAGGCATTCCTGCTCCACCGACGCAGCGCACCCAGCTCCCACCTGCCAGGGTCAGCACAGTGCAAGAGGTTGTAAGTTGCCTCTCTATATATAGTCCGCAGTGTCAAGCCAGACCCTCCACTGCACCTAGGGTCCCCAAAGCAGAAAGAGAAGCCCACTGAGGCTTCGCAGGACTTTGAAAAGGTACCAACCCGGTAGCTTAAGCCTGGACAGTCTCCACACATAAGTAGCAGGATCAATCGAAAGTCTGCCCCTCCCGAACAGATCTGTGCACTTACAGTGAGCATTCAAGTATTCATGAATGGCTCCTGCACCCAACTGCGCTACCCTTTAAATACTGTACTTGGGAGACCTAAGCCCTTCCCTGGAGAGGTCCTGGTTGTCTCAGAGATGAGAGGGCATGTGGCAGGGCGTGTCTAAGGATGGGGGAGCAGGGAGCGGGCTTTAGGTCCCTCAGCAGAAGAACTAATCAGTGTGACTCCACCTCTCACCTGCTATCTTGGTGACTTCCTGGAGGAAGGAGGATCAAGAATGTGCACAGAAGGCAGAAAGCTTCCCTTGCGCACTGCCTGAGTAAAGACTCTAAGGAGGATGGAGGGACGATAAATAGCAAGGTGAGTCTGCGGGTATGTACTGGAGTTCTGAGAGATGAGGACAGGGGAGGGGTGGGTGGGGAAGTTTAGACCAACAAGCGGCAATGACTGGGGGAGGAGGGAGGCTGCTGAAGGGCCCTAGAGAGCACACATAGGTCTCTTTGTCCAGCTCAGCCTGGGATGCCTGGGGCGGAGTCTGGGCCAGAGGCTGGGGGCTGCACCAGGGAAACTAACAGATGGAGATGCTTTAGAGGGGAGGGGGTGAAGTTAGGGGCAAGCACCAGCACCGTCTGTCAGTGAGACCTCTTCACCCGTGTTTACCCAGCTTCATGGCATCTCTGAATACGGGCACACATGCGCATGCACATACCCAGGCTCCCTGGGGTGGTACCGTCTGTGCGGCTGACCCCTCCTCTATGCACGGGCATATCACCCTGTCCCTGAACACGCAGACACCTTAGAAACATGCACAGCCAGGGACCTAGAGAACTACATGGAGAAAGAGACAGATGCAAAAATAGAAGCCTCCATGTGCATGTGGAGGGGCATCCGCAGTAACAAGCACCTGTGGAAACAGACTCCTGCAAGCAGATCCAGAGGCGGTATGCGCAGAGATATGGTACACAATGTGAAGAGATGCAACGTCAGAGAGACACATATGCTAAGATGCATGCACCTGGGGACACAGGCAAAGACCAAAACCATGCAGGAACCTCTCTGTAGGTGGCCAGACCCCACCCTGCCATTCAGGCACTCCAAGGAAGCCCAAGGCCACCTCAGTCCTGTCTCAAGGAAGCTCCATCTTTGGCGAAGACAGGGTCAAGACAGCAAGCCCTCCCAAACCTGTAAGCTCTCATTCTCAGGGCCTAGCCACACCCCACCCCCAAGTTCCCAGGCAGTGAGGGGGGCCTGAGGGGCCTCGGGGCCCATCTCCCTTCGCAGCTTTCAGTCTCGACTTTCAGCTGTTTTTCCAAGAGAAAACTCCCACCTCTTCTAGCACTCAGATTTCATCAAACTTGGCGTCTTAAAAGCCTGTTTTGTTTTTGAGTCTGAGCTGTTTGGGGCCTGTCGGCAGCCAGGCCTCCTTCTCTCAGTAATCCCCCCTCCCCTGGGCTTCCCTGGCACTCCACATCGTCCTACTCAACCTGGCAGGTGAGGCCTCCCCACCGTGCATACTCAGTAAACCCAGGGGCCATTGCCTGGTCCCCACATTTTAGTTCCTGGCTCTGGGTATGCTGGGCACTCCCTCTCCTGGTGTTCCTCTACCCCAGTTCTGCTCCATGAATATTCTTTTTAACCATTTACCTCTCCAGGTTCAAGCCTTGCTCCCAGTCACTTCAGACCACTGACAGCCTCCCACTCGGTCTTCAGCCCCCTGCAGCCCTGCTGCCACCCCGCCCCTTCTCGAGGGCGCTAGCCAAGGTCAGCGGCAACTCCAGAGCTAAATCCAAAGGACACTCACTGCCCAATGCTTATCTCACTTGGCTTCTCCTCCTTCACACTCCTTCATCAACTTCCATTGCCTCCCTTATTCCTGGCTCCCCTCTTATCTCCCAAGGAAGGTCCTCCCAACAGCTAAAGTCAGTTCCTGGAGATTCTTCTGCCTTGGCTTCTTGGCTTTATGATGATTCCATCTCCAGCTGCCCCTCAAGGGGGCCAGGCAAGGCCATACCAGGCCTTCTCGACATCTTTCCCTGGATGTCCACACACAACCGACTTGGCAATTTTCAACTCACCCTCTCAGACCTGGGCCTACTCTTAGAAAGTGGTCCCACCATCTACCCAGGCCTGGAACCAGGAACCCAGAGCTACCTGGGCTCTCAGAGCAAGGCAGCTGAGCAGAATGCCACCTAGCATGCTCTTGATCTCTCTCCCTTTCTCCTCTCCACAACAAGGTTCAGGGCAAAGCTCACTCTTGCCTAGACTGACCACATCTTCCCCCGACTGCTGGGATGCACTTCCACCCCATTTTGCACCAAGGACTTCTATGAATCTGGTGACGCTGTTGCCCTTAAGCCTTTCCTTCCCTGGGCAGCCGGGGTGAGGACACCTTATCAAGGATGGAGACTATACATCCAGGGTCACAAGCCAGGGGCAAAGAACAGTAAGCACAAAACAGGCCTGAGAGCCACCTGTGACCACAGCGATTGAGAACTAGCTTAGGCATAGGGGAAGCTCTATGTATACCATTAGCAGAGATAACCCCATACCACAGGAGAATTCATTTAAAAAAGTTCACCGGGGTCCTTGAAGACTACCAGAACTGGAAAAGACGAGAGGATTCCAGGGACCAAGAAACCCAGGGCCTGACCTTCCAGAGCGCGTACTTCTGCTCCATTCCAACAGTGCCTTCCTGCCATCTCAAAATGGGGCCCAAACCTCCAAAGTTCAGCTACAGCACTTCACATCTGCATGGCCCTGAAATCTACATGGTCACAGGAAATGGAGGTCAGGTCCCAAAGGTTGCTGGGCCAGCAGCAGGCAGTGCCATTGCTGCCAGGAAGGAACAAGGCTATCTGGGGTTCCAGATTTGGGACTTCCTATGGTAGCCCTTTACCCTAATCTTTCTACCATGAGTGAAGGGAACAGAAAGGTTTAGGGCAGGGAAAGATGGGTCCCCAGGAAAGCATATTTTCATCCGGCCCAGGCAGGACACCAAGGGACAGGTCATAGTTTGCTCATCACACTGTGTGTGTGTGCGTGTGTCTTAAGAAGCTATTTGTCACCCCACAGCCTCAGAGTCTACCGCGGTAAGAACAAGTACATAAGCCAAGATCCAGTGTTACACCGAGACACCCTTGACCCTGGCCTCGCCAGGTGGGCAATGTTAGACACTCTAGCTGGACCCCTGGGCCACAGCTCTGCCCACTTAGCAGACACAGGGGCCAGAGGGAAGCAGGTAGAAGGCCAAGAGGGCCAGGTGGGAAGTGGGGAAGAAAGGAGAGGTCCTAAAGCCTCCGAAAGTCAGGTTTAGTCGGGACTCATCCAGTGTGCCTTCCTCTTGGCTTGGTTATAGGAACTGCCAAGGTACCACTGCAGCAGATGCCAATAATACTTTAGATCACCATGCTGCCCAGCATCCATCCCTGCCCGACAGATGTAAGCAGAGACTTGGTGGCATCCCAGATACGACACATCTGAATATGACACCCCTGACTTCCTACCAGCACCAGACTGACCCTACACACCCAGCTCAGGCCGCCAACTCTCTTGCTATTCACAAAGCTAAGGTATAATACCACATGCTGTAAACCTTGTGTCTCACACACACACACACACACACATTCTATACCACCACCTGCCATATGTATCCCACAATCCAGATACTGCCTGCTGTGCACATGTACGTGTGTACACATCCTGATGCACACGTAGCCCATAAAGTACACACCACCTGCTTACACACGCCCCTCCCCCACTGCCTGAGTCACACACATGCACAGATCCCGCTACACAACTCCTTTGGTATGAGGCCCACTCCTCATACAAAGTGTTGTGTATACACAACACTTCACACACATGCTCACACCACTGTAAGCACACCATCTCTTTTGTCCACAAAAAGACAAACACTAAGTCCCTGAGCCTGGCCCCCAGGACAAGTCAGTAACAGTCTAATCAGCTCATAGCCTGATGATTCCCCATCTTCCTCTGGGCATTCTGTGTCCTTTCCAGAACCTACCCAGTTACTAAGGCTCCATCTACACCTTTGGCTATTCAGCCTCCCCCTAGGGTGTTCCCCAACCATGGTTCTGCCTGGCCTGGACTCTGCAACCCCTTGGGGACTCTATGACCTCCAAACTGAGCTCAACATCCTTACTATCCCCCCACCACCACCTTTGAAGGGAAAGCCCAGAATCAAGGCCTGACTCCCCTCCCCCACCCCTCGTGAGGGAAAATGTCAGATTCCCTGTCTCAGTGGCAGCGGGCGGGTTGGAGGGGGAATGATTCAGCCACCGCCTCAAGAGTGCGGAGCGAGAAGAGCTTTTCCTGCCATTACCCGGCGAGGGAGAGGCTGGCGCGCTAATGGCTTCAATTACCACTCAGACAGGAACGCTGGGCGGCAGGCCCTGGTACTCGTCACAGCCTAGGACAGGACAGGCCCACCCCCAGCCACCTTGTGCTGGACACCCCACCTTATAGACAGGGACACTGGCACATGGACTGACCATCCCAGGACAGTGGGCTAAGGCTCACACAGTTACCAGTAGCGGAGCAGTCACAAGGGATTTGGCATGGCAGTGTCCCCAGAGGCTGAAATGGGAGAAGCATGAGCTGGACTGGGGGTGGAATGAGGCAAGGGCCGAGGGCTCCCAAAGGAAGTATGATGCTGGGGTTCCCTTTTTAACATACATTGATCCTGTACCTGGACCAGGCTCCCGAGGCGTTCTCCAGTCACTCTGAAAGCACCTATCTCAATGCTTACACCCTTGTGTGTCTGGAGGTGCACACATTGTGTGAGACATGGGTAAAGGGTTCAAGCATTATTTCCCAGCCCTCAAACCAAGTTCGTGTCCTCACTACTAAGCCTCTGTGGTGGTCTCACAAGAATGGCCATGGTTCTTCCCTGGTGCCACCCCAGCACTCCAAAAAAAAAAAAAAAAAGTCATCTTTTCACCTATTTTCTACAAGTACCCCAGCTTTCCTAGAACCCTAGGAAGGAAGAATGTGGAGGAAATGGGGCAGGGTTGGTCTAGGATGCCTCTCTGAGGTCCCAGCCCCTGACATTCCTTTTTGCCAAGCCTTAAGCTGGTCAAGGTTACAAAGACCCATAGGTCAGCATTTTGTCTTGCTGGTGCTGTGTTTCAGGAGCAGGAGGGGCTCACGAGACCCACAATTCCAACCGTTCTATTGTAGTAGAGACTTGTCCCACACTCCAGACACCTTCCAGTTCCCAGAGGCTTATAAATACACATTCTCAAGCCCAAGACTGGGGATAAAAGCACGTGTCTAGTACTGGGTTCCATTCCCAACACCACATAATAGTGAATAACCCCTAATCCATGAAAAGAAACTCTTGACTAGGAAGGCCGTTCCTAATGGCAACCCTCTGCAAGTGGGAGTCCTCTTCCCCAGGCCTTAGATCCTAAGGCATGAAGTTGCCAGGGCAGTGGGGATGTCTAGGAGGAGTTAGCTTTCCATCCTCACAAGGAGACTGTTCCCCAGCCGGAGAGCCCCAGAAGATGCCGCAGGGGCCGCAGTTCCAGTCCCCCAGACCTCCACTCAGATGCCAGGCAGGGCACATGGCTCTCTGCAGGGGCAGATGCCAACAGGTTCACGTTTAGGACAGAAATACTTTTCCTGGGTCACAAAATTGGAGAAATGGAGGTCAGAAATGTCAGGAAGGAACCTTAGAACCAATGATTTCATCCCAGCGCTGGCTGTCTGGGTTCTCACTCCCCAGATGGAACGGACAGTTGGGCTAACACAACCCAGATGACACCAAGTGGCAGCAGCTCAAGTGTCTAAGCTTTAGAATGTAGAACTTCCAGGTCCACTCACACTGAAACCCTGGGACGCACTTTACATTGTAATTAAAGCACCACACTAGCTTGGACTTGCATCTTGGCTCCAAGACGGAACAAACGAGGCTCAGAGGCACAGTTACCAGTCCAGGGTCCCTGTCTTAACCATTGTCATCTACAGGGGAGGGTCTAACACAGCTCTGTGAGAACCCACTGACGCACACGAGACACACAGATGCGTGTGTGAAGGGATAAAGTCAAAGTGTAAAAATGGCCAATGTGAAAAGATGTTCAACCGCTCTTGTAATCAAAGAAATGCAAATTAAATTGAGATGCCATTTTTTTGCCTATTAACTTGGCAAAGATTTTTTTTAATGGTAATTTCCACTGCTGGTGGAGATGTGCAGGGAAGAGGCCCTCTTCTGCGCTCTCTGCTAATATAAACTGATATAATCTTCTAGAAATATCAAAAGCTTAAAAATGCATGTGCCCTTTGACTTTAGCAATTCCTCCATGAACTTAGAATACAGAATGATCGGCTAAGCGACACTATCTTTAAGGACATGGATGGCACTCTGTTTACAAAGGCTGAAAGCTGGGAACATATACACCCAACAAAAAGGGAACAGCTAAATAAATTAGGGTGCTTCCATGTGACAGCTTACCCACAGCCACTAAAAATAATGAGGCAGAAGAATATTTAATGGCAAGGAAAATGTTCACAGTATGGTTTTTGAAGCAATGGCTGGGGAGATGACTCAGTAAAGCACCTCCTGAGCAAGCACGAAGACTTGAGTTCAGTTTCCCTGCACCTGAGTGAGAGGCTGGGCATGGCGGTTGAGTGCCTGGAACCCCGGGGCTAGGAAAGGCAGGTAGAGATAGGTGGATTCCTAGAGCTCCCCAGGGAGCTAGGCTAGCCCAAAAGCGAGTGAGTTTGTCTGAAAAGCCGAGTTTGTCCTCTAACATGGGAAAAATCAAAACAAAATCCAAAGTCATGGAACAAATATATGTACACACATATACAAATCATACACTCCAAAAATGGGCTACCAAGGACTAGCCAATAGCAGTAGAGGTAGGACGGCAAGAGATCATTACTTCTCCCTATGCTTCATCCTATATGCAGTTTTTTAGCAGTGAACAGATAATGGTATTGCATTTAAAAAGAAAGCACCAATCAATGCGGTATTTTGAAGACACACGTCCAGATTCATGCAGCCACTATGGTTAGGGTTTAATCGTGTCACTTCCCACCCTATTTGTGGTTTTCTACGTCTTAAGGAAGGGTTTGCGTCTCAGCCCGATCCTCCAGGCCCACTGAATAACTCTCCTCTTCCGTGCTCTCCAGCTCTCCAACCGCCACTCGAAAAGCCTCCAATCGACCACTCAGAGTCCTGGACGCTGTTTCCCCGTACACCCTGGGCCCTAAAGGCCTAGAAGCCAAGTGTCCCCATTCCTTACAGAATTTACTGGACACTGAATGAGGGTGGCACACATAGAGATTCTGGGCTTTGTGGCAGTTCAGGGAAAGTGTGTGAGAGAATGAATGAGCGAGCCCCCAGGTGAGGAAAAGACACAAATATTCGCACACAGAGCCCAGCTCCTTGATCTGGGCACCAGGAAGACGCCGACACCAACTGCCAGGCTTCACTGCCACAGCCGCATAGCCCCAGGGCTGCACAGCTGCCGCACCTCCCCTCCAGTCTGACCCAGCTCAGCACACAGCTGGCTTCAGCGCAGGCTAGCGAGCCAGGCCTGGTCAGCACTGACTCTCACCCACCCCAGGATGGCCATCCTCAGCCCACCTGGCCACTACGCCGTGGCCCTCTCAGCACGTA
Organism: Chionomys nivalis; assembly: GCF_950005125.1. Lineage (NCBI taxonomy): Eukaryota > Metazoa > Chordata > Mammalia > Rodentia > Cricetidae > Chionomys > Chionomys nivalis. Next base: position 32,108,780 of record NC_080096.1, on the reverse strand, counting down.
CCTTCAAGCACCGAGAGCTTGGCGCTTGTGTTGATCTCGCCTAGACTGTTTGTGGCTGTGCACTCATAGATGGCTTCGTCCCGCTGCACTCGTAATGGCTGGATCCGCAGCACTGACCCCGCTCCATCGTCAAACTCAATTACCTGTTACAGGACAGATGTGGTCATACCTGTTAGACATGTGGGGATCTACTGGAGACGCTTTTCCTCACATCCCCAAAAGGCCCTTGAGGGAGATTAGGAGGAACAAGAGAATGACCACACGGAGAGCAGGCCAACTCTAAAGCCTACCCAGTCCTCCCAGCCAGCCAAGGACAAACCTCAAAGCGCTGGGAGCTGACTTTCTTCCCCTTCTTCATCCATGTGATTCGAGGCTTGGGTTCCCCTGTGGCTTGGCACACGAAGGAGGCCACCCCTCCCGACAGCCCAATCTGGTCCTCGGGGACCTTAACAAAGACAGGTTTGCCTGGAAGAGAGAGAGACACTAAATCATGGTGGCATGGTCACATCAGGCATGATCTAACGTTGCAGGTAGGAGTCCTTGGGGGCAAGGGGCGAGAAAGACTAATGAAAACAGTAATAATACCTAACTTTTATATAGTGCTTAGTAAGAGCCAGCCCCTGTTCAAAGAGCTGAACCCTTAACTCTTTGAAGCTGAGGAGGTGGGTGCTATAATTACTGTTTACAGAGAAAATCGAGGTGTAGGGAGGTCGAGGTATTTTTCCAATGTGACACAGCTGGTAGAGAACAGAGTCTAGAGTGGGGGGTCCTTGCCTCCATGTCTCCTGCTTCTGATTGAGATTCCAAGCTCCAGGAAAAACAAAAAACAAAAAATGTACTGGACAACTTTTTTCTGGGAGGAGCCCCAAACTCTCCTAAAGACTTCCCACCTACCCAAAGCCTTAGGCAGACCCTAGGACTCCTTCTTCCCCCTCACCCCACATTCCACCAGCCACAAAGGCCTGGACATTCCAGCTCCTGAGAGGCTCTGGATGGCTTCCCAGAGGGATGCTTTCCTCTAACTGCCCTTCCCACCCCTGCCCCCACTGACTTGGCAACTGCCTTCCCACAGCATGGGTAGCTCCTGAGTTCCTACTCCAGAGGAGAAAAGGAGCTCAGACAAGGCCCTGCCACACCCTGGTTTACATGCCAGGGCTGACCCACAGCCTCTTATCCCTTCAAATCCCACCATCCAGGGTCAAAAGCCCCGAGAAACTGGGCTCATTGAGACATAGCAATGCCTCGTTAATCCTGACAGGGGATCCATTTCCTATTAATCAAGCCAATGAACAGTTCCAGGAAAGTTAGTGCCTTGGGAAGGAGCCCTCCAGACTACCTGCTCGGTGCCCAGCAGCTCAGGCTCCCTGTGGAGCCCTGGCAGAAAAGCACCCACTATGCACCAGGTACTTTATCTCACTTCCTCTTTTACAATCAGTGCCTCTACTTCATAGGCTGAGAGACCAAGTCATGTGGTCTCAGTCACATAGCCAGTAAGCACTAACCAAGACACCCGACACAGTTCACAGACTACTGGGGGGCCTTGTGAAGAGTGGTGGCAGAGCCTGTCACTGTTGGCTGTACTTGTCTGACAGGACTCTCCCTCTCCACTACGGTCACCTCTCACCTCCCAACCCATCTGCACTACCACCACCTTAGAGCGCCATTTTCCCTCCATGGGACAACTTGCTGACTGAACAAGCTGATGTCCTTGCCTGTGCCACCCCACCCCACCTCCTCTTTTCTCTATTCAGAAGCCAGAAAACAGCCTCCTCCTGATCAAATCTCCTCAAAGGCTTCCCACTGCTCTTCCTTCCCCCCCGCCCCCCCAAAAAAGCCAAAGCAAACTCCTATCACAGCAGACAAAGCCCTGCCAGGTCTGACCTAACCATGCTCCTGGCTTTAGAGCCCAGAATAAGCAATGCTCCCTGCAGCCTCAGGGCCTTTGCATAAACTGCATCTTCTCCTAAGAACCTCTTAGACTACCCCTTTACACACTAAACTCTTACTTAAGTCACCTTTAAACATCATCTCCTCAGACACCCATCCCATGCCCCTACCCACCTGCCCCATTAGCTTAGTCCACGGTTTTAAGCTCTCTGCCTCCCAGTGTGCTCAGTTTCAGCATGCACATGAGGCTACAACTTTCCACCTCTTTGGTGTTTATTAGCAGCTTCCCAAACAGACCCTAACCCTGGACAGGGCAGGTCTGTCCTGTCTCCTGCACTGTCCCACTGTCTGATGCAGTTCCTGACACCCGGGGTGCAAAACGGAGAAAAAAATGGACAGAGGAAGGAATGCAGGGGTGGGGGGTGGGGTAGAGACTGGGGCCTCCCGCATACACTTTCCCTCCAGGCAAGAGAGAAACCCAGGGAAGAAGTGCCCCTCCAGGTCCTGCCTCAACGTGTCTACAGTGAAACCAGAGGAGAACCTGAAGAACCAGAAAGACTAGGAGTGTGCTGGGGTGGAGTGGGGAGGGGAGGGGCCTCCCGAGCCAAACAAAGAGCAGAGAGGCTGGGCAGGTGAGCCAGGTAGATCATGAGCAGCCAGGAGGAACAGGCCTGGAAGCTGTGTGGAGCTGGACTGTGCCCAAGGCCCGGGGCCATCAGGGAGGTGGAACTACTCCTCTCCCTAGGGAGGCTGGACAAGCACCAGGGTGCTGCCCAGGATCAGACAGGCAGTGCTGCTCCAATCCCATGCTACCCAGGGTTGGGGACCCCCTCTATTGCCAGGCCTTGCCTTGTTTCGTACCAAGGGGGCCCTCACAGAGTTCCAGAGACACTTGTCCCTTATTCCAGAGTCCTAGGTAGTCCTAGGTCTTCTTGTTCCTCAGGAGATGTTCTGGGAGCACAATCCTTGTCTCTACACCGTATCCCCAAATTTGCTCCTGCTTGCCTCTCTAAATTCAGCTTTTTCCCTTTTCTTTATTTTTTTTTTTAATTTTTAATTTTTTGGTTTTTCGAGACAGGGTTTCTCTGTAACCGTAGAGTTTGTCCTGGAACTAGCTCTTGTAGACCAGGCTGGCCTCGAACTCACAGAGATCCACCTGCCTCTGCCTCCCAAGTGCTGGGATTAAAGGCGTGCGCCACCACCGCTCGGCAAGCTTTTTCCTTTTTTAACAAGTATCTTGTATTCACTTGCCAGGTCAGGCACTACACAGAGACTTTAGCTTGGGCCCTGGTGCACTTACCCACCATCCAGGCCGGCCTCTGAGTGCGCCTTGCACTCCTCATCAGCCCCTCTTCCAGAGAGTGGAAGCCTGGCCTACCTCACATCGTCAGCTGGGGTGCCAGGCAGGCAAAACCTGTGACCACTCTGCCCTGGGCCTGATCAACTGGGGTTGAGTATAAACAGAACATTTCTTTTGTTCTGCAAAAAAAAAAAAAAAAAATGCAAATTTTATTTGTGCGTGCGTGTGAATGCGTGTACATGTGCTCCACGGTGCACACTGGGGAGTCAGTTCTCTCCTCCATCAAGCGGACTCCAGAGACTCAAATGAACTCTGGCCCGGTGCTGAGGGCCTTTACTCGCTGAGCCATTGTGTTGGTCTGTGATGAGAACTTCTAAGTCCAGAAAGCAGGGTACCTCTGAACATGCTAGGGCGAGCTTTGTCGCAGTCACGTCCTGTGTCGCCCAGCCCTGTGGGCAGTTACTCACAGAGGGATATCCTGGGACAGTCTTTACATGTCAACACCTGACCCTGTAGATGAGAGAAAGTGACCAAAGGAAGGGATTGTCTCGGACTAGGGGAGCACACCCCTTAGAGAGGCTGCAGGCATGCAACTCCAGGGACAGCTAAACTGGTCCACCTCCAAGGCTCCTCCACAGGGAGACTGATTGCTATTTTGTGCCTCCCCTGAGGGGCGCATGTACACAGGCTCATAAACAGCACTGCACACGGAAGGAAGGAGAAGCACACATAGCGGTGAAGGGCCGCGAGGGCAGGGGAGTTGTCGGAGAGGTGGTTTCCCAGGCCCTGAGTGGCCAGCGAGCTGGGGACCCATTAATGAGCTCCTGTGACTGCTCCTGGCAACCTTCCCCAGCCCAGTCCACTCAAGGGCAATCCTAGTGCCAGGAGGCACTCAACAGGGGCAGCACTTAATAGGTGCCAGGTGCCTGGCCCACGTGACCTCAGTTAACCTTTACAGGTAGGAGTGATTACTCCTGTTGTGCAATAGGAAAACAGGCTTAGAGAAAGCACTTGTGCCGGAAGCTCCAGAGGGCAGGGTTTAGACAGGCCACCCATAAGCACAAGGGGGAGGGCCCTGCCATGTACCAACATCAGGGGCTCTGGAGGAGGGGAAACGCTTAGTCTTCAGGCTCCGGCTAACCTGTACCTGCATCTGATGCACACCACCCATCCCTTGAGGCGCCTGTGAACTCCAGTGGCTTGCAAATAACGTGGCCATGACCAGGACCCCACTTGCACCTGATCTTGGGGTCCTGCGGCTCTCCCGTGCTATCTATCTGAAGATCTCACTCTGGCTTTCTCCTACGCTCAGAAGCCTAGGGACTCTTTCTCCCTGCCAGTCTCATTTCTTCGTTGGGCAATACTCTATGTTAGCAAATGCCCACTCAATGTAAGGGGCTCTCTATTCCAGGAACCCTCCCGAGATATTCAGGCCACTGCCTGTGCCAGTGCTGCCCAACCCGCTCCTGCTCTTCTGTCAAGCTCTCAGACCTGTGCCCAGCTCGGTGGGTTCTGTCCTGTGACAGGTCTGAGTGGATCCTTTCTCTCCAAGCACCTAACACACACAAAACCAGCAGAAACCTCTGCCTGAGGGCTGGACCAAGACCACCTCTATCCCCATATCCACACCCCCCCCATCAAGAAGACACAAAACCCTGGGCTGGGGAGACACTGGGTGAGGTTCCAGAAGTGCGCATCCATGTAAACAAGCATGCCTTAGTACCCAGATTTCCACTAGAGCTGACCAGGCATTGACGCTAGGCCTCCAGGCTAACTCTTGGCAGCTGCTTCTCTACCCTGCTTCTCTCCACTCCCCTCTGAGGCCAGGGCCCCCATTCATTTGTCTCGTTAAGAGGCCTATAGAAACACATTTGTCCGCTCTGCGCTTCACTGCTCTGGTCGTCAATTCTCTGGGGGCGGCCGCCCTGCCTTCTGCAGCAGTCCTGTCCGTGTCTGGCTGCTTGGCCCTAGTGAGAAGTTTTGGAAGTTCAATCCAGGCCTGGCCATGGTGGGGAGAGATTCAAAAGTGAGTGTCATTTAACGGCAGGCTGGGAGAGCAGACTCTGACCCGAGGCTGACTCATCACAGCTCCTAGCTGATGTCTGGCCCACGGCCCTTGGCCTGGCACAGCACCTGGAGGTCCACCCTTGGCAGAGGCTTCTTCACCTGGTTCCCACCTCCAAGCACCTGCTTGGTCTCTGTAACTGAATTACTAAGGAACCAGCAGGAAGGTTCCTGGAAATCCGCCCCTAAGGCAGCTCCACCTCACTCCTCCCCAGTCCTACAGAGGTCAGGCCTGTTCTAACCCTTTTTTTTCTTATTCCCCCACCCCTCCAGACCCTGAACTGAAATGTCTAAACTCCCAAGACTCCCAGCCTGCCAGGGCAGACAGACCTAGGGCAAAATGCCACACAACAGCACACTATGAGGAGTGTAGAGGACCAGAGCGTGACCCACTCTGCTCTAGGAAACTGTCAGCTGAGTCAGATCTGATCAGGGAAAGAGCTGAGAAAATGCCTCGCCCCCACTCCTTTGTTTGTTTCTGGAGACAGAGTATCAAGTAGCCCAGGCTTGTCTTCAGTTTACCAGGTAGCCAAGATAATCTAGAACTTCTAATCCTCCTGCCTCCACCCCTCAAGTACCAGGATTACAGGCCCATGTCACCACGCCTGACAGTGAACGAGTGTTTCAAGCAGAGGAAATAGGAAGAACGAAGAACCTGGACACAGAGAGCGGTGCACGCTGAGGACAGAGCACGGCCAGTTACGGGTGGAGAGGCAGTGAAGGGTAAGTTTAGCAGACAGCAAGATACTAACCCTGATCCCAAAGGCAGTGGGAAAAGGAAGGGCTGGAGGGGAGTTTAAAGTGAGTATCTTAATGCAACCTGAGCCTCACCATGGAATACAGGACGGGGTAGAAGGAATGGACTGGAGGCAGGGAACCAGCAAAAGGCTGAGCATGCTAAAGCTCAGGCAGAAGCTAAAGGAGGCTTGGCAGAAGGCGCTGGGGAGAGCAAAGTGGATGCATTCCAAAAACACTCAGAAGGTGGAGGCCACAGAACTTGGAAATGGATTACATGTACGATAAAAGGGAGGGAGTTGGGAGGAGGCCCAGGTTCCTGACTTGGTGACCAGGTGGGTGGTAATGCCAGTTAGAGAGAGAAAACTGGAGGCAGACAGGAGGGTGGGGCCGAGGGGTGCAGGCTGGGGCGTGCTGGGTCAGAGGCAGGGAGAAGGCAGCTATTCTCTCAGGCCACACTTTCTCAACTCGTGCCATGTCCTCCCAGCCGTCTGGGGCCCTGAGACTGTCTGAGGACTGCGCGAAGGGTGAACAGTCCTTCAATGTCCAAGGGCCACGGATGACTCCAGGCCAGTGCTCACTTTCTCGCCAACCTAGTGTGTGACTCCTGCCTGTCCCTGTAGCTCCATGTTCTTGCCCCCAGCCCCAGCCAGGCTGAGGATCACCCCCATTCCCTTTTCTAAAGTTCTCCACCTAACTTGTCCTCTAGGCCCCCAACCCTGAATCACCTTGGCTACTCTCCAGTGAGTGGGAACTCTCCCTCCCATTTTACCCTACCCAGGGCTCAGCCTCTGAGGACAAAGGGAGGGGTGCTCCAGGGCCACCCCTTCTATAACTGGCTTCTGAATTATTAATGAGCCATTAAGAGAGAGAGCTTTGGGGGATGAGGCTCTTGTCTAGAGACCTGGAGGAGATAGAGGGATCCGTATGGCCTGCTGCCCTGGGGCCTGACCCCTCAGGTTGGCCCTGGACTGCCTCTGGGTTCAGGACAGGCTGGGAATAGCCCCTTCCCCCCAAGGGACCTCAGCTAAAACCTTGCCCCTCCCCCCAGCCTGCAGATTGGCTAAGCCTGTCCTGTACTCCGCCTCCCACCAGTAACCAAGCAGTGGTAACCATGGTGACAGGGCGGGCTATGGCCAGTCTTATAGTGCCAGGCAGGGGGAAGGGCAGCAGCAGGGAAGAGTCCAAAGTTCAGAGTTGGACTTGGGTAGGGGACAAATTGTCCCCCAACACACAAACACTTATTTTCCTTTCCCATCTCCGTCTCCTTCCTGCAAGCCCAGTAGCAATCTTCCCCATTTTCCAGGGACTGCGGGCCTGGCTCAGGGGAGGGTGCCCTTTGCCTTGAAGGTCCCTAAGAAAAGGGAAGGATCCAGGTAACTCAGCTCTGAGCCCTCCCTGGACCTGGGGACACATCTGGTGTGCTATTCATGCTTCCTTCTACAGAGATCTGCAATGTGGACAGAGCACATGTCTACACAATTCACACAATCCAAGACACGGCTCCCCAATTCCATAAAACAGACATTCATGGTTCTGCAGAGCCTAGGGGATACCCAGGTGCTCCACAGGATGTTCAGAGGCAACAGAAGGAGCAGGTACCCCTTAGAAGGGGGCTTTCCCAATGGGGGTCTCTAGGACAGAAGGACTAGAGGGGTAGCTATCTGGTCACCCTGTTTCTCTGTCCTAGGACCTAGTCCTGTATTCTATTCTAGAGACCTGCTAGAGGGTATGCCGCTTTTCACCCCAGCCTATCTGTACGATGAGGAGTCAGACTTACTGTCGCCATGAGCACCTGCCATCAAACCAAGCATCACGAGTGCAGGCACAAGGGGCACCATCATCCTCCCTGGGGCTGGCTCTGAGGCCTTCCAGGGCTCTAACTCCACAGTCAGCCACAGCCCAAGACAATCCACCTGTAAGGGAGAGAAGGGCAGAGCCAATTAGCTGGTATCCACTTGAGTCCCTCCTACCCAGGCTGCCTCTTGGCCCCCACTCATCCTCACCAGCCATTCAGAGCTGACTGCAACAGTTTCAGCCTGGACTGTGCAATTGTCAGCCAAGTTCCTTCCCCAGTGCTGAGGGGCAACCCACCCTATAGAAAGAGTACAGAGGCGTCAGGGCATTCTCTAACCCCCAGAAAAAGGAACATATAGCTAGTTAGAAACTAGCACAGGGCTGGTCCATTCCAGATACTGAGTTCCCAACTCACACCATTAAGGAGATGGGCACAGGGAAATGGAGTCAAAGATACACACAGATTGGAACCCAAAGACGGACATGTGAACTGTAAGCAGCCAGGCAGATTTACACAGTCCCACAGCATCCTGATGCTCTTCCTTGGGAAGCAAGGGGCCAGAGCCCAACACACACAGCACAGGCCCCAGAATACAGACTCAGCAGCAGTTGGTTCCACGTTGTCAAGGGCTCGCAGCCAAAGCCACAACCCGTCAGGGCTCGCCAGGACTGCTCTCTACAAGTTACAGTTGCTCTGCCTGGCCACCCTCAACCTACCCAATTCCCATGGCACTTTCCTACCCCAAAGACAAACTATAAGGAGGCCTCAGTGACTGAGAATTGGAATGCTAGATTCTAAGATTCAATATCCACGCTTCCTCCCTCTTCCCTTGTTCCAGGTATCCAAACAGAAGGGGGAATGACTGTGTTTGGGGCTAGCTGAAGCATTCAAGACCCTGCCTGCTCTCCTGGCTACAGGTCTTTTACACTCTGCAGCTAGCTGTTGAAGCCACTCAGTGGCCACACTGTCTACTGCAGACACGTCAGTCCTGGGGGCGAGCCTCTAAAGGTCTCTTTCCCATGTTCTTTGCCTGGGGACTTCAGGTACCACGCAGCAGTGTTCACAGTGCCACAGAGAAGGCCCTGGCACATGGCCAGGCCTTCACCCATGCTCTGAAAACGCAACGGTATAATGGGGGAGGGACAGTGGACACACTCTGGGGCCCCACAGTGCTAAGAGAATTTTCACGTTCAGAGGACAGATGAACTGAAGGGATGGAGCGCGTACATGGTTCTGCTCCTTTCTGGAACTTGAACCCTTATCTGAACTTAGGACAAAGATCATGGAGGCCAACAAGCAGCAGGTGAGCAAAGGTGGAGAAAGCGGGTGGCACTGTGAAGTGAGGCAGGGGCTAGAGACACAGGGAAGGGGAGAGGTTCCCCGTCCTGGGAACAGTGAGAACGAAGCAGCAAAAGCAATAAAGCTAAAAGGACATGGTGTGGTGTCCAGCACTACTTATTCCAGGCTGTGGGTTCTGCTGATCTCAGGGCTGAGGAGGTGCAGTTCACAACGGGCCCATGTCAGGATGGGGGGTCCTATCTGGACTTGTTCGTCACAGCACCATGGTTATCTTAGTGTGGCTATCAAGACAACAGGTGGTGAATTGCCTGTCCAGGTTACCATGGGGACATGGTTCTCAGACAGGACTCTAGCTCTGGTACAGATACCCAGGGTACAGTTCAGAGGTGTGTCACCCCACAGGTCAGGCAGAGTGGTCTAGGCAGGACTCGTGGGTGAGACATCACAAAGTCAGAGAGTTTAATGTCCGTGCTCCACCATTCCAGGCACATCCCCCCCCCCCCAAGCAGACACCATACGGACATAATCTTCAGTACAAGTACCATGGGGAACATCTCCCAGGTATGGACACAGAGGGATGAAACAGGATAGATGTTACAAGGTACAAAAATACACAGCACAGTCATAGTGGGGCAGACCTCCCCAGTACAATTACAGAGCCTTAATCCCTATAGCTGTGGTATAGCAATCACAGCACAGTAACTCCCAGGTGCAGACATGGAAGCAGCGTCTGGTCCAGACATCACGTGGGTATACACAGAGGGTACAGACATCTGTGGGTAGAGCTGCCTGATAAGGGCATTACAGGGATGTAACTCCCCAGCACCCTGCCATAGAGGTGTGACTCTGTCACTGACAGGGGCGGGGGGGTGGCACTAGTAAATAAAGGGGAACAAAGCTCCACTCAATAAAGCCACCAGTGTCTCATTCCCACAAGTGAAATTCTGGCCTCTGAACCTAATCCCCAGTGTAGCAAAAACCAGTGGATCTTTCTTGGGGACCAAGACTCCTGTCCGTGTAAGCAGAATGTTCAAAGACTTTGTTCAGATCCACAGAGTAGGAAGAAGTCAGAAGTATTAAAAATAGGGGTCTGGAGAGAGGGCTGAGTTCAGGGCACTGGCTGCCAGAGGACCTACATTGGATTCCCAGCACCCATATGGCAGCTCATGACTGTAACTTCAGATCCAGGGGATCCAATGCCTTCCTCTGGCCTCTGTGGGCACCACACACACACAGTTTACAGACATACGAGCGGGCAAAACACTCATACACAGAAAAATGTTAAAACTGTTTCTTTTTTAAGTTGAAAATATAGGTATTCCCTCCCAAGAGAGCTGCTCCAGTGATCCTTAGACACAGGGACACAGGCAACTAGAAACACCAGGAGACCCCAGGGACATACACAAACATGGGTACAATCTGAGGGAACCGCTTTGGCAACCACAGTCTTCCAAGCCTGGCCTCTCCCTCTCAGCAGCTCCTGGTGTGAGCAAGTTGCTCCCACCCCTGGACTCTGGGCACGGCGCCTGCCCCTGCTGTCGGGCAGTCAGGCTGCTCCCAGCTCCAGGGCCTCCTCCCTCATTAGAAGTCCCAGGCCTGGGCTTGAGTCTAGATGTTGCTTCTGCCCACACCCTGGTCTTCAGGTCCCCTGTAGATCAAGTTTGCCTTGCTGGACGGCCATGGACCTTGTGCACCCATCCAATACGGCAGCTCTTAGGACAGATACGCACTCCACCAGCATGGATGGGTGAGTCTGGGCCTTGTTCAGTTCAGAGAAAACCAAGGCCCAAATAGTTGGGAACTCAAGCTCATCTCTGAATTGCACTGCAGGCCATCGGTTCTACCAAGCTGACACACTTGGGCAGGAAAACAATTACGTGGCATATGATATTATAGGATATAATTGAGGGTAATTTTTCTACATTCAGAATGGCTTTGATATATCTTTTTTCTTCGTTACCCACTGAAAAGCTGCCAACTGCCCTTTCTTAGGAAGAAATGTCCTTTATTCTCAAATTTTGTCCTTGGTGCTAAAATGTCCTTTCTTGTATGAAGTGATGGGAACAGCAGATAGAAGTTGTTTTTTTTATAATGTCTCTACTTGGCAAAATAAATAACTGCTAACCCCCTGTCTGGCCCTAAGCACTTTTGGAAGCTGAACTGTGTGTGAAACCAAAGAGCCTGGGAATCGCTGCTCTAAGGAGAAAGGGATCAGCAGGCACAACATCAAGCCACAGGACTCATGCATGTGTGTCATGGAAAATGTGTGTCATTTCCATGAGGTCCACCCTAACCATCCCTGCCAGGGCCAAAGAGGGCCCCCAAGAGACCATGTGACACCAGGGCTGAGGGGTTCCCGGATGGAAAACAGCTGGGATCATTCTCAAGACCCCCTCATGAATATGCAAACACAGATTGATTTGTTTCCCGTGGGCATGAGTTATTATTCACAGATATTAATTAGACTCCAAATACCACCTGTTCCTCTAGCCTTCCCCACTGCTCCTCTTCAGGCCAGGACCCTGGCTCCCAGGAGATTGGAGACCAAATATGGACAAGGGCAGAAGAAGGGGCATCCAGGGTTCCAGGGTGTGCTCAGCCAAGACTTAAGCAACAAGATGCATGCTGGGCAGGGAGAGCCAAGAGCTGTTCATCTTCTAACCTGTGGTGGCAGCTCGGTTAGCTGCCACTGGGCCCTTTTGTCATGTCCTGGACAGTTTACCACGTGGTACTGCAGCAGTGGCCGCGGAGGCGGAAATAGGCCTTGTCACACTTGGGAAGGGAAAACCAACGTGTTTCCAACTTTCACCAAACCAACCACCGGATTATGACAGGAATAAATCACAGCCTCAGCCTCGACCCCGGCCCAGCAGAGCTGGCTGGCAGGAAGGAGCCTGAGACTGCCCTACCTCCTCTATCGGGGAGGCCAGAGTCTCGGTGAACAGCCAGGAACAACACTCCCTCCCACTCGAGTACTGGGGATCCTTTAGCTATGCTGAGGTCCCATTTATAGCTCTCAGTGTTTGACTCTAAGGAGTCAAAGGGGAAACCAGGGGTGTCAAAATTCCTGGGAGTGGCAGCCAAGGACCTAACAGGGGCCTAGTTTTAAGAAACAGAAACAAAATAAAAATCAAAAAGGGCCAAATTAGGTTCCTTCTACGGCCACACCTCTAAGTCTTTAGGTCTTTCCCCAGGGGGTATGAGGAGGGACCCCTCAGATTAATGTTCACCAACTTTGTTGCCTTGGGGCCTCTATACCCAGTATTGTCTCTACTGTGAAAGATGCCTTTCTCTTGCCCCAGACACTCACTTTGCTTCAGAACCGGGTTCAAGTGATCCACTGATGTAAATCTTTCCCCAAGACTCTCCCTAGGTTTCCAGGTTGTACAGTTTAGTGAAATCACAAGAGGTGACACAAACTAGTGGTTCTCAATCCCGGGTGACCCTGCCCCGCCGCAGGACATGAGGTAATGTCTGGAGACATTAGTACTGGGGATGGAGGTAGGTGTTACTAGCTCTAATGGGAAGAAAGAAACCTGCGATACTGTGAGACATCCTACATCAGGCCAGGCCCACGAGAAAAGGATCACCCGTCCACAAAGTTTACAGTACCAAAATTGAGAAACCCTGACACAGGTGGCCAGCTACACAGCCTACAGCCTGACCTAGCCCCAGCCCCAGAACCCAAGCCCCCTTGGAATCGTTCACACCTTCAACTGACACTTAGATCAGTACCTTCTTGGTCTTCAGAATCTCAGAATTCCCACCCCCCGCCAGATCAGTTCAGCCTCCAGAAACGGGGGGTCCTGTACACACCCCATCTCCACCCTCTCCACCCTCTAGACGTGTCATTTGCACGTGTTCTCGCCAAAGGGCTCCTGTTCTAGGGACTCTTCTGGCAAGACTGGGCTTTTAGGCAGATCAGACTCTCACCTGAGTACGGACAGGAGGACACATAGTATCCTTCCTTATACACGTTCTCCCTGCCTGACCTTCCCAGCCTATGAGTTCTCCCCTATGTCCCTTTGCAGAAGCCCATCTCACCCAGTGTGACTACTCACAGCATCCCAGACATCACCCAGTGTGACTACTCACAGCATCCCGGACATCACCCAGTGTGACTACTCACAGCATCCCCATCTCACCCAGTGTGACCACTCATAGCATCCCCATCTCACCCAGTGTGACCACTCACAGCATCCCCATCAACTAGTGTGACTACTCACAGCATCCCCATCTCACCTAGTGTGACTACTCACAGCATCCCAGACATCACCCAGTGTGACTACTCACAGCATCCTCCTTCCTCTCCATCTAGGCCAGACCCATTTCTCTTTTCTAAGTTTTTATTTATTTGATTGTATGTGTGGTTACGTGAAGGTCAGAGGACAACTCTGGAGTCAATTCTCTGCTTCCACTTTTACCACTGGGTTCTGGGAATAGAACTCAGGCTGTCAGGAAGCACATTTACCTGCTGAGCCACCTCCCTGGCTCCAGATCAATCTTTGTCATGGCCTCTTTGTTTAACCATCTATCTAGAACTGTTGAGTGATCAGGGTGATGGCTGTAAAGCATGGGTCCTACCTTCAAGAAGCTTACAGAGAAAGGCCCACCAAGCTCAGGGACAACCTGTCACCCAGTTCAGCAAAGCCTTGAAGGCCCGCTCCTTATTCCAAACATCCAACTTGTCAGAAGTTTGAATCTCCCCCTCTTCCACCCCAACCACCTCTCACCCCTCCACGGGCTTCCTGCCTTTGATTCCTGTACACAAGCCAATGGTGCCTTCAGCCCACAAAAGTACAAATCTAGGGGCTTAAAGACATGGCTCGCCAGTTAAGAATGCTCACTACTCTTGCTGGGGACCCAGGTTCAGTTCCCAAAAACACACATGGGGGCTCAGAACAATCTGTACGGCATCCAACCCCCTCTTCTGCCTCCACAAGCACCAGGCACACACATAGTGTATATACATACATACATATATAACATAGAAATAAATAATCCTATTTTTAAATGAAAACCTACTCATGCCCATCGCGAGTGCTGTCTGCTGTTCTAGCTCATGGGAGGGACAACTGGATGGATGAAGGGACTCTCAGCTTGAGCTTCTGAAGCACTCTTAGGAGGAAGTCCACAGCCTTCAGTCTCTCATCCCAGACCACCACGTAGACACCTAACTCCCTCTCTGGCCTTGTTCTCTACAACCCCAGCCCACTGCCCCGAGGACCCTGCTCCTTCTACATACTCTTCAGGTGACAGGTGTCTTTTTTTCCCTACAGACACATGGCGAATGGAGAAGCTGACAGACCCTGCTGCCATCCAGAAGTCAATGTCATGCCTACAGAAGCTGATAAGTTTGCCTCTCATTCACCCACCTCCGTCCTCAACGCTAACCAGACATCTTCGCTCCCTCGTGTTCCACATTCAGTCCTTCACGACGGTCTGTCTACTCCATCTCCTTAAATAGCACTTCAATCCCTTCTCGTCCTCGTATCGCTGCTTTCCTGGTCTAGGCCTCTATCAGCGCTCAACCACATGTATGTTGAATATCCCCTCCACGACTTAGATAAAGTCTCACGTCAAAATCCAAACCATTTAGCCTGGTCCACAGGCCCCCCCACCCCCACCCCTGCAACCATGCACCTGGCCACACGTTGGAGTACACTCACCAGGTCTTTGCTCACTTATATCAGTCACTCTTGCTGGGCAATCAGCACCGAGGGCAGGGCACCAGGGCCTCCGCTCCTTCCTGGACAGAGAGGAAAAGATAAGAAAAACATCAAGAATTTTATCAAAGCAAAATAGAAATTGATAGAGACAGACTTTCAAAACGCACTGTTTATGCAGGGAAATGAAAACAGGTTAGGGATCTGCCAGTGTAGGGTGATCCCCATTTAGTAAAGTAGCCATCTGCTTTCTGCACTGCGCTTGCTTGATGCTCCTTAAGCACCTACTATGTGCCTGCCCATTTGTCTACTTCCCTATGCCCATGAGCAACACAGGCCAGGTTCCCATGGCCACAGAATCTGGGTCTGGATTCCACAGCAACCCTGGACTAGAGCAGTCACCCACCCTAACTCTGGAACCCCACCTGCCAGGTTCTCCCTCACTAGCCAGCCGCAGGGCATTCTCTTCCGATCTTCAAGTGTGCCCTCCTTTCTCCTGTGTCCCGGCCTTGCCCATGATGCGTGTTACCGCCTAAAATGGCCTACCTATATGCTTCTGACTGGTAACCACTCAGATTTCAGATGCAACAGCGTTTCTCACGTAAGTTTACTGTGACACTGCCAACTACATGCCTGGACTTTGCCTCAAATCAATGATCACAAACGTATTTATTTACTTACATGACTCCGAGTCACTAAAATAAGCTAAGTAAACAAACAGGGCACACCTGCCTGGCTCGCCTAGCAGGAACCCAGCACATAGTAGGTGCTTAGTCCACACATGGTGAGAACACGAGTTCCCAGGAAGCAGCCCAGCCAGGGTACTCCCCAGTGCACATACCAGCCTTCAAAGAAACTTCAGGAGCAGTATTTATTTTTGACTTTCTGCTTCTCTGTAATTTTTTTTAAATGAAGGTGTGCCCCTGGATGCCTCCTCCGCTGGCACACACAGCGCCAGAGCCCTGCCCCTTCCTTCGAAAACCATTACAGAGCTCTCACCAGCATGTGCATGGTCCTAGGTGAGGGGGCAGGGTTTAGTCACGCCCACATCACCCAATCACTAGCTCAGCTACTCTGCTGGTGCCCACTTGAAGCATGCTGCAGCCCACTTTGCACTCCTTCTGGGCCTCACCCCACACTCGCAGCAGCGTTCATCCCACCGTCCTCCCACTGTGGCTCATCCCTGAGCAGGAAACTGTAGGGGAGCTGGGAATATCCTCACTGACTCAGGCCCAATGCTCACTACCATCCACAGAGTAACTTCCACACCCGGGAATTATCCTCACTTTAACTGGTTTACGGTTTACTCAATGTGATTATATGTATGTGCACCAACTATGTGTAAGTATGGTGCTCAAATTCAGAAGAGGGCACCAAACCCAGGACATCTACAAGAGCAGCCAACAAATGTTTTTAACTGCCCAGCTACCTTTCTAACCCTTTGTCCTTACTTTAGACTAGTCACTTTTGGAAAAAGCCACTGACTCACCCAAGGCCTCATCAGATCCACCCACCCCCAGCCAGATCAGAACCGAAGGCCCTGGGCCTCAGGATGCCAGCCAGTATGGCCTCCTACCCACTGCATTTCTCCACAGCATTCCCAATGGCCGCTGCTTCTGCAGCAGGCTGCCAAGCAGGTCTGGCCAGAGAAACCGGCTTCCATGTTGCAAACTCAAAGGCCCGTTTGTCTCGAGTTGCCTGCCTAGTCTCACAATGCTTGACATGGGCTGTTAGCTCCACCACCGCTGCTCAGGAACCCAGGCAGAGGGGTAGTGTTCAAAGCAATGGTGTCACACCCAAGACCATGCCAGAAGCACTGGGCCTCCTGCAGATGCCTGGGACACCCATCTAAAGTAGAATCCAGATCTGAAGAAAGGCCCAAAATGGCCATGAAGCAGGTCTCAGAAACACAGGATCCCAAGGCTGCCAAGACACCCCACCCCCCACCCCCAAGGAACACAGAGCAGTCCAAGGTAGTATTCTAGAACAGTATTCTGGATCAAAGAGCCCCAACACGGACTATCAAGTCACCTTCAGATCCACCAGCAGCAGCCCCTAGAACCACTCCAGACCCACAGGGGACAAAACTTACAACAGTCAGGCTGGCCAGCTACCCGGAAAATAAACTGGCATTGATGTCTGGAAGGTAGACTTGGCAGCTGCTCAGTCAGGGCCTAACTGGATAGGATTTCAGGGAGAATTCACACCGGGTACAACCCCCCACAGAGGGCTCAGACCAGGCTTAGGTAACAGCCATGACCAAGATCACGTAGAAGGCCTTTGCACCAACCTGGCTGGCCGGCCCCAGTAGGGCTCTGCGTCACCTGCCAGGCTGAAGCCCGGCCCACCAGTGGGACCAGAAAGAGCAAGCAGAAACCCGGGGCACAGGCACGGATTGAAGCAACCTCCAGGCAGCCCTGGGGCTGCACCACAAAAGTCTCCAGAAGCGGCAGATTATACTCAGCCAAGGAAAGAACGTCGGAGTTCTTAGACCCAGAGGCCCAGGGCACCGAGACTTGGTGCATCTGGACCTTGGAGGCAAAAGCAGAACAAAGAATCCTGGGAGGAAGTGGGGTACTAAACCGCAGAGGCTGCCCCTTCTCAGAATCCCCTTCTGTTCACCTCAAGAGCTCTCTTCTCCAGGGCCCTACCTCAGCCTTCTCACACCTGCCCGTACCCTGAAGGTCAAATACACGGGGGCAACACGCAGCTTCATCAGTGAAGATGAGGCTGGGGGACAAGGTAGCTGCCCCCGCCTGGTTGAGCATGCCATCTGTAAGGGCCCCCAGCTCAGAGCAGCAGCTATGGCAGGCAGGTGCCTCTGCCTGGACACTGTGTGTTCCCAAAGACAGCTCTGTGACTCGGGGATTCTGACAGAGGAGCGCATTTTCATCACTTTTATTGATGATGTAAAAACAATGGCTACCGCTGAGGGGCTGAGGGATGATTCAAGATGTGAGGCCCTGTCCCGAACGCTTCATGTTTGTCTTTGATCCCCCCAACAACCCTATGAGGCGTGCGTTTTATCACACCCGTTTGAGAAATGGGGTCCAGAGATGGTTAGCAAATTGTTCAAGGTCAACTCAAACTCCAGTTTATACTCCAAGTCAGCTCTTGGCTGCTGCGGACAGCTGTCTTCCCTGAGAGAGCATTGCTCCTAGCTTCCATGTAATTCCTGGTATCCTCTGGCTTAAGACTCTTCATACTAAAGCCGGGCGGTGGTGGCGCACACCTTTAATCCCAGCTCTCGGGAAGCAGGGGCAGGCGGATCTCTGTGAGTTCGAGGCCAGTCTGGTCTACAAGAGCTAGTTCCAGGACAGGCGCTATAATTACAGTGAAACCCTGTCTTGAAAAACAAAAAACAAACAAACAAAAAAGGACTCTTCATACTCAACCCCTTCACCAAAACCCAAGTGCCTCACAGACAACACATGGGGCCTCGGCTCAACATTTACCTGGCCTGGCCTTTCCTCCCCAGGTCCCTGGTTCAGGACTTCAGTGAAGCCTGGGCCCTTCCTCTTCCTCACTCCACATCCCACGAACCACCCTGTCCTGTCCAAGGTGCTTTCTCGGTGGCCATGTGCCCCTCCTCTCCAGGCCACCTTTCTCTCACCTGACTTTCTGCACGCAGCACCCTCGTTAGGAATCCTGTCTCCACCCAGAACTTTCCATAGCCCTGAACCATCTTCTAGTGAAGAAACCTGTAGGATGACCCACAGCCTCCACCCAAACGTTAAGCCACGGGAGTCTCTCCCAGGTACCTCACAGAACATCCGTGGCTCTGCGAGCTGCTGTGGCTGTCTCTGAACGTGCCACAAGTGATAACATATCTCAACCTTTACTCAGACTGTTTAAATTTTTTAATTAACTAATTAATTTTGCAGTGCTGGGAACCGAGTCCAGGCCTCAAGCGTGCCAGGCAAGGGCTCTCCCGCTGCGTTATTTCCAGAACTGCTCATACTGTTTCAGTCTTCTCCTTCCTCTGCGGTATCCTTTCTTTCTCAACCGGCGAACTCCTACCGACCTATCTAAGCCCACTTCAGAGAGCCCCTCCGGAGTCCCCCTGCGAATCGTCTCACCCTGAACCTGCAGCCCCTGGACTCCTCCAATCTTCTAACCTCGGCTTGGCACGGCAGTTGCTCTATGTGGCTAAGGCTCCCACCTCAGCAGTTGCAAAGAGATGAGCTTCCTCTTCTGGACAGCTGTTCGTCCCACAGGAAGCCAGACTGCCAAGCCAAAAGTGCCTAGCCCTGTGCCTGGCACACCGTCAGCAGTCGATAGCAGGTTACTGAATCCCTTTTGCATTCCCACAAAGCCACTGCCACTGTGGCCTTGCAGGGCCCACCTATCCTTGACTACCAGCCCCTCTCTCCAGGGAACTAAAGCTGAGACCCCCCAAAGGCCTCCTTGCTGTAGCAGTTAAGGTCTGGGGACTACCTCCGGAACGGAGGACCTCAGACTGACTCCCAGTACAGGTGGCCGGGAGGGGGTGCAGAGAAAGCAGGAAACAAGGACGCTATCTTGCTGCAGGTCCATACAGTCCACAAGGAAGGGTTTTCAGCCAGTCTACCCTTGCTGCAGCCTACCCCACCTCCCGGGAAACTGTTTCTCCAGCACCCAGAACTATGGAAAAGAACTCCTTCCATAGCCCTAAACACTTGAGACTGGATGGGGGGGAGGTCAGCAGCTGCAGGAGGAAGGGAAGGAAGAATCCTATTAAGACTGTCCTAATTGAAGGAAGGGAAGAAGAACACTATAACTCAAGGAAAACAAAACCACGAAGAAAGTGAACTGGAACGGAAGTATGTGCACAAGAAGGCCCGAGGTGGAGTGTGCAGGTGCACAGGTGTGCTGTGAGTGTGCAAGCACAGCAAGTTTCGCACCGAGACTCCTTGCGGGGAGGGTGAGCTGAGAATGGGAATGGAGGTGGGAAGGGGGGGGCTATGGGGTGTGTGGCCTGAGCCCTGGCTGAGAATGAAGGGTTGTTCTTGAGGAGTCGTTGAAGCCCTAGGCAGATTTATACAATCAGAAAAAACAGGGATTTTCACACTCCCTGAAGCAAGAGTTAATAAGAAGCCACACAGACTCGCTCAGATTTCCTGTCAGACCTCTCCTCTGGATCCTATCAGATTCCTGGGGCCTCCCAAAGGATCCCACACTGGGTCCTTCATCCAGGAACGGCCATCCCACCACAGAACACTGCCCTGTATTCTCAGGCAGAGCCAGCACCAGGTCACTGAGGATGCCACTCTTGTGCCTTCAGAAGCAGAAGTGGAGCCTTCCTCAACAACCCTTGTCATCCAGCATCCACAACCCCTGCCTGGCTGCTCTTAGGGTGGTCCTCCCTCCCGTTCCACAGCTAGGGACAGGTAGGGCTCCCACCCCGCCGGCTCCAAGTCAGGGGCCCTGCAGAGGGAGGGGGTGAAATGGGGAGAAGGGCTAGCCCCTCCCCCTCCCGGGGTAGAAGAACCAGAGGGGCCGCATTCCAGAGAAGTGGGGGAGGGGGCCTGAGAGAGGGGATACAGAGACACCAAGAAGAGAGACACCCAAGGAAGGAGCTAAGAGACATGGAGGCACAGAGACCCAGGGACAAGGAACACGGAGACTCGGAGAGGGAACACGGAGACCTGGGGCGAGAGGACAGGGAGACCCGGGAAGAAGAAGTCAATACTCGGGGAGAGGACACGGAGACTGGGAGGGAAGAGTGACCCACAGCTGGACACGCAGAGACCGCAGGGAATGAGATCTGGAGGCAGTGGGCGACACAGGCAGACAGAGACACCTAGGGAAGCTGAGAAAGGCGCCGAGACGAAGACGCGGGCGCAGAGACTGGGGACCGGGCACGCCCGGACGGGACGGGATCGGGAGGGACGTCGGGAGGCGACTGAGTGAACTTTCGGAGTGGGTCCGAGCGCACCCGTCCTCCCGGGACGAGTGGCTCCGGAGCCTCGGGGGCACCGCTCGGGGTGGGGGTTGGGACCGCCCGCCCAGTCCTTCCCCAGCCCGCACTCCGCACGGAGACCAGGGAAAGAGGGGGGGCTCCCAACTCGCGCCCCGCGCATCCCGGGGCCGCACGTGCGCCCGGTCGCCCGCGAGACCCGGCGTCGGCTGCGGCTCTTCCGCCGGCGGGGAGGGGGCGCCGTGGGACGGGGAGGCGGCCTGGACCCGCCCGGGGCCGGCGGGGGAGGCTGGAGGCCGCCCCCGGAGGGCGACCGCGGCGGGTGGGAGACCGGGCACTCACCGGCGCGGGGAAACTTTGCACGGGGGGCGCGGGCTGCGGCTCAGGTGCGGTGGGGGTTCGGCCGCGATCGCGGGCGCGGCAGGTGGGGGCGCGGCCCAGTCTCCGGGCGCCCCCGGGGCCCGCCCCCGGCTCCGCTCCACGGACGCGGGGGCAGGGCGGGGACGGCGCGGAAGGGCCGCGCACCGAGGGGCCCGAAGGGGGTTCGGGGATCACTCACCGCCTCTCCGGGGGCCGTCGGTCTGCATGTCCCCCCTCGAGCCGCTGAGGCCGCCGCTTCCAGTCCGCCGCTGCCGCGGTCGCCCGCTCCCGCCACCGACACAGCCGCCAGAGCCGGAGCCGGAGCCGGAGCCGGAGCCGCCGCCTCTGCCGCCGCCGCCGCCACCGCTCCCGCCGCTCCCGCGCCAGCTCCAGCCGCGCGCGCCCGCCCGCCCGCGCCCGCGTCCCTGCCCCTGCCGTGCGCGTCCCCGGCGCCGCCCCTCCCCTCGTGCACTCTCGCTTGTAGAGGAGTGAAGCTGTAGGCCCAAAGAGGCTGCAGCCCAACCCCAAGTCTAAACCGACTGCAACGCCAAGATTGAGCTTAAACCTCAGTAAATGAGCGTGGATAGACCCAAACTCCGACACCAAGGCCAGACCCTCCCAAATATTCACATGAACCTAATACTTCTCTAGGATCCCCCTACCCCCAATACAGATGTAAATCTGATACTCAGCCCAGAACAACCTTTGAACCAAAGGTTGAGTCCAGACCCCTAAATTTGCCTAACAACCAGAGCAAGTAGTAATTTTTATCTGCGACCATATAGTGTATTGACCCCAATTAGAGATTCTAACTCTAAATGGCTACATCCCTTCTATCTGGCCATGGCTTGATATTGACAGAGGCCCGAACCCTTGGTCTGAATGGACTCCTCCAAGTAAACCTACTAAACTCAAAGGTAGATGTCTCACACCCTCGCACCGTATCCCAATGCTTTCCTGAGTCTGAGTCCCTAAGTAAAATGTCACTGGTTTATTTTCATTCCAGGTCTGTACATTTTCTGACTGAAATTCTCATTTTTGGGGAAAACATTTATTTATTTATTTATTTATTTAAAGTGTGTGCGTGCGCACGCGCGCGTTCTGCATAAGCGCAGGTGCTGGCAGAGGCCCAAGAGGGCTTCAGATCGCTTGCAACCACAGTTATAGGAGGATATGAGCAACCCAATGGTGGATGCTGGGAACCAGACCCAAGTCCTCTGCTCCATTAAGTGTTCTTAACTGCGGAGCCATATCTCCAACCCTGGGACTGTTGATTTCAATAGCAAACTTGGAATTAGGCCACCAGAATAGGAAAAGAAGCAAACAAACAGAAAACACCCTAACACGGACGCTGACCCCAATACCCCTCCCCACCTTCGTGATCATTTAGTACAATAGCCTGATCCAATTCTACTAATTGTGCAACTCAAGATAAGATTGGCTTTGTAGAAACGCCACACAAGTCTTTATCTCTACACTGTTCTTCCACCGCTCTGACCTGACATCGGCCCCACCCAGAGGATGACCAACACCCTAATTTTTATACTAATCCCAATAGGTATAATCTCAAGACCTAGGTCCATCATAAACCTTGGCACTGAATTTCAGACTCCTTGTCTACCTACAGCCATCCCAGCCCAAACCTACCCAGTCTCACCTGAATTTCACATCACCATATCAAAGTCAAATGCACACATCTCCATATCCAGCGTGAGCAGTGCTGGGGACTGCTCTGCACTAAACCAATAGCCTACCTGAAGATTTATATTTCCAGCGGTCCTTATAGGGACTCGGCAATCTCCAAACAAGAGCCAGCCTTGGCACCAGAGCCTTCAGGCTCCTCAACGCCCAGGCTCTACTATTACCATTTAGAAAGTTATCCAAGGCCACACCAGCCCTTTTCTGTGCCCAATCGCACCCCAGGAGGTTTCACCATTAAGGGAAGATGAAAGACTCTCCACTACCAGGGTCAGGTAAGAACCTTTGTGGGGATTCCCTGATTTTTCTATGAGTTTAGAATCAAATGAGAAACAAAAACAAGATTTGGGGACTATTGAGGCTTCTAGAGTCTGATATCTCGGCGGTTATCTGCTAGGTTTAGGGATCTGAATTGAGGGATCAAGTTCAGGGTAACACCTAATTCCCAGCCTGCTTTTGTCTTGGACCTGTATTCACAAGCAGTGCGAGTGCGCCCCCTGGTGTATGATAAGGCAATAGGCCTGGCTCCCGTGAATCTGGGCAATTTGGCCCAGATGACAAATAGATCAAAAATGAACACTCCTCAGGCAGTGGTTTTTCACCCACGGGTAATTTTGTTGTGCTGTGGGAGCGCTGTTGCAGTTTTTATGCATCTTTAAATATATTTTGTCTGTTTTTCAGAACTTTGACTGTTTAGTTCCCCAACTTAAAAACGTATAATTTTCGGCCTGCTTTTGCTGACTTCTGGAAACAGCTCTTTCCCTTGGCTTTCCTGGCTCCCACTGTCCCTCATGGCTTCTGGTTCTCCAGTCACTTTGCTGTATCTCTTCATTTCCAGGGCTCTGAACTAGGCTTCTCCTTCTCCTGTCTCCTTCCAGCCCTTGGACCTCTTGTGAGCTCCAGACCCTATGCCAAGAGCCTTCTCCACGGCAAGGACCTCAGTCACTGGTCCAGAAATACAATACAGAATACAGCTCTTCCTTTCCAATTGGTCATCAGTCCTGTAAACTCTGTGTGTGTGTGTGTGTGTGTGTGTGTGTGTGTGTCTGTGAAGAAACAGAGACAGAGGGGATGGACAGAGATTGACTTTGACATTAGCCCACACAAAACCAAACTTGACCTAAACTCTCTTACACATCATTATATGTTCCTCCGGCATCCCCAGACTTGCTGTTCCTGGAGTGAATTGTCCTACGTGCTAAGGACCCTGTCTTTTTCCAGGAAATCACACCTAAGCCTTGGGCTGGGTTATTTATCTCCACAGTCTCCCTCTGTACGTGTTTTCCTCAGCTGAGACTGTAGGTTCCGCCAGGGCAGGCTGTGCCTCATCCCCTGCCCTATTCCAGAGGCCAGCGAGGGGACCGACACTCAGCAGGTGTCTGGCATAGAATATTTAAAAAGTGAAGATGCTTTTCTCCCTTTTCTGTTTACAAGGAGCCACCAGATGTGGAAGAGCAGGTGGAGGAAGAGCTCCCTTTCCAGGGCTTAGACCTCCACACCTCAGTCTTCCTGGGCCTGGCATCTCTGGGAAGAGGGGCTCGTGTCTTCTGTCTTTTCAGCTTACCACCTAGAGTGTCGGGGTGAGGCCTGTCTGGTGGCCCTGCATGTCTGCCCGGTTAGTGAGTGTGACACTCACAAGGTAGCAGTGCCGAAGCCCTGCCCTACCCCTACCCTGTGGCTAGAGATGGCAGACCCACTCAATGCTAAAGCCAACTAGGCTTCTGCTTTCAGTCACCCAGAGATACATTCTGGGGCCACTGCAGGCATCTCAAAATCTCAAACTATTCTCTCTATCCTATTTCTCACCCATCTGTTGCTCCCCAATTGGTACAGTATATATGAAGGCAGGGCAGAAGATTTCTGGAACCCCCATGTTCTGACCTCAGCATGTATAGGACCTGGAACTGCACAGAAACTCCAGAATAAAATCAGAGACTCAAGTCCTGAGGCCACATGATGCGAGAGAGAGAAAGAAAGAGAGAGAGAGAGAGAGAGAGAGAGAGAGAGAGAGAGAGAGAGAGAGAGATCTCAAGTGGCCAGGCCTAGATGGCTTATAAAGAAATGAAGCCAGGGCTCACACCAGATTGCCAAACTCTGAGCACAGGGTCCATGTGGAGCTGCCCTGTTGCCCTGCTTTTAGACCTGGAGGGGAGGCATGTCCTTGTGCTCATATGGAAGGCCACACGATGTCTCGTGGTAGCTCTGTGTCTGTTGTGTTCCAGCCCCAGGGTGCAGAGTGAGGGAGCACCAGATGTCAGTTCCCACTCCCTAGTCACCCTTTGTCCAGAGCCTGGGCCCCCTGGATGCTCCTCAAATTCATGACGTCAGTACATCTCTTAGTTGGTTGAAATCAAATTATATTCAGCCTGAGTCCCCCCACCCCACCAGACCAGCAGGAGTTCTGTTGTCTCTCACAGCTGTCTTACCCTCTCCTTGCCAAAAGTTCAAGAATTCCGGGGTTTGCGCAGCCCCAGAGTTGGTGAATCTGTGTTCCTGAGCCATGCAGGAAGAGATTTAAAACACATACATAAACAGTAACCACCACCGTAATGGGGTATCCACTATTCATCCCTCCCTCTCAATCTACAAGGCCTCACTTACCCGTCACCATACCCTGTTCATACCAGGCTCTCTCAAGGCAGCCACTCCTATAGAGCCTTCACAGAGCTGCAGCCTTAAGTCCTTGGCATTTTGGGTCACCCACAGCTGTTTCCTGGGGCGGGGGGGTAGACAACACTGCTTACCTACCTCCTGCATCTGGACAGCCAGCTCCCCCAGGATCACAGTGCTGCCCTCTCTCAGATGTCAGAAAGAACTCAGAGGGCAGACCTACCAGATTGCCAGCTTCCCTTCCCAGGTACTGATGGGAGAGAAAGGCTGGGGCCCTAGAGCACAAAGCCTGGCTAATGTCTTTCTTCCTTGCCAGTGAGTCACTGCGGTGGGGGCATGATACAGGAGCTAATTTCTCAATGGAACAAGCGGCTGATGACCTCACCCTAGCAGGATTCCCTAATGTCCTTTATCAACAAATGAAGCCACCCACAACTGCTGCTTCCTGTTCATCCCTATGGTTTCAAGGGGACTGGCAGTTGCTGTCTCACAGAGCCCCTGGCTCCTTTAGGGCTTTGCTCCCCGCTTTCCCCATTCACTGCATCCTCCTTGCTACACCCTGTTCCCCGACATGCTCAAGCCTTTCCAGCCCTGAAGGAAACTTCCCTCCCTCGAGTTCACACCCCCTCCAGGGTGGGGAAGACTTGGGCACTTCCTTGCTCCCCTTCCCAGAAAACTCCTTCATCCTTCATCTCTTGCTTGCTTCTGGGTCCACTGCAGTTCAGATTTGGAACTCCACTAACTTCCTCTTCTTAACCACTCTGCATGTGTATAATGTGTGTACGTGACAGGTATGGAGGGGAATGCAGAGAAGCGTGGAAATCAGGGGAGCGTCTGCCCCTTGCCTTCCAGACGGTGTCCCTTCTTGTCCGCCACTATGTGTGCCAGACTAGCTGCCTTATAAGCTTTTGGGGATTCTCCTGACTCTGCTTCTCGTCTTACCACTGCTGCATCTGGCATTATATGGGTCCCCCAGTCCCCATAATAACTGCCCGGAATTTGCAAAGTCCAGGGGCTGTGCTTCCATGTTCAGCCTGGTCGACTTCCCAGCAGCCTTGGTTGCTTCCTGCTGCCTGCCACGTTGAGTCACTTCCATGTCCATTAGATGGACCAATTCTTAGACCTAGTCATCACAATGTTCGTCTCTTTTTTTTTTAAAGATTTTTATTTATTATGTATATAGGTTTCTTCCTTCATGTATCCTGCAGTACAGAAGAGGACACCAGATCTTATTACAGATGGTTGTGAGCCACCATGTGGTTGCTGGGAATTGAACTCAGGACCTCTGGAAGAGCAGCCAGTGCTCTATTCCTCTGAGCCATCTCTCCAGCCACCACAATGTTCGTCTCTTATAAATCATGTGAAAATCTCCCTCTCCCCGCCTTCACCTTTTTTTGGGGGGTTTGATGCTGTCCCCAAACTCTCTACACAGCTGAGGATGAACTGGAACTTCTGCTCCTCCTACTCCTACCTCCCTAGCGCTAGGATTACAGGCCAGTACCACCTCGACCAGTTTGGGCGGTTCTAGGGCTCAGACTCAAAACTTCACCCATCCTAAGCAAGTGCTCCACCAACTGAGCTACATGCCCGCTCCAAGACCCCCTTCCTGCGCAGTACACACTGGGCCCTGTCCTCATCCCCTGCTGCCCCTTGTCATCCCATCAAACTGTCCTGCTGGTGACCCCTGCATCTCCTGATGCATCCTCTCTTTCCTTCCTTCATTCTCCTCCATGTCCAATTTAGGCTCCAAAGCCTAACTCTTAATGACACTCTTGTCAATCATCCAAGCTCCTCTGCCTCTCCACCTTTTCATCTTCGTCTGCCTGGCAAAAACCCAGCTCTGAACGAGCCCTCCTGCCTTGTCCTATCTGTGCTAACGCAACCAAGTGGCACTGATTTCGTTTTGTTCTTGAAGGAATGAATTAGTGAATTAAGTGCCAGCAACAGAGGGAGAGGGAGAGAGACAGAGACGGAGAGAAACAGAGGGCGAGAACCTAGCTTCTTGGGAGGCTGGAAGACCTGAAGTGTGCGCAAGGAGCCACACCCTGTGGCTGGAGGAGGAGTTCTTGCTGACCGGCTGCTCTACAAGACAGTAAGCATCACCCTGGGAGTTCTTATCTTTGGGGATCCTGGTCTTTTTGTGGAAGGTGGAGTGGAATCTAGGGAAACATCGGGCGATAGGTGTGAAGGGGTTTAGAAGCCAGGAGGGGCCTGGATGTCCCCGAGCTCTCCAAGGCTCCCCATCTGTTGCCATCAGCACCCAGAGACTCAGTGAGGACAGGCCAGACTACTGAAGGGGAGCCTGACGTTCAAGAAATGCTGACTTGGGTCTGAATGACTCCGCAGAGCAATCCCTTCCTTTCCCGAAGCCTTACTTTCCCCTTCTGTGAAAGGGGATAAAACTGCAGAACTGGAAGCAGGACGCGGAATCCTGTTTGTAAAGCACTTAATCAGAGACAGCCTAGGTTCTAGAGCGTAGAAGCGATTTGATGGGTTTAGAATTAGCATAATCAAGCTTCTAATAGCTTCAGTTTGGAGAAGCATTTACAAGGCCATTTCACCCCGTCTCATATACTGGCTAACCAACTACTCTCCGACGAAAGCTCAGTTGTCACCCCCCACCAACCTCCTTTGGCACATCCCCAAGCCTCGTCTGACTACTTTTCCTTCCTTTATCTCTTAAACTCTCAGGCCCCTTCAGACAAGCTTCCCTCCAGTTCCTGCCTAACCAAGGAAGCAGCAACCGTCCCAGGGGAGGCTGCTACTCCACAATCACAGAGCAGAGTCCGGCCGGGCAGTGCCTTCTCACTCTCCACACCACGCCACTCCCCGATCATTATTTCTGCAGCCTCACGGAAAAGCCCTGCTTGCTTCAGGCTCCTGCCATCTGGCTCTCCCGATTCCTTCATTCGACCAAGATTTATTGAGTCTCTCTCTCTCTCTCTCTCTCTCTCTCTCTCTCTCTCTCTCTCTCTCTCTCTCTCTCTCTCTCTCTGCCTACTGCCTTTCTCCCTCCCCCTTCCTATCTCTTTTCAGAAAGGATTCAGGTAAACTGGCAAGGAGGCGAATACCTGCAATCCCAGCCGTCAGGAATGAAGCAAGACAATCAAGAGTTTGAAGCCAACCTGGCTACATGATGAGACTCCGTCTCAGGCAAACGAGCAAAGGAACTGAATGAAAAGGCAGGCTCGGGAGAGAATAAAGGTGACGTTGTGAGGGGCAAGGAGCTGCTAGGGTTTGGGGAAGAAGGCAGTATTTCCTGGAGATGGGACAGCTTTCACGTTCCAGGGGCTGACCAACATCAAGAGAGGGGATCCCTACCAAAAAGGTGTCTGAAATATATTCGGTATAAATTACACTTCAAATTTTCATATAGGTGCCACTGAGATGGTTCATAAGATAAAAGCACTTGTCATGTGACTCTGATGATCTCAGTGTGAGAGAACAAGCCCCTTAAAGGTGTCTCCCAACCTCCATGTGTGTGAAGGGGAACACATACACACCACACACCCATACAAACACACAAAGAAAAAAGCTCATATAGGTTACTTCTCCCCGAGGTAGGAGAGTTTCATCTAACTTAAACAGGGAAGCAGAAGCCTTCCTTTGAGATCTTTATCAGGTGATTTTATATAAAATGGTAGCAACGTAGAATGTAGGTGATATCTTTGCTGCCTCACTCGTGAGTTATGGACATTCCAAGCTAATGCACACCACCTAGAACAGCGGTTCTCAACCTGTGGGTTACAGCCGACAGAGCACACATATTTCAGATGGTCTTAGGAATTAAGACACCATTCGTTAGCAAAATTAGAATTATGGACTAGCAATAAAAATAAATTCATGGTTGGGGGTTCCTAAGACTACTGGAAATATATGTTTTCATCAGACTCACTGGTTGAGAACCGCACACAGAAGGAAGGCTAGACATCTCGTGGAGCATGCTACTGAACATGGGAACTTTTTATTTAAAAGAATCAAAAATTAGACAGCCATGTCTTCTTGATAGTGTTCTCATCATGAAGACGATCCAATCTAACGTTCATTCCTGTTCCATCAGGTCCTGGCTCAAGCACTGCTGAAGGAGTCACCTCTTGTTGTCGGTCAGCACCTGGAACTTGAAGCTGTCCCATCTCCAGAAAATACCACTCCCGTCCCTGAGCCCCAGCTCCCTACCCCGTCACTTCCTTTATCCCCCCAAGACCATCTCCTGATCATGGTCTATCGTGTGACTCCCTTCAAAGAAGAGCCATGTGTTTTTTCTTCTGTTAATTAATTGATTGATCTTGGAAAGGGTCTCATGTAACTCAGGCTAGCCTTGTGAACTTCTGAACTCTTGACCCTCCTACCTCCACCTTGAGAGTGCAGAAATGACAAGCACACACTACCACACCAGGTTCACGTGATGCTGAGGATTGAACCTGGGGCTTCCTGCAGGCTAGACAAGCGCTTTACCAACTAAGCCACGCCCCAGACCCAGATAATGCGACTTAAAAGACGACTCACAATATGGACAGAATATGACATTGAGGTAATAACTAGGATATCCCAAAGACCAAAAAGAAAAGGCTCTCCTGGCTATGGTGACACACACGTGTAATGCCAGCACTTGAGTGCTAAGACAGGAGAATCGCCACAAGTTGGAGGCCAGACTGGCCAGTAGAACAAAACTCTGTTTTGAAACCATAAGAAGGACTGGAGGAGAAGCTATCTCTACTCTCTGGTCTTCTTTTTATTTTAAAGACTTTTAAAAATTAAATTTACGTATTTATTTAAGTGGGGAGAGGTGTGAACCTAAGTGTGCTTGTGGAAGCCAGAGGGCGACTTATGGGGATGGCATCTCACCCAGAGGTGCCTCTCTTTCCACCACACAGACTCTCCTCCTACATCGTGGGGTCTAGGGATTGAACGTAGGTCATCAGGGTTGGCGGCGAAGCACCTTTACCTGCGGAACCATCTTACCCTTCTCCTCCCACTCTCTCTCCTACAGTCCTTCAGTCCTCCCCTCCCCTACAACACAAGAGTTTTTCATTTTCAGAAAATTCTTCCCTAGCTCATGTAGCTCAGACTTGTAATCTTAGCACTTGAGAGCCTGAGGCAGGAGGATTGCCATGACTTTGAAGCCATCATGGGCTATATTGGAAATTCTAAGCCAGGATTTCTATAGAGCAAGACCTTGTTTCAAACAACTGCGGAACAGAAAAATTCCTTCCTTCCTTGTCAAGGTGAGCACTACCTCCCTGGGGCCCTTCCGTTTTCCCGGTCAGTTCTCACGGTCACATCCATCTGCAGGGTGCAACCACAGATGAGCATTGCTGGGACTGGAACCACTTCTCAAAGGTGTTTCTAGTCGGAGACGGTGCTGGCGCTGTTCCACCTCCTAAGCTTTGACGGCGCAGGCTCACCATACAGGGCTTTCTTTTCGGAGCCTGCTAAATAAAATACTTTCATACTCGCAGCTCAAAGACAGACTTTGCTTCTTCAGTCTAGTACATTCTAAAGCTACAGTGAGAAGGGAAATAATTCCTTAACTGCCTCCTAATTACCAGTGTGTCTTCCCTGCTCCCTGAGAATCAGTAAATCCGATTATTGTGGCAAGGGTAGATGTCTGTTCCTTTCTTGATCCCCTTTGGGGTTTGTTTGAATAAGAATATGGTTGTCGTCCCTTTAATGGTTTTGCAATGATGTTCACAAGAGAGGGCTTGATGGTTTGATTTTAGGAAGCCTCAATTACATTTTTGCCAAAGTCTAATATCAATTTGGGAATGATATATTTTCCCAGTTAAATAAAATTAAAGATAAGAAAAAAAAAAGAATACAAGGACAGTAATCAGGAGAGTGTGGAACTAAGAGCAAGCCTGCAAGTCAATGGAACAGAATCCAGAGTCTAGGAAGAAACCCTTATATTTATGGCCAATTGATTTTTTACAAAGGTGCCAAGGCGATTTGGTGTGGAAAGGACAGTCTATTTTAACAAATGGCTTTCAGAGAACTGGATACTCACATGCAAAATGTGAATTTAGAATTGTACCAAAATACCCTCATCGAATCTGACACCAGCACAAGAACAAAAGCCACAAAACCCTAAGGAAACACAGGGTCAAGTTTTCATGACTTTGATTAGGCAAAGAGCTCCTAGGTCTGATGACAAAGGCACAATAAGAAAAGAAAAATAGACTTTATAAAGTCTAAAGACTTTTTAAATTTGAAAAAACAAAACACCATCGGCTGGGTGTGTGTAGTGGCTCACTCTTTAGTCTCAGCACTAGGGAGGCAGAGGCAGGCGGAGCTCTATGAGTTGAGGTCAACTTGGTCTACAGAATAAATTCCAGGCCAGTCAGAGCTACACAGTGATACCCTGTCTAAAAGAAAAAAAAAGATGATCAACATCATCACTAGTCAATAGGGAAATGCAAAGCAAAGGGGCAGGGGCTTTGCTCAATAGAATGGTTGCCTTGTACGTATATACATACACACACACACACACACACACGCACGCACGCACGCACGCGCACACACACACCAGCTCTGGATGTAACCTCCGGCACAGGAATAAAACCACAGTGAGATATCACTTCTCGCCTACAAGGATGGTTCTGATCAATAAGACAGGCAATAGCAAGCATTGATGAGCGCACGGAGACGCTAGAACCTTCCTCATACATATAGCTTATGGGAGTGGAAAGTGTCACAGCACCTTGAATAGGAACTTGTCAGATTTTTAATATAATTTTACTGCGTGACCCTGCAATGTCGCTTACCGGTATTTGCTCCAGAGAAATCAAAGCCTATGCCTAGAGCAGCATTGATATGTCGAAGCTCAGAGCAGAGGCAGCCGGAACGGCACAAAGTTGAAGCAACCCAAATGTTTATGATTCGGTGAATTGCTGAATAAAATGTAGCACATCCATAGACACCGAACTCTTCAGCAATAAAAGGAACAGGCGATGGGCAAATGATGGCTACGGAGGAAGCTGAGGAACACACTCAGGTGGAGAAATGGGACGTAAACAAACAGGTTATGGGCTTGGGATTTATGCATAGTTCAGCATGCAGAGGCGAGCAGGCGACAGACCCTGTGTTTCACTCCTCAAGGGGGAAAAAAAGGTACTTAACCAAGGGAGGTGTCCGCTGAGACGGCTGAGCAGGTGAAGGCACTTGCTGCCAACCCTGCCAACCTGATTTGACCCCTGGGTCCAGCATGACGGAAGGAGAGAACTGAAACCCGCAAGCTGTCCTCCGGCCCGCGTGGTGAACCACCTGAATGTGTTATGGCACACTCGTGTGCACACACAATGCACACAAACACAATAAATGAAGAAATGTTTTAATTTCTGTTTGTTTGTTCTTAAGACAGGGTCGCACTATGCAGCTCTGACTGTCCTGAAGCGCAACGTAGACCAGGATGGCCTTGAACTCACAGAGATCCCCCTGCCTCTGTCTCCTGAGAGCTGGGATTAAAGGTTTGCATTGTTATGCCTGGCTAAGAAATGTAGATTTCGTAAACGGAAATGTATAGCATGTGATTTTGTTTCTGTGGAAATTTCCAGAAGAAGACATTTTACAGACAGAATGTGGACAGTGGTCGACCATGGTTATCGACAGCAACTGACTAGAAATTTTTTCAGGGTGATGTAACTGGTTTTAAGCTAAATTGTGCTGACTACTGAGTAACTTTATAAATTTACCAAAAATAATTGAACTGTGGACTTAAAAAATAAAACAAGCCAAGTGTGGTGGTGCACACCTGCAATCCTAGCACTTGGGAAGCAGTGGTGTGAGGGTGAACACAAATTCAAGGCTAGCCTAGGCTACGTGGTAAGTCTCAGGTCAGCCTGGGCTACACAGAAAGAGTCCGTCTCAGAACAAATACAGGATCTGGGAAGATGGCGCAGGGATTTTGAGCACTTCCTTCTTTTCCAGAGGGCCTGAGTTTGATTCCCACCATCAGGTGGCTCACAACCAACCCCTTGCAAGTCTATCTCTAGGAGATCCAACACATCTGCCTTCCATGGGCACAGACATATATATATATATATATATATATATATATATATATATATATATATATCCTAAATACCAAAACAGAATGGACTGAGTATAACATGTAGCCAAAGGTTACATGGGGTCTAGAGATGTCCTAAAACATATTTAGCATGTGCAAAGAGCCCAGGGTTCAATCCCCAGCACTGCATAAAAACCATCCCCACGAAAGTATATATGGGAAGGTTCATCGTGTGTATGGCCGAGCTTCCTGTAGCCAATGGAGAAAGGGGAACTTAATTGATTATGAGATCTATTGTGGCAGGCCGTGGTGATGTATACCTTTAATCCCAGCACTTAGGAGGCAGAGGGAGGCAGATCTCTGTGAGCTCGGGGCCAGCCTGGTCTACAAAGTGAGTTTTCAGATAGCCAGAGCTGTTAAACTGACCTGTCTCAAGAAGGGGGTTCCCCCCAAAAAAGAAAGGTCTGTTGTGATGCCTAAGATTAAAATAATCTCCACCTACTCTGCTTTCAGAGCAGCTCCTTGTCAGAGGCAGAACTAAGCCGCAGTTGAGCCAGCACCGTAGACACTATCTTTTTTTTTTTTCTTTTTTAATTAAAATTTCCAACTGCTCCCCGTTTCCCATTTCCCTCCCCCTCCTCCCACACATTGCCCCCTCCCCCCACTCCCCTCCCCCATCCCCACTCCTCTTCTCCTCCCCCCAGTCCATTCCCCCTCCCTCTCGATACTGAAGAGCAGTCCAAATTCCCTGCCCTACAGGAAGACCAAGGTCCTCCCACTTCCATCCAGGCCCAGGAAGGTGAGCATCCAAACAGGCTAAGCTCCCACAAAGCCAGTTCATGTATTAGGATCGAAACCTAGTGCCATTGTCCTTGGCTTCTCATCAGCCTTCATTCGTAGACACTATCTTATGTGGTTATTTAAATAAAAAGTAATTGCAATTCAATAAAATTCAAAATAATTTGGGGGTAAGGAGAGGGGTCATCAGGTGAAAGTCCTTGCCTTACAGGCATAAGGACCTGAGTTCAAGCCCAGGGACCTCCAAAAAAGCCTGACACAGGGGTACACATCTGTAACCCCAGCTGTAGGACTAGCAGAAATTGGTGGGCTAGCCTGGAGTACGCTCCTATCACTGCACTGAGCACCAAGAGATCAAAGAAACACATACAGGCTCGAGTGTGGAAAGTCAGCAAAGGAGTAACACTGTCCCATTCTCGGCGATAACTCTTAAATAGGCCTCTGCAGGTCACATGCTGAGAACAGAGAGAAGGATTTGGGAGAAGAGGAATCTAAGTTTTAGTTGCTTTTCTGTTTCTTTCTTTTTTTTAGTGGGGCAGCGATTGATGCAGGATATATTCCAGCTTTTTCCAGCTTTTGCATGTGGAGTGTTAGGACAAGCTGAGGCTCACCAGGACACACTCCAGGAACAATATTTGGTTAGTTTCGCTGTTTAGCTAATGACTGGGCTTTTGTTGAGCAAAGTGCCCTTTGGCTGGCTTCTCTTCTGCTGAGTGGTATATTCTGGCTGGCAGGATGCTGATATACAAAACAGAGGGGCAGAGCCAGCCTGGCAGGGGAAGCTGGGAGCTGGTAGAGGGAGGGAGGTGGAGGAGGGGATGGATAGGAACTGGAAAAATATGACCACTGCCTCTGGGGATGGTAGTACGGGGGGAGCATGGATTTGATCTTAAAAATTGAATTATGTTTATTTATTTAGCGTGTGTTGAGGATAGAGAACAATTGTCAAGAGCTGTCTCTCTTCTTTTACCATGTGGGGCCTGGAGATCTTTTGGCTACAAGTGCCTTTTGGAGATCTTTGGCAAGTCATCTCACCAGCCCCAGGAACATCGGTTTTGGGTAGGAGTCTCAGGGGATCCTCCTGTGTGTAGACAGTGTAAGAACAGGCAAGTGGGGTTTGTATTAGGGGAGTTTCATGGTGTGTAGAGACTGGTTTCAAGTCTGGCTTAGGACAGTAGGAACAAAGGAATTCAAAGGAATTTAGACTAGTATGAGTAAAGGCTGGACCTTGGGGTTGGAGAGGTGTCTCAGTCGGTAAAGTGCTTGCCCTGCAAGCATGGAGACTTGAGTTCAATTCCCCAGGACTCATGTTAAAACAAACAAACAAACAAACAAAAACTAGGCAGGTGGTACCTGGGGAAAGGCCGCAGGGAGACCTGTGGGGGCTCACTGGACTTCCAGACTGACTCATTCAGTGAGCTCAAGGCAGGAGACCCTGTCTCAAGAAATAAGTCAGAAAGACAGCTGGGCGGTGGTGGCTCACGCCTTTAATCCCAGTACTCAGGAGGTAGAAGTAGGCAGTTTGAGGCCAATTGGTCTACATAGTGATTTTTGGGCCAGCCAGGGCCACATAGTGAGACCCTATCTCAAAATAAACAGACAGAAGCAAAATAAAACATCCAACAACCCCCCCCCCCACACACACACAAAATTACAAAGCAACAAAGGGTCATGAGACCATTGGACTCGTGATCAGATACAAACTCAGAGGGCTCTTGACCAGAGGGAATGGATGGGAAGTCTCAGAAATGTGTCCTTGATGATAGTGTTCTACAAAGTGGTTGTCCCCTCCTGCTCTAGAGTGAAACCAGGTGTAACTGAGTCCGTAGCTCAGAGCCTGTGCCACGGGAGGCAGGTAGCACAGGAGGGGGCGAGCAACACCCCAAACCAGAGAGCTGGGCCGTGGCTGGAAGAAGGCTTTTTGCTTTTGACTTTGAGCATGTGGGCATTTCGGGTCCAGTGGGAGATGTTAGGGAATGGCCTTTAACGCCAAAGTGCTGCTCCAACAGTTGGGGACCCTGTCACACCAATTACAATGAACCCTTTAGTCAAAAGTCAGCAACAGCGTCATACGTTTTCCCCTGCTTTAGATGTGATTTTCTTCTTCTTCTCTGGTTAGTGTTAGTAGTATGGTTTCTTTATAGCATACTTTCACGTTTCGAGTGGAGTCCTCTAGACGTTTTGAACATGGCTGCCATCAGCTGTGACTGGATTCGAGCACAGCCGTGAATCTAGCCAACGAGCTCCCTCATGAGGTCTGAGATGTATCGAAAAACGTACTGAGGGCTAAAGAACACTGGCAGGAGAAGCCACACACGGTGGCCACTCTGTTAACGCTTACACCTGCCTCCACAGCTACTCAGAACGGACGAGAAAGGATGATCCAGCCCATCAGCCGCAACCTCCAGGGAGGAAATCAGTGATGGCAGCTGGGTAGACACAGCTGAGATGACCCAATCAAGAAGGTCCCCACTAAAGGGTGTGCCTTAGGCCTGTTTGGGATTGTAGCCACAGGGGAATTTGCTGGTCTGTGACAGGGCAATACTTGTATGCGGTTCAGATTGCTGGTGGCTTCAAGGATATAATATAACTTTTTGCTTTTTATTTTCTTAGGAAAAGATTAGAACTTTTCTGTGTTTGGAGAAACAATCAGGCCACTTGGAATCCACTAAGTCAGGGATCTGGAGTTGGGATTAAACTCTCATGACTGACGAGAATGACGGCAGGGCAGCCATGGGGCCTCTCCGGGCTTCTGGAAGGTAGGCTCCGGCACAGGGAAGGAGTCTCTATCACCTATCCCATACAGCCCCATACTAACTAGGGGACCACAGGAGCATCCTGGGACCCTAGAAATAGTGCTAGTGCTAAGCTAGAGGCAGTAATAAGGCTCTCTGGGGGCAGCCGCACCAGAGAGGGTGCAGTGTTCAGAACACCGGGCATCTATGCTTCCCTGCAGCTTTCCTTGGAAGGCATATTAGCCAGAATTCTGTCCATGACTCCCGGAATTGATAGAGCAACGTGTTGTTTTTATAAAATAGAGGAAACAGCTTTCATTCTGCTTTGTGTTTTAAATTTTGTTTTGTTTGAGACAGAATTTCTTTGTGTAGCCCTGACTGTCCTGGAACTTGCTCTGTAGACCATGCTGGCCTCAACCTCACAGAGATCCGCCTGCCTCTGAGTGCTGGGATTAAAGGGGTGCGCCACCACTGCCTGGCAGTGTGTTTTAAATTTTTTAATTACATTTATTTATTTATCTTCTTTGGGAGTGCAGGAGGCACACACACCGAGACACAGGTGCGGAGGTCAGAAGGTAACTTCCAGGCATTGATTTTCTTCTTGTACCATGTTAGTCCCTGGTACTGAACTCAGGTTGTCAGGCTTGGCAGTAAGCACCTTGACCTACTGAGCCGTCTCTCAGGACCTATGCTGTATTTTTAATAGGACTCTGTTACAATCAATATTTGTTTTCTTGCATAGCTTTTCTTTCCTTTCTTTTCTTTTTATGATCATTTCTGAAGCATCACAGGCTAGCCTCAAACTTGTAACAGAGTCTGAAGATGACCTTAAACTTCTAGTCATTTTGTCTCCAGTTCCCATGTCAGTGGCTTATTCCACCACCCACAGTTTATGTGGTGCCAGGGACTGAACCCAGGGCATTGGGCATGCCAGGCAAGAACTCTAACTACTGAGTTGTGTTTTTGCATGTTCATACAAAGAGAAAGAAGAAACCTTACGGAATGTTCTTCCTAACACCAGGAACTTCACTTTTGTACTGCTTTAAATAAGATCACTGATATGATGCTCAGTAGGTTAAATATTACGAGGTTGATGGAAAGTTCAATTTCCTATACCAAACTTACGGTGTGTAAATACAATTTTCGACAATCAACAAGCCTCGTAGTCTTGAGGTTAAGGGTTATAAAACAATAAAATATTGTAATTAGAGTAGAATATCACCGGAGAGCTTCTTGCATACAAACTACTCAATATCAGGATGTCAAGATCTAAGAAGGAATGTAACTGGAAATAAGATCTTAACTCCATATGGTTAATATTCTCTCTCTCCCCTTTCAAATTACTCCTGATCTTTGCTACAGAAAAATAATTATATTCAGTACAATGTTTTGCATTCTCTCCAAAGCCCCTCATGCCAATAACTTCTCAAGATTCCTTACCTATTGCTAGTGAAACATGTGATTTCAGCTAGTCTTAAACCAAGGTAAAATGGTAGATTGGCAGATTACAATATTTTAGGAAATGTCCTCAAAGTTAGGCTATTTCACAGTGGCTGGGTCCGCAAGCGGAGGACCCCTTAGGACCTTCCTCCGTCTTCTCTGCTTAGGTCCTTCCCCGTTGCTCATCTCTGCTCATCTTCTAGATCATCTCGTTCATTGGCTTCGTTCTCTCTACTTTAAAACCTTTTTCTTTTTGAGAAATGCTTTATGTAACCCAGGCTATTCTTGAATT
Organism: Chionomys nivalis; assembly: GCF_950005125.1. Taxonomy (NCBI): domain Eukaryota; kingdom Metazoa; phylum Chordata; class Mammalia; order Rodentia; family Cricetidae; genus Chionomys; species Chionomys nivalis. The sequence continues at coordinate 32,070,194 of NC_080096.1, read as the reverse complement.
CCTTGTGTAGCTCATGATGGCGTTGAATGCCAGGAGTATTACAGGAGTGTCCCACCACACCCGACTTTCTCATTCTCCTTATTGCAAAATTAGTCCTTCACGTGGACAGGGAGAGAGGCCACTAGGAACTTCAGTGTGCACTCTCAGAGGCCAAGAGCACTCTCTTGACAGTTCTGATGGGACTGCAAGGAAGAGATTCTTAGAGAAGTTCTGATTGGCCCTCTCAGTCAGTGCTAATTCCTCAGTAACCACAATGGCTAGAGAAAAGAAGTAGACTGGTCTACAGGCTGGCATCACATACTTTTGGGGCCCAGAGGAAGAATGGAGTGGAGAATCAGTACCCCTTAAAACTATATGGAATAGCTGGGCGGCGGTGGCGCATGCCTTTAATTCCAATACTTGGGAGGCAGAGGCAGGCGGATCTCTGGGAGTTCGAAGCCAGCCTGGTCTGTAAGAGCTAGTTCCAGGACAGGCTCCAAAGCTACAGAGAAACCCTGTCTCAAAAAAACTAACTAAATAAATAAATAATAAAAAATAAAAATGTTTGGAATCAAGTAGAGCTGTCTCATTAATAGAAAAGATGTGGACAGATGATGAAACAACCTTGATTTAGGACAAACAGATGAAAACTGATATTTTATTAGTTTGATGGACACAATGCTATTGTGGCATTTGCTCACTGAAGTCCACATAGCAGCGAAATTTCCCCACCCCTCCTCTTCTTGCAGGGCTGGGGTGAGGAAAACCCATGCATTCGAGGCTAGTGTTCTGCCCCTGAACTACGCCCAGAGATAGTCTAGGGTTTTAAGTTCTAATGTGTCGGAGCAGGGCTACACTGAGCTGTGTGGAGCACCTGTCCAGCTGTTCCAGGTCATACTTCTCAGCTTCCAGGGTTGAACTGGGTACCAGAAGCTGTGTAGGGTGTTAGCTCCTGGGCCTGTAATTCTAGTATTGTTATTGTGTGTTCTGAAGATGCATTGCGGTGTTCCAAAGTTTACGTCTGCATGTCACTGAGGCCATTTCTAATCAGGCAGTGTAGGCTATTAGCTGTGGGAAAGGACTCTGGAAAAAAAAAATGCTAGGTTGACAGCAAGGACCCCCCCTCAGAAACTGTACTTATATCCTTGAATTGTGTTACTCAAATCTACCTCATTGTCCCAGGTGAGGAGTTACCCAAGAGCCTCAGTAGGAAGGTGTAGAGCTGTGGTTGATGGTGTAAGGGAAGTAGGGCCTTCTGGTAGGAGGATCCCAAGGCCCGATAGCATCCAGAAAGCCCTACTCTGGGAATGACAGAGAGTGCCCTAGTTACTGGGTACCGTGCAGGATGCTGTGCGCGCCGCGAAACGGACAGTGGAAGCAGTTGGTACTGTTTCAAAAGGCTGCCCCAGACGAAGCTCAGAGGTCCACGCATGATGAGTTCAGGCCTTGGGGAGGGAACAGATGCTGGGGCTAATTAGGGCATGGTTCCTCTGGTCCAAGATGGCAGAGAATATCCAAATAAGACTCGACACCTGCGCCCAGTGTTATGTGGGAAGCATTGCTCATGTCCCAGCCTATCTGGACATGACTCAGAATGGACGCGCTTAGGAAACGGAGTCCTTGATTGTCCTTGAAAGCCAGACAGAAGGGGCTGGGATGTTTCTCCTGTGCCCAGGGAATCCACGGTGGTCAAGAAGCATCCTTTGTGGCAGATTCTTTTCAGGTTTTCAGACTTCCTGTTTTTAGACCTTCTCCCACGGACACTGTGAGGTTTTTGAAGTTCATTTTACCATCAGAATTTCTCCTGGCAAGGTGAAGATCTCTTCCCAGAGGGGTTGCCCTGACCCAGAGGAGTTAACAGAGCTTGATTAAATATTCTCAGAGTGCCATATCCAGATTAGAACAAGGGAAGGGGTGGCACACAGATGTCCTCGTTCATGCTGCTGGTAGCACTCTGTCTATCTCGATAGTCAGGCTGGAGCCATGTCCACTTATTGATCGTGTCTGGCCTTGACAACAAGGGGCCACGCAGGGACAGTCTCACTCAGTGTGCTTGTGGCTTGTCACCATGGAGGCTCAGGGTGACGCTGCACAGAAAACAAGCTCAGAGCCTGTTGAGAGGACATCTGTTGTTTTGGTCCACTCAGAAGTCATTTATCTCCCAACGGGGGGGGGGGGGACGGGACACGACCATGGCTTAGGGGGGTGGGGAGGGGACCTGATGACAGCCTTCAGGCAAGGATGAAGGTAGATGCTGGATGATACTGTTTGAATTCTGGGTAGACAAACTTTTTCCATAAAGAGCTTCTGTTAGTATTCTCAGCCCAGTGGGCTACAGGGTCTGTGTTGCGACCACGCAGGTCTGTGGTGGTAGACAATATGTAGACGGGTAGACACCATTTGCAGTGTGTATAGACCACATATAAGCAAGTAAGCACGGCTGCGCTCCAGTGAAAGTACTTCCAAGGCAGGTGGCGGGTGAGATTTGGCTCCGAGGCCAGTTTAGCCAAGGTCTTCCCTACAGTGTCAGGCCTTCTAGGATGGGGCAAGGCATCTGCATTCAGTCTCTTAGACAGTGTGTCCTCTCTTTAGTTAAGCAATTGACTCCAGCTAAGTCTGAAGTTAACCGCCCTTGTTACTTGCCACTTCAGAGGCCAATATATCCACCTCCGCTTTTTTTTTTCCAGAAAGAGTTTTTCTGTGTATCTCTAGTTGTCAGTAGAACAGGCTAGCCCCGAACTCAGAGATCTACCAGGCTCTGCCTCCCAAGTGCTGGGATTCAAGGCATGCACCACCACCACCCAGCACCAATAAATCCACTCTAGAACTTACTATGCACTGATGTTCTTTTCAGTACTACCGAGAGGTTCCGTGAAAGTCACCCAGCTGCAGAGCCAGGGTCTCAGGCTGGACACTGGATTTCAAGGTGGAAACTGGTGGTCTCAGCTAGGCAGAAAGTAGCCTTGCCGTAAGAACATCTCAGGGCCAGCGAGACGGCTCTACAGAGCACTTGCTGTACAAACCTGATGACCTGAGTTTGATTGACCCCTGGAACCCTTGTAAAGATGGAAGGAGAAAACGACCTCCAGAAAGTTGTCCTCTGACCCAAACACAAGTGCCTCGGCAGGTGCACACCCACCCTCACCATAATAATAATTAATAAAATAAATATAAATTAAAAGTTCACATTTTAATAAACGAGAGAAAGAAAACCTCCTATCTAACAGGGGACCTGCCAGGATCTCTTGGCTGTTCTGCAGCTGAAGCCAGAGCTGTTAAGGTGGTGCCTCATAGCAGACCCAAGGGATGTCCCCAGGGAGCAGATTCCACAGTCATACAGGAAATGCTCCGGTGACATCAAAGAGAAGTCATCCTTCTCTTTGGTTGAGGAATAAATAGCCAATGGATGAGGAAGAGGAGAAGAAGAAGATGGAGGTAACAGGTGGCCCTCTGGAATGGGGTCTGCCTTAACCCAGTATGCATCCACAGAGATACAGGAAAGCCATTAACACTTAGACTAGAGGCAGAAGGAGATAAGGGCTGGGGATGTGGCCCATCTAGTAGAGTGGTTACTTAGCAGACAGGAAGCTTCGTGGTCCGAGGTCCACATCCAGGACCCCATAACCAGAGGGCTATGGCACATGTATGGAATCTCAGCGTTCGGAGGCAGGAGGGCCAGAAGTTAAAGGTCATCCCCAGATACAGAGAGTCCCTGTCTGAAAAGAGGAGGAAGAGGAAGAAGAGGAGACAGATGAGGAGACCTCTGAGAGAGGGGAAGGAGTGAGTCCTCTACCCTGAGGTGGGAGTTGGAGAATCTTACTGAAGCAGAGGGGCAGATTTTCACCTCAGTGGGAGCACAGGGTGATCCACTGGTCATTCCTTTGATGGGCTGTGGGGAGGCCGGTTTTGTAGTGCGAATTCACGCATATGAACGCAGGTGCCCATCAAGGCCAGAGAGTTCATCAGATCCCCAGGAGCTGGAGTTACAGGAAACTGTGAGTCACTGGCCGGGCTGCTAGGAACTCAACTCAGGTTCTCTGCAAGATCAGTATCAGCTCTTAGCCTCTGAGCCCTGACAGTATTTGTGAAGGATCAAATCTCCTGAAGAGGAGAGCAGTGGGAAGTAGATATGTACCTGCACTGGTTGGGTCCCAGTTTCTCCTGAAGGTAGAGCAGATGCCAGCAAACAGAGTTCCGAGGGGGCGGGGAGGTGACTTAAGTGGTGGCTGGAGTGTGCCAGGGGAGTGCCAGGGAAGCATGGCGGCCTCAGAGTGAGTTTGCATTAAAAGAGCGCACTAGAGAGATATTAGCCGGTGATGTTGGTACACCACCCATCAGCTCAGGGGCTTTCACCGCCAACAGCTCTCCCTCCTTTGCCAGACAGTGAGCCAGCCTCCCGGGACCCACTGCGAGGCAATACACGAGTGGAAGTGCCTGGGAAGCTATGTGGGGTGGGGGCAGAAGCAAAGGAGCTTGAGCCATAAATACTAGAACTCTTCTGCTTCCTGCCAGGGGGTCAAGCCCCTTTAGCACAGAGTCACAGTTACCCTCTGGGTGACAGTGCTCTAAACTCCATTCTCGATTCCTGTCCAGGCTCCCTCCTGATTCTTCTTAGGAACAGCTCCTCCTCCCCACCCCCCTTTGCCTTTTCTTCTGAGGTGAGATAAGACAGGGTCTCATTCAGCCTAGGGTGACTTGGAAGTAAGTTACTATGTAGCTGAGATCTTAAAATCCTCATCCTCCTGCCCTACCTCCTCAATGCTAGAATTATAGGTAAGCCTTGCACTACCATGCCTGGCTTCTCGGACACCCCCCCCCTTTTTTTTTTGGTAGAGACAGGGTTTCTCTGTGGCTTTGGAGCCTGTCCTGGAACTAGTTCTTGTAGACCATGTTGGCCTTGAACTCACAGAGATCTGCCTGCCTCTTCCTCCCAAATGCTGGGCTTAAAGGCGTGCACCACCATCGACCCTCCTAGGAACTCTTCTTAAATCTTGTGCTAGTAAATCCTCAACGAAGGGTTTGCTTCTGAGAAAATTAAACCAAGCCGAACTCCCAGTTGTTAGTGCCACAAGCTCTGATCTCTAAGCAAGGAGAAGAAGGAGGCAAGGCGTCTTGTACAGATGCCGAGTAAGAAACCCTTGAGGGGTGACGTGGGGTGTCTTCTGTGTGTGAGAATCTGAAAAGGTTGAGTCATCCATGCAGGAGCAATTTAGCTAGGATTTCCTGGATGGTGCCAGACCTCACAAACTGGAGCATTACTTAGAGGAGTTCTTGGTGAAGGAACCTGCATCAGTCCGGGCTTGCATCAGAGGGGACAGACGTGCAGAGCAGGAGGCAATGCAGATCCAGTTCATGCTGACAGGCTGTGGTGTTTGAGAGAGAGTGGCCTCAGGGGCTCATATGTTTGAGTACTTGGTCCCCAGTTGGTGGAAGAATTTGGGAAGGATTAGGAGGTGTGGCCTTGTTGGAGGAGGTGTGTCATTGGTGGAGAGATGTAGCCTTGTTGGAGGAGGTGTGGCCTTGTTGGAGGAGGTGTGTCATTGGTGGAGGAGGTGTGTCATTGGTGGAGGAGATGTGCCATTGTTGGAGGAGGTGTGTCATTGGTGGAGGAGATGTGCCATTGTTGGAGGAGGTGTGTCATTGGTGGAGGAGATGTGCCATTGTTGGAGGAGGTGTGTCATTGGTGGAGGAGCTTTGAGGTTTCAAAAGACTAGCACCATTTCCCCCACCTCTCTTCCAGACGCTACTCTGCCTCCTACTTGTGAATTGCTCTTAGCAATTCCAGCTGCTATGACTTTGCTCTACCATCATGGATTCTAACCCTTTGTAACCATAAGTTCCAAATTAAGTGCTCTATTTTTTTGGGGGGGGGGAGTTGAGACAGGGTTTCTCAGTAGCTTTGGAGCCTGACCTGGAACTAGCTCTTGTAGACCAGGCTGGCCTCGAACTCACAGAGATCCGCCTGCCTCTGCCTCCCCAGTGCTGGTATTAAAGGCGTGCGCCACGGCCACCTGGCCAAATGCTCTATTTTTTAGGTCACCTTGGTCATAGTGTTTTATCACAGCAATAGAAAAGTAACCAAGACACAGGCCCTATTCTGAGGGCACCTCAGCCAGGCCCTGGACTTTTCTAGATACCACCTCTGAGTTGTCTTAGGTAGCAAGTTTGTTATCTTGGAATTTGTGATTTTCAGGCACCCCATCAGCTCCAGTAAGGGTCAAATGGTCTTGGGGAGACAGGAGAGGAAGCTGTCTTAGTGGCACTTACTGTCATGCCTAATGACATGGGTTTGATTCGTGATACAGGGTAGTAGGAGAAGCCTGACTGCTGTGAGTTGCCCTTTGACCTCCACACAGTGTCATGGCAAATAATAATAAAAAGCCTTGGGACACTCGGAATAGCCCAGAACTCTATGACATGACACTTTTCACTGTCCCCCAAATTTGTGTAGGGGTGAGGGCAGCAAAAGTCATCTTGTAGCAGACAGATATGGAAAAAGAACTCAGAAAAAAACCCAACAACTCAGGAACTGAAATGGTTGGAGAAGCCACCTCTTCCAAACTGGAGCTTGCTGGCTCTGTCCCCAGGGAGTCCCGAGACTGGAGGTTTGCCTACAGCAGTCACATATGCTCCAGAGCCTCACCACTGAGAGTCCCCTTCAGTTCAGGCTGGGGAGGACAAGGGCATCCCTAGGCGAAGCTGCTGAGATGCAGGCAAAGGTGAGGGGGGATGAGAGGAGGGCACTGTGGGGCTGGGCTCATGCCAGAGGAGCTTCGAGGACAAAGCAAATAACATCCCAACTCTTCTTCCTTGCCCAAGGACTTCTAAGCCAGAGAGGTTGGGGAGATGATTCAAGGTCTAGGGGAAGCCAGGGGACCTTGTGAGCGGCCCTCTGTCAGGATAATGTTGATTGAGTTTTACAGGACAGAAGGAGAGAGTGAGAGGGGAAAGGCTAGAGCGAGGGAAGGAGGAATAAGCAGCAACTGTAGGCAGAAGACCTCGGGGAAGGAGCTTGTGAGGGTTATTAAGACACCCCTGTTCTCTCGCAGGACCTTCATCAAAATCTGAATTTTCCACGACTGCCATTAGAACACGCAGCAGTATTTGAGGACTGGCCTCAAGGCTATCAGAAATGGAGCAAGCCCAGCTTGGTTTAGCTCCCTTCTTTCCCCGACTGGCAGCATGATAAGCTGGTGAAATCCAGAGAAAGTTCAAGTGTGGACGTGAGGAAGGCCACTGTGCTTGGAATCCAAATGTCCAGGCTTGTGCCCCCTCTTTGTTTTCCAGGAGAAACTTGACTCTGAGAGAGGGTGGGGAGCATTTGGTGTGCAAGCACAGCTCTGGACTTGGAGATAGCAACCAGCTCCCATTCAGCAATGATGGACATTCTTCCTGACAGTCCTGCGGAGAGCCTGGCTGAAACGAGGCCCACCCTGTCCAGGAGATGATTTGGGGTCACACAGCCCTGAGAAAATAACACTTATTGATTCTAGACCGAATGAAGTGTGAGTCATTTAGAGGTATAAGGGCATCAGAAAAAAAGAGAAGAAAAGAAAAACAAAAGAAAAAAAAGAAATAGGAAGCCCTCAGTGAGGCGTGGACAGAAGTAGTGGCTGATGATGTATTAAAGTCATTGCTGAGGGGGGAAGACATCACGCTAAGCCTGGGGGCGCCTCTCACTGCCAGGAGCCTCCATCTCCAGGGCTGTTCCACTAGTCAGCAGCTATGATATGCTAGGTGTGACTGATATCTGCGAGGAGTCAGGTACTTAAAGCTGGATCTTCTCTGCTTTTAGGACCCAGGCTGAGGCTGGCAAGTCCAGCAAAAGGCAGCTCACATACCTTTACTATGGGTCTAACATTATTACTATTACTTTAACATTACTGTTGTCTATGAGAGAGAGAGAGCGTGGGTACACGTGTGCCACGGTGTGGGTGTGGCAATCAGAGGACAGTTTTTGGGAGCCGATTCTCTCCCTTTAGTGTGAGTTCCCTAAACTGAACTCAGACTTGCTCAGCAAGCGCTTTTACCAACTGAGCCGTCGTGTACAATGCATGCATAATGTGTGCGTGTGTGCGCTGTGTGTGTGTGCGCATAGTCATTGTGTGACTGGGGGTGTGTGCTTGTCACAGCGCACGTGTGGAAGTCAGAGGACAGTTTCACGTGCCTGTCCTTGCCTTCCATACTGTTTGAAGTCCTTTGTTGGTGGCCATTGTGTCCACCAGTCTGGCAGGATTCCAGAGATTCTCCTGGCTTTGCCTCCCATCTCCCCACAGGAGCACTTCGATTGCAGACAGACACTCCTGGTTCTGGTTTTCTGTGGGCTGTGGAGTTTCTAGATCAGGCCCTCATGTGTGCTTGGTAAGTACATTACCCACCGAGTCATTCTCCAGCCCTAATGATGTATTATTAAGGAAAGTGAGATCTCTCTCTCTCTCTCTCTCTCTCTCTCTCTCTCTCTCTCTCTCTCTCTCTCTCTCTCTCTCTCTCTCTCTCTCAATATTTCGAATCAAACCCAAGGACTCACAAATGCCAGGTGAACGCCATTCCACTGAGCTAACAGTCTCCACCCTTCCTAAATTGCGTTCATTTGTTTATTCACCTGTCTGTTGAGATAGCTTATCACATCAACTCCCCTTGAAGCCAAGAGTGGTCCTGGTCTGCCATCACAGACAGGAGACGCCCTTATAGGATCTCACTTCTCATCTTTTGAAGACTTTAAGTCTAGGTTTAGGTTGCCCAGACTGACCTTGAACTCACGACCCTCTTGCCTCAGAACTCCTGAGTGCCTGGGGTGACAGGCATGTGCCACGGCGTCCAGCAGTCAGAGGGTTCTCAATGACAACAGAAACAACAAATGCCTGCTTGCCGCTGACATCTGCCAGCCTCCTACGCTGAGTGTTCTCAACTCCATCACACCCGATACACATTTATAACAAATGTTTCACAACATCCCCTCTGCAATCTTGAAATAAATGCATAAATAATGCTGCTTACTGTATATAATCTTATAAATAATACGATCATATATCTGTGCACACACATACACGTGTATTTATGGTTTTGAATGTTTTACCTGTTCAAATGTCAGGATACCCATAGAGACTCCAGTTCCTGAGTGCAGACAGGGTGATCAGTGACCTCATATACTTGCCACCATGCCTTCCCCATCATAATAAACTGTATCTGTACCTTAAAAGACTTTTTCTAAAAAAAGATTTACTTTTTGAATTTTATGTGTATGAGTGTTTTGCCTGCATGTATATATGTGCCCTGTATGTGTGCCTACAGAGGGTTGTGAGCCAGCATGTGCTTGCTGAAACCCAAATCCAGGTCCTCTGCAAGGGTTTTTAAGCAACCACTGAGCCATCTTTCTAGTTGTCCTGTGTTTTTTGTTTTGTTTTTTGAGATAGGGTTTCTCTGTGTAACAGTCCTGGCTGTCCTAGAACTCGCTTTGTAGTAGACCAGGCTGGCCTCGAACTCACTGAGATCCACCTGCCTCTGCCTCCTGAGTGCTGGGATTAAAGGCGTGTGCCACCACTACCCTGCCCTGCTCTTAAACTATAAACCAAAATAGAACCATCCATAAACAAATGCCCAAAGTCCCAACGGTGAGCTAAAGAAGAAATAAACGGAAAATGGCATCTGAAATAAACGTGTACATTCGTATGTTAATGCTCAGAATCTGAGACATGGTGAATGAGTCCCGTGTGACTGTGACTGTAAAATCACTGAAGCTAAGCTGCTGCATGTACTCAGACACCATGAGCCACTGGTGTGGGCTTGAGGACTTCTCTGTCAATCTCTCTACAAAATGGTGTGAAACTATTAAGGCCATTTTAAGTAAAGGTTAAGCTTTCACTGCCCGGCACTGTATCCATGCGGACACGGAAGGAGTCAGGAGGTAGGTGTAGGGAATGAGAAACCTGGGTTCAAAGTTTTCAAAGGGCGTGAAGCTGTGTATAGACAGCCCTCCGCATGCTTAGAAAATCTGTGTTGACTTTTTGTGTTGCCTTGATGATTGAGGGATGGCGTTGACAGCTCATGGTCAGGAGTCAGGGATGCTGGGGGTCCAGCCATTCTGTGCAGTGAATAATTGTCCTACATCCTGTCTGGCTTTGGAATATTCCACTGAACATGCTGGCAAGTGAATAAACAGGTTTCTCATGATCCTAACTCTGTGTTATCCAATGGCATGCCATCAGAACATTGTGACCCTGGAACTACAGCCTCTAAAAGGAGGTGGCATGTGGTGGCACTTGAAAAGCAGAGTCAGGAGGATCAGGAGCTTGAGGCCAGCCTGGACTGTATAGCAAGTCACATAGAGAGACCCTGTCTCAAAGAAAGAAGGTAGAAAAAGAGGAGGAGATAGCAAGTGATGTCAAGGGCACCACAAGTTCAAAAGTAGCTCTAGCTTGTGCCAGGCACAAGAGATTGAGGGTGTTGCTCATTGGTAGAGCACTCTCCTAAGGCCCTGGGTTTCAGATATACAGCCAGGGAACCAGGGATGCACACACTCTCCCTCTGGACAAAATGATTGCTTCTCAGCCTCGAATCAGACAGAGGGTAGAGGAGGTTCTGCTCTTTGGGATGGCAGGAGAGGAATGGCGAGCTGCGACTGAGCCCGTGAGGCTTTTCGCCATCATTACTGCATGGCAGAGCTCTCCCCAAATACACAAGAGCCACTGAGACTCTGCCCTCAAAGCATTGTATACAGCAAGGGCAGCGTGCCCCGACTTCTCCATCACTGCCCTCAGCACAAAGACAATCCTTCTAGAAAATCAGCTACTCAGAACAAGACAAAGGGGCAGGCTGACGGAGACAGACATACAAAGCCACCAGCAGTAGGACGTGAAGAATGGAAGAAACCCTTCACACAATGTTTGTCCTTACAGTAACATCCCCTCCTTCCGGTTGGCAACACCTGCTTCCCTCTAGGGAACTGTGCTGGAATGAAGGTCATTGCAGTGCCCTCCCTAGCAGACTGTCCCAGACCCTCAGGGAGAGCGGACCCAAGCCTTGGCCAATCAGAATACCCCAACTCTTGGCTAAGTGGTAGGGACAGGAGACCTGAGAGGGACAGGTCCCCAGTTGTCTGGGTTTTGAGTACAGAGGTCGAGAGAGAAAGGAGTGCTTTCCCCCCTGGTGTTGCTAAGCGGAGGCTATGCGCATTTGGAACTGTCAGTACCTATCTCCCGTGGCAACATGGAGGAAATCCATCTAGAGCTGGAAAGAATAAGCCCAGCACTCAGAGGGGAGCAGCGGTAACTCTGTCTGCATCGGGTAAGACTCTGGATCCAGCTGTGCAGGATGCTAGGCTTGCCCACAGGCTACCCAGCCAGCCAGCTCATAAATCCACTCCACTTTTGTTTATTTATTTATTTACTCATGGCTGGAGCTTGTTTGAGCTGGATTACAGTTTGGAAAAAAAAGTCTTGGCTTCTACAAAGAGCCTTAATTCACCCACCAAGCATCTATCAAATGTGCCCAGGCTACCAGGCATTGACTGACGAGTGGACAGGTGGGGTGGCCCAGTGGCAGAGCACTTGAGTATTTTGCGCGAGGTTTTGAGTTCCATAAGTAGCATGACAAAAGGGGGAGGGGGAGAAGTAAACAAATGGATTTGGTCCTTCCTGTCACAGAGGGAATCGGTGTGAAAATAATTTCACTATCAATTAGACTAATCATTCTAAGTGCTATGAAGGCCTTTCTGTAAAATTAAACTTCCAGGAGGGCAGAAACCTTCGTGGCTTTTGTTGACAGATCCTCAATATCTAGAACAGCCCCTGGCACTTAGTAATCCCTCAATAAATACTGGTTGTAAACAGTGAATGGAAGACAAACATTTCCGGGTGGGGCTGGAGAGATGGCTCCAATGTTTAGAACACATATTGCTCTCTAGTGGAGGACCTAAGTGAAGCTTCTAGCCACCGACAGCAGGTAACTACAGCTCCAGGGGCATCTGATGTCTCTAACCTCTGCATACACCCGCAGTTATGAGCACATGTCCCCACTCCACCCCCATGCACATAACTAAAAAGAAATATTTTTGTTTGTTGGTTTTTGAGAAATCCTGTCTCAAAACAAGCAAGCAAACAAACAAACCAAAAAACAGAAACAAAAAAAAAAGAAAGAAAAAGAAAAAGGAAAAAGATATTTGCCATTATTAATGAGATAAATGTTAGCTTTGTGACGTGAATGAAGGGAAAACTTTACCCGGATCTACACGTGATATTAGATCACAAAGGGTAATCTTAGGCTTTGCCTTGACATTTTATTTTTGTTATTTGTTTGGGGTTTTTCGAGACAGGGTTTCTCTGTGTGGCCTTGACTGTTCTGCAACTCACTCTGTAGACCAGGCTGGCCTTGAACTCCCAGAGGTCCACCTGCCTCTGCCTCCTGAGGCCCAGCTGCCTTGACAGTTCTGAGCATTGAGAATGAAGGAGCAATGGTTACCGTTCTGAGAGTTCTGAGCAAGAAAGACGTCAACAGAAGAATCCTTGCCCAACAAGTTGCCACTTACGTGGGAAAACAACAGAAACATGTTCCATATTTACAGAGCAGGGTGTAGAAAATGAACCACCCATGCATTTCCCCTAAGCAAACGGCTTGAAGAGACGAATTAAATTTAAGAGCTTGGAACAGGAACATTACAATAGAAAGGACTGGTGGCAGGCTCAGAGACCAACTAAATATATTGTTAAGAATTGAACAACAACAAAAAATCTATGCTTTGGAAAACATATCTATGATTGAAATGTAAGTTGGATTTATAAACCCACGGACATTTAAAAAGACTGAGAATGCGTGAGGAGAGGGCGAGCCAGGTGAAGGTATGTGAAGTGTCTTCAGACAGCTGGAAGACATAAGCTAGGGAACTGACAGCTGCTGACCGTGCCTAACTTCCATCACCAGAGAAACAGAGGTTTGGGAGAAATAAGGTTTAAGTTTAGGTTGGGTAAATACCAAAGTCAATCAGTAGCAAAATTAAAAGCAGTATTATTACCTTTAAAATCATGAACACTGACAAAAGGAAACGGAACATTATACATGGCGAAGGGCATAAAATAAAGGATCTCTTTGCGATAGACATGCAACATGAAAAAAAAATTTTTTTTTCAAAAATGGAGTGCTAAACTCTCCAGTGATTTCAACTGAAGCAGGGAAATGACGGGTGTGGAGTGGGGTTCAGATGTGGTTAATATGATGAGATATAGTTTGGCGGGAGGCTATAAATTGACTTGACTCTTCACATTGACAGACAAAATAGCTTTTAATATTTAACAAAATATATACGGCTAGCCATCAAAAGCCTAGGACTGAAATCCAGAACCACAGAAGAACCAAAAAAAAAAAAAGAAAAAAAGAAAAAGGTGGGAGGGGCTAGGAGTGTAGGTCAGACGTAGAGCACATGCCAAAGCTCTGAGATACTATTGCAGACTAAGAAGAGGAGCGGGGAGGAGGAAACAGAAATATTATCAAGGAGCAAGAGGAAAGGTGGTGAAGAACCCAGAAAGCTCCTTGCCCAGCTAGTTAGCATTAACTGCCAACTTCACACTGCCTTCAATCACCAGAATAAGAAGTGTCCATCAAGTAATGGTTATTAGATTGCCGGTGGTCATGTCTGTGAGGCATTGTCTTGATTATTGATTGATGTCGGAGGACCCAGTCCACTATGGGTGAGTGGAGGTGCTGCTCCCTGGGCAGGGGGTCCTGAGCCGTAAAGAGAAGGCAAAATAAACAGAAGGAACATTCTAGAGCGTTTCTGCTCCAGGCTGTTGCATGAGTTCTGGTCTTGACTTCCTTCAATGCTAGGCCACAACCTGGAAGTATAAGATGATAACAAACACCTTCCTCCCAAGGCTGTTTTTGGTCATGGTGTTCGCCACAGCCCAGAAGCTAGAAGAGTGGTCACTAGAAATATGTTGCAAGGCAGTAGGAGTGAGTCCAAACACGTCAGTAATCACAATAAAACATTATTTGCAAACGATATGGTAGCTCTCCTAAGGAAGAGAGACAAGCAACTGTAAAACTATTAAAATCATGACAACCATCAGGAAGGGTGCCAGGAATGAGACCAACTTCCTAAAATCAATGGCTTTTCTATTTGTCTGCAGTAATCAGTTTATAACTACATTACAATACCTCGGCACTATACAACATGTGTGAGATAAGGACATGACAAACTGCCCAACAGAGAAATAAGCAAGGCTTATGAATTGTCAGCTCACAGGGGAAGAAAAACGGCCAATAAACAGAAAAACGTGTTCAACCTTGCTTGTAATCAGGGGTATGGAAATGGAAATGATATTAATATCAACAGAGAAAAGTGATTCTTAATATTTAGTGACGGTGATGGAGTGAGGAAGCGGACATTCTCAAGGGAATAAAATTCTGGAAAGCATTTTTGGACGGCAATTTGGAGATGTTTTACATTTAAATGCGTATATTTTTTTTGACCCAACCATTCCGCTTTCAAGAATCTATTGTACAGATATATCTTGTACCGATGCCAAGGTATTCGCTGCAGAATTATTTATAATAATAAAAAAGGAGGGAAACAAATATCCCAAAGTGGAGGAACAATCAATTAAATTACAGCGCATCCATATGTAGAACGCTGAGGAAGTGCCGCTGTCCTCTGCTTGGGTGTGTTTAGTATTTCCCCTTGAAGCCACCGTCCTCCACTCAGGAAGGGCAAGGCCGCTGGTATCCATTATTTATGGCAGTAATAGTTAGGTAGGCGTCCCCTGTCCTAAGAGAAGGGTGAAAAGGAAGCTTTGTGGCTTTGTAAAAGCAAAGACTCTTACATATGTCTTTGACAGGGAGGCTTAGTCTTTGAGCCGAAGGTGAACTGTCTTGCTCAGAAGCCCAAGGCCTGCTGGGAGGAAAGGAATGGCAATCTCAGCCCTGCTTCCTTGGTAGTTGAAGTTCGGGAACTGCTGGTCCAGATGGAGAGCTGCTGGTGGGAAACACACCGCGGCTTCCAGTGAGCAGAGTGCCGGGAGGGAAGGAAAAGTGTGGATTTCAGGGAAAACTGCGTCTCCTCTCAGGTACTGTGTTTGGGGAACAACAGCGGACTCAAGTTCCACTAAGAAACAGGCTGGGGGCTGGAGAGATGGTTCGGAGGTTAAGAATGCTTCCTGCTCTTTCAGAGGACCCAGTTGGTTCTCAGCACCGCAGGATGGCTCACAACGGCCTATAACTCCGGCTCTGGGGGACCCGAAGTCCTGCTAGATTACCAGGCATGCATGTGGTGCAGATACATCTATGTGGGCAAACACTCATACACATAAAAGTAAATGAGGTCTCTATGCAGTATTTTGGTGGTCAGCTAATTCTTGGCAAAGACTAGAATTTCTAGGTTCTAGTTAATTGAGGGAATTTCTGACCGAACGTTAGCTGACCACTGAAATAACTGAAGAGCAACATCATGATGATGAAAATAGATTTTCGACAATTAGTTCAGAGAACCCACTAAATGACTGACTGATAAACAGCAGTAACTCCGACGGCAGCAGGAGGGAAGGAATCTAATTTCTAGGTTACCACAACCACATTATAGTATAAAAAAGCCCATTTTCACCCCAAAATTATGAGAGAAGCAGGGAAATAAGAAAGTATTTATCAACATAGAGGAATAAATAGAAATTCTCTCCGAGGAAGCCCAGATGATGGGTTCCCAGGCAAAGACCTTAAATTGTCGATTTAAAGTATTATCCAAAGGAAGGCACGTCTGAAAACGAAAGGAAAGTGTGAAAAGTTGCATTGCCTTCTGTAGAACATCAATAAAGGAGCAGACGGTTTTGTAAAGCCCCACTAAATTCTCAAGCTGAAAAATGCAACAATCAGAATAAAAATTCACTAGAGGACCGAAATGAGAAACTTAGAAGAAGTACCTAGTGATGCTGAAGACAGTTTCCAACTTAAACAGAAAAACAACTAGATGGAAATCCGTAAGGAAATAGAGTAGGCAACGCTATAAACAAACTTGACCTCACAGATGTCTACAGAGCACTTCAACCAGCACAACACATCTTTTCCGAGTGTACATGGAGTCAGGCTAGACCTCAGGAGGCTAGACCATATGACAGCCCCTAAAACACATCTTAGTAAGTTTGCAGTGACTGAGCTCCTGCCGTGGATGTTCTCTGACCACAGTGAGATGGGGCCAGAAATCATTAACAGAAGGGATGTGGGTACTACACACACACACACACACACACACACACACACACACACGGAGCATGAAGGACACACTCAGAGCTAACCAAGGGACCGCAGAAGAAATCCAGGGGGAAGCTGTAAATTGCTTTATGGGGAATGAAAAACAACAGTAACAACAACAACAAATCCGGACAATTTAGGGGTTAGAAGGAAAATAGTCTTGCCCAGAGATGGTTCCGTGGCTAAGAGCCCTGGCTGCTCTGCAGAGGACCCATACGTAAAATAAAAACAAATAAACTTTTAAAAAATAGGCATTTTGTATCAAAGAAGGAAAACAATCTCCATGGGGAAGTTTGTAGCTTTTCCTTTTTTTCCTCTTCTTTTTATTATTTATTTATTTTTTTTGTTTGCTTGTTTTTGCTTTTTGAGACAGGGTTTCTCTGTGTAACAGCTCTGACTGTCCTGGAACTTGCTCTGTAGACCAGGCTGGTCTCAAACTCACAAAGATCCACCTGCCTCTGCCTTCCGAGTGCTGGGATTAAAGGCATGTTCTAACACCACCCGGCTTAATTTTCTTTTTTATTGATTTTTATTTCATATGGTTTAGGGTTTTGCCTACATGTATGTCTATGTGACAGACAGTTCTGAGCTGCCATGTGGTTGCTGGGAATTGAACCCAGGTCCTCTGTAAAAGCAGTGATTTTTAGCTGTTGAACCATCTCTCCAGCCCCCTCTCAAATTTTTTTTAAAGAATTATTTATCTGTATACAGTGTTCTGTCTGCATGTATCCCTGCCAGCCAGAAGAGGGCACCAGATCTCACTATAGATGGTTGTGAGCCACCATGTGATTGCTGGGAATTGAACTAAGGATCTCTGGAAGAGCAGACAGTGCTCTTAACCTCTGAGCCACCATCTCTCTAGCCCTTAAACAATTTTTTTGAGACAAGATTTCACTATGTGTACCTGGGTGGTCTAGCGCTCCCTATGTAGACTGGGTATGCCTAGAGATCTGTTTGCCTCTGCCTCTTAAGTGCAAAATTTATCATTTAAAAGCCTACATTAAATAAGAAAGATAAAAAATTAATATACTAAACTTCCACCTATAAAAAAATCTGTAAAAAGAAGATAAAATTAAACCAAAGCTAGAGAAAACGAAAACCCGTAAAAATTAAAACAGAAACATAATATAGAACAGAAAAACAATACACATGCATTAAATACATACATACATACATACATACATACATACATATATAATTTAGGGGCTAGAGAGGTGGCTCCACAGTTAAGAGCACTGAATGGTTTAGAAAAGGACCCAGTTTTATTCCCAGCACTCATATGGCAGCTCACAACTATCTGTAATTCTAATTTCTAGTTCTAGGAGACCTGATGCCCTCTTCTGACCCTGCATCAGGCATACATATGGTATATAGGCATATATGAGGTGAAACACCCATACACATAAAATAAAATAATCTAAACCCCCAATAAATAAATACAAAACTAAAGATAAAAAGATCAATAAAAGTGAGCCCCCTCCCAAAGAAAAACAATTCAGATTACTAAAATTGCATATGAAAGTGTAACGAACAGAAATGAAAAGATTATAATGGAATTCTATAAACAAATGCATCTCCACAAATGTGGTAGCCCCTGTTCCGGGTCTGTAGTGCAGTGGTCATGTGCGTGCCTTCACAGAGGGGGATAAGAAGGGAGAAAAGAAAAGCTCAGACCCAGGCAGCTTGACTAGTAAGTTCTATCAGATACTGTTACTTTTCTGAGATTTTGCCTCTTTTATGTTATGTGTATAAGTGCTTGCCTGATTGTACATCTGTGCACCAGATGTGTGCTATGCCCACTGAGGCCATTAGGTCCCTGGAACTGGAGTTACAGATGGTTGTGAGCTGCCAGGTGGGTGCTAGGAACTCAACCTGAGTTCTCTGTAAAGGCAGAAAGTGCTCTTAACTGCTGCTCAAGAAGCAGAGCAAAGATAAACTGTGTTCGATAGATAGCACAAAAGGAGCTTCCGTCCTGCAGGTCCAATCGTGGGAACAAGGTGACCCAAGCGCTGTTTCCAGACCACAGAGCTGTAGGTGTGGCCAAGGAGAGGCTGGGTCTTGACACCTACAATGGGCCCCTTTGTATTTATTTTTATTTTCTTTTTTTTTTTTCAAAAGAACTTCTTTATTCATTAACCAATAAAAACAACACATATACAGAAGAACTTCCCACACTAATCCTAATCTTTGTCAAAACGGCCAGTTTGTTCAGAACTACCTTCAGCTACCTGCTTACTTTAACTTCTGTCAATACTACTTGGTTTAGCAAAGGCCCAGGTAGTTGCCCAGGTCCTTTTTTTCTGTCTTTAAAAACTGCAGGTTCTGGACATTCAGGAACAGGCCTAGATTCCTAAACACTTGAAAGAGGCTGGAATAAAGATTTTCAATTGAATAATAATAATAATAATAATAATAATAATAATAATAATAATAATGCTAGTCCTCATGGAGGAGACATTGAGATCTCAGGAGCCTATGGGGCCTACTTCTGTAATATCTTCAACACTAGGGACTTACTTCTTTCTACCTCAGGGAGCCAACCTAGAGAGGAGTGGGAGGAGGCAGAAATTTTTTTTCAATAAAAAATAAAAAAAAGTATTACAGACTATTTTTATTTTCTTTTATTTATTATTTGTGTGCAGTGTGTGTGTGAGAGAGGGGGGGGCGGGGAAGGGGGGGTGCAGTTCTGGCAGGCAAGCGTGTGGCATGTACATGGAGATCAGAGGCATTGCGAGTTCCAGGCATCTGAACTTAGATCAATGGACTTCAAGATACCTTCACTGCTGAGCCATCTCTCCAGGCCCCGAACCAACTCTTTCTACTAGCAATGAATTCTGAAAATTAAATTTCAAAAACAATTCTAGGAGTTGGAGAGATGGCTCAGTGGATAAAAGTACTTGAAGACCTTGGTTTGACTCCCAGCACCCAAAAGGTGGCTCACAACCATTTGCAACTCCAGATCCAGGGAATCCAATATCCTCTTCTGGCTTCTGTAGGCACTAGGCATACATGTAGCACATATATACACAAGAAGGCGAAAAACTTACACATATAAATATATCAAATATAAATATAATATAAACACATCTTTAAAGAAGCAAAACTTTTATTCTACAATTTTGTTAAATATATTTTTTTGTGCTCTTGAGTTGATCTTCTTTTCCTATACCTATTATTCTTAGATTTGGCCTTTTTCATGGTGTCCCATATTTCCCATATTTTGGGTTAAGCTTTTGTTAGATTTAATGTTTTCTTTAACTGATGCATCTATTTCCTCTATCGTTATTTTTCGAAACAGGGTTTCTCTGTAGCTTTGATTCCTGTCCTGGGGCTAGCTCTTGTAGACCAGGCTGGCCTCGAACTCACAGAGATCTACCTGCCTCTGCCTATTGAGTGCTGGGATTAAAGGTGTGCACTACCACTGCCTGGCCAAATAAACTTTCTTTTCTTTTTTTTTTTTTTTTTTTAGATTTTTAATTTATTTTTTATTAAGTATACAGTGTTCTGCCAGAAGAGGACACCATATCCCATTACAGATGGTTATGAACCGCCATGTGGTTGCTGGGAATTGAACTCAGGACCTCTGGAAGAGTAGCCAGTGCTCTTAACCACTGAACCATCTCTCCAGCCTATTTCCTCTATTGTATCTTCAGCGCTTGAGATTCTTTCTTCCATCTCCTGTATTCTGCTGTTCATGCTTGCGTTTGTGGTTCCTGATCACTTTCTCATGATTTCTGTTTCTATAATTCCCTCAGCTGTGTTTTCTTTATTGTCTCTATTTCAGTTTTCAAGTCCTGAATAGTTTCTTTCATATGTTTCATTTCTTTTTCTTGGTTTTCTTTAAGTAATTTGGTGATGTTTTCCAATTATTTGTTTGTCTTTTCCTCCATTTCTTTAAGGGAATTTCTTGTTTCCTCTTTAAGAGTTTCAAACATTCTCTTGAAGTTATTTTTTAGGTCATTTTCTTTTGCTTCATCTACATTTAATTGTTCAGGTCTTGCTGTCATAGGGCCTTTAGGTTTTACTGGTATTGTGTTGCTCTTTGTGGTGTTGTGTGTGTTCTTACCTTTTCTATTTATCTTTTCCTCTAATAGGTGTGGTTGGGACTGTCTGAGATTCTGTTGAATAATCTTCTAGGTGCCAGTGAATCCAAAGCTCAGATGGTTGTTTCTGGTGGTACAGTCATTGTCACAGTTCTAGTTACCCTGTTGGTTATTCCGTGTTCCTGGAGATAGCTCAGCGCTTCTGTGCTTTGCTCTGCTCCCTTGGAGTTTGCTGTCTCAGGCCTACTTTGGCCTAGGTTGCCAGTTTTGCCCTGTTTCTGTAAATCCTGGTCTGGAACCCCTGCTGCAGAAGTCCCTGGCTTGGAGTTGGACCTGGAAAAATTCCTGGCTCTGATCTACTGCCTTGGAGGTCGCAGGCTCGGGTGCACCCAGAATCACAGAGGACCTGCTTACTCCCTCAGGGGTCCCAGACTTATGCAGGACCCGCAGAGGTTCCAGGTCCTGCCTATTCCCTTTGATGTTCCAGACCAACGCCCGGACCCACAGAGGTCCTGGCTCAGGCCTACTCTGTCTGAGGACCCAGGCTCATGCCTGGGTCCATGGAGATCTCTGGGTCCTGCCTATTCCCTCGGCGGTCCCAGGTTCACTCACACCCAGACTGGCAGAGGTCCTGGCTCAGGCCTATTTCCTGGGAGGTCCTGCTTCCAGGACTGGATTTGCTCCTGGCTTCTGCTCCCTTTCAAAATTCTAAACATCTCTTCTGCAGAAATTGACACGATTATCCTAAAATTTATATGGAAATGCAACGGATCCCATTGTATTGGAGAAGAACCAAGTTGGAGGGTTCCCACTTTCTGATTTCAGAATACTCAGCAAATAAAAACTCTCTGTGGGCTTCCTGGCCACCCTGAAGTGAGCTGCTTTGCCACACACATGTACACATGTCCTCAGCATCCTGGTAGTCAGCCTTGCTTCAGGTCCAAAGCAATGGACCCAGCAACTATGAAGAGAAGCATCAGAGACTGACAACTTCCCTTCTTGTCATCCACTCCTCTTCCCTCCCTTCCCCCAGCTTCCTCCCTTTCCCCACCTCCTCCCTCTTTCCTCCTTCTCTTTCCTCCTCTTTCCCTTTCTCCCTCCCTTCCTTCTTTCTTCCTTGTTGCACTGGCAATTAAACCCAGGGTCTCATACCTGATGGCCGAGTGCTCTACCACTGAGCTAGTACTCCAGCCCTTTCATTGATTTTCAAGATTGTTTTGCTACAAAGGTCTCTAAGAGGCCATACGCCAGGGCCTCTGGGAGTACTGCTCCATTATTTCACTGTGTTGATGGCGGTGTGTGTGTGTGTGCTCCTTTTCCTGTTATCTCAGAAGTGTATCACCAGCAGACAGGCAAACAGAGTCGATGGTCCTCTCCTCTCACTTTGCTGTAGAAAGCTGAGTCCCTTGAGTCTGGAGTGGCCCAAGAGGAGCTTTCCCAGGAATGTTTCACACTTGACTATAACTTGGCCTCCTCTCTGTCGTGATGACCAGGAAGGACATGACAGAAACGGGCTCATTTAGGGGTCAGGATTCAGCCTTCTTGACTGACATCTTCCGTGCCTTAGAAAGTTGGTGTCTACTAGCAGAGGCCATGGAGGCAGTGTGTGGTTAGATGCCCTGGTCAAACCTCAGGTTGAGCTTTTCTATGTATCTCTACAAGGGAGTCCTTATTGGTGCCGGGTCCTGGCTGCCTTCCCTGTGTGGTATAACGTTGTTGTGAGATCAAACTGTAGGACATTCAAGCTATTGCATTATTGAGGGTTTCTAGAGATTTGGAAATAGTGAGGTATGTCCCTTGTCATAAAAGTCACTGAGTTGGGGCAAGCCGGATGACTCAGCCAGTGAAGGTATCCTGAAGTCTATTGATCTAAGTTCAGATGCCTGGAATTCGCAATGAAAGAATTCCTAAAAGCTGTCCTTTGATCTCCATGTGCATACCACACATTTGTCTGCCAGAACTACACCCCCCTTCTCTCTTTCTCTCTCTCTCTCTCTCTCTCTCTCTCTCTCTCTCTCTCTCACACACACACACACACACACACACACACTATACACAAATAATAAATAAAAGAAAATAAAAATAAATACAAAGGGGCTCATTGTAGGTGTCAAGACCCAGCCTCTCCTTGGCCACACCTACAGCTCTGTGGTCTGGAAACAGCGCTTGGGTCACCTTGTTCCCACGATTGGACCTGCAGGACGGAAGCTCCTTTTGTGCTATCTATCGAACACAGTTTATCTTTGCTCTGCTTCTTGAGCAGTTTGTCAGTCCCTATACCTTCCGGAAGAACCTTTCCAAGAATTGCAGTAGCCTTTAGGCTAAGACGCAAGTGAGAGATCTTGGGGTAAAACCAATCTTGGGCCAAGAAGGGCTCTTGGGCCGAGAACTGTTCTACTGGAAATGTTATCTCTGATCCGTAAATGTGACATGAGCATTTCCGTGCCCTGTTTCTCGGCCCAAGGGTTTTGTTATGGTTAATACTGTAGCATGTCTATTTTATGCTTCATCTTCCTGGAAACAGTGAAATGTTTAGCTGTCACGCATTCCTGGCTTGCACTTTGCCTTGGGCCAGCTGTGTCACTTTGAGCAACACAATGGAACCGTGGGACTTTAGGTCAGAGAGAGCCGATTTGGTGAGGAAAAGAGAGGTTGAACCACAGAAGAGCTAGGACGGCTCTTTTCCTCTCTGTGTTCCTCTCTGCGGAGTCTGCCTGTCTGGTGTGTAGATTCCCCCTGGGATCTATGTTATGGAGCTATGTCGTTAGCATGGACAGACATGTTTGTGTCTGATAATGGTGTCAGAATTTATTAGTCACGTCACAAACTAGGTTAAAAAAAAAAAAAGAGGAAAACCAAAATATACCAGAAAGCTATAGTAATTGGCACAGTATGGCACCAAGGTAGTCATTTAGAATAAGTGATAGAATAAAATGGAGGGTCTCTGGTCAATTGATTTTCAGCAAAGATGTTAAGACTGTTTTGTAAGGGGAAAGAAGAATTTTTTTGATGAACAATGACAAGTAATTCCTGCAAAGAAATGAGCTGAGACCTCCCTCCCATTGCACACCTTGAACAAAAATCAACTCAAAATGGACCATAGATTTTAATGTAAGAATTAAAACTATAGAATACTTAGAAGAGAATATGGAACTAAATCTTTATGACTTTTGATTAAACTAGAGCTTCTTAGATATAACATTTAAAGCAAAAGCAACCATGAAATTCTAAGATTTGGGATGGGGAGATGGCTTCTTGGGTAAAGCAAACCCGAAAGCCTGAGTTGGATCCCCAGAACCTATGTAGAAGGCAGATGGGGTAGCATAGCACCTGTAATCCCAGCGCTGGTGGGTTTCAGGGTAACAGCAAAGACAGGCAGATCCCAGAGGCTTGCTGGACAGCAGTCTAGATGAAATGATAAGCCCCAGATCAGTGAGAGACCTTATCTCAAAACTATGATAGAGGGGCTAGAGAGATGGCTTTTGTGGTTAGAACACTGGTTGCTATTCCAGACGACCCAGGTTTGGTTCCCAGGACTCACATGGCGACTCACAAATGTTTGTAAGTCCAGTCCCAGGGGTCTTATGACCTGTTCTGGGCTCCTTGATCATTCCATGAATATGGTGCACTAACATACATGCAAGCAAAACACCCACACACATAAAATAAAAATCAAGGAAATAAAAAGTGGGGTGCATGCATTTCGGCAACTCCAGAACTGTAGCGGGTGAAGGCAAGAGGACCTCTTTAGCTTGTGGGCTGCCACCAGCTCTGGGATGCCTGGGTGGGAATCGAGCTCACAACCTTAACTCTGGAAAGCAGTTGGCCCATGGAGTTTGCTGTTCTAGGCCTGCTCTGATCTAGGTTGCTGGCTCAGACCTGTTTCTGTAAATGTCCCTGGTCTGGATCTGCTCCTGTGGAGGTCTCTGGCTTGGGGTTGGTTCTGAAAAGGTCTCTGGCTCTGATCTTCTCCCTCAGAGGTTCCAGACTCAGACCTGGACCGGCAGAGGTCCTGGCTCAGGCCTACTCCCTCAGAGGTCCCAAACTCCACAACTTCTTTAATAATCAATGGTATTCACAGCATACAGAGGGGAATCCCACATCAGAAGCAGAGACGGAGGTGGGTGGGAGGAAGAAAAAACAGAGGTAACCGTTCATCGACTACATGTGTGCCAGAATCAAGCGGTGACAACCATATAGCTGGAACCACACAGGAAAAGAGAACAGAATAGGACAGAAGACATCTGAGTCCTATTCATAGAAGTCCTGCCTGAAACACGTTCCAAATCCGATTTTAATTTTATAACAACCCCAGACCCATTTACCTCAGAAAATTTCAAGATAGAGCAATACAAGGATAATTATATCTGTGTACATGAAACTGGATGATGGTGGTCCATGCCTTTAATCCCAGAACTCAGAAAGCAGGGACAGGCAGATCTTTGTTAGTTTGAGGTCTATATAGTCTGGTCTATATAGTGAATTCCAGTATAGTCAGAGCTACGTACTAAGACCCTATCTCAAAAACAAGCAAAGAAACAAATAAAAAGCTGTTGAACTTCCCATGTAAAGAAACATCTTAACTGGGCGGTGGTGGCGCACGCCTTTAATCCCAGCACTTGGGAGGCAGAGGCAGGCGGATCTCTGTGAGTTCGAGACCAGCCTGGTCTACAAGAGCTAGTTCCAGGACAGGCTCCAAAAAAACCACAGAGAAACCCTGTCTCGAAAAACCAAAAAAAAAAAAAAAGAAAGAAAGAAAAAAAAAAAAGAAAGAAAGAAACATCTTAAAGGCTGTGAGAGAAGAAGGCACACTGTGTGTATTTGGATAAGGTAAGAATTCAGCTTCTCACCAGAAACAATAGGATCCAGGGGATAATACAATGACAGTTCAAAAAGCCCTGAAAAAGAAGCTGGGATCTGAACTCCTGTCCTCACTTGTATGGCAGGCACTTTGCCCATGGTACCATCTGCTCAGTCCCAGTGCCTGCTTTTGTATGGCACTGAGTCAAGTAAGAATGGTTAGCCCCAGCATGGGGCTTGGATATGATGGACAAGTCCTATATCCCTGAGCTATACCTTGTGTAGGTGGAGGCTGCTTGTTCGTTTCCTGGCTGTCCAGACCTGAAACCTGATTACACAGAAACCATTAATTAAACACTGCTTGGCCAATAGCTTAAGCATATTTCTAGCTAGCTCTTACATCTTAAGTTAACCTATTTTTATTATTTTATATTTTACCATGAGGCTCGTGGTTCACTGGTAAGGTTCCCAGGCGTCTTTCTCCTTCAGTGGCTACATGACATCTCTTTGACTCTGCCTACTTTTCCCTAGCATTCAGTTTAGTTTCCCCCACCTGGCTCTATTCTGCCCTACCACAGGCCAAAGCAGTTTTTTATTAACTGATGATAATAAAGCATATTCACAGCATACAGATGGGAATCCCACATCAACCTTGAACCTCAGATTAAAAGAAAAGAAAGAAACTGGAGAGATGACTCAGTGGTTAAAAAGTAGTGGCTGTTCCTCCAGAGGACCCAGGTTTGATTCCAGCACCCACATCACAGCTCACAAGTATTGTCACTTCCATTCCAGGAATCCAATGCCATCTTCTAGCCTCCACAGACAATGCATGTGTGTGATGCACAGATATACATGAAATCAAAACACCCATATAATATACAATAAAATAAATAAAAATGAAATAGAATTTCCTGTTAAAAGTAAATAAATTAATTTTTAGTTAAAATTTTTTATTTTATGTGTGTGGGTGTATTGCTGACATGTTTGTGTGTACCTGTTGCCCAAGGAGATCAGAAGAGGAGATTGGATCCCCTGGAACTGGAATTATAGATGCTTGTGAACCACCAGGAGTATGCTGGGAATTGAACCTGTATCTATCAGGTGATCCTAAGCACTGAGCTATCTCTCCAGCCTCAATTTTATCTTTACATTTCAAAAATTAACTTCTCCTCCTCCTCTTCTTCTTCTTCTTCTTCTTCTTCTTCCTCCTCTTCCTTCTTCTTCTTATTATTCTGAGACAAAATTTCTCTATCACACAGCCCTGGCTGTCTGCTGTCCTGGAACTTGCTAAGTAGACCAGGCTGACCTTGAACTCACAGAGCTCCGCCTGCCACCGCCTCACAAATTTTTCTCATTTTTAAATTGTTTTTATTGAACTATACATTTTTGTCTGCTCTCCTTCCTCTCTCCCGTCTCCCCACTTTTTCTCATTTTTAAGGGCTGTAAAAGAGGAGAAGGAAGGAGGGAGGGGGAGTAACTATCTGGGAAATTGAGGGTAACTATACCTGGTCTAAGAAGCCTGAAATAGTTACTATGCCCTTCCTTGAGTTCTGGGGTGTTGGAAGTCAGTTGTGGTTGCTGCTAGCTGCAGAGGTGGGCTATCTAGGACAGAGCATGAGTAAACTTTCTTGTGTGGTAGAAATATCCAAAAATTAAAAAAGAATTGAGATAGGGTTTCACTACGTAGCCCTGACTGGCAGTAAATGTATCTCCGCCATACTGAAAGGCCAAGAGAGAGAGAGAGAGAGAGAGAGCCAGCACCAAGGACTGCTGTGACCACATTGCTTACCATTTAAAAATGTTCCTTGTCAGAAAAGGATTTCTGGGACAGATTCAGACATAAAAGACCTCTAAACGAGACACAGTGTACGTAGACTTTGGAGAGAAAGGAAAAAGTGTATAGATAGTTATAAAAAGAAGTAAATGGTTTTAAAAAATAAAACAAAGTCATTAAAGAGACAGTAAAAGTAATATAAAAGAGTACAGTCATAGATTAAAGGAATAGAGAAAAATAAGCCACATAAAGATGGAATATAGGGGGCTGGAGAGATGGCTCAGAAGTTAAGAGCACTGACTGCTCTTCCAGAGATCCTGAGTTCAATTCCCAGCAACCACATGGTGGTTCACAGTCATCTATAATGAGATCTGGTGCTCTCTTCTGGCATGCATGCATACATGGAAGGAATGTTGTATACATAATAAATAAATAAATCTTTTTTTAAAAAAAGATGGAATATACACAGAGAGTCTGGAAAATGTCTATTATTGTGTTTTCTTTGAACTTTTTGGCTGCAGAGAGACATTTGATTCTGAGGGCTGCTAAGTTAAACCAACATAAAGGTATCTTAACTTCAAAATTTGGGTCTAAGGATATGTTGCTTTGAATAAGAGGTTTTGCTTTTGTTTCCACAGAAGATGAGAACCTATGGGTTTCTTCCAGGCTAATATGGTTTGATAGAGCAAGACTCCCTGAAAGATCTCCATGAACCCTAAAAATATTAGCCCAACAAACAGCAGGAAGCAGTTTGGAGAAAACTATGCCCAAAATGATGGTTTCTATATAAGTGATTAATGGTCAGAGTCAATTTCTAAAAAAAAAAAAAAATTAAGGGGGATATGATATAGAGATAAATACTTTGCATTGATATGGATCTTGGTTTATTGATACAAATTTAAGGTCAGTTGATTACACTGTGTTTATGTATTTATGCTCTTGTTTAAGGTATTATGTTTGTGCAGCTCATTTATATAATTAAAATTACAGATTAATAGTCATCTATAATAGTCAAACTGTAGTCATGTTAGGTTTTCTAGATGTACAGAGATATATTTCAGATGGATAGGTATTCTTTAGATCTTTCAGAAACTAACAGAATATGACATTTAAAAATGTTTTAAGAACTTAGACTGTTCTCAACAGTGAGATGCCTTTGCTCCTAGCAGTGCTAATCTATTTCAAGATGATGGGCATCAAAGAGGCTTCTTATGGAGTTTGCTAGCCATTTGGGCAAGAAACTGCTCTTGCCTGGACTGCTTTATGGTTTGCTATTTGAACTGGACATGCAGAACTCACAGAAGAGTTACTGCTGAACTTTTCAAAAGATGGGATGGTCCTTCAGTGTTCCTGCTTCACAGAAGAAACTGCCAGACATTCTGCAGGACACAGAAGAAAGCAATTGATGAACTTTACCATTACAAGGCAGAACATTCTTTCAAATTTCTTGCTTCATGGAAAATCTGCCAGATACTATGGACCTGTAGGCTGAAGATGGATGCCCCAACATTATAGAACTTTGGGTGACTGTCCAGACAGCACAATGTCTCTGTCAATTCTAGAGTTTTAGAAGTTGCTTACAATGCACTCTCTGTTTACTTATGTGATAGTATATCCTTCTGGGGTCTTTGAAGAGTTTAAGACAGATAGTTACAGTATACTTTTCCATAGTTATGATAAAAGATAAATTAGATATGAAACTTTAGACTCAAAGAAATATTGTAAGCATAATTCTTTCTTAATACCTGTTATTTATATGTAATTTTACTATGTTAAAGTTAAAACTTTCCTTTTCATTTAGACAGAAAAGGGGAGGTAATATGGGATGTCCTTTTGTATATGTGTTGCTTTTATTGGTTAATGAATAAGGCTGCTTTGACCTATGGCAGGGCAGAATATAGCCAGGCTGGCAGAAATATATATAGAAAGTAGGCAGAGCCAAGGAGATGCCATGTAGCTGCCAAAGGAGAAAGATGCCTACCAGTAGGCTACAACCTTGTGGTGATGCATAGATTGATAGAAATGGGTTAATTTAAGATCTAACAGCTAGCTAGAAATACACCTGAGCTGCTGGTCAAACAATGATGTAATTATTATAGTTTCTGTGTGATTATTCAGGTCTGGATGGCTGGGAAATGAATAATTGGTCTCAGTCAGTTCCCAGTGTGCATGTTGGGTAACTTACAACAGCCTGTAACTCCGGCTCCAGGGAACTCTGACCCTTTGGGGTTTCTCAGGTACCCGTATTCACGTGCACATACCTCCCCACAAATACTAATAATCTAAATAAATAGTAAATGTTGTGGTTTGAATGAAAATGGCCCCCATAGGCTCATAGTGAGTGACACTATTCGGAGGTACGGCATTGTTGGAGAGGTCTGGTCTTATTGGAGGGAGGGTGTCACTGGGGGCGGGTTTTGATATTTCAGATGCTCCTTCTTCAACACCATGTCTGCCTGTGGCACCCTGCTTACTGCCATGATGACAAATGAACTAAACCTCTGAACTGTAAGTCAGCCCCAGTTAAATGTTTTCCTTTGTAAAACTGCCATGGCCATTGTGTCTCTTCACAGCAATAGAAACCCCGACTAAGACAGCAAGTAAATCAAACCAAATTCCAGGCCAGGTGGTAGTGGCACCGGCCTTTAATCCCAGCACTTGGGAGGCAGAGGCAGGTGGATCTCAATGAGTTTGAGGCCAGCCTGGGCTACCAAGCGAGTTCCGTGACAGTCAGGACTGTTACACAGAAAAACCCTGTCTCAAAAGACAAAACAAAACAAAAAACAAATTCTAGGCTAGCAACATGACTCAGTGGGTAAAAGTGCCTGCCTAATGACCTGAGTTCTTTTTTTTTTTTTTTTTTTTTTTTGGATTTTCGAGACAGGGTTTCTCCGTAGCTTTTGGTTCCTGTCCTGGAACTAGCTCTTCTAGACCAGGCTGGCCTCGAACTCACAGACATTACCTGAGTTTTTAATCTGTGTAAAGAAGATGGATGTGGGGGCTGGAGAGATGGCTCAGAGGTTAAGAGCACTGCCTGTGCTTCCAGAGGTCCTGAGTTCAATTCCCAGCAACCACATGGTGGCTCACAACTATCTGTAATGAGATCTGGCGCCCTCCTCTGGCGTGCGGGCATACATCGAGGCAGAATGTTGTATACATAATAAATAAATAAATCTTTTTTTTTTAAATATTTATTTATTTATTATGTATACAATATTCTGTCTGTGTGTATGCCTGAAGGCCAGAAGAGGGCGCCAGACCTCTTTACAGATGGTTGTGAGCCACCATGTGGTTGCTGGGAATTGAACTCAGGACCTTTGGAAGAGCAGGCAATGCTCTTAACCACTGAGCCATCTCTCCAGCCCCCAATAAATAAATCTTAAAAAAAAAAAAAAGAAGATGATGAATGTGGTGGCACACAGCTGTAATCCCAGCACCCCTGTGGATGAGATGGGGGAAAAGGCAGGAGAATAGAAAGTTTGCTAGTCCACGGTCCTTAGGTACATAGAGTGGCGCGTGCATGCGCGCACACACACACACACACACACACTCATAAAGAAAATCCCAAGTAGGTTAAAGCAATAGCAACAACACATGAATACAGTTAGCTCTCCCAAACTGCATGTATGGATTCAAACAACCCTGGAACTGTCAATACTTGGGAAGGAAATATGCCTGCCCCAACCTCTCTTCTCGTCTTTGCTCTCCAAACGGTATTTTATAACAACTATTACATTGTAATAGGGATTATAAGTAATTTGTAGATGAATTAAAGTATGATGTGTAGGTTATATGCAAATATGATGGCATTTATATAAGGGGCTTGAGCATCGGTGGATTTTGGCATCCTTAGGTGGTCTCGGAGCCAATCCTTCACGAAGGCTGACTGTAGTCTATTTCCAGCGATAGCTGTCTATAGAATCCTCTCCCAGTATAGAGTACTTAAAATGCTGGATGAAATGCAAAAAGCATCTTTCTTTTTAAAGGCATGGCAATGTTGTCAGGAAAGGAAAGAAAATTATCAGAAACAAGGAGAGAGTTCTATACCAGGAAAATCCCAGCTGGAGCAAGTGTTGCCAAGTGACACCTGCCAGTCCCTGCGGCCAAGCAAAATGCAAAGAGCAGGGTTGAAATCTGAGTCCTGGCGGGTGGAGCCCATCTGGAGTTGGTTGAGATAAACTGGAGAAGTGAGGGGGCTATGGAAGTCCCAGCAGCAGAAAAGGCAGCGAGGATCCTGTCTCCCAGCCACCGGCCGGCACTAGCTTGCAAATGATGTCTTATTACTGCGCTTTTGTAACGTCTTAAGCCTCAAATTTCACTTGATTCTGAGTTTGTAGTGCCCCCAATTGCCAGCAGAATAAAACAGATTTTCCACAGAAGAACACGTTTATCATAGAGACCTCAGTTCGCACTGATAAACTTCCAAAGAATATGAGTTTATACACATTTAAAAAACATCTGTTTGTTTTAAAGCGGTCAACATAGGCAACGGCATTTGAAAACAACTTTGATTCGATTATGCTTCTGAACTGAATGTCTTTTTTGCCCCTTTTGCACACGTAGGCAGCGTGCTATGATTCACCCTGTTCCCCCTCTTCCACACCCCCACTCGTACTGACCCCGTTCTTCCTAACCAATCCCTTTTCTACACACATATCTCTCCTTTTCCTTTTGGAACCATTACGTTTAGTTAGAGTTGCTTATCTGAGCATGGTTAGGGGTTAGTTACTGGAGTATGGCCAGCTTAACAATGGCTACGGCACTGAAGAAAATGGCCTCCCTTACCCTGACAACCATCAACAGCTAAACTCCTCAGGGAGGGGTAGGGCCCCAAAACACCTCCTTCTCCCACCCCGATCTGTGAAGGAATGTCTGAGAGCCCAGTTTTGTTCAGGTCTTGTACAGGTGGGTAACCATAGTTACAGGATGTACATTTAAACATTTTTATGTATTTATGTATTAAATATTTTTGTAAATTCTCTTACAGTGGTTAGGAGTACTGGCTGCTTGTCTAAAGGCAGAGGACTGGGGCTCAGTTCGCAGAACCCAGAACATGCCAATCACAATGGCCTACGTCTCTAGCCCCAGGGGCTCCCATGCTTGCCCTCTTCTGAACTCTGGTGGCACCTGCCCATATGTGGTGCACACACCACACCCACACCAACACCCACCCATCCACTCCCACCACAAAATAAATAAATAAATATTTTTTTACATATAAATAAAAATAGAATCTTAGAAAAGAAAAGTGTCTTCCTAATGACTGAGGAAGGGAAGGGACAGGTGACTGTCACATGGAAGTATCTGAGGCTCACGACCGAGTCCTCAACAGAAACTGTGGATGGCAGAGACAACTGAAAGCTTCCAGTCTCGAATCTAAATCCAGTGTGACCACGTTTCAGAAACTAAAGTAAAACAGAGGCATTTCCCAACAAACAAAAGCTGAGCCAGCTTGTCATCGGGAGCTCTCCCACAAAACTATTTGGGGAAGTTTTAGTCTGGGCATGGTGGCACATGTCTGTCCTCCCTTGCTTCTCAGGGACTTAAGGCAGGAGGATAACTTGAGCTCAGGAATTTAAGGCCTGTTTAGGCAACATACTGAAAATTAGAGAGAGGAGAAGGAAGGGGCTGGGGGTGGGGGAGACAGAGAGAGGTACAGTGGCAGAGAGGGAGATAGAAAGGCACACAGAGAGACCAAGGAGAGACAGAGAGCGAGGAAAGAAGGGAGGCTTAAGGCAAAATAAAAAGAATTCTAGACTGAAGCGTACTGATGCAGGAGGAAGCGTAAAGGACTTGGCAGGATGAAGAGAAATGCACAGAGATATACAGATAGCTGCTCTTACACTTATCCTACAGACATTTATGCACTTACTAAGCACATGTGTGTGTTTATAAAACAGCCAGCTGTGGCTGAGGATGTCGCTCAGTTGACAGAGTACTTACCTGGTGTGTATAAGGCCACGAGTCTTATTCCCAGCAGGTCCCAAGATGGTTGTCATGGTGCATGACAATCCCAGGATGCAGGAGGTAGAGCAGGGGAATCAGAAGTTCAAGGTCATGTTTGGTACAAGTGAGTTCAAGGTCAGTTTGGGATACTTAAGACCCTGTCTTGAAAACTCAAAGCCACAAGGACCAAGCTGGGTGTGGTGATGCTCACCTGTAACCCAGCACTCAGGAGGCAAAGGCAGGAGGATCGCAAGTTTGGAACTCCTCAATAGGGAGCTTCAGGCCAGCCAGGGCTACATCACGAGAATAATCTCAGAAAAATCTAATTCAGGGCTGGCAAGGCTGCTCGGTTGATAAAGTGCTGTGGGCAAGCCTGGCGACCTGAGTTCAATCCTTGGAACCCACTAAAGGAAGGAGAGAGCTGGTTTCAGAGTTGTCTCCTGACCGGCACATGCACGCCTTCACCCACTATAGTAATACACAACAACAACAGCAGCAGCAGCAAATAAAGCAATACATAGTGCTTTGTGGAATTTAGAATAGACAGACATAAAACAGATGACAAGACCTACACAGAGGGCAGAAGAGAGATGGAAGTAAACGATTGTCAAGCCCTTTTGTTGTCTGACACATAATGCAAAAGCTAATCTAAGGCAGTGAGCCCAGCAGTCATATATTTTTAGAAGTATTTTTTTTTTAATTGTAGAATAGCATTAGAATTGCAGAGAAGCTGAGGGGACAGTATGGAGAGGCCCACAAGTCCCACATTGACTCTTCCTCCATCCTTGCATTTTACTGCATTTCTGCTGTGATTAGTCAGTCAACTTTGACACTTTTTATTGTGAGACAGGATCTCACTATATAGTTCTGGCAAGTCTGGAACTTTCTATGCAGACCAGCCTGATCGGCATTTTGAAAAGATTTTATTATTATTATTATATTTATTTTTTTTGTTTGGTTTGGTTTTTGAGGCAGAGTTTCTTTGTGTAACATTCCTAGCTGTCCTGGAACTCACTCTGCAGACCAGGCTGGTCTCGAACTCACAGAAACCCACCTGCCTCTTCCTCCTGAGTGCTGGGATTGAAGGTGTGAGCCACCACCTGCCCAGCTTGTTTTTATTTATTTGTACACGTGTGAGTATGTGTACATGAGTGCCTACCCTTGGCAGTCAGAACCATCAGATCCCCTGGCGCTGGAGCTACAGGTTGTTAGGAATCAGCTGACATAGATGTTAGGAATTGAACCTGGGTCCTCTGCAAGATCAGAGCAGTGTTCCTAACCATCGAGCCATCTCTTTAGCCCCCTGTCTTTTACTTGTTTTTTTATGTGGCAGGGCATTATTTTTCCCAGTCTGGTCATGTCGCTAAGAATGACTTTGAATCCCTGATCTTCCCGTCTCCTCCTCCCTAGCGTTGGGGTTGCAGGCACTGATACACTGCCAACTAAAGATGGCATTTTATATTGCCTTAATTCTTACATAACATCTTTTCCTGTTGAGGACCTGATCTAAGATACTCTAGTACATTTATTTGTGTCTCCTTGGGCTTCTCTTGGCTATGGCAGCTTTTTAAGCCTTCCTCATTTTTATATCCTTAGTAGCCCTAAGGAGCCCTGGTGGCTTGTCTTATAGGCTGTCCCTCAGTTCAGATTTGTCTGATATTTTTGTCAAGACTAGATTGGAATTATATGGATTTTTTCCCCTGCATGTACCAGAGCCGGATGATCTGTGTCTGAGAGGAAGAGCAGTGTTAAAGTTCCAATTTCATCACAGAGCATCAAGGGGAACATTACCATATCGCCTGTCTCTGTTGACGCTCACCTTGGTCTGGGGTAGCATTGCTAGGCCGCTTCACTATGAAATTATTCCTTTTCCTCTTTTTCTTATGGCACTCCTTTGAAAGAGTCACGATGGCCAGGCCATAGTTAAATGAGCAAGAATTACATTGTGGCTCCTTGGGGGCACAGCATCTACATCCATCATTCAGAGCTGGTGAGCAAGAGAGAGGCCTCCTTTCCCACTCAACGGTTACACCTTGGTTTATACTGTGCATCCCAGGCTGGCCAGGCTTTTACCACAGTGTCCCAAGGACTGAGATGATAGGCATGGAGGACTATGATCCACCTGCCTCTGCTTCCCGAGTGCTGGCATTAAAGGCGTGTGCCACCATGCCTGGGTTCTTCTTAAGGCATTTCTTTTCTGTAATGTACTATAGAACAGTAGTAGGCACCGTCACACCCAGCGTGACTCTTCTTGTTTGTCTGCTGTGCTTTTGATTTTTGCAGACAGGGACCCTTGCTTTCTTTGAGAATTGCATCAGATGTGGGCACTAACATTAATATGTCATTTCTTCTAGAATTTTAGTTGACAGAATAAGAAAAAAGTGTGTGTGTATGTATGTAAGCCTATCCATACACATATGAATTCATGTCAGGTATATATGCATCCACATATATTTCTACATATAACCATCTATGCCTATAGAAACCACTGAATAAGGAGAAAATGTCAAAATAATGGGTGTGATGGTTAATTTTGATTGACAACTGGATTTGATTTAGAAATACCTAAGAGGACTGGAGAGATGGCTTAGAGGTTAAAAGCACTGGCTGCTCTTTCAGAGGTCCTGAGTTCAATTCCCAGCAACCACATGGTGGCTCACAACCATCTGTAATGAGATCTGGTGCCCTCTTCTGGCCTGCAGGCATACATGCAGACAGAACACTTTACGTTTCAGAACACTGTATGTTTAATAAATAAATAAATCTTTTTTAAAAAATAGAAATACCTAAGAGATTAAAGCACACCTATGGGTGTATCTGTGAGGACAGACCCCAAGGACATTGCCAGGTTGGGCAGCAGCTGAGGGAGATGATCGGTCCTGACTGTGGTTGGTACTGTTCAACTACCTTGAGGTCCAGGACAAAGGTAAAAGACCCAGAAGCCGCCCCCGGCACGGGCATGTTCTCTGCTTCCTGCCCACCACCAGGTAAGCTGCTTGGCTTCATCACATTCTCCCTTCCGTGATGTTCCGTCTCCTCCCGGGCCCATAGTGTTGCCAACTCAGCAGTTAATGAAGTACGCGAGCTCGTGAGACGAAGTAAACTTGCTCTTGGAAGCCATCTTCCCCCTCCGCTTTATTTTGTCACCACAGGAAAATGTGTGATCTGCACAACACAGGGAGGAAGGAAATAATGGGATGAACAGCTCGTCCCAATGAAGACAGGGCTAGAGAAACAGTGGAACAAAAACCTAGCCACACCAGGCAAGACAGAAAGCAAAGAGCAAGGTGGCGGCGGACTGAAATGGAAAGGGGATAAAATGATAAGTTGTCAGAAAAAACACTAGGATAGCCACCACTCCATAGCTACCCTCTACCTTCTCCGTTCCCTTCTCCCCTCTGTGTTTTCCTGCTCTCTGCCTAGGGCTGCTGACCTGCGTGGGCTGGGTCAAAGCATCCCATTCCCGGCCTGGGACTCCTCTCTCGGCTCGGCTCAACAGTACAGAGTCACACAGAGCCCACGTGGGCTGCCTGCGTCCTCTGACCTAAAGCACTGCTTCGCTCTCATTGGTTGGCTCTACGGATATTTACATGTGGATTTGGAAAACTGTTGACTCGCTTCAGCCCTTCAGGCCTAGGAGTATTAATAATGCTGTGGTTATTAGCTCTGTGATCCCTTGTGGGTCCCCTGTACCCTATGCAAGACTTCATAAACGGGCCCTTCATAAAACCTTCCGTTATTCATTTCCACGTTGTATCTTTTTTTTTCTTTTCCTGTTTGAACTCAGCCTGATGTAATAATTGTGGAATCTTCACGATGGGATCCTGGCTGGTGTATTTGAGGAAGGCAGTCAGTCCTACTGCTGGGGGACAATTAGGAAAGGGTCCTCTGCTTGTCCAGCATGTGTTAGCACATCGTTGTCGCACCTCGGCTCAGCTGCGGTGGAGGCACGTGACAAAATCCAGCGGAGGGAGGGGGCCTCAGTTTGGTGAGCGGCATTAATCTGCGTTGGCAACCAGTGTGGGTACAGAACAGTAGAACCGAGGGACTTCTGCTTACCACCCTGTGAAGTTTACACAGGGAAAGTTGCTACGGAAAGGAAAAAAAAAAGAGTGAAGACCAGAATGCTTTGTGGCAGCTTTAAGGGATGCCTTGATTTCTGGCGATTATGGGATAGATACGTATGCCTGCAAACCAAGGGTAGGGGCTGATTATTGGGGTTGTAGATTTGCAACATCTAGTAAATAAACAGTCCCACAAAGTCCCTTACATCAAGACAAAGTAGTGGGTGGGAAGAGGGAAACTGAGATATGGGGAAGGAACGGCAGGATGCTCCCCCAAAAAGATGTGAAAAGGTGATGGGGCTAAGGACGTTGAACTTCTTTGGATGGAACCAGCTCTCTTCTGAATAGAAGCCGCAGTTGGTTAACTGCCTGCACACAAGCCTGAGGACCTGGGTTCGACTCTCTGCCACCCATGCTAGCTCGGTGTGTGTGTCACCCCAGGGCTTTGGGGACACGCAGATCCCAGCAGCTTATTGGCCAGCTGGTTGTCTGAACAGACATGCTTCAGGTTCAGTGAGGGACTTTGTTCCAAAATTAAGATGGAGTGGGTCAGCGAGCTGACTCAGATGGTGAAGATGCTTTCATCACCTGAGTCTGATTCCTGGACCCCAAGGAGTGGAAGAAGAGATTCCTGTAAGCTTTCTTCCAACTGTCATATACATACCATGGCATGCACCTCCTCCACACTAAATAAGTAGGTAAATAAAAAAATATAATAATGATACTAATAAATAATGGGGAGAGTGAGTAAGGAAGATACCCAATGTTGCCCTCTGTCCTTCATATGCCTGCACACATGTGCACACACTCATGCATGCACATACATCACACACACATACACGCATGCACACGCACATTACAAACTCCCCCAGGTGCATCACTAAGCACCTAGTGTAAAATGTATGTATGATACTTGGCAGCTGGGTCTCCAGGTTGGCAGGTGTGGTCCCTGGACCAGCAGCGGCAGCAGCACTTTTGATTTTTCAGACATGCAGAGTCTCAGGCTCCCATCAATTCTATAGCATCTGAAACTGATGGATTGCTGCCCAGAAATCTACATTTTTAAAAAATCTTACAGGTGATTGGGTTCATAGCTAAATTTGAGAACCACAGACATGATAGATCTGTCTGCTTCCATTTTCTTGAGTCTTTAGACACCACATCTTTCCTGTCATACTAAGCAGAGTGGCCCCTGATCAGAAAGATTGACAGCATTAGAACTGTCTAGAAAATGCTGGATCTTGGGTCCAGCCCAGACTTGCTGTACAAATCTGCATTTAAAAATCTCCCCAGGCGATCCAAGCAAGTACTGCAGTTAAAAAAGCCCTGCCCTATAGAGTCAGTGGCCTGCTAGCTTTAGCATGTTAGAGTCAGCACCCGTTGGAGACACTGTGCTGGGTAAATCTACTATGTCTCTGTAAGCACAGCCCGCAGGAAGGTGTGGGCGATCCCTTCACAAAAGCAGCTGTTGAGTAGCCCGCGAAGGTACCATTTCAAATACAGATGGGAAAATCCTAAGATTCAGTGCTGATCACCAGCTTGGGCCTTGTTACCAGCTACAGAATAGGGACGCTGTCATTTTGCTGCTTGCCCCTCGTATTCATTTCCAATGCTGTCTAACAAATAATCATCCATTTAGCACCTTCAAGCAACAGGCACTTGCCTTTTTACAGTTCTGCAGACCAGAACACCATAGTATGGCATGTATGTCTGGATTCTCTACTCAGGGTCTTAACAGACTGAATAATCAGTCAATCAGTCAGTCAAGCAAGCAAAAATCAAGGTTTTGGATGAGCTGCATTCTCTGCCAGAGTTCAGAGTTCAGAGCCAAGCTCAAATGCTGTAGCAGAATTCAATTCCCTGTGGCTAGGAGGCAGAGTTCCTCAAGTCTTTGTTGGTCATCAGACAGTTCTTAGACTCCTCCCACATTCCTAGCTAGTGGCTCCTCCCTTTTCACAGCCACCAATGGAGATTGTTCATGATGTATACCCCTCTCCCCATCCCTCTTACCAGGAAGATCATGGCTGCTTTGGAGGATTTACATGCTTACCTTGGCCCTAGCCCGGTTCATCTTCATCTGATCGATTTGGGACTTTTCTTATTTGGGCAAAAATCTCTTCCCTGAGGCTGCTTGGTTAATGCTTGACTGAGAAACTGAGGGAAGATGCAGCAATTCTGGGGAAGAGATTTGGGGAAGCTCTCTCAGAGTCCTACGGGCCACATCCCTCCTCACTTCCTCATTTGAGGAACGAGTGTTTCTATGGAAGGTTTCAGGGGTAATTCTTGTAGGAGCCAGCCATGACAAGCTAGGAACAGACCATCCAAAGGAAGTTCTTCCACCCATTATCACCTGCCGGTGTAGGACTCAGCCATAGATAAGTTTAATGGAGGCCTGAGTCTCAGTAGTTTACCCTGAAGCAACACCTGGTTGTAGGAAGATCCACAAACTGAGATTACCCAAGCACCACCCAAGAACAGACCATCCAAAGGAAATGCCTAACGTTCCAATCATTGTAGATAGGATCACCTGCCAGCACACACTTACCAGGACACCCCTAGACAAATGTCAGCCAATCAGAGGTCCTGAACCCTAGAAATCCCTCACCCCCACCTTCACTACTATAAAAACCCAACTCTAACTGAGCTCAGGGGTCTCCGATTATTCTAGTATATTGGACACATGGAGAGACTGAGTTTGCAAACGTATAAAATGAAGGCTCTTTGCTTTTCCATTTGGGACTCGTCTCCTTGTTGGATTTTGGGGAACTTCGCAGATCTGGGCATAACAATTCTGCTAGACTGAGGGCAGAGCTCTGTCAGACACATTCTGTCTAGGCGTCCAGACCTCCCCCAGCCCTCTCTGCCCAAGGAGACGTTTCCGAATTGGAGATGTTTCTGAGTCAATACCTTCAACGACTTTTCTTTCTTAAAAAAGTTTTTAAAAATTCTGTGTGTATGTATGTTTCTCTGTGTGTGTATGAACATGTGTGAATGCAGGTGCCCACAGAATCTAAAGAAGGATGCCTGATCTCCTGGAACTGCAGTTGTAGGTGATTGTGAGGGACCCACTGTTATAATCTGCTGGCCTGGTCTGTCACCTGGGTACCCTGTCCCTTTAAGAGACAAGCCCCGCCCACTCCCAAACTCGCCCCCCCTTCCACTGAGGCTAGCAGACCTCTCACCTACTCACCAGCCCACCTGCTCCTCTCTCTCTCTCTCTCTCTCTCTCTCTCTCTCTCTCTCTCTCATCCCTCTTCTCCCCTTCCCCCTTCCCCTTTTCCTAACCCCTCCATAACTCACTAAATAAACTCTATACTCCAGGTCTGTCTGTCTCCCACAGGGCCTCGGGCCACCCACCAGAGAACCCACAGAGGCCTTGGGTCACCAGCCCCGCCCCTTGTGGGACTAGCCTCGGGTCACCAGCGTTATGAATGATAAAACTCACCATGAGTGCTAAAAACTCAGGTCCTAGACAAGACCAGAGAGTGCTCTCCCGACCCCCATCGAGGGGTTTCCTTAACCCTTGTTCTATTGGGTTTATCTAACTGGGAGCCAACAGGAATTAGGATGACAGAGAAAGTGGGGTAACCCCAAAGAATCTGAGGCTTGGTGGTCTTGATTTTTTGGGCTGACAGTTTCCCATTCTTAAACACGCTCCTCCTTGGTCCCTCTTTTTTTTTTTTTTTAAAAAAAGATTTATTTATTATGTATACAACATTCTGCCTCGATGTATGTCTGCACGCCAAAGGAGGGCTCCAGATCCCAGTACAGATGGTTGTGAGCCACCATGTGGTTGCTGGGAATTGAACTCAGGACCTTTGGAAGAGCAGCCAGTGCTCTTAACCTCTGAGCCATCTCTCCAGCCCCCTCCTTGGCCTCTCTTGTGCAGCAGTGATGGAATTTCCCCTTCACTGGCAGGAACAGTCCTTTCTCTTTCCTTTCCCTGGCTTCCTCTCTGTAGGCTGGCCTCCAGCCATGGGTGTCTTTAGCCTGAGGGTCTCTTGTCCCCTCAGCTATCTGGATCTCCAGGACTTTGTCTCTTGGATTTTTAACACTGCCTATGTCACCTTCTTGGGCGCGGGGCCCCAGCTTCCTACAGTGGCTCACGCATTGCAAACTCCTCTGCTCCTGCTCATACCTTCATAAATAGCCCCCATTATGAAACCTCGAGAATGATCCTAATTTGAATATGCCATCTGTTTTCTGTTTGGGCTCTGACTGCTACAAGAACCTATTAGGAGACAGACACAGGGCCACGGCAGACGGAGGTACAAATATTACTTACATTACCATCAAAACTGATATGGGACAATATGGTTTAGGTCTGGTGGTAAGCGTGTTTGCTAACATTCACTCCGAGGTCAGCCCTGAGAGGCCTTGTCCCCGTGGCACCTGCAGTGTGGAGAAATGACATATGTTCACATTTTTCACTGAGGGAAAGGCCCAACTGAGCGGAGCAACTCAGCTATTTGAAAAGGTGTGTATGAAAAGATGCATTTTACGTGGTCTGTCTGTCTGTCTGTTGGTATGTATGTACATTCCATTTGTGTCTGGTGCCCATGGAGGTCGGAAGAGGACATCGGATCCGGACAGTTATAAGCCACCATGTGGGTGCCGGGGATGAACCTGGGTCTTCTGCTAGAACAGTCAAGTCTCTTAACCCCCGAGCCACAACTCCAGCCCTTGCAACTCTATGTTAAAGTTATCAGCAGCCTGTTAAAGTTATCAGCAGCCTGTTCGGTCAGTCTCAGCCAGAACAAGACCAAGGAGGGGGGCCAATGGACCAAAGACTTATTCTAGAAGGACTCTGTGCTGAATAGTTTTATGTCAACTTGACACAAGCTAGAGTCACTGGGAAGGAAGGACCCTCATTTAAGCAAATACCTCTATAAGATTGGGCTATAGGCAAGCATATAGGGCATTTTCCTAATCAATGATTGATTGATGGGGAAGGACCCAGTCCATTGTGGGTGGTACCATCCCTGTGCTTGTGGTTTTGGGTACTATAAGAAAGCAGACTGAACAAGCCATGATAAGCAATTCAGTAATCAGCATTCCTCCATGGCCTCTGCATCAGCCCCTGCCTCCAGGTTCCTGCCTTGCTCAAGTTCCTGTCCTGACTTCCTTCAGTGATGGACTATGATATGGAAGTGTAAGCCAAAATAAACCCTTTCCTCTCCAAGTTGCTTTTGGTCATGGTGTACAGCACCAGCGTCTTGAACAGTAAATGACATTTTAAAAAGTGACAGGAGCCTACCATGGTGGCGTTCAACTACAGTTCCAGCAGGTGGGAAACTGAGACAGGAGATCGCTTGAGCCTATGAGTTCAAGACCAGCTTGGGTAATACAACAAGACTCTGCGTCGGGAAACAAACGGGTGTGTGTTAGAGAAAGCAAAAACAAGCAAAGA
This sequence comes from Chionomys nivalis, assembly GCF_950005125.1. Classification (NCBI taxonomy): domain Eukaryota; kingdom Metazoa; phylum Chordata; class Mammalia; order Rodentia; family Cricetidae; genus Chionomys; species Chionomys nivalis. The sequence continues at coordinate 32,027,951 of NC_080096.1, read as the reverse complement.
CTCATAAATACTCAGATTCTTCATCATTTAGAGCTGCAAATTGCTTAATTAAAACACCAAGAATTCCACTGAGAAGGAGACAAAAACTACAAATAATATTTCACACAAAACGAATTCAGGTTTTTGTTTTGAAATGCTGGAAATCAAACCCGGGGTCTTACACATGGCAGACAAACACTCTCCACCCCAGCCATGAAAATAAAATACTAATGGAAAAAAAAAGTGGAATGGCGCAGTTATCCGACCCCAGTAATAATCAAAGACCTGACTTAAAAGGAAAGGTCTGGGGGTGGGAGGAGCTGGCTCAGTCAGTAAAGTGAGCTTGAATCCCCAGCATCCATATAAAGTCAGAGTGCCTATAGTCCCCAGGCTCTGGAGATGGACACAGGGACCTGCTAGTCAGTCCAGCAGAATCTTTGAGATACAGGTTTAGTGAGAGACTCTGTCTCAAAATGTAAGATAGAGGGCTGGAGAGGTGGCTCAGTGGTTAAGAGCACTGGCTGTTCTTTCAGGGGACCAAGTTTAACTCCTCATGTGATGCTGCTCACAACCATCTGTGGTCTAGTTACAGGGGTGTGACAGCCCACAACTAGCTGTGGTCTAGTTACAGGGGTGTGACAGCCCACAACCAGCTGTGGTCTAGTTACAGGGGTGTGACAGCTCACATCCAGCTGTGGTCTAGTTACAGGGGTGTGACAGCTCACATCCAGCTGTGGTCTAGTTACAGGGGTGTGACAGCCCACAACCAGCTGTGGTCTAGTTACAGGGGTGTGACAGCCCACAACCAGCTGTGGTCTAGTTACAGGGGTGTGACAGCTCACATCCAGCTGTGGTCTAGTTACAGGGGTGTGACAGCTCACATCCAGCTGTGGTCTAGTTACAGGGGTGTGACAGCCCACAACCAGCTGTGGTCTAGTTACAGGGGTGTGACAGCCCACAACCAGCTGTGGTCTAGTTACAGGGGTGTGACAGCTCACATCCAGCTGTGGTCTAGTTACAGGGGTGTGACAGCTCACATCCAGCTGTGGTCTAGTTACAGGGGTGTGACAGCCCACAACCAGCTGTGGTCTAGTTACAGGGGTGTGACAGCCCACAACCAGCTGTGGTCTAGTTACAGGGGTGTGACAGCTCACATCCAGCTGTGGTCTAGTTACAGGGGTGTGACAGCCCACAACCAGCTGTGGTCTAGTTACAGGGTGTGACAGCCCACAACCAGCTGTGGTCTAGTTACAGGGTGTGACAGCCCACAACCAGCTGTTGTCTAGTTACAAGGAATCTAGCCAGACATGCAAGTGGTGCACAGTCATACCTGTAGGCAAAACATCCATACACATAAAGTTAAAATAATTTAATAGAAGACCAACAAACCAGGCGTGTTGGCACATGTCCCTTTAATCCCGGCACTCAGGAGGCAGAGGCAGAAGAATCTCTGAGTTCAAGGCAAGGCTGGTCTACTGAGGGAATTCCAGTACAGTCTGAGCTACACAGAGAAACTCTGTCTCAAAAACACTCAGCAAACACAAAACGAAACTGACTTTAAAACATTATACCTGTATCCTATTTTAAAACGCACATGCACGGGAAGTACTGCTGAGTTTCGAGTTTGCAAGATGACATGCAATTAGTTAGCATTCCATTAGGCTGCCAAGAGCCTTTGTTTGTTATTAAGTATGCATATACAAGAGAGGGAAAGAAGGGTTCCTGGATGCGATCCAGCCACCCAGTAACAGGTTAGAAAGAAAGGATAAAGGACCAGTTACAGGAACCCCCTTTGAAAGGAGAACACGTGTAACGTGGAATAGCAAATACTGTAATATTCTTCCGAGAATATGATAATTGTTTATGCAAGTGCAAATTTTGTAAAGTGATTCAATTCTGTTTTGTATAATGATGCTATTATTCAATGTATGGTGCATGCGAGATTATTCTGTTTAAATGTGCTGACATTTTAGCTACAGGGTCCCGAATGTAGATGTCGTGTGGATATTCCTGTATAAACACTTGGGGACAATAGGAAGCTATGAAAGAAAAATGTTACCCAAGATTTTCACTCCTTTTTGACGCTGTTACAAGCTGTCACGTATCCGTGTGATACGGACTATTACTGGGAAAACTGAGTAGAGTCAGAAAGTTAAATTTTGAAGAGTTAGAAACGTGAGGCTCAATGGCTCAAAAAAAAAAAAAATAGCAGCGCGACACTTGAATGGGAGCAGCTTTCTCGGAATACACTGCCGGCTGTGGAAATCTACAGCGTGACGGACAGGCTCTGACTCCAGCGTATTGTATAAAATGATACGAAACTAACAGTTCAGAAAAAGAAAGTCGAAGAGGAATGAGAATGTTCTTGCACAGGGCAAGATAATAAGGTGCTTAATGAGGAGAGGGGACTGAAAACACGGGCACAGTCTGCGACTTTGAAAGACAAAGACCTCCTGTGAGACACTCACTCTTGGGTCGCCCAGCCTTCCACGGCTAGTTACGGGAGTTACACGGGTTCGTGCAAAGATGTAGCTATGACATCCCAGTGTACCAAGGTTGGAGCTTTACATTGTCTAACTTATTTTTTATTGCTGTAATAAGACACCATGACCAGGCAGCATGTAGACGAAAGCGTTCATTTGGGGCTTACAGTTTCAGAGGGTGAGTCCATGACCACCGTGGTGAGGAGCATGGCGGCAGGCAGCGGGCGGCAGGTGGCAGGCGGCAGGCGGCAGGCGGCAGGCGGCAGGGAGCGGGCAGCAGGCCGCAGGCAGTGGGTGGCAGGCACTGGAGCAGTAGTTGAGAGCTCACAGCTTGATCCACAAGTATAGAGTGGAGAGAAGGACACTGGGAATGCTTGAATCTTTTTTTTTTTTTTTTTTTTTTTTTTTTTTTTTTTTTTTTTTTTTTTGATTTTCGAGACAGGGTTTCTACATAGCTTTCTGGTTCCTGTCCTGGAACTAGCTCTTGTAGACCAGGTTGGACTCGAACTTACAGAGATCCGCCTGCCTCTGCCTCCCGAGTGCTGGGATTAAAGGCGTGCGCCACCACTGCCCGACTGCTTCAATCTTTTGAAGCCTCAAAGCCAGGCCCCAGCGATACACCTCCAACAAGGCTTCACTTCCCATCCTTCCCAAACTCTGTCACCAACTGGGGACCAAGTATTCAGATACATGAACCTTTGAGGGTCATTGTCATTCAAACCACGACAACGTTGCTTTTTACCAAAAGACTCAAATATTTAATGAAGTGTGCACCGGGCTGGAGATTGGGAGGAGAAACATCAAGTGAGTTCTGGGAAATCTTGATTTTTTTTTTTTTTTGGGAAAGAGTTAATAGAAAACAAGACAGGTAGCCTGGTTGACTCCCTAGCAGACACTTTGAGTGACAGACACGGCACTTTGCTTTGCCACTGCTCTGGCTGTTAGAAGGCAGGGGAGTCTTTCAGAGATGGGGCCTTGTGAGAGGTCTTCAGACACTGGGGAATTTAAAACCCCAACTCCTCTCTCTTCCATTTGCTGCCTGTGCAGTTTCGTTCTGTCATGCGCGCTCACCAAATGTGTTGCTTTGCCATAAGCCCTAACTATCAGGCACAGTCAATCATGAACCAAAGCCTCTGAAACCATGAACCAAAATAAGTTGTGTGTGTGTGTGTGTGTGTATGTTTTATTTTTTTGAGACAGGGTCTCACTGTGTAGTTCTGATTGGCCTGGAAGTCTCTGTGTAGACCAGGCTAGCCTCAACCCCACAGAAATCCGCCTGCCTCCACCTCCCCAGTGCGGAGATTAAAGGTGTGTGTTACCACACTGACATCCTTTTTCTCTGTAAATTGATTAGCTCGGGTAAGGAAAGCTAACACAGACTGATGAACTAAATTAGCATAGCTTTGTGGCTTTGACAACAGGTATTTATTTCTTACAGTTCCTCAGTCTGGCAAGTCAGAGACTCTCTTTGCCTCGCAGACGGCTGTCACTCTGGTCTCTCGGGACCTCTTCTTATAAGGACATTGACCCTGTCACAGAATCGGAATCTTACTTTCACAATCTTATCTACATCTAATTATCTCCCAAGGGCCCCAGTTCTCAATACTGTCACGTAGGAAGTACGAGCTTGTAATGGTTAATGTCAGTTATCGGCTTGATCATACTGAGAGATACAGAGGTCAGAAGGAAAACACACACCTGGTCATGTCTTCCGGAGAATTTCCAGAGATGATTAGGTCATGTGATTTAATCCAAAGATGGATTCTAAACTTGAGTACGAACTGTGAGAGGTGGGACATCACTAAAGGAAGCAGGTGGCTGGGCTGTGGGTTTGAATGATACATGAAGCCTGACCCCTTCACATATTTGTTTTGAGACAGGGTTTCTCTGTAGTTCTGAATGTCCTGGAACTCACTCTGTAGACCAGGCTGGCCTTCAATCCAGAGATCCACCTGCCTCTGCCTCCCGAGTGCTGGGATTAAGGATGTGCGTTCCACACACACCTCTCCCTTCCTCTTCTGCCTTCTGTGAGGTGAGCAGTCTTTGTTCTGTGCTATGCTCCTGCTGTAGGCTGTGCTGTGCTCCTGCTGGTAGGCTAGCCTGCCTTGTCTCTAGTCCAAAGCCCAAAGCAATGAGTTTGGTTAATTTTGCATTGAAACTTTTGAAGCCATAAGACTAAATAAATCGTATCCTCTTTCTATTGTTTTTCTCAGGGGGTTGTCACAATGATAAAACATCTGCCTGACACAGAACTTAAATATGTGAAGGGCTGAGAGTGACACATTGTGTTCTATTAACCACAGACCTCAGAGTTTCTACCACACAGGTTTTTCTGCAGGGTAGAAACTTCACAACAGAGTACATTCCCAAGAGTAAGTGAGCTCGATACCTAAGAAAGAAGCCAGATTTTTTTTTATAAGTCATTCTCTGAGGTATCTTTCACTATCTAATTTTTTGCAAGTGAGTCACATATTCAAGGGAAAAGGGGTATCCAGACATCTGGACACCAGCAGGCATAGATCACCAGGGACCATGCTGTAGAATGCTCACTACAGCATCTGAGCAGATAATACCCTAAAATGCCACCATACTGAGCAGTGACAATCTCAAAAACCACAATCACAGCCCAAACTACAAATGTTGCAAGGAAGCCGAGATTGTAGCAAAACCTTGAGATTGTGATGATCCCACAATGAAAATGTTAACACCGAACGCGCTAGCAGGTGGTAGGCACGCATGCAGAAGGTTTGAAAGTTCTGTTTTTATTAAATATGAAACTGATACACAAAATGGGTGCCTATAAAACATATGTAAGTGATAAAGAAACATGATATAGTTAGCATACATGGTTGTACTACCCAGTCTTAGGGAAGGGATGATAAGGACTGCCGAAGTCTCCAATAGCTTCTATTTCCCTTCCCTCCCAGCACAATCATGCTGCATTTGTATCTCAGAAATGTTTGTATCTCTTCATGTGATACAGTTTCCCCCTGCGTTGTATAAATGGAAGTAGGGCTGGAGAGATGGCTTAGTGGGGAAGGTGTTGCTGTACTAACCCGGTGACCTAAGTTCAACCCCACGGTCCCACGATACTCCTATTGTGGAATCAAGTTTGGTTCCCAGCACTCATGTCCTGTTCCAGGGAATCAGACACTACAGGCACCCACGTTCCCATGCATACACATTTACATGCACACACTCACATGCACATATCCACACCCACACTCACATGCACATACCCACACTCACATGCACACACCCATACTTACATGCACACACCCATACTCGAACACCTACACTCACATGCACATCCCCCACATACACACATCCACACTCATGCACACACACTCACATGCACACACCCACACTCACATTCACCCACACTCACATTCACCCACACTCACATCATGCACACACCCACACTTACATGCACACACACCCACACTTACATGCACACCCATACTCACACACCCACACCCACACGCACACACTCACACGCACACACCCACACTCACACACATCCACACTCACACGCACACATCCACACTAACATCTTGCACACACTCACACTCACGTGCACACACCCACACTCATGCACACACCCACACACTGACACAGACACACAAATCAAATCTTTAAAAGAATAAAACTGGAAGCGTACTGTGCATATTTCTCTTAAAAATTCAGTTTCTGAGGTCCCCCCGAGACAGGGTTTCTCTGTGTAGCTTTGGAGCCTGTTCTGGAACTTGCTCTGTAGACCAGGTTGGCACAGAGATCCACCTGCCTCTGTCTCCTGAGTGTTGGGATTAAAGGTGTGCGCCACTACCACCACCCGGCTTGTTTCTGAGACTTTTATACCATCACGTTAATGTTTTCAGTTTAAGCCAAACTTCAGCTTCAGCTCCACCAAACTTCACGTTGCTCCAGTACAAGAGCAAACTCAGTATTTCATTGGAACCGCCAGTTTTGTCTTTCCCTCTCCGTGCAACCCTGTGGGACCGGGCTACAAATCATCTGCATGTGTCTCCACGGACGTTTGGCTTGTTTCGTCCTTTGGCTGTGTAAGCTGTGCTGCTATGAACATCACGGGGCTCGCTCCTGCCACACTGGGGCAAATGCTTCTTCAGAGAACACACCTGGAAAAGGAACTGTTGGATCAAGGGCGTCTCGGCTGTAAGAGTCCGCGCCAAATTGTTTTCCAAAGTAGTTAGAGTGATTCACATTCCCACCAGCGGTGAGGAGGCATTCCAGCTGTCTGACTTTCATTCTATCCTCGCCAGTCTAGATGGTAGTGAGTGGAATTTCACTGTGGGTTTGATCTGTATTGTACACAGGCTTGTGACTGTCTCAAGTCCGCACCGTTGGATACTATCACGTGACCAGATGAGACCCTGAACTCTGAACTCTACACTCAAGTGTTAGTTGTCATTCATTAATATTTACTGGTTGCTGATACTGCAATAACACCACTCCCATCAGCTTCTCTGGGTAAAAGTTAAACACAGTTGTGACTTGAAATAATAATTTAGTCCGATCCCCATGTTGCAGAGTGCTAGAAACTATAGATGGTCAAGTTATGAATGAAGAAAATACTTTATAGGTTGGAGTACAGTTTCAGTAAAAAAGCGTGTTCTCCATGTACGGTCGGCTGGGTTCAATCCCTAGCACGGAATAAAAGGGAAGATGCTTTTCACAGTCATGGTGCTCCCTATGTATTTATTTCAGTGAAAGCCATAAGGGAATTGGGAGGAAAAGGGAGTTATGTCCACCTAACTCACTCTCTCAGGCACCATAAAGTAATATGAAAGAAGCTGTGGATCACTGTGGGTCCAAGAATTTTGTTCCTGATTTGGAACTTGGGATGGAGTGGTGCTATTAGGATTTAAATAGAATTATCTTGGTACGGGTGAGGGATCTACAGTGAAGAGTTGATAAAGGAATTTCTTTCCTTCGATGTCACTCTGGATTGTAAACCTGCTGATTGATTAAAAAGCTAAACTTAGTTAAGAGGCCACAACCTTATCGGACTCTAGTCAAGAAACACACTCCAGAACAAGCCGAAGGTCCAAGAGAAAATTCAGCAGCAAATGGGCAAAGTCAGGTGAGCTGGTGGGCCTGTCCTTGAGATGGAGCTATAGGAGTGGAACCTCCCAGCACATGGCTTAAGGATGGGATGGGATTGGACCAGTGTCTGTGTGGGTTGGACTTGCAATGAGGCAGAACAGAACAGTGGGAGCTAGCTGGGTACACTTGGAGCTCTCAGAAAGGAGGCTAAGATGAGTTCTACTTATGGGGGGGGTGGTATAAATTTAGGTTTTAAAACTCCTTCCTTTCTCTCAGACAAAGTTTTGCTATGTTGTTCAGGCTGGCTTTGAACTCACAGTGTCCCCTGTGCCAGTCTCACACAGCTATCAAAATTTTGGGTGGGGGGCTGGAGAGATGGTTCAGAGGTTAAGAGCACTGTCTGCTCTTCCAGAGGTCCTGAGTTTAATTCTCAGCAACCACATGGTGGCTCACAACCATCTGTAATGAGATCTGGTACCCTCTTTTGGCCTGCAGGGACATATGCAGGCAGAACACTGTATACATAATAAACATGAAGGTGTAAGTCACAAAATAATCCCACACCAGTTTGGAATTATGATTAATAAAAGGGTTATTTATTTAAAGGGAAAGCTTACAGATCACTTGCTAGACAACAGCCCTCTGTGCGACCAGGAAAGGAGTCTAGTAGCGGAGTCTGAAGCAAGAGAGAGAGAGAGAGCACAGGGCTACCGCTGCTTTTTAAAGCAAAAGAGACCATGCCCAAGTGGGCTGGTATCTTAAAGGCTATTGGCTGAAGGAGTGGAAGGAGCTCCCACAGCACCTCCCCCTTTTGTTTAAGTAAGAGAGCTCCAAACCCGATATAAAACAATATACATGAGGAACAGATATCAAGCAAAAAATTAGAATTACAATCAGCATAAACAATACTATGCAAGAACATATGCTAAATGTTTTTTAACAAACATTCTATCCTTAGGAGTCTAAGTCTTGTATTGGAAATGGCTTGGCTAGATAATAAGAGGACACTAACTATGACTATCTAATCTTCAACTCTATCGAAGGCCTGAGTAAGGAGATAATATCACTTGAGCAGGCAGGAAGTACAATCAAGTAGCTTCCAAAGCTAGCAATATATGGCAGAGACAACTGGCTACCTGGGCAATCACCCAAAGTCTCATTTGCAACGTTGAAGCAACCAACTTTGGCTAAGGCCTAGAATAACTGACAGACCATCTTCAAAGGCAAGAAAAATTTTCAAAACTGTCTTTCCCTGTCTTGGCAAGATTTGACAGTTCTGTTTATCCATTTTTGGATACTATATCTTGTCAGTGGTTGAGGCATGGGCATTTCTTTGCCCAAAGGCCAGTTTTTGCCAAGAAGAAAACAGGCTCCAAGTGGAGTGTCTTCGGTGCTCAACATTCTCTCAGGAATAGATCGGTGCTGCCAGGAGCAATATCTCATGTCAACAAAACCCTAGGTTATTTAAATGCCATCTTCCACAGATCCTTGAAGTGGTTGAAGATTACCTATTTAGACAGAATACAATTTCTATGTATCTAAAGAACCTAATTGATCTAACTGTATGTTCAACAAGCATGAACAACTATTGACCTATAATAATTAATACCTGCATAACTTAAAGACTAAAACAAAAAAGAAAATATATCCTAAAAGTTGTATCAATATACAAAATGTCCTAAACAGAGATAATAACATACATATACACAATCTGACAAAATAACTTTGTATAGGTGTACAAATAAACAAAAGTAACAAATATAATTTGAACTTGTATCAATATACAAAAACTATACTAATGTAAATTATCCATGAATAATAGCTCACAAGTATTCACTCTATTACTCACTATTACTATCCCTCCCTTTTTTTAAAACAAACATAGTTTTCATCCCAACCCTCTATCTAATACAAGTAATAATTAACAACCCCTAAACAGTGTTCCCAATCCTATGGACAAACTTTTTGGGGATGGGGCGTCATCTTATAGAATAGCTTCCCGCTGTCATGGGGGCGATATTCTCTTAATGGGATCCTGCAACATTAAAGTGATGGTTAAGTTTCAAACTTACTGTCTAGTATAGTTGCAAATAATTTCTGAGCAGTTGATAGGTTTTTTTTTTTTTTCAAAGTTCTTATTTGGAGTTCTGGCCAGAATGTCATGAGAAGGTGCACCATTTCAGCAGCTGGTACCCAAATAAAGAAGTGGTCTTATAGTAGTGCTGTCTGCATCACGATGTCATCTCAACTAAGGTAGAGTTGTTGCTGTGGGGCCCCATCTTCTTCCTGGAAACTTCAAAGATTACTGCAGGAAAAGAATCTGTAGGAAAATCTATTGTTCATCATGAAAAACTTAAACATCATTCATATATACAAACATTCAATGGAGAATATGATATAGGCAAAAAAGGCATGGAGAAAGTAAAAATTTTTCCTAAAGTCTTTCTTCTGTCCCGTACCAGATGGCTCCCAATATGAGACAGAAACTCTGAATGTTCCTTTTAACAACAGCTTGGATTTAGAGAAGTACAGAGCCATTGTCCAACTCCAAAACTAGATGAATATATTAATGTGTGTGTGTGTGTGTGTGTGTGTGTATAAATGTAAGTGCAACCCATACCTGGATTCATAAACCATATTCTGTTTTCTAGATGCTCCTTAGTGGATAGTTATTTTTTCTTCTGTCAGCATGCAAACATCCGGGGTCTCTTGAATTTTTGATGATGTGTATTTTCCCGCAAAGATAAGAGCAGAACCCTGCCCTAACCCTTATGAGTTTTGTTTACCACCTGCATGATTGTCACCATTGTGGATGTGGTATCATTTCTCTTTTTCAAGAGGTTTCTTCTTTTTCAAAGCAAATCTTTATTAATTTTGACGGTATCCATAATTTTTCTTCTCTTGTGGAAACAAGAACAAAACCCCTTCCTCAACAGAGTACATCTCCTGGTTTTCATTGTGAGGTCAACACATCCTTGAAATATACTGGTTGATTCAACTCAGAAGTTTTTTTTCCATTATCCAATGCCTCTCCGCTGCTGTTGTTCCTTTCTCATTAGCATTAAGAAAATTCAAGGTTAATAAAGCATTATGCAATCTATTTGGGGGGATATTTTCCATCCCTTTCTGTTTGTTCAGCATATCCTTTATAGTACAATTTGATCTTTCTATAACTGCCTGACCTGTAGGATTATTTGATATACCTGTAATGTGCTTTATAATAAGCAAAAAAGCATTTCATTTTCTTAGATACATATGCTGGACCATTGTCTGTCTTTATTTGTGCAGGTATACCCATGATGGCCATAACTTCCAATAAATGTGTGATTACTGAACCAGCCTTTTCTGATCTCAAGAAAGTTGCCCATTGAAAACCTGAATATGTGTCTATTGTGTGGTGTACATATTTTAATTTGCCAAATTCTGTAAAGTGGAACACATCCATCTTCCAGATTTCATTCCTTTGAGTACCTTTTGGGTTACTTCCTGAAGGCAATGGTGTTTGATTATAGAAAGAGCAAGTAGGTCATCTCTTTATAATCTCCTTAGCTTGTTGCCATGTAATAGAAAACTCTTTCTTTAAACCTTTGCTGTTGGCGTGATTTTTTTATGAAATTCTGAGGCTTGCAACAAGCTTCCAATCAATAATTGATCAATTTCTGCATTATCTTGTGCTAGAGGACCTGGAAGACCTGTATGGGATCGGATGTGTGTTATGTACGTAGGACAAAGCCTTTTCCTGATTATGTCTTGCACCTGGAAGTTAATTCTGCATCATCTGGTATCAATTCAGCAGTTTCAATATGTAAGATAACTCTTTCTGCATATTGTTAATCAGTCACTATATTAAGAGGGTCTTTAAAATCCCTCAGCACCATAAGAATGGCATATAATTCTGCCTTCTGGACAGAACTATAAGGGCTTTGTTCCACCTTACTCAATTCTTCTGATTTGTAACCTGCCTTCCCTGATTTATTTGCATCAGTATAAAATGTACAGGCTCCAGTTATTGGTGCATCATGTACATTTGGGGAAGAATCCAAGAAGTTCTCTTTATAAGGTTAAGTCTATCACTTTTGGGATAGTTGTTATTAATTTCTCCCCCAAAAATTAGCACAAGCTCTTTGCCATGGTTCATTGTCTTCCCATAACTTTTTTATTTCCTCAGTAGTAAAAGGCACTATAATTTCTGCTGGGTCTATTCCTGCTAGTTGACAAAGTCTCAGTTTACCTTTTATAATTAATTCAGAGACTTTTCTACATAAGTTTTTAATTTTTAACTTGGTTTATATGGTATAAAGATCCATTCTAAAATAGTATCTTCCCTCTGCATTAAAATTCCTGTAGGAGAAATTCTGGAAGGCAATATGACTAGGATACAACTAAGATTTGGATTCACCCTATTCACATGTGCCTCCTGTAATTTTTCCTCAACCATTGTCTGTTCCTTTTCTGTGTCAACTGTTAATTCTCTGGGAATATTCAAATCTTTATCACCATCTAAGGTTTTATTTAAATGAACTATTAGATCAGTTGTTATCCCAACAACTGGTCATAGATTGGAAATGTCTCCTAACAATCTTTGAAAGTCATTAAGAGTCTTTAACCGGTCTCTCCTAATTTGTGCCTTTTGTGTTCTAATTTTTCGTAAACCTATACTGTAACCTAGGTAATTAACAGAATCTCCTCTTTGAATCTTTTCAGGAGCAATTTGTAATTTCCATTTAGGCAAGACTTTCTTTACTTCTTCAAACATCCTTTCTAAGGTATCTGTATTTGAATCAGATAACAAAATGTCATCCATGCAATGGTAAATTATAGACTTAGGAAATTGCTTACAAATTATTTCCAATGGCTGACTTACAAAATATTGGCACAACGTGGGACTATTGAGCATCCCCTGTGGGAGGATAGTCCATTGATATCTCCTAGTAGGCTGGGAATTACTATAAGTAGGCACTATGAAGGCAAATTTTTCTCTATCCTTTTCTTGTAAAGGTATAGTGAAAAAACAATCTTTCAAATCAATAATTATAAGAGGCCATCCTTTTGGTAATAGAGAAGGCAAATGAATTCCAAATTGTAGAGGACCCATAGGTTGAATTACCTTGTTGACAGCTCTTAGATCTGTCACCATTCTCCATTTACCAGATTTCTTTTTTTTACAACAAACACAGGAGAATTCCAAGGGCTGGTTGATTCTTCAATATGGTGAGCATCTAGTTGCTCTCGTATCAGCTGTTCCAAAGCCTATAATTTATCTTCAGCTAGAGGTCACTTCTTAATCCATACTGGTTTCTCAGTTAACCATTTTAAAGGTAGGGCTGTTGGTACCACTAAAGGCTTGCTAGTTGCTGTATGTTCTTGTATAGCCTGAATGGCTGGTGACCTTTTTCCATAATACAAAAACAAAACAAGAATTTAAGGATGGTTGCGGAAGATGTGCAGTTCCACAGGACCCAAGTCTAGTTCCCAGCACCTACTTAGCAGCTAATTCTAGGACATCTGATGCCCTCTTCTGGCCTCCGTTGGTACTGCATGAATGTACTGCACAGACATGTAAGTAGACAAAACCGCCATACACATAAAATAAATTTTAAAAAAGATTGTCAGGCAGTGGTTGCGCATGCCTTTAATCCTAGAACTCAGGAGGCAGAGACAGGCGGATCTCTGTGAGTTCGAGGCCAGCCTGGTCTACAGAGCGAGTTCCAGAACAGTCTCCAAAGCTACAGAGAAACAGTCTCGAAAAAAATAAGACAAACAAACAAAAGCCTGTTTCCACTTATGAACTATATAATTCTATGTGGCAAGTAAGTTGGGTTTCTGTGGATGAAAGAGATTTGTTCAAATTGTTTCAAGAAACACAGGAGGCTTTGCAGGCACCGTAGCATCCCAGCTAGGGAAAGCGCCCAGCTGTGGAGCAGTCGCACCAGGACAGCAGATTTTCCTGATGCTTTTACTTAAGGACTCCATTACGCTCTTCTGAGCTCTACCTTTGTTCCACTTTTTAAAATTATTTTTTAAGGTTTTATTTTAAGTTTCCACATACCCAATCATCTGGCAAACCCAAATCCAGATAAGGGAATCTTGATTGGCCCAGGTTGGCTGCCCTTGGATGTCTTTCTGTGACCCAATCAGTGGAGGCGGAGACTGCCTCACTCCCAGCTGCTTACCGCCCTTACCCTGGTACAGCTGTTTCTTTTATGGACAAACATCTAGAACTGGCAAGCTCTGTGATGGACATCGTTATAAAGGGAATCTTAAAAATAAGATGGGGACCCAGAGGTGCTCCTACAGTGCACATACACACACACACACACACACACACCCCATCCACAACAACATGAAGATAATTATGGGCTGTCTAAGTGTGCAGTGCAACAATAAGCAGCGATTGGCACGACTTTGAAGAGTATGGAAGAACACGGAGGAATGTTAATAGACTCGTTTGGAAAAAGATAGGCTATAAAACTATATACAGCATGATCCGAATTTTCTCAGAAAAAGAAACTGCTCACTTAGTGTTTAGTCTTTAAGGGAAAACCAAAGGGCTAGCCGTGTGAAGACTGCTGGTATAAAGATCCGAGTGTGGTGGAGGTAGGCCTGTAATCCCATAGGAGGCTGAGGCAGGAGGATGACGGCGGGAGACCTGGGCCAGCATATGTGACATAGTGAGACTCTGACTCAAATAAAGCTATTTGCTCATAACTTTCTAGCGTTACTTAGCGAAAAGCTACATTCTTTTCTTCCACCAGGCGATTCGTTCAGACATCCACCTCCCTTTGTTTGAACTGGACTGGGACTTTGGCTTCCAGTGCGGTCGCTGCTAGGGCGGCCTGGCTCCGCCCTTCGCCAGTTACCGAGCTTCCTGACCCATAGCCGCCTCCTTCCGCCCAAATGGCTCCGCTACGCTTCTCGGCCAACGTTTCATGGCTGTTCCCGGAGCTCCCCGGGCTGCCCGAGCGGCTGCAGGCCGCGGGCCGTGCGGGCTTCGAGGCGGCCGAGGTGGCCTGGCCGTACGCCGAGCCGCCCCAGGCGCTGGCAAGCGCTGCACGGGCCGCGGGGCTAAGGCTGGTGCTCATCAACACGCCGCGGGGTGCGCACAGGGGCGGGGAGTGGCCGGGCTGCGGGGAGCCAAGCCCGCACTAACGCTGGTTCTCTCCGCAGGAGACCAAGAGAAGGGGGAGATGGGGCTGGGGGCCGTCCCCGGGAGACAGGCGGCCTTCCGAGAGGGGCTGGAGCAGGCTGTGCTGTACGCCAAGGCTCTGGGCTGCCCCAGGTACCCTGCCCTGCCCTCCCTTGACCTCGGGCCAGGTCGGGAGAAGCCCCGCGTCTGTGGGCTAGGGCATTTGCAGACTGCTTTTTGTATTTCGTGTGTCATTCTGTATACCACGCTCTCAGGCTCACCTCACATGCTGGGTGCTGGGGTCTGATGAGGGAGCTTAAAAAGGATGAGAAAGCTGGGGTCTGGGGGTGAGGATGAGGGGCAGCGCGGTTTGCAGATAGCGATGCAGGTAATGAAACTAGCAGGCCCACACATCCGATTTATAGGGAGAGGTCCACTCTTCAGGCAAGGAGGCTGTCCCTGCCAGAGGACAGTTGTTGAGGCCAGTTCAGTTAATGAGGCCGGAGGTGGTGAACACTAAGTTCCAAGGGCCTGGACGCCTGCAGGGCCTGTGGGAATTTGGATGTTGTTGAGATGAGGAGCCTCAAAATGGGACTAATGTCAAACCCCAGAGGTCAAGAGGTGCTGGGAAGCAAATGGCAGCAGGAGGCTCATTATCAGTCAACAGTAGGGACAGAAAGCATTTGGGAGGAGGTTACGATGTGAAGCAGGGTTAAGCAACAAGGACTGTTTAAAAGGGGCAAGGGTTAAAATCCTCTTTAAAAGGTAAGCCTCCGGGCTGAAGAGATGGCTCAGCAGTTAAGAGCACTTGTTCTCTTGCAGAGGACCTGGGCTGGGTTGCCAGTACCCACATGGCAGCTCACAATCAAGTGGCGGGGCAACCCCAAGAGCACCAGGCACACACATGGTACACACAGATACATGCAAGCAAGATGCTAGTACACTAATAAATTTTAAAATTGTGGAAAAAAAGAAAAGTGAGTCTCAGGCATGCTATGAGCTGCACAGGAACAAGGGAGAGGCGAGGTTAAGAGTCCAGGAGGGAATCAGAGATAGGCAGAGGCCCCATGGGCTGACTGCAAGAGGACATGGGTGACTTGCCTTGGGCTGACACACAGCTGTGGAGGCTGCTGGGATGTCTGGGTATATGCCTTAAATGGTCTGAAGACCTGGGTGATGGGGGAGGCTGGTACCATCAGAGAGCACCCAGAAGACACACAGGGACTTGAGGGCATGAGCCCTCCCCACAACCTTCTCTACAGGATCCACCTGATGGCTGGCCGAGTACCCCCCGGGGCTGACGGAGCAGCAGTCAAGGCGGAGATGGAGACAGTGTTTCTGGAGAACCTGAGGCATGCGGCTGGGGTTTTGGCTCAGGTGAGAGAGTAAGGGGGTACACGGTGGGGACTGGGCACACTGGGTGAGGTACAAAGCTGAGCAGGAGCACAGGTCAGAGGAACAGATGAGGTTGTTTACCAGTGATCCTTGACAGCCTCCAACATGGTTCTAGGAGAACCTCGTGGGACTGCTGGAGCCCATTAACACCCGAATCACGGACCCCCAGTACTTCCTGGATACACCCCAGCAGGGTAGGACTCTAGTCCTGTGCCACCCCCTTTCTTTAATTCACACGTCCCAAAGCCTCATGGCTTTCTTCCTGGCTTTCCCCCACAGCGGCAGCCATCCTGCAGAAGGTTGGGAGACCCAATCTTCAGTTGCAAATGGTGAGTAGAAGACGGGTGCTTCTCCAGGTCCTGTCTTCCAGTCTGGGGAGACTGTGGCAGACACCTGCGGGTTTGACGTTCTCTCCCCAGGACGTGTTCCACTGGCAGATCATGGATGGGAATCTGACAGGAAATATCAGGAAGTTCCTGCCCATTGTTGGTGAGGGCTCCCCCTACCAAGCTCCCTCCTGGCCTGATGCTGTTTCTTATGATTGCTTCCTTTCTCATCCCTTGTCCCTCCTCATCTGTTCCCAGGGCATGTGCAGGTGGCACAGGTCCCAGACCGAGGGGAGCCAGGAAGCTCAGGAGAGCTGGACTTTTCTTACCTGTTCCAGCTGCTAGAAGATGAAGGTTACCAAGGATTTGTGGGCTGCGAGTATCGGCCTCAAGGTGAGGCTCCCTGGTACTTGGGGAAGGGGTCATTGGAGGGACAGATGTTGGACGGGGGCTGTCCTTTCCTTATGGGTCGAGATGGCATTACCTCTCTTTCATTGCAGGAGACACGGTGGAGGGTCTGAGCTGGCTACGCTCATACTGGGACAGACGGGGCCACCCACGGAGCGGCCAGTAGAATTTGATAGGCACCTGCATGCTGCCCTGGGGCTCCTCTGAATTAAAGACGCACTGGGCATTTTCATGTGTATATTACAGGGGCGGGGGACACACAGTGTCGAATGCTTCAATGTCTCTGGGTTAATTCCCTCCTACTGAGAAGGGACACACAGCTCAAGCTCAAATCCTCCAGTCGGTGCCAGGGTTGCTGTGTATACACAGAGCTTCTCGGCCCTCCTTATCTACAGACAAGGAACCAAAGGTCCAGTGGGGGTGGGAGGTAAACTCTGGTCACAGGTGTCTGAGAGGCAGGGCCAAGATTAGAGCCAGTGTCTTATCGCAAGAGTAATGTTCAACAGTGATGGCCAAGTGAGAGCAAAGACCAGAGGGCCAAGGATGCAGGTTGCACACAGTGACAACTCTGAGTCAGGTGCTCTAAGGGATGAGTGCTTGCCAGTTCACGTGAAGCTCCCTGGGGCCCCACCAGCTGGGCAGGAAGGAGGGTGGTCCCTGTTGCCAGACTGTAGCCGCAGTTCCCCAGACAGTCACAATCCTTGCTGTCACTGTGTCTGAGGACTAGGGGTTCATAAATGCCGGTCTGTCGTGCCTCAAATGGCATGCTTATAGATTCACAGTTCAACCAATGAAGTCAGTAGTCCACTTTCTCAGAGGAGGCGGGTCCAGAGGGTGAAACAGGCTGTGTTGATGACAGATTCCAAGTGGTGATAGGTAGAGACCAGCTGGGCTGGGGGGCTCTCACTGTCCTGGGGCTGCACCGGGAAGGGTTCTCGGAAAACCACCGTCAGAGACTGTGGGGAATAAGACAGAGGAGCAGTGGTGAGAGGCGCGTGGGGGGACAGAGAGCTAGCTGCAGAAGGAGGGAGCCTACTCTTAGAGGGCTGACTCGAGTACTTGGGGTACAGCTCCCGTGAAGTCTCTTGCCCTTTGTTCTCACCGTCTTTCCCAAGTGTGAGTCCAGAAACACTAACACAAAACAGTCGGTGAACTTCTGATTCAGCACAACCTGAAGCAACAGATACAAAAGAAGAGGGGGTGAGGCTTGTCTCACAGTGGGTGTGAACCCTCTGCAGGGCTTCTTGCAGAGCAGGAGGGTGAGGTTCCTTTTGTCACACGTCTGAGCCTATCTGCGAGCCTGGGTCACTCAGGATGGTATTGCCACACTGGGCCTCAACCCTGCCTGTCAGAGCCCTGTCAGGATCTTCTAGAGGACATGGCAGGGAAGCCAATCAGGGAAGGGCAGTTCTAGACACCTGGCACAACCCTCCAGCAGTTCCAGGTCTCCTACTGCCTCCTGACGTCGGCTGCTCCTAGCACTCAGCTCTGGATCTACCACTGGGTGATTTCCCCTTGGGGCTTCTGTACCACCTACTAATGTGGCTGTGGCCCCTCTCTCTCTTGACCCCACATGTCCACACACCCCCTGGATGACAGGCTCAACTTGCCCCAAGAACTCATCGCCCTTCCTCTGTCCCACTCCAGCTTCAGCGCTCCCATCACCGGCACCCCAAACGCCCCTCTGCCTGCCCCACTGTAGTCTTGGCTTCTCTGGATGACCTGTGGTATAGCAGAGACAAATCTTGCTCCAGGCCCACTCCTCCTCCTCTCATTCGCGGTCTTCCTAACCACAGCTGCGCCATCTTCTCATCTCTTTAGTTTCCCATGCATACACTCATCACTATCACTTTCTCGCTTCCTGTCCTTCACAGCTGTGTCTTCACGCCCGCGTGCACAGCATCCACCTTCTGGGATATTGCTGAGACACAGATCCCCAGACAGTGGAGGGTGAGCACCTGTGTTTCAGTCGGTCGAGGGCCACACTTGCTGTCTGGGACCTCACGCCAAGGCATGTCACTTCCCAGCAATTATGCACTCGGGCTCACTACCCACTGCTCAGGGTTTTAAAGGCTACCAGTGTGGCCCAACTCCAGCAAGACAACAGAAATCAGAGCCTGTTTGCTAAGCCTGGGCTCCCTGAATGGTTCTATAATGTCAGATGAGGATCTCTGCGGCTTTTCTCTGTAGAGTGAGGACAACAGGACTCACCAGGTACTGGGTTCCCATGTCCGGGCTCTGAAAATGGCGGCAGCTTTGGGGGAATCTACTCAGGAGAACCTTGATGAGGCTCTGGTACCAGGAGACCGTCATGGACAGGAAGCAGTCCTGGGGAGGGGTCACAGCCCTGAGCCTACAACTCCAGAGTCACCCAAGATTCCTTCCCTCCCACCGAGTCACCTATGGAACGCTGAAAGCGATGCTGGCCCTCGTGGAGTCAGGTCTCTTACCAGCTGGGGGTCAATGTCCGCAATGGACTTGGCGTGGACTGCCTCCAGGAGCTCCTCCAGCTCTGCCAGGGCCAGGCGCCCCCCTAGTCTTAGCCGGTCAGGCCCTGCTGGCTCCAGCAGGAAGAGGCGCTTCCAGAGGGTATCCCGCCGGCAATGCCCACCAGCCAACCTAACCAGCTGAGCCAGACGTGCCCGGGCCATACCCACTTCTGTGGCCAGTGGCGGGAACACAGGAGCTGGCCCTGGGGTCAGCATAATCCCTGATGCCTCCCCAGGGCTACCAACCAAGCTCCCAGGAGCCTCTGGCTCAGGGGGAAGCCTGGATGGTTTCCGGAATCTGCGCATGTCAGCAGTGAGTCTTGGGAAGAGTTCTCGTTGGCTGGTGAGCACCACGAAGAACTGAAGCCTAGGGAAGGGAAGGGGCAGGAGAGTGGGAAAGCGTCACAGCCACGGACTTCTGGATAGGAGCAGACGGCAATCTGAGAAATGGGTACATTTGAGGTAAGAGATCTGACCTCAGAACATGTCGCTCAGCTTCTCCTTGCTCCTCAAAGGGTGCAGCAGAGTGACAGACAAGCAGAGACACATCAAAGTCATCCTGATGGCGAAGTCCCTCAGAGTCCAGATAGGAACCAGAGCTGCATAGTTGGGGTGGGGAGATGTCAATTCCGAGGCTCTAATAAAACCAGTCCCAACCCTTGTACCCAAGAAAACGTATCTTCCTACTCCAACTGTGGCCCCAACCTCAGCCCTACCAGGCGTGTGCTGGAAGCTGCCTCCTAGCTTTACCTGTGCCATGCTGACACCAGGGCATATTCGTTATGCTCTAGGCCACCGGGCCGGGCCATTCGCAGTGGCTTCATGTGGTAAGAGCTGGCATGGTCGGCCACATAGTTGTACAGCTGGTGGGCAGCAATGAGTGGGGTGGGAAGCTCCAGTGTCCCTATGGGGCAAGTTACAGGAGAAAGAGACACAAGTCTGGGATAAGCAAAGCTGGGCAGGTGGGGGAGGAGGCCAGAGGATGGGAATACTAAGGTTTTGCTTCCTTGGGGAGCTCCCAAGGTTCTGTGGAATGTTGTTGAGATGGGATAAAATGTCCAGAAGAGAGGGCAGAGTAACTCCAGACACAGGGCCTTCATTCAGGTGCGGAACCAGCTGTGAAAAACTTAAAAGACAAAGGCCGAAAGAATGGACACGGCACAAGGGAAATGAGCAATTCATGGCCTTACCAGGCTAGGCCTGGCCATGTGACTGCTCAATTTTAGCCTCACTGGCTTGCCCTTGGGCACTGACCTTGGTAAATGTGATTGCGGCCGAAGTGGGGTCCATCAGGGTGGTGAGCCAGGAAATGCTGCAGGAAGGTGGTGAGGTGGTAGCCATGGCACAGCACCAGGTGGGCACCGAGCACATGCTGGTGCACGAGGCGCAGGTGGAAGTCATAGCTGAAGGAGTGCACATGCATCAGGTCACGGACCTTGTCACACTCCTCTGTGAAGAGCATGGACAGCTGGGGAGCGACAGGAGGAGGAGGAGCTGGGGTTAGGGTGTGGGAGCACACACTGTCCAATCCATTCTTCCCTCCTGGGCAGAGAGTAAGTTTGGCAGCACTTCCTGTTGCTGTGGACCCAGAACTCCCTCCGCCAGAACAGCTTCTATGGGGAACCTTCCCCTTAACACTCTGTGTTGTTCCTCCCTGGTTATATGGATCCGGGGCCACTCGGGTAGCTAATTCAAGTCTGACACAGACTCAGCAATGCAGCAGAGGCTAACTGATGGTCTCCCATGTATTTGCCAGTGACCATTCTAAATGTAGGGAAACAGACACAGACCCTTGCCTTCAAGAAGCTTATATAAGTTAGCTAGATGGGGACAATAGACAATACGTGGAATAAATAATTACAAAGCACTAGAAGATACAGAACATCAGGTGAAGATCAAGGAAAGCCAGATGTTTATCTATCAGAAAGTCTTCACCTGCCTTTCCCAGGGATAGTACGCTTTCTCCTCTGCACTCCGTACCTACGAGCCCTGGAAGGCTCCTCTGCCTGACACCCAACGCTACTGTTCACTAAAAAGCTTCCCCTGGGATACGCAGGGCCAGGCCAGGGTAGGCCTCCTCTGCCTCTGAGACTACCTGGCTGAATGAACTGGTGGTAGACTGAAGAGAGAGAGGGAACGAGGCAGAGATAAGGCAAAGCCCTCTCTTCATGGATCGCTCCAGCAATGGCATTAACAACAGGGTGTGTGCTGCTGGAATGGCAGACTTCACCTGGACACCTTGGGAGCATTAGTTGATAGAAGAGCAAACAAACACTAGGAGGGGGTAGACCAGCTGTGTGGGCCTGGTAAACCAGTCTCTAGGTGTCAGCTTCCTGACCTACCTTGGAGATAATGCACAGATCTCAGTCAGGGGCAGTGTGATGAGCCGAAATAGGTAAGGCTGAAATCAGTGTACAGAAACCTAGACTTCAACCAATCTGCCATTGATGAGTTGTGTATCCCAGAACAAAAGTACTTAATTTCTGTGACCTTCAGGCTCAGCACCTGCCTAGAATAAACTCTTTTTTCTCATACATGGAGAGGGTATTTAACAAACAAAGGCATCCTAAAGCAATTTAGACACTTGCACAAGATCAGCTCTTCCCTCCTCATGGCCTGTGAATCCTAGCAGTTGGGAGGTGGAGAGAGGAGGGTAAGGAGTACAGAGTCATCTTTGGCTACACAGTGAGCCCAGGACAGCTTGGGCTATATAAGACCCTTCTCAAAAACCCAAACTCAGAAGCCTGAGCAGGGTTAGAGATTAGAGAGAGCCTAGGCATCTCTGGAAATCAGGTAACAGGGAGCCGGAGGCAGTTAGGAGGAAGACCTCCAACCCCTCAGAAAAGCGTGAGTGAAGGCCCGCTAACCAAAGCTTCCATTTGAGCACGCTGGTCCAGGAAGGTTCCTGCACTATGCTTTTCTAGGTTGTGTTACCCTGTGACCTACCGTGACCTCGTATCTATGCTCAATGCTCAAAGCAAAGGCAACCATCTGGGGTTTGGTTTGAATCATCCAGGCATGGGGGTTCCCACAATAGAGAGGAGGCAGTCTTGACTGCACTGGGTCCCACTAGATCCTACTCTTAGAGGTACATGTGAACTTATGACAAGGTATGGGCCCTGTCGTGACATTTCTGGCAACCCAAAGAGTCAAACCAGACAAGCCAGGGCTTCAGGTTGCTGACCTTGCTTGCTCCTAGACTAACTGCACACTCCTGACTGCTTCCCTCCAGGGTGTCAAGGGCCTGCCTTGAGGCAGACTGACAGGACATAACAATGATCAAGTGCCAGTGTTGGTGACTACACTGGCAATGTCAACTGTCCCCAGTTTGCAGCAGACCAGGTCTTGCACGGCCCTGACCTGATGTGTCACATTACATACATGTGCTGGCACACGGCAGGACCATCTCTATAGCCTTTGTGCTACAGTTGAATGTAGCTTTGGATTTCCCAGGGTCAGACAGGAGAATGGTGCGGTCAGTACCTCGTCCACTACAAGGGTCATGAAACCATAGGGCCCACCATACAATGGTGTGGCAACGAGTGTACTTGAGTTCTCTGTCCACTCCACATTACCCTGTCCCCATCACATACCTGAGAGTTGACAGCCTGTCCCATTGGAATTCGGGAACATTCCAGAGCAAACTGTTTAAC
Source organism: Chionomys nivalis (assembly GCF_950005125.1). Classification (NCBI taxonomy): domain Eukaryota; kingdom Metazoa; phylum Chordata; class Mammalia; order Rodentia; family Cricetidae; genus Chionomys; species Chionomys nivalis. Next base: position 32,005,028 of record NC_080096.1, on the reverse strand, counting down.
ACAGAAGTAACAGCCCTGAAGAGAGGGTGAGATGAGATGAGGGGGGTATGAGAGGAAGGAGGAGCTCTCCCACTCTGTGCTCCCCGTTCTCACCTGGAATGTCAGCTCCATGAGGATGATGCCCCCAGGCAGTGCCCGCTGCAGGTGGTAGGTAGTGGCTGGGGTGCCAGTGCTCTGAAGAAAGAAAAGGGGACATGTGCTGAGGACTCACCAGTCTCAAGCCAACACAGCGGAGTCCTAGTCTAGGATCAGCCAATCAGTATAGGTTTTAGTACTGGTAATCTAGGAATTAGCCAATCAGTACAGGCTTTAGTACTGATAGTCCAGGAAACAGCCAATCAGTATTGGTTTTAGTTAGTTTAGGAATCAGCCAATCAGTACAGGCTTTAGTACTGGTAGTCTAGGAATCAGCCAATCAGTACAGGTTTTAGTACCGGTAGTCTAGTATCAGCCAATTGGTAAGTTAATCAGTCATTGATTTTGGGTACGGATGGGAACATAACTCAGGCCATTGCTGACTTTAGCATCATGTGACAATGAGTTACCTTAGGGCTCCCCTCAGTCTTGGCTTTAGGGAAGGAGAAGGAGCTGCGACCCTCTGTTCCAAGGACAGCCATAGCCCGTAGCCGGCTGGTGCTGCAGAGAAGGAAGAGATACAGAGGCTGAGTGAGGCTGGCCAGGGACTGAAAGTTCTGGTACCAGGCCATCTCACATGGACCTGTTTTACAGGCAAGAGTCAGGCCTGAGGAAGGATGACTTGCTCTGAGTGCCTCAGTAAGTATGGCTGGGGCTAGAGTCCACATCCAGACTGCAGGGCAGCTACTGCTGTCTGGCAAGTAAGCTATGTTCAGGGTGGGTACAGGGCTGGGAGGAGACCAGGCATCTTTCTTCATTACCTGGGAGAGAGATCTGCAGAGGGGAGGGAGAAGATGAGGCATGTCTGAAACCTTACTAGGAGATGCTGGATGGGTCCTCTAAGAGGGAAAGGTAGTTTTCTTTTAATTGGGGAATGGAAGCCCCACCGTTCTTGATCTTTATTTTTTTTTTTAAATTTGTATGTTTTGTATATGTGTGTGTGTATATGCATGTGATAAGTCTGCACTTGCTTGTGAAGGCCAGAAGAGGGCAACAGATTCCCTAGAACTGGAGTTGGTGTAAGTTGTCTAATGTGGTACTGGGAACTGAACCTGGGCCTTGTGGAAGGCAGCAAAAACTCCTAACAACTGAGCCATCTCTTCAGTTCCTTCTCGTTCTTAACTCAGAGCCAAGGAGAATGAGAAGCAGGGAAGGACTTTGAAAAGTCTGAAGGAGATGGTGGGTCCCATCTGTGGCTTCAAGGAGCAGAAATGCCAGGCCCGTGTTGGTAGGTGGTAATGGAGTGCCAATGATTGAAGAAAGGGAAGTGGGGGACAAGTTAGGGGCTTACCAGCCTTGAACCAGCATGTGGAGGACTCCCCTAGGGTCAGTAAACTCAGTACCCCACTCAGAACACTGGCGGTTCAGTCACTATCCACCATCTGCAGTGGGTGCTGCTCGGGGCATCTTTGCCGTGAAAGTGGCTTTCTGGTAGAAATGTTCCACTTCATCCTCAAAGAAGTACTATGAGGCTGAGCCATCACTAAAACTGCCGAGAAGGGAATGTTTGACTTTAAACTATGTTCTAGAAACATTTTTTAAAAAATTAGTGTCAAGGCCAGGCGGTGGTGGTGCACGCCTTTAATCCCAGCACTCGGGAGGCAGAGGCTGGTGGATCTCTGTGAGTTTGAGGTCAGCCAGGACAGGCTCAAAAGCTACAGAGAAACTGTCTAAAAAAAAAAAAAAAAAAAAAAAAAAAAAAAAAAACAAAAAAGAAGAAGCATGATTTTTCCTCACTGGCCACCTGAGAACAAGACAGGTCACCTGCAGATGCACTGAAGTCACTTATGTAAGTTCTAGCAGGATCCTCACTCTTGCTGCGTCTGCTCAAACTGCATGGTCTGATCTGAAAATACCAGTTCAATTTGTGCAGTCAGTGTTTCTGTCAGCACTCAAGGACACAGGGGTTCATTAAGTTGGACTAAGCACCCTTGAACAGATTATCAAGGTCTACACCATGAAAAGAGGTCATGCTAGTCTTTGTACACACACACACACACACACACACAAATTAAAACCAAAAATGCAGGCTCTGAATCAAGACAAGAAAGGTTGTTACAGAATTGCCAGGCTTAGGGTTGATGCTATGTAGTGACTGAGAGACAACAGGCTTCTTCCAGGACTCAGGCTGTTGGTACTGACCAGAGTTGAGCATGACTAAGAACAGGCCATAGTCAGGGGTACAAGTAGGACCAGTGCAGAGTGCTTTGGTGAAAATGGGCCGAGGTGAAGAGGTTAACACGAAGACCAAGACAGGAATCAATAAGACTCAGATTCAAAGGCTTAGGTGTGAATGTGAGATCTGCATGTATGGATATATGCAGACATGTAAAAGAAAGAGGTGTGGGTGGGCACAGCTTGGTGAGAACATGCAGTCTGTGCACGTGTTTGTGAGTTTTACAAACTGCATGAGATTTATAGGACATGCAGTAGCACATGAAACGTGTCTAAGGTCTTCATACATGTGTACCAGTGTGGTGAGCGAAGGTAAACATGGACTACCCCTGAGCTGTCAAGACAGGAGCCATATGAAGAAAGGAAGGCTGTGGGGCCTCATTCATGGGGGTTAAGTGCTTAGGGAAGGACCAGATTCACCTGCGGGTAGGTGATGGGGGCCGAAGCGGGACCAGCACAAAGCCGATGCTCTGTAGATACTGCACATATTGCTGCAGGAAGGCCAAGCTCAGCTCCTTCAGCCATGGCTCCTCTCGGGCTACTGGGGGAGGCACATCCAAGGATTCGCAGCTTGTGGGACCCTCTCGACCCCCAGATCCTGACTCAGGGCGATGTCGCCGCTGCAGGAATGGAAATTAAGGCTCTTATCTACTGACCACACTATAGGGATGAAGTGCAGGTCAGTGCTCGGCATGGGTCTCTGAGGAGAAAGCCAGGGCTCACCTGCCCCTCCGCAGGCACAGAAGTCTCTGGGGGTCCATGCAGCCAGGCAGCTGGGTCAAAGAGCAGAGCTGTCGCACAGTAATGCACCAACCGGGATGACTGCTTCAGGGTCTCCAGCTCCCCAGCCTGGGGACACAGGGCAGTAGCAGTGGGACAGTTGCCAAGGAAGGGTCAGAGGTATTGATGGAGAACGCAGGGGGGCTACTCACACTGATGGGCATGCTGGCTGGCGCAGACCGCTGCTGCCATGTTACAAACAGGTTCTCCATCTTCATCTGGCGCTCCAGCTCTGGGGGTGGGAGGCATCAGTAGAAGCCCTGGCAGCCGACCTCCTCTCCCTTCCAGTCTCCACAGGATCCTTCCCCATCACCTGGCCCACATTCCTCACCTTTTCGCTCGGTCATCTTGATTTCTAAGAACTGCTGCCCATGGTAGGTGACAGGATCTGGAGGCCTGGGCACAGGACCAACCGTGGAGCTGGGGCGAGCAGCTGTGATGTCCCTCAGGGCTTCATCAAAGGGAAATGTATCCAGGGGAAGGGGACCTCCACCACGAGAGGACCCATTGAGGCGGCCCTGTTCGCGACTCAGTGGAGGACTTGCATTCCGGATGAGGGTCTCTACGTCCATGGTCGGCAGCAAGAATGGGTTTGGCTCCTAAGAGGGATAGAGGATCACATCCGGCTCAAGCCCTTTTGACCTTGAACCCTTCCTCCCACGTCAGGGTTTCCTCTGGTGCCACCGCTGTCCCCAGACTGTCTCCCTTTCCCTGCTTCTTTTAACTGCCACTCAGTGGCCAGAACCAGCAGTGGGAGCTAGGCAGTAGGTACCTTTCCATCTCGCACAGGAAAATCCAACTGGCCACAGTGATGGAAGAGCCCGAGCTTCTGGCTGAGCAGACAGAAGATGAGATGGGCTCGTGCGTTCTGCCACTGCACAAGGCGGATCAGAGCTCGACCTAATGCTGCACCCAGGTCTGGAGCCCAGTTGTAAGTCAGCAGCTGTAGCTAGAGATAGGGGTCAGGATTAGTGAGGTTACAGAACTCCTCCACCCTACCCCAGCCCTTGACCACACACTTACCTTCTTGTCTATGACCTCGAGCAGTAAGAGCCTTTGCCGGGGAGCACCTCGTCCTGGGCTTCCATCTCCTCCTGACTCAAAGCGCTGAACAGCTTTGGCAGCTACAGGGAGGGGAGGGGAGGGGACGATGGGGGCTGAGGGCTGAGCCCCCACCCTACCCTCCCCCTGCAGGGCCTCACCCCCACCCTCACCCTGCTGGGTTGGTCTCCTCCACTGTGCGAAGTTCCTTCCCAGAAGAAGCAGGTGCCGCTCCACTGCTGGGCGGGGGGCCGGGCCCAGCTGCCCTGGGGAACAAGGGCTGAAGGTATCCTGCTCGGAACCTCTGTTAGGAGGAAGGAATGGGTAAGAGGGAAACTATTCCTGGCCCCATTCTCAGGTCTAGCCTGTACTTCCTGAGGCCTTGTGCCCACCTCTCCTAGCCCAGTGCCTAATGGTTTGGCTCACTCCAGCTGCCAGCTTTTAGGGCTCTGGGGAAGGCCATTTCAATCCTATCAGATCTCAAACTCACAAATGCTGCTCAAAGACACGGACACTGGTGTCTCCAGCCATGGAGATGGCTAGGGTGGTGAACTCTGACAGGATGGATGGGAGGAGGAACCGGGACACCATGTGTGTGGAGCTCCTGGACACCGAGGCACACCCTGGAAGACAGACGTCACTGCTGGGCTGCAGGATGGAAAGCAGGCCAAGGACTGAGGAATGGGAGAGGGACCCGGGTCTCACCAATCTGAACCATAAATCCCATCCAGCGCTGAATGACACGAGCAAACACAGGGTGCAGAGTCCCCACCTCGCCCTCCTCTAGCTGTGTTGTCCGGCGTCTAAAGGCAGAATAGGGGTTAGAATGCTACACTCATGGGACACATGGGTACCAGCACCATTCAGGGACTTCACACCTGGACACACCCTGACACCACACCACACACACACCACACTGTACCCCCCACACCCCATTATACCACACACACCACACCAAACCACACCACACATCACATCATACTATACCACACATACCATACCAACCATATCACACACATCACAAACACTACACCACACCACAACATACCACACCACACAACACACATACCTTTGTCTCTGGGCTCCGGAATCTGGGCCTGGTGCCCGCTCAGATCCACCTGGGGTCCGAACGTTCTCAGTTTTATGACGTCTCCGACCCCGAGTATCTTCTGGCCGATCCAGGACAATATCATCAGTTGTTTTGGGGGAGCCCAAATCTCCACCTTCTGTTTTACTCTAGCAACAATAGAGGGAGTGAGGACCAGCCATTAGGAAGAAGAAAGGGGAGACGGGGGCACTGTGAAGCAGAAATGAGCCTAGAGGGGTTAGAAGACTGAGGCCCAGTCCTGGGGTCAACAGTTAACTAAGGTCTGGGCAGGTTACTTAACTTTCCTGACTCATCTTCCTTGTGGGTAAAAGTGCTATTGCTTAGAGGGCTCCCATTTGAAACATAAAGGCAGTTGATAAGCTGGGACTCTCTAGCAAGGGGAGCCTCATATGTTATCCAAAGGACAGAGCAGTTTTATCTCAAAAGACAAGTGACAGGGTTATGGGGAGAGGGTTGGAGCAGCCAGGAGGCAGGCAGTTAGAAGCCAGCTTCACCACTTCCTTCCATTACCAGCATATCCCAGAAGCTTCGACGGCCGGCTCTGCTGGGTGGAGTCACAGGCTCCCCGGACACAGCGGTAGAGGGAAAGGTGCTAGCGCGGCAGGCAGGGCTCTTAGTTTCCAATGGTCCGCTTCTGAGACTTCCTGTGGACATTAAACACTGCAGGCTCCCATCACTGACTCTTTATAGAAAAGCTCACCCCCAGCCTGGTAAAACTGATGGTGTGTAGCTGCACATGCTTGAGAGACGAGCTCCTGAGGGTATCTTCCTCCTCAGGTGTGTGCTGGGGGCAGAGCAGCTGAGTGTATACACTTCTGCCACTGCCTCACCTTGAGGATGCACAGAGAGGTGATGGGCTTCTGTTTCTTTCTCTGAACCTCATGTCTGCACCCTTGTCCACTGCATGGTTCTGCCTTGATTTCTGACTTTCTCTGGATTCAGCATAGGAGTTGGGCTCTTGATCTGCATACCTGAAGGTAAGTCTTCTGTACACAGTGAAGCCGGCAGCAGTCTCAGCTCCATGATGGCGTCAGCCAGGGCCTGGCGAGCTGCAGCCCGGAGCTTCTCCTCCAGCTGTACGATGCTAATGTTCCCCTTTTCCCACACATCCAGTCGAAGCCGTGGGGACCCATCCTGAGCTGGAGGGGAAAGCTGGAGGTCACTTGTGGTGGATTCCACCCTGTCCCCACTCCTGCCTCACAGCACTGAGGGAACACTCCACCTCAGCAGGCTGTCTTACCTGAAGAACCATCTAACGTGTTTGGGCAGCGAATGACCTGAGTCAGCTGCTCAAATTCTTCCTCTCGAAGGGGGTCTGGAGGCCCCGGAGAGGAGGGGGGCCACAATGCTAGTGAGATGGGGGCTCCTCCTTCCTCCACAAAGGCTAGAGTGATGCAGGCAACTCCTGTAGAGAAATCCATAGGAAGGCTCAGATCTAGCACAGGCACACAGCCCCTCCCAGGCCCCTCCTCAGCAGCAAGGCTCCTTGGCCTGAAGGTGTAAAAACCCTTGCTCACACTTGCCTGTAGTCGAAGGCCTAAGCCCAGCAATTTACCTTTGCCACCAGTGCCCTGTCCACCAGGTTTGTTATACAAGTAGATGTCCAAGTCGGGGAGGCCGCCCTGTGGTGGGAGTGGATGCTGGGGAGAGAACAGCCATGAGCGCTAAGTGGGGAAGAGGGTACAGGCATGCATGGGAGCTCAGGGAGACATAGGCAGGTGGATGTACACAGGCCATGGGCAAAACCAGAGATGGAAGTATCTGTAGAAAAGTTACAGTCTGGTGTGCAGGGAACAGGGTACCGAATGTAGACGGGTAGGGCAATCTCACCTGGAAGTGGTTCCGGCTATTGCTGTCTGTGTACTTGGGTGAGTGCAGGAAGGTGAGTAAGTTTTGACGGAGGTACCAGGCCAAGGCCGGAAGCCAGGGTCTGCAGGATGGGGGCAGGGCCAGATGCAGCACCTCTGAGGGGAGGCTTCCAGGAGGTTGGATGAACTGCAAAGAGACAGAGCTGAAGGCATGGGTTCTTGACTACTCGTCCCGGCACACCCGTGTCCCCGGCACACCCGTGGCTGGATCTACAGAGGATATCAGAGAGGCAGCTGACCTCTACGTCAGCTGGGGTCAGCTTGCAGTTCCGAACCAGCATGACTGTGATGACATCCAGTGTGGCCTCATCCAGACGCCGACGCAGAACCCTCACCAATTCATCTGTGATTTCAGGACCTTGACAGAGCCATGTTAGAAAGGTGGGGGATATTGTTAGAGGATTCAGTCATCCTGAGTCCAGGCCTTAAGACCCTGACCACAACAATGGGACTGGATATAACCATACATGGCAGCTAAATGGAACCAGCAAAATTCTCGTTTTGTCAGTCTGCCCAACATGATTCTGGACACATAAATTTTACCTAAGATCCTCAAAGTCCTTACCCAAAGAATGGTAATTTTAATACCACCAATCCCAGAGCTGTGTAAAACTCCTCAAAGAGAAGTGTCCTAGCTAACTAGCTCTAACCACCAACTCGACACAGCCTAGAGTCATCTGAGAATCAAGTCTCAGTTGGGGGACTGCCCGGGTCAGATTGGTTTGTGGGCATATCTGTGGGAGACTGTCTTGGTTAGTAATTATTGTAAGAGGACCCAGGACATCCTCTGGGCAGGGAGTCATGGAGGGAAAAACCAGAATGCTAGGTAAGCATGAGCCGGTAAGTGAGCCAGCACCAGTGCTCTCTGTGGACTCAGCGTTGAGTTACTGTTGGGCTCCTGCTCTGATTTCCACTGTAAGCTGACATGAACTCCTAAGCTGCTTTACTTAGTGTTTTTTCACAGCAACAGAATGAAACTAGGGCAGTATGGAAGTCTTAGCCTGTGATCTGGTCCACATTACCTGGACACTTCGGCTTCAATGTAGCCCCACTGACCCATCATCTTCACCCAGTCCATCTCTGGTCTCATGCCAGTGGACCCAGCGGCTATCCTGCTCCTCTGCCACACTATACCTCAATCGGCTGTTTTGTCTCGCCCGGCTCCTACTCGAGCCAAGCCCAGAGCATAGCAAGCACTGGAGGATAGAGCCCGGGGCAGACAAGAGAGAAATACTTCTCAGAACCCTTACCTGCCTGCCCTACGCCATGCACCAGCAGCTGGATATGTCTGTCTACTTGGCCCACAGGGCGAACAGCATCAGGACTACGGCTGGAAGCCATGTCCAGGGGAGAACGAGGACCCTATAGGGATAACAACGGTCAGGGTTTGGCTCCAAAAAGCAAAGTATGAGGGGTGCATGGGGGCAACAGATGGTGGAAAGACACATACCAAGGAATCCTCAGAGGAGATGGGTTCTTGGCTTCGGGACAAAGCTAGGGATGGGGGCAGAGAATCCCCTTCCCATGGTCGGTCACTGCAAGATGTCTCCAGAAGCCTAGAAGAGAAAGGCAAGTTGTTTGGATATGTCTCCTCCCATGCCATCCCTGACTCAGGCTGTAACCCATGTTCTCAGGGGTCACGTACCGAAGATAGTACACAGCCTTTGTTGCTCGCTCTTGATAAACAAACATATTTTTCCGGTTCACTACAGAGAAGGCATTGAGCACAGAGCGCAGGGCCTGGATAGCTGGAATAATAACATGGGGTGAAGAAACTTCTTTCTCTAGATCTCCTACACACACCCCCGCCCGCCCTCTCATGCCAATCACATACCCCGAGAAACCCCCATGCTGGGTCCCATCTTGAGGCGTGAATGGACTCGGATCACAGTTCCCCATACAACGTCACAGGAGAAGTGGCCTGGGACAAACTGCATTGTGGCTGCTAGGTATCCTCGGGGAGCACAGCTCTCATCGGCAGTGTAATCTACAGAGACGGGCAGTATGGGTGACAAACAGGATACCCAAGCCTCAGCCTCCTTACCCTAGACTTCTTCCTCCGATCCTTCACCCCTGACATTCTCCCAAGGAAAGGTGAACATGGGGAGCAAGGAAGAGCTAGGCACAAGCACATTCTGAGAAAGCCAGGCTATGGTGCCGAGGCTTCTGGGACTGTCTTTGGGAGACTGGAAGGCGTTAAGGAGGGACATCAAGAAAGGCAATCCAGGGGGCTGGAGAGATGGCTCAGTGGTTAAGAGCATTGCTTGCTCTTCCAAAGGTCCTGAGTTCAATTCCCAGCAACCACATGGTGGCTCACAACCATCTGTAAAGAGGTCTGGCGCCCTCTTCTGGCCTTCAGGCATACACACAGACAGAATATTGTATAATAAATAAATAAATATAAAAAAAAAAAAAAAAAAAAAAAAGAAAGGCAATCCTAAAGGCGATGCCAAATGATTCTGGCTTATGATAACACATGAGAGTAGCCCCTGGTGTCACCAAAAGTTGTAGCAGTACCTCACTGAGAAACAAGTACGGATGCTGTGCACAATAGCTGTAGAGTGGGGGTAGCCCTCCTGTGCTTTGAAGGAAAGACCCCAAAGGCTGGTATAGTAATTAAAGGTATGGGCACAGCTCAGTGCCCTGTTTGACCCTTGTCATGTTTCCAGGTGAACAAAGAACTTTCTTAAGGGTGAAGGAGCAGTTTGATTTCCCAGAAACACCACTGGCAGGGGACAGCAACATGCAGGCTACGCAGAACCCGGACAGTCTGGCCTGCAGGCTTCAGAGAATATGTGGACACTGAACAAGGAAGATCTGTGCCTCGGTTCTGAATGGCCTTCCGTCCAGGCTGCTCTGAGTCCCGGTGTGGCACTGCTTAGTTGTCTAGGCTCAGTCTCATGTGCAGAAACTACCAGAAAACCATAGCAGTCTGCTAATTGTGGGATTTCTTTCTTTTTTTTAAAGATTTATTTATTTATTGTGCATACCATGTTCAGTCTACATTTTTCCTGCACACCAGAAGAGGGCACTGGATCTCATCATACATGGCTGTGAGCCACCATGTGGGGTCTGGGAATTGAACTCAGGACCTCTGGAAAAACAAGTCAGTGCTCTTAACCTCTGAGCCATCTGTTTAGCCCTAATTATGGGATTTCTACATCTATACAGGAAACATTTCGGGATATGCAGAGAGAAATCCTCCTCTAACAATGGTAAAAAATGGTTGAGAATATTAAAAATGAGGCCTCTCAAACGAGAAGGAAAAACTGCAGAGGACATGACAGGGCTTCTCTTCTGTGGGCTGGCATGTGTGCTTATGGGGTGCAAGAAAAGGGAGCCCAATGGATGAAGAAAGTATGGAATATATACATATTAGAGTACTACTCAGCAGTAAAAAACAATGGCTTCTTGAATTTTGCATACAAATGGATGGAAATAGAAAACACTATCCTGAGTGAGGTAAGCCAGACCCAAAAAGAGGAACATGGGATGTACTCACTCATATTTGGTTTCTATCCATAAATAAAGGACATTGAGCCCATAATTCGTGATCCTAGAGAAGCTAAATAAGAAGGTGAACCCAAAGAAAAACATATAAGCATCCTCCTGAATATTAACCTTCATCAGGCGATGAAAGGAGACAGAGACAGAGACCCACATTGGAGCACCAGACTGAAATCTCAAGGTCCAAATCAGGAGCAGAAGGAGAGAGAGCACGAGCAAGGAACTCAGGACCACGAGGGATGCACCCACACACTGAGACAATGGGGATGTTCTATCGGGAACTCACCAAGGCCAGGTGGCCTGGGTCTGAAAAAGCATGGGATAAAACCTGACTTGCTGAACATAGCGGACAATGAGGACTACTGAGAACTCAAGAACAATGGCACTGGGTTTTTGATCCTACTGCACGTACTGGCTTTGTGGGAGCCTAGGTAGTTTGGATGCTCACCTTACTAGACACGGATGGAGGTGGGTGGTCCTTGGATTTCCCACAGGACAGGGAACCCTGATTGCTCTTTGGGCTGACGAGGGAGGGAGACTTGATGGGGGAGGGGGAGGGAAATGGGAGGCGGTGGCGGGGAAGAGGCAGAAATCTTTAAGAAATCAATCAATCAATAAATTAATTAATTAAAAAGAAAAGAAAAGGGAGCCCAAGTGCTGAGGCTTTAATTACTATCCCCATTAGATTAGTGTGTTTCCTTCCCATGACCAGAAACCCCAGGAATCCCAAAGAAGCCCTACATCTGCCTGTTAGGAGGGACAGCCAATCAGAAGACCAACTTTGTTTTTGGTTTTTTTTCGAGACAGGGTTTCTCTGTGGTTTTGGAGCCTGTCCTGGAACTAGCTCTTGTAGACCAGACTGGCCTTGAACTCACAGAGATCCGCCTGCCTCTGCCTCCCAAGTGCTGGGATTAAAGGCGTGCGCCACCACCGCCCGGCTCAGAAGACCAACTTTCTATAAAGTGTCTCAGACTCCTCCCTCTGTCTCCTCCCTGCAAAACTGGCCACCAACTTCTCACCCCGTCACACTCCTCACCTGTCTATTCCCCTACTGGGTTAATGTTGTGGAATATTAGTTTAAGATGTGTTACATTTGTTTATGTTGTGGAAAATTTGCTTAATGATGCAAAGATGTATTGCATTCTTTTATGTTGCCTTTGTTTTACTCTGTGAAGCTGTGTTACTTGCCTGCCTAAAACAACTGACTGGTCTAATAAAGAGCTGAATGGCCAATAGCTAAGCAGGAGAGAGAAATAGGCAGGGCTGGTGGGCAGAGAATAAATAGGAGGAGAAATCTAGGGAAGGGGAAGTGTAAGAAAAGGAGGAGAGGAGGATGCCAGACGCCAGCCACCTGGTCACCCAACCAGCCACAGAGTAAGAAGGAAAGAAAGATATATAGACTAAAGAAAGCCCAGAAGCAAAATATAGTTAGAGAGAAACAAGATAATTTAAGTTAGGAAACCAGGCTAGAAACAAGTCAAGCTTAGGTCGGGCATTTACAAGTAAGAATGTCTCCATGTATATACTTGGGAGCTGGGTGGTGGGCCCTCAAAGAGTAAGAGTAAAAAAACCCAGCTACACGTTAAGATGAATACATTGGGTATTAAGGCAAGAACAGGCAAAGGCGTGCCATTATGAAGCTGGGTCACAGCTTGGAGATAATAGTCTTCAACATTCTTCAAGTACCGCTTTCTCCCTACTAAACCCAAGCAAGCTCAATTCTGTACCTCATTTGAAGGTCTTCCCTTCAGTCATATATCCATTTTCTCTGTGACCTACTTGAAAGAGCAGTTGCCCTTTGTTCCACCTTCACTCAGCCCTTTCATCTGTTTCTATTCCATTTCTCACTGAACTGCTTTCTTTAAAGTCAGTGACAACCTAACAGCGGTCAAATGCTGGGATCCTATCTTTCTAGCCTTGCTTCTCACATGAGGCATGGGTAAAAGGACAGGCAGTGACACTGCTTTGTGAGGGAGACGCCTGGCTGTGTCCGCACCAAACATCACTGGGCAGGGGTGCTCACATCAAACATCACTGGGTCAGGGTGCTCACATCAAACACCACTGGGCAGGGGTGCCCGCATCATACCATCACTGGGCAGGGGTGCCCGCTGACGGGAATGGAAAGGCGTCTCACTGCGCCAGAGATCTTCTTCACTCTCGGCCACCAAGAGGGAGTTACAAACGTGACTGTCATGAAGGTCCTGAAGGAGCAGTCGCTAGGAGAAGGAGCAAGGAGTCAGAAAACTGAAATACGTCCTAAGTGGGTGAGGAAAAGCCACAGACAATGACCACTATTGCTGAGGTCCAAGGTCAAAAGAACACCAGGAGCCCAGTCTGGACTACCTATAACACACTGTATCAAAAACAAAAGTCCATGGATGTACTGAGGACTAGGAGGCAGCCAAGGACAATCTGCTTTAATACCGGGTCAGCCTTGCATGCCACCACCTGGACAACAGCCTATGTTGGTAACTATGGAAAGGTTAATTCTAGGCATTGAGAAGTAAAAGCCAAGAACAGGCTTCTCATCAAGGAGACACAGAACCCATAGTTTCAGACACTGTTCAGTCTACATGGAGAAAAAGGTGATCTGGGGGTTTGGACTGGAGGGAAGCAGACATAGAGAATAATGGCCCATGGTGGGGACAGGTAGCTTGGGGAGTCAGAAACACAATTTTGAATTTCTAAGAGTGAACAATGAAGGGTTCCAGTAATGAGGGTTCCACCAATGAGGGTACCAGTAATGGAAGGCACCAGTAGAGAATCTGGTCACCATCTTTCAGTTCTCAATTTAAACTGCTTTATCCAGGAAGTCTTCCCAGATATTCCAGGGTCAGAGCCCTGTCACGTGCTCCCCCAGCAGCCTCTGCTTTTCTGCTACAGAATCATTCTCCACAGCTGACATGGAAATCGTCCATGTACTTTAGTTTTAGTTGTTCAATGTCTACATGGCCTCTTCTACACAAGCACTATAGAGTTCGGGTCCCTGTGTCTGGTTCTCAGTGATTTCTTGATGCTAGCTCAGCGCAAGGACAGGAAACATCTCAGGAGTCACTGGCACGAAAAGAAAACCTCCCAGCTTGTAGGGAATGAGGGAGTAACAGTTTTCTAGAACTTGGGGTGCAAAGAAAAGGTCTCTGTCATCGTTAAGTCTGACACAGACAACCAGGTTCTAAAAGTTTGGTTCCTAGAAACTCCTTCCTCTTCTGCCGGAGTGTCTGAGTCCTGTCCCTGGCTGACTTACCTGGTTGACCTCTCTGCAGATCTCCCCAACACGCCTCACCAGGAGTTGCTGTAGGTGGCGACACTCAGTGCCAGGCCCGCCATCCTCCCGAATCAGGCTCCTAGGCAGAGAGGATGGATATGACAGAGAACTGCAGTGGGAGGAAGGTTTAGGTGTCCCAAGTGGGAGGGAAGGTCATGGTGCTGGGCCAAAGGAAACCATAATAAAGGAGGTAAATATGGACAAAGGAAGCGAACTTCGCTGGAAAGGGAAAACACGAACATCTCCAGAAGTTTGGAGACCTAAGCTCTACGCTTGCCTTGCCAGCTCCTCATGGAACTATACTGAGGCTCTCAGCATCCAGCATGCCCCTTATTTATTCTTAAAGTTTTGGTCAAAATGTGGCCTTCTCTTGTGCCACCTCTAAGAATAGGTATTTAGACAGATGCCTGTATTTAAGTGAGTCCTGGCTGCCACTTACTGTGACCTGAGCAAATATTTAATTCTCCGTACTGAGTTTCCTCACCCACACTGTTAGGGCAATACTACTGTAGATTATGTAGTTGTTATGTAGAACCCTGCACAGGCTAGATAGGCACTTACATGTTACATATACTTGTTAACTATCAGCCATCACTCTTACTTTTTTAAGTATCAACCTCTGAAACTTTTGTGAACTGTAGAGGCCCTGAAGGCTCAGGTAGATGACATAATACCCATCAGCTTTTCAACCCCACGGAGACAGTCAGGAGTGTCGGGCATGGTGGCACACACCTCTACTCTCAGCATTCGGAGGCAGAGGCAGGTGGGATTCTATGAATTTGAAGCCAGCAGCATGGTCTATAAAAGTTCCAGGCCAGTTCTATCTCAAAAACAAATGAATAAATAAATAATATAAATTTTAGTGATGTGCTTTTCCTAGAAGATGTGGGAAGGTCAGCAGTGGGTCTCAGAAGATCCTACCAAAGCTCTCAGGCTCCCCCCACCCCTGAACACAGGGGTTCACTGTAGCCCTGGTGACCTGAAACAGACAATGAAGATCAGGTTGACCTCTTCTGACTCTGTCTTTCAAGTGCTGGGGTTAAAGGTGTGTGCCTTTAGACACAAGAAGCTGAAATCATCAGGGTGCAGGCCACGGCTTCTACCTACCGTGCATGTGCATACACTTCCACACGATCCTGCAGTATTCTGACGATGAGCCAGAAGTCAGGCAGGGAGGGCCCAGGAAGGCCTGAGAATGAAGGCTGTGGAGGTACTGGTCCAGGTGGAGTCCGAAGTGTGAAGGGGGCTTTCTCACCAAGGGTCTCACTGGGACCCTCACTGTCTGAGCCACTGCTGCCACCATCGTAACCTGTGTCAAATGTGCTCACATCCATCCCATCCTTAGCTGAGCCTGAGTCTTCTGATTTTCAAGAGTATCAGGCTTGACAGTCTCTTTTAAGTAAGTCCCATGATACCGTCCCCTATGCAGCCCTAAGCCCCATATATCATCAACCTGGGGTGCTCCACCCCCACTCTGACCTTACCTAGGTGGTCTGAGTCCACACTGCCTTGACTGGACATAAGGCTTAGTCCCCGGGTAGGCCCAGGCTGACTGCCTGTACAGAGAAAGAGAAATGCCTGGTGTATCTCTGGATCCTGTGGAGGATCTGCCAGGAGAAATGGAAGCTGGGAGAGACAGCTATGGCCCCCAGACTATGCTGCCTATCTTCTTACCTCCCTGTGACAAGCCAGGCAGGCTGACGAGGGGGGTGCCTTCAGAATCCTCCAGGGAGCCAGGGACTTGGGGGCTGGCTATCAAGACCTGAAGAGTAGAAATCAGAACTGAGATTTAGCTCCATGCCAACTGCCACAGCTCTTGGTCCTCAAGTAAGACTTACCTCCCCTTCAGCATCTTCAGCCTTGTCTTCATGGCTGTGCCAAGCCCAGGCCACTGAAAGGGGCTCCCCATGGAGTCCACCTGGTTGTTGGCCAGCTGCCACAAAGAAGAAGCCACTGTCAGGATCCTCAAGGAGAACGTGGCCAGGGAGGTGAAGGCGTCGGAACTCCTAGGGAAGGAGCCAAGATCATAGTTTAGGCAGGATTTCTCATTTGACGCTTTGACCATCACATCACCACTGCTGAGGTAAGAAAAGGTTAGGTGACTTGGCCAAACTCAGCAGGCCCAATAACTAGGTGGATCTACTGTCCATGGAACTGGACTATCAGGCAAGTGGGGGAGGAGTAGATGATATGGCAAGGAATCAAATTCTGGGGATTCAAATAGAGATGGGGTCTTTCTTTCTGGGATTCAAGGAAGGACGAGCCCCCAGGAAAGCATTAAGTGTTCTGAGAGTGGCTTACCTCCTTGAACTGTGTGAGGGAGCGTTCTGGCCCAAACACAAAACTCAGAGGGGGAGTTTGGCGAAGGCAGGTAGAGCGTCCTGAAGAGCTATGAATGTGGGCAGCTGCTCGGTGTAGGGCAGCGCTCTGGGGCATGCCCCCTCTTCGGAGTGCCCCTACCATCTCATCTTCTAACAACCAGCGGATCTATAGTCAGAATGTAGGTGCAAGTCCTTAGTGGGACATCTTCAACCCCAAACCAAAAGATACCAGAAGATAGACTGCCTTACAGACCAAGAGAGCTCTGCCTCAGTCCTAGGATAACATTAGGTACGGCGCTGGAAGGCTACTGCCTACACTGAAGGGAGAAGGCTCTCACCTCATTCATTGTGTTCTCAATAGCCAGTCTGTGGGGTGTGGCCAGACTGGACAGTCCTGGGTGCCTAAGTGGAAGAAAGGTTTATAAACTAGCTTCCTAAGAATGAAACTGAGGGGGAATAAGATACTGAGAGGGAGATAAGGATGTACCTCTCTTCTTCTGGGGGTGGTAGTGGGGGCCCTAGGCCATCATCTGACCTTAAAGATGATGGCTGCCCTGGGGACCGTGGGAATGAAGTGCTGCTCTCTGATGTCGACCTAAGCAGGGTGGGAGCAGAATCAAAGATCAGGAGCTACTATCCTCCTAGGGTTTCCCAAGGACTCCTTATCCCCAAAGCCCCAGAGCCAGCCAAGCTTGCCGCCGTACCGATGGTGCTGAGGGTCCGTGGCTGGGGGGAGTTCCACTTCCAGGGGCAACGTCAACACAAAGACATCAAGAGTGATACTGAGGTCCCTCAAGGGGACTCGGCCTCCAATTGGGGGTCCCTCTAGACTGGAAAGTACCTGGCCTGTGAGAGAAGTAAAATCAGGGGTTCCTGTGTGTCCTGGAAAAAGTGTGGCTTCCTGAGTTCCAAGTGACACTAAGTCATTCTCCCAGGCTCTCCGCTGCCTTCTCCTCAAAGGCAGGCAGGCAAACGATCCATATGGGGACCTTAGGCCTTCCTCCTGGCTCCTCAAAACTCACCCAGGCAAGTGGGCAGGCTGCAGACAGGCACTGAGCTGTGCTGCCCACGCAACCGCACAGAGCATGTGAGATGCAGGAAGAGGGGTGGCAGGTCATGCATGAGGCTGTCAGGTCCAGTGGGTGAGTCACCCCCTAAGATACTGAAGGAGTCTTCATCGGGGTTCACAGTGTCTGCATCTGACAGAGATGCAGAGTCTAGCCCAGCAGGCCCCTGGTCTGGTTCCCGGCTCTCACGGTATTCCACCTCCAGCTCTGGATCACTTTCGGTGACCACACAGCAGGCAGACGTGTCCCCTAGCAACACAAGACATGTGGTCAACAGCAGAGAAAGCGGTGGGACCACTCAATCCTGGCGTGAAACAGCCATTCTACTTTGACCCGCTTGCTCACACACCTTCCTCTCCCACGAGCTCAGCCTCTGAAAACTCCAGGTCACTGACTTTTCTGTCTACAGTGTCTCGAGGTCCCTCATCCTTGCGAGAGGAAAAGGCAGGTAATCAAAGCAAGACATCCAGGTGTCAGAGAATCAAGATTCAAAAGGACTCAGGTGGGCTAGGGCGTCCCTCTGGGGCTCCGGGTTGGGGCACGAGGAAGGAAAAGAAGAGAGAGACTCACCTCTCGCCGACTGGATGGAGGGCAATAGAAGAAGTAGTGGGGATTGGAAGGCACTGTGCGGAAGTGGAGGCGACTGATCTCCAGGAACTTCTCCTGTTGTGGGTTTAGAAGGAGGCTATGAGGTCAGCTACCCTTAAAGGACACTAGTCCATCCTCAACCCAGGGAAGAAGCTGAGAGCTGCAGAAGCAGGACTCTACCAAATTCCCACCTGGATGAGGCCATGAAGGGCATCATGTGCTTCTCCTTTAAGCTGGCAGACATCTGTCAGAGAAATCTCCGGACCAGGGTCTGGATTCCCAAGGACCCGGGTGCTCTGGAACTCGGGCTCACTGAGGTCCTCAGTCTCTATACTGGGGTCGGAAGAAGCAGATCACTGTCAAGAACCACCAAGTGCTAGAGCAGCAAACATCTGTCTCTCTCTAGAGCATGCTAGAACAATGGCTTGGGAGGAGATGAGGGGACTCAACCCCCTCTCTCCCTCTGGGCTCTAAGCTCCACCTTTCTCAGAGACAGGGTGCCCCCTTCAGACTCCCATCACCGAATGGAGGGTGGTATCGTTCAGTATAAGTGGAGACCAGGAGAAGCAAAGCTTGTTGGAAGAGAGTGTTCACTTAGAGGGGGTCATGGAAATGGGGAGTCTGTGGCTCCAGAGCCCTGGGGTGGAGTCCTTGACACCCTCAGTATTCTAGTTGCTCTTTTCTCAACAGCAACACACTGTAGAAGCTAACAGCATCGACCGTCCTGCCTTGTCCTTCCCTCTAGCCTCCTTCGGCAAGGAGCTGTGGAGCTGTGGAGGCCACTGTGGGGACCTGGGAATCAACATGTACTTTTGTGCTGAGCTGATACACTCCTGTTAGTTGGGGGAATCATGACAATTACGGAAGACATCAGAAAAATTTCTGCTTTCACTTCTGGGAACGGGTTAGCCCCAACTCAGCTAATCAGAACACCATAAGTTAGAAGAGATGCGGCATGCCTGAGAGGGAGGCTGTTGCCAAAGCCAAGTGGGACAAAGCTTCACTGAAAATGAAGCCAATGACCAGGCACCTGCTTCTCAGGTGTACTTCTCTAGACTGGAAGGTCTTGCTTGTAGGGACTTAAGTCAATGTGTCTCCTACAACCCTGCTTAACAACCTTCAAGAACAATCCTAACCTGGACTCAGAAACTAGGATAGCTCGTTCCCGGGGCTCTGGTCCTTCTTCGATGCTACTGCTGAAGGGCCCTGGACTGAGAGGACCAGGGCTTGGGGGTGCATGAGGCAAACCCCAAGTATGGCCACACAGTGCCAGCAGAAAAGAGGTGATGTCCACTTCCTGTAGTAGCTCCTCGCAGGCATCTACAGCTGTCAGCAAATCTTGGCAGGCCACTCTCTGTGATTGTTGTAAGCTTCGGAATAGCCCTAATGGAAGTAGAATGGACCACAGCGGTCAGCTGTCATTGTCCTTCCAGTTCCAACCCTGTAACCCTTGTAGTTCTGTCCTCAGGCACACTCCTTCCTTGCATGATATTCCTGCTCACCGCGGACATAGCACCGCTGTGCGTGCTCCTGCAGCAAGGCGCAGTGGGTGGCTGCCTCTTTGTATCTGGGCTCCATCCAGGCTGAGGATGAGGGGTGGTCCAGGTACTGAGTCCTAGGAATGGGAGGGAAAACAGAGCTTGGCAGACTCCCCTAAATGATACCTTGGCCTCATCAGCCATTCAAACTCCAGAGGAATGTAGAGAGCCTTAGCAAATGCATTCGTGATTAGGAGTGTCTGGTGATCTGTTGGGGGATACAGCTAAGAAGCTGAGTTCCTGAATGACCAACAGTCTGTCTACACTTGAGTGTGTACCCAGGCCTTGGCTGGAGGAGGCCAAGAGTCAAAATGGAGTACACTCACCGGAATATGAGATCTCGTGGTGCTTGAGGAGGCTGCAAGCCAACCATTTGCTCCCTCAGTGCTTCCAGAGAACAGCTATAGATGTAGACAGGACACCGGGTCCGGGGCCCATCTGCACCCTCTGTCTGAGGACCCTGGCGCCCACTGTAAGCTGGTAAGTCTTGGCAGGCGGCCAGGCTTGGCTCTCCTGGGTCCTGGGAACAGTCTGTGAGGAGAGGTATCCATGATCTTCATATCCGCTATGGGCTTCCCAACCCCAATCTACCTCAACAACTCCAAGCGGCAGCCTTACCACTAGCAAGTGTTACACTGAGGATGGGAACCTGGGACTTTGTAGCCTTAGCTCCAGTCCCGCCCAAGTCCTTGAGACTGGGAACTGCATTCCAATCTCCAAACTTAGGTTTTGTTTCTTCTTGAAAGGAACCCTCCAGGCCATAGGCTGCCAGATGTTGGACATCTGAAGAGGAAAAGAGCGGCACCTATCTATCAGTGCTCTCTGGTGGGCTGGGGAGGAGCTCAAGGGTTTGTATCAGTGGGATTGGTGAGGAAGGTCAGTCACTGGTACCTGTAAAGGTAGCTGGGAGAAAAGTCAGAAACACGTGCTGGGGGCTCAGAAGCCTTGCATAGCAGTGCCACTGAGGGGTCTGGGCAGACGGGGAAGGCCTGAGAACTCCAGGAATGCCTACACTCTGTAAGAGACAAACAGGAAACAAGAGCAACTTACAAGGGAACATTCCAAGTCCCATTCCCTTCTTCCACCCTGACCCGGTTCCTCTTAGGTGTGGCGTGAAAGGTCCAGAGAGAAGGGGATGCCAGAACTCTGCCAAGGCGAAGGGAGCCTGGGCAAAGGTGTGTGGTGATGGAGGGATGTAAGCATGGTAAGCGCTCAGGGAAAAGCAGTAGTGCTGACCGGGATAGGAAGGGCGGAGTCTCCAGTGGCCTGGTGGCTGTTGCCTGCTGGATCCTTCGGGGCCGTGTGGCCCTCCACTAGAGGACCTTCTGGACCTATAATGGGGTAGAGATGGTGGGAAAGGGTGGGGACCAGCACAGAGGCAGGGCTCTGAGGTGAAAGGCTGGGGAAGGAGGTTAGAACTCAAAGACGGAAACCACCCCGGGGTAAAGAAGGGCAGGGCTGAAGAGTGGCATTAGGAAAGCAGTGGAGAGCTCACCTGAATCATGGCAGCTCCGCCGCAGGATCTCATTCAAGAAGGCAGCCTGGTCAGCGGGAGTCAGTGGGATCTCTCGGTCACTTAGCTCCTGCCCCAGGCAGCTGTGCAGCAGGCACAGCACCATGTCGTTGGTGGGACAGGGCCCCTCGGTGAGAGGCACACCCTCTGGCTCTGCCCGACACACACTCTGCTCAGCAATGCTGCCAATGTCCCCGGCTCCACCCTGACCAGCAAAGCCCTTCCTTCAGCCTCAGCCACCCTGTCACTCACTCACTGTGCTGGCTGCCCCGCTTTCTACCTTCTGAGGGGCCCAGGTCTGCTGGCCCCTTAGGTAGGGGTGAGTGGCTCCCAAGTGTACCCACCTCTGGAGAGCAGAAGGAGAAACATCTGCAGCTGCTGGCACTGCGGCAACAACCCTAGCAGGTCAAACTGGAAAGGGATCTCATGGACACAGGAGTCTCTTCCTTGGTCCAGTCCTACAGGGAGAGAATAGGGCACAGTGAGACCCAGGGGACCTATCTGAGGCTGCCTTCTCCCATCTTACTACCCTGCAAACCTTCTCCACTGACCATCTGAGACCCGTGGCTCTGGGGGCACAGGACCCCATTCCTTGCTCTGGCACAGCTGTATCAGGTATTCAAAGGTCAGCAGGGAACCTATGCAGGCAGCATCCCGTGGGTGGAGCTAGGAGAGAAACACCAGATGATAGCATCATTCAATCCAATTTCCCACCTCTGGTCTCAATAAGTGCATAGGTACAGTCTCCAAGCATAGTATAATCTAGTAGGAGGTAGAGGACAGTTCTGGGGTCACTCACAGCTTGAGGGATCTCAGAGTAGGTCAAATCCTGCAGGTGTTTCCAGCTTTCAGGACCAGGTCCAATTCGTCCATATTGAGGCTCCACCCATACCTCGGTGACCAGATTGAGCTCTGAATCCCCCTCTAGGGCCTCCACCTCCACATCATTGTCATCATCTGTTGAGAAGCTAGAAGAGGAGGGGGTTTTACTCCTGGAAGAAGTCCAGTGGCGGCTGGTGGCAGGGGGGATGAGGATAGCCACACAGCCTACTCAGACAAACATGTCCCCAGCATGGATCATCTAAAACCAGCAGCTCTCTGTTCTGGTTTGGGTGGGATAGAGGTCATATTAGAGTATGGTAGCCAGACATCCAGGTGACCTGGGGGAGGGGACTCTGCAGAGGTGGTTCAGAGGTCAGAGCCTCACCTACCTGTCTTTAGTGGAGGTAGAGTGTGGGGGGAAGAGGATGTACTGCACAACACATGTGTGCTTCTCTTCAGCTGCAGCCTGCCCCCGTGCTTCATTCTGTGGATAAACAGAAGATCCTGTGCAAAACCCCGGCAGTGGAGAAGCCTAGGTCCCTTCATCTGGTGAGGCGGTTTCTAGCAGTCACCACCCAACTGAAGGCAAGTGTCCCAAGGTTCTGATGGTCCTTGGGGTAAGTTTCAGGAGGGACGGCTCACACCTGAACAGGAAGCTCCAAAACCATGTTGATGATTCCTTCTCCGCTACAGGCAAAGTGGAATCCTTCAGAAAGCCGGACCCTGAAGCCACAAAAAGACAGGACAGAGCAGAAAGATGAGGAAAGAGGAATTTAGTTCAGTGCTCCAACTTCCCACCTCCCAGGAGCTGTCATGTGGCCTAGTCCACTGGAGGCCTGCAGAGATTAGCAGTTTCTTGGAGTGTACAGGTCTAAGTAGAACCAGAGGCCAAAATTAGCAGAGCTGGGGAGTACAGAGTGGGAAGGCAACAGCAGAGACTCTGGATCAATAACGGTGTTTGGAGATGGGAAGTGTCCAGCTTAGGCCACTGTCCAACCCAGAGCCTACACTTATTTCTCTCCTTGCCCTAGCTGCCCTGCTGGCTTGCAGACGTACTCGGTGAGAACAGAGAGGAGCTGGGCAATGGCGCTGAGTGGCAGGGTTGGGGCCAGGCCTGATGGGACACTCCACAGCCAGCGATGATGATAGAGGTAGCGTGACAGCGACGCGAGGCTGGATGAGGCTGAGCGGCCCGACACCAGGGGTAATGGTCCTGGTGGCTCCAGTGTCAGCAAGAAGGGTGCCCTGTAGTCCAGGGGTAGCTTCTCATACCTGAGAAACAGGGCAGCTCTCCAGTGGATTTCTGCTCACAGTCTTCTCTCATGCCCCGAGGCTTCTTCCCTGTCCTCTATACTGACCTGATAAGGAGCTTGTCTAGTGGTTTATGAAGGACTACAAGGCACGGCCGATCAGACAGGGCCTGCTGTGGCCCCAGCGTGGGGGGTGACTTGGAGGGAGAGTTGCCACCACCAATGCCCCCTAGTCCTTTTCGCTTCACCTTGGGTGTCGGCTCCTTACTTTGTACCCGGTGAGGGAAACGGAGGCGCAGGATCTCTTCCTGCAGGCCTGACACAATCTGTGGGGAAATGTGATCAGAATCCCTGATTCCCAAGCCCTCTAGGTCTGGGAGAAGGGAGCCACAGTTAGAGAGAGAACCTGCCATTTCATGGTCCTCAAGCCTCATTGGGTCTGGGGGCACCTCTCCTTACTGAGCTAGGAGGACTGAGGAAACAGGTCATCAACAGCCAGAACTCCTCAGTCAGATGTCAGTCAGGGTAGTCAGAGGCTAGCTTACCTTATGCCGGGCCTGGGCTGGTGTGCCAATTGGAAACCCCAGACGAAGAACCATACATGGGGTCTTGGAAATGATGCGGACCATGTAGAAGGAGGAAGGCGGCTGGTCTGGGCCACTGGGGAGAAATGGGACTAGGTGAGCAGTCCTGAGCTACAGTAAATGGTCTTCAGGAGTATGGATGAGCTCTGAGGCTGGAGGGAGACTGGGAAGAGCCGTGGAGAAGGGTAAGGAGACACCACTTTGCCCACCTGGAGAGCAGCTTGACGTAGGAATAGCCCTCAACCAGCACAAAGCTGCTCCAGTCCCGCAGCAGAGAGGTCAGTGAGGAGTGTGAGATTCTGCACTGGATAGTGCTATAGCGGCCATTGCTGCCCGGGGTGTGCAAGTGCTTAGGGAGTGGTCTAGGGACAGGGTGGGAGAGTGAGGTCAGATGTGCTAGCCCCAATCTCTTCTAGACCCTGAGGTCATGGAAGCTGATGAGCAGGAAGGCTTGGCCACAGTTGGCACTCTTCCCATCAGCCCCATTCCCCAGTGTGTTCCTCCATCAGAGCCAAGGCCCAGGCCTGAGAGTACCCACGTGTCATGCTCCAGGATTAGCACCAGGCGATGCATGTGCAGCCATCTCTGCCAGGAATTAGCATCCATGGAAAGCACTGGCTTCCAGTAGGCGGCAAACTGGGCATGGGATGAGTCGGAACCACTATGCTGAAGGGAAAGCACCTGGGCACAGAAAGATCAGCCCTTGGGAAACAGTTGTAGAGGAGTAGAGTACAACCTCGGAGTAGCAAAGAGTTATGCTGAACTCAGTTCAGGGGGGTCAGAATTGGGTTGTGGTTAAGGCACACAGGCCAGTCTGGGACAAAGGCAAAAACTGGTTTTCAGCGTGAAGGATATGTCAGGATGACTGTCAGGGAATGGACTGGACAGCCCTGCTGACCCAGCAGGAGGATGGAACCTGCCTATCTTATATTGCTGACTTCAGAGGAAAACTGCTGAGAGTTGGCAAGGCCTAATGATGAGGCCACTGCACACTCCTATGGTCTCTGTGCTCACTGTACCAGGCTACCAGCTGTAGGCCGAGTAGGAGAGAGTCCAGAACTGAAGTTGTGGTCTTCAAGAAGTACTCAGTTCTCATGACTGGTGGTAGTTGAAAACAGGTAATGAGTAGGTAAGGGAGGCCCAAGTGGGCTGCATGGAGATGCGCAAGGGCAATGGTAGCCTGCTAGGATACCATCACCTAAACATCCTGCAGAATGTCCATCTGCTAGGATGGTCTGTCTGTTCAGGTCCTCTTTTTCTAGTAATAGTTTTCCTAGGGCATTAGGATGCAGGAAAAGGAGAGATGCTTTCAAGGCTAAAACTGGTTTGGGTGCCTCAGACTCGAGAGAGAAGGAACAGTGGTGGTTCTGGCCTCAAGTCTAAACTGCATGAACGGGGCTACGGAGTTTCAGGACCTCTTACCGGGGTGGTGGAGCCCGGAGGAATGTAGAAGAGGGGCACTCCACTCTTGGTGCTGTCGGGAAGTGTGAAGTGTTCCGGCACTGAGGAGAAGGACTGAAGGTGGGCCAGCATCTGATCTGTCTGGTTAATGCTGCAGAACAAGGACCAAGCCTGAGCTACAGCAAACTGCTGGGGGCAGATGAAGGGAACCTCGGGGCTTCAAAGAACCCTGGACATGAACCTGGTACACTGAGTCCCTCCCCCCAGCTGCCAGATGTGTCCTTCTACAAGTGGGGTACTCTTCATGAAGAGGTGGCCTTATTTACCTCTGCAGTGTGTTCCAGAACCGGCGGATAACATGAGTACGATACAGTGAGCGAATAGGTTGTCTCAGTGCACAGGACACGTCATGTAAAATGTCATAGCCACCTTCCATTGTCACTTCTACCCGTGTAACTCGAGGGCCCTCAGGCTCTAGGGGCCAGGGTGCCACAGCCACATACTCGATGCGCATATTGTGTTTCCACAGCAGCACAAGCTTCACCTCCAGCTGGGAGCCTCCTGCAGGGGGCAGGAGGGCAAGCGGGGGTTAGAAGAAGCAGGACTTCAGGCCCGAGTCCTACTCAAAGCCTCACGTATCTAATGGAACTCAAGTCTGGCCAGAGTTCCAAACACAGTTCCATACATTTCCAGACCACAGCCTGCCATCCAGTGTAGACACCACACCCCCTCGGCTCTTTACCTTGGGCAAGAGATGGAACTGGGAATTACGTGAAAAGAGAACTCAGCCCTGAAAGCACCTCAAAGCCCACTTGTCTTAAGTGACAAGCAGAGTCTCTCATGAGGATACTTAGATGAGTGGTAGGCAGGTGTCCCCCTTTATCTGGCAGGTCCGCACACACATAAGTTACCAGAAACCTGTGAATCTGTACAAGGGTCTAGTGACCCTTACCTTTGGCTAGTGTAACCTCTCGGACACTGTAGCCCTCTCGTAGGCGTACAGACACAGTGCTGACCAAGTCAGCTGGCACTTCTTTCTCAGTGTGCTTCTTTCTGCGCAAGGCCAGGGCAGGGTTGCTGCTTGCGGAGACCAGGTGCTCATTAAACAAGCGGTGCTGAGAACCTGGAGGACCCATGAGGATGGAGAAGGGGAAATGGTGATCTGTCAGCTGATGGATGGGTAGGGAGGGCTACACCAAAATCCCTATGAGAGAAAGTACCGAGAAACCAGCCCCAGCTGGACTAGCAGTCCTCCCAGAGCCAAGGCCACACCATTCTATAGCCGCCCTCCCCCACCCACTTACCACAGTAATATTCAGGGTTCAGGGCTTCCCCACTGCGCAAAAAGGAGTAGAGCAGAAATGCCCGGTGGTAGACAGTCAGACCCAGGTTGCCTGGCTCGGGTTCAGGACAAGTGGATAGGTAGGAGCCAAATGTCGCCATTGCAATGAACTTCATCAATTCCACATTGGGGACATGGCCAAAGCTACAATCGTAAGAGTAAACTCCTCCCACCTGGAGAGAGTGAGCAAGTGGAGACCCTGTTCCACCAGAGGGCCAGGAAAGGGAGACTCCTGCTTCTGTATCCCAGACGCTGAGGGGCAATGGGCCACAGTGCTCCCAGGGCAGACCAGCTACCCTGCACCTGTCCGCCTATGGAACACCCATGCCAGCTGGCCATACCGTCCTATGCCCTCCTTCTTCCAGGCCAAACACTCTTCTCCCTTCTCTACAGATTTTGGCAACCGCTCCACTGGCTTCCTGTCAATTCACTTCTTATAAAGTGCTTCTTAAACTTTATGGTTGCATACAAAACCCTTTGAGATGTTGTTAAAGCACATGTCTGGTGTGGGGCCTGAGAGCCTGCACTGAAAATAAGATTTGGTAATACCAGCACCACAGCTGGAGATCAAGCCACTTCTAATCCATAGGCCAAACCCACCTATTTTTTGTCAATGAGGGTTTGTGAACAGCCACATCTACTCATCCTGCACTTTGTCTGTGGCGGCTTTCACACCGCTACAGCAAAGCCAAGCAGCTACGAAACAGAAGACCCACAAAGCTTAAATACTCATGCCTGACCTCTGCAGAAAATGTCTGCAGACCTGCTCTACATGACTCATTTAATTTCCTGGCCGTTCAGTTCCTAACCTTCATCTCTATTCCACACACCTGCAGCTGTCTACACACTGGCCCTTGGCTTCACTTGGAAAGAATTCATCTTTGCAATTCCAAATTGCCACATCCCACGGTACAATACCCCTTTAGCTTCTTTCCACCCTCTTCCTGCTGTGCTTTGACCTCATTGAGATTGTCTGCCAGGTCTTTGGCCTCTGTTATCTCTGAGTCTCTCAGGACCATCCTGACCCACATTACCCAACCCAGCCTCGACCCTACGATCAAGCCACTCTGAAGTCATCACTGTCAAGTATCTGCCCCCTTATTTTCTTCTTACCCCCCAAACCCCAACCAGTGTCTACACTGATGCTTTAGTGAAGGAACTGTGTAGGCTGCTCTATGTCAAAACACAACACCCACCCAGCTACATCTTCAGGGCTGTCCTTCATCAGTCCTTCTTCTCTCCTTATGGATTTACTGTCTACTGCTGAGAGGAAGCAGAGACCCTTGACAGAATTTATCTGCATTTTAACTTCTAAGTCAGTCTCAGAGAGAGAGAGAGAGAGAGAGAGAGAGAGAGAGAGAGAGAGAGGGAGAGAGACACTTGTTCATAAAGAATTGTTCCATCTGTTTCTAGAGATAATGTTTTCCTGTCAGTTTAGAGATTTTACACTACCAGATCCTTTTTCGGTTTATCCCCCTAATTTTTAAACCACTCTCAGACAGCATGACCCCTTAGAACTATGAACAAGCAAACAAAAAAGGAAATTAAAATACACAGAAATTCTCTCTCTTCCAGTCAGAATGGCTACTGTTAAGAAAACCTCAAATGCCAGTAAGGATGCCGAGAGAAGGGGACCCTTACATACTGCCGGCAGGAATGTAAATTGCTTCAGCCACTATGGAAATCAGCATGGAGGGTCTTCAAAATACTAAAAGTATAACTCCCATATGGCCCAGCCTGACAACTCCGGGATGTGCCCCAAGAACTCTAAAGAGGTCAGCACACCACAGAGACACCTGCATATCTATGGTTACTGCAGCCATAGTCACAACAGCCAAGTTAGATGATCAACCTAGGTGTCCAATGAAAGAAAGATGAATAAAAAATGTGGCCTATGTACACAATGGAATTTTTATTTATTTAATGTGCATTGGTGTTTTGCCTGTATGTATGCCTATGTGAGGGTATCGGATCCCCTGGAACTGGAGTTACAGACAATTGTGAGCTGCCATGTGGGTGCTGGGAATTGAACCTGGGTCCTCTTAACCACTTAGCCATCTCTCCAGTCCCCACAATGGAGCTTTACTCAGTGATAAAGAATTACATCATGCTGTTTGTGGGAGGAACACTGATCACCAGAAGGCAATCACATTAAGTGAAATAAAAGTCAGACTCAGAAAGCATATATTTCATTTCTCTCATTTGTAGATCCTAGATTTTATGCAGATAAAATGATTTGCCTATCTATGATAGCATCAAGGAGAGAGGACACTGAGGGAACAAAGGATAAGCGAGAGGTGGGAAAAAGTGAGGGTACAGGAGTAAGTATGGCCACGGCAGATGAAATACCTACTTGTATGACAATGTCTACAAAACCTATTACTACGCAATGAATATATGCCAGTTAGATAAAAAAAACTACATCTGAGTGTCCACCTTAAAAAGCAAACTAAACCAAACAGAAAACAAAACAAAATAAAACAAAATGCCCTTTATTTCTTTTTGGCTACTAGCCTCTCCTGTTCCTCATTTCAGGCAAATTTCTCACGTCAACATTTATCTTCACCTGTTCCTCTTCTGTTCACTGCAATCCACACTTCCTGCATCACCTCTTCACTGAAATGCCTTGAAAACTTTCCGTGCGACTTCCTGATCAACAAGTCCGAGGGGCACTTTTCATTCCTCACTCTACTTGATCTTTCTGCTGTTTCTCACTAAGTGGACCACCCCTTCCTTCCAAACCTCCGACTTCTGACATCATACTGCCTCTCGTTCCTTGCTGGTGTTCCCTGGGCCTCTCCTGAGACCTCTCAACTCCTGCTGCTTCCTCAGCATCGGGATCTGTGTATCCATCTGCCACGAAGAGCCGCCCTTTATTACCCACATATGTGCACCCTACGCACTTTAAGCGCATCATCTCGCCCATCAGTAGGCACTCTTACAATCTCCTTTGACAGATGAATCCCACCTAGAGAGAAAGCCATGTACTCAATGTCACAGAGCTAATAAACAATGCCAAGGTTCAACCTGGCAGGCTTAATTCTAAAGGCAATGCACCTCACTGCTCTGTGGTGAACTACGGGCACATCTAACACATGCACAGGTTTGATTTTGCCATCTTGTCTTTATCATTAGTAAACTGTCCTTGTAAAACACAAGCCCAACTTTCCCTCCACATACCTTCATCACTCAGTGGATTATACTCAAACCTTCTTTACAAAGCAGAATATGTTATTCATGCCCTGGTTACATCTATCCTCAGGCCTTGCTTCCCGTCGCTCTTGCTCCCTGCCCTGCGAGACCATCCATCAAATGAGTGGTAGTGTCCTGAATAGGCCTCCCCTTCCTACTTTGGTTAAGCTAGTCTGAGCTGGGTTTTCTGACCCGTGTAACTAAAGCAGACGGGATTAGAACTGACTCGGATTTCAAAGTTTCTATTTCTCCCCCACAACATTAAGAAAAGGGGACAAATCCTGAGGAAAACCAACAACAATGAGAGTTCTCTCCCCCACTGTCACCTACCCTGCTCTAGACCTGGTACCTTCTCCCCAGGAAACCATGTCATCATCTTCACTTGGGAAATCTCGCCTGTAAAACAGTAACCGGCCATTCCTGACTTTGTGAGATACCCCACTTCCCACTCCTCCTTCCTAGAAAACCCTCACCTGCACGAAGGAACAGGCCACAGTGCCACTGCGGAGCTGGTTCAGTAGTGTCTCACACACGGCAACATCAGGGACACTGGTGACCCCATCTGTGATCACGATGATACCTGAGACAGGAAGAGCGAGCCCTGGAGACCTCAGTGTCTGCCCACCAGCAGTTTACCCGCTCCCAGCACCTTTCTTCTTCCCCCTTCCTCCTGCCCTCCCGCAGGTGCTCCTAGATGGTGTCCTTCCCATCAGGTCTCTGTCAGTGCTGAGAGTTCTGGGAGTATGCTCGGAGTTGGCAAACAAGGAAACAAGGCCTGGGGTTCATTAGTTCTGGGGAAACCCCAGTCGTTGCCAAAAACCTTTACCCTTTCTGAACCCATCTCCCACTTACACCAATAGGTCTTTTACTGACCTGCACTGGAGTTTGAGGGCAGTAGCTGCAGCGCCAAGATGCCCTGACGAATCATACTGACCAGCCCAAGATCAGCTGTCACCATGGAGACGCCTACCTTCCGGCCCAAGGACTCCCCTGATTCTGGGGACTGGTCTTCTGCCTGGCCCAAAATTACAGAAAAGGAAGAATGGGACCGATAGCACTGCTGCCCCACCTACAGCAGTATCAGAGTTCCCTCCGTCTCTCTTGTTTGGTACACGAGACTGAACCTACGACTTCGCATGTGCCAGGCACATGTCTACCATTGAGTTTACACCCAGCCCTCAAACTGGGACTCAGAACCCAGTACTACCCAGGTCAGACAGGTGCAATCCTAAGTACTTCAAGTTCCATTCTCTGCTCTGCTGTGTGCCCATGCCCAGCATATGCGAAGATGTTGAACAGCAGACAGGAAGACAGCAAAGCGCCAGATCAAGAGTCAGACTCTACTGAGGCAGTCTCTCCACCTTCCACCGAGAAAGGCTCCTCTCCATATTTCCCCATCACTGGTCCCAAGTATTCATAACCAGGCAAAAACACAGCAGTCGTCCAACACTATTGCACAGCCACTTCTAAGGTCTCCAAAGTAACGAGGCAGAACACACCAGCAAGTCAAACAGCTTTATCCTGATTGTGCAAAATGCTAAATAGAGATCAGAGCTGCCCATAGTCACTTCCAGATCCAGGACTGGAGAAGAAGAAAAAAAGAAAGAAAAGGCAAAACAAACAAACATCCTTTCTCCCAGCAAGAGTCCGTGAGCTGGCTGTGTCTAGCAGGGAGCCTGTCCTCCTGTTCACTAGCGCTCCAGCCGTGGCTCACTCTGCCCTGTGCTCTCCCTTCTCTACTGGGCCATGGCTCCTCTTTACCCTCTGTTCTTAGGGATTCTCTGAAGGGCTTCTGCCCGCTTTCTTTCCTACTTACCTGGCTCTGGGGCTCATACTGCTGTTGCAGCATAGTGGCCACCTTATCCTCAAAGAGGCAGAGCTGCTCATACACCTGCTGCAGGAATGCCTCCCGCTGGGAAGGGTCCAAAAGGCAACCCTGCACCAGAACCTGAGAAGCACAAGGGAAGAGCTGTGATGGGGTGGGCAGAGCGCTGGACAGCACACATCTATTCTTCAGCACATCTCCCTTTGGAGAGTTCTGACTTCTCACTCAACAGGCACCCGGAACCTAACTTCACATCCAGTTCCACCTCCTCAGTCTACTCAGCACCCTCAACCCAGAAACCCTGCAGTCCTGCTCAGGAGCTCGAGTCACTATCCACTTACTCTAGGGTCACAGTGTCGCTAAGTCCCCAGGCCTATACTCTGGGCTTCTCACTCCCTACCCCTTTAAGGCAACCCTAGGATCTTCCAGTGCCTTCCAAGTTAGGCTATGGATGCCGTCTGTAAACTTCTACTTCCCTGCCTGGCAAAGTCTTTCTTATTCTAATTCCATTCCTTTTTCTTCTTAAATATATTTCGCATTCAAGACTCTTTCTCTGATTAAAGTTCAAAATCCATATCTCCCTCAATAAAAATCCTTTCCTTCCTTTTACCTGGAGTAGATAATTCCCACTCTTCTTCAGGGAGAAAGTAAGTCAGCCACTAGGAACTCACGCTGACCCAGAGGATGCACTACCCCCCAAGCCACTGACGTCACCTTTGAAGACTGCTACAGGTAAACACCTGCCCGAGCTTGCTCTTTCTTCATCAAGGCTCTGGAGAGAGGGTTCCTCTTCCTCCTCTTTTTCCCAAAGCCACCACCCCCTTTTAAATTTATGTATTTATTATTTATATACCAATCCCAGTTCTCTCTCCCTTCCTACACCCCCACTGTACCTCCCATCTGCTCCTCAGGGAGGTTAAGGCCTTCCCTGGGAACTCAACGAAGACTGTCCCGTCCCCTTGTTGAGGCAGGACCAAGGTTCCCCCCACGCCACCCCGTGCCTAGGCTGAGCAAGGTATCTCTACATACAGAATGGGCTCTACAGAGTCAGGTCATGCACTAGAGTTAGATCCTGGTCCCACTGCCAGCGGTTCCTTATGCTATCCAAGCCGCACCATTCCCAAAGCTTGAACCTTTATGTCTCACTCATTCTCTGTGGGCTCTTCTAGTTCAACCAT
This sequence comes from Chionomys nivalis, assembly GCF_950005125.1. Lineage (NCBI taxonomy): Eukaryota > Metazoa > Chordata > Mammalia > Rodentia > Cricetidae > Chionomys > Chionomys nivalis. The sequence continues at coordinate 31,972,526 of NC_080096.1, read as the reverse complement.
GAGTAAGTGTCTCCTGCAGATGGTCCCTATGGTGGCCCTCGGGATCATCCTTCCCAGCCCTCCTGCCAAATAACTATTTCTGCTTCTTTGTCCCCTGTTCTCAACTGGGTAAGGGACTCGGGACCCATTCTCCAGGTCTGTAAGATGGTGAGCAGAAGGAAATGTCAGGAACTGGAACCACAGAAATAGGAGAATGTGCTCCTACCAATTAGGACAATAGGAGATTGAAATACATCTGGATAGAATAATAAGTATCCCAGCAGGAAGACAAGGCAAGTTGATCAAGAGTTTAAAGCCAGCCTGGGCTACATGTTGAGCACGGGCCACCTTGGACTGAGATCTTGCTCAAAAGATACCGCCACAAAAAAATAAAGTCACTAAAAATCCTATTTTTGCATGGAATAATGTTCTATTTATAAAAACAGGACACGAGCCATCTATTTTGGAAGGTACACCATGGTTTTTCCTCCTCTTTTGGATGAAGAGATACGGTGAAGGAGGATTAACACACTTAGACTACAAAGTCCATAAAACATTAACAACAGTGCCTTTTGAGTATTATATTATGGATAGGGTTTGGTATTTCTCTTAAGGAAGCTTTAAAATCTCCTTCAGGGGACATATTAGTAACATGATTTAGCTGCTGCTGCTGCTGCTGCTTCTTCTTCTTCTTCTTCTTCTTCTTCTTCTTCTTCTTCTTCTTCTTCTTCTTCCTCTTCCTCCTCCTCCTCCTCTTCCTCCTCCTCCTCCTCCTTCTTTTTTGTTTTTTTTGAGACAAGGTTTCTGTGTAACAGCCCTAGCTGTCCTGGAACTACTAGCTCTTATAGACCAGGCTGGCCTTGAACTCACAGAGATCTGCCTACCTCTGCCTCCTGAGTGTTGGGATTAAAGGCAGGTGCCACCACAGCCTGGCCTTTAACTTCTTTTTAAAAGCTTCTTTAAAAAAAAAAAATGTATTTAACCTTTTTGGGGGGCTTGGAGGGCTGCAGAAGCTGTTTCTCTCCTAGTCTGTTGGTCTTGGGATCAAAGTAAGGATTTCAGACATGGTGGCAAGCATCATTTAACCGGAGACCCCTCACTGGCCTTTAACTTTTTTTTTTTCTTTTTTCTTTTGGAATAGCAGGATACTGTTTGCAGCAACTACAGAGAGAAACAACCTCTCTTTGCCTACAGTTGCTGTCTTTGTTCAGGCCTCACCCTCTCTCCCATATTTCAATTGTCTTCACAGCCTGTTCTCCCCTCTTTAAGGCTCTCTCCCAATCTACCTTCTATACTGGTGACTTTTCCCTTTGTAAAAATCAAAACTTTTGTGGTTCCCTTCTCCCTATGGATAACTGTTTTAACTGCTGGTTCCTCTGACTGAAAAGCCCACTTCCCCTTCTTGAATCATTCATTAACCTTTATTTTTCCCTCATGTCTCAGTTCATGCTCCATGACTCGTGGTGCAGGCTTACAGCCCCAGCCATTTGGAAGACTGAGGCAGAAGGATCATACATAAGGTCAAAGGTATACAGTGACTTCAAGCCATGGATAATCTGGTCAGACGCTATCTCCAAATACAAAGTATAAAAAGAGAGCTGAAGACATTACTCCAGGGTAGGGCAATAGTTCGGCATGTATGGAGCCCTAGGTTCATTCCTTAGTACCGTCCATACATCCATACATGAGCCAGGGGTGATGGCACATGTCTATAATCTTAGTATCTAAAAAGCTGAGACAGAAAATAAGAGTGCCAGGCCAGTCAGGTCAATTTAGCAAGATCCTGTCTCAAAAAGAGACTCAGTTTAAATGCAGCTTTGTCTAAAAGACTGGGTTTTAGTGGATGTTGGCGTTCTCACCATACCTATCTTAAAACCTATCAGTGCCTTTACCATACTCAGTTGAAACTATCTCCTGTAATCTCTGTCTCCCTCTTAGGCTCTTAACTACTCCATCAGGACAGACAATATCTGGTTAATCTGTGCCCCCGGGACTTAACCTGGACATGGCGTAGCTCAGGCTCTGGTCAGTATTTCCCAAGAGGAATAGCATTTGAATGATTACCTAACAGCTATGCTATTCCTGACTTGGCTATGAGTGTCTGCAAAGCCAGGCCTCTGTTTGGAGACACAACATAAAACCACCAGTTCATGGCTGTGTTAGGAGACACCTGAAACTTGGGCAAAGGGCTAGCAGTCCTGCCTTGAGACCTGGCGAGTACCAACTGCTCTGCTAACACTTCAGACCTTTAGGTGCTGTTCTTGGCACCTAACTCTCAAAGAAAATCTGACTGCTGAGGGTGACACTATAGCCATAAGGGACAGTTTCAGTGAGCTGAGGGTGGCTAAGAGTAGATGAGGGAAAATTGGGCCAGTGTTTATCTAAGTCAAAAACAGTATTTCAGTAATAGACTTGGACATTTTCCAAAAGGAATGCTTTGTGATACGCTGCACTGCTGGCAGAGAAACCTTTACATTACTTATGCAGTCAGCATTACACCTGACAGTACACTGGGCCCTTATAAAATAACCCTTCTCTGCTCTTAAATTACGTTCCTGGGGGTTGTAATAGCTCAGAAGTCACAAAAGGTGGCTGGGCGGGGGGTGGTGCATGCCTTTAATCCTAGCATTCAGGAGCAGAGGCAGGTGGATCTCTGTGAGTTCGAGGCCAGCCTGGTCTACAAGAGCTAGCTCCAGGACAGGCTCTAAAGCTACAGAGAAACCCTGTCTCAAAAAACAAACAAAAAAAAGTCACAAAAGGATCCTACAAGCTGGGCGATGGTGGCGCACGCCTTTAATCCCAGCACTCGGGAGGCAGAGGCAGGTGGACAGAGAAACCCTGTCTCGAAAAACCAAAAAAAAAAAAAAAAAAAAAGGATACTACAAGACTGTGTCCTGGGCTGCTGACAGGAGTCAGAACAGGAGCCACTTCACAGAATTAAAGGAGTTGCTGAAGGGAGAGGGGAACTAGGGTCTTCACCAAGTGTGGGACGGGGAGAGCAAATAATACAGTCAAGGGCCAGGCGGCAAAGACATTGACAGGATGGGTAGAGAAGCACGTGTCTAACCAATGCCAACTTACCAGAGGAAACTCTTCTAAGACCTGAGCAACAAATCAAGGGGAGAGACTTGCAGGAGCAAATACGATGCAGGCTCAAGAAGCCAGCAGAGGCCGGGGCTGTGGCTCCATCAATAGAGAACCTTTGAGCATGCGCGAAGCCCTGGGCATCTCGCACCTGTAATCTCAGCCTTTGAGAAGTGGAAGTAGTAGGAACAGAAATTCAAGGTCATCTTTGGCTACACAGAAAACTCAAGGTCAGCCTGAGTGACGTGGGACTCTGCCAAGGGGGAGCGGAGCTGGGGGGAGACAGACAGCGAGATGGCAGGTAGATGCTTGCTATCAAGTCTAAAGCCCTGAATTCCATCCCTGGAACCCATATGGTAGGAGAGAGCTGATTCCCACATGATGCCCTCTGACTTTCACCAACAAGGTGAAGTCACACAGACACACTGAATGTAATGAGAGGAAGAGAGAGGAGGAGACAGAAAAACTGAGAACCTGGTGCCTGGGCACAAACAGTGGAGACAGGATAAGGGCTTTGTCTCAACAGGCTGTTGGAAATTCAGTCTGCAAGTCAGAGCTGGGAGAAAAGATACACTACCTGGTGGGACTGCAGGCCAATAATGGAGGAATAGGCCTGGATTGTTACATAGATCTCAGGCTGGAAGTCGATACAGGATCCAGGCACTCGGAAGGGCCGAAGCAGTCCGCCCAGACAACGGGACAGAGCATGGAAAACTTCATCAAACAAGATCTCCCCAGTGGAATCATCCTGGGGGCAATGAAGAGAGAGAGCTCACAAGGGAGTCCAAAGCGGTTCTACAGAGTGCAGAAATAAGCATGTTTCCAGGGCTAGCAGGACCCTTTTCTTATGGCTGACTGTGCCGGTGGACACAGAATAGGTTCCATTCCGAACACCCACCATCCACTCACAAGCTTGTCTTTTCCCATGAAGCTGAGGTTGTTTCACTTTTCCCAGCGCTCTCTCTCCTTCTCATTCCCATCCCGTCTTGTTACTATTTCCCTCAAACCACTTACCACGATGCCAGTAGATGGGCTGAGGTCCAGTTCAATAACAAAACGATACTGCCAAGCCAGGAAGGTGACCCGGGTGGAAGGGACAAGAAGGAAGGGCCTTGGGACCACTGGTTCATCTGGCTGCCATCCAGGGGGCAAAACACTGAGGACTTCCAATTCCTGCTCAGACTGAAGCTGACAAGATGGAAGAGGAAGAAAGGGTCGTGGGCAGGAGGGATGACTGCACACTGGTCAAGAAAGCTTGTGCTCTCAAAGAAAACCCCGTGTCAGGAGGCCCACAGCCACCTGTAACTCCAGCTCCAGGGTATCTAATACCCTCTTCTGGTTTCTATAGGCACCTACGTACATGTGACATACACTCACACACAGACAAATTTTAAAAAGTTAAAAGAAGAAGGCTGAGAAGAGTTCCCTCTCTTCTCTGAACCCCAATTCAGTCTGGCTGTAGCTATGAGGCTGCAGAGAACATTCACAACCTCTTTAGCATCACTGTCCTCATCTGCAAAGCAAACGATCCTAACATCAACCAAAAGTGCTGCTATGCCATCCAAGGGAATCCTGCACAGGAATGCTTCCAAGACCTGCCTCCTATATCCAAAATGACCCTCCACTGGCTCCACTTTTTCACACCCTTTGCCGCACTAGCTAGAAAATGTATGAGCAAATTTCCCGTAAGGAAGCACTTCACAGGAAAAGCCACTGCCCCTTCCAGCCTTAGAGCTCTAAGGAAAAAGAGAGAGAGAGAGAGAGAGAGAGAGAGAGAGAGAGAGAGAGAGAGAGAGAGAGATCCTTCTGGGCCATGCCCTCACCTCCCACCTGTCAGTCACTAGGACATACCAGGAACTCTTGGGGTGTGGCCTGAACAGTTTGATGCAGATGATTAAGGAACCAAGCCAGGCGAACATTTCGGGAGATTCGATAATCTTTTTTCATTAACAGAAACACCTGCCCAGCTTCTTCTACCTAATGAGAGAGATAAAGGAAAAAAAAGAGGACATTGAGTGCCCAGTATATACACATCCCATGCAAGCAGCCTGTCCAAGGAGCCTACACAGCAAGAGGAGAGGCAGCAGAGCTGATAGCTATCCCTGCCGTCATGAAAAGTGCTACCGACACAGACCACCACATCGATGAAGGGAACTTACCTTCTATGGTGTGTTTTCACAAATGTTTACATGAGTTTCTCTTATAAACCCAGAAGCTCCTAAAGGTAGGAGAGTTGCTTTGTCCTGCTTGTATGCCCCTGGGCTTGGCAAACATTTACATGAGACCCAGTAAGTATCCGATCTGCTACATGAACACTTGCCAGTAACCGCCTCAGTCTTATGCACAGCAGACACTGAAGAAGCCTTCATTGAATGGTTTAAGATTCCTGAGCGAATGAAGCCTCCTAGGTGATAGCTCACTCATGTCAAGGTCCTGTGGGTCACATTCTCCACTCACACGCCGACCAACTGCCAATGCTTTAGTTTCTTTCCCCTGAGCCTTCAGAGGTGGCCAGTCCAACAGCATCCTTATTTTTCTACTATACAAATCCCTGCCAAAGATGAGTCTGGACATCTCATCCTCCGTCCACACATACACTATGGCAGCTGTACTCTCACAGGAAGAAACCGATCATTTTGCCAAAGTGGTAAATTTTAAGAAGCTTGACTTCTTGGTCAGCAGCCTTTCTAACCCCTCCATCCCTGTTTTTTCACAACCACCCCAAACCTGTACTCCCAGCAGAATGACTTTACCTATCATTCACAAAAACTGAATAATTACCTTAACTATCATATCATTAAAAGCTGAATAAGCGCCGGGCGGTGGTGGCGCACGCCTTTAATCCCAGCACTTGGGAGGCAGAGGCAGGCGGATCTCTGTGAGTTCGAGACCAGCGTGGTCTACAAGAGCTAGTTCCAGGACAGGCTCCAAAACCACAGAGAAACCCTGTCTCGAAAAACCAAAAAAAAAAAAAGTAAAAAAAAGCTGAATAAGCCTGTTAATGGATATAGGATGTGGTTTTATGACAGCAAGAAACAAAGCTGCCTGCTCCTGTGTAGGATCCTAGGAAGATGGGATGGTGAAGGTCCGGTAGAGCTCACTACATGAGATGCTCCGGATGGAGGGCAGTGACCAGTCACTGCATTACTGAAGGCACATTGGGGCACTCAGCTTTACAATTCGTAACCTTTCTCTTGCTCTCAATGCTGTTCTGAATGACTGATGTCTCCAATGCTTAACTGAAGTCTGGTTCACCTGTCAGTTCTTACAGAATCCATCTTGAAACCAGGAATGCCTGCCTAGCTTTCTGGGAAAACCTCCCCTTTATCTGTGATTCTTTGATTCAAACATTTCCAAAACCTCCTAAGGTGTCATACATCCAATATGTACTTTATCAGCACCAGAAGGCTAGCTTAATTTAAGCAGCTGGAATGTTTTTCAGAGTGGGCTTCAAACACCAGCTGCATCAGAATTACCTGAGCTATTTATTAAAATGCACACTTGATTCCTGGGTACCACCAGAGACCAACTGAATTAAGAGCTGAAGGAGATTGACAATCCACATTTTAACTTGCTCTCCTGGGCATTTTCCCATATCACTGTTTGAGAAGTGCTTTAATTAGTGATGTTTCATAGCATTCACATTCATACGGAGCTTCAAGACCTCAATGCTAACCTCCTGGAGTCTGATGCGCATAACTTTTGAAATAGCCTGATAAACAAGACAAAGCAGGCGCTTGGCGTCAGAGCCCCAGATTCTAATGTGTTCTATAAGATGTTACGCATGTGACCTTGCAGGTTATTGAAATTTTTTCCAGGCTTCAATCTCCTTAATAGCTAGATAAGATAAGGATATCTTTGTAGGGATACTGCAAACAGGGGCGTAAGAACAATGGCAGAGGGAGGCTATCATTGTTCAGAATATTCACTGAACTCTACATCCCATTTACGCCAACCTGAATAAAGTGCTGCAGGCTCTGTGCTTCCTTTTTCCCGCGTTTTGTTCTTGTATCTTTGAGATAAAGGGCCAAATTATCCTCTAACCCCTTTCTAAAACATGTGCTATCTTCCTACAACATAATGTAGATCCTTCCCTCCTATCCTGAAGCCTCTCATCATTATAAATCTGAACTTCTAGCACAATCTCCACGTGAACTTCCCTCTCCCCAGTCTCAGCCCCCTTACCCACCACCACAGTAAAAGCAGGCAGCAAAGTGTTAAGAGCACCTTGGACCAAATGCTGGCTCTGTCAGTCTCTGTTTGTGAACAGGGATAACAAGACTGACTATTTCATAAGGATTGTACCTGTACTAGATACTTAGAGAACTTAAACTTCCTGAATTCCACCTTACTGTTTAATGGTCAAATATGCTATCAAACCTGAAACATCCTCATTTGCTCCTCTGACACACCCGTTGCGACCCAATGTTCATTTATTCCTCAAAGCTTAGGAGGAGATCAGTCTTACACTCTGCATTCACCTGACACGCAGCACAACTTTGGGTCCAGAGCAGCACTCCTCTCTCTTGGGAACCTAACAACTCCAAACATCGTTTTGTCTTCTTGGCATTCTGTTTCTAGACTGCTCATTTTTTTTTCACATGCATAGTTTCTTCATCACATTCACGCAGCCATACACGTGTGCGTACTCCGACATATGTATACAGATATACGTGCTCTGTGTACACACGGAAAAGCACACGTGTCATAGTGCACACATGGAGGTCAGAGGACAACTGGTAGGTCTAGAGTTAGATCATCTATTTGGGAGTTCCAGCCCTAACACTAGCTGTGCAACTGTGTTCCTTTTTAATAGCTGTACCTCAGTTTCCTGAAAGGGGGGTGATAATGGTGCTTACCTTATAGGGCGGAAAGAACTGGTAACAGTTCTTTCAGTCAGAATGGTGGCTGACACGTAGTGGGGATTATACAAGCAGCCATTACTCTTTGCATCATTTCACATATCCATCACCCTTCCCTCCTAAGTAGTCTGGTATGGTTCTGGACATTCTAGTCAAATCTAAGATTTTGTTTCCTTCTCAGATCCTTTAATTCGGCTAGAATGAGTAATTCTAAGGTATCTTAGCATGATAAGGCACCTTGCCTGCTCTGATTTTCGGTTTTCTGCTCTGTATAAGAGAATAAAAAATGCCAGATTCCTGACATGAGTCCTTCGCATCTAAGGGGTGCCTCATGTAACTTAACTTGTGCTCCCCAAGCCACATCACAGAACAAAGATTTTTATAAAGAAGGAGACAGGATCTGGGAAGTTAAGACTGCTACGATGGTGGCAGGGCTTTTGCAAAAGCATGGATGCTAAGGAGGAATCAACTCGTGCTACTGATTGCATTCCAGCTGATGAGATGCAAAAATCCGCAAAGTCGGTCAGCTTCGGTGTGACCAATGAAAACCGCAACTATTAACCCAAACACGAGTTTTGTCGGCACCATTATCTCTAGGTCTGTGGGTGGGAGACGCGGACCACGATGACATTTGAGTAAACAAAACAGCTACGGCCTCCTCGAGGCTCCGGAGGGTGGAGGCTGCTACACGCCTGCCCTCGGGCCTCGGCCCCGCGCCCGCCTGCCCCTCACCTCTGGCTCCGGGCGCTCCGAGGCCATCACACTGCCCTCCCGCGCCGGCCCGGGCCAGGGAGGCTGCTCCACTCCTGACCTCTGACCCAGCTAGCTCGGAACGGGGCAGGAACCGGAAGTCGTTGGGCGGGCCGCGTTCTGAGCTTTCTGATTGGTGAGCACAGCCGGCAGTGCGAGAAACCGGAAGAGGAAGTGATTGCGCCAGCCCGGCCGTGGCAATGCAGGTGAGAAGCGGGCTGGGCCTCCCAGCCCCTAGCCACAGGTCGGGAGGGTGGACAGGGTGACTCTGGGAAGTTGGGGATGTGAGGAGAGGGCAGAGGCTTCGGCTGTTTGGGGAAAGACGGCGAAGCAGGAAGGGACGAGGACAGCTGCGGGAATTGAGCCCGCTAACGCGAGAGAGTCAGAGACCTGGGGGAGGCAAGGCCGACTTGCTTGTCTGTGTGAGAGGGTCGAGAAAGTAGTCGACTGGCCCCAGGCCTCGACCCTGGCGTAACAAGGCTTCAGAAGGGCTGAAGAGATTGTGGGCCGCCAAGGACGAAAATCAAGCTGTTTGTAATCCGAGGCTGTGGGTGAATCTAACCCCTTCAGTCACATTGTCGGGTTTGCAAATCAGCTTTGTATCATTCTTCCCAGCTTGTACCCAGTTGCTAAGGGTGGAGAAATGGGGTAAATAGACCACAGATGGTCAAACGGAAACCCTCCGCTGACTCAGCATTTAGAATTGTCTAACGTTCAGAAACAATGTGTTGGTTACCTCGCCTTTGTCTTTGATTACTCATTTAGTTCGTTGCACCTGGTAGTCCTACAGTGCAGGTTTATGGGTCACCCGAGTTTACGAAAGAGACACTGGAATACTGGCACAGCCATCCATGAGCACACATTGACTCAGCAAATGCTAAGGATAGACGACCCGTTGGGGAGGGGACTGCAGAGCTGGTATTCAGAGAAAGCCTCACACATCTAGGCAAAATGTGAGCATCTCCAGATTGTGGCATTGACAGTAGCTGCGTTCACAAGGCAGAGAATAATGGTGTATGTACCTGTACTACAGAGGCACCCATGGGACAGTGAACTTAAGGAATTCCTTCTGACCTTAAGTACCGATAGCACTCCTGCTATCATGCCTAACCTTTCTAAAATGTACTGAACTTCTGAAAGAAATGTGGCAAGCCGGGGGGGGGGGGGGGTGGTGGTGGCACACGCCTTTAATCCCAGCACTCGGGAGGCAGAGGCAGGTGGATCTCTGTGAGTTCAAGGCCAGCCTGGTCTACAAGAGCTAGTTCCAGGACAGGCTCTAAAGCTGCAGAAAAACCCTGTCTCGAAAAACCAAAAAAAAAAAAAAAAAAAAAAAAAAAAAAGAAAGAAAAAGAAAGAAAGAAATGTGGCAATACCAACCCCACAAAATGACACAATGCAAGGATTCTCCATATGCCCAAGGAAAGCAGCGTTAATGACAGCAAGCAGGAGTGTGGTAGGCAGACTCTGTCTATTTTCCAGAAAAGGGCTAGGCTTAGAAAGAAGATTGGGCTTGGGCTTGAGCATGTCCTACTGCAGATCCAAGAGAAGGTTGGCTTTTAAGAGCGACAAACCTGAGCTGGGAGAAGAGAATGGAAATGAAAAGATAAAGGGTAAAGGATACAGTGCTAAGCCAATTTTGTTTTGAAGGCAAAAAAAAAAAAAAATCCATGAGGTCATAAGCGGAAGGGATTTAGGCCTGGTCCAATGTTCTTATTGAAGGACCATCGTGTAGGAGGATAGAAGGGATCAAGTTGGCAGGAGGACCTCAGGCCAGGTGAACAGGTTGAAAGGTCTGAGGGTTGATGCTGTCAGTAACCCAAATACCAAGATAGAAAACAATTTAGCCTGTCTGTGTGTCACACTCCCTGGTATCTGAGTAACCCAATGTCCTACTGATGCAGAGGGAGGAGAAGCAGCTTGAGGCATCATTAGATGCACTGCTGAATCAAGTGGCTGATCTGAAGAATTCACTGGGGAGTTTCATTTACAAGTTGGAAAACGAGTATGACCGGCTCACCTGGTAAGGATTGCCAGGACAAGCTGGGGAGGGAGCCATGGGTGGTGGGGCCAAGCCCCCTGGCTGACAGGACATCTCCAGTGATGTAACTATTTATCAGTTTGCAAATATCCTTTTTGATTTGGAAAGAACTAGGTTGCCCAACATTGACAAGTATAGTTTGGTTTAAGGCCTCCATAGCCAGGAAGTAGAGAAGTGCCCAGTTTCCCAACCCAGGTTGTTTCTAGGTTTTAATTCTTATGCTTTGACTTTTTTGGTGAGGAGGTATTCCCCCAGTGGAGGGCCATTATAGCTATATTCATGCTGTATCTCCTTCCACAGATGTGGCTGAATCTGAGATCTAACCTACTATGCAATGGTGGATTCTGTTAGGAGGCTACAAAGGAGGCTTTTGTACACCTTAAGAATTTTCAGTTACCACAGTGTAACCAGTTTCTGTTTACTACCACTCCCAATCCCATTCAAACAAGTTACTTTTTTCAACATCTATGTCAGAAATTGAAAGTGTGTTCCTCTGTCCTAACTCCGTCCTTTCTGCTAGCAAGTCTGGTTCTTGCCCGCCAGCCCTAGGGCTCTGAGTCTTCTAGGCTGAGTCTGGGTGTTCCCGCACTGGGAACTTTCAGAGATTACTTTATAGGGAAAAGTAGTTCTGATGACTTCTTCCCACCCCCAGGCCCTCTGTCCTGGATAGCTTTGCACTGCTCTCTGGACAGCTGAACACTCTGAACAAGGTCTTAAAGCACGAGAAGACACCCCTGTTTCGTAACCAGGTCATCATCCCTCTGGTGCTGTCCCCAGATAGAGATGAAGACCTCATGGTAAGAAGAAAGGATTAAACTTGGGAAACAAGTTAAATGAAAGTCTAGAGCACAGTTGTTGATTGGATCCTCTGTATAGCAATGGAGAGTGAGGGCTGCCATCTGAAAGACTTGCTTTTTTATTCTTTTGGAGGTGGGAGTCACTCTTAAACAATGCTGTGAAAACCAAGGCCCATGTCATTAAGTCCATGACCTGTTTTTCCAACATCTATATCAGGCAAAAAAAAGAAAAAGGGGGGGGGGGCTGTTCTGCTTGCCTGTGACTTTGTCCAATCAGTCTTTAAAATGTGGGGTTGGGAATTTAGCTCAGTGGTAGAACAAAGTCCTGGTTCTGGTCCCAGAATGGGGGTCGGGGTGGGAAATCACCAAAAACCAAAACAAACAACAAAAAGAAAGTTATGGTGTGGAATTTAGTTTGCCCGAGTTCTGACAGAGTGTGTGTGAAAAGACAGTGCCATGGGAAGCTACATTTGTACCTCAGGTTGTGTTGTCTCTGAAAACGCCGTTTCTTGTGGAAGGGAAACTGGGTTAGAGTCAACTTTACTTGAATAGCAAATAGGATTAATACAATCTGTGTTACAGCGTCAGACCGAAGGACGAGTGCCTGTTTTCAGCCATGAGGTCGTCCCTGACCATTTGAGAACAAAGCCTGACCCTGAAGTTGAAGAGCAAGAGAAGCAGCTGACAACAGATGCTGCCAGAATTGGTGCTGATGCAGCGCAGGTTAGACTGAGTCACTGCCCTGCTGCCCCATCCCCATCCCTTCATAAGAAACAAGGCTTTACCAAGCCTGTGTAATAGGGGTATGTGGTTGGTTACAGCTAGGCTGCCTCTGGAAGAGCACAAGGAAGATGTTTCCCCAGAATCATTACTAATCTCTATATCAATTCATATGTGTTACAGAAGCAGATCCAGAGCTTGAATAAAATGTGCTCAAACCTTTTAGAGAAAATCAGCAAAGAGGAACGAGAATCAGAGAGTGGAGGTAAGGAGGGATGGTTGGCAGAACAGAGGGGGAGCTGTACAAGATCACTAGAATAGTAATAGTAATCAGCATAGTGGTGAAGTAAGGATAGAAGAATAAACTGCTTGGCCTGGCAAGATGGCTCAGTAGGCAAAGGCACCTGTTGCCAGGCCTGACCTAAATTTGATCCCTGGGACCAATATGGTGGAGGGAAGAACCAACAAGTTGTCCTCTGACCACCACACACAAAATAAATAAATGTGATTTTAAAAAAGAAGAATAAACTGGCAAGGAAAGTGTCTGTATCCTATTAGTGTTTTGTGTCTGAGATTAGCCTTAAAGCAAATGGGAGAAATACACAAAGTGAAAATTAAAGATAGGTTTGGGGGACAAAGATAGCTCTTTGGGGTTGGAGGAATTCTAGTTTTCTCTGTAGTCAGAACTTGTGGTCATCACGGCCCTCCAGCTGCTGGGTTTAGTCCAGAGTTGAACACGCACACACTTCAGGGTTCTTGGCTTTTTCTTCAGGTCTCCGGCCAAACAAGCAGACTTTCAACCCTGCAGACACCAATGCCTTAGTGGCAGCTGTTGCCTTTGGGAAGGGGCTATCTAATTGGAGACCTTCAGGTAGCAGTGGTCCTGGCCAACCCGGCCAGCCAGGAGCTGGTCCAATCCTTGCAGGAGCCTCAGGATTACAGCAAGTTCAAATGGCAGGTGCTCCAAACCAGCAGCAGACAATGCTCAGTGGAGTCCAGATGGCTCAAGCAGGTCAACCAGGTAGGGTGACATGGGCTAACTATCCAGGAGTGTGGGAATGAGCTAGAGTAAGCCTTCTTTAACCCTGGACCTGGAGATTTTCCTCCTTTTCATTGCTACTTAGAAGACACTTGGAAGCTTTGCAACAAGTACCAGAGAGTGAAGAGAAGGACTTGAATAGCAAAAACTGGTGTTGCCTTTTACTTCCATTTCAGACTTTTGTCTCAATTGTCCTATTTATTCTGGATGCTAGTGTGTATCTCTTCGGTAGAGAAATAAGTGACCAGACCTTGATCAAGACTATTTGGTAGATAATTAAGAATCAATGCCAGGTGGTGGTGGCGCATGCCTTTAATCCCAGCACTCAGGAGGCAGAGGCAGGAGGATGTCTGTGAGTTTGAGGACAGCCTGGTGTACAAGAGCTAATTCTAGGACAGGCTCCAAAGCTACAGGAAAAACCCTGTCTTGAAAAAAAAAATCATCAACAAGCTGGCAGTTTTCTGGATCTGCATGGAATCTTTCCTTGCCCCTGTCCCTTGGTCTTGGTTTCCTGCCGTCTCTCATGCTCATTTTTACTTACTGTGAGAGCAGTCTGGAGGGGTTCATGGAACAGCTGCCTAGGGAAAAGGACAACTAAAATAGCAGAGAACACAGTGCTCTACTTGTAACATTAAAAGACAGGCCACATGCCTGTCTTTTCCAGACGTAGATGATGGATGAGCAGAAGTCCACGGGGGGCGGGGAGTGACCGTTCAAATCCTCCTCTCCTTTCAGATCTTGATACCTTCAGTGAGGGAACTGGCTGAAGAGCCACAACCTGTAATCTCTGCCATCCAGAGTCAGAAGTCACAGAAGAGATGACAGGATTCTGAGAAGCTGCATTTCTGATTGATTTATTGTGAAAGTTTACCTTTCTTTGTGTTACTTTTAGGGAAAATGCCAAGTGGGATAAAAACCAACATCAAGTCGGCTTCAATGCATCCCTACCAGCGGTGAGTGTGGACAGCAGCCTCCACTCTCAGGTGATCCGTGCCGAGTTGGGCAATGAAATTATCTTTTACTCAAGGCTTACGTAGATAGGTACAATGAAAAGAACACAGGCTTTCAGCAACAGACAAATCTCAGCTCCTCTGTGAAGAGCTGTGCGACCTTGGGAAAGTGACCTAATTTCTCTGAGCCCAGGTTCTCATTTGTAAATGGTCATAATACCTACCTCATAGGGTTGTTGTGAGGATTAAAATGAGAAAATGAATGTAAAACACTTAGCATGGTATATGAAATACTGGGTCTTGAATAAATGATAGTTATTTTTTACCTTTCCACCCTGCTATTTACTGTCCTTTACCCAGAATGCGCTGTGGTTGATACAGCTCAATGACAGTGGTGCGCTAATGGAGACAGGATCAAGTAATCCAAAGACCATGGCAGCCTGCATGTCTTGAAGGTATATTTTTGCTGTAGGCTCTCCTGCCCAGGTTCCATCCTGTTGGCTCCATCCAGGCTGCAGGTGAAGAGGTTTCTGGGCTGGGACACCGTCCACCAGGTCTGGTGAAACTAGTTCTGCTTTTACCTGGAAAATAGGGAAAAGTACCCATCTTTTACCCTACCCTGCCTATGAAGATGTCTAGGGAGCAGTAGGTGGGAGATTTCTTAGGAAGGGGCCCTGTCAGGCAATAGCACAGATGAAATACCATCTTCCTCCTTTGAGACAAATTGTACTTCACACTGTCGTTTGTCACGGTTGCCTTGTCCTCACAGTCAGTACTCCCTGTTTCTGTCCTCTTCCATGGCACTCAATGTGTGGCTCAGATAAAATCCAGATTGAAAGTGGGAAGGGCACAGCCCCATCCACCTTGTCTGCTTTTGGAGAGTTGAAGAACTGTCCAAAAGGACAGGCAGCCATGTTGCCTTTCTCAGCATTCTTTCATGGGCAAGGGCAGGGATTGAGTCAGCAGAAGTGGGCCAAAGGGTTTCTTTGTTCAATAAAGTTATTTAAATTGATTTTCACTGACTCAGGGTTGTCTGATTCAAATTTATGAACAATTTACCAGGTAATTCTAATTCACCTTAAAGTATTCCCTTATCTTTAATTTTTCTTTATTTAAAGATCCAAAGAGTTTCTTCCAGCTGCACTGTTGGTGTTCTCTCCTGCCACACACTAATGCTTTGGTCTTTGGTCTTTGTTAAACAACATTCTACCAGGCTGTGGCAGCAAAGGCCTGGAAAAGTGGTCCTCTGTTGCTGGGCTATGGAAACATGAGTGGTGTTGACAAAGCTAATTGACCACAGAACACTGTACCAGGGGAGTCCTGTCATCTGCTCTGAGGCAATGCCAAACCTTTCTCCCACTTAAATTGGCCGGGTCATTAGCCCATCCAGGTGTTGTTTATCTTCTCATCTTTTCTCTTCCCACTAAATGTCAAAGCTGACTGGGGTATTGAATAGAACTCTAGCTGGTCTTTTCCAGACTCTCAGAGTATCTTCCAGTGACTGCTGGCCTTTGCTCCACCTGTAACCAACCCTGGGAGTCTTTGTTGTCCCAGCTAAACTGACTTCATTCCCCCCATACTATTGAAATGGCTTCCTTGTCCTCCAAGAACAGGAATATCTTCCTGCTGCAAGAGGAGCATTCAGGGCCTCACCTACATCTCATGCCCTTAAGCAAACACTTTGGTGGTGGAGGCACCCACACCTCTCTTAGTTGCTCTGGTAGCACATACTGTCATTTCCACCGCCTCCTCCCTCTAGAGCTCCAGACATCTCAGCATACAAATCTGCTGCTCTCCCACTTTGGGGCTCATCTACCAGTTCACCCCACAATGGAAAGAATGTCTGGAACCCCTACTATTTGCTCTCTCAGGAGGAATGTATGTGGAGTTGCCTATGGAAAAGAACACTGTTTACTTGCTCAGATTTGGGTTGTAGATGACTTGCACTGTTTTAGCGTTCCTGTTTCTAACTATCGTCTGCTGCACTTGGGGCCCTTGGCCAGAGGTCTGCTCCATTGTCTCCCAGGTTTGCTCTGGGATGGAGAAAGCAGCAACAGGTGTGAAACTTCACGTCTTCCCACAGCAGTTTATCCCACTTTGGAATCCATGTCAAGCCCGACAAGGTTACGTAAGACCTTTCTCTCTAGCTCTGCCCTGAGGCTGGAATTCAGCCATTGCTGATTGCCCTGGCCACCTATTCTTTCTCTTCTTCCATTGTAGAATTGCTGTCCTACTTAGCTGGCTCACCACACTCAACTCTTTTTGGGGACCATAGCTAAGATGGATAGGTTGTAGCCAAGTGTCCTTGTAGCTTTGTCGAGCGCCAGCACTCGGACAGGCTGGAGAGGGTGAGCCACCTCTTCGCCTGCTGAAAGGAAGAAGCTAAACTCGGCAGGAATGCCCCCAATGTGAGGCCGAGCCCCTTTCCACCCCCTCCACACCTCCCCCAAGCAGCTGGAAACAACCTCTCCCTTTGTCTGAGTTTCTTGTACAGAATAATCCTCCTTATGGACAATGTATTCTCTGTGTCTTGTGGACACAGGAGCCGTGTGCGCTGATCCCAGCACTAGGCAGGACGGAGGCTGAAGCCTTCCAAACGCCACCCTGCTCAGCTCCTGATCGATGTCCAGTGGACTAAGAGTTGGACATTTTCCCTGTGTGTCCAGATTGGAGTAGCAGCAGAGCCTTTTGTGGCTTGTTGCTGACCAGTAGTATGACCAGGAGTTGTGCTCCCTTTTCTGGTCTGCCCTGAGTGTTAAGCACCAACTTGTAGAGGTTTGATGTGATTGCTTCCTCAAAGTCAGGAATGTGCAGGGGCTAGCACTTGGAAAATGATAGGGACAGGAAGTGAATTTTCTGGCAGGCCATGGTGCTCCATCGTGTCACTTGGACATCAACATGTACTCTAGTCCACAGGACAAACTTCTTTCTTTAGCAGGCTCTGTCTGTCCTGTGCCTGACTCTCATGTGTCACTGAGGCAGAGCCTTGGTCCCTCTAATGCGGTCTTTTGTTAAGAGCCACATGCCCTCAGAATGTGAGCTACTACTTGAACACTTCCCAAGCATGGCAGAGACCAAGGCTGTTGTGTTCCTTGTGCCTCCCTTACCTCACCCAAAAGACCCCAGTGATATTTCTAAGCTAGGCAGTTGATGTCGACTCCAAAGGCCACTTATGTGTACTTTCTTTTTTGTTTTATTTTTCTTACTGCATAGCTGTGTCACATAAATAGGGCAGATTTCCTAAATTCCTCAAGCCCCTAATAGCTCCTTCTAACATTCTTTGTCATGAGCCTTCTTCTAGAGTAGTGATTCTCAACCTTCCTAACGCTGCGGCCCTTTAATACAGTCCCTCATGTTATGATGACCTTCCAACCATAAAATTATTTTCGTTGCTACTTCGTAACTGTAATTTTGCTACTGTTAAGAATCATGTAAACATCTGTTTTCCAGTGGGATTGTTCGACCCCCAAAGGGGTCTTGACGCACAGGTTAAGACCTGCTGCTCTAGCCCATGTCCCTGGCGCTCTTCTCTAGCATTCGTGCCTTTCTCATGAAGATGACCCAAAGAGGTGGTGAGGTAGCCAGGTGTGGTGGCGCACACCTTGAATTTCAGCACTTGGGAGGCAGATGCAGGCAGATCTCTGACTTTGAGTCTAGCCTGGTCTACTTAATGAGTTCTAGAATAGCCAGAGCTATTCTAGTGAGAATAGCTAGTGAGACCCTGTTTCAAAACAAACAAAAGAGAGGTGGTGAAGTGGCTGTGGATTCGAAGTTAACTTCCCACTCTCAAAGGTCTTTCTCCTCTGGACAAGATAAATATATGGAAGGATTTTTTTTTCAGTCCAGATTATATTTGGTGTAACTTTGATAACCCTACCTACTTGGCCTATAGTTAACACAGGTTCTGTATGTCTAAACTCAGTCATCCCTCCCCTCATGCCTGTTTCCCAGTTTTCCTGGAAGCAACATAAGCCAGGAATATGGGAGCACCGTGAACTTTTTCTTACACGTTCCCAGCTACCTCCGCCATATGATAGTAACTTCACCTCCTGAACCAAATACAGAGTGCCCTGAGTGGCTTACCTTTCTACTTCCTGCCTCTCCACTGCCTCCCTTGCTCTCACCCCACCTCCCTAGTGTGTGGTCCTTTGGATTGCTGTGTTTTCTCACAGTCTATGTGGAGATCATCTTTTATTCTTTAAGCTAGTTTCTCTGGAGTCCCCCTGTTTTCACGGCCTGGTTAATGATGTTTTAAGAGTCTTCCATAGTAGAAATCTTTCTCTGACTCTGTTCTTATGTTACTTAACCTCTCCGTATCACTTGGCAATGCTGACTATTTACTTTAAGTCTCTTTCCCTGCACTGGCTTCGATCTCAGCCTCTTGTTCTCCCACCTCACTGGATAGCCCTCCTCAGCAGCTTCGGGACTTCTGAACTTATGCCTTCTCGATTGCTGCTCTTCTCAACGTCACTTAACCCCTTCTTAAGCTACCTACCTTCCATATGTGCACATCCTTTTGTGTACAACTCAAACAAGTGTCCTTTTCAGCTCAGATCTCTGTTGAATTGCAGGTTGCTATTTTGATATCCCTGGTCCATTTGACCCACAGTTACCACAGGTTCCAGGTGTCCAAATCCAGTCATCCTTCTTTCTCCACGCTTGTTTTTCTTCTAGTTTCCTTGGGTATTATCTAAGCTAGGGACAAGGGAGCACCCTAAACTATTTCTCCCACGTGTTCCCACCTAGCTCCCCTATGTCCAATACCAAGCTCTGTCAGTTTGTGTCTCCACAACACCTAACCCATTCGCACTCAGCTGAGCCTCTGAAACACTCCCAGTGAGAATATTATTCAGACAGTCTCCCTACATCTGGAAACTACAGCTTCTCTTCCCAGAAGCTGCCATGTCTTTCTAGATTACAGATCTGATCCTATTATTCCCTTGCTTAAAATCTTTTTAACCGTTTACCCCTGGTATTTCTCAAAGTGGGGTTCACACATCTAGCAAGTTGGTAAAAAAGCCATAGAATAAAACTATCCTGGAATTTATTATTTTTGTTATTGTTATTATTATTATTAAGTCCGGGTTTCTCTGTAGCTTTGGAGCCTGTCCTGGAACTAGCTCTTGTAGACTCAGGCTGGCCTCAAACTCACAGAGATCCGCCTGTCTCTACCGAGTGCTAGGATTAAAGGCGTACGCCACCACCACCTGGCTATCCTGGAATTTTCATTTTACTTGATGGTAATTTAAAATGAAATGGAACTCCTGTGTGTGTGTGTGTGTGTGAGAGAGAGAGAGAGAGAGACAGAGACAGAGACAGAGAGAGACAGAGAAAGACAGAGAGACTAGGAATTGAGCCTAGGGCCTCATGCATAATAGACAAGTGTTCTGTACCAAGCTCCATTCCCAGTTCTCTTTTTACTTTCGTTTTGGTAAGGGGGTTTCACTAAATTACCTAGGCTGGCCTTGAACTCACTGTAGCCCAGGCTGGCCTTGAATTTGGGATCCTCCTGCCTCAACCTCCCAAGCAGCTGGGATTACCATCCTGTACTAACAGGCCCAGCCAGGCAGTCAGATTTATTAAGAGAAAATAAGATTTCAAGGAAATCTGGACTAAAGGGCTTCAGACTACGTGGCAGATTTCCTGGGACTATTTAAAAGTGGCTCACAGTTTGTGGAAAGGCACGCAAGTCTCTTTGACCTAGTTGCCTGCCTTCTGGCTTATTTTGTTGATTTGCCAGCTGCTTAATTCTAAAAGCCATACAGATGGCCTGGTATGGCTAGTTCTTTCGAGCCTCCATTTTTCTCCTACTACACTTTGCTTTATCATCCTGTCTGATAGTCAGCCATGTTTCTTTTGGGGGAAAGGGTTATTAAACTGGATTTCATCCAACTGAGGCTGGCCTAAAACTCTTGGCAATCCTTTTACCTCAGCCTCCTAATCACCATGCCAAATTCCCAATCAATTTTTAAAACTGGGCTCCAATGAGGCTTTTAGCACCCCAACCTATCCCCAATTCAGTGCCACTCCCACCAAGAAAGGTCACTTACCTCCTTTTATGCTCCACGCTCCACTTTTGTACCTTGTACAGACGTCTTCTAGTTCCGCCTGCCCTTCAAGGTCAAGCACCCTGAAGTCAACTTAACCTGTTAGAGTTGAGTCACAGTTTTTCCACCTGAGAACTTCACGGTCTTTGAGAAGATAATGTATTTCTGGTATCGCATAGCATGTGGCTACCTGTGGAAGTGTTGCTTTTATTTCTATTATGATTCAGTTTTGGAGTGGTAATATGAAATAACTTTGATAAGCATGGTGGTACATGCCAATAATTATGGCACTCGGGAGGCAGAGGCAGGAGGATTGCTGTAAGTTCTAGGCAAGCCATAGCTACATAGCAATACTGTTTAAAAAAACAAATAAGAAGTACAGATATAGACATATGTATATTTGTGCATATAAATATATTTGTGCATGTGTATATATTTGTGGTGTCACATTGCTTGAATTTAAATCCTAGTCTAGCTGCTTACTAGCTGTATAGTGCTGGGACATCAAAATATGTGTTCTGTTTCCTTATTCCAGTAGATATTCTAGAAGGTTGTTTAAAATGGTGTCTGACAACAGGAGAACCTTGATACATCTTAGCTATTCCTAACTAGAAATCTGCTCCCTGAAGTTACTTGAATAAATGATTGACCAGTTCCTCTAAGAGGCCATAAACTCTTCCTCCTGCCACTCCTCTATGCTTATGCCTAGAGAGCTGCCCTCAGAGACACCCTTGTATGAGTTTTATTCCCAGGGTCTCCTTAGCAACTGTACAGAGTTAGCAATGGAACATTTTTACACTGAGCTGACTGATACTGTGAATCGATTTTGTATCTAGTTTTGTGACTTATTTCTCTCACTTAGCCGTTGCTTATGCTCCTCTCTGAAGCCCCAGTGTGGTCCTGAATTATGTCCTTGAAGAAGCTTCCTCACCTAAGATGTTCTTTTTCAAAGTCTCTGAATGATGTCTCATCCCTGTCTGAACCAGCTAACAACTCAGTTCAGTCTTCTGCCCCTAAAGGGGGCTCGTCATCACTCAGATTCCTCTCCTAGCAGCTGTGATAAGCCCCTGCTTCAATTGTCTATACTTCCAAAGCACACGCTGGGCTGAAGGGATTACTGGGTATCAGAGCCAGAGCTCCATGGTCCCGGGTCTGTCCCTCCCGCCACACTGGCCA
This sequence comes from Chionomys nivalis, assembly GCF_950005125.1. Classification (NCBI taxonomy): domain Eukaryota; kingdom Metazoa; phylum Chordata; class Mammalia; order Rodentia; family Cricetidae; genus Chionomys; species Chionomys nivalis. Next base: position 31,951,084 of record NC_080096.1, on the reverse strand, counting down.
CTGTTCTTTAGACATTGGTCCATGGCATCCTCTACCATTCTCACCACTTTGCTGTAAATGCTCTCAGCTGTAGCCATCAGGACACTGGGGGTGGGTACTGCCCCCTTGGCTTAACATGCTCTGCCCACTCAGAATGTCATCCTCCTTCCTGTCTCCACTCCTTGTTCACGCAGTGAGCAATTCATCCTTGCAGTTTAAATGTCACCAGTCCTGAAAGCTTGTAGTGTGTCCCCCTGAACATTTGACCACCCTTAAGCAACCTTTCTTACATCCTCTACACAATTCCATTAGAGCAGCTTTTATTTTATCGCAGCTAGTTCAAATCCTAGCCCAGACACTCACCCATTGTCTAATCTTAAGACAAATTGTTTCACTTTGAAGAACTTCAGTTGCCACCTCTGTGAAAAGGAGCTTACTTTGAAGGACACTTTCAGCCAGGATACTGAAGTTTAACCCGTTAAGTAGCTATAGCTATACTTTTCGACGGGATGCAGTCCAGCCTTCTTTCAAGTACATACACGGTCCTTAAGGCAAATAGCAATCAAATGCTATTATTCTCTTATTCTCTCTCCTAAGAAGTCAATTTTACCTAATTAGACAGTTTTGATTACAACATTGCAATTAGGCTATTTTAACTTAAGAAGAGAGAGGTATGTGGGACAGAGTGTTAGCTGTGCAAACATGAGGATATGGACTTGGATTTCCAACATCCATAACCACGTGTGATATCAGGTTGTGAGGTCGATGTAGGAAGGTCCCTGGAGCTTGCTAGTCAGGCAGTTTTGTCACTCAGTGAGCTCCAGGTTCAGTGAGATACCCTTCTCAAAAAGTAAGGTAGAGAGTTGGAGAGTTGAGTCGGTGGTCAAGAGCACTTGTTGCTTTTGCAGAAGACCAGGGTTGGATTCTTGGTACCCATACTGCATCTCACAACTTCCTGTAACTCTAGTTCCAGGGATCTGCATGTGGTGTACATACATATGTACAAGCAACACACACACACATGCAGAGAGAGAGAGAGAGAGAGTCAAAAATTAAAAAAAAAAATAGACAGCCATAGCAGAGGACACCAGACATTGATCTCTTGTCTCCACATGTGCACCCACAGGACCATGCATCCACATACGTAAACACACATAATTACACAAGCTCAAAAAAACAAAAGAAAGAAAGGAAGGAAGGAAGGAAGGAAGGAAGAAAGAAAGAAAGAAAGAAAGAAAGAAAGAAAGAAAGAAAGAAAGAAAGAAAGAAAGAAAAGGAGACCCACCTGCACTTGAGCTGTGTGTGGTTTTTAGACGGGCTTAGGGTCTCCAAGTTTGTTCCCTGCCTCTGCATCTCTCCATTCTGCTTCATTGGGATCCCTCTCATGGAAGAACTGTAGATTTGCCAGGTTAAATGCTATGAAGAGCTTGGATCTGGGGGATGTTGCGGAAGACATAGAAGTAGTAGGTGAGGAATGCGTTGAGAGAAGTGAAAGCAGGGACAGCCCCAAACTGGAGCTGCCATTGTATGCACTGTGCGGTGCCACCTCTAGAGAGATCCTTGGACCTCATTTTTCTGCATTCACAGTCCTGGGCTTCAGATTGCCTGTGATGTGTGTCTCCTCACCTCAGCCTCGGAATGTCCCAGACTGCATTCATGTTCCGTCCACTCCACCCATGTTATAGGGCTTGCATCAGGCCTGGGTTCTCTCTGTTCTCTCCACCACTGATGTAGGCCAGACATGTGCCATATCTGTGCCTCTGAATAGGTCCCCGTCAGTCTCACTCCCTTCTTCTGCTTTCTTTCTGATACACACTTACTGCGGCAGGTTTGTCCGTCAGAGTACTAGATGGACCATGTCAGTCTTTTTATTATTTTTTTATTTTTTTTTTACCATGTCAGTCTTCTGCTTAGAAATCTTTAAGGGCATCTCTACACAAACAGCTCCTCATTTTATTTTTTAAATCCCAAACAATTCATGACTTCAGGCCAGTCTCCATTTTTACCTATGTGAGTCACCATATCTTTGAGACAGAGTGTCCCTTGCAGCTCCCTATGCCTGTCCTGTGCTTTCCTGGGTTCATTCCTTTGTATGTTTTCCTCAGCGGTGCTCACTACATAACCTTGAGCTAGTCTTCAACCTCTCTAACTCCCCGTTTCCATCTAAGACCTGATGGCAGTGCTGACATTACAGGACTCAACCGTAAGAGCAAAAGAAAAGTACCTGGCCTCAGGCTGTTCAGAGGAAGGACTGAATAGAATGGAAATCTCTCTGCCATTCTTGATCCTTCTCACAGGTCTTGCTAATTCTTTCTCTTCCTCCCTAATAACCTGCTCTGGTTTGCTCCCTAATAAAAAAACCTCTCCTCCCTCCTCAGTGTTCTTCTCCTCCCCAGTCTCTTCAGTTTCATGCACACTGATTGGAACCCATAGTGCATGGCACTGGCTGCATGCCTATCAAACCTCATCTCTCGCCATCCAGGGCCTCGAGCACACTTTCAGATTAGAGATGAAGATGAGTGTTTGCATGCTGTCTCTCCCTTTTGTCATCAGATGCCTTTCTAGTCCTGGCCACTTTAGCCAGGAACCAGAAATCTGGCTGGGGCCCAGGGCCCTGCAGAATGATTAACTGGAACACCCTTCACCCACATATTTGCTCCCCATACCTTACAGGTGTAACCCCCTCTCTGCTTCTGTCTGGTGCTGTATGATAGAAGTACCCTTTGTCTTTCACAAGATGGGGTAGGTAGGAGCTTGATAGTTCTCAAGAGGCTGCCTTAGAGAACCCTGAGTCTCCCACAGTCTTCCTCCACTGTTACACTCACTCATAAACATCTGGTATACCTTTTCCCACTTGGCACTGCCATTCCTGCTTCTCTGATCCTTCTTGTACTTTTTTCTTTTGTGCCCAAACAGCTTCACTCATGTACTAGAGTTGGTAGAATTCATACAGGTGGTGGCTTTCAGGCTGAAACACAGGGAAAATGTCATTACTTCTTTTTCCCCTAGAGCAGTGGTTCTCAACCTTCCTAATGCTACCACCCCTTAATACAGTTCCTTGTGCTGTAGTGACCCCCAAACATACAACGATTTTGTTGCTGCTTCATAACTGTAATTTTGCTGCTGTTATGAATTGTAGTGTAAATATTTGCTATGCGACCCCCAAAAGGGTCCTGACCCACAGGTTGAGAACCGCTGCTTTAGGGAAAGAGGACAGAGAACATTTCCTTCAAGAGCAGTGAGTAAAGAGTGAGTCTGTCAGGGTGGGACTGAGAATGAAGCTGCCATTTCACTTCCCGGGTGTCAGAAAGGCTCCTTTAAGGGAAGGGACTGTGGCTGTTGTAGCAGTCTTCCCCACTTCCCTGGGATTTCATTCTCATCTGTCTTGTAGGCTCAGATCTTCCAGTGTGTCAGCCTGCTCTGATTTGGTTTGCTTTCCCTCTCACCTCCAAGACCTTCCATGTAGCTTCCTTGCAGATCCCAACCTGTCCCATAGAGGTCCACTCTCCTAACCTAAGTTCACTGGAGCTCATATGTACCTGCAGTCTCAGCACTCAGGGAGCTGAGGCAGGACTAGAGAATTCCAGGCTAGCCTGGGCTGTAAAGTAAGGGCCTACCTTTTTTTTTTTTTTTTTTTCTTTTTTTGGTTTTTCGAGACAGGGTTTCTCTGTGGCTTTGAAGCCTGTCTTGGAACTAGCTCTGTAGACCAGGCTGGTCTCGAACTCACAAAGATCCGCCTGCCTCTGCCTCCCGAGTGCTGGGATTAAAGGCGTGCGCCACCATCGCCCGGCAAGGGCCTACCTTTAAAGGGCAGTGGGACAGCATTAGGAAGATGTCCCAGACAGTAAAGTGCTTGCCACCCAAACAGGACTTGAGTTTAATTCCTAGCACCAATGCAAAAGATTGGTGTTACTCTGCACACACTCTCAGACACCTTTATAAAAGAAACAAAGAAAAACAAAACCCCTAAACCTGAATCTCTGATGAAGAAGGCCACCATGCACGGTCTCCAGGGTGGGGTCCTCTGTGCCTAGGAAGCCTGCCCAAATGCCTGCCATCAGTACCGTTTCCTATTGCTGACGCTCATGCTCACTGAATGCCTCCCTCACCCTCTGCTGAAGAGAATCTAGTCCTCCTTTATGAAACTCTCAATTCCATCCCAACCTACTGACAGACTTCATGTCTACACATTCAGTCTGTGAGGTGTTTTTCTTAGCCAAAGGCCAGTCTATGTGTGTGTGTGTGTTCCTGGTGGGTCCCATTGTTTCTTTCCATACAGCCTATAAACAAATTCCAGCCCTTTCCTATTAAAAACAACCATTAGAATCAATTTAGAAGTGAGAGGCAGGCACTGGTTCTGAAAGCTCCCCCAGGTGATTCCTGTGCGCATCCAGAGCCAAAAATTATAAGTAGAGACTGGGGATGGCCACACATGCCTGTAATCGTAGCACTGAGGAGACAGAATGGGGCAGGAGGACCTGGCATCTGAGAGCCTGTCTCAAAATGCGCATGCACACACACATGGGGGGGGTGTCAGGGAGGCTGGGGGTGCTCTCTGGGCTGGAGCTCTACTAAGCTACTAAGAGTTTCCAACACCTGCCACATCGTTTGCTTCTAGGCCATTGCATGCTTCTCTGTGTCTCAAAGGCCCTCCCTGACTGTGAGAAACTGTTCCTGAGTGCTCAATTCAGGTGTCCTTCCCGAGAAGCCTCTAAGAATTAACCCCCACCTTTGATGGAGTCCCCACTTCCCAGAGCGTTCATAAGCCGCTGGGTCTCTCTTTGGGAAGGTTCACATGCTACTCTGTGTTGTTCACTTGTGCGTATGTCTGCTCTCCTAGGCTGGGGCTTTGCCAGAGTTCATTATGAGCGGTTTCCAGTGTGCTTTCCTAATGGAGATGGAGCCCCAGGTCTCTTAGTAGGGCTTTCAGAGAAGTACATTGTTTAGAAAAGATTTGTTAAAGAAGTACTCATTAATTCATATGCAAACATGTTGGTGAAGCAGAATGCTAAGCACTGTACATGAGTTCATCTCCTTTAACCTTTGCAGTGATTCCAAAAGCTAGGTACTATTTGTTCCCATTTTTAAGAGATTCCACAGTATATACACGATCTCACACATACTAACTGGATATTTAAACTCAGAACTTCAGAGACAGGCGTGGTCTCAAAGCTGTTCGAGTGCTCATCAAAGACATCAGGACCTCAATAAGCGTTAGCTCAATACTGCTCTCAAGGGAAATAGAAAGATGTGAGTTCTTACTGTTCCCCCACTTGGCTCTGGGTCTCTTACTTTCTCCCTCTTCCTTCCATTGTCCTCTTCATTCTAACATCTAATCAACACACTTGGTGTAGGGGCAACTGAATGACAGGCAGTGGGCCCAGTTATGGAGAAAGAGATATGACTAAAAGATGAGCTTCTCCCACTGGAGAAGGGAGTTGGGAGAGATGCAGAAAATCGCATGAAAGTAAGCCAGATGCAGGATCTGCCTGGAGATCTGACTGCATCTTGTGCTGATCCAAGAGAAAGGCTTGAAAGTTGGAGGCAGTCCCATAGATCAATATATGTTTGTCTGTGAATTTGTGACCATTTATTTAACAAGTCTTTCCTAAACATACATGCAGAGCATCATTCTGAATGCTCTACTGGGAGGTTTCGGATAAGTAGCCATCACGGATGCCCACTGGAAAGATGCTGGCCATTAATGACGGCTGAAGCGCAGGCTGTGGCTTGAGAATGACATGGATAGGCAGAGTGAGAAGACCAGAGAGGCTAGGGGTTTAGGGGATAGTGCTAAGGAGACTGGATTTAGAATTCTTTGCTGTTTCTTGTCAAGAGTAGGTTCTAACAGGTAATCTACAGTGTGCTCAGAACTGTACCCTGGCTTTCACCTCTTACCAAGCTCTAAGATGCCCAGGCCTGGGTAGCTACAGCCACCAGTTATCAATGTAGTATCCCTCTCAGCCACTGCCTCTTCTGGATTCCCCAACGCTACTTACACTCAGCATCCAGGTGTCCAGGCTGTAATTGGAGCATTCTAGGCCAAAGAAAAAGCGATTTCATATCACTGAAACCTGGTCTAATAGTTTGGGCTACAAGGCACGTATGTTGAACTGACAACTGAGTAGAAACCCCCACGCCTGTCCTTCCCAGTCTCATCAGTTTCCTCTTCAGGTCCAGGTTTTCTCTCACCTTATCTCTCTCTAGTGCCTTGTACCTGGACTGTAAATTGTGTAAGTGACAGGACCAGAACTTAATGTGGTTTTGCATTATAGATGGCCGGTAAATGTCTGATGAATGAGATGAGCTGCCTCAAAATCTTGTTTTCTTTTACTTCTAGAATAAAAGTCAGCCTCATTTGGCCTCTGAGATCTACTACATTGAACCACAGCCAATTTCACTTGCCTTCTCCCCCACCCCCACTCACTCCCTTGAAGGCTAGTTTAGACAATGATTCACAGTTTTTGCCTGGGGCCACTTGTATTCTCCCATCTCCATTCCAGGAAATCCTCTCCGTGGCTCCTTAAGCTAGGACTCATCCAAGTTTATAGGTTCTGAGGTATGGTGGTGGCAAGCTGCTGCCTCCCGTTAAGGCCTCCCGCCACCCCAATCAGCCCTTAGCAGGCACAGCTGGCCCTCCTCTGCCCCTGCTGGAGAACACTTGAGGGAATGGTTGAACCCTGGAATTTCCCCGGTGTCTTAAGGCGTGCCTGTCGCAGACAGCAGATGAGTGGTCCTCATGCTGGACTGGACAGAGGTCCGCGAATGAGACCATGCAGGCTGCACGTCAAGAAGGAGCTGGGTGCAGGCCAAGCCACCAGTCATCAGCGGGGCAGGCTGAGAGATGCGAAGGAAGGGGTGGAGAGCTGGGGCTGGGTGTGCTTCCTGCCCGGAGATCTGGCGACCCGCCCCTACTCCCGCCCTGGCGACCAGGCGGGTGCTGGACGGCCCCTCCTGCCTCGGCCAGCCGCCCAATCAGCAGGCGCCCCCCGCCCGGCCCGCCCCCTCCCCCTCTGGTGACAGAAAGTCGGCCCAGCAGATGAGGAAGTGGCCGGCAGGCGGCCCTTGGGACTACTCTCCGGCCCTGATCCCTCCGAACCCTCCACTGCTGCCCGCCTGGTTCCCACTGGTGAGTGTGGACCTTCCATGGCTCCCCACGTGCCAGTGCCCCCTGCCTGGCTGGCCAGGCTAGCCCTGCCCTGCCGCCTGCCCTGCCCAGGCTGTGGGCGAGGCTGTTCTAGGGGCGAGTGGGTGGGAGGTCCCAGCTACTGGGGCTGGACCAGCCCAGCATGCTCCCTCCCCCGACACCTTGGCCCCTGACCCCCATTTGCTCACACCTAGTTCTTTTCCAGCACCTCCTGGCCTTGCCCACTCTGTCTCCTCGTCTCCCTTCCCCTTCCTTCCCTTCGCCGGTGCCCTTTTTCACTTCCATCCATCTTAAAGGAACTGACCGTGTTCCACCGTACACACCCGGGTTTCCCTCAAGCTTAGGGAGAAATCCTTCCCAGAAGTCTGACCCCCTGCTGTCCGCTACCGGTGTGTGTGGTGTTGAGTGGGGAGTGAATTGAAGGAGGTGGTTGAGGGAGATAAGGAGCTGGCAAGCTCACATGTGTCAGAGAGGAACCGTGTGTGAGAGCACATGTGCTAGGCCCCACTCCAACATAAGCCACCAACCAGAGTGTGACTGTGTGTGAAGAAATGATCAGTGTCGCTCACCAAGAGCCCTGTGTGGAGGAGGGAGGTGGGAGTGAGGCCATGTTCCCTCACCTCTCCATGTGTCCATACCTGGTTAAGTGTGAGGGCCACTCTGTGAATGCAGTCCCTGCCAGGTGTAAGATTTAGGAGTCCAGTGGGGATGCCTGTTTTGGTGGTGTGGTCAGCAAGATTTGCATGGCTGTATGTGGATGTGTGCTAGCCCCTGGTAGAGCGTGCATGTCTGGGGGTCTGAGGCTAGTGTGTATAAGCGTGAGAGCGCAGATGGGAACGGGAGAGTTGAGCCCTGAGAAAGGACAGTGATGGAGGGCACCTGGAGCACTTAGGTTGTTGGGCAATTGCTTGATCCCTATGGGACAGAGTCCTGGGCTTTCCTGGGTCTAGGCTAGTAGGTTTTGAATCCCTCCCTGTAAGCCTTCCACTCACATTCCTTCCAACTTTGAGGAGGAGGGGCCTAGCCCACGAGGAACCCTCCCAGAGGAGGGAAGATTCCTGAGATCTCCCCCATTCTCCCACCTCCTCACATACCACTGGTGTCCTTGCCCCTCCCTGGAAGGGAAGGGTGATGCCCATTCTGAAGTAGTACAAACTGAGAATTTGTGCTGGTTTGGGAGAGAATACTGGGTGTGTATTTTTAGCAATCTTCTGACCAGAGCTTATCTGGCTGGTCTAAGGTGGCGAGTTTGGAGCCTTGGTTTTCTCAATTCTGGTGGGTCCTGCTCCTCTAGGCATTGACCTGTGGCCTGGACCCACCCTCCACCCAATGCCCATTGTAGCGGGGGCGGGCAGAGGGCGGGGCTGCTGCAAGATCTAGTCAGACAGGTGGAGCCGCCAGGGCAGGAGTCTCAAAGAGCCAGGCTCCAGGAGTGGAAGAGAGAGAGGGGAGCTTGCGGGTGAGAAGAGGAGGAGAGAGACTGAAGGTGAGCACTGGGAAGCAGCCGGAGGCCGGAGGTGAGGGGCCCCTGAAGACAGAGGTTTGTTCAGGTACTGGGGTAGAAAGACCATGGAGGTGGGAATCCTGGCAAGGGAGTCTTGGGAAGGAACCAGAAGGACTTTACTTGAGAGAAAGGGGAGTAAAAGAGGAGAGGCTGGAGGGGGAATAGCTGGAGGAAGGATGATGGAGGGCTCACCTCACTGCCGGGGAGATGAGACTGAAGGGTGAGGAGGGAAGATGAACTGTGCTGTGAGGATGAAGACTCCGGGAGACCGGCCTCAGAGGGGGAGGGAGGCCAGGAAGGAAAACTCAGGAGTAGAGAGAGAGGAGGGGAAGGTGTGGAGAGGAAGGGTGGGACAGCTCTCTGCAGGCAGGCAGGGTGCTTGTGGAGCAGAATGGCCTTTTCTCCCAGTATATCCCTGCTTGCCATGGCTGGGATTAAACTCGGGGCCATGGTGTGCTAGGAAAGTGCTGTACCACTGAGCTCTAGTCGCAGCGAAGCAGGCTGTCTTGTGTCTGTGGACCAAGTGTGGGACAGGGGCATGCAGTGATCCCTATCTGATGCCCACTCTCCATCCCTCCTCAGAGTCCTTAGCCAGGATGGAGGCTGTTGTGAACTGGTATCAGGACTTGATGAAGCTTGCAGGTAAGCTGCTGTCCATAGCCATGCCTTCCCTGGGACCCCAGAATCTAGGTTGATATCCTAATGAAGTCCTTATGAACTATTTCATCCTTTTGTGACCTGATCTCATGACTAGACCTAGAAAGGTATCTTGAACCCTGTGACCTCCTATTCACAGACCCCCGGATCCAGAAATACCCTCTGATGGGGTCCCCCTTGCTAATAACATCCATCCTTCTGACTTATGTGTACTTCGTGCTCTCACTTGGGCCTCGAATCATGGCTAATCGGAAGCCCTTCCAACTCCGTGGCTTCATGATTGTCTACAATTTCTCACTGGTGATATTCTCCCTCTACATTGTCTATGAGGTAGGCTGGAGTGCCTGGGCTGTAGTTCTGTCTGCAGGGTAAGGGTTAGGGCACAGGGCATGGGCCAGTGCATGGCATGTCTACCTTCCAGAGGTTCATTTGGTGAAGGGGAGGAGTTACAGGGAGAGAGGAACTCTGGTCTAATTCTTATTCTCTCCTAGTTCCTAATGTCTGGTTGGCTGACTACGTACACCTGGCGCTGTGACCCTGTAGACTTTTCCAATAGCCCTGAGGCACTTAGGGTAAGTAGAGCCTTAGGTAGGAAATCATAAGCAACCTAGATAAAAGGAGCAGTCAGAGAAGTCCTGTGTGTGGCTGGCCAGTAAGCAGAGGCTGTTTAGGTACTGTGTAAAACGCATTAAGACTGATCTAACTTGTTACAGATGGTTCGAGTGGCCTGGTTCTTCATGTTTTCCAAGGTCATTGAGCTGATGGACACAGTGAGTAGCTATGGATATTAGAACTGGGGGAGAAAGGCAGGCGCTGGCACTCAGCCTTTCCTCCACTCTTCTCGCAGGTGATATTTATTCTCCGGAAGAAAGACGGGCAGGTGACCTTCCTCCATGTCTTCCATCACTCCGTGCTTCCCTGGAGCTGGTGGTGGGGGATAAAAATTGCTCCAGGTGAGCAGTTGAGGCCACTGGAGAGAAGGGTGGCCTCTGGGAGCAGAGGCTGATTTCCTGACTCTTGCTTTCTTTCCATCGTAGGAGGAATGGCCTCTTTCCATGCCATGATAAACTCCTCCGTACATGTTGTCATGTACCTATACTATGGATTGTCTGCCCTTGGTCCTGTGGCTCAACCCTACCTTTGGTGGAAAAAACATATGACAGCCATTCAGCTGGTGAGGGGCCTGATGGGCCTAAAACTAAACCCCCAATATTTCCTTAGTTTCTTCTTTTACCCAGCCAGTCTCATACCGTCCTTCCCTAAAGCCTTATTTCTAGTCTCCTCCCTCCCAAACCTGTTTTTGACCCTTTTTTTTTCTATCCCAGATGCAGTTTGTCCTGGTCTCACTGCACATCAGCCAATACTACTTCATACCCAGCTGCAACTACCAGTACCCTCTCATCATCCACCTCATCTGGATATACGGTACCTTCTTCTTCGTGCTCTTCTCCAATTTCTGGTACCACTCTTACACTAAGGGAAAGCGGCTGCCCCGCACAGTCCAGCAGAATGGAGCTCCAGCTATCACCAAGGTCAAGGCCAACTGAGAAGCGTGGCTTAGCTATTGCCCACCTAAGTGCCTCAGGACTGCACCTTGGGCAGCATCCACCAGTGTCCTCTCCACCTACACCTATGACCAGGGCTCATGTGGTCAGGACTGAGTAGGAGGACTGGTTCTCCCCTCCTCACAGCTGGTCTACAGGGACTACTGTTCCCATCCCTTCTCCCAGCCAGCTCCAGGGATGTGGTCACACTGCTGTCTGCCACCGCAACTGGAGGCTGAAAGGGCTGGACACTTCCCCCTCCCTGCCTTAAACTTGGGAGAGGAACACTCAGGGCTGGCCCCCACCAGGGTCTTGTGGCCTTTCTCCTCACACTGAAGAGGTCAGCAATAATCTGTCACAGTGGACTCAGGCTCCTTTTCACTACACATTGAAGCATGAGCTTCTGGGCCAAAGGTCAGGATGGGCAGCAAGCCTGGCAATACAGGCGGTGTACTCATTTGTGTCTTAATTAAAGTGACAGAAGAAACCACTGAGATTGTGTGAATGTATAAATGGAGGTGGGGCATACAGCGCACAGAGGGATGGGAGTGCTGGCAGTAATTCTAGCTGTGGAGGGTTGCTGAAGCAGAAAGCTCAGAAGTTCAAGGTTAGCCTAGACCCTGTCTCAAATTTATGAAGCTCAGTTGTAAGGTGCTGGGTTCCATCCCCAGTACCACAACAAAATGTGGCTGAAAGTTCCCACAAGATTTCTAGCTCTGATTAGAGTAGGGCAGCCCTTAGGAAGGATGCTTGGGACACAAGAAAGGAAGATACAACTTTATTAAAAAATAAAACAACAACAACAACAAAAAAAAAACCAAGAGGGGTATGTTTTCAACGGATGCCTTGGTGGATAAGGCTACTTTTGGCTACGCTGGCTTTCTCCCTCTCCCGCCGCAGGGCAGGGTCCAACTCAAAGCAGCGCCACAGCCGCAGAGTCTCATCGGCTGCTGCTGATGCCACTGTGGCCCCATCTGGACTCATGGTGAGACTCAGGACCCGGGCTGTGTGACCTAGGGTAAGAGCAGTGCATTTGAGTATAGACACACAACCCTCTAATTGTTAGTCCCCTTGAAATAAAACTTGAATACCATCATCTCACCCTCTTAAATAATTCAGTAGTTTTACTGTATTTATAAGGCTGTGCAATGTTACAACTGGCACCACAGCAATCTAAATCATACTTCCCATCTTCTCCAGAGCCCTTTACTCTTCTCACATTTACCTATTCTCAACATTTCATACAAATGAAATTATACACTATGTAGCCTCTCTGCCTGGCTTCCCTTTGCCACCTACCTTTGAGCTCAGCCACCTTGGCCATGGTTGGGTACTTCCAAATAACCAGCTGGTTCTGGGCAAAGCCATGCCCTGAGATAAGCTCCTTATAGTGGGGAGACCAGAGGATGGAACATACCTGTGGAAAAGAGTTGTTATGGGCATGACATACAGCCCGGGCTACTCAGAATTGAGTCCACTAGTATTAGGAATTCTATAATGGGCTACAGATTGAACCGTAATGGTTCACAGTCCTTACTGTAGTTCCATAAGACAAATATCTATTTTATGGAAGATAAATCCACCAGTAGGAAGTTCCATAAATTGTCCCAAAGTAAGTCCAAGTATATGACTTCAGAGCCAATGCCTGCAGGGAAGGCTGAGTGTGAGGGAAATGAACGGGGTTGGCCGGAGTGTTTACAGCAAGGCACACATCAATGGCAAGAGCCTCGAATGTTCTAATGTATTTGGATCATGTTGTAGGTTGTGGGAGTTCATAGGCTTATGGACAGTAAGATACCACTCAGACTGAAATAGAGAGGAAAGACTGGAAGAGAGGGAACCTGGGCATGGTGACGCATACTTGGAATGCTGAAACAGGAGGATCGCTGTAAGCCTGAGGCTAGGCAGGGCAAAACTCTGTCTCAAAAAAATAAATGATAGTGAGACCCAGTGATGAGGGGACAGATGTGAATGATATTCCAAGATAAAACAATTCTCTTGAAAGATTCTAGGAGACTCAGATCTCTAAGCAGATCTGCCATTCTGAAGCAGTACAAGAGAACAATACATCAGGAAGGCAAGGTGAAGTGACAAGCTTAATTCAGGACATATGGAGGAGGTGATACTTAAGAGGACTTAGGGTTGGAGATAAGCCAAACTTGGAAATGGTGACTCAAGAATAAACCGAGTTAGTTCAGAAATTATCAGGTATAGAGTCAGAGTGGAATTGGCTGGAATAGGTTACAACATGAATCACCACAATCGAGCCCCAACAAAACTACCTGGGACTGGGCATCCACAGCACTCAAACAGGCCCCAGAGCAGACATTCCAAATGCGAATGTGTCGGTCACTGGTGCCTCCTCCGGTCGCCAGAATATTGGACTGCCAGGGACACCACGCAACAGCCTAGGTGGGATGGACAAAGGCTGGGTCAGGTCAGTGGAGAGGCAATAGAGCTGGTCAAGAAGCTCTGAGTGTCCCAGCCTAACCCCACCATGTCATCTCTCTTTAAGAGTCTCTAGTTGTTAGCTGAGGGTCCGCAGAGACCTCAGCTCAAATGCTTCCTCACCTTAACAGCACCTTGATGTTGAGTGAAGGTCTGCAGCGGGGCCCAGCCACTTTCTCCAGGACCACTTGGCCACACGTTCACCACGTTATCATTGCCACCGCTTGCCAGATGTCGTCCATCCGGGGCCCAGCGCAGCCCACATACTTCCTGGCTATGGCCACTCAATGTGGCCACATGGTGTTCTGCTACCCGAACATCATGGTGGTGTATGTGGCCAGAGCGTGAACCACTGAGAAGAAAAGAGATTTAGTTCTGAGGCAGCAGAGAATCAAGTCAGAGCCACTTCAGTTCTGGCAAGAAGTAGGCAGAAATCAGACTTCTGCTACAGACAAGCAAAAACCCCACTGACCTGGACAGAATATAGCTGTTCCAACTTAGAGAGCTTACTCGAGCCGAGTGGCTAGTCATATTCCGAAGCCGTTTCTGCTGTTGCACATCCCATAGCTGTAGAGGTGAGACCACAGGATCAGAGACTGGAGCTGGGCATCAGCATCTTAGCAGCTGAGCTAGCTCTTCCCTAGGGCTGATGACAACAGAGCCACAATACAGGCACCAGCCTCACCTGCACTTCAGCGTTACTGGTGCCCACGGCCAGGTAGTTGCCCTCTTTGATCCAGGCCACGGAGGAAATGTAGTCCCCAGGCTGTTCCATTTGCAACAGCTGCAGGATGTCACCGGTGCCAGCATTCCATAAGTACACACTGTTGTCCAGTGCCACAGCCAGTACATTTCCAGAGCTCCAATCCACGAGGTTCAGGTCTGCCAGAGGCAGAAAGAATGGAACATGAGGTCCTTTGTTGGACTGGTCCATCCCTAGGCCATCTCTCTCCATCCACAGACAAAAACAATGACGCACTTACAGTAGTCATTTCGGATTTCAGGGGCATCGAGTATCCTGTCTGGCAGGGAAGGAATGTATCGGCAAGTCTTCCGGCTGGAGCCAGGCGTGGCTTTCTGGCTGTAGAGGACTTTCAGTCTGTTCTGGTAGCCTGTGGCAACAGAGGGAGTCTAGATCTTCAAACGGATCCCACCCTTGCCTGCGACTTTTCGCAGGAAAAGCCGGCACATGTCTCCCTTAGGAGGGACTGGGACCAACCTTCCGGGGCATTCTGAGGTTTCCCACTGAGTCTGAGGATCTTGGCTTCCTCCACATCAAAACCGTTCAGGTTCAGGGCCCAGGCTTTCTGATGCTCCTGGCAGAGATAGGCGGTAGTGAGGCATGCCGCTATCATCCAAGGGACACATAAAGGTCTCATGCCTCACGACCCCTGGGCAATCATACCTTCTTGGTAGGCGTCTCCCCGTCTTCCGGCTGGTTCTCCTTGCTCAAGAGGAAGCTGGCCACCTCCATTTGGGAAGCACTGCGATGGGGGATATAGCGGTCACCTCCAGGTTTGCTAGGGGTGGTCTGAACCTTGGAATTCGATTTGCCTGGGACAGGGAGAGAGAAGACAGTCTGTCGAGGCCCCTGGAGGGAGCTCGAAGGCCGATTCTCAGCCATTGCATCTCTCCCTCCACCGGCCCCCAACTCACCAGGAGTCCGGCCCGGGGTCCGGCCGGCGCTGTGAGATCTGTTGGCGGCCCGCATGGGCGAGGGCGCTGGGCCTTTGGTTTCCTTCGCTTTGCGCTGCCAGCGCGCAACAGGTGCATTGGGGATAGGCGCGTCCAATTGAAGCAGAGAGTGCAAGTCGCTCTCGAACACAAACTGCGCCATGGCAGCGTCTACGGAGGTGAGAGGCGACCAAGCTCGGGACCGTGCCGGGGTTTCTGAGCTCCGCCGGCCACAGCTCCCACCAGACCGGCACCTCCCCGTACGCTGCCTTCCCAGGCACTAACCCCCAGGTCCTCACAGTCAGTCTGTGCGTCTACAGAACGCGTTCTTTCCCGACCAGCTAAAGGCACGCCGGGCAGTTGTGCTTAAACTCTCCGCTGCAAGCACTCATTGGCTCCTTCAAAACCCAACCGTCTTAACCGTCGCCCTTGCCCATTGGTCGCTGCCCTGGAAGGGGGCGAGTCTTCCGGGAACGATTCTCAGATCTCACGAGAGTGTGGCTGCTCAGCTTGCGGGAGAAATCCCGAACCCACCTCCCGGAGCCTGAGTCCTAGCCCCGAGCGGAGTGCGGTGGGCGGGGCTTGCGCTGCCTGTGGGTCCTCGGCAGCCGCCCACCGCTTGACGTCTCTCCGGGTGGGACCGAGCGAGCAGTTGGTGGGGTTCTGAGAGCCTGAGAATGGTCACACCGAAGCCTGGGTGTGGGTGGTAGAGGTTATATGCACAAGGGTAAACGCGATCCCGAGGAGCCGAGTGGTGTAGAGACCTTGGGCTGGTGGCAACCTGTATGGGGAGGGCAGGAGCTTGTTGGCATGCAGCCGGCTAGCCAAAAACCCTGCTAGGAGGAGATATGCGTGCGTGTGTGATGCTTAACAAAGTGAGACAGAGGGAGGGGGGTCAAAAAAAAAATATTGGGATTCCGGCCTTTTCCGTCGTGAAGATTAGGTTTTAGGTTAGACGGGCCTTGGCTGTCTTTCGCGGGACTTTGGAGTCTTGAGAATTTTAGAGATTCTGTCTTAACCTGGGTTGCGTGCAACCTGCCAGTGAACAATAAACATTTTGGTGTTCTATTTTTGTTTCGTTTTTTTGTTTTTCGAGACAGGATTTCTCTGTATTGGAGCTTGCCCTGCAACTAGCTCTTGTAGACCAGGCTGGCCTCGAACTCACAGAGATCCGCCTGCCTCTGCCTCTCGAGTGCTGGGATTAAAGGCGTGCGCCACCACTGCCTGGCTTCATTTCGTTTGTTTGAGACTAGGGGTCTCACTATGCAGTCTAGGCTGGCCTGGAACTCAGATCCGCTGGGATTTAAAGGCGTGTGTTGCCACACCAGACCCTGAACCAGGTTGTGTTGACGGAAAAACTAAGGCCCAAAGCGAGGGATTTGCCCAAGGTCATAAAAAGAAGTTGGTAAGAATCCTGGTCTGGGACCTGGAGAGTTAGCTCCGTGGTTAAGGGCTACTTGCCTCGCTTCCAAGGACTGGAATTTGGTTTGTCAACACAACTTTATCTCCAGAGCATCCAACTGGCTCTTCTGGGTTCCGCCGGAACCTAGCTCACAGGTAGCATACATTCATGCAGACACAGACATACAGACAGACACACTTACACACATGCATAAAAATAAAATCCTTTGAAGAGGGGAGGGGAGGCTAGAGAGATGGCTTAGCTGATTAAGAAAACTGGATGCTCTTCCAGAGGATCCAGGTTCAGTCCCCAGCACCCATACAGCGGTTCACAACTATCTATAATTCTAGTCCCAGGGGATCCAATGCCCTCTTCTGACCTCCACCAGCACCAGGCATGCATGAGATGCATAGACATATATGCAGGCAAAACACTCATGTACATTAAAAAAAAAAGTTGTCCTCTGATCTCCACACCTATGCCATAGTGCACCTCTTCCCTCCAGTAATAATTTAAAATTGTTTGAAAACATCCAGAATCCAAGTCTGACTCATTTAGTTCAGGGTTCTAATGAGTTGGATGGATGCTCAGAGGTAAAACAGCACTGATACAAATACTGATGGCTGCCACTAATGGAACATTTAACTATTGCATTAAAACAGTGTGTATAATTTTTTTTGGAAACATGCTCTCATGTAGCCCAGGCTGGGCTTGAACTCCATGTAGCTAAGGATGACCCTGAATCCTCCCACCCTCACCCCAGACAAGGTTCCTGTGCAGCCCTGGTCTGTCCTGACTCATTCTGTAAACAAGGCTGCTCTAGGTGCCTCTTCCTCCGGAGTACTGGGATTAAAGGCATGTGCTCCCGCATCTGGCAAATTCCCTGAACTCTTAGGCAGATAAATCAGCTGTCTTCATTTTACATAAAAAAAAAAAATAGGTCAGAGAGCCAAGCATGGTGGCGCACACCTTTTACACATTTATCTCAACACTTAGAAGCAGAGGCAGGTGATTCTCTGTGAGTTCCAGGACAGGTAGAGCTACTTAACAGAGAGACCCTGTCTCCAAAAATCAAAACAAATAAGAAAAATTAGTTTAGAATAAGGTGATAGATGTTAACAAAGGCACCCTTTGCGATCCCAACAACATACTGCCTAAGGAAGAAGTCAGAAAAGGGTGCATTTGGCCCTTAGCCTAAGGTTACCCCATGATGGTGGGAGACTCTCCAGCTGTTTGTCTAAACTCATTGTCATCTCTAGCTCTGAAACACTTGTTTATTCGTTTGTTTTCTCTTTCTAGTTACCACGGAAAGCTAGAGTGTTATGCCCTGGAGTTCCTGAAACTAAAAAAAGCAAACAACAACAACAAAACGTAGAAAAGGGTAGCCTGGTGTCAGGCTTCCATGTTAAGCTAAGGAGTTTGACTTTTATCTGCCAGTGGAGGTTCCTGTGCAGAAAGACTCAGCATGGAAGCAAGACAAGCACTTTGCTTTGTCCGTGCCTGGCTAAGGTGACTATTTCAGAGAGGGAAGACAGGAGCACAGCTGTAGTGAACATGCACCCAAGCCCCAGCACCCTGAGGCAGAGGCTTACAGTGGCTAGCCTAGCGGTGCTGACACGTCTTTAATCCCAGCACTCTGGAGACAGTGGCGGGGATCTCTATGAGTTCGAGGCCAGCTTGGACTAGAGTGTGAGTTCCAGGACAGGTCTACACAGACCGTGTCTCCAAAAACCAAACCAAACCAAAGCAACAACAAAAACAGAACCTTACCATTTATGATATAAACTAGGCAAGGGGAAGATCTGGCCACTTGAGAAGCAAGTCACTGGTGATTCTGTGGGGAGGATGAGAGAACTGAGTGCTAGCAGTCCCTTCAAAAGAGCTTGCAGAAAGCAAGTCAGACTGTGGAGTCTGCAAGGGCAACCGTGAGCCCAGCCTCTGAGTGTGCTAGAACTCCTCTAACCGAGGACCACAAACTGGGTGTCCTAGGTGGTTTACTGCCCACAGTTGAGGCTAGAAGTGCCAGACCAAGATATTGACAGGGATGGCTCCTTTGGAGGAATCTGAGGAAGAACCTGTTCCGTGCTTCTCCTGGCTTCCAGTGGTTTGGTGGTGTTTCCTGGTGTCCTTTGCTATCTTCTCTTGGCTTTCTCCTTCCACTATCTATGTCTAAACTCTGCCCTCCCCCAGTACTAACCATACTGACTCATTTCATGTGTAATAACCATGGTTTTTTTTTTTTAATTACATTTGAGGTACTTGGGTTTGAGACCTCAACATCTGAATTTTGGAGAA
This sequence comes from Chionomys nivalis, assembly GCF_950005125.1. Lineage (NCBI taxonomy): Eukaryota > Metazoa > Chordata > Mammalia > Rodentia > Cricetidae > Chionomys > Chionomys nivalis. Next base: position 31,932,434 of record NC_080096.1, on the reverse strand, counting down.
AGGGGATACAATTTTTTTTTTTTTTTTCTGAGACAGGGTTTCTCTGTAGCTTTGGAGCCTGTCCTGGAACTAGCTCTTGTAGATCAGGCTGGCCTCGAACTCACAAAGATCCGCCTGCCTCTGCCTCCCGAGTGCTGGGATTAAAAGTGTGTGTTATCACCGCCCGGCAGGGGATACAAATTTACCAATATCTTCCCTTAGAACCCAAGCAGAAGCCAAAACTCTGGGAAATCATCTGATGCAGACCCTGTGAATCAAGTCTTTGAATCGAGGTGGAAAAAGATGAACTTGTGGCAATAGATGGAACACAATACATTCGTGATTCACCCCCCCCCCCGCCATTTACAAAGACTTTCTTTTCCAAGAGACTCAAAACTAAGCATTTGAATTATTCCTCTGCTCCCACTTACTGAAGGCAGGACGCATAGTTCCCCCTAGGTTTGATGTCTCCCGTACTGCTTGGTGTCTAGGGTTGGTACCAGCTTTGTTATTAGCCCCACAAGGGGCTATTCCTTGGTGGTTTTCCAAAAACTCACCCTCCCCTTTAGTAAAGAGCCTTGTATTAAGCTTGTCAAATTGTCTGGGAGTGATGGTGCATGTCTTTAATCCCAATACTTGGGAGGCAGAAACAGGTGGATCTCTGTGAGTTCAAGTCCAGCTTAGTCTACAAAATGAGTTCCAGGACATCCAGTATTGTTACACAGAGAAACTCTGTCTTGAAAAAAAAAACAAAACCAGCTGGGCGTGGTAGCTCATGTCTTTAATCCCAGCACTTGGGAGACAGAGGCAGGTGGATCTCTGAGCTTGAGGCCAGCCTGGTTTACAGAGTGAGGTCCAGGACAGGCTCCAAAGCCACAGAGAAACCCTGTCTTGAAAAACCAACCCCCGCAAAAAAAAAAAAAATTAGATAAACTTGTCCAATTACCCAGTATGTCCATCTGTCTCTGACAAGACCCCGAGGAACAAATTGGGTATAGTTGGAGCTAGCAAAGACCCAAACGTGGTATCATCTGACTGAGAAACTGGATGGCTTAGAGGAATCCGTAGCTTGAGTGGTTCAAGTTTATTTACCATTGCACAAGAAGTTGGCATGGAATTAAGGCAACATCATTCAGAAAGATTTCTTTAATTTAGGCAATATTTATTGAAGGTCTATTACCTATCATGCCCCCAACAGTATTCAAGGTGCTGGGGGAAAGGACAAATCCTTGGCCTCATGGCTCACTATCCCGTAGCAAGAAACACACGTCAAAAGTCACATAAAGCATCATGGGTACTATAGTAGAAGTCTGGGCTGGAGACAGGAACTTCTAATGGTCATCATACAATAAAGGCCAGAACAGGAGATAGAAAAGAAATCATTAGGACTCTAGTTGAAGTATGTTGAGTATTTAACATATCTTTGCCAATGTGTTCTCAATTGTTTTTGCAGCTCTGTGGGGTTCTGTTACTGTCTGTGCTCTGTAGATGACAGGGAAAGGCTTCCGCTCTTTGCCTAAATTTGCACAGCTAGCGGTGTGAAAGACAGGCATGGAACCTGGCTCTGGCTCCAGAGTTGGTTCCAGTGCTGGTGTGTTCAGAGAGGCAGGTGCAGAGCCAGGGTGGAGAAAAATGCCGAGAGAGCAAATAAATAAATGATTAACAAGACCCTCTTGGATGGCATAATTAAAAGGCTTGACGTGAACTCGGCCTGCACAGTTTCATTAGCAGCTTGGCAGTAGGGGACCTCACTCTAAAGGGTCAATGGGAGGTGGGGGAGTAGAGACTTTCCCATACAAGAGGAGTTACAGGCCATGGGAACTTTAGCTCCAGCAGGCAAATCTCTGTGAGTTTGGGGCCAGCCTCTTCTGTATAGCTAGTTCTAGGCCATCAGGGTATATAATAAAACCCTGTCTCAAGAGAAGAAAAGTCAGAGGAGCCTAGTGCAGATGAGCCTATCGTGGCTATGGAAAAAGGGCTCTGAATTTGTCAGCAGTAGTGTGGAGAGATGAGTGTTACAAAGCCCAAGGAGATGGGTAAACAGAGTGGATGGTGGTGGTGTTAAGGATGGATAAGGTAGTATGTGGGAGCCCTAGGTCTGTGGTAGCAAGAGGACTGCTTTCAGGGTTGCTGCCAATAGCTGAGTGGCAGGTAGGAGTGGTTGGCAATGTGGGTAGTGCAGCAGGATCCCGGCTCGGCCGCGGGTGGACACACAGACAAGGGTATGGTCCTCAGGCAAGGTTGCAGCCCTCGGTAGTCCATCTGGGGCTGGGAGGAGCACAAGGGCAAAGGAGTCCTCTCTGAGGACTTAGGGAGGATTTCCAGGAGGCTGGGCTCCACTTCTTCACAGGTGTCGGGAACCGTGGTCTTAGGCTGAGAGAGAGATGAGCCAAAGGAGATAGATGAATCCCAGCACTTGGGAGGCAGAGGCAGGAAGATCTCTGTGAGTGAGCTGGGCGGTGGTGGCGCATGGCTTTAAACCCAGCACTTGGGAGGCAGAGGCAGGCGGATCTCTGTGAGTTTCGAGGCCAGCCTGGTCTACAAGAGCTAGTTCCAGGACAGGCTCCAAAGCTACAGAGAAACCCTGTCTCAAAAAACTTAAAAAAAAAAAAAAAAAAAAAAAAAAAAAAGATCTCTGTGAGTGTGAGGCCAGCCTGAATTGGAGCAGATTGTGGGCATGGGGTGGGTTGGATTAAATAATATTTAGGCTCAGGGGTAACTCCTAGGGATAGTACATGTCAGCAAAGACCGTGAACAAGTTGCATTGTGGGAACAAGAGTCATTGGTGGTGGGGTAGTGACTGGAGGAAGGGAGGGCTGGGGTGTACTCACAGGACTTAGGGCTGCAGTGTCTCTAAGGTACTGGCCTAGGACCCGATGTAGGTCTGGAAGGGAGGGCCACACCGCATGCCTCAGTCTTCTGTAGAGAAGGAAGAGAGAGGAGTCTGACTCGGGGTTGAGCTGGGAGTGATGAAGAGGGCACCAAAGTGAGGCAGAGAAGTAAACCTGAAGAGACGGGGCATAGCCAGAGCATGTCGGCCGTCCCTGAGCTCTGCCGAATCGGTACCACTCCTTCCCCATCACCCTCTCTCTCGGGATCTGCTGCTCTTCTTAACTTACTGCATATTCACTGTATTTTTATGTTTCCAGCAGAACACAAGCTCTGTGAGAGCTTGAAGACCCCCTGCTTTCCACTTCTCCATCCCTGGCCTTGAGCCCACAGTAGGTGCCTGAGAAATTGCTACCGTGAAGGAGGAAAAACAGTGGAGCTTCTTGCGATGTGACGGCAGAAGGCTGTCTGGGGAAGAGCACCAATTAGGGTGTACTGAGGAAACTTCCAACTCGATGGCCCCAGATTTTCATGTTCAAGGGTTTCAGCCAAAGGTGTCCGGTTTATTCCATGACCTTCACCCCCATCTCCTGGGAAAAGTAGCTTTCTGATCTCAGGGGAAAAAAAAAGCCTGTGTGCCTGTTAGCAATACCACTTCCTCTTCTCTGTCCACATTGCTTTTTTCTTGTCAGATATGGCTACCTTGAATAGAGGCTCCATTCTAGTTTGCTCTTACACAAAGGCAGATTAAAAGTTCAAAGAAAGTCAGGCATGATGGCTCATGCCTGTAATCCTAGGACTCGGGGTGGGGCAGGGTGGGGGGCAAAGTAGAAGGGATTGCCATTGCCAGGAGCTTGAGGTCACACTGGACCATACAGTGAGTTCCAGGCCAGCCTGGGATACAAGTAAGAACCTGCCAAAAAAAAAAAAAAAAAAGCAAAGCTCTTCTGAGTTCCAGAGAAGGGCGCCTGGCCTAGCCTATAACCAAAACACACACTCTACACTTTGACTCCTGAGCTAGGTGTTCAAGAATCAGCAGATTCTCGAACCAATTGAATGACTGAGGTGGTGCGGATTTTATCTTTAGGTTTACAGTTTCTCCCCAGCCCTCACATAAATGAGTCATTCATTATGACATTTATTTAAGGGCCTTCTACTTGGCAGGCACTATGCTGAGGATTTAAAAATGACCAAGAAAGGTATGATGGGAAAGATGTGTAAAGGAACAGATGCTGGGCTGTGTGCGTAGGGCAGTGGCAAAGCCGGGCTTAGCGTGCGTGAGCCCTGGGTTCAACACTCCTCGCACCAAATACATAGACGAAAGCAGGGAAACACTACGGGAGCACAAAGGACCAGCCAGGGAGGGAAGGCCAGGAGGGGTTAAGAGTTAGTGAAGAAAGTTATTTAAAGATGACTGGGTAGTCAGCCTAAGAGGATATTCCAGGCAGCAGGGACATTGTGTGCAAAGGCGTTGAGCAGTAAAACAGCCTAACTGGGGGTAAGTCAGGATTTTGGCAAGGCTGATTATACAGGGTAAAAGATTTTGTAGAGCTTTCTTGGGTTCTATCCTGGGTAGCTACTGAAGGAGTTAGGCAGGTCACCGTAGGCTAATGTGTATTTAGAGAAGCTTATGAGGAGAGAAGAGGCACTATTTCAATGAGCCAGGCAGTGTGCTGGGCCAGAGAAAGAAAGCATTGTTGGATCCATTTCCTGAGGTGGACTGACCAGGCCTCAAGGCCAACTGGGTGAGATGGGGTTGGGAAGACGCTGGCAAGAAGGCTGATTTGGGCCAAGGTTGGACAGTAGCCCTGGTCAACTGAGCATCTAGGTGGTGGGACTGTTGAAAGTGTCCACAGAGTGGCCAGGCTAGAGTGTAAAGAGAAGGTGCCACTCCCAGAGGAGTGTGGAAGCAGCTGAAAGGGTGGGTGTGGATATTCTGTGGTCTGAGAGCAGTGTCATCAAGTGACTCTAGAATTCTTGTTCAGAGGCCACTGGCCTTGCAGAGACCACACCCCCATCACCCTCTTGGCAGGGCGGTACCTGTAGTGCGCAGGAAACTGCCACTTCAGCAGCCCCAGGCCCAGGAGGACACTGAGGCACAGCACCAGGAGCAGAGCAGTCACCAAGGAGATCCAAGCTAGGGGACAAAAAGCGTGTGACCTCGGTCGACCCTTGGTCCTGCCTAGGGGCTTGCGGGCTCCAGCCCTGGCTCCACCCTCAGCTTCCCAAGCGCCCAACACCACCCCGAGACAGTGAGACACAGGGAGCTCCGAGGCCCGCCCATCGTCCCGAATCACGCCCTCTACGCGGCGTTGGCCAGCTTCGGCCCCGCCCATCCTCACCGGTCTCGGAGCCAGTGTCCACCCTAGCTGGGGGAGACCAGGCGCTCCAGGGGCCTTGGTAGGTGGGGCCGTTGAGCCTGGCGCGCAGCTGTAAGCTGTAGCGAGTTCGGGGACGCAGTTCCAGGGTCCCTCCCCGAGCTCCGAGGGACGGCTCCAGCACCTGAGAGGACAAGCGTGGAGCGGACCCTCAGAGCCATACAGACCGTGTCACAAGTTCCGCACGAGGCGTGCAGGATCAAAAGCCCTGCCTGAGTTCACGCCTGGGAACACACCCCGGCACTCACAAAGCTGTGCATCCAGCCACAAGATGTGGGGACCCGGCTACGGGCGCTCACCACCTACACTGGTCATGCCTTGGATTAGAGACATGCTCGGACCCTCAGAGCCACACAGACAGTGCCACAAGTGCGATAGCGCAGAGGACGCCAGATTTGCGCTAGCTGCAAACACTATTTTGCACAAGCAAGGATACACTTAGCAAACATTTGAGTTGCTTAGGAAATGCCAAACATTGAACTAGGCGCTAGAGACAAAGGTAAGTAAGTGAAATACAGCTTTATCTGAAGAAGTAAGTGGGCAGATAATCGCAATTAATTAGTGCAAGGCACCATGGGAGCACGATGAAACAATACTGCCTAGTTTAGTATGCCAAGAACACCGATGGTCAAAGGGAAAACCAGGAGTGAAGCGTGTTTAATACATTATTCAAATTACTTGTTGCTAAGTAGGAGAGGGGAAGTGGAGGGAGGAATCAAGGATGATTCTAGGCTCCGGTCTTGGGTAAGAGGTGGCTCCACGGTCAAAGAGGTGAGAGCAGTAATCTTGAAAATAAAAACTGCATATGGGTCTACTTTATAGAAAGCTTAGTTACGGTCAGATGAGTATTGCCAAGATAGTGGCCAGCTTTGGTTACTATGCAGGGCCACTGTAGGAGGCAAAAGGATCTAATGGAGTTTTGTGTATGTTATATGTAGATCTGGTAACTGACAAATTGGCTACATGTATGGGATACACATGAAAAATTTATGCTATATTTAAGGTTTGTATACATTATTGTTTATGAGCTATATCTAGTAAAAATACAACTGGGGAGGAAAATGAATTTAGCTTCAATACAGTGCATCTGATCTATTGGAGATGAAGTTGTTTACTAGAGTTGTCTGGTAGGAAGATATATATATATATATATGTGTGTGTGTGTAATATACACATATGCATGTGTGTATATATAAATAGATGTACACATACATCTATCTATCTATATATATATAAATGCTAACTGAGAATAAAAACAATGTTTGTGTATTGAGTACTTTTCTATATGCCAGGAATTTATATATTAAAATTAGATTTATTTTAATTGTATGAGTGTTTGTCTGCATATACATATGTACATCAGGTGTGTGTCTGGTGCCCTCCGATTCCATGAGGAGAAACTGGGGTTATGGAGTTATGTGGGTGCTGGGAACTGACACTGGGTTCCCTGCAGAAACAAATACGGCTAATAGCTGAGATATCTCTCTAGTCCTTATAGTTAATTTCTATTCAACTCCAAGACAGGTAGCTTTCCCCTCATTTCACTAATGAGGAGACTTCAAAAGTCTAGGTAATTTGCTCGTGGTACTTAAGTCCCTTTCTGTGTGGGGTCTAGAATGTGATGTTGTTAATGTTTAGTTGACGCATAGCCATTGAAACCATAGGGTTTGAACCACTCACCTAGGCAGAGCAGACATTTATCTAGGAGAGAGCGTTTTGGATGCGGTACTAGTAAGAACAACTCGTCTCATGAAAGAGTAGACAAGGGGGAGTCAGGGGAAGAAGAGATAAAACTCAATCAGAGAGATAGAGAGAGGATGAGGAAGGCCACCATCTCACAGACAAAGGGAAAGAACTTTTTATTAATGGTTCTGGGATGGAACCGGGGCCTCTTGCATGCTAGGTGAGTGCTATGCCACTGGGATCCACCTCCAGCGTGGGGAGAGAATGGTTCAAATGGAGTAGCCCACAGTGCCACATGCTCACGGGGAGTTAGACAGCGGCTGAATCAGTTCAACATAGATGGACAAGTCCAGAGACTGATACAGAGACAGTGTTGGCATGGGGAATGCCATGTGTGGTGGTCCACAGGCATGCGTTGCTTTATGGTACCTTCCAGTCCTTGTGGCCTTCTCCCGCGTAGCGGAGCTGGTAGCAGGTCTCTTGAGCTGCCCAGGATGTCTGGTGCTGCCACTCCAATTCCAGCCTCCCGCTGGAAACCTCTCTCCAGTGCAGGCTCGGGGTGGGGAGGAGCACTGCAGGGGTTTCAACAGGGACTGTGCTAAGCCCTTTTGTGTATTATGCCTCATGCCACCAGGGCCATGGGTCAGAAATGTTAAATAATAATAGATATAAAGATATGAGCAAAGATGAAAGAACGTATTCTATAGAGTTCAAGTTTCAGCCTTCCAGTTAGACTTGCTGAAGGTGGGAATAATGTGGGGATACTTACCAGCCTGGTGGATCCAGAAAGGTGAGCCCAGGTAGCTGTGAATGTCACCTTGGGCTGTGGTCACCTCTACAAGGATGTGAATAACACTGTCGTTTTGTGGCTTGAAGTGGCAGCGGGAGAATAGCGCGGGCTGTGCTCCTGGCTCTGCTTCCTCTTCTTCTGCTTCACATTTCTCCCAGGTGGGATCTCTGAGAATCAATCCGACAGAGTCACCGAGTCAGGCTTGCCCCAGACACCTCTCCATCCTCCCCAACACACGGGCACTGTGTCCTGCATGGATCACGACTGAAGTCCTCCCTCTGTGCCTTAGGCTTCCAGGGCTCTCTCTGCCTTTGTGCCATGAGGTCTAGCCTCTTTCCTTGAGGAAAGGGCAGGCATGCTGTGTGAAAATAATGTGGTTATATGATTAAACCCGCGACTGTGTACTAGCTTAATAACAGCATCAATGATAACAAGAATAATAAGACATGAACATAGAGTCAGCACTCAGCCTGCTAGTTCAGTCCTTGGCCAATGGTGTGATTTCTCTCTGCTCTAGCTCCCTTCCTTTGAGGAACTGTTTTGATACCTACCTTGCAGGCTGTTTCCAAGATGAAAGAGACGATCATTTTAGAAGCAAACATATTTATAATTTTTAAATTTGCTCTTATTCAGCAGCCTTCTGACATTGCTTCCAGAATTTGTTTTCCAAAACTGATTACTTGCTAATAACACCCAGAACATATCACAGTTTGACCTTTGCTGTTGCCACGTAAAGTGAAGCCACCATTATTGCTTGCGTGGGTTAAAGTAAATTCTAATGGGTGGGCATGTGGCTGCTTTTTTTCTCCCTCTTTCTTTTTCTTAAAAGACTGGTTCAAAAACAAACAAACAAACAAAAAATAAAAACAAAACACTGGGTCTCATTATATGTAGTCCTGATTGACTTGGAACTTGCTAAGTAGGCCATGCTGGCCTTGAATTGTGAGATGCACTCGCCTCTGTTTACTGGGATTAAAGGTGTGTGCTTTTGGAGGCAGGGTCTCACTCATAGCAAGGCTGGTCTCAAATGCCTCCTCTTGATTCTAATCCCTTGGTGATCTTATCATCCCTAATGGTCATTCTTGCATTCACACATCCACCCACTTAATCAACAAATACTTGATACTCATGTGCCAAACATTGTGCCAGGCCTGAACACTATAAAGATAATCTTAAAGGTGCCTCCATGTCAAAGGGCAAGTCACAAACACGAACAGCCATGTTCTTCTGTGTGGAGCACAGGTTGACAGGAGAGATCACAGCAGAGCATCTAACTGGGAGGGAGGGTCAAGGATTGCTTCCTGGCTGAGACAGTGTTTACACTGAGGCTCAGACTATGAATGGGTTAGGGAGGGGGACAACTGGCTATTCCAGGCACATGCTTTGCAGACATAAAGGGAGTATTGTGCTGTGGGGTGATTTTTCTTTTCTTTTCCCTGAGGCAGGGTATCACTGTGTAACAGCCTTGGCTGTCTTGGAACTTGTTCCATAGACCAGGCTGGCTCAAACTCACAGAGATCTATCCACCTCTGCATCCCGACTTGTGATCGGGGTGGGGTAATTGTGTAGGAGATTCTAAATGGTTTAGAATGAGGGATGGTTTTAGGACTGAGAGCCTACTAGGAAATGGTAAACGGGACTGTAGACCCCGTCATGGACAGCCTCTTTAAGGAGCATGAACTTTTGGGGGGAGGGTGGTAAGAGGGTCTCACACTACCTAGTTCTGGCATGCCTGGAGCTAGAGGTGAGCCTCCTGCCTCAGCTTCCTAAGTATGGGGATTAGAGCAGGAGCCTGACCTTAATCTCATAGGAAAACTCTCAAATATCGTAACCAGGGAAGGGTCGTACACGTTGTACCTCAGAAGACTCCTCTAATTGCTGTTTGTGGAGAGGACTTGGGAGGAGAGAGGAGCAGAGAACTCCAGTAGGACATTGTTGGGATTTTTCTGTGCAAAGTAGCGAAGGCGAGAAGACGGTGGAGACGGAATGACAGAAAGGACGCAAAGAACTTCTGTTTAACACGGCTATTTCTGTTTAACACGGCTATTTCTGTTTAACACTGCTATTTCTGATTAGACCTGGGGGCAGAGGAAGGACAAAAGTCCAGGGTGATTGAGGTGTGGAAATTGAGCTTGTGGTAGAACAGAGCAAGAGAAAATTTGGGTAAAAAGAAAAAAACTGATCGATTTTATTTGTTTTGTTTTTCGAGACAGAGTCTCTGTTTTGCCCTGGCTGTCCTGGAACTTGCTTTGTAGACCAGGATGGCCTAGAACTCACAGAGATTCGCCTGCCTCTGCCTCCCCAGTGCTGGGGTTAAAGGCGTGCGTTTCTATGCCTGACTTGATTTGGTTTTGTCACCTTAAATTCACCCATGGATTAGAGCTGCACCCTTTGAACATCTGTGAGACCATTTAAAAGAATAGATACTTTTTTTTTTTTTTTTTTTTTTTTGATTTTTTCGAGACAGGGTTTCTCCGTAGCTTTTCGTTCCTGTCCTGGAACTAGCTGGAACTAGACCAGGCTGGCCTCGAACTCACAGAGATCCGCCTGCCTCTGCCTCCCGAGTGCTGGGATTAAAGGCGTGCACCACCACCGCCTGGCTAATAGCTACTTTTTTGTTTGTTTGTTTTTTAAGCGAGGGTTTCACTGTGGCTTTGGAGTCTGTTCTGTGACTAGCTCTGTAGACCAGGCTGGCCTGAAACTCACAGAGATCCCCCTGCCTCTGCCTCCCGAGTACTGGGATTAAAGTCATTCTCCACCACCGCCTAGCCGAGCTACTTCTTTTGGACTGAGTTCCAAAAAACATTTAAGCAAAAAAGTAAGCTAATGAACCATTTAGGGTTGTGGGGGGAATAGCTTGGTGGTACAGCATTTGCTTAGCCTGTGATCCTGTCCTTAGCATCATAGAAACAAAAATGAGAACAGAGCTGGGCAGAGTTAATCCCAGCACTCAGGAGGCAGAAGCAGGTAAGTTCAAAGTCAGCCCATGCTGCATAGCAAGTTCCAGACCAGCTTGAGCTACATAGTGAGATCCTGTATCAAAATCAATTAATAGTATAGATAATAAATAAATAAAAATTCCATGAACGTGAATATATAGTGTGATATAATTTATATTTAAAAATTAAACATTGTTTTTTATTTGATTTGTTATAAAGAACAGGGTTTCTCTATTATAGCCTTGGCTGCCCTGAAACTGGCTCTATAGACCAGGCTGATCTCAGACTCACAGAGATTCTCCTGCCTCTGCCTCCTGAGAGCTAGGATTAAAAGTCGTTTGCAACCACTGCCCAGCTTAAATACTGTTTACAAACCTATATAAATGCAATAAAAAATCTGGAGAATACAGCAAAGCTCTTTTTTTTTTTTTTTTTTTTTTTTTTTTTTTTTTGAGACAGGGTTTCTCTGTAGCTTTGGAGCCTGTCCTGCAACTAGCTCTATGTAGACCAGGCTGGCCTCGAACTCACAGAGATCCACCTGCCTCTGCCTCCCGAGTTCTGGGATTAAAGGCATGCGCCACTACTGCCCAGCCTACAGCAAAACTCTTCAGAGTGACTCTCATTCATTTGTTGAGGGTTTTTTCTTGCATATGTGTTCTAATGTATGTGTGTACACATATGTGTGCACATTCTTATGAGTGTGAGTGCACATGTGGAGTTGGAGAACATCCTCGGGTGTTGGTCTTCAAGGTCCGCCTTGTTTGAGACAGATCTCTTGGCTTTTTCTCTGCTATGAACAGCAGGCTAGCCCTTGAATGTCCAAGGATCCTTCTGTCTCTCTGTTTTGCTGTGGTATCACTGGGATCCCAGATGTGTTCGACTGGGCCTAGCTTTGCATGGGCCCCAAGGATCTGGTTGAATGGCAAGGGCTTTATCCAGCCATCCCCTCCTTGCTCATTGCCCACTGTGGTAGGTGAGAATGTATTGGTGAGGAAAGATGGATGCTGATTTTGTCATCATGAGTCACACATAGTCAATGTCAGTGTTTAAGGCTGTCCTTAAATTCAAAGGTTGACCTCAGTTCCTCCTGCCTCTACTTCCCTAGTCCTGAGGTTATAGGTATGTACCACCATAATAAGGTGTTTTTTTTTTTTGAAGATTTGTTTATTTATTGTGTATATGGTATTCTGCCTACATGCATGCCTGCAGGCCAGAAGAGGGCACCAGATCTCATTACAAATGGTTGAGCCACCATGTGGTTGTTGGGAACCGAACTCCTGACCTTTAGATAAGCAGGCGGTGCTCTGACCTTTAGACAAGCAGGCGGTGCTCTTAACCACTGAGCCATCTCTCCAGCCCCATACTAAGGTTTTTAATTAAATAATCACATTAAGGATAAATGTTAAATTGCATCTGAGATTAGTGTTTAAAAAGGAGAGACTGGGTGGTGGTGCACACCTTTAGGTCCAACCCTTGGGAGACAAGGTAGGTGAACCTCTGTGAGTTCAAGACCCGCCTGATCTACAAAGCGAGTTTCAGGACATTGCACAGAGAAACCCTGTCTCACAAAAACAGAAACAACAAAACAAGGAAAGTTACATAGTACAACAAGCATGTATAAACATGCTAGCAAGATGGCTCCATTGGTAAGGGCACTTGCTGCCAAGCCTGACAACCCAAGTTCCATCCCTAGAACCCACGTGGTGGAGGAATAGACCCGACACCCTTACATTGTCTTCTGACCTCCACGTTCATGCTGGCACACATGTGCCCTTGACCCCTGCGGCAAAGTAAGTAAGTTTTTAAAAATGTGTAATTCTGCTATTGGACCTAATAAAGAAGGGGTGGTTTCCGGAGATCTGGAGGAACAGTAAAGAGGAGAGAGGGCCAGATAAGCAGCTCATCAGAGGTCAGCAGAGCAGGAAAGGAGCCTGTGCTGGAAGAGAGAGATCAGCGGAGTGTAGCGTAAGATGAAGCTGAAGTCACAGGTACAGCACTACAGCAGACAGACTTCATTAAGATCAGTGGGAACTTATCAAGGGTTTTAAAGCAGGGGGTGTTCTGTTTATTTCTGAACTTCTGGATCTCTCCAGTTCCTGTGTGAAGAACTCTTTCCAGCGAACAAGTGGGAGACGATAACCCCCCTCCCCCACCCCTAGGACTGGGGATTGAACCCAGGGTCTTATGCATGTCAGGCAAGCCCTTTACCAAATACTCTGTCTCCCCAACCTGATGGATTGTAATTGGGCAATGGCAGCGACACAACTTTGGGCACACTTAGCATGCAAAACCAACAACATGTTAGTAGATTGACTTCAGAAAGGATGAAGAATCAGGGAGGCATTTGGTAGATGTCCTTGAAGGCCAGGTTGGGTTTTGGATAGATTTACTAGATCACAGATCACAGGATATTGCAGTACATACTTAAGTAGCAGAAGGTTGTGACCAGTAAGTTTCACAAAGCTCTGCAATGTGGGAGGTTAGCATCACGGGGAGCAAACTGAAGGTAAATAGAATTGCCAAGGGTGTCCGACCTTTTGATATTGTGAAATGACCTGATTATATAAAAAATTCTAACTTAAATGCCACATAATTGGGTTACACAAAAACTTCGTGTCTTAAGTAAGTTTTTGAGTTGGGTCAAGGTCATAGCTGTCCTTGGTCACATGTGGCCTTTGGGTCTTATGTTGGACATGCCTGCTAGGCTGTCTCAAGAGTCCAGATGAGATGATTTAGTCTGACAAAAGCAAGCCATTCCCAGCAGAAATGAAGAAAGACAATGAAAGCACTCATTGGAATATGAGAGAACAGAGCAGGGCCTGGAGGGGACCCACAGCCACGTTGACTTTCCACAGGTTCAGGCTCACCCAACAGTTGCAGTCTTACCTGGCCGTGGGGCAGCACCGTGTCCTGCTGTGGTGGAAGAAGCCTTGGGAGCTAGTGTGGTCCTGATGCTGCCACTGGCAGATAACCTTCTTTAGATCCAAGGTAAAACACTGAAGTCCAATTGCCACTGTGGTCAAAGAAGAGGGCCAAGGCTTTTTACTCAGGAGCGTCCCTAAACTGTCTCCACACACACAGCAGAGCCTTCTCCCTTCTTCTCTGCCTGAGCACAGGGCCTGCCCTGTGCAATGCCAGGTGTGAGGTCATCAGGAATGACTATGATTCCCAGCCTAAGTCTCCCTGGAGGTCTGTCTTAATCCCTTCCCCATCTCCTCATTCCTTTACTGACCCACCTGCATCTCCTGGAAGGTCCACAGTCACAGGAAGGGACCAGGGACCCCAGGAGCCACGAAGGGAGACCCCATCTGGTTGGCTGCGAAGCTGGAGCCAGTAGGATTTGCCAGGCTGGAGCCCTGAGATGAGGCAGCTTCCACCCTTCACTGTCAGAGATGGAGCCTGGGGGGAAAAAATCCCAGGCTTGCTGCTCACCTAAGAAGGCTCACATACCTTGTATTTGAACCATTGTGCAAACCTCGGCTCCTTGCTGGATAGATACCACACAGAGCAGGGGCTGTGCTGGCAAATTTTGGGTGGTGTTTAGGGATTTTTACAAAGTCTCGGTTTGGAGGGCTGAAAGGCTTCCATTATGTTAGCGTGAATGATCCAAAGTGGGAGACCCCTAGACAGGGCTCCTGAAGGCTAGTCAGAGTCTACACTGGCCCCTCAAAGGCCAATCCTATCCAGGGTCCCCTAAGGATGACCCTTCTTTTTCAGGGGACATGTTGGGGTAGGAAATAGGAAGAGGAGTGGAAAGCTAGAATACTTCTCCAGTTGGGGAGGTCCTCATGGGTCCGTACTGTTGGGGCAGTGTAGGCCGAACACACGGAGGTCGGTCATGAGCAGGAACTGGGTTCAGCATCCACAAAGTGGGACAGCAGGTTTCTGTGGAGAGCAGCTGCATGACCGAGGGGCCAGTGGAGTTGCTGGGGTCCGCGGGGCCATAGCGGAGTTCATGCCTCAGGAAATCACTGATTTCAGGAGCAGAGGCCTTCCAGTGGATCTGAAGTTCCCCTGGTTGGCTCCCACCCCTGGCCTTGATGATACTGGGGGGAGCTGGCAGGCCTGAGGGCAAGACAAGGTGCATCAAATCGCTGAGTGCCAGTCTGTGGTTCAACCCATGGACTTTAGAGAGGGCTGTGCAAGACCGAACAGAGCAACTCTGAACTAAAAGAGACACGGGTTCTCATTCCCGTGGAGGGGGAAAGAGGGGGCTGCTTGTCCTCTTCTAGCCTCTTGAGAATAATGAGCTCACTATGGTGTAATGGTTTGCTAGATTTGTGCCTCTTAAAGCAAGGACCTCTTTCCATCCCTGTCTCCTTGTTGCCTGGCACACATCGGTGATCTGACTGTTGAACAGGCGAATATATGTATCTGTTAATAAGAGGAGCAAGATATCCTTGATGTGAAATGATTTATGGGAGAAATCTAGTTCTGGGTGCCAAGGCTGGAAGGATTAATAAGGGCGGTGGTTCTGAGTTGCCTCTGGGAATCTGACAAAGAAGGTGCCCACATTGTCCTGAAAGACTACAGGTGAGCCTGATTCTGGGTGCTTTCTCAGGCAGCGAATGGAGGGACAGTGTGATAGAGATACCCTTACCTACACTATCCACAGAGAGCACCCGCTGGGCCAAAGTTTGGTTGAGGACCACATTATTCAGCCAGAGGTTCAGCGGAAAGAAGAGGCGTACTTCATCCTGGGCTGGAAACCGGCACACGTATCGGGTTCCAAAGGTGGGCACCCTCTGGGAATGCAGGGGGCATGCACGGGGCTTCTCTCTGTTGGCACAGGAGAGGTTCTTCCTACACAGTCACCATGCTCATCCCCGACAACCCAGGTTGAACCCGTGCCCAATTTCTGTCTCCATTTTGCCATTTTCTTCTCTCTGCTTGCGGTAGGAATTCCATAGGGACTTGAGCTGGCTCATTTATAGAGTGGTGATGTCTTGGGCATGCACTAGGAGTAATCCTCTGATAGGGCCAAAGACAAGGAAGCTAAGAGTGTGACTCAGCGAAACATAGGGACAGATAAATGGGGATTGGGGCTCAGTCCAGAACCTACCCTTGGTAGGCATACAGCAGCTGGTACGTCCCACTGGGTGCTGTCTCTTCCTCATCCCAGAAGCAAGTGAGGTCCTCAAATGTTTGGGAGAAGCAGTTCAGGGGCTCTGTGCCCAAAGCCAGCAAGAAGACATCTGAGAAACAGTTGGTGAGTCGGGCTCTAGATTCTTCCAGTCATGTTTGTGGGTAAGAGTAGGGGACCAGTGGGAGTCTCTTACCCTGTATCCCCTCCCAGGGCTCTTCATCCCTTCCCAGGGCTCCCTTTGCCTGAGCATAGATAATCTCCACCCTCTATACACCTCACCTTGGTTGGTGACTTGTGCCTGGTTTGGAGGGACCAAGAGGAGGCAGGAGGTGACCATGAAGAGGGCCCAAGAGGGCATCTTCTCCCGCACTGTGTGCCTGCCTTAGCCCATCCTCCCTTCAGGAAGCTGGGCCCCAATCCCCTCCCGGGCCAGCCCCTCAGGTTCCTGTCAGATACAGCCCCACGTCCTGTCCCTGTCTCTGCCCCTCTGGGGCCCTTCCAGACCACACTGGGGCCAGGGGCCAGGGGAGGGGGAGTGGGCAGGAGGGAAAGAGGAATTCAAAAGAGAAGACATGAGTCTTTTCTTGGTAGGGACATGGTGGTATGTATTTGCCTGTGACTCAAAAGGAGGCACCATGTGGGTACGTGCACTACTGTGGAAGAGCATATGGTCATCAGGACAGTGTTCACCATGCTACACGGGGTGACTCAGCATCCACACAGTAGCCTTATTTCCAACAGGAAGATGAGAAAGATGGGGTACAGCAAGGTTAAAAGGTTACTCAGGGTCACATATCCAGGAAGATGGAAGGTGCAGAAGATTACACTTCAGGACCCGAGTGCTCAATAGTCATGCCATGCTCCTAGATGATCTGCCATGAGGTGCCTGTCTCCCTCAGAGACGGGCCGGTGGTGGCTATTTCCATCTTAACAGATTCTGGGGCCCTGTGTATAAACAAACACATGCTCCTGGATAGGAATGGCCTGTCCATCAAAGGTGGTCTTCTTGGCAAACTTAGTGTGTGCTCTATAGACAGCAGTGACAGAAGCCCTGGCAATGTGTCAGGAATGCAGAATCCCAGACCCTTTCCTCGACTCACACAAACATTGCATTTACCAAAATCCCCAGATGGTTCAGTACACAGTAAAGTTTGGAAAGTAGGGCCTTCAGTATTTCTGTCTGGTTTGCTCAGAATGAGGAAGACTTGGGTCTCAGCTCTTGGGCTGTGCCTGCTTCAGGCCATAGCGGGGGAGGGTATATGCTCTCTTCATGGGAGCCAGGCCTTTTGGCTATGCTGGACCAATGGTGGTCCCTGTACTGGTGTGAAAGCTCCTGCTTAGGGGAGAGATGAATTGGAGGGGAGCAGCAAGTGACCATGCTAACACCCACATTTGTCCCTTCGACTTCATCTGGGCTCCCAGGGGTGGCTCTGCAGACTAAGTGTTCTCAGTGTCACCTTCCTTTCTTCTTCCCTGTGCATTAATTTTATCAAACAGAATTTTCGGAGCTGGGTATGGGAAGAAGGAAATCTTTTAGGCTTCCTCTACAGTCTTCTCTCTCTCTCTCTCTTTTTTTTCTGGCACCATTTCCTTGTCAGCTGTAACAATTCAGTTAGTCTGGCTTAGTCCTACTAGCTCCCAGGTTACAAAGGTCAGAAGTCACTCTTTAAATGCCACCCCCCATCCTCTTCCCAAATATAGAGCTACCCAAGCTCAATCAAGTCATGTAAGAGGGGACACACATAATTTCTGTCCCAGACTTTTGGTAGGAGGTGGATGCTTATGACTTCAAAGTCAGCTATGATTTCACTCCTAGGCTCCAGATTTGGATAACCAACTGCTTATTTGGCTTCTTTTCTGCTTGTGTGTCTATAATATTTAATATGCCCAAGCTGTGCTGCATGCTTATAAGCCCAGTGCACAGAAGGTGGAAGCAGGAGGATTGTGAGTTTGAGGCCAGTGTAGACTGCATAAGGAATTTCAGATCAGTCTTGACTGCACGGGGAGACCCTATCTTTAAAAGCGAAACACGGAAACAAATGGCCAGACTCCGACTAGTTGCTTGCCAATAATCTCAGCTACTTGGGAGACTGAAGAGGGAGGATGACTTGAGCCCATGAGTTTGAGACTAGCCTTGGCAGCATAGTGGAAGAACCTTTACGGGGGCAGGAGGGGGCAAAGTCTGGTGTAGAAGAGTGCATCTTTAATCCCAGAACTTGGGAGATAGAGGTAGATGGATCTCTGTGAGTTCAAGACCAGCCTGTTCTACAAGTAAGTTTCAGGCCAGACAGGGCTACATGGAGAGACCTTGTCTCATAAGGAAAGGAGAGAGAGTAGGAGACAGGGAGGGAGAGAGGGAGGGAGGGAAGAAGGAAGGAAGGAAGGAAGGAAGGAAGGAAGGAAGGAAGGAAGGAAGGAAGGAAGGAAGGAAAGAAGGAAGGAGCAAGCCAGGTCTGAATTCTGGTTCTTATCCCTAACCCTGTGCCTTGTGTTTCCCTATCTCGCCATCTTTGTAAATGGCATCTCCACCTACTCAGTGTTTAAACCTTAAACATTAGTACTTGATTCTTTCCTACACCCAATTAATTAGTAAGTGCTGTGATCTGAGTCTGCACACTTTTAACCCTTCCAACCCCCTTATCCTATGTTTGGCTCACAGCACTGACGTCCTTGGCTTTGCTCTTCAACCTTCTCTAGACGTCAGCATGACAGGCAGATGGTGTCGTGAGAATCACCCTTGGGCAATTAAAAGAAAGGAATTTTTATGTTGTTTTATTTATTATTAGCTAGTGAGTATAAAATGTATGTGTCATAGCATGTATGTCAGGTCAGAGAACAACTTTTGAGAGTTGGTTCTCTCCTTCTAGCACGGGATCTGGCATTTGAAGTCAGGTCATTAAGTACCCCAGTCATTCTTGCCGGCAGAACCATCTCACTGGCCCCAGATTGGTATGTTTCACATGCCTATCCTGTGTCTTCGCTCCTCATTAAAATCTCCGGACAAGTTCCCAATAGCATTTGGAATACAGCGCAAATGCCTCCTGATGGCACACCAGGTCCCGGCTGAATGGGCACGTGCAGACTTGAACTTCACCTCCCTTCGCTTCCTTCTTCTTCCCCACCGGCTGTCACAGCCTGATTGTGGCTCTTGCCTTAACCCCAGTCCATCTCAAGCTGTTTGCAGCACGTGGTATTCCTCCTTCTGGTCTACAATGTCGGCTTCTCTTGGTTTCCCATCCTGTAGCATTCTCTTCGTGTTCTCCTGAACCTTCTTTTTCTCTTAAATCTTGCTGTTCCCATGTATCCTTGCTTGGCTCTTTGTGTTGTCTGAGTGATCACACTGCTTCAACCCTTTCTACAAACCAGTAACTCCTAAGACCTCATCAATCTTAGCTGCTATTGAACATCTATCTCTGTTGGTTCTTTCTTGGAACTTCAAACCCGTCAGGTCCCAAGCAGAAATGTTACTCTAATCTGCCCTGTGAGCCTCTCTTCTTATTCTTGCACCTCCCATGGGCTAACTGGGTGTCTGAGCCTGAAACCCAAGAGTGATTTGTAGGCGGAGACTGCTCCTTCGTTCCTGGCCACCCAGACACGAATAATCACACAGAAACTATATTAATTATAATACTATGTGGCCAATAGCTTAGGCATATTCCTGGCTATCTCATTTTGAATTAACCCATTTCTATTAGTCTGTGTATCACCACGAGGCTGTGGCCTTCCAGTAAAGGTTCTGGGCGAACATCTTTCTCCTTCAGCAGCTATATGGCATCTCCTTGACTCTGCCTACTTTTTCTCTCTATATATCTCCATTCAGATTTCCTGCTTGGCTGTACTCTGCTAAGCCATTGGCTGAAACAGCTTTATTCATCAACCAATAAAAGCAATACATATACAGAAGGGCATCCCACATTAGTGATTCTTACATCTTCCTTTTCGCTCTACTCCTGCATCCAAGTCCCTACCAAGTTCTGTGACTTCTAAGGGAGGTGGTACACTAAGCATAGAGTCCACTGGGGACTCTATATCTGTCAGAGAGTTGAGATGGGGGCCTCTGGTTCCTGTATAGGAGGATGTTCAACTACCTGTCGATGTCATTGTCCTTTTTCCTCTGCATTTGTGCAACTAGAAAGAGCTACTGTCCCCAGTCCTTCATTGTCAGGGTCCAGTGCTAGCCCAGATCCACAATTATTTCTCTTGACCAGACCCCAACATAAACTATCTCTCCCTGAACCGGTGTGGCGGTGCAGAAATAAAGACACAACTCTCATGGCTTTATCGGGATGGAGATTCTCAGAGGTCCCTCATGAAGTCCTGAGTTCACATCCTGAAGAATTTTTCTTTATACCAAAACTTAACTGAGGGGAAATACATTAGCATTCTGTCTCCTAAGTAACCAGGTGACTGGCTTTCAGTCACATCCACAACCACCTGTCTGCTGTGTATGCTAGTTGTCACATAGGTTTGAATTAGCATCTCTATCAGGCATCCTCCAAATTATAAAGAAGGAGCAACAACATCCTGACCTTTTGTTAGGTTGCGAGGTCCTGTCTGGTAGGCTGAGTAACCATCCTCAGGTGGGGCCTATGGCTTTAGAGCCTGGATGCCACATCATATAGAAATATGGGCCTACACTTCATTCCTGTAGAAAATCAAGCAGGAGCTGGCACATGCCTAGGACACAGGAAGTCATGTAGTTCTGCTTCCTTTGGTTAAAAAGTCCTGAAGACTCCAAGGTCCAGGACAAAGCAGCAGGCTTGGCTTACATTAGCTGGTATTTGGGCTGGGGAGGTAGTTCGGGCAGTAAAGAGCTTGCCATGCCAGCCTGATCGCCTGAGTTTGATCCTTAGACTCCCTGTGAGAAGAGGTGGGTGAGCCAGGTGTGGTGGTTCATGCCTTTAATCCCAGCACTTGGAAGGCAGAGGCAGCAAAATCTCTGTGAGTTCAAGGCTAGCCTGGTCTGAAGAACAAGTTCCAGGATATCCAGGACTGCATAGAGAGATTCAGAAAAAGTCGAGTGAGATGGTATATGTGCACGCTTGTAAACCCAGTACCAAAGATGTATTGATAATAGATCCCTGGGCTACTAGCCTGACTTACTTGTCAAGTTCCAGGACAACAACAGACCATGTCTCAGTAAAAAAATAGGTGACAGCATATAAGAAATGACACTCTGGTCCTTAGCAAGGGTTTTATCCACCAAGCCATCTCCCTAGCCCAGGCAACATCATTTTAAGTTTGCCATTCTGATAATCTACAAATAGTATCTTGTGTCTTTTCTGAGGCTCAAATATCCTTATATTCTTTCCTTGCTTAAAATCTTTTCGGGGGAGTGCAAGCTGGTACAACCCCTGTGGATATCAGTGTAGCAATTTCTCATAAAATTAGAAAACAACTTTCCTCAAGACCCAGTAATATCACTTTTGGGTATATATCCAAAGGATGCTTAACCGTGCCACAAGGACATGTGCTCAGCTATGTTCATAGCAGCATTGTTTGTCATAGCCAGAACCTGGAAACAACCTAAATACCCTTCGACAGAAGAATGGATAAGGAAAATGTGGTACATTTACACAGTGGAGTACTACACAGCAGAAAAAAGTAACGACATTTTGAAATTTGCAGGAACTAGAAAATTTGATGGAACTAGAAAACATCATTTTGAGTGAGATAACCCAGACCCAGAAAGGCATATGTACTCACTCATAAGTGGTTTTTAAACATAAAGCAAAGAAAACCAGCCTATAAATCACAATCCCAGAGAATCTAGACAACAATGAGGATCAAAACTACATGGGAAGTAGAAAAAAACAAGATCTCCTGAGCAAATTAGAAGCATGGAAGCCGGGCGGTGGTGGCGCACGCCTTTAATCCCAGCACTTGGGAGGCAGAGGCAGGCGGATCTCTGTGAGTTCGAGGCCAGCCTGGTCTACAAAGGGAGTTCCAGGACAGGCTCCAAAGCTACAGAGAAACCCTGTCTCGAAAAACCAAAAAAAAAAAAAAAAAAAAGCATGGGGACCTTGGGAGAGGGTTGAAGGGGAGGGGAGAAGTAGAGAGGGGAACAGAAAAGAATGTAGAGCTCAATAAAAATCAATTTAAAAAAATCTTTTCAGAGCTCCCGTGATCTTTAGGCTTGTCTTTCCATGTAGGAACCCGGGGCTTCTAGCCTTCGCATCTCCCATAGTTGGGATCTCTCCCTCCTAATGTGCTATTTTCTAGTCCCTGAATCCATTCCAAACTGAGGACTCCCCCCATTGTCACGGCTTCCCCAGGCACAGAACCTCCCCAACTTAACAGCTCCTAGGGACTTTCTTTGTGTTTTCAGACCCGTTCTTAAGTTCAGCCTCTTGGGAGTCCTTTCTTATCTTCCAACAGCTTGTAATGAGGGGACAGACTAACTAAAAAAGAGGGAAAGCAAGATGGCTCGATTGAAGGCACTTGTCACAAACTTGAAGGCCTGAATTAGATCCCTAGGGCTCAAGTGGTGGAAGATGTGGTGGCATTTCATTTGTATTTTAATAAATAAAGCTTACCTGAAGACCAGAGAGTAAAACAGCCCCACTGGCCAGCCTTACAGACCAGGCAGTATAACACACACCTTTAATCCCAGTAGCAACTAGTTGCCATAGAAACCAGGTGGTGCATGCCTTTAATCCCAGTGGTGCACACCTTTAATCCCAGCCCTAAAAAGGATTTTAGGATGGGAGGAGACAGATCTTAGTCTCAGTCCCATTCGGAGATTTCTGGAGACAGGATCGCCATTTCAGACTGAGATTGAGGTAAGAGCCAGTGGCCAGCTCTTTTGCTGTTCTGACCTTTAGGTTGAACCTAATTTCTCTCTCTGAGTTTTTATTAATTGTGCTTAGGAAAAAAGAGAACAGACTCCCACAAATTGCTCTCTGACTTTCACATGCCCACTATGACTCACAAAATTGGGCACCCACAAATAAATGTTTTTTTTAAAGGGTGTGTGTGTGTGTGTGTGTGTGTGTGTGGTTAGCTCAGCAGTTAAGAGCACTTGTTGCTCTTGCAGAGGACCAGGGTTTGGATTCCACCACCCACGTGGTAGGTAAAAACTGTGGGGGTGTTCCAAGGAATCTGGTATTCTCTTCTGGCATGTACAAATGAATAAAAAAGAAAATCTTTTGAAAAGAGAGATTCAAGTTCATACCCTTTTCACGATTGCCTTTCCTGTGCGGCCAGGAACCATGTGGTGGGTCTCGTTCTAAAATGAGGAGGCCATAGTTTTGATAGGAGGCCATAAAAGAAATAAATATACCAAACTGGGGGACAGAAGAGAGGGAGAGCCAGGCTGAGGAGGACGGGCAGCAATGAGACATTCGTCGAAGCCCCACCCTTTAAACAATGGTGCCCACTTCTCAGATTAAGCTCATTCTCTATTCTGTGACTGTTAGCTTCCCTACAGCATGTCCAGTGAGGGTATCCCTTGCCCAAAATCTTGCATCCTCAGCAGCTTGGGAATAATAAAAAAGGCATCACAGCATCTGTGGAGCTGAGAGGATGGCAGCCATGGAAACTTTAGGGAGAGCATGAGTTCAGGTTGAGAATGGTGAGGATGTGAACCCAGGGAGGGCTCTGGTAAAAGCAGAGGGCCAGAGAGTGGTACCTCACATAGATCATCCCAGGTGCTGGGGAGATCCAAGTGGAAAATCTTGAGTTCGGAGGCCGGTCCGGATTACATTGCATGTTTGAGGTACATTGCCTGTCTATATAATGAGATATAAATTTAAAATAATTTTTATTTATGAATATGTGTGTGAGTATGTGTGCTCATGAAGTCCAGATGAGCCTGTCAGATGCCATGAAACTAGAGCTATAGGCAGTTGGAAGCCACCTGATATAGGTGCTGGAAACCAAACTTGGGTCCTCTATAAGAGTAGCAAGTGCTCTTAGCCACTGAGCCATCGCGACAGCCCTGGATATAATTTTTTTTTTTAAATATTTATTTATTTATTATGTATACAATATTCTGTGTGTATGCCTGCAGGCCCGAAGAGGGCACCAGACCTCCTTACAGATGGTTGTGAGCCGCCATGTGGTTGCTGGGAATTGAACTCAGGACCTTTGGAAGAGCAGTCAGTGCTCTTAACCTCTGAGCCATCTCTCCAGCCCTGGATATAATTTTTAAAATGACCCAAAAGAGCTGCTAGCCCTGAAAACCTTGAGAACACATCTTTCCCTTTTCTGTCCTGGTAGAACTGTGCCTCCGTGGGGGAGGGAGGCGTGTGCTCTCTGCCTGTCGCTTCTGGTTTCAGTCATTTGTCCCACGATTTGGTGTTCCTTGCCTGCTGGGGTGTTTTGATATGTGAGTAACCGGACTATCTCACCACCATAGCTAGAGGACATCCCCAAGAAGGGACTCTCCCGGGGTTAGAACGGTGGAGTGTGCTCTTCCTGGTCACTCCCTCTCTTATCCTCTAGTTTGCAGAAACAAACACTTCTCCCTGACAGCACTATGGCAATGTACGTATCGCCCCACGGCTCTATTGTGACACCCTGTCCTCCTCTTTCCAGAAGAGAAGCCGGGTTCAGAAGGAGTAAAGGAGTCGCCCAGAGTCATTGTGAAAGGGGACAACTGAGACTTGAATTGAGATCTGTTTGTCTCTGATGGCTTTTTTTTTTTTTTTTTTTGGTTTTTGGAGACAGGGTTTCTCTGTGTAGCTTTTGTGCCTGTCCTGGAACTAGCTCTTGTAGACCAGGCTAGGCTCAGACTCACAGAGATCCCCCGGCCTTTGCCTCCCAAGTGCTGGGATTAAAGGCGTGTACCACCACTGCCCGGCCTAATGGCTATTTTTTTTTAAAACAAATGTTATTTTTAATTATGTGTAGACATGTGTGTCTGCACATAGATGTGTGCATGTGAATGCAGGCGCCCAAGCAGGCCAGAGGCATGGAATCCCTTCAAACTGGAATTGCGAGCTGCCTGGCGGGGATGCTGAGAACAGAATTCTGGTCCTCTGGAAGTACAGCAAGTGCTCCTAACTGCTGAGCCATCTTTTCAGTTCCAAAAGGCCATTAAAAAAAAAAAATCTTACACAGATTCCTTGGCCAAAGATCACCTTGTAGCACTTTCCTGTGCTCTCCTTTTTTATCTAGAATCATGTACTGGGCACGGAGGCTTCTTGAAGTTGGAGGCTGAGTCTAAAACCCCCTCAGAAGGGCTGTGATGCTAGCACGTGGAGAAGTACCCAGGAGCATCTCCAAGGGAGACGGCTGGAGGGGTGCTGGACGTCTGTGCTGTCTCCTGTCTTCTGCGAGACATTCTGGCTCCTGAGCTGCCCTACTTAGGCGGCTGCTCTGTCACCCCTGAATCGAAGGCCCGAATCCAAAGGGGAGACTGGCCCACTACAGCAGCTTCGGGTTGCCAATGGAAGAAGGCCTGGGTGAGATAAGAGATACACAGGCCTGCGGAAGGAGCCTGCACTGCACAGAAGGCCTTGCAGGAAATTGTCCCCTTCCTTGAGGGCTAGAGGGAGTGAATGACTCAGAGCAAATTGGTTTGACTTCCGTATTTTACAGCCAGGACTGTGGTGAGACCCTTCGACCAGGTGCCCATCAGCCTCGCCTTTCCCAGGGGTCTTGGTCTGTCTGATAAGGCTTTTTTTTCTGGCTTTTTCCATTGCTTCTCTGGAATCAAGGTAGCACGACTGGCTCCATCTCTTGTCCCAACTCCTGCCCAGGCCACATCCTGTGAGATCAGGGCCAGGAATGAAGTAGAGGGACACGAAGTGAGAGTGGGTGGGGCAGTTGAGACAGAATTTATGGCTGTGTACTGTGCTAGTCTTTTTCAGTGGGGGCTGTGGTCCTTAGAGTCCATAGGGGAATGTAGAACTCTCCTATGGGAGAAAGGTGCCTTCTTAACACCCTAAGATGTGCTGCAGGCTTAGTGGTGAATTTGTACCGGGCCCAGAGCAACTCTCTCCCGCTACGCCAGAGAAGAAGCTGAGAGATCCCCCAGAGCCAGGGCCTCTACTTCAGGATGGCAGCCTTGCCACTTGCCATCAGGTTTTAAGTCAAGTTGCTTACCCTCTCAGACCCTTTTCTTCTACACAGTAAGGGTGATGGAAATACCCCCGGACGAGCATGTTGAAGACCGGAAGACTTAATGTGCGCAGAGTGCTCGGCATGGTGCCTGACACGGAAACACGTAACCATTATCTGTTTTCATTCCTTTAGTGGTAGGTGTGGATCCAGTCCTAGACTCCTCCCTCTGCTCCTACTCTCGTGGCCATTCCCTGCCCACCCTCCTCCACCAGTGCTTCTTCTGGCTCCTTCGGATCACATAGCCTCGTGTCCTCTGCACACTTGGCTTCACACCTGCTTTCACTGATCTCATTGCCGTCACTCTCTAATTCTTTTCGTAATTACAGCCGATTATCTATGTTTATTTGCAGACACAGGCATGCACATGTGCACGGTGCAGGTCCAGAGGTCAGAGGATGACTTTTAGGAATCCTTTCTCTTCGCCGTGTGAGACCCAGGAATTGATCTCAAGTGGCCAGGCTTTGGTGGCAAGTGCCTTTACCCATGGAGCCATCTAACTGGTCCTTTATACCTTCATTTTTGGAGACAGATTCTCTAACTGGCCCTAGCACTCACCCACAAGACTAGCCTGGCTGGTCATCAGGCCCCAGGGACCATCCTGTCTCTGCCTCTCCAGCAGTGAGGTTGTGGCGTATACTGCTATACCTGGACTTTTATGTGGGTGCTGAGTATTGAACTCAGGTCTCAGGCTTGTGCTGCAAGCCCCCTTGGGCTCTCTGAGCTTTGTACCCTGCCTGACCTTGTATTTGTACCACACTGGCTTGGTTTTTGTTGCTTTACGGTAAGTTTTGAATCTGAAATTGTGAACCTTCCAATTTTGATTTTTCTTTTTTTTCGACTATCCTGGATTTGTTGCAATTCCATATAAATTCTAGGACACGTCTTTTTATTTCTATGAAGAGAGTAACCAAGATTCAGATAGAAGAATGTTGAGTCTATAGATCACCTGGGAAGTATCATCAGACACCAATGTCCTCCCATCTTTGAATCTGCGGCACCTTGTTCTTTTTTTAGGTTTTTAAAAAATGGTGCACGGGATGCTGGAAATTCATCACTAATTAAATCCATGACTTGTTGTAAGCCTGTGGTTTGTGGCTTCCTAGAAAATCTCCCGTTAAATCTAACAGGTGTGTGCTTCACCTTCACCCCTTACCCTATATAACCATGTGCTACAGGGCAGCCAGACTGATGCTTCAAAAAAATTAAAAATGCCAATCTTGGACCAGCTGGATGGATCAGCGGGTAGAAATACTTGCTACACCACCCTAGCAACCCACATGTCACCCCCAGAACCCATGCTAGGTGGAAGGAGAGAAATGGCTACATAAACTTGCCCTCTGACCTTCTTATACTCGCTGTGGCACACTTGTTCACACACATATCATGCACACACAATAAAAATAAATAAAATGCAAATCTGATCCAGATACACCTTTACTGACAGCTCTTAAAGATTTTATTTATTTGTCTATTTAAGTTTTTTGAGACAGTGTTTCCCAGTAGCTATGGAGTCTGTCCTGGAATTTGCTCTGTAAATCAGGCTGGCTTCAAACTCACAGTGATCCACCTGCCTCTGCCTCCCGAGTGCTGGGATCCTGGCTAAACTTTTTCTTTTCTTTCTTTCTTTCTTTCTTTCTTTCTTTCTTTCTTTCTTTCTTTCTTTCTTTCTTTCTCTCTCTCTCTCTCTCTCTCTCTCTCTCTTCTTCTTCTTCTTCTTCTTCTTCTTCTTCTTCTTCTTCTTCTTCTTCTTCTTCTTCTTCTTCTTCTTCTTCTTCTTCTTCTTCTTCTTCTTCTTCTTCTTCTTCTTCTTCCGTGTATGTGTGTGTAAACTGTGTATGTTGGGTGCTTACAGAGGCTGTAAGAGGGCATCGGATTCCCTGGAACTGACATTCCAGTAGCTCTGAGCTGCCTGTGGGTGTCGGGAGTCTGACTTAGGTCCTCCGAGCCATCTCCCAGCACTAATTTATTTTTGCCTTTGCACTATCTGCTCTTGCTAACGACCATGTCCTTGAAGCTGCCTCTAAAGCCCAGGATGGCCTGGCCTTTGTCACGACTTTGATGGAAGAAGGCTCTCTTTGTTTCACCTCTGGGAAACTAGACCAGGACAACCTTGAACTTCTGACTTGCCTGTTTCCACCTCAGCGGTGTTCGAATTGCTGGTTATAATACCATGTCCAGTTCTATAGCGTTGGGAACTACACCCAGGGCTTTGTGTGTGCTTGGCTGGAACTGTTAACTGAGCTACATCCCCAGACTTAAACAAACTTTTTAAAAAAAGATATATTCTATTTTTAAAATTATGTATGTATGTATGTGTGTGTGTGTGTGTGTCTTGGGTGGTGGTGGGGTGTGTCATGTGAGTGCTGGTGCCTGTGGAGGTCAGAAGAGGGGGTTGTATCTGCTGGAGCTGGAGTTACAGGTGAAGGGTCTGATGTACGTGGTGGGATCCAAACTCCCAACCTCTGGAAAAGTAGTGCATGTTCTTAACCATTGAGTAGCTCTGCATTTCATCTACCCTGCATTAGCTTCCCATCTACCACAATGGATTTCTTCCTCCTTCATCTCAGGCTCCGACCATTCAGCCCTGTTCACCACAGATCTTGCTGTCTTTGTATATTACACCATCAGCGGACAGCACTTAAGGACGGACGAGATCCAGTTCCAGGACTGCGGAAGAGCTCATTAGGTACCAGCGACAACGAGGCATCTAAAGTCCACTCCTTTCTCAGGGGAGAAAAACAAGCTCAGAGAGGTTAAAAGATGTGATGAAGGCCACACAGATAATGTGTGCCTTGCAACTCTTG
Source organism: Chionomys nivalis (assembly GCF_950005125.1). Taxonomy (NCBI): domain Eukaryota; kingdom Metazoa; phylum Chordata; class Mammalia; order Rodentia; family Cricetidae; genus Chionomys; species Chionomys nivalis. The sequence goes on along the minus strand of NC_080096.1, from coordinate 31,903,878 downwards.
AGCCCAGGCCTGCAATTCTAGCATCTGTGTTGTTAACCACACTGTCATACCAGGCTTATGTCTTTTAGGGGGAAGGAGGGTGTTCATCTGATTCACTGAAAACAAAAATTCCGTTTCCTAAGACTCAGTGGGAGAGACATCTGAGGACAGTCCTGAGCAGCCAAAGGAAAAGCCAGTCAGAGGCCACACATCATGGATGGGGGTGGGGGATGGGATGCCCTTTCAGCTAGGAGAGAAACACCTCCCCCAGCACCAGTACGGAGGAATCCACCTCATCTGGCTGAAGTTGGGAAGGGCCCTGCCTCCCTCCAATTAGCTGGCTCTAAGCTGGTGACCTGCCAGGGAAGGCTGCCTGGAAGCCAAGTGCGAGAGGGGAACAATGACCCCAAGTCCAGCCACCATCTGTCTGGGGTAGGATGTCGCTTCAAGCTGAGCCAGGGTTCAGCCAGTCCTGGCATGCACTGCTTTGGGCAGAGCAAAGATTCTGAGGCTGTGGTGACTTCCCAGAGATGCAGGGAGACAAGCTGGTAAGGAGGCTGGGAAGCAGGAAGGGGAACAAGGAGAGATGGTAATGCCATTGGGATAGAGGTGGGGACTGGTGGCACATGTGGCCAGTGGGAGCTCCAGAACACCCGGCACCCCTCCCGAAGGACAGCGCTACGGGACAGCGCTTCTTTCCTCAATCATCTGTAAAATGGAGACACATGGCTACTCAGCATGTTTATTTTTCTGAGGTCAAGCAGAGAGTGGGGGTGGCTAAGCAGGGTGTTAGTGGCATGCATTCTGCTTTTGGTGGAGGATCAGAAATGGGGTTTGGGTGTAGGGAGCAGAAGAATGGGGAGGACACATGTGGAGGAACAGAATGAGCGGAAAGGAAGGATAAAAAGGGTGGCTCTGAGAGCAGCTGCCAAGAATGGGGACCCCTGTTTCCCTCAGCCCATGTTTCTTGGATCTTTTCTTTTTTTCCTCTGAGTTAAAAGACTTTCTTGAGACAGCTTGGGTCTTGTGGTTAGAAGGGCCCAAAGTCACAGACAGGTGGGAGGGTTTGCTCTGGCCAGCAGAGCCAGGTTCCAGTGTGTGGGCAACTCAGGCCTCTTCAGCTGTGGCGTCAATGCCCGCATAGGTGAAGTTCTCAAATAACGACATGTTCACATAGGCCTGTGGGAAGAACAAGTCTTAGTGGAGCAGAAGCAGGCAGACCTCTGTGAGTTCAAGGTCAGCCTGGCCAACACAACAAGCTCCAGGCCAACCAAAGCTACACAGTGAGACACTGTCAAAAAAATGCTGGCTGATTCATCTCTCATAAGGCTGTTGTTACTGGTTTGATCATTTGTATATGTGATTATTTGATCCTTCCTTCCCCTTTCCTTCCCCTCCCTTCCCTTTCCTCTTCTTTCCCTCCCCTTCCCTACTTTTGAGATGGTCTAAGCCAGGCTGTCCTTGAACAGCCTTTCCTTGTAGGAAAGGAGGATGACCTTGAATTTGAACTTCTTATCCTGTTTCCGTGCTGAGATTACAGGTATGTACCACTATGTCCTGGCTATGGGGTTCTGGGGCTCAAACCCAGGGCCTGGTGCACGATAACAAGCAGTCAACTGAACTACACCCCAGGCCATACGACCTCCTGCCTCTGCTTCTGAGATTGAAGGCTTGTGCCACCGCACCCAGCCTCCTCGTCCTCCTCCTCCTCGTCCTCCTCCTCCTCCTTCTTTGCTTTTTGTTTTTCGAGACAGGGTTTTGCTGCTGTAGCTTTGGAGCCTGTCCTGGAACTAGCTCTTGTAGGCCTTGAACTCACAGAGATCCGCCTGCCTCTGCGTCCCCCTCACTCTACCCCCAGTGCTGGGATTAAAGGCGTGTGCCACCACTGCCCGGCTTGAGAGACAAGAGTCTTCTTATGTAGCCCAGGCTGACTTTGAATTCAGTCCTCCTGACTAAATCTCTCAAGAGCTGGGGGACATAGACACATATCACAGATACCCAGCTTCCTTCCTTCTTAAGGTAGTTATTTAATCAATTCATTATTTTCTTGGGTGGTGGCACACACTTTTAATCCCACTTTTAATCAGGAGGCAGAGGCAGGAGGATTTCTATGAGTTCAAGACCAGACTGGTCTGTAGAATTATTAACAGAGAAACCCTGTCTTTAAACAAAACAAAACACCAAAAAAAAAAAAAACTAAAAAAAACTACAAAATCCCTGTTTTCATATTTACATATTTTGCAGTATTTCTTCTTTCATTTTAGTTTGATAATTCATCTATTCACATGGCTCTTTGACTCAGTTATTGTTATGTTTATTCATATGAATATTGTATCACCCACTAATTCCACTTATTTATTTAGCCCTTCCTGTATCATTCAGCCCCTCCTCCATTTTGGGTGACCATTCATGCATTTTCTCTGGCCCTGGACCAGGTGAGGAGAGGGGTCCCGGGAGAGAATGGGCTGATGGCTTGGAGGGAGACAGACTAGCCATCTGGAATTTAGAGGAGGGATTTGCTGTTGAGACTAAGCAATAACAGTTCTGGAAAGAGTATACATGTGGGCCTAGTATCTAAACCCGGTATGGGCTGCATTCTAAATCCAATCAGCTGTGGTGACAGCCCTAGCTGAGGGAGTTTGGGTAATGTGTGAGGGTGGGGGACATAGTGGCCTCATACGTGAGTTTGGAGAGTGCCCATCCCCACCTTGCCCATTCCCTTACCTTCCTGGCTTCTAGCATGCGGCCCAACTGTAGTGCGATCTGGGCAAAGGGGGGGCGCTCATAGGGACGATCCCGCCAGCACTGCCTCATCAGCTCGTACCTGTGAATGGGAGTGGGGGTGCTGTAAGGTGAGGGACTGACTGGGGGCAGCTCACAGATTCAAAGCCTAGGCCACTCAGCTCAGAGTTGAGGTCCCAGAACTCACACTTCATCGTCACAGTTTCGAGGCTGCTCCATACGGTAGCCCTGAGGCAACTTCTCGTAGAGTTCAGCACAGGTCATGCCACAGTAGGGCGTGCCACCTGCAGAGGGTACAAGACTCCCTCAGTCCGGGGCCCCACGGTAAGGTGGGATGCTCTGGAGAACTGGGTGTAGGCTTACCAAGGCTCACTATCTCCCACAGGAGGACCCCGAAGGACCAGCTGAAATGAGAAGGGGGCACTTAGTGACTCGTGTGGGAGACACATGGCCTAACTCCCCGTAACCAAGCTATGTAACCATACCAGGTCCTGCACGTGGCTTCTCTGCTAGTATCTGGTCTTGGCCAGTTGCTGTCTCTATTCCACTGAAGCCCATTCATAACTCGTGGTCCTCAGACTCAACTAATTGTAGTAACATTTGGTGTATTTCTGTGTGTGTGTGTGAAGAGAGAGTGTGTGTGTGTGCATACCTCTGTGTGTGCGTGTATGCCTGTGTGTGTGAGCACATGCCTGTCTGTGTGTGTGTGAGAGAGCGCACATGTGTATATTGCGTACCTCTGTGTAGTGCGTGCCGGTGTGTGAGAGCACATGCTTGTCTGTGTGCATGTGTGTTTGTGTGTGTGAGAGAGAGAGAGCGCATGTGTGCAGAAGCGTATGCCTGTGTGTGAGAGGCACGGAGGGGTCTGAAGGGTCACGCACAGGTAAAAGCCTCAGGTGGCCATGACTTTACCCTTCAGACAGGAAGATGGGCTTGCTCTTTGAGTGTTCTTCCTCGTTCCCCTAGTGACTACCCAGTTTTTCTGGGTCTTATTGAAGAATTCCTTGGTCTCTTACACAAAGAAAATCCTAAATACTTCCTACCCCAGTCCTGCCACTGAAGTCACTTCCAAGATGAAAATCCCTCCAGGTATTAGGAAGCCTCGGAGCTTCCCTCCAAGATGGCAGAAACTCCCAAAGCATTCTCAGAACTCATTGTCGCACGCCTGGGTTCTACTGTTGACACCTGAGTCAGGCCTTTGATAACCCAAGACATTGCTGAGGTGCATCTAGGTGCTGCCCGAGTGTCCTCGGGGTTTACGCCCTCTGCCTCTCCCCACCTGCCATACTCACACGTCACTCTTGGTGGTGTAGACGCTGTAGTTGAGAGATTCAATGGCCATCCAACGCACAGGGAGACGGCCCTGTGAGGGAAAGGATCAGAGGCCAGGATGGAAGGGAGGGCTATTTGAGGGACTCGAAGGGCAGGCCCAGGCCTGGGCCCTAAGTGGGAATGAGACTTGCCATTGTCTTCTTCACATAGACTTCCTCCCCCCGAGAGAGGCCAAAGTCTGCAATCTTGGAGGCCAGGTTCTCTCCAACCAGCACATTGCGGGCAGCCAGGTCCCTGTGGATGAACTGCAGGCAATGTCAGAAGTCAGGGACTAGAGAGCTGAGGGGCCCGGAGCATGGGGCCAGCAGGAGCCTCAGGCAGCTTCCCACCCACGTATGCCTCAGTCACAGATCAGCTGACAAGGGCCTGAGCAAAGTCAGTGCTGGTTCTCACTCATTCCTTCCCCTGACTTCAGCCACAATCAAGCCCAGATAACAGCTCTCTTTCTGGGACAGGTGTAATTGATTTACTGCCCTCTCCTCCATCCCCTCCCTCTCCTGTTCTTTTTTTTTTCTCTTCTTCCTCCCTCTCCCTTCACTTCAACAGAGTCTTGCTATGTAGTCTTGGCTAGTCTGGTACTTATTATGTAGCCCAGGCTGGCCTTGAACTCTTGATTCTCCCACGTCTGTCTTCCAAGAGCTGGGATCCGAGGAACTATCCATCCTACCCTTCCTCTTTCAACGCCTTCTGTCCCAGTTCCCCTATTGTCTTGTCCCTTCACCCTTATTGATGAAAATCCATAGTGGCCTTCATGTGCCAGGTCCTCCCCTTAGTCCTCCATCCTCCTTAGACATGTTTGTCCCTCAGTCTCTCCCTGATGCCCCTCTTTTTTCAAAGACTCCAATTTTTGCTGCCTGTAAAATGCCTTTGCCCAGGCTGGAGTGCCCCTCTGGCAGCTGTCCCTGGCTCATCTCATTTGGGAGCCCACCCTTACCCTCTTCAGTGAATTTCCATGCCCTCCCTGCTGGAGTCGCCGTGCTGAAATGGCAGCGCCACAGTCTCCAGCCCAGGCCCGTCTCTTGAGTACGAGTTTGGGATCTACACTTTGCCCCTTCAACACCTCCACCCAGGATGTCTCTCAGGGACTCCAAATCTAACACCTTCTCCCCATCTACCTCCTGTCCTCGTCTCCCTCTGCGTATCATTGACAGTCAGTTGGCACCAGGCACTGAGCCTGGCGCTGGGTCCTTTCTCCTCACTGTTCGAGCCTGCTGTTTGACCACCTGGCTAGGTTTGTGCAGAGGCCTCCCCGCCCTCCCACTGTTGCCCGCCGCTCTCGCACACACCTGCTTCTCACTCAGGTACTGCATGCCATTGGCTGCATCACTGGCAAAGCGCAGCAGCTGCCGGGAGCTGAGGGTGGAGGCTGTTCCATGCTCTCGAGCAAATGCTGGATCAGTCTCCAGGACCCTGCTCTTTCTCAGGAAATCGAGTAGGTTTCCATAAGGGGCATATTCGATAGCAATATACAAGTAACCTGGGAGGTGAGGAGACACATGGTGATAGTTTAGATACAGGCCATGTGTTGTTATGAGCAGTGCCCGATTTTAAGAGACAGCCTGCAGGATGCAGGATGCAGGATAATTCTGTGGTGAATGGGGAACCTAAGAATCCCCACAAGCCACTAATGTGGTACAGGTGATGGCCTAGAAGAGGTCTGGAAGGAACAGGTCATGAATTAGGGGCTCACCTCGGTTCTCACAGGCTCCCAAGAGGTTGATGATATTGGGGTGGTGTCCCAGTTTGCACAGGACTTCCAATTCGCCTGCAAAGTCGCGATGATCATTTTCAGAAGCATACTCTGCACAAAGAAATCAGTGTCAGCTTTTGCCATGGATAACTCGGAGAGGGGGTCAGATGCTGGTGGGAGCTAGGTAGGCCTGGTATTTGTGGGATATAGGAAGAGAAAGAGGCTGGGGTCTGGAGTCACATCCAAGGACCTTTTAGCATCTTGATGGCTGCATTCATCTTGAGCCCGTCCTTCTTGATCATGGCCCGGATGACTTGGCCGAAGTTCCCCTCCCCAATGAGGTCCTCGAAGGTGATGTCCTCCCACTCCAGCACAGGGTAGCTCAGGGGCTCAGGCTGTGGCTTTGGCCGCCGGGTCAATGTCAAGGTTCCTGAGCTGAACTGCAGGATTGTCTCCTCGCCCTTCACAGTCCACACAGGAGATGTGGGGTTAAAAGGAGGACCAGAGAGGCACACAGAGAGAGGGTCTAGTGATTAGACAGATGGACAGAGTCACACCTACAGAGACAGACAGCGCACAGAATTACAGGAGACAGAGCCACAGATGAGTTTTGGGTGCACAGGTGTGTAAAAAGACAAATCCAGTGGCATCAGCCTAGGGGTCTAGTGTGTGGGGTTTGCTTGGGTAAGTTGCCAAATCCTGGATAGATCAATGGACCAAAAACATTCTAATATTTAAGTGGAAAATTGTAATGAGATGTGATGGGGAAAAGTAAGCTTCCCATTATTGTGCAAACCCTACAAGGTCTTAGTTATTCATTTACTTATGCCTCCATGGGTGCATTTCTTGAGTCTTTATTATGTGCTAAGCCCTGAGCATTGGGGAGCAGGTGGACAGGTTTTCTTCTTCACAGCGGAAGAAGCAAAGATGATCTTTGTCCCTCGACTTGGTGTCTAGACACAGCTCTAAGCCCAGGCTTACTCAAGGACTGTAACAGAGAGGACTACCCAGCTTCCTCTATGAAGCAGGGCTATGCTGGGCAGGGGTGACGGCAGGAAAAGGCAGCAGCTGAACAGGAGTAAAGAGTCGCATGAGAACCTGAAGCAAGGTCCAGATGGACCATGCAGTGGCCTTCCTAAGTGAGCGGGTGCCCAGTTTGACGGGTAAGCACTGGGGACACAGGTCACATGGATTCATATGGAGCGTGTGCAGCAGAGGCATACATCAGAATAAACATGTACATTCTGCGGCTGCGTCACATGCAGGTGCATCCGTCCATTCAGAGATACACATGCACCCGAGGGCCTGAAGGTGTGCCAGCACAGGGACGCAGGCACACATACATGGGATGCACGTCTGCACCACTATACGGCACACGCATGAACATGAGCATCTGTGTGCAGGCACACAGAACAGACAACTATATTGAGATGTGTAATGATTGTATGGCTGCTAAAGGTTGCCTTCTTACTGCCCTGCCTCAGCCCCTGGCCCTGCTCCCCTCTCCCCGCCTCCCATGGCAGTGATGACTTCCCGTGTGCACTGGCCTCAGAGGCAAAGTCAACACAGCTCAGACAAGGAATCCAGTTGACTCTCTGGACGCTCAGTGGGATTTTTAAAGGCACAGCAGACAGCAGAGTTGAACAATGGACTTTCTATATGAGAGTTGGCCAGAGAGAGAGAGAGAGAGAGAGAGAGAGAGAGAGAGAGGTGTTTCTTCCTCTCTTTTCTTTCTGCCATTTTTGCTAACTCTGAATTTCTTTTAAATGACTCTAAATAGCAAGGACCCGTGCAGAACAGGTCAAGGCTAGAGTTCTGATTCTGAGTGACATGAGTGGGGCATTCTCAGAGGAGCTGGGACCGCCGGGGGTGGACATAACAAGACAGGGTAGAGGTGTCAGTCTGTGTAGGCCTGAAGGCCTGTAAGAGGACTAAAATCCCGCACGAGTTTGAAGAGTGAGCCTCTCTCCTCCAGGAGGGCAGGTGAGGCTGCAGGCCATGCACACTTCTAGAGGGTCAAAGGCTGGCTATGTGGAGGGCATGGCCACACACGGATGCCCTTCAAGGGGTATGGGTAAACATGGGTGAACGGTTTCTCAAAGGAGGTCCTGGAGCTCCCAGGAATATAGCCTGGGCCTTGCATAGTGGTGCACGCCTTTCACCCCAGCACTCAGGAGGCAGAGGCAGGTTGTCTCTGTGAGTTCGAGGTCAGCCGAGTCTCCATAGAGAGACCCTGTCTCAAAAAAATAAAAAGAAAGATAAAAGACTGGAGGCTGGGATGAGAGCTCACAGTCAGTAGGGTTTAGGACACTAACCACATATGCATATAGATACAAGCTGGCTCCCAAGTAAGGACGGAGGCCAGCGTGGGCCAGGATATTGCTGTGTGAGCCAGGCTGACAGTACCCACAGGGAGTAGATAAGTAAAGAAGACAAGTCCAGATGGTGGCTTCCAATCCTGGAATGAGACCTGGTGAAATATGGACAAACTGTCTTCTTTTTAACCGAGACTGCTAATTATTCAACCACTAATATGAACGTGCTCATGAGCTGAATTCAGTTCTTAAAAAAGCGGGGGGGGGGCGCTGGGTGCTGGTGCCCCACACTTTTAATTCCAGCACTTGGGAGGCAGAGGTAGGTGGTCTCAGTGAGTTTGAGGCCAGCCTGGACTACAGAGTGAGTTCCAGGACAGCCAGGACTGTTACACAGAGAAATCCTGTCTTGAAAAACAAAATGAAAGAACGTTCTATTTTGTACCCTAGAGGGTCACTGAATGTAGCTTTAAACTTGTGGCATGAGCAGGCATGTGCAGGCCCATATGCGCTTACATGTATGTGGGTACAAGCACACACAACAGGCGGTATCATGTGGGCACGGGACACTGACCGATCCTGACTGGTAGGTGAAGGTGCGTCTCCGATGGAGACAGCTTCGACGGATGCACACCAGGGCTAAAAGCGCAGCCAGGATGGTGAGGCAGGTGGCAGAGATGGAGCCCACCACAGCCAGGACCAGCTGCTTATCCAGGCCCTCTTCAGCCGCCCGGCTCTCTTGGACTGGGCCCTCACTCTGCAGCCCTAGAAATAATGAAGGACAGACTGGGTCAGGGGATCCAGAGGCCACCGTGGGATCCCACAGAGGGAGAGGTCGGAGAGCCTGGTACCACGCTGTGAGGAGTCGTCATGGACGACTAGAGTTAACGAGAACAGTTTCTGAGGTCGGAAAGTCAGGGCTTGTGATCCTTAGCTCCAAGTTGGAGGGAAGGTGGAGGGGCGCATGCAGAGTAGTCTTGATGCCTAGGGATCCTGCAGGCCCGTTCTCTCACCATTGCCCAGGGTGGCCTCTTCTACTGTGTTGCTCCAGTCGCCGAGACCCTGCACACTGGCCCGCACCCGGAAGAGGTAGCGCGTGCTGGCATTGAGGCCACGGACGATGGTGCTTGTCTCCTCAGGCCTGTCTACATCCATCCACTTGGGGTCTCCTGAGCCCCCGGCCACCTGAATCTCTACAATGTACTTAGATATAGGGCCAGATGGAGCCTCAGGATGCTGCCAGGTCAGCTGGATCTCAGAGTCTGAGAGGGCCTGGGCACGGAGGTTCCGGGGAGCTGGAGGCCCTGGGGAGGTAAGAGTGGGAAGGAAGGGATAGATTGGACGAGGCTGTCTAGCTGTAGGGCCAGACGCGATTGCTCTAGCACATTTTCTTCTCTGTGGATCCCAGCACAGGAGCCACAAGCTACCTTCCCCTGGCTGTGCTCATCTCTTTCCCCAGGTCCCCTCTACCTCCAAGCTGCTTCTTCCCTTGGTCACCCTGCATCCCATGTCCTCAGTCGCTTAGCGCCCTCCCCGCCCCCCCCCCCTCCCGCCACATAGTCCTCTTCTTCACATGAGTCATAATTTCCTCACACATTCTCACCCCACATGCTCCTGGTGACCGTGTCTTCCTGGTATCTTCTATCTTCCCCATGCATCCTGGGTTGTAACCTCCCTTAGCCCTAGCCCATCATTCCCACAGTGGGCCTACCGCTCGGGGGCAGAAGCACATGCGCAGGGGGTGAGGCAGGGCCCAGGAGGGTGCAGTGATAAAGCCGCACATCCAGCTGGTAGTGGCTGCCAGGCGTGAGTCCAGTCAGGAGGGCAGTGCGGGCCTGGGGGGATGAGATGTTCTCCCGCCTCTCCTGTCCCCGGGCCCCGTCCCACAGGCGTAGCAGGAAACCATCACCCAACAGTGGCACCGAGGGTAGGGACCAGCTCACTCGTAGCCTGTCAGGACCCTCCACATGCCAGCCTTCTAGCCACGGCTGCAGCAAAGGCTCTACGGCCAGAGGTCAGGAGAGGTCAGAATCATCCAATGGGTCCTTGGGGACTAAACGGGATAATAATCCCCAGTGGGTAGGGCTGGGACAACCTCTACTGGAAAAGGCAGGGTTCTTTGGGGGTGGACCAAGACAGACATATTCTGGTGGGCATGGCAGTAAACCCTGGGGGAATAGGAAGGGAAGCCTCTTGGCTTCTTACCCGGACAGTCAGTAGTCATAAGGGTAGGGGGCCCCCAGGCTCCCTCTCCTCCTTCCCCGGGCCGACTCAGCTGCACACGAACACTGTATCCTGTCTTTGGCTTCAGGTTCATTAACGTCACATTCTCACTGGGATCCACTGCAGGTGAGGTGTGCCACACACATCGCTCGGTCGCAACCATGTCTTGAAGCCGCCATTCCCCTTCAGCCTCCTCTTCTTTATGTATCATCCCCTCCCTCCTTTTCTCTTTCCTCCCCATCCCCTCACTATTACACCACTCCACCCCCTAACTCAGCCCCCACTCACCCACGATAGCGGACCAGTCAATCATGCTGTCCTGAGGCCGATAGTGCAGGCGGACAGAGGAGATGGGTCCATCCCCATCAAAGGAGACCAACGGAGAGACCACAAGCTGACGGCTCTGCTTGGCCAGGAGCCGAGGAGCAGTCAGAGGCACTGGGGGTACTGCCAAAAAACTGGGAGGAGTCAGAGTCCAGGAAGAAGGGAGCACTCTGGGATCAGGAGATTATCTAGTTTGGTGGAGGAGACCAAGTTCACCTTATGCCTGGGATGGCCAAGGTCAGAGAAAACAGTCCTGGTCTTTGGGTCGCTTGGACCATAGGGACTTGACCATAGACCATAGGAGTCTCAGAAGAATCCTTGCAACAGTGGGCAGAGAGAGGCTGGGAGGCAAGGTGGGGACCACCTAGGTGTCACGTGCTCTCTTCCCTCCCTTCATCATCCACCAGTCTGTTGATTTATTTTAATGACAAAACATGCCAGCGATGCAGCACCTGCTCCACACTTGGCGCTTGTTGTGTATAACTGATCATTCCTGCAGCCCTCGGGTCATGAGTGAAGAAACGGAGACTCAGAAATATTATACAACTTGCCTAAGGACACACAGCTAGGAGACCTGGAGCTCGCTCTGTCTGATAAGGCTGCCTTAAGTCAATCAGATCTACCCTAAAATAGTATTTGTGTTTCTGCCTGGTTTCCTCCCCAGCTGCTGCCCCGATTCTGGCTTCAGTTTTTCTCTCTAGATTATTGCATTAATGCCCAAATAGGTTCCTTGACTTCTTTCAGACTGGCTTTCCCAGAAAACATAAAGCAAAGAAAGGAGAGGGAGAGGAAGGAAGGAGTAAATGAGGGAGACTGAGGAATGTAGAAGATGCAGGATGGTGAGGTGAAGGAGTGTCAGGGGGCAACAGTTTGTCAGGGGCAGGTACAGGTCTGGGATAGATGAGTGTCCAGTTTGGATCCTAAGGCATCCCTGGTGCCTGTGGCAGGAGATCAGAGTTCAGGCTAAGTGACTGGTATATAGTGGACCCTTGAATCACACACACATGAACTTCCACATTGGCTCTGGGATCAGAACCTTGCAGAAGATGCCCCACCTCATGGATCTCCACCATGCAGGGCTGGCATCAGGAGAGGGGTCCTGTCTGCAGAACACAGTGGTACTACCAGAGAAGGATTGGCACCTTGGCAGCAGATGCCATTTTAGATAACGGCGTTTGTCCTTTATATCAAGTATACTTTCTGCCCACCATTGTGCTACTTAAATGCATTTTCTGGTTTAGTCTTCCCAAGCAGCCTAGCCCCCGTTACACAGCGAGAAACGAGCAGAGGGGCTGTAACTTGCTTAAGGTGCTAGAGAGTGGCTTGGAATCCAAGTCGAGTGGAGGCCTGGAGCCTGGATCTGGTAAAAGAATGAGAAGAGAAAAGTGGGGTCTGGTAGATGGGGTAGTATGATGGAGATGGTGAGGGATTGGGAAGAAGAAAAGGAGGAGAGGGAGCGAGAGGAGAGAGACAAGAGATGAAAACAGACAGTGGGGGGGGCAGAAGGAGAGCAGGGCCTGGGGTACTGGGCTGTAAGGCTTATAGTGATGAAGTGAAGAAATGCCTGGACTATGGAGAGGGTGCACTGTGCTTTGCTGTGAGCGCTTGGTCATTCTCTCCTTATTCACCCAACAGACTCCTGTGCATGAACCCCTTTTGAGGAGGCAAGCAGGTTTGCCTGTCTGCTGTCCTCATGTGTCCATGTGAGGTGAGTCCGGTAAAGAAAGGAACAGCACTTCAGAGGTGGAGTTAAAGGGACCCTGGGTGCAGTGGCAGATGGCACATGTATATGCAGGAGACAGGGCGAGGCTGGAGGATACCCCCAGTTCCTGAAGGCTTTTCCAGGTAGGACCTGGTGGGACCAGGCTGGGTTCAAGCCTTGATACTGAGTACCATTCATCCTCTGGAGCCTTAGAACACCACTAACCTTTCACATTGACCTTGAAGCGCTGGCTATCTTGGCCTCCGGACGTGGATACACGGCATTCCCAGAACCCGCTGTCCCCAAGAGTCAAACGGGGCACCTCAAACTCAGCTGTGGTCCTGTCTGGCTCCACGATGGCCTTGGTAGACTAAGAGAGACGAGAGAGGGAGCCTATGAGCAGAGAATGTATGCTCCACGAGACAGATAGGAGTCAGCATTGACCATTGCTGGAACATAGACCCAGTAACTTCCCCTCACCGGTTAGCCTGCCCCATTTAAGCCATGGCCTGGCCTGTGGGCCGAGCCTACAAGTTCTGAGGGGGTTAGGGGCCCAAAGGATGAACTATCAAGCTGGTGAGACGGGGGAGCTGATGGTAGGTGGGGTGACTGGGGCTGACCAGGAGCATGGTGCCATCTGGCTTGCGGAGCTCCATGCTGCCCCGTACTGGGAAGGGATTTCCTGCAGCCGCACAGTTGATCCGAGGCATTGTCCCTAAGTTGAACTCCAGTTCAGTGGCCACATTGAGGATCTGGGGGATCCGGTCTAGAGGGAGAGAGAGGGAGAGAGAGGGAGGAATGCCAATCCCGAGGCAGCCATGTGACCACCAAAGTCCTATACCCTGCATCTCAGAGAGGATCCCACTGTCTGCCCTGCCACTTAAAACTAAAACCAGTAAGGTCCTGCTTGGTTCCTTCAGGCCCTGGTGCCCCACATCCAGCCAGGTGTAGGGTTCACCTCCCCCATTTTTCCCATCACATTTCCTAGGATCTTCTAAGACCCAGAGGTAGGCCCCTTATCACCAGCCCAGCTCAAATGGTTCAGGCTGAAATGCTATAACCTCACTTTGTAGCATAGGCTGGTCTTGAACTCCAGGCAATTCTCTTGTCTCAGCCTCCTGAGTGCTAAGATTATAGGCATGAGCCATTAGACCTGCCAATGCCTCCATTTCTGGTCCTTGACTTCTGGACTCCACCCACAATGAGCGGTTCTTCCTCAAACACAAGTCTGACTATTACCCTTCAACAGTTGCTATTCAGGTCCTCACGTTAAGTAGCAACCCTTGACTTCTATTCAAAGGCCCCATCACTTGACCTGAACACTCTTCCTAGCCCCTGGCTTCGTTGGCCCAGTCCACAGCGGGGTCTCAACTCCCTGGACTTTTCTCCACATTCTTCCCCAAACATCTCCCTGTGTCTTTCACATTCAATTGCAGACCTTGACTCCTCCCCCAAAGACTCTCACATGGACCAGGGTCTCTTCTAGATCCTGTGCCCACCCCCACCCCCAAGGCTGCCAGCCTTCACAATGTGGGTGTCTGAATGGTGAACTACCTACCACACCTGAACTCCCTGAGGGGAGGACTTGGGCACCACCAACGAAAGAGCAGAGAGATGCATTTGATGAAGGATCACCTGTCTTGAGGGGTTCAGTGGCACATACCTGACTTTTCACAATGTACTCCATGCCATCCAGAGGGGCAGACACAGCCGCTGAACCGGTCACAAGTGCCACCATTTTGACACTGGCACTGGAGGCGACAATCAGCCCCAAAACGACCAGGGGCACAAGCTAGGAATAGAGGAGGTATAGTTAAAATGGGTAGGTCAGGGCCAGCAGGGTACAGATGAGGCACAAGCTCTCCAGTAGGCTGGTGTGGTGGTGGTGGAGCACTGGTAGGGCATTAGAGGACTTATGTTTAGGTTAGGGCCATAGTGAAGGATTTGGCACACTTAAGCCCATAGGAGGCAGCTTAGTCCATACCTTCCTGGCACTGGTTTCCCCTCCAGCCGGATCCACAAGAACAGCCGTAGGGATCTGGGAGGCAGAAAGTGAGACCCCGGCAGCCTGCTGTGCCTGGGCACTGTTCCTGGCAGCTCTGCCCAAAACGACCCTCTCTGCAGGCTGAAAATAAGGTGTGTGCTGTCTGCATGCAGAGTATACAGACTCCGAAGGGCCTCATACTCGAGTTTCATCCCCATGGTTTCAGAATCGTTCCTCCGTCAAGCAACCTCTTCTGCCTAGCTCCCAGATCTCCTACTTACCCTGCTCACAGCGGGTACCAGTGAATCCTGGGGGGCACACACATTCGCCATCATGGTCATGACAGACACCTCCGTGCAGGCAGCCTGGGCAATCCTTGCCACACCCTGGCCCCCAGCGTCCAGCCCCACAGCCTGGAGGAAAATGTTTTCTTCAGTAGGTGACCTTCACCTATCTGTCCACAGCTGCTGAGGACTAAGGGTAGCTCTGCGGTCCTCATGGATTCTGAGACTCACAACCCCCCCACCACCACCGGGCCTCTGTCTTCTGCTCCTCACCCCGCACGATGAGCCGAAAGAAGGCACTGCCCAGGGGGCTGGCTTCTAGGTAGGTGGCACTGTAGATGCCACTGGATGGTGGCTGCACATTTTGGAGCTGCAGTTGAAACCGCCCATCATGGGCCTCGTGCCAATCTAGGGTATGGAAGTAGGATCCTGGCGGGACGACATACAATCAGGTCAGGGCCCTCAGCATCACATGAGGGGCTGGTGTCACCTCTCTCTGCCATGGTCACACCAATGCGGTTTGTGCACATTGATCTGACTTGGGGAAAGGCGCATACCAGATATGGTATCCAAGCCAGGAAGCAGGAGAACATCCTCCCTCTTCCACCTCTTTATTTTACAATTCGGCCATTTTCTCATGCCTTTTCTAGGCTCTCTCTGCTTCCGTGCTAGCCCTATGTGCCCACCCACCCTCCCCCTGGACAGCCAGTGAGATGCGTTTATAAGAGACTCTTCCATCCCCTACTCCTCTTGTAGGCTCTCGGAGCTGTCCATCACACCAGGCTGGACCCCAACCCTTTGCAGTTCCTTCCACCAGTTTGCTCAGCCTTCCAGCTCCATACCTCATCATGCCCTGCCTGACCCCTTATCTTCTTGAATTCCTAAATGCTTGTTTGCCTTCTAGAATCATCTGGTATTTCAGACCTCCTTGCCTTTGCTCTTGTCAGCCCTGCCTCCAAGAATGTCTCTCCTGCCTTTCAGGGCTCTCTCCCAGCCTCTTCTTCTGGGACCCATACTGTTAGGCAAGAGTTCGAGCCCTGCCTGGCTCCCTCTTGCTGCTCAGAACTCTAATCAGACTGCCAAGACTCGGGTCTCCTGTCCACTTCTACATTCCCTGCTGGTGTCAAGCCTTCCCTCCAAGGAAGAGGATCTTCTCCCTGAGGAGCCAAGTACCCAAGAGTCAGTCAGCAGATCAGGAGGCTGAGGCAGGCATTTTGGAAGCTACTCAGGGAGTGGAGGGGAGTCCTTCCATGGAGTGGATAGGGACAGCATAGTGGGCAGGAACAGAGCTGAGACCCATATATCTGTGTGGACTCCAGCATATGCCTGCCTTGGGCATCAAGGATCTGAACTTGGCACTTCTTTGAGAGAGGTTAGACTTCCGTTGGCCTGTGCTGGGCACTTGTTATCAGCTGTCTTCTTTCCCATGGGGACCGCTGCTCTTCTTAGGCGGGCCGTGTGACAGCACCTGCTAACTCCCAGGGGAGAGTCAAAGATGAGGGCTTAACATAGGGTTTAAGAGGTAGCTGGCCACAGGTTCCTGGCCCTTTTAGTATAGGAGGTGAGTGAATGGGAGGACTCTGGAGGCTGGCCTGGAGGACGACAGGTCTATCACAGTGATGAGCTGGGTATATGGAGGGCAATGGAGGTCCTGGGGCGTCACAACCATGGCTCTACCTGTACAACCAAATGCCCCCTCACCATTGTTTTTCCATATCACATCCGTCTGCTTTGCCTTGTGCACACGTGCAGAAAGCACAGCTGTGTCACCTTTGTTCACTGTGTGTGTGACCTTGTCTGGAAACAGGTGGGCTGTGGATGAAAGGTAAGGTCAGCAATCCAGGACAGCGGCCCCTCCCTCTGCCACTCCACCTCCTGGCAAGCCAGACTCACCCCCCGGGCTGTTGTGCACATAGAGGACTCGAGTACGCCGCGTGCTAGTGCCACCCACGCAGGAGAAGACGCCTACCAAATCCGAGGGCTTGGAGAAGCCACGCAGCGTGACCTTGTGTGAGCCATTGCGTGCCAAGTACAGGGGCTGCCCAGGTGGGAAGGTGCGCACGATGCGGTCATCCTTCTCCAGCAGCAGGGGTGGGCCCCAGGCGTCTGAGCCCCTCCCTGCCCCGCCCTCACCGGACACGCAAGTCAGGAAGAAATGCTGGGGGTCCGTGATGCGCAGGTTGGCCAGCAGCGTCAAGTCCACAGCTGTACCTGGGACGGGACAGCAGCGACTCGATGATAGACCCTGCCAACTCAACAGTCCCGGAAGCCCGCAGCTCCACCCATAACCCTGGTGCTAATGTTTCACTGTGCCCTCTGAAAACCTCACTTCATTAAGGATTTCCACCCTGTTCCCTTCCCTTCCACACATGCTCACCCTTTGCCCTCACGGCTCTTCATCCTAAAACATAAACAAAGGTGCACATCCTTCTCTGACCCCAGACAGATGGGGCCCTCGACAGCAGAGCTTTCACAGTCTCCTTTCCTTTGTCCCTGTCAAGTCCCTGCCCTGGCTCCTTTCTGAACCGTCTCCACCATGGCTATCCCTAAGCCACTTGTCCCTGACCTACCACGGAGGTGCAGGTTAGAAGACTCACTCAAACTGGAGAGTCATGCAGACACCCTCCTTGTCGCTTAAACAATTGAGAGCTATCTGATTGACTGGGATGGAAGGTATAGGCTAGGGGTAGAAATGAAGTTGCTAGCCCCACCTGGCCCAGAGGGACACGGATGCAGGTGGGACTAGGTCCCACCTTGGAAAGCTAGACATAGATATCCCTCTCAGTTGCAGGTGTTGGGGCAGCGGGAGGAACACCTAACCCACGTGGGGGAGGGGAGGGGGATGACAGGAGGGGATGGAGAGCCCGTCTTCATCAGAAGGGCTTTTGAAAAACTAAGGCAGGGTACATGGTGAGGAGGAACAGGAGGAGAAAGGTCAGGGGTGGGGAGAGGCCCACCCTGCGTGCAAACAGCCCGAGTAAAGCATGAAATGAGAAAGGAGTCGTGTGGGGAGCCGGCTGCCCAGGGCCCGTGGAATTGGATGGTAGAATTTGCATCTCACAGTGATCAAGACCAAGGAGAAGAGCCTAACTAATTAGCCTGCCTCAGATCTGGGACCCCAGCCCTCTCAAGGCCCCTCATTCCCTGTCCCTTTCCTGTCTGTTAATTGTCAAGTCAGCAATTAATTTAAATGCCACTCAGCATATCTTTGGCGGTCTATTGTTAGCAAAAGAAGTCGGCATTTACTGGTGGCCTCGCAGGTACCAAATGCCCTTTCTCCGTGGCATCCTCACGGCCTCTAGCGAGGTTGATTTCCTTGCTGTGATAGTTATTCTCAGGCTTCCATGAGCATGTTCGTCTACACCCATGGCTTTAACTGTCACCTCTGAGTCAGGAGCTCTGGTGTGGCCTTTCAGCTCCAAATGCATTTCCAGTCGTGTTTCCTAAGACCTCATCTTTCCCAAGTTCCCTGACTCAGAGGCAACGCCCATTACCTGAGACACTGACTTCAGAGTCATCTCATTCCCAGTGTCATAATAATTAATGTTTATTGGATGTCAATTATGCATCGGGCTCTTTAGTGATATCCTCTTCCTTTCTGGTCTGGCTGTTCTGGGAGGTGGGTGTTATTATTCCCATTTTATGACCAGGAAACAAAAGCTTAGGACTTGCCCAAGGTCATACAGTTAGAAACCAGCAGAGTCAGGTTATCCAAGTCTCAACTCCTCGTTGCTTAACCCCTAATCTGGCACATACTCTTATAGCTTTCCTCCTAAACCTTGTTGGCCATCCCTATCTTCCGTACCATCGTTGTCAGCCCTTGTCTTTACTGACTTGGACCATTTCAGAAGCCACAATTTCCTTTCCAGCTCCTCCAAAGTGATGCCACCAAGACTCAAAAACACCCCGTGACTTATTTGCCTACAATGCCCCCATGATTCTCAGGTACCTTCAGGGTAATGCATACAATCTGAGCATCTCTGTGGCACACACTAGCCCCCCCAGTTGCTTTCCCTCCAGAGCCCTCTTTCCCATGGACTTCCATGCCTCCCAAGCTTGCACTTACTCTTCTGTCAGCTACCCCTCTTAAAGAAATCCTTCCTGTTTTCTTGGCCTGCTACAGGAGGCAGAGCAAGCAGGCTCTCTCTTGTCAGTGCTCCTCAAGTTCTCTGTGTCTGTCTCTGTTATGCCCTTGTCCCTGGCCTGTGCTCTCCACTAGACTGAATCACTCAAAGGCAGATTCTTGCTTCTATTCCTCTAATCAGCAGACCGAAAGAGTCTGTCACCCATTTTCAGAAACCTCCTCCAAGCCTTCTGCACACAACTCCATTTAAACAGCAAACATCCACCAGGAGGCCAGCATCATTTACTTTCCACTGAGTAGGTTTAGGAGTCTCCAGAGACTCTGCTAATAGAATGCCACATTTGATTTATTACTATTATTATTACCATCATTATTTATTTTGAGACAGGGTCTCACTATGTAGACCAGGCTGTCCTCAGACCCACAGAGACCCACCTGCCTCCGCCTCCCGAGTGTTGTGACTGAAGCCACCATGCCCAGCTGTCAATGAATTATGGACTAAGGGTTACTTCCAAGGTCCCAAACAGTGGCGGTCTTTTGCACTCCCCCATGCACAGGCAGTAGTTTCTAGCACCTGCCTGAGTTTTCCCCACCCTGATCTCATTTTTTGATGGATCAAAATGATGATGATAATGACAGTGATGGTGAGGGTGACGGAGTGTCTATTTTTCCCTCCTATTTTTAAACTGTTAAAATACATTTACCCTCAGAACAATTTGTAAACATTGAATTCAGTGTTACTAAATACACACATATTATTGTGTAAATATCACCACCCATTTCCACAGCTCCTTTTGTTTTCCTTTTTGATAGGGGTCTCACTATGTGACTAACACGGACTTCACTATGTAATCCAGCCTGGCCTCTCAAGGCCTGGGATTAAAGGAGCACACCACCACACCCAACTCCAGAACTTCTTTCATCTCGTCAAACTGAAATGCTACAACCATTAGACAACAACTCTGCTTCCCCTCCGCCAACCCATGGCAGCCACCCTATTATGAGGTCCATCGCAATGCTATGTTAGGGTTTCTAGGGGAGGGCTGGGATTAAGACCTGGAAATCAGGGGTTGGGGAGGCACCCAGGGCAGACTTACCAACATGAGAGGCCAAAAAGAGAACGGGGAGTAGGAAAGGGGACCCCCACCAGACCATACTCTGGAGGCTGATCCGGGCCAGCCAAGGCCAGCTGGGCCTGGGGTCAGTTGCTGTTGGTCTGAGTGCCCAGCCTGTTAGGCTTAGTGTGCCTCGGTGCTGGGGAGGAAGAGGAAATGATGGCTGGGGTGGGAGGGGTGGCAGGGTGGCAGGGGTGAGGGGTGAAAGTCTCATTCTGCTTCCCACCCTATTGTCCTCCCAAGCCCAGCCCCCACAAGTCTGGGGATGGGTGTGTCTTGGAAGTTCCTGGAAGGGGGCCACTTGAGGTATGTGTGTGTGTGTGTGTTATGACAAGGACAGACCTGGGGATGATTGAACTGGTTTCTCCCATCCCCTCTGTCCCTTCCATCTGTTTTGCTGGAGCACCGGAGACAGGAAAGGGAGGAAGCCAGTGGTTTCCGCCTATTGAGGAGGTTTGGAGGCAGGACATTGTTCTGGGGCCTCCCCTCCTCCCAGCACACACACACACACACACACACACTGAGGTTCACGTGACTCTTCACGCATGTGCTCTAGGACACAGACAGTTACCCCGATCCCAGAGAGCAGGTCACAGGGTCACAGAAGGGATTAGGAGCATGAAGACCCTCATAGTCTATTTTATGGCCTTTCTCATCCTACAGGTGGGGAAATGGAGGCCTGTGGAGCTTAGGGAGCCCCGAGGGCTGAAACTCCTGGTCTGGTCATTGGTGTCTCAGTGCTGGCTGCTTCAGGAGAGACACATTGAAGCTTACAGGGCAACACACAGGTAATGTCTATGGCGAGGCTGATCCTCATCCACAGTTGCCTGTAGGATTCAGCTCAATGTCTGCTTGCTGTTATTTGTTTTGTTTTGTTTGTTTGTTTTTGGTTCTTCGAGACAGGGTTTCTCTGTAACTTTGGAGCCTGTCCTGGAACTAGCTCTTGTAGACCAGGCTGGCCTTGAACTCACAGCCTCTGCCTCCCGAGTGCTGGGATTAAAGGTGTGCACCACTACCACATGGCAAATTCAGTTTTTTAAATTTATTTTTAATTTATTTGCATTTTATGTACATTGGTGGTTTGCCTGCATCTATCAGTGTGAGAGTATGGGATCCCTGGAACAAGAGTTACAGACAGTTGTAAGCTACCATTGGGTGCTGGGAATTGAACCTGGAGCCTCTGGAAGAGCAGTCAATGCTCTTAACCACTGAGCCATCTCTCCAGCCCCCTGCTGCTGTTATTTATTCATTGTACAGTTAACCATGCCTGTTCATGGATGCTGAGGGAGAAGAAATCTACCCAGGAATACACAGTTACCTGTTCTTGTTCCAAAATGAAGACATAGTCTTCTTATGTAGTTCAGGTTAGCGTGGAACTCACTATACAGTCCAGAGTGGCATGAACTCTTTATGTAGCCCAGGTTGGCCTCAGACTCAGGATTCTCCCTGAGTCCTGGCATTACAGGTATGTGTGGATACCGTAGTGCATATACTCCAGTCAGGGGACAGTTTGTGGGAGTCACCTCTCTCCTTCTATCATTTGGTCTCAGAGACTGAATTTAGGTCATCAGGCGTGGTGCCAGGTGCCTTTTTCTGCCGAGACATCCCATAAGCTCGTATCTACTCTTCGAGGCTGACCACACCTGGGAGAAGTCCCCTTGGTCTGTCTTCCAGGACCCCACTGCTGCATTTCTTAGACCCGACTCAGCATTTTAATGCCCATGTCCCCACCGCCAGTTTTCAGATAGAATATACCCCCAAAGAACACCCACAGGGAGATGCTTCCGTGGATCAGGAGAAGCTATGGGGTAGCATGGGCTCTGGGTCCTCCTCACCTCTAACAATGAACGAATGGGGTTGAGAGCTCATACCAGCTCAGGAGACTTGAAGGTTTTAAACATGCTACATATTCCACCCCCACACACTCCCATCCCCCTCTGGGGCTGGGACTTTGTTCCTACGTCAGTTCTGCTAAAGGCTATCTTCTTTTCTGATACAGCAGGCACAAAAACACTTTTCTGGGGAAGCTGGATCCCTGGGAAGGTTTGTTTCTCTGCTTACACCTTTTTTGAAGGTGTAGGGAAGAGCCCCACATTGGCTTGACTCCTAGAATAGCATGAGGAAGCACGGAGGAAGGCATCCATAGCCTTTGCTAGCCTGAGGCTGAGCAGATTTTCTGGACAGACTGTGAGAGTGGAGGAATGGTTGATGCCTTAAACTCCAGTCCATCTTGGTACCTTTGAATCTGGGATGAGCTAGAAGTTGGAGTATACACTTGCCCAGCAGAATGTGGGCTCAGTATGCTTTTGGGGAACCTGCTCCTACTTTTGGAGAAACTTTTGGGGGTCCTGATGTTATTGTGGAGAAGTACGAAGAACACTTTGGTGTTTTAAATTTTCATTTTTATGTGTATGGGTGTTTTGCCTGCATGCATGTCTGCGCACCATGTGTATACAATGCCTGCAGAGACCAGAAGAGGTGGTCAGAAGCCCCTGGGACTGGAGTGACAGACAGCTGAGGCCATTATGTGGGTACTGGGAAAATCAAACTCAGGTCCTCTGGAAGGGGAACCAGTGCTCTTAACCACTGAGCCATCTCTCCAGCTCCGAAATCACTTCTTGGAAATGACATATATAATTACAGGTGTCTTTTGTGAATGGGCAGGTTTAAGAAATTGTGACCTAAGCACACACAAAGCTCCAGACCTTTAGTTCTCCCCATTTTCAGCTGGGAAACAGAACACGGCCGCAATTGTCTGTAGATCAACAAAAGGCAAATGTTGCAGAGTTTGTATACAAACATTTGCTTTATAAAATAGTGCCCTGTAAGTGTAAACACATTTTTACATATGTCGAAAGTGACTTAAACACCATCAGTTTACCCACAGCAAGTGCCAAATGAAATACCATCCCACAAACAAATGGTGAGTGGGTTGTGAATACATCTGCTGTTACAATAGGAGCATTGAAACCGCAAGGCATAGCTCAAATTTTCAGCCGCTGGAAAATTAGAAGCTCAAAATAATGTGAACATAAACAGACATTCTATATATTGCCAGGTTAACTCCGCCACCGGAGGAATGTAAGTTAACAAGAGAGTGAAACTAGACATTATTTCCCCCAAATAAGGCATGGATGGTCAACTCCACATCAGGCAGATAATTTACTTCTAATAAAGCTGTTCTTCCCCAAATTGTGGAAATTCCAAAAGCTGTGGGCACAAAGACACTTTGGGGAAGTTTTGAGGTCATTGTGGAGATGTATGGGCTTTTCTGGGTTGCAGGGACCCCGAGCAGCCAGACTTCCTGACCGAACAGTGACGTGGGTCTTTTGGTTCACTCTCCTTGCAGGGATGAGGTCTTCCTTGAAGATGGATTTGTTTCCACAGTTTCAGGAAGAGATGTCCCCCCTCTTCCAGGACCCAGCACTGCTTGGCAGCCTGAAATAGAAGTGGACTTTTTCCAGGGAGAGACTAATGGTGTGGCTGTACGTGGCGGTTCTAGCTGGAGAGCCAGGAAGGCATGAGACCAGAGCGGGGGTGCTGGAAGCCAGGACTTTGAAGTTTGTCTTGGAGAGGACTGTTTTTCTCCATGACTGGGTAATGGGGAAGTAAGAAACACCCTCTTAAGGTTGACCAGTTTAACACAGGTTCTCAGTTTACGTTGACCAAGCCGTGGTTCTACCATGCATCCTGAACAGGCAGATTCTGCTACATATCACTTCTTATGTGAATTCCTTTGTTATCTATTTGTGTGTGTTATGTACACGTGTATGTGCGTGTGTGTGCGTGCATGCGTGTGTGTGTGTGTGCGCGTGTGTGTGCCTGTGCATGCATACACATGCGTCTGTGTGCTGGTATACACTTGAGCCAGAGGTCAGTTGGTATGAGGTGCCCTGCTATATTCTATCACTCTCCCCCTTATGGAGACAGAATCTAGGCTGGTGGCCAGCAATCCCTAGTCATACTCTGGTCACCTCCACTCTCACTGTGCTTGAGTTACACACACTGGGTTCGTGTGGGTGCTGTGGGTAGATCGAAGGTACCAGAAGAGGGCCCCAGATCCCCTGGAATAGTAGTTACAGACAGACGTGAGCTGCCACGTATGTGCTGGAAATTGAACGTGGGTCCTTGGGAAATGCAGCCAGTGCTCTCAACTTCGGAACCATCTTTCCAGTCACACTGTGAGTGATTTTGATTCTGGGTTGTGACAAAACTGTCTCTAGCCCTGTGGTTGATTGATTGACTGACTGATTTATAAATAGAACAAACATAGTTATTAAGAAAAATCCAGAAAGAACTCCTGAGAGTGGGAGGGGCTTCAGGGGACCAATACCTACTCACTTGAGCCCCAGTCCTGTTCTCCTGAGCTTTGGAAACAGGGTTTCTCTGTGTAACTCTAGCTGTCCTAGAAATCACCTTGTAGATCAGACTGGCCTTGAACTCCCAGAGATCCACCTGCCTCTGCCTTCTAAGTGCTGGGGGTAAAGATGTGTGTTACCACATCCAGCCAGATTTGAATTCATAAATACCTGGGCTGGCCTACACATTTGCTGTGTATGATTCTGCTGATCATGCATTTGAATTTGCAGCAAAGTCAAATCTTTACACCAGCTTCTTGGAGCTTATTCTCAGTCCATCTTTGTAAGTTCTCGACTGGGGCAGGACCACAGATGGCATTTTGAGTGGCGTTTGTCTAGCAGGGTTATAGTCAGAGGGTTGTGGGGTAACTGGCTGAAGTCACAGTGACCTTGCTCCTGGAGGGTCTCTATTGTGTTGTGAAGTGTCTGTGACGTAGTAGGGCAGTGGAATCGTGGAGACAGCATCTCTATCTTTACATAGATGCTTACAGCATAGCGTGAGGAGACTGTATGGGCAAGTCCAACGGGCCCTGCTGACGTGTACCAGTGTCTGTAGCAACACAGCGAGACTTTCAACCCCCGGGATGGAGTTATGCTATTCCTACGGATTGATTTCAAAATGCAGATACTGGTAGGAAGGACAGACATTCCCAGAAATGCTAAGGTTGTGGTTTTGGATGTGTAGCTTCTGTCCTGGACCCCAGAGTCCCCGAAGGTCCAGATCATGGGAGATCTGTCATGTGCTTATTTGTTTGGGACTGACTGGCTCAAGTTGTCTTCATGTTAGACTATCCTCCACCTTAAATCTGGTCGCTTCTACTCTTCTTTCTCAACAACTGGGGACTGGGGAGAAGGAGGAACAGAAGACCATACTATGGCTGGGGAGGAGCTCATGCTGGAGGGATGAAGGATGAGGAGGGATGAGGGAATGTTTGGCAAAGGCTTACTGAGTTTGTATGCCAGAAGGAGGGGAGAGAGCATCACTCAGGCTTACCTGGCCTTCATTCTGATACTTGTGTAGATGTCAAGGATGAGGCTGATAGCTTCTGGCTGGGTTTCCTACTTCCAGGGTAATGGACCAATGGAAATGCAGCAATGGCTGGCACTCCTAATGGCACTCCCCAAGTTACCAGCTCCTGTGAATTTCATTTTTAGCTGAAAGAAATAGCACTTTAAGAAGAGATTTTATCTGGGATGGGAGAGAAGACTGGGTGGCTGAGTGCTTACTGCTCTTGCAGAGGACCTAGGTTCAGTTCCCGGCACCTATATAGCAGCTCACAACTGCTTAAAACCCCCATTCAGGATACCCAGCGCCCTCTTCTGGCCTCTGCAGGCTCCTGCACTCACATGGTGCACATAAACTCATGCAGCTCACACACATACACATAAAAAATTCTTTTCACAAAAGAAAACTATTTTAAAAATAGTTTTGGATAGCGCAGAGAGTTTCCATCTACCCTGCACCCAGGTTGACCCATTGGTTTCACCTGACATTAGCATGGCTCATTTTCTGGAACTTACGAACCACTGTTGACCAGTGTGATTAAACTGCACCCTGTACGTGCTAGGGTGGGTGCTGGAGTCGGTGCAGAGGTGAGTGTGGGGGTGGGTTCTGGGGTGAGTGCTGGGGTTAAATACCATCGCTTACTCAGATTTCATCCATCTTCCCCGTGTATCCTTTCCACAGAACCTCCCCCCCCCCACACACACACACAACTACATTTAGCTGTTGTGCTCCTTTGGGCTCCTTTTAGCTACAAGTTCCTCAGGATTTCCTTGCTCAGGTGACCTTGGCAATTTTAAGGAGCACTGCTCTAATATTTTATAGGATGTCTCTCTACTGGAATTTTCCTGGTTGTTTTGGTCATGTTTAGGCCGGATCTTTGAGTTTCTGGTGGTGAAATGGTCATGTTGTATCAAAGGGGCATAGTATCAACACAGGGCTCGTCATTGCCTTTGATCTCTTGGTTGAGGATTTGTTGTGTTTTTCCACTGTAAAATAGCATTTCTTCTTTCCTACCACCCTGTTCTTGCTTAAGGAGTGGGGATTTGTGCATTTCTTCCTGGAGGGTGAAGCATTTACATACATTATTGGGAATTCTTTTTTTAATTTTTATTTTATTTATTGGCATGTATGTGCACATGCACACACATACGTGAGAGAACATGCCAGGGCCCATGTGTGTAGGTCAGATGATAACTTCTCACAGTCAGTTTTGTCCTCTGGGTCCTGAGGATAAAACCCAGGTCATCAGACTTAGCAGCAAGCACCTTGGCCTGCTGAATCATCTCATCAGCTTTGGAATAATTTTTACCTACTTCAGTATTTAATCTATCATTTATTTACTGCACTGTGAACCCACAGGTATTTATTTCATATTTTGAACTCCCGTCTATCACTATGTGATTTAGTTTATCACTCGGATTGTCCCAGCTTTAGCCTTTGGGTGTTTTTTCAGGGGACTCCTATGTCCCTCTTGACACTCTCACACAAATGTAGAGTTTGCTCATTCTCTAGTAGTACCCCTTACACACCCCAACATCCACCCCAGCACCCACCCCACACCTCCACAAGCACCCACCCCTACTCCACTCCAGCACCTACCCCTTACACACCCCAACACCCACTCCCACCTCTACCCCAGCACCCACCTCTGCACCTAGACCAGCACCCACCCCAGCACCTACCCCTTACACACCCCAGCACCCACCCAACACCTACACTAGCACCCACCCCAGCACCCACTCCTGCACCTAGACCAGCAACCACCCAGCACCTACCCCTTACACACCCCAGCACCCACCTAGCACAGCTGACAACCCAGCAAAGTTGTGGGCCTACAGCCCTCTGCACAACTTGCAGATAGCTAGGTTGATGGGAGCGCCTCACTGCAGCAGCTCCTACTCCTAACCTCCTAAATCACATGAGACTCTCTTCTCCAGCCAGGAAAGTATCTATCCGGAGGAGATGGCTACCCAGTGGTGGATGGAGATAGAGACAGAGACCCATATTGGAGCACTGGACTGAGATCCCAAGGTCCAATTGAAGAGCAGAAGGAGGAAGAAGATGAACAAGGAAGTCAGGACCTTGAGGGGTTCATCCACCCACTGAGACGGTGTGACTGGTCTAAGGGGAGCTCACCAAATCCAGCTGGACTGGGACTGAATGAGCATGTGACCAAACCGGACTCTCTGAATGTGGCTGACAATGGGAGCTGACTGAAAAGCCAATGATAATGGCACTGGGATTTGTCTCTACTGCATGTACTGGCTTTTTGGGATCCTAGTCTGTTTGGATGCTCACCTTCCTAGGTCTGGATGGAGGTGGGAGAGCCTTAGACTGGAGGGGGAGGGGAGAAGGTGAGTGGGGGAGTGGGAGGGAAATGGGAGGAGGGGAGGAGGTGGAAATTTTGAATGGTATTATTTATAAAGCAAAAATAAAATAAAATGTTTGAAAAAAAAGAGCTGGTCTTCTTTTGGAGGAGACTAGAATTTGGTTCCCAGCATCCTTCCTGGGAGGTTACGAATTGGTACCTCCAGTTCCAGGGGGTACGATGTCCTTCTCTGGCCTTCATGGCCACCTATAGTCACATAAGCACACACTCACATACACAGCACACATATACACATAATCTTTTAAAATATTTAAAAAAGAAGATAAGGAAGAAGGAGAGGAAGAAGAAAAAGGAGGAGGAGAAGGAGGAGAAGGAGGAGAAGGAGGAGAAGAAGAAGAAGAGGAGGAGGAGGAGGAGGAGGAGGAGGAGGAGGAGGAGGAGGAGGAGGAGGAGGAGGAGAAGGAGAAGAAGAAGAAGAAGAAGAAGAAGAAGAAGAAGAAGAAGAAGAAGAAGAAGAAGAAGAAGAAGAAGAAGAAGAAGAAGATGATGATGATTAGCCGGAAGACCCCAAGAGAGAGTGGTGCACTCCATCACTATCAGAAAGTAAGATGTAGCAGATTGTAGCAGATCTTACTGACCTGGCAAGCGTTCCTTTTGCAACATAATGGTGACCTTTGTCCCACTGACATGTGGAGTCTTGTCTCTCCCTGGGTTTGGATGAGGTCATGACTCACTATCATCAGAAGAATGTAAACAGCGACTAGGAGCCAGCTCCTCTGGTAAAGCACTCACTACAGAGGCATGCGCACCTGAGTTAGGAGCTCCCGCACCTATGGAAAGCCCTGGAAGATGTGTGTGTGATTCCAGCACCAAGGAGGTGGAAACAGGTGGCCTGGAGCCCACTGGCCAGTCAGCCCAGCCCAATCAGAAGGCACCAGGTTCAGGGAGAGACCCTGCTGGAGAGATAGCTCAGCACTTAAGAGTTCTAACTGTTCTTTCAGAGAACTTGGGGTTGAGGTTCCCAGCACCTACATGGTGGCTCATAATCACCTGTTAACTGTAGCTTCAGAGGCTCCTGTTCCTTCTCCTGGCTTTCAAGGGCACCAGGCACAAATGTGGTGCACAGGTATATGTGCATGCAAAACATACATATACCTAAAATAATGTAAATAAACCTTTTTAAAAAGTCAGTGACAGCCGGGCGGTGGTGGCGCACGCCTTTAATCCCAGCACTCGGGAGGCAAAGGCAGGCGGATCTCTGGGAGTTCGAGGCCAGCCTGGTCTACAAGAGCTAGTTCCGGGACGGGCACCAAAGCTACAGAGAAACCCTGTCTCGAAAAACCAAAAA
Source organism: Chionomys nivalis (assembly GCF_950005125.1). NCBI lineage: Eukaryota > Metazoa > Chordata > Mammalia > Rodentia > Cricetidae > Chionomys > Chionomys nivalis. Next base: position 31,875,066 of record NC_080096.1, on the reverse strand, counting down.
AAAAAAAAAAAAAAAAAAAAAAAGTCAGTGACATAGGGTTAGGTATTTAGCTCAGTGGTAGTGTGCTTGCCTAGCAAGCACAAGGCCCTGGGTTTGATCCTCAGCTTGGAGGCAGGGAATAAGTGACAATCTCAGAAGGCATTTTAAAAAATAACGTGAGAAACTTCTAAGGAAGACAATGGTGTCAGCTCTCGCCTTCCCGTGCCCCTGTACGCACATGTGCATACACACAAACCACAAACATCAGTGTGACATCATGAAATGTCAGAAAAGGGAAGGCATCTTTGTTCAGGGAACCACTTCATTTTAACCTGGAACTGCTGTGTAAATAAACAGTCTGAAGCCACCATGCTGTGAGGAAGCCCAAAGAGAGGGTGGGGTGCTTGGCCAGTCCCTGCTCCTGCACTTCCCTTTGTGCCTGAAATACTAAATCACTCTCCCTTGTTCTCTGGCAATGGTCAGCTGAGACCTCCCAAATTCCCGACACTAAGATACTTTAAGACAATTGCTAGCGTGGGATTTGGTGGCACAGACCTACATCCCAATACATGGTGATTAAACTTCGTAAATTCAAGACCTTCCTAAGCTGCAGAAAGGGCTGAAGGTCAGCTTGGGTGATGGAAAGGGACCCTGTATCAAAAATTTGAAAGTTTTTTTTTGTTGTTGTTGTTTTTCTTTTTTGAGACAGGGTTTTCTGTGTAGCCATGACTGTCCTAGAACTCTCCCTGTAGACCAGGCTGGCCTCAAACTTAGAGACCCACCTGCCTCTACCTCCCAAGTGCCGGAATTAAAGGCGTGCACTGCCACCACCCAGTGAAATTTTGAAAGGATTTTTAAAAGGCTGGGGACGGAGCTGAGGAGTAAGGTGCTCACACAGCATGCACAACACCTTGGGTTCCATTATCAGCACTGCCAAAAACCAATACCAAAACATAAAAGAAATTGAAGAAATAAAGCAACTACTGGGCTTTGCCGTTCATGCTTAGTGTCTCAGCACTTGGGGACAAGGGCAGGGAGATTGCTGTAAATTCAAGTCCAGCCTGGGCTATACATATAGTTCCAGGCTATCCAACTATGGTTGCTGTAAGTGTCTAAGTGACGAGTTTCTGAATATATCCCATCAATATTTGCCAGAACATAAAAGATTCTAACATCTTAACTAGGATAACCTGATGCTGGCACATAAACAGGCAGATGATAGAACCAAAGAGAGAATCCAGAAAAGAACATCAACAAAGGCATAAAATGTGACATCCTCAATCAGATGGGGAAAGCTGGGCTTTTTAACAAAGGTGTCCCAGTGCCCTGGCAAGTCTCTAAAAAGAAAAAAAAAAAAAAGAAGAAGTCTTTCTATCACCTAGCAAGATAAAGCCCAAGTGTGTGGGAAATTTAAACAGATAAAAGCAAATCTAGCAAAGGAGCTAGAAGAAAACACAGGCAGTTTTCTGAGGACTTTAGGCTGGGCAGACCTTAATAAGGAAAAGTTACAATTCACCAATCTTCAATTTACTACAAATGGTTGGGAAATATTTGTTTAACTATATAAAGATGTGTTGCTGTTTTACCTTGCCTGCCAAAAGCATCTGATTGGCCTAATAAAAAGCTGAATAGCCGATAGTTAGGCAGGAGGTATTGGTATTACTTCAAGGTAGAGTAAGTAGGAGAAAGAATTTAGGCTCCAAACAAAAGAAAGAAAGAAAAAAGAGACACCAGCGGCCAGGCAGTCAGACATGGAGGAAGCAGGAAAATAGGGCATACAGAGTGGAAGGCTAATGAGAGCCCTAAGGCAAGGGTAGGGGAACAGAAGCAGGTTAAATTAAGTTAAAAGAGCTAATGGGACAAGTCTAACCTAAGGCCAAGCATTCATAATTAATAATAAGTCTCCATGTTTTTATTTGGGAGCTTGTTGGCAACCCAATGAAAATTCCAACTACAACAAATTTAAAAACATGAAAGATTGAAATAAGAGATAGATGTGTGTATATATATATATATACACATACATATGCGTAAATATCTTATGTTTCTTGTTTGAAGACCTATTCCATCTACATGAGAATAAAGTAAAAATTAGCATAATGATAACTCCACTTTCCATGTTTATTTTCTTGAAAAAAGGAAAGAAATAATCACTGTGTATGAGAACATCAAGGCATGCCAGCTAGAGGATTTAGTTTTACTTTGGAACATTATTTTCTTAATTTTTTTTTTCTTTTAGTTTAGAAAAGCCCAAGGTCATTGGCTCGGTCCACTGTTTCTCAACTGACTCTTGGGTTCAAAGGAACAGAGAATACCAAAGCCAGAATTCCACTCCTCTCTGTGAGCATGCACTGAGAGATACAACACGGTCTTTTGTGGGCCTTTTGTTGTTGTCTTTAGAATTGTTTCATTTTTAAGATTCGTGTGTGTGTGTGTGATGTGTGTGCAAGTGCCCACGGAGTCAAATGAGAATCTCAGATCTCTTGTAGCTGGCCCCACCAGATGTGGGCACAGGGAACCTAACTCTGGTTCCATGGAAGAACAGCAAGAGCTCTTAACCTCTGAACCATCTCTCCGGCCTGTTCTGTACCTTCTTGGACTTTCCTTAGGACCTTAGCCTGCTTGTAAATATTCAAGGGAATATTTTCTATGTAGAAAAGGCACCCAGTTTTCCTAGTGTTTGAGCTGAAAGCCCTTTGAGTGACGTTGTTATGCAAATTATCCAGGAAAAAAAAGACTTGAATTTTAGGCTGGAGACTATCAGAGGGAAAGAATGGTTCTCTCCAGTTTCCATCCCACTTTGACATCCAAGGGCTTGGGGTGTGGCTCAGTATGAGCTCAGCATCAGGTGAGAGCCTGGGTCCCATCCTCAACACCACCAAAGCAAAGCAAAATTGACAGCAACGCCTCTCCTGAACCGGGGCCAGATTGGTTCTCTTTGGTGTTAAGGGAGACTCCTCCCAGGCAAACCTGCCAGGCATCTGTGCAATTCATTTAAAAAAAGAAATGGAGCAAGAGTCACGTCTTTACTTCTGGAAGAATCTAGGGTTCTCTGCTCTGATTCTGTAAAGTCAGTGTGGGAAGCTGAACGCTGCTTTCTTATGCCCCGTGATTTTGCAGGACATGGATAGCTCCCATGGGTCTTTCTCTGTCTCCCCTAGTACATTCTTACTCTCTTCTAAAGCATGCCCTTGTAGAAAATATTCTAGAATATTTTTTGCAAAGTACTTAAGATAGTTATTTGTTATGTACAAGTCCAAAGTGGATGTTTTTGAATGTTCTTTCCTTGCATTATCTCTCTCTCTCTCTGGTCTGGCTGTGGTGGTGCACATCTTTAATCCCAACACTCAAAGGCAAAAGCAGGTGGATCTACATAGTTCGAGGCCAGCCTGGTCTACAGAGCAAGTTCCGAGACAGTCAGAGCTACACAGAAAAATTCTGTCTCAAAAACAAAAACAAAATTATGTGTGTGTGCTGATTGTCACAATGTGTGCTTGCGTATGTGTGTGTTTGTGAGTGCATGTGTGCGTGTGTGTATGTGTGTGCACGTGTGTGCACGTGTGTATTTGGTGCAGGGAGGGAGGCTGTGCTAGGGACTGTAGTGCTCTCTTTCCATGCTGCATCTCCAGTCCACAATTCCTTTTTGTTTGATTTTTGAGACAGGGCTTCTTCATGCAACCTGGCTGTCCTAAAATTTGTGCTGTAGACCAGGCTGGCCTTGAACTCATAGAGAGTCACTTGCCTCTGCCTCCCGAGTGCTAGGATTAAAGGCCATCAATGTCTGGCCTACACCTGTATTTTGAAAAGCCCAAACAACTTTATGAAATTAACTTTAAGGTTACAATAATAAGCAATGTGTCAGCCAGATGCTTAAATGCTGTCTTTCCTGAAAAATCAACTTTATCAATAAAGTATCTTTTATTGTTGATCAGTAAAAAAAGGGAAAAAACATTCTTGTGAAATGAGAGGAAAAAGTAATTCCAAAGTTTTGTTTTAGGTTAATAATTGGTAACTGTGGGACTTTTCCTTAAGCTCAAGAAGCAATTGAAGACGTATCCTTAGAAAATGAGTTTTGTTTTTCTTCCAGGACATAATATAAAGAGAGGAGGTTTGTTAGCAAACATTCTTGGGACACCAGACTGAGGCTGTGTCCTGAGGTTTGCAAGGGAGTGAGTGTGGACTGAGTGTGTGTGAGTGTGTGTGCGTGAGTGTGTTGTCTTCATTCTTGTCTGAAAAGATGAGGCAGGTGTTTGTAACAAGCTGTGATGAGGCCCTTAGATTACTTGAATCGATTGTGTGTTTTTTCTTGTTGGGGGGAAAAAAGAAAGAAAGAAAGAAAGAAAGAAAGAAAGAAAGAAAGAAAGAAAGAAAGAAAGAAAGAAAGCTAAAAACAAGCCTTTATTTAGAGGAAGCCGCAGTTAACTCAGCAAGGCATTCAATGAAGTCCCTATTATACAAAGTGCTTGACAAAGGCTAATTGGCTCAGGGAGTCTTATGAGGCCAGAGGCTGAAATCAACACCCACAACAGGGTTCTGATAGTTTGAATCTCAGAACTGATTCACAGTGCAGGGGCTTAAACCTGAGGCTGGAGCCTAGAAGCCCAAGTGCTACCTCTGAGCTTTGTTCTTTGTTCAAAGATTGAGACGGAATCTCAGTATATACACCAGGCTGGCCTCCAGCTTTGGAGCTTCCTGACTTGTCCACCTGAGAGCTGGGATTATACCAGTCCAATATAAAGCATAATAGGCTTTTATTGACCTTGGTTGGAGTGATGTTTACCCAGTAATACAAACAGTCTAATTCTAGAACACCAACAGACCTCAGGTGCCACAGCTAACAGGTCCTGAATGTTTACAGGGGTCAGTGTGACCTCCTGGCAGGAGAGGAAGCATTCCAAAGAGGTTTGCTCCTTCCTTAAAGTTTTGTTACAGGAGTCTCGTGCTAGTGGGGAGAGGAAGGTTAAAACCATGGCACAAGAGAGAGGAGGACCTTGCCTCCCAGAGACTTCACATATCTTAATTTTTTTTTTTTAAATTGGGACTAGAGAGATGGCTTAGTGGTTAAGAGCACTTGGTGCTCTTGCTGAGGACCCAGGTTTTGTTACCAGCACTTACAGGGCAGGTAACTCAACACTGTAACCCCAGTTCAATGAGGATCCCATACCGTCTTCTGGCTTCAGCAGGCACTGCACACACATGCTACAATTGTATACATGAAGGCAAAACATACATACACATAAACTTAAAAATGAGATAACCTCGAGCTAGAGAGCTGGCTCAAAAGCTAAGAGCACTGGCTGTTCTTTCAGAGGTCCTGGGTTCAATTCCCAGCATCCACATGGTCACTCACAACTGTCTGTAACTCCAGCTCTAGGAGATCCAATACCTTCTTCTTGCCTCCGATGGCACTATGGTGCACAGACATGTACATGCGGGCAAAACACCAATGCACAGAAAATTAAAGTAAAAATTTTAAATTTGTATTTAATTATTTGTGTGTGTATGATGTATGTGTGAGTATGGGTGTGGTACATGTGTGTAGGTCAGAGGATAAATTTTCGGAATCAGTTCTGTCCTTCCACTGTGGGTTCTGGGAATGGAACTCAGGTTGCCAGCCTCACAAGGCAAAAGCTTTTGCTTCCTGAGCCATCTCACTGGGCCCAAGAATTCACACAGTTCTGACAACTTGCTGGGCCACTTTGCAGGACAGACTGGAGCTGAGACAGTGACGGTGTCAGGACCACACCTTGGCCAGGCTGCTTAAGTCTATGAACCTCTTTCCTCTGTTTAAACCTAAACTGCGGATCAGTGCCACACAGGACTCCTTTATTCTCGTCCCCATGTGACCTCCTAGGAAAAAACTCTCTCTGCTTTTACTACTGCCTCTTTAATTGAAGTGCGAGGGACTGCTGGGTGTGCCTAGTTTATGGGGACTGCCAAAGCTCAGAGGGTACCTTAAAACTCCAGCAACCCTGGGGAAGGCCCGGGTCGGCACCTCAAAGACTCTCAGTCACCTGGGGTGGGTGTCATTCTTTATTTCTCAGGTGAGCAAACAGATGGCCCTCAGGTTAGTTATGCAGTGAAGCTTGGTTTTGACCCCAGTAGTTAAATCACCTGCTAGAGACTGTAACTAACTGTGCAGCAGACACTTTAGACTGTGTTCCCCGGAGAGGAAGCATGTTAGAAATCTCTGCCAGCACTCCCAGGAAGGCCACTGCCTTCTGTGCAGGTCACCCCACATACACACCCCAGCCCCAACAATCTCAGAAAACCAATCCCTATAAACTCAGAAAGCATACGGAATTTTATTCTTAGAACAACAACAATAAAAACAATAAATTCAGTGGGGCCCCGAGAAGGCAAAAGGCAGACCAGGAGAGATAGGTTGGCAAGAACTTTAAGGACATCCTGCCTCTAAGTCACACCAGGTCACTTTGGAAGCCGAGAATCAATAGCACCCAATGGCACAAGTGACCTATTGTCCTTTTATCTCAAACAACAGCCAGCCTACTTAGCATGCAAGGCACATTTGGTGAGGGAATACTGCCACCAGGCTGACAGGACGTCCCTTGCCTTCCCTTGCGGGATCAGTATGCTAGAGTGTGTTCTGGTCTGTCACTCTTACAGCTGGAGGTGGTGGCAAGACCACCGGATTCACGGGGATTCATGGCGGTGGCACAGGGAGATACAGACCCGGCTGAAGGCAGCTCCGCAGCACTGCCCTTTCCTTACTCCCGGTTCCCTGTAGGCATGGAGATGATCTGTTTGCTATCTGCCCCTATCCTGCCGAAGGGACACTTGCTCAAAGTGGGCAACCCTACTGAGCACGCTGTTGCAACCCCGTACAGTATGGGCTTCCTGCACTCCCGGGGAGATCACCTCCTTACAGGTGTAAATGGTGCCTGCTACCAAAGGATTTCTGCCTGTGAGCTTCTCCACTATCGGTGGGGCCTCAGGTAGACACCCACTTCCCTCCTTTCCTAACGGGCCCTCCATGATCGCAAGAATGCAGCAGACATGACTGTTCCTACTGCACAGAAGCCAGGAAGGCACGGTGACATGCTGGTGGTTTACTGAATGTGGCCACTTGTGTGGGTTCAGCCCTCAGAGATGGAGGTGGCAATTCCTGTCAGGATGGCTGAATTCTTCTGCTCCCACTAGCCTGACTATTGTAAGGCGACTAAGCCCAGGGAGCAGGGGTCAATGGGATGCTATATGATTACACTCCCCACGTTAAAGGTTGATGGTGAATCTCATTCATCACCTGGGTGCCATTTAGGATTACCATGGAAACAAATCTCTGAGTTTATCTGTGAAGACATACATTAACTCTGGGTGGTACCATTCCCTAGACTGGGGGTCCTGACTGTGTAACCATACATTATGCCTTGCTTTGTGACTGGATACAATGTGACCAGCCACCTCCTCTTCCTGCCACCCTACCTTCCCTACCAGGAGGGACCAAACTCCCCAGAACTGTAAGCCAAAAGAACCCTCTCCTTCCCTAAATTGCTTTTGTTGGTATTTTGTAGCATCCAAAGAGGTCACTAATACTGTGTGTATTGTTTAGTTCTTTGGCCATGTCAGATGTGGCGAGGTGGAGCCAGTAACTCTGGATGGAACTGTCTCACGAACCTGGATGATGAATCTGATGTGGCAAGTCTGTGAATTAATTTTACTGGAGTTTCAGGGCGGTGTGGCTGGAGACTTCCCGGGCTTAGTAAACCCTTCCTCAGTGCTTCCTGGAACAACGTGGCCCTGGGCTTTGAGTGAGGAAGAAAGCTCCAAAAGCTGTGGCTTTGAAATGTTGCCCTGGACTGTCTCTTGATGGCTTCCCTGGAGACAGAACCTTTTAGGTACCCTGGTCTTTGATTTCTTAGTGATAACCGGGACACAGGGCTTCTGACTTGCTTTCTTCTTTTAAGACTGGCTCTAGTTCCCTGGCTGGTTGACCTGGAACTCTCAGAGATCCTCCTGCCTCACCCTCCCAAGCACTGATATCATGGTATGCTATCAGACCTGGCAGGGGCCTCATTTTCACCCAGCTTCAAGCTCAGGCCTCAGCGGGATGGCGGCAACACCATGAAGGGCTGGGACATTCACAGGATGCTGGCAATGGCCGTTAAGAATAGGAGTGGAGAAAGACCAGCCTCCTCAGAAAATCTTCATGTCACCTGAAAGTTGTTCCAAGTCCCAGGAAGGCTGGAGGTGACTGGACACAGGGAAGTGGGCGGCTGCCTTCCAGCGGCTCCACCCACCATACAGAAGTCCCTACAACAGAGTGGGAATGGCAAGCACCAGCTTCCTTTTGTTTTTTAAGTTACAGCAAGTAAGTCCTGTGGAATTCTAGCCATGCATTCATCCAGCAGGTTAACCCTGGACATCTACCGGTGCCAATCTGATGTGTACGCCTTTGGCAGAACATACTCTTCACGGTTCTGCTTTTACCACCCACTTAAAGGGCCCTGCCAGCTGGCCAAGGTGGTTCACACCTGTATTCCCAGCACTTGGTTGGTGGAGGCAGGAGGATCAGGAATTCAAGGTCAGCCTTGGCTACACAGTGAATTTGAGGCCAGCCTGCACGGGATCTTGATTTAAAAAAAAAAAAAAAAAAAGCCTAGAAACAAACACGGGGCTGTACAGATACTACAGGCCTAAGACCCCCAGATTAGAAGTCGTGGCTGCTGCAAGGAGGGGTCAGGTCTAAGGATAAGGGAGCCAGTGTTAAGTGGGGTGCAGGGCTTCTCATCTTTTACGTGCTCAGCATCCACGGTGAGCTTCGATAGCACTCTGAACTTCCTTTAGGAAATACGATCACACCTTTGAAAAGAAGCGATTGCTATCTGCCACTCCAAATGGCTGTGCGGAATTGAACACTCTGGTGGGCCGATGGGATGTGTAACTCAACAGTGCAGAGAGAGCTAGAAAAGTACTACCCAGAGAGTCAGAAGCTGGGGTCTGAACTCCAGCTGTCATTGATTAGGGGCACTTCTAGAAGGCTCTCCTTTGCCCCTCTCCTTTGATGATTCAGAAGGTTAGCCACATGCTTCAGATAAGAGGGAAACCGCCATTGTTCTGCAGGCCCCGCCTCAGGATCATATCATGGTTTATAGCCTAGGGACTGTCAGTGCAATCAAGAGTTGCGTCCTCAGAGTAACCCTAATTTCTGGGTGCTACCATCCACCCACCTCTTCCTGTCTTCCATATAACCTCTAGCACACCAGCCACTGGCTCTGAAATCAAAGGTTCTCACCATCTCTTCTGTCTTCTCCAGCCTCCTCTCTCTCTGTCCTAATCAGACCTCCTGCCCCCCATAGTCCCTCCCTTGCCGCAGTCAGTTCCTTTGCCCCTTTCTCACTTCGTCATTTTTGCCTGGCAAATCCCCAGTCCTGGCTCAGGCCCTTCCGTCATCTTCTCCCCACCTGCTCTTGGAATGGTGGAAGAACAAACAACACAGTCACCTTGTGGTAACCGTCACTGTCATCTTGGCTGGATTAGAATTACCCGGGGTGAGAACACTAGGCTAGGCACGTTTGGTAAGGCTAGGGAGGTTTAACTGAAGTGTTCGGGATCCACCCAGAAAGTGGGTGGCATCATCCCGTGGGCTGGAGTTCTGGGGAAATAGAGACGGCAAGTTGACCTCTAGATTTCACCTGTCCGCTGCATGTCTCTGAACGATGTGATCAGAATGCAATATAACCAGCAACCTTCATGCTCCGCCCCATGTCTTCCTACCACGATGGACTGTGCGCCTTTCTTTAAACTATGACCCCAAATTAATTCTTCTTCCCAAACGTTGCTTTTGTCAGGTGTTCAGTCATAGCAATTAGAGAAGTAGCTAAAACAGCAACACTAAGCCGATCACACAGAGAGCCTTCTCTCTCCCTTCCCTGGGATGATACACCCTTTCTTCTCCTCCAACCTCAGTCTCCCCTCCCCACCCTTTGTTCACATTGCTTCCAATTGAACTGGAAAAGCAGACACCAACAAAGAGAACTTCTTGAAGCTTGCACCTTAGCCCTGGTGTGTTTACCTATATGGATTACCTTCCTCTTGTGACTCAGAGGGACTCTTTCCAAAACTAGTTCTGTGCACCTGACCCCACCTTCTCAGATGACTCCTCAGGGATATCCCCCTCTGTGTCATCAAGTTCCTTCCTGTCTTCCCTGCTTTCTTCTGATTAGCATACACACATAGTCCAGCAGCTCTTAGCCTTAGCAAGCAACAGCTTTTCCTTCACTGTCAGCCCCTTCTCCACGTCTGCTGTTTGTCTGCTCCTGTGCAGCAGAATTCCCTGAAGGAGTCTCTGATTTGCTGCTTGTATACACACACGCCCTCTGATCAGGCTTTTATTTCCAACACACCAGAGGAGCAGTTCTGGTCAAGGTGTTCAGAGCCTCCTGCTTGGCAGTTTCAAAGGTCAAAGTGCAGCCCATACAACCTAGGTGACTTATTTGCAGCATTCTACAGAACTAAGCCTTCACCCTTTAAATGCTTTGTGCTTTGCCCAGGAAACCCCGTCACGGGTTTGCCTCCTACAGCACCAGCCATGCACTGGCTCCCTAATCTCCTGGCCTGCTTCTCCTCCCCTCCTTAACCTCCGCTCCTGACACAGTCTAGAGTTTTCTCTCTCACCTGCTCCTTGGCTATCTTGCCCAGACACGAGACTTTGCTGGTTCCACATTTTGTTGGTTCTCAATCACGCATGTTCAGAACTGCTTCATCCAGGCTACTTGGTACTATGAATCCTGTCTGTGTTATTTGGGTGTCTGTCTGTCTTTCAGGCATCCACTGTGTGCCAGACCAAGGGTCCTGGGAGCATAGGTTCTCCTTATCCTGTACACTCCAGTCTTCCTGTCTTGGGTAAATGGCAGCTCTAATCTTCAGAACAAAACTCTGATTTCTGTTATTTTGTCAAATCCAAAATCCAATATGCAAATCTTATTGACGTCACCTTCAAGTTCTATCTGTAACCTGAGCGTTTTCTCTGCTTCCTCCTGGCCTCCATGAGGCCAGTCTACTCTTGTCTAAGTGCTGGCATCAGCATTCTACCTGGCCTCATGGTGTGACTGGGTCATCTTCAGGAGGGGCAGACTCATGTACCTCTGAATCAGTGACATGCATCTTTCTCACCTTCCTTGCCACACTCTATCCTGTAGCATCCCTCCTGTTGCTTGAGCCAGCCAGCTATGCTCTCTGCTGCTTGGTACCCATCCTGGCTGCTTTTTCTTCCCCCGGATATTAACATGATCACGGTCTCCTTTATCTAATCTTCCCTCTACAGTGAGTGTTATGGTTTGACTCTATCAGTAAAAAGATTAATAGGTTAGCTGGAAAGGTAACTAAGGCTAAATGAATGACAGCCAATTCTGCTATTTGTGCGGACTTGTATGGAACTTTTATTTTAACAGTCTTTTAGACTGTGACTACAGCAGCTGTGTCTTTACAGAGGATCCTGTAAATGCATTAAGGGCCCTGTCTAGGGGAGCTAGCAAAATAATTTTAGAAAAGTAAACCGGATGTTTCTCAAAAAGTTTTACTAATTTATTAGGGGGGGTGATGGTTGTTGAATTCAGCAGATTGAGTGGTTAAAAAGATGGTCCATTCTGGGCTAAATAACTGGAGCCAGCTAAGCTGTTCCTGATTGTACGGAACAATCACTTTATCAGGGATTTTGTCAAATGTCCTAAGACTCTCCAGGTAGGCAGTGTGCAACACCTCCAGGATAGGCAGATGACAGGGCTGCACAACCTTTTTGGAGAGTCTCGTCCATGAACACAGGGAATAGGTCCCTCCTGGCAAAAGACTGCAGTGGGCTGCAAGGCTGTGCAGAAGACCAGCAGAAGCAAAGGCTGGCGATAATCAATATAATTCAGATGGATTTCTGCTAACCGCTGTTTGACTAATCTAAGACATTCACAGCCTTCAGGTTTCAGTAGCCCAGGAGACGTGGGGTTTGAGTCATCTCTTAAGATTTCAAATAAGGGTTTTCATTCTCCCATTGTTCATCCCATTGATGGTCTAATCCAACTAATGTCTCCCAAAAGCTGCTGAAAGTCATTAAGAGTGCAGAGTTGATCTAGTGTAAGAGTGATTTTTTTTTTTTTTGTGGTCAAACTCCAGTCTGTAGGAGCTGATGGCCCAAATACTGAAAAGGAAACATAGTCTGCATTTTCTCAGGGGCAACGACTAAACCAGACCATTGCAATCCCTCATAAAGTGTCTGCAACCCTGCATGCAAATAATATTTCTTTGAGGCTGCAATAAGAATATCATCCATATAATGAATATAGCTGGGCATGTTGCTCCCTTGGGGACTGTAAAGCTCTGGAAACATAACTGGCACAAAGTTAGATTATTAGCCATGCCCTGGGCAACACAACCCATTGATTCCTTTGGTGCGCCTCTCTGAAATTAATAGAAGGAACACTGAAAGCAAATTTGGGTGAGTCCTCAGGATGCAAAGGAATAGTAAAAGAGCAGTCCTTGAGGGCAGTCACCACCATATGGTAATTCTTAGGGAAAGCACAGGTCTTGGCAATCCTGGCTGTAATGATCCTATAATTTCCATGCATTTGTTAACCTGCCTAGGGTCCTGCAATAGTCGTCAATTGCCAGATTTCTTTTTGATAACAAATATGGGGGTATTCCAGGGGAAGGGGATGGGACTATATGCCCAGCAGCTACCTGTTCTTGCACAAGCTGCTGAGCAGCCAGTAACTTTTCTTCTGATAGGGGCCACTGTTCCACCCATACTGGCCTAGTTTCTCTCCATTTGATGGGAACTGCAATTTGTGGCTCAACAGTGGCCCTCAGAATAAATTTTCCAACCTTGTTCTGTCCCCGCCATGCCCCACAGTCAACCCTTCATGGACAACAGCCTGTGGATCCTCCTGAGGATCTCTGTCCAGCCCCCACCTGGGGCTAAAGCCCTGGTCTGTTAACATATGCTGCACAGGTTCAGTGGTCAGAACTGCCCCCATAGCTCTTCCTTACAAACTGAGAGGAAGGTGTTCAAGGACAGATGGTCTAAAAATGCCCTTATGACCTTCCTCATCCTTCCCATCTAAACATTGGGTACTGCACTCTGGAAAACTGGCCATTCCTACCCCCTGTAATGTTATAGAGGCCAGGCCATGGGCCAATGTTTTTTAGCAGTCACAGAAGAATTGGCCCCTGTATCTGGAAGACCTTTGAACTTTTCCCCATTAATTGTTAATATAAGTGTGGGGCGGTTTTCTAAACTAGAAACCCAAAAAGTTCCAGGGAGTCCCTTGGAGCCAAACCCCTTATCCCCTTGCTCTTGTTTTATGAATGGATTAGTAAAGCAAAACATGGGCAAAAGCACTCGTTGAGCTATTCTCTCTCCTTGAGGGATGACAAGGACTCCCACCCTGGCTCCAATCATAATTTTAATTTCTCCAATATAATTATAGTTTATAATTCTTGGTAAAATTTTAATCCCTTTAAGTGCTGAACTACTTTTTCCCAGGACTACTCCTACCGACCCCTCTGGAACAGGTCCATATACTCAGTTCCCAAGGCCTGCATACCCATCTGTGGGGTCAATACTGCCTGGGCGATACAGAGGTCTGGTTTTGCACTTTCTGGGGTGGGGCCTGGGGCAGACCCCTCCTCCCGTTTCCTGACAATAGAGAGGAGAGGAGGGTGCATCACCAAGATTAGGGAGTGGCAGGGAAGTTTGATCTAAAGAGCTCCCAAGCTGGGACCCTAGAAGTGAGGAGCCTTGGAAGAATAATTTTCTTAGAAAAAGCTGGAGATAGATATGGGGCAGGAGTTGAAAGTGTCAGTTTGGGAAGTTGGGGTCACAGTGTGCAGAGCTTGGGAAAAGAGATCATCGCGGGGTCTGGGCATAGGAAGGAAATGAGTGCAGCTGGCACACAGTGTAGAGAGGGAAGGGGCAGGCTGATACAGGAAGAGAACATGGCAAAGGGCCGTTCCTGGGACTCCATCCCAAGACACTCCAGGCCCTGCATACAGACTTCTGCCCTGCAGACAGTTTCACTATGTCCCTGCTAAAACAAAGCAAAGCAAAACAAAAATTCTCAAGACAGGCTGAGTGTGGTGGTGCATGCTTTTAACTCCAACACTTAGGAAGCAGAAACAGGTGGGTCTCTGTGAGTTCGAGGCCAGCCTCCACTCACAATGAGTTCTAGGGCTGCCTGGGTCACTAAAGAGCTTCTGTCTCAAAATAAAATTAAATATACAACTCCCCCCCAAACAACAACAACAAAAACTTCACGAGACCAAGAAATCTTGGAAAGGAAACAGCGGAGTGACCCATTGTAGATGCTAGCCCCAAAGGGCTTAAGACAAATTGCCATGCCCCCTTACTAGCGTGGCACCAAGTAGTGGTTGCGAGGAGGTAGAGGGGGCAGAGAAGAAAAGCCTATGTGAGCTCTAAAGCCACAGTACTTTATAATGACAGTTAAGGCAGGTCTTTAATTTAAGGCCTTGAACCCACACTGTCTGTAGGCAAGAGGGGAGGGATATTACTTCCAATTGGGAAAGGCTTTGATTGTCTGCATGGAGAAGTAACCATCACATCTGGATAAGTCAGGGCTGCAAGCAGGATGCCTGCCATTCAGTGTCTTATCTCATATTTAAGAAGGTAAAGCAGACGTTTGCTCTTGCAGGCCTGTAGCCTGTAACTTATTAACCCTCCCCACTCCTGCTCTCCTCCCTTCCAGCCTCCTTTGTCAGGAAATTGAGGATGTCTCAGATCTTTTCTTCCTTCCTTCCTTCCTTCCTTCCTTCCTTCCTTCCTTCCTTCCTTCCTTCCTTCCTTCCTTCCTTCCTCCCTCCCTCCCTCCCTCCCTCCCTCCCTCCCTCCCTCTCTCTCTCTCTCTCTTTCTTTCTTATTTATTTTTTTGAGACAGTGTTTCTCTGTAGCTTTGGAGCCTGTCCTAGAGCAAGCTCTTGTAGACCAGACTGGCCTCAAACTCACAGAGATCCGCCTACCTCTACCTCCCTAATGCTGGGATTAAAGAAGTGCACCACCACCATCTGACTGAACTTTTTATCATCCGCTTTGCAGCTCCTCTGGGCAGCCCTCTCTCCAGCTGTGCCCTGTTGGTCCTGGATCCTGGCACACCCATTCCCCAGTATCAGTAACACAGGCAATCCTTTCTCCCTGAGTTACCTGTTGATCCTGTCCAGCTTCGGGTGTTTTGCTGGTTACAGAAGGTCCAGAGAACCCCAGAGGTTGTCTTCTACCCTGGGAGACCCTCCAAGTAGATAGAGGAGGCAGCCTAGGCAGGAGTAAGCCCAAGATGATCCTGACAAACACGGACACCAAGCTTGTCCTAGGCTGTTCTGGCCAGCGTAGAGGTGATCCCCTCAGCTGTATCTTGAAGGACAATGGGGAACCAGTCCTCACGAGAAAGACAAAAGAAAGCAAAGAGGAGAGCTAAGGGCCTGGCAGCTGGGGTCAAAGGAACCACGAGACCCAGATGAAGGTTTGGACCCCCTGTGCAGGCACTTGAGTGTAGACACACACACACACACACACACACACACACACACGCTAACACTTTGCAGGGAAGTTTGGAACATGCCTGGTCTCTCAGGCTCTCTCTGGGAAGACTGCTCATTGCTCCCTCCCCTGATGGTCCCATCTGGCTCGCTGCCTTTGCAGGCCTGTAAAACTCCCAGCTTCAACTTTGGACTTTGTACCGGCACTAGAAATCCATTTGTTTATCAGGGCTGGTAGCAGTGCCTGCTGAGGTCTGTCCCTTCACGGACAACCTGGACCCCTTCTGCATTCCAGTTGCATTAATCCGCAATATTTGGGGAGGGAGCAAACCTGCTTCTCCTCAATACTTGGTGAGGTGTTAAGATGAGTCCTCCCTGCTGAGGGCGCTGCAAATCCTGGTTGCTGCCCGGCCTTCCCTCCACCTGCACTTCCGCCCCGCCCACCCGCTGCGGTTCTAGGTGAGTCAAGCTCCTGCTCTGGCCCGCCCACCTGTCCAGGTTCAGCAGTTCCAGCCGGAAGCCACCTCCACGGACTGTGCATAGTGTCTGAAGGTGGGAGCGGAGAGGGGGAAGACGGTGGGGGTGTGGGAGTGGGTACTCTGGTCTATTCTGATCCTCAAGGGCTCCTGTGTGCAGCAGAGAAACTAGATCCAGTTGCGGGTGTGTACGTATGTCTGTGCGGATCCGGAGGGGTGTGTATTATTGTGTTGTGAGTTGAGAAGTGACAGTTGGAGGGGATGGGCAGGCAAGCACAGGCTGTGAGTCCAGAGGCGTTTGGAAAGGGACTTTGTGTATATCGTTGGAAAGAATTTACAGAGCAAGGCAGGGGAGGAAGGGGACAAGTGTCGAAAAGCCCAGTTGAACTCACTGCCAGGCGTAACAAATTCTTGTTGTTGGAGTACTGAGTGCCTAGCGAGAAGTCCACAGAAGGCCCCCAGAGATTGCTTGCGAATGAATGAATGAACTAGGTGGGTCTCCTTGCTGAGGCTTTCCTCCCTCCACCCCATCACTTCTCTCCCCACCGCCTTCCTTCACTTTACAAGTTGTGTGCTGAAGCCAGCTTCTCCCTGCCCCCAACCAGCACACAGGCCTCTGCCTCAGGGAAGTGTGTGGCTGGTGGTGGCCAGTTCTGACTGGATGCTGATGAGGCAGAGGTCACCTGTGGACCCTGGAGTAACCTCACCAGCAGAGAGGGCTGATTTGTGTGAAAACTCAGAGAGCTGAGGGGTGGATAAGGTGTGTGTGTGTGTGTGTGTGTGTGTGTGTGTGTAGGGTGTAGGGTGGGGCTCTGCCAGGAAGGAGAGTGTGGCCTCAGGGCCCCCATGCTGGATTTTGAGTTCCTCGGCCAAGAACAGGACATATTTGGCATATGGGGAGCAGTGGAAGGAGTTCCCTAAGACTCAGAGAGTTGGCTCTGGGAAGTGGATTGGGGGTGGTTAGATACCTGCTAGGAGGTCTTGGCTGGAGACTGTGGCTATAAGGACAAAGTGTAGGTTGCTTGGACATGGCTCCGTCAGAGGGTAGAAAGGAGGTTAAGTTACTGGAGGGGGAAGCGGCACATCATGAATGAGGGCATCCTTTGGGTATCACACAGGACTGTGGCTGAATACACCCCTAAGCTGGGTGCTTTAGTCCCTTGCCCGGCCACTCTGCCTAGGGACACCTCTGGTTCCCGCAGCCCTCCTGCAGATGCTGCCCAGCTTCAGCTGTCTTGCTCTTCCTTCTCTGGCCATGCCTTGGGGTCACGTGTGTCTCCCTACAGGCTGTTGACCTCCTTCAGAGGTGTCCAAGCCTAGTCCTATGCATGTGACCTTCTCCAGCTACTCCCTTGGCCCAGATGCTCCTCCCCCAGCGTTCCCCCAGCCCTGAGTGCCACGACCCTCATTGTGATCTTTTCCTACTCAGGTGGTCGTCTCCAATAGTTCCCTAGTATAAGCCCCACTGAAGTGGCACAGTGTGGGCCCCCGTGTGTAGAGGTGAGTAGACAGATGCCCGCCGGAAGGACTGGGATGTACGGTAGGGGAAGCTCCCGACACAGGAGTGGAAAGGTGGGTGCCCTGGCTGTCTGAGGACAACCCTTTGTTCCTGGGGTCTGCTCCAGAGCTGGACAGTGCTGTACAATTGCTCCCAAACTGCTTCTGTCCTGCTTCCATCAGCTTGACCAAGAGCAGGTCAGATTACGCTCTGATGTCAGAGATCTGAGTTCAAATTCTGGGGCCTCAGTTGGATCATTTTTCATTTGGGGGCTTCTGCTTTCGTCAGTAAGGCAGGGGTAGTGTTTATACTTATGTAGTGAGATTCTGTGAGCACAGTGCTAGTGCCTAGATCCTAAGTGTTCTTACTAAAGGCATTAGAACTTCCTGGTCAGCCCCTTCCAGAGCTGAACTCCATTCATGACAGCTTACCTTCTCTTCCATGGACCAGTGATGTGGGCTGTGGTCCTGTCCGTAGCACCCTCTATCTAACTCTGACCCCTACACCTCTGTACTTTTCAGGACTTGTACCCCAGGGCTGCCTGGAGCCTGGGGTGTCCCTGGAGCCAGAACTTTTTCTGACAGAGGCCAAGGCTCACCGATGTCATCAGGCCTCTCCATGACTGAAGCAAACCAAAGTGAGTGGTAGAGAGAGATAATGGTCAAGGAGGGACTGGGTTCCCTCAGTTTCCCCTGGGAGCCACATCTGGGGACCTCTTGTAACCCTGTCTCTTTCCATGCAGCTGAATTCTCAGTGTACAACACCACCACGTCAACAACGACCTCTGGACCAGGCACCGGAGGCCGGGCATGGCCTGTGCTGGTAGGGGTTTTGCTGGGGGCGGTGGTCCTCTCCCTACTCATTGCCCTTGCTGCCAAGTGCCACCTCTGCCGCCAGTACCGGGCCAGCTACCGGCATCACCCACTGTCCAGACCAGAGGGCGGGAACCGCCCACAGGTGGGTGAAGATGAAGATGATGATGGCTTCATCGAGGACAACTACATTCAGCCTGGGGCTGGCGAGATGGAGACAGCAGGGAGTCGGGACCACTTCTCTCTCTGAGCCCCATCTTTGGACACTCCCCACTTCCCTCCACGCCTGGCACTTTAGAGACAGCGATGCCTTAAACCTCAGGGTCAGAAGTGGCTAGAACTTAAAACTTGCCCAGGGGACTGTTTTCTGACACCAGTGTCAAAGTGACAATTCTGCTTTTCACTAACTCCCCGTGTCTTCCTGCTGCCCCAGGATAAACCCTGGCAGGGCAGGACTGTGGGGAAGGCCCCAGTGTGCAGGCCTCTTGCCTCTTGTTTCCCTTTCCTCACCTCCCTCCTCCCTGCCTTACTGAGTTTTTACCATAGCCACCTGCTACTTGGGTGGTTTTGTTCTTCATCATGATGGCAGCCCTGACCTAAAAAGTCCCAGGATTTCACACATGCCCAGGCAGGAGAAGACCGTGCCAAATTTCTTACTGAAATTTTTTTTCTTATCAAAATAAAGTATGTGATTTGGTTATAATATGTTTTTCACAGGAATTAATAAATCTATTTTCATTTTGGATTAACAGAAGAACTCGTCCCTTTTATATTTTCTCTGATCCTAAGCGCATTGCTGGAAGATGCTGCCCAGATCTCCTCTCCTCCAGGGTACCTCCCATGAATATCTCTCTGGTCACAGTTTATTTTATTAAAGTAATCCCCCACTCCAAGACAGGGTTTCTCTTTGTTGCGCTGGCTATCTTGGTCCATCTGTAGACCTGGCTGGCCTTAAACTCACAGAGATCCATTTGTCTCTGCCTCTCTAGTGCTGGGATTAAAGGTGTGCACCACCACTGCCACCCGGTTTAAAATAATTTTTACTGGGCCAGTGAAATGGCTCAGAAGATAAGGGGAGTTGCTGCCAAAGCTGCCAAGGCTGAGTTTGATCCCCGGGATCCACAAGGTGGGAGGGACAGAACTGATCCCCGAATGCTGTCTTCTGACTTTCACACCTGTGTGGTGGCTCACTTGTGCCTAGGCACTAAATAAATATAAAAAATATAAAAATAATTAATTGACAGTTTCATATACACACACGTCACGCATTTTGGTCATAATAACCCCACTTCCCTCTCTCACCCCCTTCTACTCTCTCTGACACCTTCCCTCCTATTACATCACCTTCCCACTTTCATCTTTAAAAAAAAAAGTCCAATGGCTTTAATTAGGGCTGTTTGTATGTGTATACATGTAGGATTATTACCCAGATCATGGGTGTCCTCATAGTAACTACACCCCTGCAGAAAAATGGCTCCTAGCTGCTCTCCCGGCCAGCAGTATTTTCATCCCTACACAGCAAGAGCAGCCTGTGAGCCTGAGGCCAGATCGTGTCTTAGTCTGTAATCTCAGTTTCTCACTCAAGGTGATGCTAAATAAACACATTCGGCCCTTCGTGTCCAAGGATTTTGCATTCAGACTCGGCCAACGTTGGAGGAAAACATTCGGTGAGGATGTCCACAGAGATCCAGATAGTGAAGCTTTGAGTTTGCCATGCACCGCTCTTCTGCGCTGAGTCCATGAAGACAGGACGATGTGAGGACATTTGTCACGAACCGATGTGGGGCTGAAGACATGGCTCAGTGGTCAAGACTGCTTACTGCCCTTACAGAGGATCCAGGTTTAGTTCCCAGAACCCACATGGCAGCTCACAACCATGTGTAACTCCAGTTCCAGAGGATCCAACACCCGCTTCTGGGATCTTCTAGAATTGAAGGCACACACGGTGCACAGACTCGGGCACGCGAAACACCCATACATACAAAATTTAAATTAAGGCCAGCAGTGATAGCATGCACCTTTTAATCCCAGCATTAGGAAGGCAGAGGCAGATGAATCTCTGAGTTTGGGGCCAGCATGGTCTACACAGCGAGTTCTAGGATAGCCAGGGCTGCACAGAGAAATCCTGTCTCAAAAAACCAAAACCAAACGAAAATTAAAAGAATCAGAGGTAGTGTTCCTCGGTCCCCAGGTCTCTGGCTGGCTTGTGAGTGCTTCCCCCACACCATGTGAAAGTGGGAGCGCTGGCAGGGACGCGAGGTGAGCACCACGTTTACAGACGCGATCCTCATTGTTTTTAATCTCCGTGTGCACTGCGCTGCTCGCCGAGGGCATAACGTGGTTCCTGGTTTATAGGACAGACGAGTACAAGAGATTGAAGGCAGAAGCAGAAAAACAAAGTAAAAAAAAATTAGAAAAGAAGAAGGAAAGTATAACAGAGTCAGCTGGTCGACAACATAAAAAGAAAGATAGACAGGAAGAGAAACTAAAGAACCATCGAGATCTGCCAACGATACGAACAAAATCCATGTTTGCAACTGGCTTTCATTTCGCTGCCTTAATGGGAATGTTTAATTCCATGCTTGATGGTGGAGCAGGGGCAAAGCTCCCCTTCACTCCTCTTCTCATATCCAAGGATGTCTCATGGCAACCTGCTGGGCGACAACACCACAGACTGCTCTTCATCTTCCTGTACACTCTCTGTTCTATGTCAACTTGACAAAACATTCAGAAGATGCTTGGTCTTGCCCCGTCTCGAGCAGCCACCAAGCAGGCTGGTGGATTCTTTGCCCCCCCCCCACCTCCTTCTGGAAAGTTTTCTTGAAGGAAAGCAGAATTCTTTATTTCCTGTCCACTTTCTAGACATTCATATCAGACTGCCAAGGCTCGGTTCAAGACCCCTGATCTAATCAGCCAAGACCTGGGGGATGCAAGAGTCTGAAGTCCGGTAGCATACAGGAGATCGGGGGTGGGGAGGTGTTGTTTGTTCCAGATCATTCCCACACAAGGGGCCATCCTCACAAGTCAGGTAGCCACCCTGCTTGTGTCTGCCCAGTGTCAGCCTTTGAAGGAAAAGTCCTCAGAGAAGGAAATAGAGGTGGGGGAAGTGGCTGATGAAGGGAGGGGCTTGTGAAAAGCAAGGATTTCAGATAGGTCACAGTGAGGTGTGTCTGAGAGTCCTTATCAGTTGTGAAACTGTAGTGTCACACTGGTTAGGGCCTCTAAGGCCCAGAGAGAGAGAGAGCTCACACTCCACACTCCAGCTGAGAACGACTGAGGCTCATCTCTATTTTTTTTTTCCTTCTTCAAAATGATAGAATTAAGAGAGAAAAGCCCTTACAAGCCTAGCGACATGTTATAGCTGGTAAAGACTTGGCTCATGCAAGCAGGGTGCAAACCCAATGATAGCCAGAGTTCAATGTAAAGATGGAAGGAGAGAATCAACTCCACAAAATTGTCCTCTGACCTCTACATGTGTGCTGTGTACAGGCACATACATGGACAAAGTAAAAACTAATTAGTGAATTAAGCCATTATGGTTGGAGATGGAGAGGGAGCGGAATAAGAGACAAATGGGTGATAAGACCTAAGGCATGGCACAGACTCCGGTCACAGGAAGGGGCAGAGTTGATGGAAGTCGCTGACTCTGAATCTGGGGAGCTGCCCTGGTTTCTGGCTTGACATCTGGGCACAGTAACAGGAAAGCAGGTTGGGGAATGGCCATTGTTGGTCAGAGGAAGGATTTCCAGGGCGAATACCCAGGACAGGGTTTATCTGGGAGCTGTCCAGTCTGGACACTTGGTTTGGAGGTGTCAGCAGTGTGGTCCTAGAGAGTACCAATGTATGAATCTGCCAGGGAGGGTAACTGAGAGGAGATGCCAAGGGAGGAGTGTCTAGCGGGTACATGGTAGGGGTTGTCCGAAAAGAAGGGCCGGGCCTGGAGATGGGAGGAGGAGCTAGAGGGGAGAAGTCTGGCTCATGGGGTCTGAGTTACCAGGTGTTCCTGAGTTCAGAGGTGGTTTGACTCTTGAAAACTTAGGAAGAACAGCCTGAGACCCTGAAGGAGGGCTTCTGTGGAGAGTGGGCCTTAGAGATGGACACATCCTGGCCTCTAAGGGAGGAGCTGCCGCAAACACCGTTTGACCTGCTCCCTGCCCTCAGCCTCCACCGAGGAGGAGCTGCCCCATGTAGCTCTGGACCTGAGTGTGGGACAACGGCTGCCATTTTTACATAAGCTTCAGGCCTGGGCTGGAGTCTCTGAGGACCCAGGATGTTAGGTAAATGCTGATTCAAAATTAGCCGCTGTTTTCCTGCCCGCAGCAATCAAGTTCCACAAGCGTGGCTTCCTCTCAGAACCTGCTGTTGGATGCCAGGCCTGGCCGAGCA
The DNA here is from genome assembly GCF_950005125.1 of Chionomys nivalis. Lineage (NCBI taxonomy): Eukaryota > Metazoa > Chordata > Mammalia > Rodentia > Cricetidae > Chionomys > Chionomys nivalis. The sequence continues at coordinate 31,852,420 of NC_080096.1, read as the reverse complement.
AGACCCTGAAGTCGCAGAACCTTGGACCCTGTCCTAGGGCCTCATTTGATTCTTTGGGGCAGTCTGTTCCCATGTTCCACGTGCTTGGTTCCAGGCACAGGGAGGAAACTTGACCTGGGTCATAGGCTTCGAGGGACAAAGGTGCCGAACCATGGAGGAAGAGAATAATGCCATTAACCCAGCCTTCTCTCACCTGGCCTCTTCTGGCCTCAGGTCCTGCCCCCAGCTCACCACTGCCCACTTCTCACCAGTGGTTACTACTCGCTGTGCTCCAGAGCCTCGAAGTCAGACCTGAGTTTGGAGGAGAACCTAGCGTCTTGGCTGCCTTCAAAGGCACGGCCACGTTTTGTACGCTGTGCAAAGAGCAGATATGTTCTGAAAGTTACAGTTTAAGAAACTCCCAGCTGCGGAGACGGCTCATTCTGTAGAGCTCACCGCACCAACACAAGGATCTCAGAAAACATAAAAAGCTGGGCATGGTGGCACATGCTTGTAAATCCCAGCACGGGAGAGGCGGGGACAGGCAGACCCCTGGCATCGCTATCTAATCAACCTATCCTACTTTGTAAACATCAGGCCGATAGAGAGACTGTCCCAAAACTCATGGTGAATGGCTCTTGAGGACATTTGAGACTGACCTCGGGCCCCTGCACAAAGGAGCACAGATGAACACACACACACACACACACACACACACACACACACACACACCTCTTAACAGCATCCTAACAATGACTTGAGAGTACAGGTTAATTCAAGTCCCAGCTCTGACGCTGGCGTGCTGTGTGAACTTGGACAAGTTATTGAACCTCTCTGTTTCAATTTATTAGTAAAATGGATATTGTAACGGTATTCTCTTCATATTGTTCCTGGCGAGACTGAGTTCTATACATAGAGAGTAAGTGAACTAGATCACTAAGGATTGGTACTCCACAATAGTTCCCTACAAGAGGTAGCCAGCATTCACGCTGGGGGAGGAGCTTGCTAAGTACTCCTCTCTTGTCATTCACTTCTTGCTGGAGGTTTGAAAGGCTGCTCTCCAGGACTCAGAAGCTCCAGCAAGGAGAACAAAGGATTTGAATGAGAACAGTGGACGCTATAAAAACAGTAAGATGAACAGCAAGAGCAGCGTCAGCACCGTACTCCTCCTGACAGCGCTATGGCACAGCCTGACAGGCTAAGGCTCCAACATCTCAGCTGCTACTTGCTGGCTGCACTCAGCAATCAATACCATAATTCATAGTCTCACCTGGAAGTAGGAGTCACACAGACTCAGACAAGAACACTCCAAGGGGTGGGGCAGGGGTGGGAGTCATCCCTATCTGGCCTGGGCTAACTGCCTTCTGCTGTTGGCCAAAGCACGAAGGCCCAGGAGATTCAGGGTGTAAACTCCAGGTCGTGAGAACAGGCCAGCATGGGAGAACTGGCACAACTCACCGCGGCCAACTTCCAGGATTGCATCCAGGACACTGAGCCTGAGGGTGTGGGTACAGGTTGCCTGGTTCCTGAAGGAGGTTCCTTTGGGAGACCTGGGGTCTTGTATAGGATGTGACTAGACCAGAAGGGGCAGTTTCAAGAGAACATTCTCGTAGTCTCCAGATGTCTAGGAACATGCGTGAGTATGTAAAGCTTGACTGTGGTCTCAGAAGGGAGAGCATCGCATGTTCCCCTCTACCTCACCTGCTGCTGATGTTTTGCTCAATGCCAGTTTGGGCATTTATTTATTTATTTAGAGACAGGATCTTACTATGTAGCCTTGACTGGCAGAGAACTTGCTATGTAGATCAAGAGATCTGCCTGCCTCTGCCTTCCCCTACAAGTGCCGCTGCTCCTCTTTGTCTCCAAGTTTGGACTTTGCGGTCCACCGTGTCAACCTCTCCCCATCTCCCCAGTACTTCATTTTCCCTCCGCCATCATCTCACCCTCAAATGTTCCAGTGAAATTCAACCCACAGCCACCCCCTCCTCATGCCTGCAGCCTGGCCTCCAGCCATGCCTGATGATGCTTCGGGTGGGCTTTCAACATTGCAGAGGAAGTATGGCACCAGGATTTATCCCTACTGCTTGTACTGGCTTTTTGGAACCCATTCTCTTTAGATGGATACCTTGCTCAGCCTAGATATAGTGGGAAGGGCCTTGGTCCTTCCTCAAAGCAATGTGCCTTACCCTCTCTGAGGAGTGGATGGGGGGGGAGGAAAGTGGAGGGAATGGGAGAAGGGGAGTGAGTGAGAACTGGGATTGGTATGTAAAATAAAAAAAATAGTTTGTTCTCTTTTGTAAAAAAATAAAAAACTATTTTTTTTAAAGAAAAAGCTAGTTAGACATAAGCCGGAGCTATTGGCTGAGCATTTCTAATTGATATTAAGCCTCTGAGTGATTATTTTGGAGCAAGCAGTCGAGACAAGAAAACTCTTCCTACAGAAAGCTTTACTAGTTGAAAAGGAATAGTATTCTGGGCATGCTCTATTGGCAAGGAAGTCCCTCAGGCTGGAGAGACCAATACCAAGCAGTCTTTACATCCTGCTTCAGGGTCTCCGAGCTGGCTCAGCAAGAGGGCTTATTGTTCTTTATGTCCTATTTTGGACCAATGGTCAGTCCCTCCTAGAGCTGCCCTTCTGCCTAACAGTCACAGTCTCCTCCCCCTTTCCATTGCAGCCCTTTAAAACTGACTCCACCTTGCAGGGAGAATGGCCATTGGTCAGGGACTCCCCCAGTTTTCTGCTTCAAACCCACAAACACACCTTCATCACAGTCTTCCTTATCTTTATGGGAAGGAGTAGCCAGCCAGGTCCGCTCACCTTGTCCCCTGTAGCTGTCTGCCTTCCCTGCTCCAAGACTGGCTTCTAGTTTGCATCTTCTGGTGATCATTGCCTAATCAACCACATCTCTCCCATAGGGGCTCCTCTGTGGGTCCTATTTTCCCAGCATGCTTTGCATCCTGGAGCTTTATCCCAGCAGCCCCTAACCTAAGTCCTGGTACCTTACATCCAGACTGTGCATAGATTTTTCAGCCAGTTCCCTAGCTCCACTTTTGCCTCTTGCAATCCACTACCTGTACACAAATGTTCACCTGAACATACAGTTCTGACCAGGCCAGGATTCCCATTTAAAATCCTCACTATGGCCTGGGAGATGGCTTTAGCTTAAAGTATTTGCCACACAAGACTGGTACTAGAGTTTGGTTCCCTGGAGCTCAGTGGAAGCCGGGAGTTTCCTAGTCAAGCCGACGACCAGACTAGCCAAAACAGCAAGCTCCAGGCTCAGGGGTGGAGCCTTCTGCAATTTATAAGGTGGAGAGAGATGGGGGAAGGCACCCCATGTCAACCTAATATCCCCCCATTCATGTGTGCATGTGTACACATGCGTCCACTCAACATGAATGCAAAGCACACATATGTGCCTGCTACCAAACTTGAGACGACCTTCCTCAGCTTCCCCTTGGTCATAAGAAAGGGGCCCACCTGTTAAGAGACCCCTGAAGCCCTCACCTGGTGCCTCTTTCTAGCCTTTGTTCTCACCTTTCTTTAGCCTCATACACCCTCTCTGCTGCCTCTAAATTGCTAAAGCCCTTTGCTTTCCTCTGTTTGAGCTCCTCTTCCCAACTTCTCCTCCCTCAGGGTCGGCTGAGACCTCAGCTCAGCATTTCTGGGTTGTTTAACCATGTCTTCTTTTCTTCCTAAGGCTAATCTCTACCTCCACAGAGGAGCCAAGCCGTCCAACTAACTTTAACCACAGTCCTCCCTGGATTAAAACCTTTTCATGTTTTTCAGGGTCTTGAGGACAAAGTCTAAATTCCTCTCTGGGCTCTCAAATGGTGAGAAAGAGAGGATGCCTCCCATAATCTCTCGTGGTGTGTTTGTGTAGTGGCAGGGGGCTGAGCCATCTGTGGAGACTGGGGTGGGAGGTGTATCTAGTGCAGATAGGTGTATCACTGCAGGGTGCTAGGTCATCTGGGGGGCGTGCTCTATCCTCTCCCTCACAGCCTTCCCTGTAGCCTTGTGGAGCAGGCCATGGAGGGGCGTGCTTCTCCCTCACAGCCTTCCCTGTAGCCTTACGGAGCAGGCCATCTGGGGAGCATGCTCTATCCTCTCCCTCACGGCCTTCCCTGGGAGCCTGGCACCATTGCCACGTGCTCAGGGAGATAGCTAAGCTCTGTGCCCCCTTCCTGTTTTCCGAGCCTCTGCATTTCTGAATTACTTCAGTTTCTTAAAAGAGATGTTAAAAAGAAACAAGGCCTGTCTCGGCCGGAAGGAAAAGGGACCCCTTGCTTATTCCAGGTGGAAGGATGTTGTGTGGTCTCTTGCCTCCCCAAGGGTTGGTCTGGGATTGCGTCTCTTGGGAACCTGGGAGAGTAGGGATTTTTCAGGGAGAGATTTGAGGGCCTCAGGAGGGAAGGACTTGGAGCCAGATGTGAACTGGCCTGACTTCCCTTCCTGGCTAAAGGTGGGTCTCACTGTCCCTTGTGCATACATTGCCATCTGCCCACGCTGCAGCACTTCGGTCTCAACAAAAGCATAGATGCATGTTAGGTCCAGGTTGGGAACGAGGGAATCATAGACAACCAAAACCCATTCTGCAGAGAGGAGCTTGTACCTGACTGAGTCTCTTCAGGCGTATCACGAGCTGTGGATTAGTGCCTGCAGCTGATGGTGCTGTGGGCACCAAAAAAAAAAAAAAAAAAAAAAAAGGTCATCAATTTAAGGAAGAGGGTCAGGGAGGACTCCCAAGAGAATGTGGGCGGGGTCTTAAGAGATGAGGATGGAGAACAGGACGAAGGCCGGGACGAATGAGAGAATGTTGAAAACATATGGAAATAGTTCAGTGTGGCTGGTCCATGAGGCAGAGAGAACAAGACCGCATGGCATTAGGAAACATTTTAAGGTAGATTTTCATTTCATTTTAGTTCTATGATGATCACACAAAGGGGGTCCCTTCTGAAGAGTGTAGTGCTGTGTGTTGTCAGGCAAATGTCTGTGAGGGGCTCAGAGGAGATGTATTGTTGGTCTTGGGAGAGGAGACAGTGAATGTCCTCCAGTGTCTGCCATCTCTGACTTGAATGTGGGGGTGGGGGGTGAGGTGGGGGTGGGAGGAACGACAATGACTAGTGGCACCTTCAGAGCAGATGTGGGAGCTCCTAAGATAGAGAGCAGTGATTCCAGGTTGAATGTGCAGAGGGATGAAGCCCCATAGAACATTCAGAAGACGGGTTTCGGCTGTTCTGGGCATTCTGGTACATGTGCTGCTCCTCCTCCCCTGGCTCTACCCACCTTGCCCTTCTCAGTTTGCAGTTCCCTTCCCCTTGTTTACTAGCCCTGCATCCCTCCAGGAGACAGGTTTGCCCTGTCTGTTCAAAGCGACTTATCCTCATCAAAGCTTGCAGCTCCGTTGATCATAGTCATTATAAGGTCTATCTTGTCCACCTGTCGGAACTATGCCTCCCTGATAGAGCACGGGGTGGTGGGGACGGTGAGGAGGGGACTCAGTGGCAGACCAGCACTTAATGGAGGTTGTGCCCTGCCCTGTCCCCTTAGCTGCCCCTAGGAGGCACATTCTTTGACAGGGGGATGGGTCTAATGGCTAGTTGTAAATCAGGGAGTGGAGCCTAATTGGGGGGCAATCTTCGTGAATAAACATTAGCAGAAACTTTCTCAGCAAAGCGCAACTTCAGTCGTGGTGCAGGTTTTCTTTCTTGCAGTTCCTAGCAAGGCTGGTTAGAGAACTACTTATCTTCATGTTGGAGGCAGTGCTCCGTTAGCTAAATCCTACTTGTGTAATTTAATATTTCCCAAGCAAAATTTCTTTTAGTAAATCCTTTATACCAGTGGTTCTCAACCTTCCTAATGCTGTGACCCTTTAATACAGTTCCTCATGTTGTAGTGACCCTTTCCATCATAAACTTATTTCTTTGCTACTTCCTAACTGTAATTTTGCTGCTGTTATAAATCATAAGGTAAATATCTGACATGCAGGGTATCTGATATGTGACCCCTGTGAAAAGTTCACTCGCCCCCAAGTGGATCGCAACCCTCAGGCTAGGAAATGCTGCTTTACAGCATCAATCTTACTACTTTAAGTTTCTCCTGCATCAGCATCTTTTAGGAGACAGGTCTCGGGGGTCGTCACATAATCTGCACCTTGTGTAGCAGGAAGTGGCAAAAGCAATAACCTACATTCCTGTTACCTGGAAACGCATACCACAGAAAGAGCGACCCCTTCCACAGTGACTCCAAGCAGGAAGTGACTTGCAGGCCTCAGAAGGGCTTGAATACCTCTCCTGCGTCTGGAACCCAGAAGTGGGCCGACTGGTACAGCGACCACATGGATTGCGGGCTGTCCTTTTCTTCACAGGTAGGGGAGGGAGACATATCCTCCAAGCTATCCCTCAGGGAATCCACAGAAGGCAGACTATATAGGGAAGAGGGAGCATTTCTAGAGAAAGTCACCAATACCTGTGGCTAAATCTCCCTTTGAATTAGCAAGTGAACAAATGTGAGGGACTGGTTTCCCCACTCTCTCTAGGTCCAGAAACCCTTCCCCCTTCTCTCATGAGAAAAGAAACCCCAGGTCTGGCTAAAGACAATATCCTGGCCCCATAGCCTGAAATGGGTGGGCTGTGGGGTTGGCGAACGAGGGTGTCTGAGGTTCTCAGGTGAGGTGAAGGCAGTGGCAACTGTCGTCACCCTTTTATTGCGCATTTGCCAGGAGTCCAGTCATCTCATCTCACTCCCTGATTTAATCCTAACAATCGATGGCAACACTGTTCGAAGAACTGAGGCAAGAGAGGCTAACAGTCACCTCGCCCAGGCCCCAGCTGCTAGGTTACAAACCCAAAGGCGTTTCCGTTCCAGGTCCCTCTCACCCCACTTCCCTCTGCTTTGCCAAGAGCCACTCTCTGAAGAACAATGGCTGGAGTATTCATGCCGTAGGACAAGGCTGGAGTTGTAGGGTCTTGGAGATACAGGCCAAGCCTTCAGGGATTCCAGATGTGCCTAGAGACCCCAGAGCCAGGTAGAGAGCATGACAGTCCACAGACACAAGCATTCAGCCCCAAGGAGGCATCCATCACACACCCTCTCACGGTGTGGATGTGTCGAGTACACGTGAGCTCCTAATCACGTCCTGTGCAATCCCATGGCAGCGGGGTGGGGGCAGACATATATGCATGCTCCTGTATGTGTCCTGCCAATGCTCTGGGGACACTGAGTCAGGTCATGGGAAGAAGTCAGGTCTGTCAGATGAGGCTGGCAATGCTGGAGGTGGTCTCATGACGCTGGCCAGAGGACAACTGTCCCGAGATGCTAAAGATGCTGCTGTTACCACCGTGGCCATTTTCGGTGGAGGGTGCAGCTATACAGATGGAGGGGCAGTGTCCACTCACACCCACCTGATACAGCAGCAAACCCAGCAGCAAGACTGAGCCCAAGGAAGCCAGGGTAATGCCCACAGACAGCATGGCAGCCAGTGGCCGAGCTGGGGCCGGGGCAGCAGCCAGCCCAGCCAGGGTCAGGCCAGTGACCAGCAGCACAAAGCCACTGAGCAGTACTACAACAGCATCAGCCCCTCCACCGCTGCGCAGCAAGGCCACGTGCTGGGCCTGGCGGATGCAGTTCATATCCTGCACCGCGGAGCTCATCAGCTGCTTCACCAGAACCATCAGGGCCAGCAGGCAGAGCACAGTGCCCACGGCTAGTCGCCACTCGCCAGAGCGGCTGCTGGTGGAGGACAGCAGGGCCACGCCGCCCGCCCCACAGCCAGCCACAAGGCCCACGGCCACGGAGAAACAGAGCAAGGAGCGCCGGGGCTGCTGGGACCACCACAGCTCCACCTGCTCTGCCATCACATCTGGGGGCAGCGCCCTGGCCATTGAGGCTTGTTGGGACATGGCTCGGTCATGCAGGGTCAGGTGAGAAGATCAATGTCAGGGCTCAGATGGTGTTTATCATGGCCTGGTGTCTCCATCACCTGGTTGGCAGCTAGAGGCCCAGTCTCTTCCTCTCAGTCCAGGCTACGGGTACCATCACCTGCAGGATAGGACCACATGTTATTTCCCACCCGTCTGGCCCCCCCGGTCTCACCTGGGCATCTTAGGGAAGAGCCCCGAGAATCTTCCCCAGGGTCCACAGGACCTGCTCTGGAAAGCTGCAGCTCCAGCACTGCACCATGGGAAAGCACCTCCCCAGGTCCCAGCAGAGTTCACTCCATCACAGATCTCCCCCTCCCCTTCAAGGATCCCCTTGCCCAGCCCCTGACCTCTCCAGCTCTGGCTGTCTCCATCTAGGCTGTCGGAGGGAGCTGGTGCCACAGTGGATGATGGGATGAACAGTCAGAGATAAAGCCTCATTCAGGATCAGACTCACAAGGCCTCAGCTGTCACTGCTGGGTCCTGGATGGGAGGAGTCATGGGGAGGGGAGGCTGGTGACTTAACCCTTCTCGAACCAGCAGGCTGACCCTGACCTTTCTCTCCTTCCTTCTCTGTGGGTTAGCATCCCATCCCATCCTGGTCTGGCAATAAAAGATGTAGGCTCCAGATCTCTCTTTCTAGTGCTGATCTTCCTGCTGGGCCAAAGTCATCTCTGATGCAACAGGGCCCAACCCGAGTTCCTCAGCTTACCCCAACCTGTTCCTCCTGTGTTGCTTCCTCAAGATGACACTACCACCTCTCAGCTTACACCAGGGCTCCTCAACTCTCTCTGCTGTTGCCAATCCATGTCCCCAGGGGCTACCGATTGCCTCTGCCTCTAAACATATCTCCACCAGTCCCATCCACAGTCCCCCCCCCCCCCGCCCTCACTGACCTGATTCCTCCGGTCTGGTCCATCCCTGGCTGTACCCCCTCCATGTGTTCTCTAAGGCAGCAAAGGAGGGCTCTGGATTTGAACCTCAGCCTAGTCCTTCCTACCGTGGGAATGTGGGGAGGGACCTAACAGTGTTACTCATTTAACCTGTTCCCTAGAGGATAGACAGCATGACTCACACCAGGTAAAAATAAAGCAACACTGCCGGCCAGGAGTTCAGCTTCCTGCCGCAGGAGAGACAGCTGCCGAGTCTTGGAGGGGCTTGCCTGGGACAGTTCACGTCTTAGAGTCCTTATCTGAAAAGTGAGGACAGAGGAATTTATTCTGAGGGGGAAGGAGTCATCTGACACCGTCCTTTCAGACTTCCCATGGGGCAAAGTTGCTCAAAACATACTTTCTGAGTAACAGAGACTAAGGTTGGATCAGAGGGCCTCCGTCCTGGAGACCACATGTCCCACACAGCCGAGAACGGGTTTTTACACCACAGAGACGGAGCTGTCTTCTACCACCCTTCTGTCCTCTTCAGAGGCTGCCCAGCACGCAAAGTGGGCGTGGTAGATGTCACGCCCCCACGGGAGGTGGGGGAGGGGCGACGGGCGGAGTCTGTCCCAGCATTTCCCCAGCATGTGACTTGCTGGTCTGAAGGTGCTGGCACAGGCCTACTGGGGAACGACCCCAAGGTGGGTGGAGGTTCCCAGTAGTGGAACCAGTGGAAAAGGTGGGGGCGGGGCGGGTGGGGAGGTGTGGGGCACTCACGAGAAGCCTGGCTGCGCCGGATCCGATTTAAGGAGGCAGGACCCAGCAGGTGGGGCGCTCTAGCTCCGTTTCCGGGGAGACGCTTCACCTGCCTAACCTGCATCCAGGTGAGCTGGAAGGAGCGGGGATTAACAGGTGCTGTTTCCAGGGCAGGGCCAGAGCCAATTGGCTGACGTGGCCCTGCGTCTTCTGTGGGGCCGAGACATTCCTGGGAAGGGAGGGGCTTCTGTCTGCTGCTGTTCGGTCTGGAAGGCAAATATGTAGGTAGACTCGGTGAGCAGAAGGAAAGAATGCTGTCCCTCTGCCCCGGTGTGAGCCCCAACCCTCTTCCCCCAAATCCAAGCGCACCTTACCTTTAGCTCCTCCCTGAATACCTACCGCCAAGCCTGCACGTTTACATTCCAGGCCTGTAAACTTTGCACTCTGAAAGGCCGAGGCAGGAGGATAGCCAGCGGGAAGCCCCACACCTGGATTGAAACCTCAGCTCCAGCCCATTATTCTAGCTGGTTGTGGACTTTTAGTTCTAAATCCCAACTGTACCCTCAGCCGCACTTTTGACTTCTACCCTTGAGTTTAGTCCTTCAAAACCCAGCTCTGCCTCCCGGTCGGCTCTGGCACTACAGCCCACCATCAGTGATACTCCAAACCCTGCTCCAGTAGCTCCATCTTGAGCTTTCCCCCAATAAGCCAAGGTCTCTTTTCCCTGAGGCCTCAAGTGGGTGGCAGAGTCGGCCTGCCCCATGGGTGGGGAGAGGCCTTTCAGGTGAACAGCTGTAGCTCCCAGAGTAAGCACTTCTTGGATAAATTCCTCATCCCTTTCAAGGCACAGGAAGCCCTTGCCCTCTACCCAGAGGGTCCTTCTACATGATGATCCTCTACCTGCCCTTTGAACTTCGTGCTCCTTCTGCCTGAGTCTGGCCAATCATTCAGCTGAGATGCCCGATTTGACGCGGCTGATTGGGCTGCACTCCCGGCCTGGGCTACCCCCATGTCCATCCACAACTCTTCTTGCTTGTTCTTAATTGTTTTAGTTCGTTAGCTTTCACCTACCCCACTCCCCAGATGTGTATCCCCAGCCAGTTCAGTTTGCTAAGGGTGGGCTCAGCAGCCAGCACTCCGTAGCCTGTGTGTGCAGGGCAATTGATAAATAATTGTTGAGTAGCTGGTGTTCAAGTCCCAGCACCCACATGGTGGCCCACAGCTGTCTGTAACCCAAGTTCCAGGGGACCTGACACCCTCACACAGACACACATGCAGGCAAAACACCAGTGCAATAAAAAATAAATTATTAAAAACAAAACAAAACAAAAACCTGCTGGGCTTTAGTGGCAAGCAGCTCTCTGAGTTTGAGGCCAGCCTGGTCTACAGAGTGAGTTCCAGGACAGCCAGAGCTACACAGAGAAACTCTGTCTCAACAAGGGGGAAGGGTTTTGAACCAACAAGTGACTATTTTGAGCCTTGAGTATTTGGGATGAAACCAGAAAGACAAGTTGGGTCCAGGCTGTGTGGGCCTTGAAGGCCTCGGGATGCATTTGGACAATGCAGGGGATCCATGAAGTGTTCTGAAGTGGAACAGGGATGTGGTCCAGGGCTTTGCTTCCAGTTGGCCATTCTGGTTCTCAAACACCATGTCCCAAGTGGTGGCTGGAGGGTGTGTGGGCTGTCAGGCATCCTCTGCTCTACTCTAAAATATACAGTAGCATATCTTCTCCTCTCTTCTTTTGATGTGTATGAAATAATAATAATAATACAAGACAAACAGAAAAACAAAACCAAAACAACAGCAAAAGGAAACCCAAGTTATCTCTTCCCATGATCTGTTCACAGGGTAATTGCCTGACCTGGCTTCCTCTTTGCCTTGTCTTGTGCAGGTGACCCGGGACCTCCTAACGCCTCCTAACAGCATACTTTGTATGTATGTATGAGCTTATTTATGTGATTTAAACCTTTCTGATACCCTGTTTCAAAAGACACAGGCAAAATTAACACATTAAAATAAATGCGTTTGCTGGGCTGTGGACATAACCCAGTGGTTGCTCGGCACTAGATTTGGTCCCTAGCGCTGCAAGAATACATGTACTTGAATTCCAAAATATATTTTATTATAAAAGATATGAATGTGCTCTTTGAAATACATACAAAGTGTATCTCAGTTCAAATTAGCTACACACCAAGCACCCAGGAACCACCTCTGCCTTTGACTGTCCTCACTGGGGAGCACAACTCTGGATGACTTTCCCCTGAAGAAGGGTTTAGGGCTGGCTGCTGCAGGCCAGGCTGAACATGGGGGATATGCATGACATTGTGGGCATTAATCCTGCCACGTTGCAAAGCATTATGAATGTGCCCCTTTATAAGAACCAGGCCGAGAGAGCAGAGCTTGTCAGCCTGGATTTGCTCTGACCACTTGGAGTATCCTGATCCCTAGGAAAGTCTAGTCTCATGCCGACCCAGTGTTCAGCTGTCCTAGACAGAACTGGCCCCGGGGATCCCTGAGCATCTTTTCCCTCTTTTCTTTCCTTTTGGAGTCTCTAGAGGAGGAAAGAGAGCCTAGAGCTTCCTCAGTTTAAACACTGGTGGGGAAGTCAGCGACTCAAAGTTAGTGTTGCACTCTGTTCCTAAAGCAGAGGTTGTGGGGGCAGCTCACGGGGGCAGAAGTGGCAGGTCGGGAGGTAGAGGTGGCAGTGGACATGCAGGAGAAGGTGTGGGTCTGAGGGGGAACACAGGGGAAGAACAGACGAGCTGAAGGACCCTGCTTCTGTGGTGGTCCCACCTTCCTCTGTGCTCAGCCAGAGGCTGGAATGAGCCTGTTATTGGTGATGTCACTGCCTGCTTGAGTCCCTCCCATGGGCAGTCTGGGTCCTTCCATGATCTTTGAGGCCCTCTTTATGTCATCCCCCTGCCTCAGAACCTGTGTTCGTTGGTGTTTCCCTCTGCTTTCCTTTCAGATGACTCCGTCCATCCCCTCCAGGAATGAGCTCAAATGTCACCTTCGGCTTTAAAATCCATTCTCAAGGGGAGATATAAGCTATGTCTGCCCCTTCTCCTGAGATCCCAATGATTCGACTCCACCAAAGTTCACTCCGGGAACCAATAAGTTTATTGGGATTACTTCCAGAGCATAGGTGAGGGGTTAGTTACTAGAATGTGGGTCCTTCCCACCAAAAGGCTGCACTGGACAGTCTTTGCCAAGCAGGGATGATGTCTTCCCTACAGCTGCACAGATGGAGTCCCTTGTAACAGGTCCTTAGACCGTAGCACAACTGACTCCATGATGGAAGAACCACTCAGGCTGTAAAACTCAGTAGGTAGACAGCACCACTAGCCAAAATGAAAACAAAGACTTAATCCACCAAAGTCCATAGGTTTGGGAAAGTCTCTGAATGTGCTAACCTTGCTTTTTGGCTTTTGTGGTTCTGCTTCTGGTTAACTGTTCTTGTTAACTGATGTATGTCAACACAGAACATGGTTTTTGTTTTTAAAAGCTCACCCTGAGAAAGGCTCAGGGCTATCCCAGAATCCCAAACACCCAGTGTAGTCAGTGGCCGGCTAATCAAGACTTTCTATTGGCTTAAACCCCTGTCTGAGCCGTCTTCTCGGGTGCGTACCCCTCACCATCCCCTTCGTTAGTCTTCCTAGCCCCCGCCCCCCATGTCACATTTTATTAGGACAGCGGTGGTATGGAGTGGTGATACTCAGGTGAGGACCCTGTGACCCTCTCTGCTTCCCTGTGGGGAGCTGTAAACAGCCAACAAGCTCAGCTGGGTTGATCTTTTGGAAGTGGCTCAGCTGAGCTCCCAGAAATGGTGGCTGTTGGACCCTGAGGACAGTCATGCCCAACCCCTTCTCAGAATAGATTCCTGGTCACCCTGTCTTCCCATCACCATCTTCCCCAGCATTTCTCGCCCCCTTGTTTCCTTTATTCCCCTGTCCCTCTCCTTATCACCCCCATGTACACATTGCTGTTGCTCTCCCTCCTGAAGTATGACCTTGTGCTGTGTTTCCAGCTCCTAGAACGATAGTTGTACAACTCATGGCTGTTGACCCGACTGAGTAGAATTATGGTTTTGGAGCCAGGCTGATCTCGAAGTATCGAATCCTAGCTCTAGTTAGGTGAGAACCTGCTGGGTTTCTATTGCTATGTTAAAACATCATGACCAAAGGCAGCTTGGGAAGGAAAGGGTTTATTTCGCTTACTCTTCCACATCACAGTCCCTCACTTGAAGGAACTCAGGGCAGGAACCTGGAGGCAGGAGCTGATGCAGAGGCCCTGGAGGAGTGCTGCTTACTGACTTGCTTTGCCTGCCTGCAATTAACACCAGGAGCACTGGTCCAGGGATGGAAGCACCCACAGAGTGCTGGGTCCTCCCACATCATCAATCAAGAGATGCCCTATTGACTTGCCCACAAGTCAATCTGATGTGAGGACATTTTCTCAACTGAAGTTTCTGCCTCTCAAATGACTAGCTGTGCCATGTTGACAAGAAACAAAAACACCAAAAACCCAACCAGGGCACGCTTGGTGGGTCTGGGTCTCTCCTTTGTAAAATAACAAGGTTTAATGAATAGTTACGAGGGGAATTAAATGATAGAATCCACTCATTCAGCAAAAAATTATTGTACCCTGCAAACCAGGTGTTGTGCAGGAGACACAGGAGTGAGAGCTGGTAGCGAATGTTCCCATCATCTGGACAGAAAGGCTAGGAGGAAGAAAAGGACATACCACAGGGTAGCAGTAGGGCATCCGTGGACCCATACCTCTGCTCCATTCCTCTAGGAAGACATAATTTGGGGGACATAGGTCCCACTTACGACACTCATCCTCTTTCCAGGTAGAGCCCTAGGAACTAGGATTCTATTTTATGACTCATGGCTGTGTCTACAGTTGACCCAACAGAGGTAAGCCCCAGACTCAGGCTAGGGCCCCATGTCTCCGTTTGAGCAATTTAAGATTGTGTTAGAGGGGCCGAGGACATGGCTCAGTGGGCGAGAGCACACACTATCCTTGCAGAGGACGCGTGTTCGGTTCCCAGGACACGTGTCAAACAGCTTGATTGCTAAAATCCCTTCCCTGGGGGAGAAGTAAACAATGACTCCCTCTCTCTGAAGGTCTCCTGACAAGCTGAGGTACAATTCCATCGAGGTTCACTTTGGGGAAGCAGTAAGTTTATTATGCTTCCTTATAGAGCTACGGAGGTCACGGGTGTGAGCAGGAGTGGCCTTAAAGCAGCCGCACTGGAAAGTCTGCACCCAGAACGGACGACAACTCCCTCGTGGATGCATAGATGGACTGTTCTCCCTAGTCCTTCCACCTGTATGCAGTAAATCCTACCCATCCATCCCAGAGTCCATCTAGTTAGGCCAAAACTGTACACGCCTTGTTGGGAGGTGCAGCTAGATCCCTAGTGAGGGTCTTATGACACGCTGGTACCCCAGGGAAGGTCGACAGTCAAAGAGCCCAGCTGTTGGCCCAAGCAAGTGAGCACGGCTGAACTCATGGGGGTGGTCAGTTTGTCCCAGAGGATAGTCCTGGACAAATGGCTCACAAACGCCTGCAATTCCAGCTCCAGAGGATCTGATGTGGTCGTCTGGATTATATGAGCACCTATGCACACACACACACACACACACACACACACACACACAGAGTAAACTTTAAAAGGTACAAAAATGAACTGGGAGATTTCATTTCTGCAGAGTTTCTGAGGATCGGTATTAAAGTGCCCTCCCTTCTGAGGGCTGGAGAGATGGCTCAGTGGTTAAAGTGCCCTTCTGCCAGCTGAACTTGTGATGGGATTCCTGTTTGCATGGAGGGTACTGGACAAGAGAGGGGGATGGGCTCCAGCTGTGTCCCAGGGCCTGGCTCAGGCCTCCTTCTCTGCCTGAGGGCTTCTCTGCCAAAAAAAAGCCTGTGAGACAAATTCCCCTCTCTTTGCTTAAGCTGTCTGGAGTTGTAGCCAAAGAAGGGTACCTGTAGCCTTCTGCTAGAACTCGTAGCCCCAATTTTAACACTTACTACATTAATACGCTTAATATGTGTGGGGGCCAGCCATGATAATCTAAGTCTGGGCAGGTCACCCAAAGGAAGTTCTTTACTTCTTCCAACCATTATCACCTGGGACTCTGGCCATAGATGAATTTAAATGGAGGCTGGAGTCTCAGTTGTTTATCTTGAGATGAGGCTGCAGGAGGAACCACAAGCTGAGACCACCCGACCCCCATCCAAGAACAGACCATTCAAAGGAAATGTCTGGCATTCCAAGCACTGTAGATAGAAACACCTGCCAGCGGATAGTCACCAGGAAACCCTAGATGAATGGCAGCCAATCAGGGGGTCTTAAAACCTCAGAAACCCCTCATCCTCACCTTTACTGCTATAAAACCCTATTCTAATTGAGCTCGGGGCTCTCTGGTTATTCCAACACATTAAACATGTGGAGAGACCGAGTTTGCAAACTTGATTAAAATAAAGGCTCCTTGCTTTTACATAGGGACTCTTGGTTTCCTTGTTGGCTTGCAGGGAGGGGGGGGATTACAGATTTGGGCATAACAATATGTGCCTAGATGCCCCTGCCCTGTTCTACCATGTGACACTTAATAGATGAGCAATAAATACCAGTTCTTGTAACCTACCAGTCATAGAAGGTAATCAGTAATGCTGGCCCCTCCTGCTGCCTGGCACACGACAAGGTTATGTCCTTGTAAATATGCCTCCCAGTGTGGCTCCACTCATGGCTGCATTTTAGACAGGAACAAAGCATAACCACTCTCCTGAGTCTTTGATAGTCTTGGGGGGCTCGGAGCTATGAGATGAGCTCCACTTCTGAGCCTGAGATATCAGTCCTCCTTCCTCTCTGAACCCAGAGCAGTAATTGTAACAAGGTACTCCCTGATCATACAGCTGTTCCCGGGACTGCCTGTGCCCCTCAGTACCTCTTGGGAACAGCTGGTGAGTAATGACATGGTCGCTCATGCTTTGTGCAAACAGTGGAGAAAGGTGGACGTCGATGCCAAGACACTGTGGGGTGGAGTTTCTGTCTTAAGAGGACAGGGTGACAGAGAAGGCACATCTGAGATCTGAGCAATGTACACTGTCTGGCCGTAACTGATGCCAAGATTCTAGAAGACTTGTGTGTGCGTGGGGGGGGGGGGTGGTGGTGCACATTGGATGTCTGAGGCACAGAGAAAAAGAGCAATTCTGAAGGCTCCTCCACGAGGATGACAAGCTTCTCCCAAAGCCACTAGCTGTCATACCCACTGAATGAGTCCCCAGAGCTCAATGACGGACTGCCACCAGAAGAGCAAGAGCTGAGTTCATGTGCCAGTGGGTGACTGGCTCGGCCTCTACAGCTGCTGTGGGGGATGGGAACGAGGATGCCAGGTTCAGTCTGCCAGGGAGGGGTCAACCAGCGGAAGAGACCTCGAGGAGAAGGTAATTGGTGTGGAGGAAGGCCTTCTGCCTCCCCATGAAGTCAAGACAGGCAAAGTGGAGGGGGGGGGGGAGTCTGAGAGGTAGCAGCCAGAGAATCAGGGCCACCCAGCAGGTGGATATAGCAGCATGGAAGGCCGGATGTAGAGAGCTAAAAAGCCTGAGCCTCTAGCCTCCGGCTGAAGCTATGTTCATCCCTCTGCAGCTAAGAAAACAAGCTGCAGGCTCAGGCACTAGCTGGGGTTCCTTCTCAGGTGCTGCTGCTTCTGTCTTTCTTCCCTTCATCCACTGGGCAGCAGCCACACAAAGCTCAGTTTCCGCCCCCTTTCCTTCTGGCTAAGAGTCTCTGGGAGCTACATTCCAATACTCTCCAACCACCCGGCCTGTGGGGTTTGGACAGGCACCTCTCACAGCTCAGTGTATGAAAACACAGACTTTGGAGGCCACTGGGTAGCAGGGTCATAACCACGGCCCCAACTGTGTGACTGTGTGCCTGTCACTCTCAAACCATCTCGTAGGAGGGAAGGTGAGGTCTGGCTTAAGGACATTTCCTGATGATGTGTTTGTCATCTGAATGCTTCCGGTCATCAGAGCTCCATCTTCCTCTGCATTTTCTCCTGCCCAGGCCATGCTTCCTCTCCTTTGGCTAACCCCCACCAGTCTGGAAGTCAGAGGAATTCATTCCTCTGCCTCCCCTCAGCCATCTTTCTGGGCCAAGCAACCAGTCTCTCACGCTCGTACACCTACAACTTCTCCCTAACCAGGCCTCCTGCTTCTACTACTGGACTCCTCCATCGATGCCACCCAAGTGAGTTTTAGACCCAGGGATAGGTCTCATGAAACTCAGCCAGCAGGAGAGGCAGACACGAAGCAACTAGACAGATGAGGCATAGTGAGGGGTTGAAAGAAAACAGTATGGCAGGTGTGACTTAGACAGCAGAGGGGAGGGCAAGGTCTGCCTTTCTGAGGAAGTGACACTTAAGCTCAGATTTGAAACTTCTGTGGGGACAGCAGCATCTCAGGCAGAGGAAGTAGAGTGCGGAAGTATAGAGATCCAGGAAGACTGGCCTGTTATGGAAACTGGAAATGGGGCAGCATGGAAAGAGCCTGGGAAGCCGAGGACAGTGGTTCCAGCAGCCTGGCACTGACCTTGGGACTCTGACCAGTCTCTTTCATGTGTCTTCAAGGTCAGGAAGGGTCTGGCCCTGCTCACCCCGTCCCTCCTCTATCCCTGTCTCATGTCAAGCCACTCTGTCCTGCAAAGGTGACGACAAGATGTGAGTCTTGGGCAGGCCAGCTTGATTTGCGGAAGATCCCAGTGGGTAAGGGTCAGGATGGCTGTCACACTGGCATGGAGGAGAGGAACTGACTGCAGCGATAGGATGGGGGTTGGGTGGGAAGTGACCAGTGGAGACAGAGCCCCACAGAGCATCCACTGGAGTCCTTTACAGTCTTTGCTGTGGTCCTTTGCACAATGTTAGCAATGCAGCCTTGGGAAACTGAGGGGTCTGGGAGACGGCAGGCTTCGTGTAGCTGGAGAGGACCACTAGGGGCCAGGAGGGACTGTGGGTTTAAATCCCAATATAGATATCTGTTCTCTGCAAACAGAAGCCAAGGACATTTGAGTTACATTATTACTTTATAAAGGAATCTTTTCCTAGTACCTACCTGTATCTAGGCTCCTGGGTTGGGACCTGGAGGCATCACTAGAGAGTATAAAGTGTCTCTGGAAATGGAGAACCGGTTAAGGTCACACCGAACACAGATGTGAAGGCAAGAGAAGGAAAGACAGGAAGCCCCTCGTTGTAGTTCACGAGGAAGAAGAAACCAGAGGAGACCCTGTTTGGTCCTGACTGGGCTGGGTGAGTTGAAAGCCAGGGGAGAAGCTACAGTTGAGCTACTTAAGATGTGAGCAGACGGCCCTGTCTTGCGGGGGCCCCAGGTCTCGCCATGTCTGCAATGCAGATTGCCCAGTTCCTGCACAGGAGCAAACAACAAAGGCCTGGAGATCCTGCAGTCCCCAGGCTCCTCTCACCCCTTCCCATAGGACCCCACTCTCAGCAGAAGTTGGTCAAGGCTGTGAGCAAACACCTTTATTCTCACCCTGCTTTATTCTGACCCCAACTCTCCAGATGAAAGAGGTTGATGGGACTCAGGTAGACTCCTGGCTTGGTGACGGACACGTGGTGCTTCCGGCTGTGGCTGCAAATAGCTCACCAGAGGTCACTTGCTGTGCACTTCAAAATCCACATCTGAGTCGACAAGGGAAGGGAGCCGAACTCCAGCAACGGTGTGGAAGCCCGGGACCTGCTCCTGCTCTTGGATCTGGTCTCTGAGGCGGCGGATTTCCAGGCGCTGCATCTCGATGATTCTCCCGGTTTCCTCCTGTTCACTCAGTCTCATAGTAGGGCTGACGCTGGCCATGTCCTTGGTGAGAGCTGTGCGGGACAAAGCAGGGTCACCACGGCCTAGAACTACACTACTGCAATTTCTACCCCCTCCAAACCCCCGCGGAGCATCCACACGGGGAGACGCAGACTGCGCCCACGCGGCAAGTCTGACCTGCCCATGCCCATGTGCCTCACTGAGGTCAAGTGCAACGCCCCTGGGGACAGCGCTGGAATCTGAGCTTCAGGTAAAGATGGTGCTTCTGGATACAGACTCCTCTCCGCCTTCTGTGTGGCGCCTGCTAATGCTTCCTGCACCTTGGCTTGCCATTGTCCCTGTCATGGGGTTTGCTACCACCCTGGGCTTATAACTTAGAGAGACTATGGCTTATCTCAGGCCTGGGCCTCAAAGAGCTGGAGTCCCAGCAGTAATCTTGGCCTCCATGCCATGTCACCTTTCTTCACCACCCAGGGTCCCCTCTGCTGTCCATCTCCCATGCCAGGGCACCTGTCCCTAACCACAGAGTCTTTCACTGTTTGTATAACATTTCCATCCTGTGCAAAGTGTGTCTTCCTGTAATTCCCTTCTACCCACGAGATGAGCTCCTAAATTCACATTCTTCTCTGGCCACTTAGATCCACTTTCCCCCCTCCGTTTTCTTGACACCTCCACCCCCAGTTTTCTAACTGATTTGTTCTACTGTTTCCTCTATCCTGCCCAGCCCACACCAGAGATAGCCCAACCTTCAGGATCTCCCCATCTGTGTCTGGCTCGCCATGCGCTACTGAGAAAAGTAACACACAAGGTTCAGTGCTTTGGCTCCAGCTGACTGTATGGCCTGCAAACTGCCATTCCCCACAGCAGCACAACTGAACTCTGACCTCCATTCCCTCTTCATCAGTCTTGTTAACAATTGGTACTGCCTGTCACCTCTTCCTACTGCCAGCCCTTTCCTGTAGCTCTAAGGGGAAAACTAGAAAAGAATAGACATTGGAGGCTAAGGGAGAGACAGTTTCCTCAGGGGAACAGTCAGCAGTGGCCAGTGGTCAGCCTTGTCTTGGCCTCTGATGGCTGTGACAGGGCCAGCATTTAAAGAGCAATTGGTTTATCTTGCTTTTCCTAGGTCCAGTCCTTTTCCTTCTAGACTTCCTTTCCTGCAGTCTCAAGGCTCCTGATCCCCTAGTGTTTTTTCTCCCTAGGTATCAACCCTTTGTCTTCCTGACAGGAGTTATTTCTGGTAACTTCTGTCCTCAGGGGCATGACCTTTGCTCAGCTCCTGTCTCCAGGTTCCTCCTAGCAGCCTTCAGAGGCAGCCCCTTAACCAGTCACCATCTGGCTTCCTGGGGGATGCAGGTGCCAGTGAAGCCACTGTCATGGAGGCATTTGGCTTCTGCTTGAGAGATTTAGCACTGACATTTTCTTCTGGCCACCACAGGACAACTGGCCACCACAGGACAACTGGCCACCACAGGGCGGGCACATCATTTCCACAACGCCTCTCTATGTGTTCTAAGGATCTTGCTCCAAACTGTAATTTTAAGGTCCTCTAGGATATCCAATCACTGAGTGAAGTCACTGGACCTCAAAGGTGGGTAGTGGCAGGCTCTCCCCAGAGGCAAGGAAGGGCCACCAGACCATAGCTAAGGCTGGCGGCTGATCTAGAGCAGTCACCTTCTGAAACATGCCTGGCTTGGGTCATATTGCCCCAGGAATGTTCCTGGGGGTGTAACATGTGGAGGATGGCCCAGAGGACACCATGCGGGGCTTCTGTCACGTCTCCTGGTCTGTCTCCCATTCTGGCTTGTGAGTGTCTCCAGGGCCTGGGTTGTGCTTTTCCTGTTTCTTCCCTCACCCCTTACTGGTCTCTTTCCATTCTTTCTGACGACAAATTGCTCGGTGGCCATACTGTGTGTGGCTCAGTCTTACAGGGCTCTCTTCTTTGGTGTATAAACCTCTGCCTCTTCCATGGCTGTTGAGAGGTCAGCTCTTGCCGTGAGGCTCCTTCTACCCTCGCCCCTGTCCTAGCCTCAGAGCATGACACCTTCCAAAGCAGGCCAGTGTCCCTCTCTGCTGCTCATAGGCTTCCTTCCATAGACAGATAGATTTATTAAAACAATTAACTTATTATTGTCACCACAATGGTTTTCTCAGTGTTGTGGATTGAACCTAGGGGCCACATACATATGGTAGAGATTCAGCACCAAGCTACATTCTCAGCCCGAAATCTGACTTCAAAGGATGGAAGATAAGAAAGTGGTCAGGGGCCGGGCGGTGGTGGCGCACGCCTTTAATCCCAGCACTTGGGAGGCAGAGGCAGGCGGATCTCTGTGAGTTCGAGACCAGCCTGGTCTACAAGAGCTAGTTCCAGGACAGGCTCCAAAACCACAGAGAAACCCTGTCTCGAAAAACCAAAAAAAAAAAAAAAAAAAAAAAGTGGTCAGGGATACAGTTGGGTTTACTCCCATCTCCTTTCTGGGCTCTGTATCACGTTTATTATTTTTTTCAAATTTGGTCTATTTTCTCTTTATTGGTTTGGAAGGTTTTCTCTTTCTTTCTCCCCCACCCTCCTTTCTATCATCCCTCTAGTTTCTAAAAAGTTTAATATGCTTATATAACATAAAGACTGAGGAGTAGAGATGGCTGAGTTAGAATTTCCAGAACACGCATGAAGCACAATATGGTAGTGTGTGTGTGTGTGTAAACTCAGAAGTACAAGGAGATGAGACTAGAGATGGGAGAGTCCCTAAGAGCTTGGGGTGAGCTAGCTTGGGCACACACTGTGTGTGTGTGTGTGTGTGTGTGTGTGTGTAAGACAAGTCGCCCTGTCTCACACAAAGGGTGAGAACTGATAAGCGAGTTGTCCTCTTGCCCTGCCATCTACATGCGCTCTGTGGTGCATGCTTGCCTGACACACAGCGTGGTTCTCCTTCTGTGAAACAATGAGAGACACAGGATGTTCCGTTCCAGACCCTCTGGCTTCAAAGCTTCTGCCCAGTATTTCAGTTCAGATTCTCTGTCTGGATCCACAGCTCAGCTACTGTGGTCCCTGTGTTAGGATCATCCCTGGTGCCGGAGGTCTACGTTCTGCCTTCGTTTCCCTGGTGATACATAACTAGAGGACGGCCACCATGCTTCAGCACTCTGAAAGGATTGTGTCACCATTGCTGGCTCTCACTGCTGCCACCGGGAAGTCACATGTCGCCTGGTACTGTTACTCCTGTGTTCCAGCCTTTGCTCTTCTCCCAGTGGCACTTAACCCCTTGTCTTGGGTGTTCTGTGGCTTTGACGTGGGTTTGCTGCTAATCATCCTTTTGGGAATTGTTAGGATTCCTGGAGCTGATGGCCCCATCTTTCATTGACTCTGAAAAACTTGGTTACTCCTTGTGGTAACACCCATCTTCCGAGGACTCCACTTAGACAGCGCCAGCTTATTCCATTTCATCCCGGCTTCAGTGTATCTCCTCCCTCTGGGCTGAAACCCAGCCAACTTCATTCTTTTAGTTCACATATTCTCCCTGTAGATGGGTGTGTCTATCGTATGACTTGATTTCTTCATTTGTTCACTGAGTTTCTAATTATAATAATTATTTGTTCTCAAATAACAATTAAAATACTAGCTATTTGTGGTTTTAAATATAATTTGCCTGTAAAATTTTAGAAGACTCTTTCTTGTTTTATTAAAAAAAAATCAAAGTTGGGCGATGGTGGCGTATGCCTTTAATCCCAGCACTTGGGAGGCAGGATCTCTGAGTTCAAGGCCATCCTGAACTATAGCAAGTTCCTGGACAGTCAGGGCTGTCTGTCAGAGAAACCCTGTCTCGAAAAACCAAAAATAAAATAAAATAAAAATAAAAATTCTTTTTTTATTTCCTTAAACATATAAGGCATTGATTTTTTTGTTATATTTTACTTGTCTATTTATTTCTTTGTGTGCGCACATGTGTCTGTATGTTGAGTGCTGCACAGCTCCAGTGACTTGATCTGGGGTCGCAAGGACTGAAGAAAAGACAGAGAAAAAAAAGCTAGAATGGGGCGTGGCTGGACTGTCTGATGGAGAAGCAAGCCACAGCCACCCAGAAACTCAGCATGTTTATTGTACAGTTGAACAGAGAGGTGAATTAGCTACAGCTCAACAAGGAGGTAGTCTCTGTAGGAAGCAGTCTTCAAATCGCGAATATTCGGGTGGGGCTAGAGAGAGGAAAACTGCAGTGGATGGATTTTTGTTTTTTTCACACACTATCCCCAGGAGGGAAGGTTTTGCCATTTCCCATGAACCTGAGGCTTTGGGCCGCTGTCTACACGGACACAGCCCTTGACAGGGTCCACGACACACCATGTCAATAGCACATACTCACTCGGGACTTCACTTACGCAGTGCTTCCTCCGCTCGTGTGTGTGTGTGTGTGTGTGTGTGTGTTTCCACACATGCCACCCACACACAGCAGAGGTTGGGGGTCAATTCTCTGTTTCCACTATTCGGGTCCTGAAGACCCAACTCAGGGCAGTCCTTTGACCATCTTGTGGGTCCATTTTAATAGCCTGACTTTTCATAGCCTGCGCTGGTTTTATCCTATAGTTTGCCTTCTTGAGATTTTTAGCATATGCTAGTTTTTTTTTTTTTGTTTTGTTTTTTTTCAGCTTAGTTCCCTGAGCCTAGAAAGTCAGGGACACTCACCTACCCGCTTCCCAGCTTTCTTTTTGTGCTCTCTGTTCTCAGAACTCATGCAGGCCACCTTAGTTGGCTTTTAATAGCCACCTTTAGTTGTATGTTCTAGTGACAGTGGTTTTAGTAATTGAAAAACAAGCAGGTGTATCTGCTAGGTCTGTTAGTTAATTGTTTTGCAAATTTGAAAATAAGATAAATGTGGTTAAAACTAAATTAGTGGCTAGGGAATGAGGAGCTCTCTTGTTCAAAGGGTTCTTAAACACCTGCCAAGAGGGCAGCTCCCTAAGCAACTTGAAGAATGAGTACTTTGCACTGGCTTGTCTTGGGAAGGGGGCGGTCAACAACTGGTATTACTTCTCACCAGTTGTCACAAGCGAATGTTCCTTGAATAAAGCTGTAGCAGATGAAGAATAGGATTGGTTTGCTTTCTAACGGTTCATGGTGTGAGTGTTGGGTTGGGATACACAAAGGACAGGTATTGAAGACGCAAGAGTGGCAGGAATTGATGCTTCCTGGTGTTGGGAAATGTATTCGTGTAAATTCACTAGATTTTGCCCTCAATGTTTTAAATGTCTGGAAATCTCCATATTAACAACAGAAAGAGCCGCCTGTGAGCAGAGAGGAGGGGAAGTGGGGGCGGGGGTTGTCGAGGTGTTCCAACTAAGGAGTTTTCAGAATGCTTTGTGAATTTGTAGTATTTTCTCCCCACTTCCCTCCCCTGCTCTCCTCTTTAACCCTTTCTCCCACCCCCATCCCCCAGCCTCTTTC
Source organism: Chionomys nivalis (assembly GCF_950005125.1). Classification (NCBI taxonomy): domain Eukaryota; kingdom Metazoa; phylum Chordata; class Mammalia; order Rodentia; family Cricetidae; genus Chionomys; species Chionomys nivalis. The sequence continues at coordinate 31,827,618 of NC_080096.1, read as the reverse complement.
TTTCTGTGGTGTACATATGGGTGTGCATGATAAGGCCGCAGGAAGGACGCCTCACGTCTTCCTCTAATGGATCTCCACCTAGTCTCCTGAGAAAGTACTCGCCAGACCTGGGGATGGTTGTTCTTTAGCTAGGGTGGTAGCCAGCAATCCCCAGGGATCTTCCTGTCTTCCTGCTTGCACTTACCTCTAATTGGAGTTAACCCTTGTGCTTCTGCCCCTTCAAGTGCTGGGATTACAGATATGTGCCATTAGACACAGTAACGTTTGTGAAGTTTGTGGTCTTCTTTTTCTTTTCTTTCTTTCTTTTTTCTTTCTTTTCTTCTTTCCTTCCTTTCTATCTTTCTTTTCTTCCTTCCTTCCTTTCTTTTCTTTTTCTTTTCTTTTTTTTTTTTTGAGACAGGGTCTTACTATGTAGCCCTGGCTGTCCTGGAACTCATTCTTGAATTCACAGAGATTAACTATTAATTGCCTCTGCCTTCTCAGTGCTGGAATTAAAGGTGTGTATCACCACACCAGACGAGGCTTGTAACATTTTAAAGTTTTGCAGTTGTTCACAGGCAGATCTGTGCTTTATGCCCCCAAAGAAAGTGGTCTCAGCTCTCAGAAATCTGCAGCGCACACTTTAGGATGTATGCTGTGTTCTCATGTCCATGATGAGGACTGAAGATGGTGACTTTGGGTACCACTCAGAGGATTTACTCTGGGCCCAACCGTTATACTTACCTAAAGGGACCATAATACAATACAATTGTATACATACACAAAACATAAAGATTCACGACAGGGATACATGTGTTCCGGGAACTGTGAGTCACTAGGCAATCCCCTATTTGTGAGGACAAGGTACCACAGTCATGTGTGTAGTTCATCATAGACCTCACATAGTCGTGGTGCGCAGGGCTGCTACACAGATTTCACAAGAGCAGAGAGAGTGCCTGTGGCATCCGAAATCCCAAGGCATTTGCTCTGGGATGCTTCAGCTCATCAGGTCTTTATTCTTGAAGAGCAACTGTCAGAACGCAGTGGTACGCAGCTCACTCTTCATAGAGATGCCTTATATTCTTGGCTTGTACTGATGATCAGGCACGAGATGACTTAGGGAATGCAGCTTTATTGCCTGGATGTCTGTGGAGACTGGCGGCTTTAAGTCAACGTTCCTTTCTTAGAGAGCTGTGTGATACCTTTCTCATGGAGTCTAGCGCCAGGAAAGTTTGTTTTTCCAGGAGACAAAGCAAACAAGCTAAACCCCTTCTTTCTACCATACAGGAAGAATTATGTAAATTACCCCCCCTTTTTTTGAGACAGCGTCTCACACTGTAGCCCAGGCTGGCCTTGAGCTCATGGCAATGCTCCTGTCTCAGTCTCCAAGCGCGAGGATGCACTAGCATATGGTTTCTCTTTTCACCCAGGCCACCAGATGCTCAGAGGCACTTTAATGTGTCATTGCAGCCATGAACCTATCGAACATGTCTTACGTAATTCCCCTGTCTTTAAATAGTTTCTCATCTTTTTGTCTTCCTTTTAATTGGACAGGTCCCTTACCCACAATTCTAAAATGTTAAAAAAAAAAAAGACTTAAAAATGGAACACTGCTTTAAATTCATGAAGCTCGGCTTGAATATTCACATGTCACTGCAGAATACTAATGTGTTTGATTTCAGGGCACTGCCCCAGACCCCGTGGGGATGTTACATAATATACAACATGTTCTTTCCAAAACCTGCAAGAGTCTGAGTTCTGAATTATAGCTAACCCTGAGGACTCGAGACAGGTGCCTGTGGCCCTGGGAGTGAGAGCGTGGCTGCAGGCAGGGCCTCACAATCCTCTGGAGAGGTGGTGTGTGCCACAGAGGGGCTCTGAAATGCCACCAGTGGAGCTGATACCGAAAAAAGCCAAAGGGAGCCCTTCTTACGGCCGCCATCAGGCCTTGGTCTCAGTGCCCAACTCCCAGTGGCATTTACCTGTCTCTGGGACTTCTTGTGGTCGCGTTTTCTTGGACAGTTTCAGGGCTGATTCAAGGTCATAGATTTGGGAGCGGGTCAACTTCAGCTCCCTGCGGAGCTCATTAATCTCTTTGATCAGGGAGACATTTTCCTTTGGAAAAGAAGGGAAGGCAGTGAGTGTGATGGACAAGGGCTTGGTGGGTGCAGGGTGTGCCCTCCTGGGCTTGAGGGCCAGGAACCTAGACCTATTTATCGGTGGGTGCAGGGTGTGCCCTCCTGGGCTTGAGGGCCAGGAACCTAGACCTATTTATCGGTGGGTGCAGGGTGTGCCCTCCTGGGCTTGAGGACCAGTAACCCGGACCTAGGTTAGTCTTTGAATCCTGCATGGCAGTGAGTCCCTGTCTTGCTCATTGCCCAGCCTTTCAAGGTACCAGCTAACTCAGTTTCTGGGGGCTTAGCACCTTTCCTACCCACCCGTGCTCTTTCAAACACCCACAACAATGCTTCCCTAGGTGCTCTGAATATGCTTTAATGTGCTTAACACGCTAACCCTTATGGACTCTATACCATCACTTGGTGATGGTTCTGGAAATTGAACCCAGGGTCTTAGGAGAGCTAAGCACGTGCTCCGCCACTGTACTACACCCCCAAACCCTCTAACCATGATTTTACAGAGACACCAACTGAGGCACCGGAGAGGTTATGTGAGTGGCCTGAACTACACAGCAAGTAACAGAGCTGGGGTGTTAACCTCAGCAGCACTCTTAAGTACTGTGCTATCGCCTTCTCACACCTTTGTTTGTTGAAACTAAAGGATATCTGTTTCCCCTTCCCGCAAGACATGGTTTTTATTTGTTGTTTGTTTGTTTTTGTCACAGCCCTGGCTCTGCCCTGGAACTCTCTTTGTAGTCCAGGCTAGCCTCAAACTCACAGTGATCCACCTGCCTCTGCCTCCTGAATGCTGGGATGAAAGGCGTGTGCCACCAATGCCTGACTAGGACATTTATTAAGTCCTTATGTGCAACAAAAGACTCTTGCCTTCAGCCCCGTGCTACTGGGGAGCAACACAGAATGGCAAGCAGCTAGTTAGCACCTGCTGTGTCCACTGGAGATTCACATATTTGTGTTTGACCAGCATTCATCTATTTCATAAGTCTGCACTGGGTACCTGTGCTGGCTAGCTTTATGTCAACTTGATACAGGCAAGAGTCATCAGAAGGGGAACCTCAGTTGAGAAGATGCTTCCATAAGATCTGGCTGTAGGTCATTTTCTTAACTGGTGATTGATATGGGAGGGCCCTGCCCATTGCGGGTGGTGCTATCTCTGAGCTGGTGGCTCTAGGTGACTAAGAAAGCAGGTTGAGCGAGCCAGGGAGAGCAAGCCAGTAAGCAGTCCCCACAGCCTGTGCATCAGCTCCTGCCTCCAGATTCCTGCCCTGTTTGAGCTCCTGACTTCCTCTGGTGATGAACAGTGAGTGATGTGGAAGTATAAGCCAAATAAACCCTTTCTTTTCCAACTTGTTTTTTTGGTCACGGTGTTTCATCCCAGCAACAGCAATCCTCACTAGGACAGTACCGGCCACAGGCCAGCTGTTCCTGAAGCAGAAAGTGAGATCTGGTCACTGCTCTTGACTTTACAGTTTAGTTAGGGTAGGAACACATTCGTGTGGTTCTGGCTTGCTGGTGTGGAGGAGTATGGAACACAGGAAAGACACTTAATCTTGTCTAAATGACAGCTGGGTTCTTAGGAGTTGACCCCAGGGCTGAGGCTTAAAAGAGAAAGGAAGAGGGTAAGGAATGTTCCAGAGAACTGAACAATAGGACAAGGGTGCAGACGCAGGACATGGTTGATACGGGGTGTGTGTGTGTGTGTGTGTAAGTTTCGCTTTTCACCTTTCCTGCACCTCAAATCTCTGCTCTCCACCTCACACTTAGCACAAGGGTCCTCGGCTATCACTGGGGAGGAGTCCCCATACCCATAGATACAGAGTAACTGGCCACTTTGATCTCAGAGTCCATGCTTCAATGATCAGCTTGGATCACACATAGAGTCCCACACAAGCCTGCAAATAAATCACCCCTGCATTGTTAAATGGAGCTGCTGGTTCATTGGGTCTGGTGCAGGTCCCGAGAGTCTGTTTCTTTTTTTCTGTATGTGTGTGTGCATGCATGCGCACGTGTACATACTGCTGTATATGTATGTGCATGCCTATGTGCATGTGTGTGTGTGTGTGTGTGTGTGCGTGTGTAAGCCAGAGAAGGACATCAGGTGTCCTGCTGAGGCAGTCTCTCACTGGACCTAGAGTTAGGCTAGTGGGCAGCAAACCCCAGCGATCCTCCTGTCTCTTCTCCCCACAGCACTGAGGTTCCAGGCACATGCAGTCACACCAGCTTTGTATATGGGTGCTGGGGATTTGAATGGGGATTTGAACTGAGATTGACTCACTTGTGTAGCATATTCTTCATCTACTGAGCCATTTCCCCAGACCAAGTCTCTGCTTTTCTAACTGGCTGTGCCTGTCTGCAGGCCAAGTCCATGTAGGATGGAGCTGTCTGGCATTGCGCAGGGCTTCAGAGATGGCTCACTGGGGCACCTCTGGGTGGGGTTACATCAGGAGTGGCAAGGGTGGGGGCAGAGCTGGAGGTATGCAAGCCTCCTCTCTGAGTTGTGACAAGTTCTCCTATGCTTTGAGGAAGGGGCCCTTGGAGGAGCAGGGACCTCTAGAGATACCCCAAATCATAAGCTACCCCCGAGACTCAGTCTAAGCACAGATCCAGGCCTTTAGCATCTCAGTGTACCACTGCACTTCGTCATTCCTCTGTTTAAAGCTTCCCACTGGAAATGATGCCCAGTGCTCGCTGCCAGTCTTTGTTCTCCAGGCCGGGCTCCATGCCTGCTTTTCTGATTTGGCGGACTTTCTCCATCTAATGCTTTATGTTTTTTTGTTTTTTTTTCCAACCCTTGTTCTGGCAATGGGTCACCCCTGCTTCCTTTCCAGATGCTGTCTAGTAACTAAACTCCCTGCCAGTCTCCCCTGGATCTTCCCCATGCCAGCTTTATATCATAATATGATTGCTTCAGTACATTTTTATTGGGCACCAAGACCTAGGACATTGCTTTACATGTGAGATGTGCTCAATAAATATTTGTGGGCTGGAGAAGCAGGTGAAGAATGTGGTGGACATGGAAACAGAGGGGAGGGGCTTTTGAGAGCCACAAAGAACTCCTGGGCACACTCGCAGGCCTGGGAGGCCAGGAGGCCCTTTTCCTACCCCTCTTAGCTGGCACTGTTTGGTCTCACTTCTGCCTCGTTCTATAAAGGAAGAGCCATACCTGGGACAAAGACCCAGTCCTCCAGGTTCCTCTCCTAGGCACTCCCAACCATTTTGTCACTGGGTCCCATCGGTTTTGTGTCTGGGTGATGTCTCCCAGAGCGATTTGTCTCAACTGTTGGCCACTTGTTCTACTACTGGAATGACTCCAGGCAGACTCCTATGTTCTTCCCATCCCAGCCACAAACTCATGACTGGGATTTCTGGATCTTTGTTCCCTTTGGTATGAGAGTCTGTCTTTGACCCCACTGACAGTTTTTGACACCGCCATGATGCCACACCCCCAGAATATGATTCCATCTTTCCTCCTTTCATTTTATTTTATGTGTATGGGTCTCTTGCTGGTATATATCTGGCACCACATGCATACTTGGTGCCTGAGGAAGCCAAAAGAGGACACTGGATTCCCTGGAACTGGAGTTAGACAGCTGTGAGTGACCATGTGGGTGGGTGCTGGAACTGAACCTGGGTCCTTTGGAAGAGGAGCAAATGCTCTTAGTCACTGAGCCATCTCTGCAGTCCTGTACAATGCCATCTTTACTGGAGTGCGGCTGAGGTCAGAAATCAAATGTAGCCCAGCACCACGCATCTGCTTGTTTCATGCTTCGTTCATCCTTACCCCTGCCCTCAGTGCCACAGTTTCTACCTATGATCGCAACCTATGAAATGGTCATCATGCTAAACACGGAAGTTTCTCTTGGCTGTAATATGCAGAGATGTCATGGGAGTTAGAAGCATGAGCCCAAGCCTGTGAGAGGCAGGGGAGGCAGAGGGTGGAGAAGACTCTTCTTAGTCAGAAGCCCAGAGGGGACAAGCAGAACAAAAGGCTCTAAAATTTTAATGATAAAAATATTGCTAAAACTAATAGTTATGGGGCTGGAGAGATGGCTCAGCGACTAAGAGCACCGACTGCTCTTCAAGAGGTCCTAAGTTCAATTCCCAGCAACCACATGGTGGCTCACAACCACATATAGTGGGATCTGATGCCCTCTCCCAGCATAAAGGCACACTTGCAGATAGAGCACTCATATACACAAAATAAATAAATCAATCAAAAAGAAAGACTAGTAACTGTGAGGTTTGGCTGCAGCCCTGCACAGCCTGCGTGCATCTCCTTGGCTGCATCCCTCCACAGTCTGCATGCTCCACTTTGGCTGCACTTCTGCTCAGTCTGCATGTATCACCTTGGCTGTAGCCCTCCTCAGCCTGCATGTATTACCTTGGCTGCACCCCTGCTCAGTCTGCATGCATCACCTTGGCTGCAGCCCTGCACAATCTGCATGCATCACCTTGGCTGCATTTCTGTACAGCCCGCATGTGTAACCTTGGCAGCCTGCACACATCACCTCATCTCACCCTTTAGGAGCCCCAGGGGAATGCATTCTCAGATTCACTGGGGTATGGAGACATTAAGATAGTGATAATGGGGGTTTGAGTGTTGCTGTGTCCACCTCCACAGAGCCCTGTTCCCATGTTTACTGCCATCCACATTCACTCTCTCATCTCCTCTTTATGCCACTCTTGTTCCAGTAGCTCAGATAGAATGATGGCCAAAGACAAGCTGAGTTCTTTAAAAATTTTCTAAGGTAGCCTGTGTTCTGAGAAACCCAAAGATCATAGTGAGGTCAACTGTGTGTGACCTTGCAAATTTTTTAAAAAAAAAAAAGCGAACTCAACGAGCTTGCTAAGCCTTCTCTTCCTCCTGGCCTCCCGGCCAAGATGCTCTTCCAGTCTTCCAGATCTTCTCCAGCCAGCTACCAGGCATAGAAAAGATCTGAGAAGTTCCAAGTTTGTTGAATCCCAGAGCAGTCTGTAGACACTAAGGCCTTTATATAGAGGCTTTGAAACAATGTAACAAGGGCTGCCTTAGGCCCTTGCAACAGAGTGATGATGCCCTGGCTGAACTTTCTGATATCGATGGCAAGCAGAAAGAGAAGGGAATGCCCATAGCTCCCCCTACTGGCTGCTCTGAGTTAATGCTTTTAAGGGTAAGCTCTTACCTCATTGGGGGAGAACCTGACGCAGGTGAGGGTTGTGATCTTGGAAGGCTCACATCTGATAGTAGGACTATTTGACTGCACAGATAAGCCAGCCTGTTATCTTTCCTGCTCTTCCCACCTTCCTACTGGGCCTGACTTGGCATTTCAATTCCTCATTTCTACTCTGAAATGCCTTTGGCATCACCACATCCCCGTCTCCGATCTCTTCTTTTTTGACCCCTAACCTGACGGCCGGCTAATAGGTCTCCCTGTCGCCTGCCTCTTTCTTGACTTGACTGAGTACTCTGCCAACTGAGTCCACCTTTTTGAGACAAAGGCAATCAACTGTATCTGAGAAGCACCCTGACATGTGTTAGGATGAACCTCTTAGCTCTTGGCAGGGGGCAGAGGGCCCTTTCCAAAACGACCCAAGGCTAAGTGTTGTTCAAAGCTCTTACTGGATGCTCTGCAAATCAAGGTCTGTGAATTCCTGAGTCCCCACTCTCAACCCCACTCCTTTCCCCGCTTTTTCTTCAGCTGTTGTCTCTGCCTGGAAGGAAGGTCCTTCTCCTAGCGGATCCTCAGTCACCCTCCAGCCCACTGAGGCCAGACCCCAATGGCCCTCACTCCTTTGAGTCTTCAAGGAGCATATTTCCCCCGAGGGTCCACACCATGGGATAAATGTAATGGTCCATGCTCCCAGGTTCTCTGAGGGCGGGAACACTTTACATTTATCTTGGAACCCTGCACGGCTGACACACAGCTCATTGTGTAAGAAGACCTTGAAAACTGTGCAGGGGGATGGAGAAAATGTGTGTTCAAGGTGTTTGTATTACATGGCAACACTCTCATTTCCATAGCTGCACGAGCATGCCGGGAACAGTGTGGGGAGGCCCTGGGCTCCTATCTGGATAAACAAATGAGATGGTGGCCGCATTTTCCCCACCTCAGTTGTTTTCCAATGAGTTGCTCAGCTAACAGCTACCGTGCCTGCCCTGGCTTTCCTTAGTCTTTCTGGAATAAAGTACAGGGGCCCTGGTAGCCACATAGGAGCTCTACCAGCTCCTAACCTCCATGTACTAAGGCATTCAGGGTTCCTAGCTACCACCTAGTGTGTGTGTGTATGTGAGTTTGTGTATGTGTGTGTGTGTGTGTGTGTGTGTGTGTGAGAGAGAGAGAGAGAGAGAGAGAGAGAGAGAGAGAGAGAGAGAGAGAGAGAGACTGTCTGGAATCAGTTGTGCTTTCCTTTCCTACCCCCAGGCCAAAGGCTTCCCTGGTCCATGCATGATGGATGTTTAGACTCATTTATTTTCACTGTAGCTCTTGAATAATATCTTTGCTGGGATAAAGGAAGAGAACTGACATTTTTTGAGCCCTAATTCTGTACCAGGAAGGTGGCTGCAGTTTGTCTTGGCCAAGAATCACAGTAGCACTGGGGTTGGCGTCTTTTGCCCCATGTTGCAGATAAACAGAGTGGTCTCTGGAGGCCCGCAGCCTCCTTCTGGCCAAAGAGCAGCAAAGCAAGATTGCCTTGGTCTACTCAGATACTATGTCCATTACCTCCCACATCCCGGGAGAGAATACGATTCTTAGCTAGGCTTTGCCTGCACAGGCCCTGCAACCCCTGTGACTCTGGCTCAATCTTGTTCAGTCTCGGGATCAAAGAAAAAAACTGTTTTTGGCACCCAGGACAGTCGTTCTTTAAAAAGAGCAGTCTTTTTAAAATGTCTTCTGGTCTCAGTAATAGAATGTTGCTTGATATGCACGAAGCCCTGAAACAATTCCCAGCCCTTGGGGAAAGAAGACCTTCCTAATTTTTGCTTTTGTTTGTTTGTTTTTTGTTTTTCGAGACAGGGTTGCTCTGTAGCTTTGAAGCCTGTCCTGGAACTAGCTCATTTAGATCAGGTTGGCCTCGAACTCACAGAGATCCGCCTGCCTCTGCCTCTCGAGTGATGGGATTAAAGGCGCGCACCACCACCACTCAGTTTAACTTTTGCAAGCTGAGTCTTATCCAGGCTCTGAAGAAATCAGCAAGAAGTCTCTGTGTGTGCATGCGGTGGTGCTGGTGGGACCCAGAGCCCCACCCCAGGGTCCCTTCTTGTCCTCTGATATTGTCAGAGTCTCTTCTAGATCCACAGAAGTCATAGCACACAGGTTTTTTCTTCTCTCCCTCTTCCTCCCCCACCTTTCTGAGACAGAATTTTCCTGTGTAGTCCTAGCTGCCCTAGAACTAGCTCTGTAAACCAGACTAGCCTCAAATTTAGAGATCTACCTGCCTCTGCCTCCGGAATGCTGGGGATAAAGGCCTGTCTAACACACAAGTTTCAATGCTGTTTAAGATAGAAGATTTCCAGGGGCTTCACCTCACGGGAGCATTGGCAGAATCTCTCTGCAGCCCACTGGTCCAGCACTCTCTAGGGGATGGAGGAGGGGAAGAATCGTGGTGTCTGCCCTACTAGCCTTCTGGTCCTCCTTCCTCCCTTCCTGGGACTGACTTGTTGCTTTGGGCCTCTGCTCAGTGTGGAGAGAGGGATCAGTCCCTGGGCCTCAGGCAAGTACAATGGTGGCAGGGCTCAGCCATGCCACCAGGTGACAAAGAGCAGCTGGTCTCACTACTTAGCTTCCTGTGTCCAAAGCCCTTAGCAAGGTTGTGTGTGCTTGCTGGTGCTGAGGGGGCTCCCAATTACATCCACTCCTCTTTCTGGGTCTCTGGAAGCTTTCATGGTTCAGGATAGAAAAGGTCTGGAAGGGTAGTGGGAATGGGTGCTGGTTTAGAGCAGCAAGAGACTGGCTCTGTCTTGGTCTGACCCGAATCCCTGTGTGCTCTTCCAGGTGTGTGTAACTTTCCAGCCCGGTATCTGGTTTCAATCCAAACTGCACCCTGTTCCCATCTCAGTATTTCAATCAGGACATTAAAGAAATGTAACCACGAAAGTATGTGTCCTAAATGATTCTGATGTGATGTTCTCTTTTGATATAAATTCATATTAATTGCTTCAGATGATACTGACACCCAAAGAGAGATATGATAGAAGCATCTTGATAGGCAGTCCCGACAGAGCGCTTGGGTGGGGGCAGGAATGGGGCTAGGCTCCCTGAGCCATCTGCTGAAGGATCCTGGGAGTTGGGTGTAGGGAGCTCATTAAATATGATCATTGCCAACTCTGTGGGTGTGGTTCAATCTGGACCAGGAGATAAGGGTAAGACCTGAGGCACCAGAAAGGAGATGAGTCTGGTGGAGACTGGCCAGACACACCCCAGGAGGTGGGAAGAACAGAATAAAAGGCACCAAAGTCAGGTGAAACGGGAGTTGGAAGAGAGAAGGGGACAAAGGAGTCAGGAGGAAGGAGACAGGAGAGCTGTGACCAGGATGGATAACGGGTAACTGAGAAGAGAGAGGCAGGACACCGGCTTGTTAGGGATAGGGATGAGCTGGCAAAAGGAGCAGGGAGGAAGCAATAGGGCCACTGTGGGCATGTTGATGCCTACATGGGCTCCTTGGTGGGCCCTGGACCACAGTGACAGCGAGGATGAGCCCTGGGAAGTCAGAGCAGAGAAGCCATGTGGAAGCTGCGGGTCCCTGGTGGTCTCAGGCAGCCAAGGGACGCGCCCATTACCTGCATGATGCGGACATAGTCGGTGCGATGCAGCTCGCCCTCCTTGACCACCTTCTTCTTGAGAGTGGCAAGATTCCTCTCCAGGTGTTCCCGCTGGCGGGCATACTCCTGTTGCAGGTCTGAGTTCAGCCCCGCAATTTCCACCTGGTGGGTGGGGGAGACTCAGCAAAGAGTGGAGATGTGAAGTGCAGGGCAGCATGGTGGGGAAGGACAGGGAAGACACTCAGAGCTCACCATGTCTGCCCGCTGCACGTACTTCTCAAAGAGAGCACGGATCTTCTCCTTCAGCAGCCGGGGCTCCTGGATGTACGCTACGCAGTTGTGAAGGTCCGTCTTAAACCGCCGGACCAGTGCTTCCAGGTCCCGCTCCTGTAACCAGACATTTACTCCTGACACTGCAGGGGTCCCCCATGTGGAGGGGCAGGGGCTCCAGGAAGAGGCTAAGGACACAGAAAGGAAGCAGAGTATCCTCATCTGGGATTGACACCTGACTATTGGTGACCACACTGGGCACAGAAAGCCAGATGGGCAGACAGCCCATAGGGAGCAGTTCTGAAACTCTTGTGCACTTGCCTGGGCTGGATACCCTGCCTGAATGGCTGTCAAGAAGACAGGGCTTGAGACCACACACACACACACACACACACACACACACACACGGCATCCCTATTGTTCTGCATTCCTTTAATGGCCTCAGGCTTATAAGATGAAAAGAAGAAAGATGTATCATTCTCTCCCACAGGTCCTTACCCAGGGCTACCCCAAGCCCCTTAGGACCTCACCCAGCATTTGTTCCCTTGGCAGTCAGGAGCACTGCTGCGAGTGGATGAGAAAGCCCTACAGATTGCTGCACAGTGGACTAGCTCTCCATCTTCAGCCTGGCTTTCCTTGCCAGCCACCTCCCCACATCTTTACCCTAGGGGTATCTCCTCTCTCTCCACTCCCATAGCCCTTTATCCACTTCATACACACACACACACACACACACACACACACACAATTTTTCTGCACATAATTTTCTATCTCTATTTTATGCACAGGCCACAGATCACTTTTCAGTCCTTTGGGCTTGCGAAGAGCAGGGCCACACCCTCTCCCCATGTGCAGTTCTGCAGCTCTGGCAGCGTGCACTGCCAGTGTTTGCTGAGGAGGATGGAAAAGCTCCGTCTGACTTGGAAAACGTTGCAGGTGGCCTGCGGGCAGAGTACACAGCTGCATCCTAGCCTGGGGCCAGAGGACCAGGCTTCCCAGGCTGGCTCTGAGTTGAGAACTAGCTATGAGTACCGGATGAAGTTTCTTTTCCTCCTCATTTCTTGTTGCTGTGCTTATTTACAACATAAAAAAGATTACAATGAGACAGATGTGTAGCAGGCACCTGTAGTCACAGGATTAAGACTTCTGAGGCAAGCTTGGGCTATCCCATCAGTTTCAGGCTAGCCTGGGTTACAGAGTGATACAGTCTGTCTCAGTGAGATGGACTGGAGAGTAAGAGAGCCCAGCACCTGACTTCTTCCTCTGACCTCTGCACATGGGCATCAAAGTGAAAGCACACACACACACACACACACACACACACACACACACACACAGCAAGTAAACATGACTGGAATGGATTATCTCTTAAGGTTCTCCTAACATTGGCAATTTTGGTGTGGTCAAAGCATTTAACCACTTCATTAAATACAAATGACCATTCTGAACCATGTTCTTCCCCAGGTCAAACAAACCCAAGGCTAAGGGTATTCCTATAAAACAGTGGTTCTCAACCTTCCTAATGCTGTGACCCTTTAATACAGTTCCTCATGTTGTGGCGACCCCTCCCCCGCCACGACCATAAAATTATTTTCGTTGCTACTTCATAACTGTAATTTTGCTACTGTTATGAATTGTAACGTAAATGCCTGATATGCAGGATTTCTGATACGTGACCCCCATGAAAGGGTCATGTGACCCCAAATGGGTTGCAACCCACAGGTTGAGAACTGCCGCTATAAAGCCCGCATTCTCTTCCCCTCGTTCCTCCACCCAAGACGTTTTCTAGTCGCAGATGAATTTGGACATGTAAATTTGTGCAGGCCTGGAACCAGACAGGCCTGTGGGCAAGAGCGTGAGTTAAAATGGGAAGTGTTTCTTAGCAATGGCTGGCTCTGTCTCAGGGAGCCAGCTGCCCGCTGCCGGCAGGTGCCAGACTCCGGCAGCCCTCACACCTTCTGCTGCTCTTTGCGCATCTCCTGATCTGTGGCTCGCAGTTTCTGCAACAGTTCCGTGATGTTCAGCTCCAGTTGCGTGTTCTGCTTATGGAAACGCTCCAGTTCCGCTTCCATCTAGGGAGGACCAGGGGGTGGAGACATCAACAAGGAAGTCGGGGATGAAAACTGTCTGAGAGCAGACATCCTTCAAGGAGAATTCCCAACACAGTATTTCTTCTCTACTTCCCAGCCGCGACCTCTTGAGTGAGAGCTCTGTCTTTACGGCTTGCCATCCTAAAAGCTTCCCTCTCCGCTGGTACCATGTCCCCCTGGGGTCCTGGGTGTCTGTGGTCAGGCTGCAAAGGTTTCCTCTTAGTGGCCACCCCTTCTCCCAACCTCTCAGATTCCTCTTTTCGTGAATCCTTTCTAATTCAGTCACTCTAACTCCTGGGTTCTCAACCCCTGCTGAAGGCAGGTCCCTCCAGAGGAATACCTCCCTCACCTGATTTGGAAGGTTACATGAGTGGACCTTGACCCCCAGGGGACACAATCATTCTAAACGGGAAGTTGAGGCTTGTTTCTAAAGTAGAGAGTTTTGAGGGGCCAGACTGGCATGTGGTCATCTTTTGATCTAGGACATAAAACAGGAGAGAGCTAAGGACACCCAGTCTGATCATCAAAGGCTCAAAAAAGGTCCAACCAAGGGCCGCCCTCTTTTCAAAGAGATGGCCAGGGACACCAGTGAGCATCTGAAGGTTTTCTCTCCCTTGTTGGATCTGTCTTATCCAAGACACATTTGGTTCAGGTGAGACTGGCTGTGGAGAAACCCAATTCCCACTCAAAGGGTGATGGCTCATGGCCACCCCAAATCTGACAGTACTGGTACTCATGGTAGCGCTATGGAGGCTCTGGCTGTTTCCAGAAGATGGGATGTTCGCTGTTTTGTGTGTAGGGTGGAGGTAGGTGGAATGCCCCACTCCACCTATCCCAGGCTCTATTACCACATTTTAAGGTTCCTGTCAACCTTCTCGAGATCTGGGAAACCTCTAAGAAGTTAATTCCATGTTCTTGGACACCAAGGAGTGCCTCCTTATCATAGGAGGGTTATATTAGACTAGTCCTCTGAGGCAATGCCTGGCATCCGAATGGACTCCGTGAACACCTAATGAAGGAAGGATAGGCACCTGCGGCGGGCAAAGAGCATGAGAGTGAGGGGTGGAAGGGGAAGTAGGAACTACCTGCCCCCGGAAGAGGCATGGCGGACTGCGGAGAGCCTCTTTGTAGAGGACGCACAAGAGTGGGGACTTTGCTAAAGCCACTAAAGTAAGAATAGCACCAGGAAGGTGGCTCAGTGGCTAAGAGCACTGGCTTCTCTGTTAGCAGATCTGGGTTCGGTTCCCAGCACCCAAATGGTAGCCCATGGCTGTCTGTAACTCCAGTTTTAGGGGATCTGACACTCCTTTCTGGCCTCCGTGGGAGCCAGGAAAACATGTGGTGCACATGTATGCATTCCAGGCAAAACACTCTTACACATAACATACAAAGCAAAAGTCAATGAGCACTGTGGGAGGCTAGGAACACAGAGCTGGTGAGGAGGGAGTTTCTGTGTCCTAGAAGCCTCCGGTCTAAAGGGACAAGAGAACTGAGTCCGAAGTAGCTACGTGATTGATTAAACATTATCTGTGGTTGAGGCAGAAGATGCCCTAGGCAGAAGGTGCCCTGTGTGCACCAGGGACTTGAGCACTTCGGCTGAACGTTAGAGAGCAGTGTTTCTCAACCTGTGAATCTGGACCTCTTTGGGGTTGCATATCAGATATCCATACATATCAGATGTGCAATATCCAGATATTTCCATCACAATTCATAACAGTGGCAAAATTACAGTTATGAAGTAGCAATGAAATAACTTTATGGTTGGAAGGTCATCACAACATGAGGGACTGTGTTAAAGGCTTGCAGTTTTGGGAAGGTTGAGAACCAGCGCTCTAGAGAGAGTGTTGGAGGAGAGGGCAGGAAAGAGACTAGCAAGCAGAGCGCAGCCTTCCTACAGAGGACCCGTGGGTGGGTAGCCTGGTGCATTTCTGCACGCTGGCAGTGGTCCAGATTACTGTGAGATGGCACAGCACGGAGACAAGCTGAGGGGTCTACCACACTAAGGTCACCGAGGAACCTCGCTAGGAGCAGTAGGAGCAACTGGTATTGGGTGGGGGGTGGGGGTCCAGCATAGAGGTTTGCTCTATCAGAAGAGAGAAAAATAGAGCCCAGGAAACTAGTTAGGCGGCTGCACTGGGCTCCAGCGAAGGAAGACTTATGACAGGGACCTGGCAGTTGGAAGAGAGAAAAGGCGCCTCCCGATACTCAGGGCCCCCGGAAGGTCAATCCTAAGCCAGCAGTGACGGAGTGGGTTAGGGCGGAAGTGATCCAGGACTGTATTCTTTGCCTTTCCTCTTTCCCCTATGGGCAGGGCCTCACGTGGCTTCAAGGATATAAATATAAACTGTAAAATATGTAAAGTGTCTGGCTGGAAAACCAGAAGACGAACCCAGGATGTGGGACCCAACTTCTCTTTCCCAGCATGGACATTCCACCCACTTTTCCAGGTTGTTATTCATGGTGACAATTCTCAGTGGGGAGGGGTGGGAGAGTGCAAGAGGCATTTGCCCCCCAGCGGACATCTGGCAGTGTCTGGAGCTGTTCTGGTCTTAACAACCCAGGCGGGGCAGAGGGGGAGGTGCTTCTGGCATGGAGAGAGCAGAGATGAGATAGTGAGTGAGTGCTAACGCCCTCTACAGCATACGGATCAGCCCCTGGCACAGAGAGCTCTGAGAAACCTTACTAGAAGAACAAATAAATAGATTGAAACTAAAACCACAAGAACCCTGAAAGATTCCTTTTCTCCACGGACAGAAGCAGGGGAAGTGTATGTGAAGCGGGCAGCTTAACCAAGGCTGGATACATGTTCATTAACAGAGATCTCTGTGCACAAGCCAAGGGCTTGAACCTTCCTTCCTGTAGGAGACCTTAGCCCGAGATCTGCAGTGGGTATTTCTGGATGTGCCACCAGTCCCCAAAGGGAAAACCAGGTCCAGATAACAGCCCTGAGCTACTGACACAAGGAGTGGGCATAGGGTGTGTGAAAGGGTCAGCTAGGAAGGTCCCTGCCCTACTCACCCCTAAACAAGTATGTTCTCTGCTTAGAGACAAGGTCATGCTCAGCCCCGTTCCTGCCAGGGACAGAGAATGATCCCACAAGCATGTTGATCACAGGACAGTGCCTTCACAGATGCCCTTATAAAAGAGGCCTGAAGGAGCGGCCACTCCACCTTTGCCCTTCTACAGTGTGAAAAACACACACAAGTCACTATCTCTGAGACACAGACCCTCCCCTACACAACCTTCTGATGCCCCGATCCTGGCCTTTCAGCCTCCAGGACAGTGAGGAAAATGTCTGTTCCCAGGCTGAGCTGCTCTGCGACCGAAAGGACAAAGACGGTTGCCATTCCTTGGCCCTGAAATCACCAGCGTATGGCAGGAGGTCCCTAGAAGGCTCTGTGGTCAGCTGTGTGCAGAGAGAGCACCTTGCAGACAGCATGGGGGAAGCCAGGACCATCCCCAGAAATCCTCATCTCTGAGACCTCTGCTTGGTTTCTTTGCTGTGCACACCAGCACCACCATGGCCCATGGACGTCTGGGTAGGTATGGATGCTGACAGCAGCCACACTCCTTTAGCACAAACATCTAGAGAAAACGGAAGGGAGAGTGGGGCCTTCTTTGCCAGGGAAAGTGTTTTTGAAGAGGGGACAGCTAAGCTGAGACAGGGAAGGTGAAAAGATGGTCACATGATGATCCAGGGGACAGTCTTCCAGACAGAGGGGACCCTACCACAGAGATCCTAAAATGGGAGAGCTTGGCTTTTAGAAACTGACCGGAAGCTGGTACTCCAGGCCAGGAAAGTATGAGATGTGGCTGGAGAGAGGCAGAGAGCCTTTGGATTGCATTCTAGTGGGGTGGGGCACCATTGAGGATTTTGTGCTGTGTGGGGGCCAGGCTGTAGCCCGAGGCAAGTCCAGATAAGACTGGTGGAGGGGGCTGGTGAGAAGGCTCAACAGGCAAAGGTGCTCGCTAAGCCCAAGGACTTGAGTTCCACCTCTGGAACCCACACAGTGGATGGAGAAAAGCAACTCTTGCAAGATGTCTTCTGCCCTCTGCATGAGGTGCTGTGGCAAGTACACCCCACCACTTAAGTAAAATGAAAATAAATTAGCGTTTCTTTGTTTCTTTCTTTTGTTTTGTTTCTTTCAGCAAGTAGAATTAGTTCCCCTCTTTTGTATCTCACAGAATTTATGACTTGCTGGTAACCCAAAGAGTGCAACGGAGGGAATGTTGTGTGGCTGCCAAGGTTAGGCCAAACAGACAGGCAGCTTTCTGCCTGGCTCTTCCGGGGGGGGGTGGGGGGGGGGTGGAGGGTGGGGGCATGACAGAGGGAGGGTGGGAGTAATGACGCGGGGGTGGGGGGTGGGGAGTGGGACAGGAGGATGGTAGGGTAGGGGGGTGATGGCGGGGAGGGGGGGGCGTTTCCTGGGGCCTCTGGAGGCCTGTCCAGGGTAACTGCAGCAGGAAATAAGTAAATGAGAGTTTGAAATCTTACTGGATGGGTGTTGGTGATGCTTTTGGACACGGGAGTTGAGAGAAAGAATCAGAAAAGACTTTTTACATTTCCAATTGAGTGTGAAACAAACTGGATAGAAGGGGAGGGAAAATATCAAAGCCCAGGGCTAAAAGGCACACACCTGGCCACTGGGCTCTAGAAATCTTGTCCTGCTAGCCTGACTTGTAATCTCTCTCCTCTCCGCCTTTATCCTGTTTGTTCCCTAGAACGGATTCTTAATTGTGTCACTCTGGGGTTTAAGAGCACTCGGAGACTTCTGATTGTCTGAAGTCCAAACAGCAGACCCTGGCCTAGGGCCCCAGCAGCATCCCAGGTTTAAGAAGCAGTGTGTGGCGCTTGGTGGAAAGAGTACATTGCCTGAGTACACACTGCCCCCTAGTGGCCAAATGTTCAACAGTTGCACCTCCCATTTGTTGCTACAATAAGACTGCCTGTCCCCCTCTCACCCTACCGCCGCACCCAGGGCCCCAACACAGCCCAACAAACACAAACTAAACCCCCACCTAACTTGCTTTTGGAAGCTGGAAGTCTCACATGCCTTGTCTGTGAGAAGCCTTTTCTCTCAGTTTCTCTGAGCCAGTGAGGGACAGGGATAGAGGGGACAGAGGTCGGAAGGGCAGGGTGTGTGAGCGCTGGCCCTCACCTCCTGGATCTGCTCCTTCATCACTTTGATCTCGTTCTCCCGAGGTTCTATTTGCTTCTTCAGCTCCTTTATTTTGTAGTCGAGGACAAACTTGAATTTCTCTAGTTCTTGGTTCTTCTTCTTTAGGTCATAAATCCGCTTCTCCTGTAAGTGAGATGGGAGAGAAGCAGCAGGGACTAAGGGCACATGGAACCTCTCTGGAGTAGAAAACACAGAGCCTCTGACGCTGCAGGAGGCCACAGACTGGGATGCAGCCAGATGCAGGTCGGCAGAGGCTGTAGTGCAGACTCCACAGGAACTCACTCCCTTTGCCGTAGGCTGTGGAAGAGGGGGTCTCCCATCACATGCTGTAGCTCTCCTGCATTATGGCCTTGGTGCACCTCTGTCAGCAAGCAGAATTAGGTCCCCTCTCTTGTGTCTCACAGAATTTATGACTTGCTGGCAACCCAAAGAATGCAACGGAGGGAATTGTTGCATGGCTGCCAAGGTTAGGTCAAACAGACAGGCAGCTCCCCGCCTGGCTCTCTCGGGACGTTTGCTGTGGTAGAAGCTAGGTGCTATGGAAGAGGTTTATGCATCCTGGGCCCTCTGGATTGAGAGAGCATATTCAGGGCTCTATGGCTGAAAGACTCAAATGAACCCCGCCCCCCTTACCATCCCTGCCACAGGGGATAGAGCCGGGCATGTGGAAGAAGGAGCCACTGTGGGCATTCATCTTCCAGCCTCTAGCTGTTGGGGGCACCCCCAGTTTTCCCAACTGAGTTTCCAGACATCGGGGTCAGAGACCAGCCAATCTGTTGAACCTTGTCCAATTCCTGCCGCTGAGAGGATAGCAACACAGCTGTTTGTTTGGACCACTGGGTTTCAGGCTGTAACTAGAGCGTGGGTCAACCAAGCAAACCTTGACTGGATGGCATTTTCCCTTTATAGCTCTGAGAAAGATCCAGTCCCTATGCTTACGGCAGAAGAACACTGGCTGCTAGAGCAGATAAACACAATCCCAAAATGTGATGTGTGGCAGAGGGAGGGAGGCACGGGCATCGTGGTGGTTTGTACCGCAGCAGCAGAGGGCAACCCACTTCTGTGTGACGGGCTAGCTCAAAGGGAAGTTAGGTAGGAGGGACGGCGGGAAGAGGAGATGAGGAAGGCAAGGCTTTTGCCTGCTGGCTTCGAGAGTTCAGAAGTCATCCCGGAGGCCAGGAATTGGCAAGCTGAGCCTAAGAGCCAAACTTGACCTGCTGCCTGTTTTATTCCACTTTGGCTGGAACATGGCCTAGCACATTCCCGTCTATTTTGTTTCTGGGTGGTCTCGCATGTGGTCTCCAGAGTAGATCAGTGCAGACAGAGACCATGAGGCCTGGCCATCTCATGCTTTTAGACAAAGTTTGCTGACCTCTGCTGGGGGTCAGGGGAAGCTACTGAAGGCCTTTCAGTGGGAGAACAACCTTGCACTGTCTGCTGTGCTGCTGGGTACCAGCATGGAAACTGGGAAGGCTACTGAACTAAGAAGGGTTACGAGTGTCTGCACTGGGAGCGCTTGGCTTCTTTCTTATTCCCACTTTGAGAATCTGAAGAGGGCCCTGCCCCTTCTCCAAAGCCTACAGTATATACAAGACTTCCCGTGCAGGAACAGCAATGCAGGCACTAGCTCACCAAATCCTTACAAGCTCTCATGTCCCAGGAGAGAACAGGATGGCTTTAAGAAGGTGCCCAGGGCACAGAGTCTGGTCAGCAGAGGGGCCTGTGCTGGAACCTACTTATCTAACACTGACCGCCCATGTGTGGTCACAGGAGAAGTCTGCCTGGTGAGGCAAAAGGGGCAGAGTGGATGGAGAGGTGGGCACGGAGTCTGGGTTTGCTCAGGAGGACAGCAAATCCTGGATGTTGAGGAGGTGTGCCCACAGAAAATATATGTGCCTGATAGCTGAGTATTCTGTACAAAAGACATTCATTCTCATTGTCCTGGGTTATCCAGTAGTCACAGGACCAAGCCTTCTGACCAGCAATAGCAATATGGGCAGCGTGGCAGGGGAATTACCCTCAGTCCATAGAGTGGGCCATCCCAGGATGCCTGAATCAGTGGAGAGCAGGGATCTGGCGGCCAGCTGGCTCAGGTTCACCCCAGGTCTGTCCCCCACAAACTGGGAGACCTTGGGCAGTCAACTCAGCCTCTTGGAACTCACGAGACACAACCGTGGGTTGTTCATGCTACAAGGTTGTTGCTAGAATAGAGTGTGACGTGTTGGCTTCGATTAGGTCCATGTTACCCACATAGTGGGCACTTCATAGACTGAGCGGAGCCCTCACCTTGTCTTGAATGGTCTCATCCCTCTCCTGGATCTCCCTCTTGAGGCCTTGGATGTCCTTCTCCAGGGACTTGATGACGCCCTGCAGCTTCATCTGCTCTGCCTTCAGGATCTCAATGTCGTTGGTGCGCTCTTCGATTTCCTTTTGCAGGCTACTGAACTGAAGACACAGAGCAGCAATGAAGACCCTTGGGGTCTTAGATCTGATCCCCATCCCCCCACCTCAGCTGTGGATGGGGCTGGCCCTTCTCCAGGATACTAAAGCCCTCGTTGCTCAACATCCATGGCTCTTGGAGAGTGGGTTTTGTTATTGCTGTTATTTTATTTTATTTTTTTGTGTGTGGGGAGTCAACTTTTTTGTTAATTGCAAAATAGATTTTGGCCACACTTGAAAACTTCACACTTGCATACAATGTGCTGTGCTCATATTCACCCTCCGTCACTCTCCTGCTTCCCTCCCCGTTTTGACACACACGTCCCTTCTCCATAACTTCATATTTAATTTCCCCTTTCCTTTCCTTTCCTTTCCTTTCCTTTCCTTTCCTTTCCTTTCCTTTCCTTTCCTTTCCTTTCCTTTCCTTTCCTTTCCTTTCCTTCCTCCCTCCCTCCCTCCCTCCCTCCCTCCCTCCCTCTCTCTCTCTCTCTCTCTCTCTCTCTCTCTCCTCTTTCCTCCCACCTTCCCCTCCTTCCCTCTGTCCCCCCACCCCCTCTCTTTCTTTTTCTTTCTCTTTCTTTCTCTCTCGCTCCCTCCCTCTCTCCCTTCCTTACTTTCATTTTTTTTTTAAACCAAGACAAGCTTTCTCTGTGTAGTCCTGGCTGTCCTGGAACTCTGTTTGTAGACCAGGCTAGTCTCGAACTCAGAGATCCACCTGCCTTCACCTCACTAGTGAGGTGTTCATCATTACCACCTGACTGTTTCCCTTTTACTTTAAGGTGATACAAGCTCTTTTTACATAGCCAGACTGGCCTTGAACTTGTAATCCTCCTGTCTCGGTGCCTAAGTACTGGGATTACAGGCATGGGCTATTATGCCAAACTTATTTTGTTTCAGAGAGTGGGTTTCTGGAGAATTTGGGACAGTTCGGTATTTTCCCAGGTCAGACGAGTGATGTGAGCATGCAGCATAATAATGCCTAGGTCTAGTCCCTGCAGGAGAGAGCAGTTTGCCTACAAATGCTTCAAGAGAAGCTCTCTAGATGGACTCAGGTGCTTCTAAGACCACAATGACCTTGAGGGTTGGTCAAGGTCACAGAGATGAGCCACTGTAACCAGTCCAGGAAGGGAGCATCTGCTTACCCTGGGAGTCACTAACAACAGTGCAATTTCTATCCAGAAGCTTGGATTCTTAATGCACTTGCTCTGAACTCAGCTTCTCCATGGCCAGTCATCTTAGAACTGAAGCAATTCCTCAGGGGTCTGTGAATCACATCCTCCCTCTCTGAGCCATCAGAGAACCAAGGAGCAGCCTTATCTTGCAAACAAAGCATTTTATAATCTGCCCTGCCCCACCCAGGCTGAACCGCTGCCTGTCTCAGCCTCATATGTCATTTCTATTCCCAGCAGATCCTACTTGTCTAGAAAGGATAGCTCCGAGCATCCTGGACACAGGGAGCCTGTGAAAGGGGAGGAAGGAAGGAGTCAGGTATGATGGGATGCTCCTGCAATCCTAGCACCTGCGAGGAAGAGGTAGGAGGATCACGTGTTTGAGGACTGGGTTCCCCAGTGAGATCTAAACCAGTCTGGGATACACGGTAGGATCCTGTCTCATGCCGATTGCTTCCCCAAAGAGGAGGGGAAGTCAGATGTGGTCCTTTTGAGGGTACTCTTTTGTCTTGGAGGTGGGACCTCTGTGTGTCCACCCAGGGCTATCTGTCCACTTGCCCCCAGCCTCCCCTGGGGTGCTCCCAGGGCCCACAGCGGGCTCACCTTCTTCCTCATGATGCCCGTTTCTCCCTTGAGCCGAAGGTTGGACTCCTTTTCATCCCGGAGCTTTCTCTCGTACTTAGTTTTGATGTCTTGGATCTCCCTGTCTTCATCTTCTTCAATCTGCTTCTTGGTTTCCTCAAATTCCCGAAGCTGCTGTCGAACATCTTCCTGTGCCTGGCTTGGAGGGAGGGAGAGAGAGAGCGAGCAGGGAGAAGGGGCTGGGGGTGCTGTGCTAAGAGGGCCCGGGATGGCAAGAGCACAGGAGCCTTTCTTGAGGAAGGGAAGATGAGTCCAGTTACAGAATGGAAACCGAGGCCCTGTCCTGTCTCCTGTCTGTCCACTTCCTTCCTGACTGGGCCAGGCTTCAGGGTCCATCACCTTCTTACCTCTTACCAGTACCCCACATCCTGATGCCCTGTTATACCTTTGCTTTCCACACAGAACGCAGGGTTCAGACCTTTTTTTCCCCCCTCAAGACAGGGTTTCTTTGTGTAACCCTGGCTGTCCCAGAACTCACTCTGTAGACCAGGCTGGCCTCAAACTCAGAGATCCGCCTGCCTCTGCCTCCTGAGTTCTGGGATTAAAGGCATATGCCACCACAGCCCGGGTCCAGACATTGGACCACTATAATTGTATTTGTAAATACAATTGGTTATATCCCACCCCTCACCAGATGAGAATGCCTTGAGGGTAGAGACCTTGCTTCCTGTGCCCTCACTGGACTCCCAGGGTGTAGTGCCTGCGGCACACAGTAGCTGCCAGGCAAACGGCTGAACAAATGAGCGGCTCTAATTACCCACCCCCCCAGCCAGCTGTGCTGTCCCGTCTCTCAGAAAGGGACGCAGAACTGGGCTCCCCCATCACCTCTTCTAGAAGAGTAGTTTTCTCCTGGAGCTTGGCCTCGTAGAACTCGGTCAGCTCCTCCAGGGCCTGGCTCTTGGTCTCGTCGTTATCCCGGAGTTGTTTCTCATACTCTTCCTGCATCCTCTGGGACTTGAGCTGCAGCTCCTGGTATTTCTCATATTCCAGGAGCAGCTTCTGGTTGTTGCAACATTCTGGAGAGAGACAGGTGGGTCTGCATGCCATGTGGGCCGGCAGCACCGGACTTCGGCACACATACGACCCCTAAGTGCTTTCTTGCTCCTCCCATGCCAGCTGGGGCAGTCGCCTCCAGATCCAAGGTTCAAGGCCTGCCTAACTCCTGTTATTATAGCTCAGCAGGTGGCCAAGCTCCCTGCACCCAGCTCTACACAGAAAAGTCATTTCTATGAAGGTCCTGGTAGGAGGCATTTGAGGGTTCAGGGTCAGGAAAATGCCCTGAGTATGTAATACAGATTTTACAGTTCCATTTTACAGATGGCCAAGCCGAGCCTTGGTAAGACTAGGTGATACCAGACCACACAGCAAGGAAGTGCTGAGGCTGGGACATGGCAGACTGTCAGGCTCCGGACCTGAACTTCCCACGGGCAGGTTTGTATTTTGAGGAATGGGCAAATCCACAGGAGGGAGAACCGGGGTGAGTTCCAATAAAGTAATACATTCACAGACAGTTACATTCACTGACTTCTGCTGTGTCTGAGCCCCTTACAAATGGGTGTCCTTAAGCTGTCTGTGCCTCAGCCATGTGGCTCCCCCTTGTGGCTCACCTATGTCTTGCAGCTCCCGGGTCTGTTTGTCCAGGAGCTGTTCTATGCGTTCTCGGTGATGGATGTCCTGTTTCTCTTTCTCTGTTTTTAAAACCTGAAACAAAGAGTCGCCTTTTCTCATTTCTACACATTTGTCAAAGGTACCAATAGGACAAGAGCTACTTTTACTGGCAACATCTTCGTTCATAATTTTTTCTCAAGCCCTTACTTTGCACCAGACACTGTTCTGCTGAGACGCTGACACATGGCCTCTTCTGTCCACGTCCTATTTTGCTCTGAAACGTCTGTGCTTTTGCTCTTGATGCACACATGGTAAAATGGACTCGTCAGTGAAGGGTTTGGATTTGGGTCAAGTAGATTTTAAGGAGAAAAATCAGGGATTTATTCCAATCATCTACTGCTGATAGCTGGGTGTGGCGGCACATACCTTGGCTCCCAGCACTTAGAAGGCAGAAGCAGGTAGATCTCTGTGAGTTCAAGGCTAGCCTGGTCTATACAGTTTCAGGCCAGCTAGAGCTACCAAGTGAAACCCTGTCTCAAAAACCAGACCAAACCAACCCAACCAACCAACCAAACAAACAAACAAACAAACACACAGACAGACAGAAAAACAGAAAGACCCCAGCAACAGCCCAGTTGCGTACGGCTGGCACACGGCTGTCAGTTCGTTCAGGATGCTCACATGTACTGACCTGAGCCAGCCAGCTCCCAGCAGCCCGAGGATGCCAAGCTGGAATCTGGCTTTGTGTTTGGTTTATGAACTGAATTGACGCTCGGTGCCCGGTTGAATGAATTATAAATAAATGGATGAGTAAGTTTAACAGCTGAGGGCTTTTTAAGCAAACAGACCCATGAAGATAAGTTACCAGCACAACTACTCCTTGAGCCAAAAGATGGGCGGTTGGAGATGAGGGGGCCAGGCAGATTTGGCATAGCATAAAGACAGGCTTACAAATACTGGGGCCAGGCCTAACTGCTAAGACAGATTTTATTTTTGACAATCTAAGAATCAACACACCTGCCAGGCCCTTCCCTAGCACTCCTTACTTCATATTTTAAAAATGAGTATTCCCTGGTCACAAAAATAACAACTCCCACTGTGGAACATCTGGAAATTCCAAAAGTATATTAGAAACAAAACGTGGGTTAGCCCAAAGAGCAGCTTTGCGGGATATAATCATCCCGCATCTCTTTCCCATGTACCTGCTTCACCCAGCATACCATCCTATGGGTAGCTTTATGCTCTGTCGGCCCTAGACACCCCCTCTAGCACCCGGGCATCACAACTCAACGGTACCAATGCCCTTAGGTCATGCAGCTGGCCCTGCGCTCAGCAACACGGGAGCTGCTTATTGCTGAGGCTGCGGGTCCGGGCTCCCAACCATACCTGGTTTTTCGTCTTTAAGGACTCCATCTCCTGGATGAACTTGTCCGTCAGCTCCTTGATCTTCTCCGAGTAGTTCATATCCTTCAGTCGAAGCTGATACTCGTTCTCCATTTTCAGTTCTTCCACGCGTGTCTTCAGCTCCAACATGACCTGAGCCTTTGGGAGAAGGGAGCAGAATTAAGAGTGCTCACAGAAGGGGGAGTCAAAACACCGAAACCGTGACCCTGACCTGGGACCTGCTGCTCCTCCTTGCTGCAAATGAAGTTGGTCCCTATTAGATGTCGTCTCCATTCCCCTTACAAGATATACAGACGACGGGCGGACACACAAGAGAGTCTTCCTCTATCTTTATAATACATGCTCAGTGGTCCCACTGTGTGTGCCAAGAGCACTCGCGTATCTTTCAAAGTGGCACAAATGTTACCTATTTGCTGAGACCTACCTGGACCCTCTATTTAATCTTGCTACCCCGCCCCTGTTCTCAGCACAGGCTCCCCTTCTTAGCGCCATCTTATGCTTTATTTGTTCTTCAGACTTTGGCACCTGGTGATTATTGAATGCTTCACTTATTATTTTCTTTATTCCGCTGTCTTTTTCTTCCATTAGCATTTGAGCTCCCCGCAGGCTGATGTCTTTGTTGGTTTTGTTCTCTGATGTAGCCCAAGCACACAGCTAACAACAGAGTAGGTATTCAAGATACTCTCTTTCTCTGTGTGTGCTAACCAAACCCAGGGCCTCACGTCAAGAGTTCTACATCGGGCTACACCCCAAACCCCAGAGATACTTGTTGAATGTCCTCATGAAACTCATGGCCTTTTGAGGCAGCCAGCTAAACCCACAATTATAAGTTGTGATTCAGTGCCCAACGACGCGGTCACTGTCCCCTACTCACGTCTGCCATGCCTGTGCTGGCGTCATCACCGTTACTTTAACGTAGGTCTCAGTTCTACTTGGCTCCAAAGTCTAGTCACTAGTATTTGTTTTCTCCCTTATATACGAAGTTTCCTGAAAGTCCTGTAATATTTCCTGAAGAGCCATTGCTGAAGAGTGGGGGAGGGCACAGATAATGTCTTTGTGCTTACTCCCTCCCCCACATCTGTCTTCGTTGGTCTGCTTCCCTTATTTTCATGACGAGAAGAAACGTGCTATGTTTGCGCTGTACCTTCTAACTGGCACCTGGTATGGGCTTAGCATGGGGGTTACCGAGAGGACTTAGCATGGGGGGTACTGAGAGGAGGGCTGCCCACTCAGGGTCCTCATGTAATTTGGTGCCAATGGGAGGTAGAGCAAGAGGAGTCTGAGCTTGGAGACCCCTGGAGTGTCGTGTAGGTATGGGAGGTGGCACTGGAGGCCCTCCAAGAGCCTCAGCTAGCCTCCTTGAGCTGGCTTTGGTGCTTTGAGGGCTTTCTAATGATGGTGCAGAATACATTCTTGTGAGGTGACTAGCTGGGATGTGACTGCAGAACTCAGGTAAGAGGTGTTAGGGCCTTGAGCTGAGGTGGGGGAGGGAAATGGGGAGGAATGGAAAGACTGAGGGAAGAGATACAGAAACTGTGGTGCCTGGCTGGCTCTGTAATGACGAGAGAGAGCGGTGCTGGAAGACTCCCCAGGTGACTGGCTGTACCGAAGCACTGGGTTTGGCCTGTCTGGCTTCCAGAGCCTTGAACAGGTGCACCAGCACTGCCAATGCTGGTGAATGCCTGGCAGGTAGGTCAGAGACCCAAGGCCTATGCTGAACTAGTGAGATATTGTTACAAATGGTCCAATTTTTGATGTGGGATGTTCAAGGTGCTTGCTCGCTGGCCTTCCATAGCCGTCTCTACAATGCAGCAGAGTATCTTTCCAGGGTAGGAATCTTGTCATTATACCTCCTGATGTAAGGTCTGCCTGTGGTCCTTCCCAGCAGTTTCCAGTCTAAGATGTGCGAAAGGCCTCTGTGGTCTCCCCAATTCTCTCCAGCTTCCTTCTCAGCAACAGTCTGCTCACAGCTGCTAGGCACATCTTCCCAGAGGCTCCCTCTTTACCCTTCCTCACACACGGCCTGCTCCATCCAGAAGGCCTTTCCTTCTGGAAAAAGACACTGGACAGGGCTTGCTTCCTCTGCTACCATCTGGCCTGGG
The DNA here is from genome assembly GCF_950005125.1 of Chionomys nivalis. Taxonomy (NCBI): domain Eukaryota; kingdom Metazoa; phylum Chordata; class Mammalia; order Rodentia; family Cricetidae; genus Chionomys; species Chionomys nivalis. Next base: position 31,799,860 of record NC_080096.1, on the reverse strand, counting down.
GTGGGGTCCTTCCCTTGCCTTCCTGTGGCAGGGTTCTTTCATAATATTGCGGCAGCTTGCATCCCTGTTTTGTTTTTCCTGGCTTTCCTCTCAGGCCACAGGCTGAGGGACCCCTCTGTGTTTTTTATCTCTGCACTTTCAGCGACGGAGACCTGTCAGGTACACAGCAGTTGCTTTTGTTGACAGCACATGGAGATCCCTGTACATTCAAATGACTGAGTGAGGGAGCACATCCCTGGTTGAGGGACAGTTACTTGGAATGTCACAGAATAGAAAGACTGGGAGTTGGCACTGGGGAGAATGTGGACATAGAGAGAGGAGGTGGGGGGAGCCAGGAGGAGGTTTGCAGAGATTCATCCTGATGGATGTGAGAGAGGAGAGAGGCTAAGGAAATGGGCCACACACACACTAGATGGTTCCACTGTGGTGGCAGCAGTGCTGTCAGGCTTGGCTGGGGCCAGGGGTCAGGGGTCAGGGGTCAGGGTCGGAGTCAGCCCAGACACTGTCAGGCCTTGAGCTTGTCCCTGCATCTCCTGTTTGGCTTCTCTGCTCTCTGGGAAGAATGAGAAGAAAACAGCAGAGAGCAGATGTGTTTGTCTGCCACAGGGAGGCTGGGCTCGCCCTCCCTCCTTTCCCCTCCTTTGCCTTTCATAGAGAATGTTCCAGGGCGCTCTGGAAGGGCTGTCCAAGAAACACCAGGGCCCTCTGTCATGCTGCGCCTTTGCTGTCTCTCTCCTCCCCTGACTGGGAGCCCCTGATCACAGGGCCCCTGTCTGGCTTTCCCAAACACTCATGCTGGGCTGGAGAGATGGCTCAGCCATGAAAGGCTAGGCTCACAAGCAAACACTCCTGCCCAGAACCTAGCCAACCACAGGGAGCACACAGTGACTCAGACATTTTCCTGAGTGGCAATGACAGTGTAGCTCTGTGATTCTGAGTGCCAGACATTCAGCTTCAGTCATGAGCTGTGCCCAGGGCTGTGCACTCAGATTTCAGCAAAACATTTACTGTGTTGAACTTCCTGTACTAGCAGAAGGGAGGGTCCCTTGGTCTAGGGACTGAGAGCCATCTCCAGATTCAATCTGGAAGCAAATTCTGGTCCTACTATTTACCAGTACAGTAAGTTTGGATCCAGCACTGAACCTCTTTGAATGCGATTGACCCAAAACCGATGAGCCATGGGGGGAGAACGACAGTGTCTTGTTCACAGAGGTATTCCGAGGGTTTCTAGGAGAGCTACGTCACCAGCACGGTGCATGTTTCATGGCAAATGCTCTTTCCTTCCTCTCTCCCTCCCTCCCTACCTCCCTCTTATCCTTCCTCCCTCCCTCCTTCCTTCCCTTCCCCTCACTCCTTCCCTCTTTCTTTGTTTTCTTTCTTTCTTTCTCTGTCTATCTATGTAGCCCAGGCTGCTGTCCTCAAACTCATGGTCTTCCTGTCTTAGCCACCTGTGTAATGGGATTGCAGATGCCATTTGTGTACATGCACTTATGCATGTGGGTGTACATGTATGTTCACGGTGTGTGTGTGTGTGTGTGTGTGTGTGTGTTGTGGAGTCCAGATGTTGATATTGGGTGTCTTCATTGGTTATTCTTGAGTTTGTGTTCTGAGACAAGGTCTCTTCTCTTGTTGGACCCAAGGCTCATGGGTTCAGTCAGGTGGTCTTGCCAATGAACTCCAGGTCCTCTGGTGTCTCCCACCCCTAGCTTTGGGGTTATATACACAGGCCTTTGTGCCCAGCTAGGTGCTAGGGATCCAACCTCAGGACTTTACATCTCTTCCTAGGGCACACATTTTAAAATGAAATCATTACACATCACAGATACAATCTGGCATGTGGTAGTTTGATCTTATGAATGTGTACTGGTTATCTTTAAAGTCCCTTGCCACGGTCACCACTCTTGCATTGCAGCCAGAAGAAAGCATGGGACTCGAACACAGTATCAGTCAGGGTGATCATGGCGCCAAAAGACAGGCTGTGCGAGGATGGAAGCAGTAGAGTGGTTGCAGGCAGGCTGGCTTGCTGGCATGGAGCTGACTGTCTGCAGCAGCCAGGGGGTACAGCCAGGCAGGCCTTCAGAGGACCCAAGATGCTGGCCTGAGTCCCCTGAGTATAGTCTGCTAAGGGATTCTGTGTGTCTCCCCCTTTGGGCTGGGTCTTACCTTCTCTTCCATGTCTGTTTTAGTCACCAGCACCTCTTCAGCAAAGCCCACCTCCCTCTCTCGTTTGATTCCCCGGCCATCCTTATCGAAGACCCTCCAGGTGAACAGGCAACCATCCTCAGCCACGGTCAGTAGGAACTGGTCGTCAAAGGTGAGCATAATCTGCGGAGGAAAAGAGCACGGAGAAGTTTTCTGGGGCCACGGATGCTCAGGACGGAGCTAGCTATGCACGGGCTTTGGTCCATGCAGCCTTGCACACTTCCCTGGGCTTGCGTGCTCCTTACCAGGAGAATCAGACAGAAGCACCTTGGTGCATCAACAAATTTCTTCATTGATGAGGGAGTATGAGGGAGTCTGTGTTTGGGGAGAGAAAATCCCCAGCTCACTCAAAAGCAAAGAATCAAAATGTGAAGCTCTCACAGCATCTACCATGCAGTCAGGGATGAGGTCTTGGTGCCACCACGGTAGAGCAGGAACATTAGTTAAGCCTGTGCTCTTCTTCGTGGTGCCTCTGAACGTCACACATGCCTCATTATCATTTCCAGTCTCACTATGTTAATGGAGTAGAGGTACCCATGGGTAACCATGGGTAACCACAGATCTATCGTTATGACTATAGGATGCTTTTGTCTCGTCCAACCTGAAATTTGTCTCTTATCATCTGAGATAGTCCCTAATTGAGTTTGGGAACACAGTGATTGTTTTCCTGCCTCAGTGAACTTGATTTTAATAATCTTATTTTCCTTGGCTTTGGGTTCCTGGCATTGTTGCTGCCCACAAGAGTCTCTGAAAGCTGAACTGGCTTCTTGACTCCTCTGGAGACTAACTTTTTTAATCTTCCAATTTTCTGCTGTGCTTGTTAACCCCTGGAAGACTGTGGGCTAGCCTGTCTCAGGCACAGCCATACAGTTCAGCAAGGAAGGTCAACAAGAGGGGAGTCGTGTCAATCAACGCTCATCAGGACTCCACGAGAGCAACACACACTCTCCAGCGCTGAGCCGTTTCTCCAGCGCTGAGCCGTTTCTCCAGCCTCTACAGCGCACTGCATCTGAGGAACACTCAACCATGTAGAAAAATTCTTGTAGTAATGCTAAAGTTTTAAGAAGCAGGCTGTGAAAGAGTGACCATAAAGTATAATCTTCATTCCAGACACATGTATAATACCTATGAGTCAGAATATGAATGATGATACTACTATAAAGGCCTGACAGAAACATACATAAACATACGTTGCTTTTATAATAAAAATGGCCTTACAACAAAATTTAGCAGATCTGAAGGGAAGAGGGGACTAAATCATAGCATTTTACTTTGGTTCCAATGCCCAGGCTCAGGACAGAAATGTGTCATTTTATAATGAAAAATCCTTCCCTACAGGTAAGTGTGGTGGATTGAAGGAGAATGGTGCCCCATAGGCTCATACATTAGAATACTCTGTCCCAACAGGTGGACCTATTTGGGGAGGATTAGGAGGCATGGTTTTATGGTTACTGGAAGCAGGTTTTTCCCACCACTGCTCTCTGCCTTGTGGTTGTGGATCGAGACACGAACCTCAATTGTTCACTTCACTCTGCCATCATGGACTCCAACCCTTTAAAACCACAAGCCAAATTAAACACTTTTGTTTCTAAGTTGCCTTGGTCAAGGGATTTTATCACAGCCATAGAAAAGTAACTAAGACACTAGGTCAGTATTGAACTCAGGACATAAATAAAAATCTTGCATGTCTTTTTTGGTTGAGTCTTTGTGCAGTTTTGGTATCAGGGTAACTATAGCCTCATAAAAAGAGTTTGACAATGACCCTTCTGTTTCTATTATGAGGAACACATTGAGGAGTATAGGTATTAGCTCTTCTTAGAAGATCTGGTTGAATTCTGCACTAAAACCATCTGGCTATGGGCTTTTTTTTGGTTGGGTGGTTTTTGACGACAGTTTCTATTTTCTAGTGACTTATAGGTCTATTTAGATTGCTTACCTGGTGATGATTCAATTTTGGTATATGGTATCTATCTAAAAAAAAGTCCATTTCTTTTACATTTTCCAATTTTGTGGAGTACAGGCTTTTGTAGTAAGACCTAATGATTCTCTGAATTTTCTCAGTATCTGTTGTTATGTCCCCCTTTTCATTTCTGATTTTGTTAATTTGGATGTTCTCTCTCTGCCTTTTGATTAGTTTGGATAAGGGTTTGTAAATCTTGTTGATTTTCTCAAAGAAAAAGCTCTTTGTTTCATTGATTCTTTGTATTGTTTTCTGTGTTTCTATTTTATTGATTTCAGCTCTCAGTTTGATTATTTCCAGTCTTCTACTTCTCCTGCGTAAATTTGCTTCTTTTTTTTCCTAGAGCTTCCAGGTGTGCTGTTTTTTTTTTAAGGACATTTATTATTTTTTATTTATTTATTTATTATGTATACAATATTCTGTCTGTGTGTATGCCTGAAGGCCAGAAGAGGGCACCACACCTCATTGCAGATGGCTGTGAGTCACCATGTGATTGCTGGGAATTGAACTCAGGACCTTTGGCAGAGCAGGCAATGCTCTTAACCGCTGAGCCATCTCTCCAGCCCCCTCCAGGTATGCTGTTAAGTTGCTAACGTGAGCTTTCTCTGTTTTCTTTTCTTTCTTTCTTTCTTTTTTTTTTTTGTTTTGTTTTTGTTTTTGGTTTTTCGAGACAGGGTTTCTCTGTGGCTTTGGAGCCTGTCCTGGAACTAGCTCTGTAGACCAGGCTGGTCTCGAACTCACAGAGATCCACCTGCCTCTGCCTCCCGAGTGCTGGGATTAAAGGCGTGCGCCACCATCACCCAGCCTTTCTCTGTTTTCTTTATGTGGGCACTTAGTGCTATGAACTTTCCTCTTAGCATTGTTTTCATAGTGTCTCATAGGTTTGGATATGTTGCACCTTCATTTTCATTGAATTCAAGGAAGACTTTGATTTCTTGGATAGGAAGGATCAACGTAGTAAAAATGGCAATACTACCAAAAACAATCTATATATTCAATGCAATCCCCATCAAAATCCCAACAAAATTCTTCACAGACCTCGATGGAATAATAATCAACTTCATATGGAAAAACAAAAAACCCAGGATAGCCAAAACAATCCTATACAATAAAGGAACTTCCGGAGGTATTACCATCCCTGACATAAAACTCTAGTACAGAGCCACAGTAATAAAAACAGCTTGGTATCGGCATAAAAACAGAGATGTTGACCAATGGAATCAAACTGAAGACCCGGATATTAATCCACACACCTATGAACGCCTGATTTTTGACAAAGAAGCTAAAATTATACAATGGAAAAAAGAAAGCATCTTCAACAAATGGTGCTCGAATAACTGGATGCCAACCTGTAGAAGAATGAAAATAGATCCATATCTATCACCATGCACAAAACTCAAGCTCAAATAGATTAAAGACCTCAATATAAACCCGACCACACCGAACCAGATAGAGGAGAAAGTGGGAAGTAGCCTTCAATGCACGGGCACAGGAGACCACTTCCTAAGCATAACCCCAGTAGCACAGACAATGAGAACAACAATGAATAAATGGGACCTCCTGAAACTGAGAAGCTTCTGTAAAGCAAAGGACACAGTCATTAAGACAAAAAGGCAACGTACTGAATGGGAGAAGATCTTCACCAACCCTACATCAGACACAGGTCTGATCTCCAAAATATATAAAGAACTCAAGAAACTGGGCATGAAAATTCTAATTTACCCAATTAAAAAATGGGGTACTGAACTAAACAGAGACTTCTCAAGAGAAGAATTTCAAATGGTCAAAAAATACTTAAGAACATGTTCAACGTCCTTAGCTATCAGGGAAATGCAAATCAAAACAACTTTGAGGTACCATCTTACACCTGTCAGAATGGCTAAAATCAAAAACACCAATGATAGCTTATGCTGGAGAGGATGTGGAGTAAGGCAAACACTCATCCATTGCTGGTGGGAATGCAAACTTGTGCGACCACTTTGGAAATCAGTGTGGCAGTTTCTCAGAAAATTGGGATTCAACCTACCTCAGGATCCAGCAATACTACTCTTGGGCATATACCCAAAAGATGCTCAATCATACTACAGAAGCATTTGTTTAACTATGTTCTTAACAGCACTATTTGTAATGGCCAGAACCTGGAAACAACCTAGATGCCCCTCAATGGAAGAATGGATAAAGAAATTGTGGCACATCTACACATTAGAGTACTATTCAGTGGTAAAAAAAAAAAAACAAAAACAAAAACAAACAACGGCATCTTGAATTTTGCATGCAAATGGAAGGAAGTAGAAAACACTATCCTTAGTGAGATAGCCCAGACCCAAAAAAATGAATATGGTATGTACTCACTCATGAGTGGATTCTATCCATAAACAAAGGACATTGAGCCTATAGTTCATGATTCTGGAGAAGCTAACTAATAAGGTGAACCCAAAGAAAAACATATATAGATCCACCTGGAAATTGTAAGCAGACAAGATTGCCTGACAAAATTTGGGAGCATGGGGGCAGGGGACAGAAAAAAAGGGGGAGAAGTGGAAGAAGGGGGGAGAAGGGGAGGAGTGGAGAGAGCTTGAGGGAATGGGATAGTTGAGATGGGAGTGGGAGGGGAGGGGGAAGAGGGGAGAAAGTGGGAATTTGGATTGGTATTTTTTTAAAGTAATAAAAAAAGTCTTGCATGTCATCCAATTTCAAATAAAGGAGGCAAACATTTTCTCAGGGGCTGGTTCCAGGGGTTTGTGTAATCACAGATACTCCCCATGAGTAACTTCTACTTTTCTATTGACTGTGTTTTATTGGTATCCATTTTTCAGGCCAGGGAACTTTTTCATTCACTTTTTGTTATGGCAAAATATATACACTGTAAAATTTACCACCCATAACCATTTTTTTGGGTGTACTGATTATGACTGACACATTTGTGACATTATCACCACCATCTACTCATAATTTGTTTTTCCTTTAAAACAAAAGCTGCGGTCTACGGCTGGGTGGTGGTGGCGCACGCCTTTAATCCTAGCACTTGGGAGGCAGAGGCAGGTGGATCTCTGTGAGTTTGAGGTCAGCCTGGGCTACAGAGGGATTTCCAGGACAGCCAGGGCTACACAGAGAAACTCTGTCTTGAAAACAAAACAAAGCAAAACAACCCAAGACTGCACAAATAAAACAATAATTTCCCCTTTGCCCCCAGCCCAGAGGGGTGTAGAATAATAACCACCATTCTACTTTCTATCACTTTTGATGTCTTCTTTTTAAAAGTATGAATCAAGGTTTTAAGGTCAGTCTGGGTAAGTCACGGATGGACATAACCCCAGGTCACCATTCCGCACCCGCAAACCCCTTGACAGTGGGCAACGGTGTGCTGCGGAAAGAGCCCAAAGGCCTTGAAATCAACAAATGGGGAGCAGAACCAATGCCCTAAGAATAAACCCAGCATGTAAAGTCTTTACCCAGCAGTGGCGATCCTGCAGATTCCAGATCACTGTCTTCTCTAGCTCCAGGTTGGGGAACTAACAACCACATGTCTTAAACGCCATGGTACAGAAAAACTGAAAAAGGCGTGGAGGGGCCAAAGAGTCCGGTTTCCACAGTGGGTGGATGACGCTGTATTTGCCTATTTGGGATGAGCATGTTTTATGTGGTACAGTTTTCTTAAAACTCATCCATGCTGTAGCATAGTGCAGCCCTCCCTTCCCTCTCAAGGCTCGTACTCCATTGTATGTGTGAAGCACATGTGCTTATCCACTCATCGGACACTGGACGCAGGCAACTTTCTTGTGTTAGCGACTTTCTCCTTTCATCCATTATGGTTTAACATTTAACTATCAAACATAGCTATTACTGTGCAAGAAAAGAGAACAGGACTATTCACAAAAGCATGCCTCCGTTACTGTTCCCGGGGTAGGCTCCATGTCCGTATTCTCAGGGTTAGGTCTAATGGCTTGGTGTATGACTTCCTTTTGTCTGCAGCAGTGGATGTCTGCGCGTCATTAGTAGGTAAAACTCACCGCAGCTGGGAAATAAGATAGCAACCCAGCTGGGGCACCTACAACAGCCATCCGAGGGTCTATTACTGGGTGTAATTTTGTGTCAAATAATCTTTGGGTGTGACATGGGTATGAATATCCAGCCCAGAGGTGCCCAGTGAATGGGTGACAGATGAAGAGATAAGCAGAGCCAGGAGGAGTGAGAAGAAACAGGCAACACTGAGGGGTTGCCAGGGTAGGAAAGTCTGCGAGGCAGAGCCCGGGCTGGGATTTGGTGGGGAGCCACCTCTCACCTTGGTGATGGGACTAGCATGAGCCTGGTACTCATTGAATTCTTTCTGCAAAGGCAGGGGGTATTTCATGGCACGGATAGTTCCCACGGAAGTGCCCACAAACATCATGCGCCCGGAGTGCGAGATGGTGATGGCCGTATAGACGACGTCAAAAGCCGATATCTCGCGGAGGATCTGGAACACAGGCGGATCTGTTCAGTGGGAGGAGCTGAGCTTTTGTCTCCAGTGGCCCAGTGTCATCTTTTGGAGTGGGAATGAAGCTCAGGCCTCACACATGCCGGCCAGTCTCTCCACCACTGAGCTACCTCCCCAGTTCAGAGTTCCTAATTTTATCATTATTTTATTTTATTGAGATATAATCTCACTGTGTAGGCTTAGATAGCCTGGAACTTCTTAGGTAGACCAGGCTGATCTCACAGAGACCCATCTGCCTCTGCCTCCCAAGAGCTGGAATTAAAGGTGTGTGCAACCATGTCCATTTGGAGTTCCCAAGTCTTACGCGGTATGTGTGTGTGTGTATTCACACCAGTATGAGTACGTGGAGGGCAGCGTGACATCAGGCATCCTATCCTATCACTCTCTGTCGTATTCCTTCGAGACAGGGTCTCTTCACTGACCCTGGAGCTGGACAGATGGCCAGAAAACCCTGATGATCCTTTTCTTTCTGTCTTGCCCCCATCTGCCCAGCACTGGGGGTACAGGCACACATGGCCACACCAGGGTGCCGGGACCTCAACTCAAGTCTTCGCGCTTGCACAAAAACGGCTCTTACCCACTGAGTTGTCTCTTTAGGTCTGTTTTTTTTTCCTGACTTATAACCAGTTGTGGGTGTTAGAAACAATACAAGTGAAAGGGCCAGAACTCTCCTACAACACCATGGCATTATATCCATCCTTATCTGTTATAACTCATCTGGTCTTCGCAGAAGCCCGAAGGAAGTGACAGTCACATTCACGACAAGCGAAGATGAGTCACTGAGGCTGGAAGTAACTTGCCTCAGCTCATAGGTGTGGTCAGGGACAGCCTGACTTTCAGCTCTTGACTGCAATGCTGTCAACACACCTCAGGGTGCGAACAGGATGACAATCATAAATTTATCCAGGAAGCATTTATTACTGTCCAAACTATGCTCTCAGGGAACTCGCTCATTCCTTCACCCACGACTACGTATTCAGCCACCCACTCACCGATCCACACATTTTTATGATTTTGTGTGTGTGTGTGTGTGTGTGTGTGTGTTGGGGGGGGGCTCAGGCAGTGCACCAGCTACTAGGAATGTCAAGGGGAGGGGACACAGACCTGCTCTGGGAAAACATTGTTCTGGTCTAGCTTTGTACAAGCTGCTTAAGAACCAGGATCAGGTCCCTGGGAGTACAAAGGAGAGTCACCCTGTGTGCGTTAAGCGGTTTCAGGTTTGTTTGCTGCTGTGGAAGCCATGAGCCTCCTCCCACACCCAAGGTGTCAGCCCATGACAGAAGCTATGGGAAACCCAAGAAGCCTGAGATCAGCTGCCGCTGGGTCAGAGAAGGGCATGAGCCATGTCTGTGTGAGTTCTCTCTGTCCATATGCCCAGGAGCCAAATGTGGTAATATAAAAATCTAGAGGTTGGAGGTTTTGAAAGAACACAGTGACAAGCCTGGGTGATGGCAGCTAACCATAGCAGCGGCTCATCTCAGCTAAGGGCAGAACAAGGGCGAGAGTTCAGTGTAATTGAAAGTTACATTTTAATTAAATTTGTGTATATGCATGTTTACAATAGTGTGTGTGTGGTGGTGGCGGCGTGTGTGGTGGTAGTGGTGGCGTGTGTAAATCAGAGGACAACCTGTGGGAACTGGCTCTCCCCTTCCACCATGTGGATCCCTGGGGTCCACCTCAAGTTGTCAGGCTTGGCAGCCATCTTGGTGGCTTGCCTAAGAGTGTTTTAGAGAAGTTGTTGATTTCCATGTGTGTGGGTAAATGGGAAGTTACAGACAGGAAGCGGAAAGGGCAAGGGGACCCAGAGCTTGATCATGAGGATCAAAGAGCATGGCAGGCACTGACCCGTGAAGCAGAGCTCTCTCTCACGGGGTCTAGCGGAAGTCCTGGAGTCTGACTTCTGGTAGCACAGAGACGAGAGGGCGGACTCACCAAAGAATCTGCAATCTCCTTGAGAGTCTGGTCCGATCCCACAGCGAAGATAACTTTGGCATCAGGGGAGACAGTAACAGAGTTGTAGCTACAGGACTTGAGCACACATTCTGTCTCTCTCTTCCCCGTGGACAGGCTCCATTCATACACAGCGCCATCCGTGCCAGCAGAAATCAGCTTGCTGTCATCTAAGTTCCACACAAGTGAACGAATCTGCAAGGAATGCAGACACACCTGGGTGAGAAGAGCACACACACACACACACACACACACACACACACACACACACACGGAGGGGATTAACCTGGGGGTTCCACTACACTAAGGCAGAATGTGCTTGGGAGAGGGCTGTCTGTAAGCACAAACGTGGCTTCTTGACCACGTTAACACTCTGTTTTCTAAGACGTAAATGTTGTAAGATGATGAAAACAATATACTCCTATTCCCTTTTGACTCTAAGAATGCATATGGACTTGTACTAGCTTTCGGATGTCATTTTATCTTATGTGAATGCATGGTTTGGCTGTGGTTACAGGCATCTGCAGAGGCCAGAAGAGGACGTCAGATCCCCTGGAACTAGTTGGGGTTATGGATGGTTGAGAGCCACCATGTGGGTGCTAGGAAGTGAACTTGGGTCTTCTGCAAGAGCAACAAGTGCTCTCAACTGCTAAGTCATCTCTCCAGCCCCCTTTGAGAGCCCTTTTAGTTTTGAAATATTCACAGGAAACTGCAAACAATAGCTCCGAGCGAGAATGGACTTCTAGAATGGCAGACTGAGGGTATCAGCTAGTTTCCCCAGTGACCGAAGTTAACTGGTAAAAATAATCAGAACTTAGGGCTGGAGGTTCCCCATTATAAGGGCCAGGGGAAGATCAGGGGTTCTTGCCACCCTACCCCTGTCCTGGAGGTTCCACTCAAAGTAGGGGTGCCACTGCTGGGAAAGCAGGTTCAGGGCACCGTGGGATATGGGCTTTGTGTCAGGGAAAGACAGCCACTAAGACAGAGCACTCGGTGGCAACCGGGGACTGACTTTATTTGCAACAGAATCTGGAGACCTCTGTGCTTATGGGCACATCTGAAACAATGGAGACCTCGGTGAGAGAACAAAGAGGAAGCTGGTAACAATTACACATACACACACACACACACAAAAAAAAAAAAAAACAAAAAAACAAAAAAAAGAACCAGCAGAGAGGCAGGCTTTCAATAGAGAGATCGTGGGAAAGAGGTGGTCAAAATTTGCTGGGGGCTACGAGGCTGTGTGCCCGTGGCGGTGTGCATCCATTGGGCAGCAATGGGAGCAGGATGTGAGAAACACTAAAGCATTTTCCAAGCTACTGGAGGACCCACTGAGTCAGGGGATGTCTCTGTGGTACAGGAGGCTTCCACACAAAATCTCACCACACACTGCACAGTGAGCTCCTTTGACTCAAGGGCGCGGGCGCCTTCCGAGAATCCAGGCTTAACATGTAAAGTCACGCTCATTCTTGGCAGCATGAAAGACTATGTTCCTGACTAAGGCTGTGCCTTCTCAGGCAGAGCCAGAGAGGGTGCATCCAAACTGCCCATCTCTGCAGACCGTGAAGCAAAAAAACTGATAGTCTAAAGCAGCTTCCAAGCCCCACACAAACCTAGTAGTTTAAGGTTAAAAATTTAAGCAGCTAAGTGGGCTTATGGGAAATTTATGATTAATAAGTACCTTAGGCCATCCATAGGCAAACTGAAGGCTAAAATCCAAAAAGAAAAAGAATATATCTATATCTATATCTATCTATCTATCTATCTATCTATATATATATATATATATATATATCGTGAAGAAGGAAATCTCAGCAGGGACGTTAAAGACTGCACACTGCGTAGGAAAAAGGCTTTATGGAATTAGTTCCTCCATTAAGCAAATAAGCTGTCAGTCATCCTACCAACTAACCCGCCCACCACCATATTCTCTGGAATATGTATCTAGAATTGCTGCAGTATAGTGCCTAAAATAGCAGCCAATAAAAAAGTTAGGAAACACACAAGAAACAAAACAACAAATCCCTCAAAAATACTGTGCCCCAAAAGAAGATGACAGAAGCGAGAAAGGAGGAAAAGAAAGTGTCCTGAAAGGTGCTCAGAGGGATCGAGCAAAGACTCGGAAGCAGCTGATGTAAACACGTCCAAGGGAGTACAGGAGCCAAGCTTGAGGAGTTAAAAGAAGCCATGGCGCGTCTCATCAAGTTGGCAATACAAAAGGGGGAGAGCGTTTTTAGAAACTCTAATGGATACCCTGGGGTTGAAAAGCGTAACTGCCAATGTGAAAATGCCACTGGCGGGGCTCAGCGGTAGATCTGAGCAGGGGACCGTGAAGACAGATCAAAGAGCAGGGGGCCGTGAAGACAGATCAAAACATGCAATCTGAAAAGCAGAGATGTTTAAGAAAGGCTGACAGAGTCCAAGAGAGCCATGGATGACCATCAATTTACACCAGCAAATATGGGTCGGCAGTAACAGGAGCAGAGAGAAAAGCATCAGGGAAAATTATATATAAATATGTAACGCTGAAAGCAGTCAAAACTTGTTGAAAAACATGAATACATGCATCTAAGGGCTAAAATACATTTCAAGTAGGAGCACCACAAAGAGATTGACATCCAGATACACCATAGTCAAAACATTGCAAGCCAACAACATGAAAACCTAAGAGAAAGCCAACTGGTCCACACTAGTAACAGTCCAAGATTACCATTTGGCTTCTATCAGAAAATCAGGAAGAAGACACAGAGGCAGTGGGAGGCTGTTTAAAGCACGGAGAATAACAAGACATGCTGTCTTTATATTCAGCAAAACTAAATTTCTATTTAAATATGAAGAATAATACATTAATTAATCCCAAGATAAACACAAACTGGAGAACTGACTGCCTGAAGACCTGCCTCTCAAGGACTGCCAAAGGAAGTTCTTTAGACCAAAGGCAGTTGATCTCTGATGACAAGATGATGTCACAACCAGAGAAAACACAATTGGTAAGTTCACAAGCCACTGAGAGACACTGTGATTGCGTGTTACATTTTCTGTACTCTCTAATATATGGAAAGTTCATATTAAAATTTTTTGCAGTTATACTCATCTGTTTTTCTTTCAGCTTCTTTAAAATACACAATAAAGTTAGATAAAGTAGTAATCAAAACAGGGTATTATAAGCCAGGTGTGGTAGCACTTTTGATCCCAGCACTCCAGAGACAAAGGGAGGTAGAGCTCTGTGAGTTTGGGGCCAGCCTCGTCTACACAGAAAGTTCCAGGCTAGCCAGGGCTACATAGTGAGGCCTTGAATCAAAACCAACCAACCAGCCAACCACCTCAACGTACTATAGGATGTGTAATGAAATAAGATACAGGACTGGCAAGATCGACTTTTTAAAATAAAATATACAGGGCCAGTAGTTGTCTTAGGGGGTAAATGGGCTTGCTATCAACTCTGATCATCTGAATATGATTCCAGGGACCCATATAATAGAGGAGAGAAACAACTCTCTTCAGATTACCACACTCATGGCCCCCCACACAATAAGAAGTTAAACATAAACAAATAAAATACATACGGCACAACAAAGGGTAGAACCGGATGGACCTATATGTAACATTTCACTGGAGCTAAGCTAATATCTGAGGTCAAAGTGTTTATTTTTGAAGTTGTTTTCCTCCTTTAGCTGTTAACATAGTGGATTGGGCTGGTTGTTCTTCTACGTCAAACCAGCCTTGCAATCCTAGGAAAAACCCCACTGGGTCACAATCTGTAACATTTGTAAGCTGCTAGGCTTCAGGGCTCCTTCATGAAGGGTATAGATCTGCAGTATCCTTTCTTCTTTTGGACCGTTTTGTCTGATCTTTGGGTTAGGGTAATATTGAAAATACTGAAAATGATTTAATATGCATTACACTGTCATAGGGAAGAAGTTGTACAGAACCTGAGTTCCCTTCCCGTGCTCCTGTGCACAGCGCACCAGCGTCTGCCTCCCTTTCTGGGTCTGCCTACCTTTCCCTGCTAGAAAAGTCATTAATTCAAAGCATTGCCTCTGATTCCAGGTGAACCACACATTTATCCCTCTCTCCATATGTGTTGACCTGGCTCCTATTATCTTTAACATTTGCTTTTCCTCCTTTTTCTCTAAGGAGCCAATCTCCTGACCACTGGGCTCCCGTGAAAGCCACTGAAATGGTGAAAATGGTTAGACCCATTGAAGCCAGTTTCCTCTTCCATCTTAGTTCTGTCTTCACCTCTAAAAGACAAACCTTAGTTATTTAATGGACTCAATAAAAGGCTACCAAGGAAGACACAGAATAAAATCTACAAGGTGCCCCGTAAACCTCTCCAATCTCAGTTCACCTGTGTGTCAGCCTGATATTCATCCCCACAAACTCTTCAGTGCCTTCACACTCCCTGCCATCTGTCTGTGGCGTTTGTATTGTCATCTGCAATGGCTGTCACCACCAGCTCTGTCTAGGTATCCCTACCCACTCCCCCAGGACCAAGCCTTTGCAAGCATCACAGCCTCAGTGAAGCCCACCTCTTCAGCAACCCACAGGCTTTTGTTGCATTAAACCAGTTGCGATTTGTATTTTGTGAGCCCTGTCAGGAAAGAAGTCCCCTTGGGCTAGCACAGTGCATGTCTCAGTGCCCCTTGTTACCCTGGCCACTGACTTACCTTCCCTGTGTGTCCTTTCAAGTTGGTGATGTTCTCCAGGCTCGTGGTAGTGAAAATGTGAATCACATTTCCGTTGACTGCAGCGAAGAGGTGACCTCCGTTGCTAAAGGCACACTACAGGGAGGGAGGGCAGAAATAGGGGAGCATCTGAGTGGAGGAGGCTGGGGACTCTGGGTGGGGTGGGGGTGGGAAAGGGCTGTTTCCAGACACCACCAATGACCCTGTAGCTCAGCGCCAACATCCCGACGCTGCTGTATCTACTAGTCATTACACTGCTCCTATCACTGTGCCTCAGGGCGTCTGCAGAAGCACTGCTTCAGGTTGGGGAGAGGGGGAGGTGATGCTTTACCATCACTGTTGTGCTTCTTCAAGCCACCTGAGATAAAGCTGATGGGCTCTAACTGCATCTCACTGGTGACACTGTTTCCTCGGCTCCTCCCGGTCTCCGCTTTTACTCTCTCAACTGGAACGCTCATCTTGGGATTGCTTTTCTGCTCTAATCTTAATTGAGATGCCCAGCCTGATCACAGATAGAATCCCACAAGGCTTTAGGCCCAGCAAAATGATTTTGGTGAGTGTAGAAAAGCGCAGGCAGAACCATGCACTTCACGAGTTTGGTGAGAGAGCACTGGCTGCTGTTTTAAGTCCCCAAAGTGCCATCAGACAGACTTTGGTCCCACAGTCTTTACCTCCTTGCACCCTCTGACAGAATATTCTTTGAAAGGGCGGATATCATCAATGAGCAGGTTCATGAGGCGGAGTTTGTCAGCAAAGCCCACCACGATAAAGTGTCCTGACGGGTGAAGGCTGACGGTGTAGGCCTCTTCTTGGTACTCCTTAAATAGCTCCAGGGTGCTGTGAGAAAGAGCAGTTCCTGAGTTATGAGCCGAGCTCCTAGCCCTCTCGAGCCCCCCACTTTATTTGCTTTTGTGTATCTGAGCTATTTCATTGCTTGCAATGACTGCTTTCTGGGCTCTGGTTGCTGAAAGATAATAATAATTGCACGAGTACAGCCAACATGGAAAGCGGTCAAAATACCACACACGAGCCCCCAGCTGAGAGTCCAAGAATTACAAGGACTACACAACTCATTTCTCCCCACAGCCCTTTGTACACAAGAGTAAAGCAGAATTTGGGTGCAGTCTGGGTTTGGAGATCCTATTATTGGTAGGCAGCTGGGGTGGCTAGGGTAATGAGGAGGAAACAGAGGAGGAGCCAAAGGTCTAGAGAGATCCCTGCAGCAAGAGGAACTGGGGAAAGGAAAGGGACAGGAGAGCAGAGGGGACAGAGGAATTAATGGACAACGGTGAGCTATGTGGAGTGCTTACCTCTATGTTCCTATGGTCTAGAGCAGTGTCTGACATATAGCAAACATTTAATAAACCAGAGAGTAATTTTCTAGCCATGTGAGATTGGGAGACAGGTGACTAATTTGATAAAAGGCTTTTCCAGCTGGATGCTTTTAGTTGCTGAATGGTAAACCTCTCTAATGTAAACACTCTGCATAAACAGGCTTAATGATTTGTACACACAACAGCAGCAAGCTTTTCCCTCCTTACTTTGATTCATAATTCCAGATGCGGACGGAGCGATCCAGAGAACAGGTGGCAATGAGGGGTTTGCGGATGCAGGTAGCGAGGCCAGTGATGGACGCTGAGTGCAGCGGGTACAGCAGGTACTCAAAATGGGCAGGCTCTCCCTGGAGAAACCACACGGAAATGAGATTCAGCAGGGTGAGCGGAAGGATGCCTATATCCTTCAGCGTGAATTATTAGTACTTGGGAACCTCAGTTAGCCTGTGCACACAGAAACCACGCTAAGGCAAACTGTTTTGATGTTACATGTGGTTTTCCTAAGATACTGTTACTTTAAAATACTGGTGAGGCCATGGAATCTATAGAAGAACCTATTATTGCCCATTTTCCTCTGAACCAGTACAATCTCTAACTGCATTCTAAATACTAAATACTGATCCTTATACCCACAGGTAATGCAGCTCTCACCTGCTGTCAAAGAATCTTCTTTGTTTGCAGACAATGGAGAACATTACAGAAATTCACAATGGTCAAAAGGCAGAGAATAACTGACCATGCTGTGCCCGCAGTCAACTATACATCTACAACACAACCCCCACACCCCACATCTAAGGCTCAGGGACCATCACAGAAAAGGAGGCAGAAAGATTGTAAGAACCAGAGGACCAGAACAAGTGCTTCGATATAGTCTCTTCTTAAAAAAATAAAAATAAAAATAAGGACAGGCCGGGTGTGGTGGTGCACGCCTTAGACTCCAACACTTGGGAGGAAGAGGCAGGCAGATCTCTGTGAGTCTGAGGCTAGCCTGGTCTAGTCCAAGCTAGTCCAGGACAGCCAGGGCTACACAGGGAAACCCTGTCTCAAAACAAAACAAAACAAAACAAAACAAACAAAAGGACAAGGGGGTGGGGGAATGTAGGGGACGGATCTGGGAGGAGTTGGGGAGAGAAATGGGGTGTAAATATGATCAAGATTTGTTGAAATCTTTGAACAATTACTAAAATATTACGCACACATACACACACATATAATTTTCGGGGCTGGAGAGATGGCTCAGTTGTTAAGATCCTGGCTGCTCTTCCAGAGGACCCATCTTTGAGTCCAAGCACCCACATGGTAGCTCGCAATGGTCTGTAACTCCAGTTCCATGGGATTTGATGCCCTCTTCCTACAGTACCAGACACACACATGGTATATAGACATACACACAGGCAAAACACCCCTTCGCATACATAAATAGTTTTAAATTTTATTATTTTAATGGCAATGTAAGTCTAGTGTCCTAAGGCTTTAAGCATTTTGATTGTGTAGGAACATTCGCGTGGCTTTGAGAGTAACACTGCAGACTGAGTGTCCTTATATATAAGTCCTTGTGTATCTCTCATCGCTTCCTTAAGAAATGCTTCTCGGGGCAGGGATGGGGGAAGGGGAGAGGGGGAGAGAGAAGGGAGAAGGGAAAGACTGGGGAGAGCTTGGGGAGAGCTTGGGGGAGTGGGAGGGTGGAGATGGAGGAAGGGCGGATATAGGAGCAGGGAAGAAGATATCTACATTAAGGGAGCCATTTTAGGGTTGGCAAGAGATTTGGCTCTAGAGGGGATCCTAGGTGTCCACGGCAATGTCCCCAGGAAGGTCCTTGGGCAGCAGAGCAGAGGGTGCCTGAACTGTCCTTGTCCCACTATCATACTGATGATTATCTCGAATATCACCATAGAATCTTCCTTACGACTGATGGAGATAGAGACAGAGACCCTCATCAGAGCAATGAACTGAGCTCCCAAGGTCCAGTTGAAGAGCAGAAGGAGGGAGAAGATGAGCAAGGAAGTCAGGACCCTGAGGGGTTGGTCCACCCACTGAGGCAGTGTGCCTGTTCTAATGGGAGCTCACCAAATCCAGCTCGACCGGGTCTGAATGAGCATGTGATCAAACCGGACTCTCTGATTGTGGCTGACAATGGGGCTGACTGAGAAGCCATTGGTGAAAGCACTGGGACTTGTTTCTACTGCACGTACTGGCTTTTTGGGACCCTAGTCTATTTGGATGCACAGCTTCCTAGGCCTGGATGTAGGGGGGAGGGCCTTGGACTTCCCACAGGGCAGGGTCCCTACCCTCTCTTAAGGAGGGAGGGAGAAGGAGGAGGGGGAGTGGGGGAGCAGGAGGGGAATGTGAGGAGAGGAGGAAGTGCAAATTTTTGAATGGAAAAATTAAAAAAAAAGTGGGGGAAAAAAGAGATGCTTCTGGATAAATGCTATGACTAGTTTTGTTTGTTTGCTTTTGAGGCAGGGTTTCTGTGTAGCCTTGGATGTCTCAGAACTAACTCTGTAGGCCAGGCTGCTCTAAACTCACAGAGACTCCACCTGCACTCACAAATGCTGGGATTAAAGGCATGGGCTACCAACACCCAGCCTGCTATGAATGTTTTTAAGCATCTTAACAAGCAATGCCAAATTTCTCCCCAAAGAGACTGCATTTATTATGTGATTTCCATTAGCACATGAGTGTTGGGTGTGTGGTCCGGTAGGAGGCATTTTCTCTGGTGACAGAGGGAAGAGACGGGTGGAAAACCGAATGAGGTGAACACACACTAGGGCTGTTCCCAAGCCAAGACAAAGGCTGAGATGGCAATTCCCACCCACTCCGGTGCTTTCCCTCTCATGAATTTACACACACACCGCTCCTCTCGGCATTCCTGTCTGAGACTGAGGTGCTGTGCCTCTGTTAATCCTTTCGCCCCCAGTATGGCTGACAACAGTGTTTCTACCTGCTAATTCTTATTAGCTTTTACACACACTCACACCTTTTATTTTGTTTATTTCACAAGGAAAGCAATTATTTTCTCCCTCTAGGCCCAGTAGCTGTGGAATGACGGGACTAGCCCAGGAAGCTCACTGGTCTCCCTCATAATCCGTGGCCAGGAGCCTCCAGTGGGGATTTAGGGTGGTCTGCTTATGCTCTGCAATGCGTTTCCTTTTTTAATTTCCATGGTGACTATTTCATAATATTTTATCTTTTTAAGATTTATTTATTTTTATTTCATATGCATTTGTGTTTTACCTGCATGTATATCTGTGTGAAGGTGTTGGATCCCCTGAATGTTACAGGCAGTTATGAGCTGCCATGTGGGTGCTAGGAATTGAACCCAGGTCCTCTGGAAGATCAGCCAGTGCTCTTAACCGTTGAACCATCTCTCCAGCCCCATATTTTCTCTTTTCAAACCTCATGGTTTGAATACTTAGGCTCATGTGTTTGAATACTTGGTCCCAACTAGTGACACTCTTTTGCCACTGTGACCACATACTGTGTGATTTTGTTTATATGCAGTACCCAGAATAAGCAAATCTATAATCTATAAAATAGATCAGCACTTGCTTAGGACTGCGGTGGGAGGGAAGGTGGAGGGTGCCAGCTCAAGAGTATGGTATGGGCTGTTCTCTTTCTGAGGTGATGGATAGCTCCTATAATTAACTACAGTACTGCTTGTGAGGCTACTATAAACCACCACTGAGCTAGAGATGCAGCTTAGTTGGTAGAGTGCCTGCCTAGCATATACTTGAAATCATGGGTTTGACCCCCAGAATGGTATGAATGGGAGAGGTAGAGGCAGGAACGTCAGAAACCCAAGGCCATTCTTAGCTACTAGGGCTATATGAGTCCCTGTCTCAGAAAAAGCAAAAACAGCAATTAAAACATCCCCCAAAATATGACTGAAAAGGATATGTTAAAATTGTCAGCTGAGATTATAGGTGGTCTGTAGTAATTATTTTGTTTGTTTGTTTGTTTTAACAAATAAAGCTTGCCTGAAGATCAGAGTGCCAGAGTTAAGCTCCTAGAAACCAGGCAGTGGTGGCACACACCTTTAATCTCGGTATTCCGGAGTCACACCTCTTTAATCCCAGCACTAGGGAGGTGGAGACAGGAGAGATATGTCTGGGTGGAGAGAGGAATATAAGGCGGGAGGAGACAGAAGCTCAGTGCAGTCTTAGGTTTCCATCTGCAGCAGAGACAGATGAAGTCTGGAGATGCAGTCTGAGGACAGGGTTGCCCCTTCGGTCTGAGCACTGGTAGAGGTAAAAGTATTCTCTAGTGGCTGGTCTCTTCTGCTTCTCTGATCTTCAGCATTAATCCCTATATCTGACTCTGGGATTTTATTATTAATACCAATTGGAATTCATGCTACAGTGGTCTATTTTCTTCCCTTTATGTGCTTGAGTCCATGCTGCTAGGGGACACAAGTCTGAACTGCTATTTTACTTATGAAGTGTGCAGCGAACAGTGTGAGCTTCATCGTCCACGGTACTTTTGGGTTATGATGTCTGGAGTGTTTTATGGTCGTTTCCTTTGCAATTCCAAAACAAGCCAAAAAAACCCAACAACCATGAAGATTATATACACATCTTTGGGCTGTGGATAAGTATGGTAGTAGATTAATTTCCTTGAAAAATTTAACTTCTAGCGGGACACGTGGGTAGACAACATCAAGGCTGCATGTCCACCCTCCCCCCGCACCACTCCCAACCAGAGCACTTTGGCACACTTAGGTTTTCTGGGTGCATGAACCACACAGCTTTGTGTAAAACTCTATACACATGGTGAGCAGCCTCGAATGGGTGGGCATCAGTGTGGACTGGAGGGGGCTCTGATGCCCCTGGAGGATGCTCACCTTGCTGATCTCCGTCAGGGACATGGTGATGGAATAGAGTTGGTTCTTGCTGGTGCTGGCGATCAAGGTTTCTTCTGATGGGCTGAAGCACAGGCACAGAACGTCCTGTTTGTCTGACTGACTTGGGTCGTTGCTTTGTGGGTCCATAGGGATCTGGTCAAGGCACAAGACAGCCATCAGTAACTTTCAGTCACGGTCCCACATTGTCAGCATGTCCCTGGATACAAGGGTTCCATTCACAGACTCCTGACCAAGCCACCGCCCTGAGCTTTCCTGGGTCTGGAGAAGGGAGGACTGGAGTGCCTCTGCTTCTGTCAGTTTTAAATAGCACCAGGCGCTCCTTTTGCAGCAACTAGCATATGAATAGCAAGGGAGCTGAATGTGTGGGAATGAGCGGGCCAGGCAGCCCAATGTGAGATCCCCGTCATACACATATTGTTTAACCTGTACCAGCACCCACCTGTTGAAAGCCCAGGGCATGGGCTCTCTTGGCTCCCAGCATCCCTGTGTGTACTTTCAGGGCATGGAAGGGATGCGGTGGCCCCTCTACAATATGGGGTGGGCAAAAGGGTTAAGGAGAAGAAGGGTTCACTGATGCCTCCAGTAGGCTTGGAGAGGAGCTATTGTTCCCAATGAGACAAAATAAAATTAGATTTCCTTTCCCTCTCTATATTAGTTAGTGGCCAAATGTGCCGATGGGCCAGCCTGCCCAGGTCTTAGTTTCCTAGAGCAGTGGTTCTCAACCTGTGGGTCGCGACCCATTGGGCTTGCATATCAGCTATTAACATTACAATTGATAACAGTAGCCAAGCTACAGTTATGAAGTAGCAATGAAATCATTTTATGGTTGGGGGTCCCCACAACATGAGGAACTGTGTTGAAGGGCCACAGCATTAGGAAGGCTGAGAACCACTGTCTTAGAGCCTGTATTGCACTTCTTCATAAGCTTGCTTGCGTGAGCCATCAGCGTAAGACCCCCCGATTCCAACTTTCCTATCCTCTTTATTTCCTCATCTCCTGTCTTCCCCGTCAGGGCTTTGTCACTGAAGAACAACTTGCTGGTCCACGTCATTTCTGTATCGTTTATCCCATAAATGTGTGTGCTGGGCAGCGTGCTTATATAATAATAGAACACATATAGATACAATGATGGGAAGGTTACGGGATACCAGGGTTCAGAGAGGAAGTCTGGGCAGTGTGCTCATATAATAACAGAACACATATAGATACAATGCTGGGAAGGTTACGGGATACCAGGGTTCAGAGAGAAAGTCTGTCTTCATTACTTTGACACATTTCCTCATAGGACTTAAATCCAGATCCTGCTACTTCTAAATCCGGTTTTACCAACCCAGTGTACCCACCCCTAGTTTCTCAGGGTGGGGCTCTGACTCTCTCCCTCCAGTCCTTCCTGTGCAAATGCTGTCAGAGCACAGCTGCTGCAGAACAATACCCTCAAGGACCCCATTTGCGTCCTCCTTACCCGGATTTCCCTGCTCTCTCGGTAAACGTCCTTCTCTTCCACCTTCTCAAACAGCAGCACTCTCCCTGGCCCAGCGGAGCAGGCAAATCCCTTGGAATAGGCGGCGATGGCAAACACCTGGGGCATGGACATGTGGTGGGGGTAAGCGGTTGCCACGACCTGTTCAAAGGAGGGGACCGGGGAGCTGGGTGGTGGAAACTCGATCAGGCTGCAAGAGGAAAAGAGCACAAAGCGTTATTGGAGGCGACCCCGAGGAGAAGCATTGAGCTCTGGAGGGGGCAAGGAAGAATGGGGGCACACAGATTTCATTCCAGGACAGGGGAAGCAGAGGCAGGTGGATCTCTGTGAGTCAAAGGCCAGCCTGGTCTACAGCATGAGTTTCAGTATGGAAGCCACCTAAGGAGACCTTGTCTTCTGAGAGCAGCATGGGGGATATCCTTGGCTGTGAGTGATGCCACCCAGGGTCAAATGCTGCCATCTGGCTTGGGAACTCCACCCAACACAGTGAGTATGCCTGCTAGACAGAGTGCGGCGATTCTTAACTTTTGTTTAGAAATAAGTGGTTCAGGGGACTGAATACAGTAAGATCATACAACTGCCCGGCAGAGCTGAGATTTGAACCCAGGTCTCTCTTTTCATCCATTCACTCATATAATAAATATTTATACCTGCTCATAAATGTTAGAGTTATAAGGGCTCCGCGAAACAACAGTAAACAAGATCAGTACAGTTCTTGCCCCCAGAAGCGTCAAGTCTCGGGCCCATGTGCTAAGGACTGTTAAGGGGCAGCTAGGCATGCCACAAGCAATAGAGGCTTTCCGAGGGCAGGAACTGAAGAGGTGCGCCGCTTTAGGTGAGCAGAAGCTGAGTGCCCTTGGTTGGGTTCTCCAGGACAAACAGGAACAGGTGAGCATGTGTGTTGGGGTAGGGGGCAGACAGAGAGAATTGCTTTGACTGAGCACACAAGAAACAAGAAAATTCGTTGGTCATGCAAGGAACCCAGAGAAGAGACCTGACATTCCTTTCCAGGAGGGGAGAAAGGCGGTGCTGCCTGGGCCGAGCTAAGGGGGCTTCTGTGCTGGGAGCCCTGGACCCACCAAAATACTGAGCATACTGCAGATGTAGACACGTGTCTTCATCAGCAGTGCTGAGATCTTAGCCTCTGGCCCCTGGTCTGTAAAAGCTGGCATGATGATGATATGATCCGTGAAGAAAAGGACTCACAAGGGCTTGTCATCAATGTCTGTCGCATCCTGCGGCACAGTCCACCACATGTGAGATGTGACCACTGCTGTTATGATGAAACCAACCCCCCTCCCGTGTACCCTGTTACCACACAGCCTTTTGTCTGATTGTCCTAGTCCACTTCCTTGTCCCCTTTGCTCCTGGCTGCCTCCCATTCAACTGTCATTGCCTGAGGGCCTGTGTTTCCAGTACCTGGCTGGGCGCTTAGCTCACCACCAGGGCTCTGAGGCTGGGCGGTAGTGGCACACGCCTTTAATCCCAGCATTTGGAGGCTGAGGCAGGTGGACCTCTGTGAGTTCAAGGTCAGCCTGGTCTTTCGAGGTGGAGAGGTGGTAAGTGACTTAAGATTTCTTCTCAGTTTCTGTCTATTGGGTGTCTGGCTTGTATGTATGGAAGTGTACTGCATGGGTACGTGGTACCCTCAGAGACCAGAAGAGGGCGCCAGATGCCCTGGAATGGCTGTGAACCGCCTTGGGAGTGCTGGGAGCCACACCTGTGTCCTCTGCCAGACCAGTACATGCTCTAAACTGCTGAGACATCTCTCCGGTCTCAGTGAGTGGCGTTGGGAGAAGCCCACGAGGGTGGGCACTAGCCCAGTGGAAGGCGCTATTACCTCTCTGACTCATGGATGATTTCCAGGCTCCTGGAGCTGGTGGGCTCCTTCACCATTATGTTCGTCTCCCAGCGTGGATCTCCAGACTCAAAGAGGAAGAGCCTGCCGGTGTCAGTGCCAACAATGATCTTATCATCAGACACCCAGGCATGGGCTAGGTAGTTTGGGGATTCTCCCCTTTGGAAATTGGTTTGCTTTAGGGTTCCTTCGGCAAAGCGGAGAAGCTTAAATATCCCGTTCCCAGTGACACAAACTTGAGTATTATCCTGGGGGTTGATGCTGACCTGCAAAATGTCAGGAGATACCAGAACAATAAAAAAGATAGGCTGACTCTTGACGGGATTATTCACCACTTTACCAATTAACATTCACTTTAGGTAGTTCATAGTATCTTGTACACAAAGTCATGGAATTTTATATTGTATTTGATAAAGATACACATCTACATCTACTGGATGGAATTTCAGTCAACAATTTTTTTAAAATTAGAATGAATAATTTTTTTCATTTTTGTAGCCCAGGCTGGCCTTGAACTCACTATGTAGTCCAGGCTGGTCTTAAAAGGATATGCCTCCTGTCTCAACTTCCTGAGTGGTGTGATTACAGGCATGCGCTAACATATCTCCTTGTATGTGCAGAGCTATACTCTGGCTCAGCACGAGGGGATGAAGTTCAGTTGGAAACAGAGTCATGGGGTTGAGCGGGTGTCTGGAGGTCTGTCCAGGGGAAGAAAGCACACATCCCACCAGATTAATCTCCTTCAGCTGGAGTCTTTATCCCAACACACGCTAATGGTAGTTAACCTGCTGCCCTCACTAGACGGAGAGCAGCTTGGAGGTACATTGCTGTCGAGTCTGTGTCCTTGGGATAGGTGCATAGGGGACGTCCAGTAGATGCTCACTGGATCTTCTGCAGAGGAGGTGCTCTGTGCTCTGAGAACGGGTCATCACTGGGACACCATGGCCTGGGTAAATCGGTTCTCCCTGTCTTTGTGATTTGGCTATCAATACTCTTACCGTCATTGTATTAAGAAGGGGCATGAGTGCTTGGCTGGCGGTGCCCTGGCCCATATGTCAACCTCTGAGAGATGAATGACGCATGCTCAAGGCTCTGATGAGCTACTGTTTGTACACATGGGCAGTACAGATTTCTTGAACTTGTGAAAGTGAGTACAAGACACTGGACAGGAATATAAAACCCGGGACTCACTGCCCAAGCAGTCAACCTACTGGTTTTCTAGTGGGTTTTCATTCTGTCCTAAAACCACAATAGAAAATTCTGTTCTCTACACAACTGTAACTTACAGCTTCTTACACATCTACCTTTCCACTAGGCATGGCAGCATCTACCTCTAGTCCCAGCACTTGGGGCAGGGAAGATTGTAAATTCGTGGCTAGCCTGAGCTATGTAGTCACAACCTGTTTTAAGATAAAAAATAACACCCCTCCTAAACAAAATAAAAACCCAATCTACTACTTTATATGGCATTCCTGAAATCCTCTGACTATCCACAAGTCTACTGCAAAGGGGCCGGAACCAAGGAGAGTTAATTTTAGACAGCACAGCTGGGTCTGACCTTGCTGGACGTAGTTCTGGGCCATAGGGAAGAAGGCAGATGACAGAGGTGGGGAATACCTGGCCCTGCCTCTCACTTCTGCAGTCTGGGATGAGCCTCGGGCCCCTCACCTCTAAGATGGGACAATAACTACCTCTGCTTTCTGTGCTTCTTGAGAAGCTCAGGGTTAAAACACACAGGAGAAGTGAGCGCTGTGGGGCAAAGTTGGTGTTTATGCTTTACAACGGGGCAAGGCACGTGTCATGCCAGGGGGTACCTGGTAGATGGGGTTGTTCTGCACATCAGATCTAATTATGGCCATTACTTTCTGCTTTTCCCATAGCCAATAGACGAGGTTTGACTCTGGAGGCGACGTCTGTGTCAGCAGGTATTTAGAGTCTGGAGAGAAAGCCATGCTGACAAACTTTTGAACTTGGAAGTCAAAATTATTCAGGACTTTGCGCTTCCGGCAAGGGATGGATGACAGCTCGTAAATAGTGATGGTGGGTCTTTCCAGCACACTCTCGGAGATAGCGAGGTATCGCCGATTGGGACTGATGGACAAGGCCAGCATGCCCTGGCTCTTGTCTGAGCCTGCAAAAGGAGGCAGAAGGGGGACTGAGGGCAGACAATGCTTCTATCAAGGTCCAACAGGCTTAGCAAGGGGCACCACCGGCAGAGAAGAAATGTGTACGAACGTGCAAAGATCAATCCTTGGCCATCCCCTGGTTTAACTGTATGCAGACAGCTGTGAAAATGACTGGGATGGGTGCCTCACTAGGCCAGCTGGGATGCTAAGGAATCTTTCTTGAGTCAGGACCAGACAGGATGGAAAAAGCTGCACACGGCAGGGAGAGCCTGAGCAGTGTATGGCTGTAGTAGAGGGTGCAGGACGGTGGGGGAACCCCAAGGACATGGATTGCTGGAGCACTGTGTGGGCATCGGGGGGACCAGGAATGGGCTGACAAGGGAGGAACAGGCTCTAAGCCTATGGGCCTCCGCGCCTTGAGAATCCAGCATTTGGTACTCTACTGTCGAGAATCCAGCATTTGGTACTCTACTGTCGAGGCTGGATGATAACTACTCAGTTCCTCAGTCTGGTAGCTAGGCAGATGTGGAAGTCTATGATGAAGCTTTGTGCTTTCTTGATAAGCAGAGACACATGCGTGCTCTCTTCCCTTTCCCTAGAGTTTAGACGACAGCCGGAAGCAGCCAGCATCTTGCAGCCGTGCAGTAACAGGCAGGAAATGAGAGCTGTGGTGAGAATCTAAGTGCGAACACTTTATCCAGACACACAGTGGGGCCACAGCGGCCACTCTGCTTTCGTGGGTCTCTTCCTTCGTTAAAAATGATAAAAACAGGATTGATGACTTTTCCACAGGACCAGAGTTAGGTTCCCAGCACCCACATCAGGTGGCTCACAATTACCTGTAACTCCATATACATAATTACAAATAAAAATTTAAAAACAATAAAAATCGGGCTAGCAAGATGGCTAAATGGGTAATAGTGCTTGCTGTTAAGGCTGATGATGGAAATTTGATCCCCAGAACCCACATGGTAGAAGGAAGTCACAAATTCCTACAAGCTGTATTCTGACCTTCATATACATGCCATGGCATGCAGGTGTACAAGCATGAACACACACACACACACACACTGAATAAATAAGTATAATAATTGAATATATGTATATTATATAGTACACATATAATTATATACATATATGTATATGCATACTATATAATACACACA
This sequence comes from Chionomys nivalis, assembly GCF_950005125.1. NCBI lineage: Eukaryota > Metazoa > Chordata > Mammalia > Rodentia > Cricetidae > Chionomys > Chionomys nivalis. Next base: position 31,771,758 of record NC_080096.1, on the reverse strand, counting down.
TATATATGTTTATTATACATACATATATAATTATATATACTTTATGGTTGTACTAACAGACAAAAATATAATTCAGGCTGGATTTACTATCATTATTGCTGTATTCCTTTTGTTCTCACATTAATACAAAGTAAAATCTTTTCATGGGCCCCAATGTGTTGTGGGCCCTGGGCACTGTGCACAGGGATGGGTCACTAGAAGACTGTGTGGGAGTCCCTCTGTGACAGGCTCCATGCTGCTACTTTCCAGCAAGCTCAGGAGGGATGAGCACGTGGTCCTGCAGCACATCTGCCCTTCTGCAGGACAGCTGGAGAAACAGCAGTGTCAGAGAAGACCAAGGCTCTGGGTCACTGAGACACCTGTACAAAGATCAGACTGCCCTGGGAGCAAACAGGAGCCCCTGGGAGCCCTCACGAAGGGTCAGACATGCGCTGTGGGAAGATTTCCCTGGCAGCTGTGTGGAAGGCAGGTCAGCAGGAGATGCATAGGGCTAGAGGTGATGGAAGCGCCATGCTAAATGAAGGCAGCAGGAAGAGCAGACATGGAAAAGGGAAATGTTAATTGGTGGAACCAGCAGACTTCAGTGATTGACTGGAAGGAAGGCATGAACAACATCAAGGTTTCTGAGCTCTGTGGAGAAGTGGGAAGCCGAGGGTGGAGTACAAGCTGAATAAGTTAGACTCTATTGACTTTTGCTTAAATTGGCCCCTCCGAGTCACTGAACTTTCATTATATGTATTTGTTTCTAGATTTCAATAATTTGATTGATTTACACTCACTGAACTTTCATTATATGTATTTGTTTCTAGATATCAATAATTTGATTGATTTACATTTAAGTTTTCAATCTATCTTGGGCCCAATATGAGAAAGGATAATTAGAGACACTAGGGTCTGGAGAGATGGCTCTGAGGTTAAGAGCGTCTCCTGCTCTTCCAGAGGACCTGAGTTCGAGTCCCTCTACCTGAGTTTGGAGGCTCAAACTGCCTGTAACTTCAGCTCCAGGGGATCTGATGTATGCTTCCAGCCTCTGCAGGCACATGCACACTCACACAGGCACACACAAAACAAAAAAAAACAAAAACAAAAGATGGATTTTGGATGTATACTGTGAAATTTGGGGGCAAAAGGGTGTAGAAGTTGGGTAAGATTCTGAAGCTAAGGGCAGAGCTTGGGACTGAAGCAAGGATGGGAGGGAAATGGCATAGTGAGGAGTTAAAGCTGGGGACATGCTTGTGTCTGGAGGAGGCAAGGGGACTGTGTTCACTCCTGTGCTTTCCGCCAGGCGGCGCTGGGAAAAGCGTTTTCCCCCTCACTGATACCAGTCTGCGTACCGGAAAGCATGCTAGTCTCTGCTACAGCACAGGGCTTGTGGAGGGGCCATGGTTCCATTCATTTGTTCACTTCCCAGAGACTTAATACTAGCAGGTGCTTGGTGTAGCCATGTCTTGCGCAAGAACAAGCATGCTGAGACCTGTGTCCTTAAGTGAGCTTTGTGAAGACTGTGGTGTGCACTAAAGCAAGATGTCTACAGAGTCACTAGGCAACACAATGCTCTGGGACCACTGCAAACACAGTCACTGATGGCAATACTTCCATGTGGCCCATGACCAGACTTCTTGACTGATTTTGGTGTGTCAGACACTTTCATAATGCTCTCAGTCCAGTTAATTCAGTTATCCTTGAAATAACTCCATCTCTCCCACAGGAGCAACCCCCCATCTTCTTGGGCCCTCTTCTGCTGGTTCTTCATCAGCTCCTCATCCCTAAATGGAGGTGGGTCCCAGAGCTAATGGAAGCCTTGGAGTCCAAACTGCCCCTTTCCCTTCCAGTTAGTTGCTTCTATGTGTCTCAAGTAGATGTGTCTCCTCACTCAGCCCTTCCTGCCTCTGTGCTTCCATGTCTGTTTGGGAGGAAACCAGTCATGCCTACACCAAAACAGACCCTGGACTGGCCTCATCGTCCACAAGGACTGTCCTCAACCTGCCTTAAGCACCTCATGCAGCGCCCTCTCAACAGGGCTCCTTGCTACCCTTGCTCTTCCTTAAGTGTCCCCTCTGCCCCCGCAGAGTATCTAGAATGAACTTGTGGGAAGGTCAGCTGCACTGTGCTGCTCTGCCCCACGGCTTCTCATCACACGCCTGGGTAGCGCTGCCCCTGCCACTGTTGCCTTGCCTCTTGCTCCCTGCTTCCCCATTCCCTGCACCCCAGCTGCACTGGCCTCTTTGAGATTCCTCTAACACACTCATCACCCTTCTAGGGCACCATCCTTTTTACCCTCTCCTTCCTATGTTAGCATGGCCAGCTCCTTGATGACCATCACTCATCACCAACGGTCATTTACTCAGTAAACCATCGTCAGCATCCTGCCCACCATCTGACATTTCAATTTCACATTCCCTCGAAGTTCTTCACTTTCCAGGCCCCTTTGCTTCTCATTAACATCCTTGTTATTGCTTGTTGTCGCTCCTCCTGTGTGTAATAAAGGCTCTATGAACACAGGTGTGTGTTGTGTGTGTTAGGAAGTGTCTAGTGAATTTTTGTTGAATGAACAAATGATTATGTCTGAGCCTCATTATTACTTGGTGAGCACAGCAGCTGGACATCAGCTCAATTTCACAGATGAGGACACTGAGCTTATAAAATGGAAAGCTAGATAAACCTCAGATCTTTCAAATTCACGACCCTGGGGCTGGAGAGATGGCTCAGAGGTTAAGAGCACTGACTGCTCTTCCAGAGGTCCTGAGTTCAATTCCCAGCAACCACATGGTGGCTCACAACCATCTGTAATGAGATCTGGTGCCCTCTTCTGGCCTGAGGCCATACATGGAGGCTGAACACTGTATAAATAATAAATAAATAAATCTTTAAAAAAAAATCAAATTCACGACCCTTTTACTTTTCATTTCACACATAATGATTTAGGATCTGGATACTATGGAACCTGCTCTGGTCTGTATATTTTATACTGGTCTTCCCCTGGCTATAGTCCTTACTGGGAGGTGAAATTCAGGACACCTGAAACTCTGAATTGCCTTTTCCAGATCATGTCCCAGATGCCCGGGACTGTGGAATGCCATGCCTGGCTGGTTTTGAGCTTACTGGCAACATCATCACCAGTCTTGTCCTCCTCTTTCTCTACTCTTTGCCTGAGCTTGAAGGATGCTCACAGGGCAGCTGCTTACAGGATGCATGGGAAGACCTTGAACCTTGTGGCTGGGAGGATTCTCACATGTGGAGCTGAGGTTCTTGGTAACACAAGATGAAGCTCCAAGAAGAGAAATGGTCAGGGCAGGATGTATGAACATTAACAAAACAACTGAAATTTAAATCTCTGGATACAGAGCGGAAGACGGCTCAGTGGTTAAGAGCACTTGCTGCTCTTCAGGAGACTTGGATTTGTTTCCAGCACCCACATGGCAGCTCACAACCATCTATAACTCCAGTTCCACAGGACTGACACTCTCTACTGGTCTCCACAGGCATGGCACACATGTAGTACACAGACACAAATGGAGGTAAAACACCCATATACATGAAAAAAAATCAATCAATCAATTAATCTCTGGACACACTAAGCAGTGGGTTGGATACAGCTGAAAACAAAACAGCCAACCAAACAAACAAAAACTAAGAATTATTCTTCATCCCAAGATACCACAAGGAGAGAAAAAGCACAGGCTGCAGAAAAGAATTATTTCTAACACACGTATCTGAAAAATGATTAGCATACAGAATATATAAAGAATATTTGAAGCGAGCTCCCCTCAAACAAAACTGACAAAAATAATAGAAAAATTATTAAAAATTATTTTAAAGTAAAAAATAGATAAAAGCCATCTAACATAAATTGAAGCAGGGACAGTCCATAAACATGTGTAAAGACACCCATCTTAATTAGCAATGCAGACATGAAAGCTAAAACAAGATCCTTTTATGGTCACTAGAACCCTCTCACACCCACATAAATTAGTGGGTTTTTTTTTTTTTTTTTGGTTTTTCGAGACACGGTTTCTCTGTAGCTTTGGTGCCCGTCCCGGAACTAGCTCTTGTAGACCAGGCTGGCCTAGAACTCCCAGAGATCCGCCTGCCTCTGCCTCCCGAGTGCTGGGATTAAAGGCGTGTGCCACCACCGCCCGGCCCCACATAAATTAGTAAGTTCAACAATAGCAAGAGTTGCGAGGCTGAGGTAATAGGGACCTTTATGCATTGCTAGTAGGAATATAAACCAATATGATCTCATTTCTCAGTAATTTTAGTTCTGGCCGTGTGTCCTGAAAAATCTTTGCAGATATTTGTGAATGCAAGAATGGTTAATGGTGGTGTGTTTCTAATAGCAAATAACTGTTGTTTACCACAGGCCCCTCAAATCTAGACTGGCCATATAGGAAGCGTGTGTATGCGCATGCGTGCGTGCGTGTCTGTAATCCCACACTGGAAGACTATACCACAACAAAACGGCTCAGTTCTATGTGTCAAGAAGCATGACTCACAGAAGCACGAAGCTGAACAAGAAATGCTAGCAACAGAACACACAGATTATAATTCCATTAGTCTAAAATGTAAAATAAGGTTACATAGATATGTGGTAAATGCAAGACCCAATGTGGCATATGCATGACCTGAGATGGGCTGGCTAGTGGGAGGGGTGGGTTGAGAGAAAAGCAATGGAGAAACCCTGGAACTGGCTGATCCTGGGTGCCTGGGTGCACAGGTCTTCGTTAATAGCAATTACATTAATGTCATTCATGATTGTGGTGTTTATATTTGCACATGAAGGAATAAAAATGGTCAATGCAAAAAAAAAGTGGGGGAACTGTCATGAATATGATTGACTGGACTAACGTAAACAAAAACAGGAGTCCGGTTCTAAGGAAGATTATTTGTTCCTTAGAACAAAAGAACAAGGCCAGGTGGTGGTGGCGCATGCCTTTATTTCCAGCACTCGGGAGGCAGAGGCAGGCGGATCTCTGTGAGTTAGAGACCAGCCTGGGCTACAAGAGCTAGTTCCAGGGCAGGCTTCAAAGCTACAGAGAAACCCTGTCTCGGAAAAAAAAAAAAAAAAAAAAAAAACAAAAGAACAAAGGACTTAGGATAAAAATCTCCAGTGTTACCATACAAGGGTTCAATGAAGATGGTGCACTCTTGAACTGTTAGACCCAACAAAGGGTTCTGGTGAAGACAAACCCAAAACCTCAGAGAGTACAAGAAAAACACTGTTTAAAGTAACTCTTCTATCAAGCCACAGGGAAAAAATGCTTTTAAAATTAGTGTTATTTTGCATGTAATGTTGACTACATGTGTCAGGTTAATCTATATTCAAACAGTGAAAATTGACATTTATTTTGTCCACATTTATAAAACTACATGCACATCCTAGTTGTCAAAAAAAGATCTTTTTTTTTTCGTGTAGCCCAGGCTGGCCTCGAACTCGTGATCCTCCTGCCTCTGCTTTCTTCAGCAAATCCTACCGGCGTGCGCCACCACAACCGGCAAAAAGACCTTCTTAATCGTTGAGTTTGTATGGTTCTGTGTAGCACCTTTCATATATGTGGCAGGGTGGGGAGGTTTTTTTTTTCTTTTTACCTGGAATGAATTTTTGCCATTTCTGATCCAGATTGTACTTCACACAGTGATTTCCTGAAGGAAATATAATGATCTGTTCATCGAAGAAGAAGATATTGTTGGCCACGTGGGACCGAAGACCAAAAACATGCAGCGCCTGAGCTACCACAGTGGACATGGTACCTGTCGAAGATTACTGCTGAAGAAGAAGCAGCAAGTCGATGAGCGTGGAGAAGCACGTGACATGTCCCGCCCCGCCCACGGCCCCGCCCCAGTCGTGGACTCGGCCTTTGGCCCGCCCCTTCTGACCCCACCTCACCCCTCCATGCCCCGCCCCCAGACCCCTCTCCTTGTCGCCCTACCCCCGGGGCTCCTTCCGCGCTTTGCCTTTCTCTCTTGCGCTCTCAGCGACCCCAGGATCTTCAGAGGACTCCAGAGAAACGCCTCACCTCTCTTCGCGACTCTGGGTTACCAGACCACGCAGAGATCTGCAGGTACTCCTACTAAAGGTCCGGCGCAACCCGGGCACGCCCAAACGCCGGAGCCGTTCCTATAGCAACGAGAAACCGGAAAGGGGCTCTGCACCCGGAAGCGGAAGTCCGGGTCGAAAAGCCAGGGACTAGTGGAGAAGTTGTTGGCTCTGGTGCTTGCTTCTTCAGGGCACGTGGAGCGGCGGGCGCACCCGCGGGGCGGGAGGTCGCGAGATGGACACACCTCCGCTCTCGGACTCGGAGTCGGAGGAGTCCCTGGTCTCAGACCAGGAGGTAGGCGGCAGCGGGGCTCGCGGGGCAGGACGTGGAACGGGAACTCGAGCTCTTTGGTACTGACGCGCCCGGGTCTGTAGTTGCAGGATGCGTTTTCCCGCGGACTCCTGAAGCCAGGCCTCAATGTTGTGCTCGAGAAGCCGAAGAAAGCGGTGAATGATGTGGTGAGCTCGCTCGCGGGTCGGGGTCCTTGGTGTGCACAGGCGCCGTACTCCGTGGGAAACCGGTTCTTGTGAGAAAGATGCAGCCAGCGCCTTGACCAGGCGGTGCGGCTTCCTGTGCTGGTATTTGAGCTTAGCACTTTGGGCTCGAGAGAGACAAACTCTGGGTTCTCATGGGCACTGTATCTGATTTACCTAGAATGGTCTGAAACAGTGTTTGGCCGAATTCAAACGGGATCTGGAGTGGGTTGAAAGGCTCGACGTGACCCTGGGTCCAGTGCCGGAAGTCAATGAAACTCAGCCAACACCCGAGAACAAGGACCAGAAGAAAGGTGTTAACCCAGAAGACGACTTCAAGAGGGAGATGAGTTTGTAAGTCTTGTTCTGGGTCCTTTGAGATAGGAGAATCACGGGAAGGGGAACATAGTATGGCTGCACCCTCAGAGACACTGAGGAGTTAGCACGAACCTTAGAGTGGAGCTAGAGTTCCTCCTGCTTGAGAGACCACTCCCTCGTCTTCATTGAACCAGCACCCTGCTTGAGGAATATTTCGAAGTAATTCATTTAAAGTTAGTGTGGGTGCATCCAGTCATTAGAACATACTGCCCAGGGGAGGTTGTGAGTGGACTTTCAGTATGAGTTGGGAAAGAGTTCGGTTTGTGTGCTATAATGTACCTTTAATAAGCTCATCGTTTTAAACAACGGATTTACTTTTAGAAGCATTTCCCCCTAAAAGTCAGTGAAAAGTGAGATGTCTCTTATATATGAAATTGGGAATTAGTGGAGTTTTATTGCAGTTTTTGTTTGTTTTGTCTTGCTAGTGCCGGTGGGATGTTGATAGTCTAGTCAACTCCTGCGAGGCGTTAAGACCCTTTATTTCACACCGTTCTGCAATCTCAGTTACCGCCAGGCCCAGGCCGCAGTGCTCGCTGTGTTACCCCGGCTCCATCAGCTCCAAGTCCCCACCAAGCGGCCCACCGATTATTTTGCAGAAATGGCCAAGTCAGATCAGCAGATGCAAAAGGTAAGAGAGATAGGCAACTTTTCCTTCTGGAAAGCCAAGGCTTCACCGTGAAGTATGTCTGTTCAGCTGGCTCATTTGCTGTCGTCTTTAAAGAGGATTTGTGCTGGCCGTTTTCAGTATTTCTGTGTGAGTCCCTGCCTCAGAGGCACGCCAGTCCCTTAGATACAATAGGGAGAGAAGAGCTGGAAGAAGTGTGGTCCCTGTAATAAAGAAGAGTTGCGTATTTTCTCCCTGGCAGGCTTGGTGACATGGTGTATAGATACAGCAGTCTTGTAGTTCTGGGCCCACTTTGCCAAAGAAAACACTACCGCTTGTAGACAGGTTTTTCTTCTCTGGGTCTCCGTTTTCTAGAAAGTGAGGTGTAGATATATGACTCAGATATAGTGTCGTTTAGATTGGGGGACTTGATCTTCACTTAACTTTGGGAGGAAAAACTTCCTGATGTTGCATCTAGGATGTATTTAGTATTTAGATTGTTCCCTTGGCCTCAGTCTTCATCTCAGAGAATTCTAGGTGGTACCCCAGAAGCTAACCCCGAGACAAGCCCAGCTACCCCTGATAGTCACGCCGATGACTACTTAACACTTTCAGTACAATATATGTGTTTGATGGGGGAGGCAAGGGTCAGTGTGCAGGAGTTTTGTTATATACCTAGCCTGTTAAAAGAGGGCATTGAAGTTTAGCCTTAGTCTGTAAACAGGGCTGGGAGAGACAGGTCTCATGTGACAAGCAGGCGGCTTTGTGTAGTAGAACAGGCATGCTGAGGCAGGGCTGCTTTTAAGCTTACTGTGCCCTGACACTTTTGGTGCCTCGATAAAGACTCAGCTTTGGGGCTGTGTTGTCTGTATGTGGGAAACTAGGGAAGTTCCACAGCTTTCAGAGTTAATGGAACCCTGGAGTCCTGGTCCAGTGTGCTCTGTATAGTGCCTGACAGCGTCCTGTGTTTTAGATTCGACAGAAGCTGCAGACTAAGCAGGCTGCCATGGAGAAATCTGAAAAGGCCAAGCAACTTCGAGCGCTTAGGAAATACGGAAAGAAGGTAAGAAAGAACATCTGCACGGATAGGACAAGGCCAGGAATGTCAGGGCAGGTTGCTGTGGTCCGATTTGGTTCCGGCCCTGTGTGTGTTTGGTCCTGTGGGCCTTTCTGGCGAAGTGTGTCTGCTGGTATCCCTGAGTGCTGGTATCCCTGAGTGCAGGACACTCTGGTGCACCCAACACAGTGTGGTAGCAGCAGGTGAGCTGGTGGATAGATAACCTTTGGGGTTGTGGTTTGGGATGCATGACTGACCTTGTGTCTATCTTACAGGTACAGACTGAGGTCCTGCAGAAGAGACAGCAGGAGAAAAAACACATGATGAATGCTATCAAGAAATACCAGAAAGGTCAGTGTATCTGTCTGCTGTGGGTATAGGGGAGCCTGGGTATTGGGTACCTTAGAACTAAGGGAGTATAGTGTAATTTAGTGCTCTGTAGTCATCTTGCTTTTAATCTATGGGACTTAGGCTTGGGAAATGGTGTGGGGACTGAGGTGTGCTCTTTAAGACATATTTCCTAGAAATACAGTGGTGCTGATGGAAATGCTTCTTCCTTCACAGGCTTCTCTGATAAGCTGGATTTCCTTGAGGGGGATCAGAAGCCTGCTGAACGCAGTACAAAGGCCAGAGCCAAGAGCCAGCAGATGAGTAAAGGGTAAGGGCTTTCAGTTCGGTGTATCTTGTGATGGCCAACAGTCAGTCCGGTGATGGAGCTCCCCAGGGACGACCTCCAGTGTAGGGTGCCAATGCTCAAAGGACAGTGAGTTTGATCCCATGGGACGGGCCTGTGGCTACAGTAGTGTTTGGAGGGGAGTCGGTGTCTGGATCATTTGAAATGAGCATCAAATGGCTGTTTTACTACAAGACCCTCAGTGATGGTGGGGAGTTCAGCCATTCATTAGGAGGAGGCTTCCAGCCTTGTACTTGCTTTGTTTATTGAGGCCATGGTTTGTGCCCCAGGGCTATGAAGACTCAAAGGGGCAGGGCTCACTGTGCCTCTTCTCAATCTCACTTTTTGTCCTGGTGGGCACAGGCCCAGGGGTGATGATTTCCCTATATGTCAGGGGATTAATGTGGAAGCACATTTTAAAGTCCTGGCACAGTCTGGGGATGGCTTCCTAACGGGGACTGTCCCACCTGAGCCTAGTGTGAAGGACACGCATGTCTGAGCAGGAAAGTGGGAGAGAAGTGTTTCAGGAGGAAAGAACCGGTGTGAGCAGAAGCACAGGAATGGGAGCCAGTGGGTTGCAAGTGAGAAGCAGCCTGTGTTGCCCTCACTAGAAAACACTGTGAGGCCAGGAGCTAGGGAGCCTTCGTCCTGTTGGCGTTAGGGGGCAGATACTCGCTTGACTCACTCATGAGCAGATCACACTCCCATTTTGAGAAGGTAACAGGTTGTGTGTGTGTGTGTGTAAGTGTAAATAAACGGCAGTCAGGGAAGTGGAAACATAAGTGATAGTACAGAAGCCCCAGTGAGTAGTGGTAGTCCCTCGAAAGTGCCATGTGCAAGGAAGAAAAGTGGGGTGAGGGCTGCTTAAGATGTCAGACGAGCAGGGTGCTGGGCAGATAGTAGGAGACACCAGTCCCAAGTTGGCATCTCTAGAGCAGCTGGAACAAGCCCAGAAGGGGAGATGTGGTGCTTGGCTAGGCTGAGTTTGACAGGTTTTAAAGTTTGTTACATTTGAATGCTGATTTTGCCCTCCAGAGAAGTAGAGACAACTAAGGCTGAGTGAGCTAGCGGGATTGAGTTAGATGGATGCCAGTGGAAACTGGAAGCTGAGTGGTGTTTTTAGATCCTTTTCTGGGTTTTCTCTGTTAGTTTTCCATCTCTGGAGTTACTTCATTACCAGATGAGTTTGCCTGGGTGGTTTGTAGAGTGAACTTAAGGCCGAGAAGAGACCTGCAACAGTGTTGCCTAAGATCTTCGCAGAAAGGGGTCTGCGCCTGTCAGTGGGTCATAAGGCTTATCCGTCAGGGTTGTAGTGCAGTAATCTGTGGGGCCCCCTTTTCCAGGCCCAGTGCCAAACGACGGTACAAAAACCAGAAGTTTGGTTTTGGTGGAAAGAAGAAAGGCTCCAAATGGAACACTCGTGAAAGCTACGACGATGTCTCCAGCTTCCGAGCCAAGGTGGCTCACGGCAAGGGCCCCAGGAAGTCTGGGAAAAAAGGGGCAAATGTAAGTGAGGGGTCCAGGCGGGGGCCTAGTCAGTCTGTTTTCACCCCCAAATCTGCGCCTCTTGGTTCCTTCTCACGCTGGCACAGAAGGCCAAGTAGTATGTGACTACCTTTGAATTTTTTGTTTTGTCCGTGCAGAAGCGCCCAGGAAAACGAACAAGACAGAAAATGAAGAGCAAAGCCCGCTGAGCAGCATCGTTCTAAAGAACCAAGGAAAAGGGCGAATGTACAGACTGCAAAACACTCAGAGCTTTTGTCTTTCTTTTTGTAGAATTTTTTAAAATAAACTTATAAAAGATATTCTTGGGTCAAAAACAGACTAAAAGATTGAGAAGTTTGCATATTAAATAATATTGCTGACTATTAGTCCTGCCTTTCTTTGGTAGCTGCATGCTGAGCCTATACCTCACTTTTTCCTCGTCCTTCCAGCTGGTCCTGTCACAGCCAGTCCCCGGAGAGGAAGTATAGCGCAATTAGACAGCCAGTGGCATAGCTACTGGCTTTTCCTCAGTTCATTCCGCTTGCATTTCTCCACTTGTCTAATTTTCCTTCTTTTGTCCTTAGTTTTCCTGGATGCTCTGCCATGTTATCCACCTTACAGTTTTTCTGTGACAGCCCAGATCTGCCATATGCAGCGCACAGCGCCTGTCTGCGCTCTATGCGCTACCATACAGTTCTTGAGCTTTGGGCAAGGGACTGGAGATTGAAACACACAAAGACAGAGACGTGGACCTCTAGTCACTGGTAAGAAGCCCCTTTATTCAGTAGCACCACGGAGGCTTATATACCCAACAGTCAGGTGGGCCAACAGGTGAAAACCTTATCCTCTGATCCTCAAGGCCAAGGCAACACATGCTCGTGAAGCAGAGCTGTAAACAACTTTGGCACAGCTTTCAGTAACTCAAATCAGAAGGAAAGTAAAGATCTCTAGCAGGGAAGAGCAGCTGGAGGCCAGGACTTCAAATGGTCCCAACAGCTATAAACCATCACTTGGTCTCTGTTTTAGCACATCTAGGCTGGTCACATTATTTCCTGGACCAGCTGTTCCCTGTCTTTGTGCCTTTTGTTGAGTTCTATTTTTTCAGTATCTTTTAAAGAAAGCAGCTAAACCGTACACCTCCCATTTCTGAAACTGCCTTTAGTTTGACAGACGTGCATAGTTTGACAGACGTGAATTGCTGCTTAAGATGGTGAAGGCCCTACCCCTTTGTCCTGTAGCCGCCTGTGAGGAATTAGGGGCTTTTTCCATCCTTCCCTCCCAAAGCTCCTCTGAGATGGGAAGCCCGTGTTTAGTCTTTGATTAGGCTTCTTGGAAAGATTGGGCTTTTATTTATTTTATTTGTTTTTTAGTTTATTTGTTTGTTTGTTTTTGAGAAAGGGCCTTTCTACATTGCCCTGGCTGTCCTGGAACTAGCTCTTCTATCTTCTAGACCAGGCTGTCCTCAAACTCACAGAGATTCGCCTGCCTCTGCCTCCCTATGCTGGGATTAAAGGCGTGTGCCACCATACTTGGCAGGTTCAGATTTTTTCCATTTTAGAATTCTGCATGGTGATCTCCTCTTCCTGCCATTTCATCATCCCTGAAACTTTCCACAGTTGCAGGGTCCGAGTTCTCCTGGGATGGGAATGGTAAGTTTTGTGAATATTTTCTACTATCTTCTTCATCTTTTTTGAACTATCCCCTTTCTTGTACATTTGGCTCCAATTTGTATTTTGTTTGTTCGTTTTGACACAGTCTCATGTAGCCCAAGCTGGCCTTCAACTGATCCTTCCTCCCTTTACCTCCCAAGTGCTGGGATCACAGGCATGCACAGGCATTCCCCTGCTCAAATCTGTTACTTTATGTGTGTACAGTGTGTTGATGAAGTCAAGGAAATTAATTTCTTTTTTTCTTTTTCTTTTTTCTTTTGAAATTAATGTTTCTATCTCATTCTCCGTGCATTGTGTCCAGAGCTTCCTACCAGCTTCTAAAATAACAGGACTGGATTAGTCTGCCCCACTGTGCTGTATATACACTTGCATTTACTGTTTTGGTTGGTTTTTTTGTTTTTTGAGACAGGGTTTCTCTGTAGCTTTGGAGCCTGTCCTAGAACTAGCTCTTGTAGACCAGGCTGGCCTTGAACTCTCAGAGATCCACCTGCCTTTGCCTCCCATTATTTGTTGGAGCCTGCTCGTTCATTCTCGGCCACTTAGACCCGAAATAGTCACTCAGAAACTATATTATTTGCAGTACTGTTCAGCCAATAGCTTAAGCGTATTTTTAGCTAGCTCTTATATCCTAAACTAATCCATCTCCATTAATCTGCATCACCATGAGGTCCTGGCCTACCAGTTCTGCAGGCTCTAGCGGAGGCCTCCATCTCCTGTGATGCTTACTCCCTAACTCTGCCCACTCTCTCTCTAATCTGTTTAAGTGCTGGGATTAAAGGCGCTACCGCCAACCACATCCCCGTCACCTATGTCCCCGCCCAGTGCATTTACTGTTCTTGTAGCCCTTTCCACCGTCTCCCTTTCACATGCAAACCATTGCCTACCTCATAATTAAGTTAGATTCCTAATACAGGCCATTCTATATCCAGTAGTCGCTGGGGTTGTGTAGAAATCTACCTTGTTGCTCTATCCAAAGAGAGTTTATTTAGCTCAGCTTTGGAGGCTTTAAGTTCAAGATGGTACAGCAGTTCCATCTGCTCAAACTGAAAAAGACTTGCCACTGCGCCATTCCACCCCCAGAGGACCACATACCTTCAGCACATGAACCCTTGGGGGCACATAGTGTCCAGACACAGTGAGCAGCTTTCCCTAATGCTGACGAGCTGGTCCAGCTGCAGCTGCTGAGATGAGGTGTGTGGATGCTTAGGCCTTCGGGTGCTGGTCCTCACTCTGTGTTAAAAGGGCAGTGACCAGCTTGTCTGCCCTCTCTCTGGTTCTGAACCCATGCTTTATTTTTAAAGAAAACAAAAATTGAAACCACATATATTTAGTGGAAACTGCGTGTTTTCTTATGGCATACTGGTGCACACATGGGGCAGTTCTGGTTTTGTATGTGAGTGAATTTATAGAACCAAGTAAGTATTTTTGGTGAGCTCATTTTAGCTAAAAATTCTGATCACGCAGGCATGTTGTCAGAAGGCCCGAGATTAGAGTTGACAGTACCGGTGAGGTCTAGGAGTGGTAGGACACCTAGTTATTCCAGTGGAGGCCTCAGAAGGCCTGAGATTAGAGTTGACAGTACTGGTGAAGTCTAGGAGTGGTAGGACACCTAGTTAGTTATTCCAGTGGAGGCCTTGGAAACAGCAGCTTTGAGTTCTGTGTGGAGAATCCTGAAATAGTCTGCAGTGGCGAGTTGTGGATGCTGCACCCTTTAAAAAGGTTTAGAAATGATTTATCTCCTTTAATATTGAACAAAGGCACGAAGAGTCCATTTTACTAGCTCAGCCTTCCGTAGGACTTCCGTCATTTCCTCTGTCATTCCAGCCCTCAAAGTGACCAGCGTGCACAGCAGGATCCATATCGCTTGAAGTGTAAATGTCATCAGCATCGAAAGCTAGCTAGTTCCCAGGGCAGCATATTTGTGCTCTGCACAGTTGCAGTGTGTGTGGATTTCAGTTATGAACGTGTTTGCAGCTTGTCAATGCTTCACACTTGCATCCCTGAGGTGTTGCTGGAGGTGATTTCGTAAAGTGTAAACCGCCTGCCAGCCCTTCAGTCCACAGGATCACTACCTAAGTGACCCATAGCTTGGCGCTCCATCAGCAGCTTTTTAGTCTACCTATGGTCGGCCCTTGTGTCTGTTAACACATTTTAAAAAGACACACGTGCACAACACAGTGTGTAGTTCTGTTGCCTCCTGGCCCCCAGTTATGAGCTCACGTGTTATTTAAGTCTTGGGGAGAACTGACCCGCAAAGACAAAAGTGTGCACAGAAATGAAAATTGTAAGACAGGTCTACCACTCAGAAAGCAGCAGTGAAACCGTAGAAATGACTGACGTGCGATGTTATTACTAGACGTTCCAGACACAAAACATCCATCAGAGAGACACACGGCAGAGAACATAGTGATATGAACATAATGTCCAAAGGAAGTGACAGTGGCAGCAGACTTGAGGACCCTCCAGGAAGTCACGACATTGAAAGCACGAATGGTTAAGATGTTGGAAGGGAATCCAGACTCGGGAGGGAGGAAGACAATTTGCCAAGGCAGAGAAAAGCAGCAGTGGGCCATGAGGTGGCTCAGTGGGTAAAGGTCTTGCTGCCAAGCCTGATGTCTTGGATTCAGTCCCAGGGACCCACGTGGTAGAAGGGCAGAACTAACTCCTCCAAGTTGTTCCCTGACCTCCACATGTGTGGGCACACACATGGCACAGTATACAATGTAATTTTGAAAAACAAGATGCTTCATGGTGGAGTGCCCGCTTACCACCTGCTAGGTCCTGGGTCCAGTTCACAAAGAAAAGCTTATTCGGTGTCACAGATGATGTCACAAGACAGATAGCTTTTCTCTTTAAAGAGATGAACATTTGGATCATAGTGTGCTGTTTTACATTACTGCTTACTAGACAAACATTAATCCTACAAAATTTTTCCTGCATCTAACAGTGAATGTTAATACCTTAACAGATTTTTGTAATGGTCACAGAATAATTGTATTTAACTTTCCCAATGATTACAATCACTTCATTATTTCAGCCACTACTGTGCAAAATGAAAACTGTTTTTGGGTGATTTGGGGAAAGGGAAAAGCAGAACTATGGTGACTCTATGGAAAGGAACAGATATCCAGGAACAATGATCGCATTTAGAGTTTAACCTTAGGACAAAACTACTCAGTGGGCTGGAGAGATGTCTCAGCAGTTAGCACTGGCTGCTCTTCCAGAGGACATGGGTTCAATTCCCAGCACCCACATAGAGGCTCACAAACTTTCGTTCCAGGGATCTGATGACTTCTGGCCTCTGCAGATACCAGGCACACACATGGTGCAATATATACATATAATCAAAACACCCATATAAGTAGTTTTAAAAAAATTCAGACTCAGTTTATATCATAAATTAAGATTTGTTTCTGACCTCAACTGTACTACTTAGGCACCAAAGAGATTGGAGTGCTTTGCAAATCGAAGATCGAATGCCCAACAGGCCCTTTCAGTGGTTTTAGTACAAGATGTTAGTAGAAGTCATTGGATTTGAAATTTGTACACGTGAACTGATTTTCCGGCCACACAAATCTTAACCTGGCTCGCCTACTCTAGATAATCCCCACAGACATGCCAAGTGATTCCAGATCCTGCTGAGCTGACGGTGTTAACATCAAGGTGAGAAAAGTTTTCAGAAGCATTTTTGAGGTTTCTGGAAGAAATCATTTACTATTTTCAATTAAGTCAAAGGAAAAGCTCACAATGACAGGCATATTTCAGAGTTCAGCAATTTTCACCTGTCTCTAAGCTTTCCACGTAGTCTCTAAGATTTCTATGTAGTTCTTTAGGTAAAAATGTAAAACTGTTTGTCATATAGTTGAGATTTACATCACATAGGAAGAATCTGGAAATACTGATGGTGTTTTCCTCTGCCTTCTGATGCATTTGTCATGGGGGTGGGGATATCATCAGAGTTTTCTGTATTTTTTACAGTGAGGACAAAGTTATTTGAATTTTACTGTGCTGATCTGAGTGTCTTTCTCTTGGCGAAGGAGACAAGCAAAAGGGCATCATATTTTCCATACAAATTTGCTGATAGTGAAAAGATCAATAGCCTTTTTGGTGCTCTGAAAATCTAATGTCTCCATCCTAAAAGGTCGCCATTACTGCTAGGGTCTTCAGAGCCCAGAACTTTGTTGCCCTGCATTTCTGAACATCAGGATCACCCTGTCCTACCCACTTTCCAATTGTCCACATTGAAAACCACACTTGTTGGTAACCTCTCGCTGCTGGCACCCTAGAGAGCAAGCTCTAGGAGGTGAGGAGCTGCATCTCCATCCTAGGACAACATCCAACACACACTTGGGATTCGGCATATTTGTTGAGAGAAATTGTTAAAGGAGTCACACAGAAAGCAGACACAAATTTTACAGAAACGATACTGTTGTGATAAACATAACAACACACTTTAAGCAAACATCATAAGAAAACATGCTGAGAGGCCCACGCAGCGTGGCTTTCCATGTCTGCATATTGAAGTTGGGGGTACTCTTCCTGAACAGGACTTCCCATCCATGTTGAGGCTCCTCAAGTTTCTTCTGTCCCCAACCATCTTTCTGAGACCAGCTGAGACACATCTCACAGGTCCACAGCCCCTGGATCTAATGTTTTGGGGAGTATAATGTCTTCGATTGTCACCAGTGTCACTTGACATTGTTCACAGGTTTATAGTGAGCAGGCGCGGGATGCCTCAGACCTCTTTCAGTTTGGACAGTCTATTATAATCTGCAGAGTCCAAAAGGGTCTGAAGCAAGGCTGACCCAGCAGCCAGCCACACTGGTCTTCTGTCACACAGGGTAAGCCTGCCACCCGTGTCTAGGAAGGTGAAGGATGTGACATGTCCATGTGTAGTCTTTCCAGCCAGGGATCCAGGGCTTTACTCTTGGAGAGAAAGGAGAACGTGCTGTGTTAAATTACTTGGGCTTTCTACTGTTTTCCTAAGTTGCCTCGTTGCTTGTCTTGGATTTCTATCCAGCCTCCTCCCGCCTATAGTTCTCCTTCCTTCACAGCCCTTTCATTGGTTACAAAGATCACTCTGACCAAGCTTCACTCAGGCTGTCCTGAACTCTTTCAACTAGGCCATACTTTGGATTTGGGGATTCACCTCTGCCATGGCTAAAGCTGGCAAAAATCCTGCTAAGTTGCTTACTCTCCCGCTTGTCAAAGCAGCCCTTTTATCGTCACATCTCCATGCAGTAGCCTTATCTCAGAGCCTGTGCCTGAGGTGAGCTGTGCAGTGGATGAGGAGGCCAGATCCTGGGACTTCCTGGCGACTGTGAGAACTGGAGAAGCTTAGCGTTGTGGCTCTTGGGTTAGAACAACTCCCTGCCCTCTGGAAGACTTAGACAAGGTTCCCGCTCAGCACCTCTTGAGTGGCCCATGACTGATTACAGTGCTGGGCACTAGGGAACAAAGTCAATCTTCCAGGGCACAGAAGTCTATTGAGTACAGAGCTTGCTGGCCATGTGGCTACTTGAATTTCAGGATTAAACACAATAAAAACAATGCAGTGTCTGGATCTGGGAAGTTAGTTCAGTTTGCAAAGTGCTCGCTTTGCAAGCATGAGGACCCGAGTTTGATCACCAAAACCCACATTTTAAGAGCCAGGCATGAGTATACACTTGTGATCCCAGTGGTTGGGAAAGGGAGATGGACATATCCCTGGGGTTTGCTAGCCAACAGTCTAGCCTAGTTGGTGAGCTCCAGGCCAGTGAGATACTCTATTCCCCCATGAAAGTGAACAGAGTCTGAGGAATGATACTCAAGGCTGTCCTGTGGTCTTCAAACGAATGCACACATGCATATACCCTCATATATAAATTTGCACACACACACACACACACACACACACACACAATTTCTCTCCCTCTCTTTTTCTCTCCAGTTCTTAGTCACACCAGCCACGTTCCAAGTGTTCACTTGTCAGGTGTGGCTAATGGCTACAGCACAGATACATAACATTGTAACCATGAAGGAATGTTCTCTTGAGTCAGAGTTTTTTGACTAAGTTATTTGAACACAAAACACATATCTGTAATATCTTTAATATGCCTGGTACTGTGGGAAACTGTGCTTGGCTAAGTGTTTGCTAACTGACTCACATCTGTGGAACTTTTTTATTCATGTCATTATGTAAACCTTGACATCATCCAGACACTAATGACATCACACCTGGCTGGGCTATACTACTCTGTCATTGTGAGAATACCTGATTTCTCAGTGTTGTGAGGTGAACAGGAAAATGGCCTTCATTTCTAAAAGAAGCCACTTGATTAGTTTGGGGGGCACCTAACAATGTGTGTGCCCTGAAAGCCGACTTTCCTCAGCTTTGGTCCACTTGGATTATAATAGCCAGAATTGCTCCAGACAGCTTCAGTGCTGGGTTGGGAGGAAGCTTGGAGGGAGAGAGTGGTCAGAAGCAGAGTGATGGCTCAGTGGTTGAAAGCATGTGCTGTTCTTGGAGAACTGGGTTCAGTTCCCAGTGTCCCACACGGCAGTTTGTAACTGTAACTCCAATTCTAGAGGGCGGATACATTCTTCTGACCTCTGTGAGCACATATATGCACTGCAGGCAAAACACTCCTATGCAGAAAAGAAATCTTAAAAAAAGAAAGGAAGTGGTCAGAGGCTCCGGAGCTTCTGTCTCCCCAAGCTCTAATTCTTATGTGTCCCAGGTCCCCTGATATAGACTCAGCTATTTAAGAGAGTTTTGTGAACTGTGTGAGTGACTTCTGTTTACCTGGAGCCCTTCCAGGCCACCAGTGCATTTCACAGTCCTTTATTCCTGAGGACCCATTCTTGTTTGGATACTATGAACGGAAAAATACTGGAGTTGTGACACTCCTAGTGTCCTTAGAGTCCTCTAGAACTCTCTGGGTTACTAGGATCAGATGCCAAGACCCAGCCAACAATCAAATCAACTTGAAAATGCAAGATGAAGTAACAAGTCATTGGTATTAGAACAAACTATTACCCAGGTATTAACTAACCTAAGAAGGAATGTGTATGTCTACATGTATGTTCATTTCTGGTACCCTGATGTGTAATACTTGTCTGTTTGCACCAATACGACATCATAATCATCAGAGTATTTAAATTGCAATTTGGAGGATTATCTGTTATATCTGGTAGGGAAGAATTTCTTTTGTGGGAATTTTGACTATTTTTTTTAATACTTTGTATTTCTGTGTAAATTAATAACGAGTTAATCAAGTTCTGCTAAGATCTGTTGGGATTGTTGGGGTCCTCATTCGGGATCATCTGCCTGGGACTTGCGGCGCACATCTGTAGTCCTAGCACTGGGAGGTGGGAGTGAGAGGATTAGGAGTTCAAGGTCATCCTTGGTTACCTAGTGAGTTTGAGGGGAGCCTGGGATGTCTCCGGGAGACGCTGTAGGTAGGACAGGACCCAGTACCTGCTCTAGACTTCAGCAGCTGACAGGCCCTCCCTCAGAATCTTGATGAAAGCACAATGGAGGCCCCTCCCTTTGTGGCAGGAGCTGAGGGCAAGAGGTCTCTGGTCTGATTCTCAAGTCTGGGATGAGGAAAAATGGGCTAGCAGACTCTGAGAGGAGCCAGACCAAAATAGAACAAGGAAGTGAGAGTCACCATCTATCTATGCCAGGAGCGTGAATCCTTTAGTCCAGGGCAAATCAGAAGTTGCCCTTCTGTATTTTCCTTCCTTTATCTGCTCTCCCCCCAACTCTGTTCCTGCTATCCCAACGCTGGTTAGAGCCCAAGTTTGCCGGAAATGCAGCTGATTGAAGGCAGCTGAGCAGGCAGGAGGACTGAAGAACAGACTTCTGGGAAAAGGAACGCCTTAGAACTGTGGTTCTCCACCTTCCTAATGCTGTGGCCCCTTAATGCAGTTCCTCATGTTGTGGTGACCCCCAACCATAAAATCATTTCGCCGCTGCTTCATAACTGTAACTTTTGCCACCGTTATGAATCATAATGCAAAGATCTGACATACAGGATATCTGATATGCAGCCTCCAAAGGGGTCGTGACCCCCAGGTTGAGAAACACCATGTTAGCGACCAGTAGTTAAGCACCAGAGTCTGGCTACAGGGGAACCGTGACTAACCAGGAGGCGCTCCGTATTGGCTCCCTTGTTGTCCTGAATTCCTTGTTTACAAGGTCAAGCTTCCAGGTGCCCACAGCCCTGGTACTTCCGAATGGCAACAGCAGTAGGGAAGCCTCCCCCCAGCCCCGCACCCAAGATGAGATTGGTGGCTCACCTGATGGATTGGAGGTGGGTGGGTGGGTTGAAGGTGGGGACTAAAGAGAAGGGAACTATTCAACAGGGCTGTTGGGAGGAGTAGGGACGAGGATGGAGGAGTAACAGGAGAGGGGCGGAAGACGAACAGTGCGCTTAGCTGACCGTCTGGAGGTGCTGGGCATGGAGAGCCTTAAGGTGGGATAGTAGGAAGGGGCTGTCAGGGGAGGGAAAGAGGTAGGGCAGAAAACAGAGAGGTCCTGTTGGAGAGCCGGCTGAAGGCTGGAAGACGGAGTGGTCAGGAGAGGAAGGTGACCTTGGCGATGACGAGAGGGCGGAGAACTGGGTGAAGAACGAGGCTGCAGCTGAGACGAGAAGGAGCGAGGAAGCTTTCTGGTCATCTTTTCATAAGAGCCCCGCAGCGTCTCCCTTCCGCACAGCCAGTGTGTGAGCCAGTGTCAGACCAGCTCCAGCGGCTCTGGTCGCACACATCACTGCCGCATCATCCATTATGAGCTTACACTCCACCCTTCTGCTGCAGCGAGTAGATTCTGCCAGCGGGGGAATGAGACCCATTGCCCAGGTCTCAGGGATCACAGGAAATAGTAGTGAGAAGAAATGGGACTGTAACCTTAGACCCTTCCCGTTCTTCAAATAACATGCTCGCGGGTGTTTGTCCCTTAGTAGGTGAAGCCTGGTCAAAAGGATAGGACAGAGCCAATGGTTCGAGGCAGGGGGCAGTAATCCCGACAGTAGAATTGGGAAGATGGGAAAAACTTACACCATCAACGTCATGCAACGTAGAATCACCTGGGAAGAGTCTCAATGAGGGGCTGTCTATAGCGAGCTGGCCTGTGGGCATCCTCGTGGGGATGTGTCTTAACTGATGTGGGAAGACCCATCCTACTCTGGGCAGTACCATTCTCTAAGCAGGGGGTCCTGGACTCTGTGAGGGTAGAGAAATAGAGCTGGGTGTGAGCAGGCACTGCTGAGCCACCTCTCCCACTCTAGGGTCTCTTAACTGGAACCACAAACCCAAGGAGCAAGCTGGGAGGGTGATTGCTGCCTCCTGAGTATGTAATGACTAAATCCGCACTTTCTCACTAATTGGCATGTCTATCCACTGTAGAGGATCAAGGACTTTCCCCATCCTCTTTTGTCTCCCGTGGCAACCCTCTTGACTTCTCATGCCTGATTTCTTTCATCACCATTCCTGAACTCACCTCTACAGTATTCTGAATTTCCTTCCTCAGCCTGGCCCTGTTCTTTCCCCTTCCCCCCATTCATAAAAGTTCAGTTGTGTGCTTAACCTGGCCAGCCATATGATAAGCAGTCTCGGCTTTGTGTCCTCGCTGGCTGTCCTTGCCTCTCTTGGATTAAACTACAATCTGGATGTCCCTGAAGGGGGAGATTGGCCCCTTGGCGTTTGTTAGCACCTCCAGTGGAGCTTTAGAGTGGTACTTGATGGGGCGGGAGAGTGTGGTTTGCAGTTTTGATGTGGCTCTTCCATGCTGAGATCTCTTTCTTCCTAGCGGAAAACCTCTTGGTTTTTTGGTACCCACCACTGTTTGCCTTGCATTGCCTGTTCTGGTCTGCCAGATCCTCTTTCTATGAAAATGTAGCACTTTCTCAGTTTCATTCTTGCTGGTTTTTAAGAGGCTCTAGCCTCTTCTTTTTTTGTGATTTCTTTTAAAAAATTTAAAAAGTGTTTTATTTTATATGTACGAATTTTGTTGGCATGCATGTATGTGCACCATACGCATGTCTGGTACCCTTGGAGGTCAGGAAGATGGTGTAAGATTCCCCTGAACTGGAGTTACGGATGGTTTTGAGCTGCCATGTAGGTGCTGAGAACCTAACCTGGGTCCTCCGCAAGAGCAATACGTGCTTTTTTTTTTTTTTTAAGATATTATTTATTTGTTATGCTACAGTGTTCTGCCTGCCTGGATGTATGTATGCACACTAGAAGAGGGTACCATATCTCATTATAGATGATTGTGAGCCACCATGTAGCTTCTGGGAATTGAACTCAGGACCTCTGGGGGAGGCGGGAGTGTGTTCCATACCCTCTGACTCCTGATCCTCTGAGATGTGAGGTGCCTCTACCTGTTGTAATATGCCACTTGTTGGTTCCCAGCCGCCTGGCTAGCTTAGACCCGAGATAATCACAGAAACTGTATTAATTAAATTACTGCCTGGCCCATTAGGTCTAGCTTCTTTTTTTAATTTTTTTTTAATTTTTTATTTTTGAGACAGGGTTTCTCCGTAGCTTTTGGTTCCTGTCCTGGAACTAGCTCTTGTAGACCAGGCTGGCCTTGAACTCACAGAGATCCGCCTGCCTCTGCCTCCCGAGTGCTGGGATTAAAGGCGCGCGCCACCACCGCCCGGCTAGGTCTAGCTTCTTATTGGCTAACTCTTATTTTAATTTAACCCATTTCTATAAATCTGCATATTGCCACGTGGCTGTGGCTTACTGGGTAAAATTCCCAGCATCTGTCTCCAGTGTCTCCATGGCTTCTCTCTGACTCCACCCTCTTTCTCCCAGCATTCAGCCTAGCTTTCCCTGCCTACCTAAGTTCTGCCCTGCTATAGGTCCAAAGCAGTTTCTTTATTCATTAATGGTAATCACAGAATACAGAGGGAAGTTTCATATCACCCCCTTTTCTGTTTAAATAAAAAGGTTTTAACTTTAACATAGTAAAATTACATATAGTAAAATTACAATTATCAAACAAGAATTATAGTTACAATATTTATATCTATTTTATCTTTTATCATATCTAAGATCTAAAACTATCTATTCTTCAACTCCATCAAAGACTCCAGAAGGATATAATATTATCTAAGTAAACAATAAATTCATTGTAAGCAACTTCCAAAACTCTAGAATTGACAGAGACTTCTCTCTGCCTGGACAGTCACCCAATGTTCTTTTGGACCATGGCGGGGGTGGGCATCCATCTTCAGCCTACAGGCCCACAATATCCGGCAGATATTTCCACGAAGCAGGAGTTGGAAAGTGACAGGAAAGGACATCCTGACTTTAGAGCTACATGAAAATGCAAAGAACTAGGATGATTTTTGAAGTATATAATAAGGGCTCTTCTAGTGGTTTTCAAACCTATAAAACTAGAGTAATTAAGACAGCCTGGAGGGGTTTGGGAAAGGTATCCTGTGCTTGCAAAGAGATGTGTGAAATTCTTTACAGATCTGGAGGAAGACAATGGAGGAGGGCTGAGAGAAAATTCCTATATCTGGAAAGAACATGCAATGCCCAAGGACCAGAAAGAAGGTCACCTAATGCTTAGTGTTTTGGGTTCTTTGTGTGTTCTGGACACTAAGCCTCTGCTGGTGAATGACTGACAAGGATTGCTCCCATTCTGGGCCTTCAGTTTCCTTTGCTGTACAGAAACCTTTCATTTTTGTGAGGTCTTTTCTTCTCCTGCCTCTCCAGAGATCACCTCCTCCACTTACTGTTAACGTCTTACAAGTTCTTTACTGCTTCCAGGACAGGCCGGCACAATTACTCCTCCATGCTGGAGTTATTAGAGCTTTCTTTTTTCCTGCATCTTGGAGATTATTTCAATTTTTGCAAAAGGTCAATTTTCCCATTTAGTGTTTCCAGTACTGAGTTAAGTTTAGCTTGATTTAATTTTTAAATACAGGGTCTAATGTAGCTCAGGCTGGCCTCAAATTCATTATGTAGCCAAGGATGACCTTGATGTCCTGATCCTCTCACCTCTACCCCGTGAGTTCTGGGCTTGCAGCCAGGTCACCATATCTGCCTTTTGCTTTATTTTATTGTTCTTCATGTCTAGCTGTCTCGGTCTATCATTTTATTATAATAGTGTGTTTTGTCTCTTGCACATGGTTGGAGCTATAGAACAACTATTTAAGAATACTTTCTTCATCCTTCAAAAATAAGGTTTTTCCCCTGAGTCTTTGGGACATTAGTTTTCCTTCACAGGTTTCAGTTAATATTAGTGGTGGCGGGTGTGGGTGATGGCATAGTGAACCTGACTAGTATGTCTATCAAGATCATGGAATGTGGACCATCAGGATGATGGCAGGTCCATGGCAATGCTAAGGATGATGATGCAGTAGGGGAAGACAGCTTCGGGAGGATGGCGGGTGAAAGTACCGGTGAGAACCCAGATGGGAAGACAAGGCCACCAGGAAGTAACTCACACTGAAAATCCCTAGGTGTTGGTAGAAGAGAGGGCACCTCGGGTGTGCGTTTGCTTCCTAGAATACACACTTGGGGTGGACTTAGGAAAAAGTTAGGGTTTCTTCAGGTGCCTCCAAGGGACACCGTGTCAGGTCTGCTTAGCTGCTGGTGTGGTCCCCACTGCCTCATAAGTCGAAGTTCTTAATGATGTTCCTCTCATTTCTGAAGCACGGAAGTTAATAAGCCTCCCAGGAATTCTTAGTTCAGAGCAGCTCAACTGCGGCATAATTGGTTCAGGCTAGAAGACTCCCGGGGGGGCGGGGGACGGGGGACTGAGGAGTGACTTCAGGAGCAGTGGGGTGAACTGGGAGACTCAGAGCAAGAGGGGAGAGGAGCTGAGACTTTCAACTAACATTACTTTAGTTTAATTGGGATTAGAGGTGGGTGGCTTTCGGCGTAATTGGCAGTTTTTATGTCCTCTGGGGAAGCACCAGGCTATTGCAGAGTTTCTGGGAGATTCCCAGAGACACAGAGTCTGGGCCTTGTAACTGCACCTGGCCAAGTGACACACTCAATATCCACAGGCAGGTCTCTCAATTCAGGGGGCAAATGCTGCTGTCTCAGAAGCTTCCACCCCCCTCAAGCTGGCCTTGACATCATAAGTCAGTTACCCAACATCGGGGACTGGCAATAGGGCTACTTCTGAACCCCCTGAAGTTTTTATTGCTATTATTTGTAATTTCTTTTAACTTTTCCTCCTCACAAGTAAATAGTAATGGGGTCATTAGAGTCAACCAATAACCCCTCATCAACACAAGTTCTCACACCAGACTTCAAGGCTGCCTTCAGATTTTTAGAAATATCCATTTTTATTTTGAGACAGACTCTCTCTCTCTTATATAGTTCTGGCTCTCTCAGAACTCTCTAGATAGGCCAGGCTGACCTTGAACTCACAGAGGTGCGCAGCCTCTGCCTCCAGAGTGCTGGAATTAAAGGCGTGCGCCACCATGCCTGGCCTTAGAAATATACTTTAACATTGCATTGTTAAGAATATACAGAAATATTTTTTCCATTCCCCCCCAGGATAGAGGCACACAATGGCTTATAAAGTGTGACATCATAAACATACGTGACAGAGACATATCATCTGTCTTTTTATTCAAGACGTACGTACTTTCAGTAGATTCTTCTGAGAGAATGCTTGATATTCTTAGTCTCCTCACAAAGAATGTAAATTATTCAAACCCAGCCTGTGAGTCATAACAGTTAGTCCCTGTCCCTGTTAGGAAGAAGCCAGAATTCAGCCAGAGCCCCTTGGTGGCAACAATTATGTGCTCACAGGATTAGAAGTTGTTGTGATCAGCTGTGTATGGTGACACATGCCTGTGAGCTGGCACTTGGTTGCCGGAGCTGAGAAGATTAGAAGTTGAGGGTTATCCTTGGCTACACAGCAAATTTGAGCCCAGCCTGGGCTATAAGAGTGTCCATCTTAAGCAAACAAATGGCCATGCTAAATGACCATCAGGGCACATTGCCTTCCACTCCCCCCTACATTAACTTTGGGAGGGGGAAGAAGAAAAATATTTTTAAAAATAGAACTGGAAACTATAATTAATAAAGGGTTAATACCCTAAGAAGAAAAATGTAGTCCTCTGTTCGATATGCTATTATTTCCCATCATTGTTAAAGTGGGAAAACCATCGCTGTGTCTCATTTTTGAACAACCTTAGGGGGAGTTAACATATATTTTAACGTGTGTTCCACTGCTCATTAGTGAGGTGGGTCATCGTTTTAGACTCTTATTAGCTGTATACTTATTGCTATTTGTGTGCTTTCTTTTTTTTTGGTTTTTCGAGACAGGGTTTCTCTGTGGCTTTGGAGCCTGTCCTGGAACTAGCTCTTGTAGACCAGGCTGGTCTCGAACTCACAGAGATCCGTCTGCCTCTGCCTCCCGAGTGCTGGGATTAAAGGTGTGCGCCACCATCGCCCGGCCTATTTGTGTGCTTTCTGTTCATGTCACTGGTCTACTTTCCCTATCAGTTTGGTCCCTTGAAGTGTTACTTCTGTGTTATTAATATTTGTCCTTTCTACGTTCCTTATACTACATGTGTTCTTAGATATCAAGTGTAGGTACCTCACCTCTCTTCATATTATATGTTGCAAATATTTTCCCCTACCTATTTTCTTTTAAAACATGTTGTATTTTTTTTTGTTTATTAAAGAGGCCAGTCTTTCCCTTATGGCTGTGCACCTGCCCTTACCCAGCTGTACCGTCTACACCCTCAATTTCTAAGAATAATCTAGGGGCTGGCTCAGTGGTTAGGAGTGTGTGACACACTTCTAGAGGACAATTTGGTTCCAATTGTCCCTGTCTGGTGGCTCACAACAACCTGTAACTCCAGCTCTTTGGGATCTGATGTCCTCTTCTGGCTTCCATGGCCACCTGTACCAACACACAGACACACTTACACACACCTACATATAACTAAACATAGCTATAGCTGAATGGTGGTGGCGCACAGCTTTAGTCCCAGCACTCGGGAGGCAGAAGCAGGCAGATCTCTGAGTTTGAGGCCAGCCTGATCTACAGAGTGGGTTCCAAGACAGCTAGGGCTACATGGAGAAACCCTTATATATGTATATGTAAACATATACATATATATATACACTATCTATCTACCTACCTATCTCTATATATATATCTATATTCAATACCCCTCATATTTTTCACTTTCATTGGGAATTTACCTTTTATCATGGTATTATATTTTTGCCTTATTGTTCCAGTAGTATTGGGTGAATATTATATTCCTTACCCCATTAACTTAAAATTACATTACTTTTTAGTTAAAGTGTCTGGTAATTATGACTCTATTTTATGCTTTATTATTTTATTGGTCCATTAATCAGTTCATGTTACTAACAGGGAGTTTTATTTCTTTTTACATCTTGTTTTCCCCTTTGACTACTTAAAAATAGTTTTTAAAGGTGTTTTTATTTTATGTGTATGGATGCTTTGCCTGGATGCACCAGGTGCATGCAGTGCCTGTAGTAGCCACAAGAGGGCATCAGATCACTTGGAGCTGGAGTTACCAAACCCAAGTCTTCTCCAAGAGCAGTGAGTGCTCTTGCCCACTGAACCATCTGTCCAGCCCCACTCTGGGTATTTTTATGTACTTCCACTTAATAATACATTTAAAATCAGCTCATCAAGTTCCATATACAGACATTTGAGGCTCAGGAGTGGTTTGGAGTTAACACATTTGCAGAAGTGATATCTTGTCATCAGGGTGCAAGTTTTTCTGTCTGCTGTTTTCATCTTTGACTAGAGCTTTAGAGCACTCTCCATTTAAACTTTAAGCGTTTATCAGTGAGCTCATTTCTATAAAAATTACATTTGGTAGCTATTTTTGGTGGTAGCCCTCTCTTTCATTGCACCAATGGTTCAAAGATACTTCAGATATTTTTTTCATCTTTGTCCTGTATATGGTTTTATCTCTCTTTTTTTTCTGTTTCTGTTTTTTTTAAACAGTTTTATATGTATCCCGGGCTAGCCTGGAACCCCCTTTGTAGACAAGGGTGGTCTTGAACTCACAGGGATCCACTTGTCCCTGCTTCCCAAGTGCTGGGATCAAAGGCGTGAGCCTCTCCCATCACCCAGCTTTCTTAAATCTATTTTTTTTATTAAATAAACGTTTTCTTCCCCATTTTTTAAAATATTTATTTATTTATTATGTATACAATATTCTGTCAGTGTATGTGCCTGCAGGCCAGAAGAGGGCACCAGACCTCATTACAGATGGTTGTGAGCCACCATGTGGTTGCCGGGAATTGAACTCAGGACCTTTGGAAGAGCAGGCAGTGCTCTTAACCGCTGAGCCATCTCTCCAGCCCTTCTTAAATCTATTAATGAAGTATGTCACGTGAATATGTTTTCTAATTTGGAATTCTTTCTCATTTAATGGGTTAATTTTACTTGGCTATATTATTATTATTATTATTATTATTATTTTTTTGGTTTTTCAAGACAGGGTTTCTCTGTGGTTTTGGAGCCTGTCCTGGAACTAGCTCTGTAGACCAGGCTGGTCTCGAACTCACAGAGATCCGCCTGCCTCTGCCTCCCAAGTGCTGGGATTAAAGGCGTGCGCCACCACCGCCCGGCCTATATTATTATTTTAACAACAGATAAATTTCAGTTAATGTTTTATTAAGGATACCTATATCTAGTATTTGTTCTTAAGATTTATATTTAATTATGTATATGGGTGCGTGTCTGTGAAAAGGACATGGGCACAGGTACCAGTGGAGGCCGGAGGCATCTGATCCCTGGCTACCTGATGTGGGTGCTGGGGACCAACTTGAACCCACTAAGAGCAGTCCATGCTCTATCTCTACACTATCTCCCTGGCTCCTGTATCTAGTATTTGTTAGATAAAGTTGGCCTTGAACTTCCACATTTGTGCTTTCTTTGCCCAACTATACCAACTTTATGACGAACAAGAGTCAGCATCCATGCTTTCTGTGTTCCAGAAAAGTTTGGGTAGTGTGGGAAAGCTTGTTCCTCATCTGAGCCCCAAGACCCATTTTATTATAATTAAGTAATTAATTAATTAAGTTTGTTTTGTTTTGAGACAAGGTCTTACTATGTAGCCCTGGCTGACCTGAACTTTCTATGTCGACCAGGCTGGCCAAAAGCTCACAGAGCTCCTCCTACCTCTGTCTCTCTGAGTGCTGGGAATAAAGGTGTGACTCTTTACACCCAGCATAAATGAAATTTTAAGAAGCATCTCACTGTGTGGTGCAAGCTGACCTCAAACTTGGGCTCCTCTTATCTCCGGCTCTTAGCTAAGGCTTTGTGAAGTGTGGCTACTCTTCTCAGACAACTCGGGGCTTCTACTTCTTTGGACAATTTGTCCAGTTAAATTTTGCTTAAATGTCATGTATTTTATCTGTACTTTCAAATTTTATATAGTAGTTTCTCAAAATTAAAAATGCCCCTAGTCTCTGTCATCTCCCCTAGATGTATTATTTGCCTATTTGTTTATACCTTTGAATATAGTGGTGTAAAAATAATTCTTTTTGGTATTTTATTAATTTATGCATTTACTTTTATTCTCTTTATGTTAATTGGTATTTATTTAATTGATTTTATATAGTTTTAAAAAGATTTATGTATTTTATGTGTATGATTGTTTGTCTGTCTGTGGTACCTCACGAGGTCAGAGGAGGATATAAGAGTCCCTGAAGCAGGAGTTGTAGACTTTTGTGAGCTGCCCTGTGGGTGCTGGGAATTGGACTGAAGTCCTCTGCAAGAGCAGCTAGGGAGCTATCTCTCCAGGCTCCCACTTTTATGTATTTTCAGATTTTTTTTTTTTTTTTTTTTTGGTTTTTCGAGATAGGGTTTCGCTGTGGTTTTGGAGCCTGTCCTGGACCTAGCTCTTGTAGACCAGGCTGGTCTCGAACTCACAGAGATCCGCCTGCCTCTGCCTCCCGAGTGCTGGGATTAAAGGCGTGCACCACCACTGCCCGGCTTTTATGTATTTTCAAAGTTGAAGCTTGTAGCATTAATTTTTACTTAGAATGTTGTTTTTCAAGTAAATACACTGACATCTATTCATTTCACCTCAGTATTTCTTTGGTTGTATCTACCTTTTTTGATATAGACTAGTTTTTTTTGTTTTTATTTCTTTATATATACTTTATAATTTCCATTTTTATTTCTTTTTAATCCCAAGAGTATTTTTAAGTTTTCTAAGCATATATTCTATTTTGATTACATGCTACTTTTTTTGTATGTGTGTTCGTGTGTGTGCCTGTGTGTGTGTGTTGGAGAGTGAACCCATGATGAAATTCACAGAGCTCAACACAGAAGGTTGCTCCTCCAGCTCTCACCAACGTGTTGATATTGTTAGTCTACCTTTCGATACTGAGACTTTAACAACGAATCACTACTTTTCTGTGCCTCCTGTTGCATTGTCAGTATAATGCCTTTCCTTACCTCTAACGTCGCCTGGCTGCTGTAGATACTTTGATTGTCTGCCTGTTGTACAAGCAAACATCGACCCAGTTGCTGAGTGGTGACAATGAAAGCTAAGAAGTTGGTCTCACTTCGAGGAGGGGACTTCAATAGCATAATTTCATCACCCCGCGCCCTGTCATCCAAACTCAGGAGCATTTTATTAAACTGTCATTGTGAAGTGCCGTATAATTTTAACTCCTGCAGAGATGCATAAGAATTGTTCATCACGCCGAGTGTCGTGTGTTATTTTGAAATATGTGTTAATGTGCTTAGATCAGGCTAAATATGTCTACCTTTTCATCGTCTGTTATTTCTTTAGGGTGAACTTCCTGCTAGAAGTCGGAGCCACGCAGGACATAACTTATCTACTGTCGTCCTGTGGTGCAACGCCACCCAGAGCATTTTAATTCTATTTAACTGTAGCTTTGTGTCTACTGAGCAGCCTCACCCTAGCCTTCCCTCTTCTCCTCTCAGCACTCTCCTTTCAGCCCCCACGATTGCCTTGTTTTGATTGCACACGTGAGTGAATTCATGCACACGCGTGTCTGGTGTATTTCCTTTCACATGATGTTCACTAGTTCCATTCATGTTGATGCAAATGCTAGATTTCACCCTTCCTCATTTAATACAAGCTTTCTCTGCTGCTCTGTACATCTCCTTAAGAACTGTAAAAACTCATCCTACTGTCTCCTGGCCTGTAAGGTTTCTGATGAGAAAACTTCTCTCAGGTGAATGAGGACACCATCATGTGTTGTTTGATTTTTTTTTCTCTTGGTATCTTGACAATCCTCTATTTTTCACTCTGGAGGACTTGATTATTATACATGTGCAGGCAAAACACTCATATATATATAAAATAAAATAAATCTGAAAACTTAGAAAAGAATTTCTATTCAAAACAATCTTTTGAACACAATAGCCCCTCCCCTGGTCTCCATATCTCAGTCCACAACTCCAGCAGAATACTCCTGCTCTACCAGAGGCCATGCTGGTACTAGGAACCCCAGGTAAGATGTCACCTACTGTCCACAAACACTCCTTAGAGCCTGCCCAGTTATCCCCAACAGTACATGTTCCCCTTGGTTTCATAGCCTGACCCACAACTATGGCAGAAGACTTTCCTACTAGGCCACGCTGGTACTAGGAACATCGGCCCACAGCTCTAGCAGAAGATCCTTTTTCTGCGAGAGTCTAAGCTGGCACTAGGAGCCCCAGAGACCAAGTTGGTACCTGGAACCCCAGAGGCCACATTGGTCACCAAAACCCTAGCAGAGACACCCTACTGGACCTGAAGACTGGCTGCTCACCAGTACCACAGTCCACATAGAACAAAAGACCAGAGAGAAGACAGAAACCAGGGAAAACCCATTCATTCAGCAAAGGTAAACTAAGAAATCAGCACCTACACCTGCAATAACTTCAAACCCAGATGACTAGAGGCCAGCGTAAGAACACAACAATGTCCAGGGCAACACGGCACTGCCAGAGCCAGCTATTCCTCTATAGCAAGCCTAGATATTCCAACACAGTTGGAGCACAAGAAAATGACCTTAAACCCAATTTTATGAAGAGGATAGAGACCCTTCAATAGGAAATGAATAAATTCCTTTAGGAAAACACAAACTGGTGAAGAAAATGAATAAAACTACTCAAGAACTGTCTCTTATGGGTTTATTGCTGTGAAGGCATTCCATGACTATAGTAACTATATATAGTAAAGTATAGTATAGTAAAGGAAAACATTTAACCGAGATGACAGCTTGCAGTTTCAGAGGTTTAGTCCATTACCATCATGGTAGGAAGCATGGAGGCATACAGGCAGATTGGTACTGGGAAAGGAGATGCTACATCTTAATATACTGGCAACAGAAAGTAGACTCAGATATTGGGTGATATCTTGAGATTTCAAAGCCCACCTCCCCAGTGACATACTTCCTCCAACTTCTGTGAGATAATGCTTTTGTACACTGTAAAGATTTGTCATTCATATTAGTTTAATAAAATGCTGATTGGCCAGCAGACAGGCAGGAAGTATAGGGAGGGCAACTAGACTAAGAGAATTCTGGGAAGAGGAAAGTCAGAGATGCAGTCACCAGCCAGATGCAGAGGAACCAAGATGAAAATGCCTCACTGAAAAAAAGTACCACGCCACATGGCTAAACTTATATAAGAATTATGGGCTAATTTAAGTTGTAAGAGCTAGTTAATAATAAGCCTGAGCTAAAAGGCTAAACAGTTTAGAATTAATATAAGCCTCTGTGTGATCCTTTGGGATCGAACAGATATGGACTGGGCAGGACAGAAACTTCTATATCCAACAATGCCACACCTCCTCATAGTGCCACTCCCTTTTGGGCCCATTTTCTTTCAAATCACCACATTATACTCCCTGAATCGCAAAGACTTATAGCCATATCATAATGCAAAAATGCATCCAGTCCAACTTCAAAAGTCCCATACAGCAATCTCAAACTTAGCCAGGTGGTGGTGGTGCACACCTTTAATCCAAGCACTCAAGAGGCAGAGGCATGTGGATTTCTGTGAGTTCAAGGCTAGCCTGGTCTACAAGAGCTAGTTCCAGGACAGTCTTCAAAGCTACAGAGAAACCCTGTCTTGAAAAAAAAATCAAAAAAAAACCCCCTAATCTCAAACTTATTAAAAGTCTAAAGTTCAAGGTCACTTCTGAGATTCCTGCAATCTCCTATAAACTATAATCCTCTGTAAAATCAAAATAAAAAAGCAGATCACATACTTTCACTATGTAATGGCACAGGATATATATTACTATTTCAAAACACAGAGAAGGGAGCATAGTGAGGAAATACTGGACCAAAGCAAGATTGAAAACCAGCTGGCAGACACAAACCTCTGCATCTCCATGTCTGATGTCAAAATGCTCTTCATATCTCCAACTCTTTTCAGCTCTGTTGACTGCAACACACTTCTTTCTCTAGGTCTGGTTCCACTCCCTGTTCTCAGCTTTTCTTGGCAGGTGTCTCATGGTTTTGGATTTTTCTGTCCCACCAGCCAGCTCCCAAATCTTGACATGGAGATTTAATTACAAAAGCTTGGCTGATAGTTTAGACTTGTTTATAACCAGCTCTTATAACTTAAATTAACCTATTTCTATTAATTTATGTGCCATGGCTTATGACTTGTTATCTCATCTTCTGATTGTCTTCTCACAACTCCAGCCGTTTTGCCAGCATCCTCTGTCCTGGAAATCCTGCCTAGCTGTTGGTCATTCATCTTATTATTAAGCCAATCGGAGTGACACTTCTTCACAGTGTACAAAAGATTATTCCACAACAATTCCATGACTCTGGTATCTCCAACATTTTAGGGTCTTCAAGATAATCCAGCCTTCAACTTCACAGCTTCACACAATAGCCTTTCTAGGTCTACATTCAGGGACACACCTGACACATGCCCGGCCTCAGCAGTTTTCCTTAGTCTTGGAGGTATTCCATAACCTGTTTCTTTTATCCTTAACTCTAAAGGTAGAGGTCACTACTTCCTTTATTCCATTTCTTCATCTGTTTATCTCCTTGAACACAGGATTTAGCTCTATTCCACTTCCTGTTGCCACTTTTCTTAATTTCTGCATTTTGTACTTTTATTTTCTCAGCTTTTTATTACAAATCTTCATTAGAGCTAACACTAATAACAACACAACAGAGTCTATACTAGGCTGTCTTGAGATTTCTTCTGCCAGTGGAATTAATCCAAAACTCTTCACTTTAGCCTCAGGCAGACTTTTTGGACAAGGGCAAATTGCAGCCACTTCCTTCACTAAAATATCACAAGACCAGTCTCTAGGCCACATACTAAAACCCTTCTCTGGAACCTGATCCTCACAGTTCAAATCATTCTCAGCATCCCTGAAAATGATTCTTCCATGCTCCTGCTAGTCTGTCCCATTTATCAGTGCTTAAAGCATTTCACTGCTTTCCTAAGTATCAAAGTCTAAATTTCTCCAAACAAAAACACGGTCAGGCCTATAACAACGATACTCCACTTCTGATACCTACTTCTGTCTTAGTTAGGGATTCTATTGCTGTGAAGAGACATCATGACTACAGCACCTCTTATAAAGGAAAGCATTTAATTTAGGTGGTGGCTTACAGTTTCAGAGGTTTAGTCCATTATCATCATGGCAGTGTGCAGACAGACAGGGTACTGGAGAAGGAGCTGCTACACCTTGATATGCAGGGAACAGGAAGTAGACTCATAACCTCAATGGTATCTTGAGCATAGGTGACCTCAAAGCCTGCCTCCAAGTGACACACTTCCTCCAACAAGGCCACGCCCACTTCAACAAAGCAACATTTCCTAATAGTGCCACTCCCTTTGGGGACCATTTTCTTTTAAACCACTACAACCTGAAAATTGAAATAGAAGCAATAAAGAAAACACAAACTGAGATAACCCTAAAGCTGGGAAACATGGATAAGGAACAGGAACTATGAATGCATCTCCTGTAACCAGGCAAGACTTTTAGTGGAGGGACCAAGACACCAACCCAGCCACAAAACCGTTGACCTACAATTTGTCCTGCCTACAAGATGTGCTGGGGTAAAGGTGGTGCAGAAATGGTTGAGTGGCTAAGCAGGGACTGGTACAGCTTGAGACCCATGCCACAAGAGGGATCCCAAGCCTGACATTGCCTGGAGGACCAGGAACAAGAGACTGAATAGCCCAGAGGTGTAGGATAGAACCAAACACTATTGACAAAAAGTTAATGAAATGATTCCTAATGATATTTGGCTATACTCAAAGATTGGTACATAGTTTAGTTGTCATCAGAAAGGCTTCACCTAAAAATTGATAGAAATGGATGCAGAGACCCACAACCAAACATTAGGTGGAGCTTGTAGAATCCTGCAGAAGTGAGGGAGGAAGGATTGTAGGAACCACAGGTGTCAAGGATACCACAAGACAACTCACAGAATTAACTGTCAACTAACCAGGGCTCACAAGAGACTGATCTAACAATCAGGGAACCTGCATGAGATTGGCCTAAGCCTCTGCTATGTACGTTATATTTATATAGCTTGGTCTTCTTGTGGGACCCCTAACAGTGGGTTGTCTCTGACTCTTGCCTGCTTTTGGTACGCTTTTCCTCATACTGGGTTGTCTCATCCAGCCTTAATAGAAGGGGAGGTGCCCAGTCTTACTACAACTTGATATGCCATATTTGGTTGATAGCCATGGAAAGCCTGCTCTTTTCTGGAGAGAAGAGGAGGAGTGGATGGGGAGGTGAAACAGAGGAGGAACTGGGGGAAGAAGAGGGAGGGGAAACTGTGGTCAGGATGTAAAAAAAATAATAAAAAACTTAAAAACATGAAAAATTAAAACAAAACCCGATCTCTCTGTTAAATCTTTCTGCTAAGAGCAATTATTCTTTCTCTATGTTTTCTTGAAGCTCATTGAATTTCCTTAAAAGTGAAACTCTCTGTTTTAGAATTTGTAAGTATCATTTGTTATATGGTTGATTTCTGGTGACTTTGTTAGGTGAAGCCATGGCTCCTAGAAAGTTCTTGGTGCTTTCTTAATTCCATGTGCATACTGACGGCTTAGGTGATCACTTTGAATCTTTGTATTCTGTCATTTGTGTCTGTCCTGCTCTGAACCTGTGGACACTTCCACAACTTCAGCACTAGATGGCAGAATAAGTCCAGGACTTCCTTGAATAGACGCTGGCTGTGTGGCTGTTACTGCAGCACTAGGTGCCCAGTGGCCTGGCTTGTCTCAAATCTGCAATCCTATGTTATCCAGGATGACATAAGGGAGTGTCTGAAGAAGGTATTCTGACCCTGCAAGACTTGTTGTTCAAATCTTGGGGGAATTCCAAGGTCTAAGAAGCTCATTAGAAAAGCACCAGCATTCCCCTCCTGGGGACCGGGGCTCCCTGGGGAAGACTTTCAAAGGAGGCCTCTTTAGACTTCTCACTCACTCCTCACACAGAGCCTAAGAGCAGGTAAAGAGCGAAGAGGGGATGGGAGGCGCCGGGGTGTCCCTTCTGCCAGCCCTGGTCTCTCTGCTGCCTGCAGATCCTGACATCCGCATTGTCCTGGTACTTCTCTGTCCACCACCTTCCTACCAGTCTTTGTTCTCTCTTTCTCTTTCTCCCTCTTCATCTGTGTGTGTGTCTCCCTTCCTGTCTATCTCTCTCTCTCTTTCCTCTTTCTCCACATCCCCACCAGATTTAAGGTATGCAACATCCCCGTCAAGACAGCTGGTCTTGTTTGTTGCCGACAAAGACCTGCAGAAAGAGGTGTGTCAGAGAGACGCAGCTAGGCGGGGAAAGGCTGACAGGACAGCATGTTCACAGGATATAGCATAGAAGGAGAGTCTGAGGAACTGGTTGAGAGCTATTGGAGGTTCTTTTTTGATGTCTCCATGCAGATAACTGTGATTTTCTCCATTGTAGTCAGGGTATTATGGCTGAATTTTGCAGCCCGTTCTCACCCTTGCCTCCTCTCTATTCTGTCACTCCCTCTTCTTTCCAGATTTGACACTGCATTGTGTATATACTAACGTGCACAGGTCATGAGGAACAAAATATTTATTTTTAAATAAAGATTTCTCCTAGTAAATGCGGTCGATGGAGGGATTGGATGGATCTTAGAGATGAGGCAATGGAGAGGTTGTCACAGTACTCTGGGCACCGAAACAGGACCAGGTGACGCTAGACAATAAGAGGATTGCAGGAAGCAATAATATCCTTAATTCTTGAAGTTGGGCTGGGCCTCAAGTTCAATTGCGCAAGTTCTATTATCTCTTTTCTTATTTTAATAAGGGTATTGACTTTGCATTAAGTCTGTCCCTCTGCCCTGTGTGTTGTGTGTGTGTCCCTCTGCCCTGTGTGTGTGTGTGCGCGCGCATGTGTGTGTGTGTGTGTGGTCTAACCTGATCACTTCCCAATGACCCCACCTTCTGTTAACATTCT
The DNA here is from genome assembly GCF_950005125.1 of Chionomys nivalis. Classification (NCBI taxonomy): domain Eukaryota; kingdom Metazoa; phylum Chordata; class Mammalia; order Rodentia; family Cricetidae; genus Chionomys; species Chionomys nivalis. The sequence continues at coordinate 31,733,983 of NC_080096.1, read as the reverse complement.
ATTGAGGAGTAGGGTCTCAACATATAAACATGGTGGGAGGATACAGAACATAAAGTCTGTGATGCGTCTAGGTAGTTAGATTCAGCCTGAAGCTCTCAACAGAAACAGGAGTTTCTGAGCTCTTCTTTTCTCTAGTCACGCTGAAACTGGTCACACTGGTGATATTTGTGCTCAAGTTGGAGGCTTTGCAAAGCAAGTCTCATCCATGCTTCTTCACAGGCTCTTCAGATACTTCTGTGGAGATACAGGTGTAGAGATGTAGTATTTAAGCCCAAGACAGGCTGGCTCCAGATGGCTGCTCCTGTCAGCAGATGGTTTTGTTCATGGTTCTATTGCTCATTGTATTTGTTTTCAGCCGAGCACTAGGAAAAACTCAGGGCCATCTACATGTCTGCCAGCATCCTCCTGAGCTTAACTTCTGTGGAGGAAGGCATCCCTGCGTAGAGTATCCCACCACCTTCACAATGTCTTTCCTCATGCCACAGCCTGTGCAGCGTCTCTCTAAACACAGCTTTTAGGCACAGTGGGCTTGCATTACAGATGTACTAGGTGAGGAAAGGAGTTCAGTCATCCTTATGCTTTCAAAACAGCTCCTCGGGTGGAGTCAAGACTGCCTGCTTTCAGAGTTTAATGAGCCGTGTTGGGCACAGTAATTGACACTGGAGATACGGTTGTACATAAAACCAAGCCTCTGTCTAGTTAAGGCAGCAGACGGTAATTAGATAAATTCATTTTTGTAAGAAAGATAGCGAAGGAAAAGAGACAGTGAAGGTTGGCTGCACTCAGGAAAACGGCCTAGAAGAAGGCTTCTCTAATGAAATGACAGCTGGTGGAGGTGGGAAGGAAGTGGATGCTTCTAGAAGATGCTGATGAGAGAAGCACAGGGAGGAGATATTGAGCTGAAGATCCATGGGCGACACCTACTCAGCTCTGGAAGGAACAGAGTGGATTGCAGCAGTGGTTTTACGGCATGAACAATGGGGGCAGTAGCGTAGATGAGTACCCAAGTAGTCCACATGCTAAAAACCAAGAGAGGGCATTTGGGGGAACAGCAAGTTGCATGTGACTACCGAGTATCCAAAGAGCCATTTCTAGTAGGCTCTTGTTCACCTGACATTCAGGCGAAGGGTCTTGGTGAGAGACTTAAATCTAGACAAAAATTTAAGCACAAGATTGGCTGGTTTTAGGTAATCATCTAATCAGAGATGGTTCCAGACATGTTTCTGTTGCACATTGTATCTGTTTTCCTAGTGAGCACATAAGAGATGTTGTTGGGGAAAAGCTCAGAGTCACTCATAGGCCTGACACAAGTAGACAGAGTCTCTGACTTGGTGGCAGCATTTCAATGCTCTGCATCCATACTCAAGTTCCAGAGTTTCACATTTAATGTTAAGTTCTTTGATCCATATGGAGTTGGTTTTTATGAAGGGTGAGAGACAGTGATTGACAGGGATCTAATTTCATTATTCTGTATATATGCAGATACAGTTTTTGCAGCATGGTTTGCTGAAGAAGTTGCCATATCTCTGATATATATTTTTGTCAACTTTGTCAATAATCAGGTGGCTGTGATTATGTTTGTTTATCTATGGGTCCTCTCTTACATGCCACTGTTCTACGGTCTGTCTTTGTGCCAATACTGTGGTAGTTTAAATGAGAATTCCCCCATAGGCTCGTATGTTTGAATACTTGGTCCCCATACAGTGGAACTAATTTTTCCCAGTTTGTGTGGCTTGATTGGAACTGGTGTATCACTGGGAATGGGACTTTGAGTTTTCAAAAGATTTATGAGAAAAAAAAATACCGGGTGGTGTAGGTACACACCTTTAATCCCAGCACTTGGGAGTCAGAGGCAGGCGGATCTGAGTTTGAGCCCAACCTGGTCTACAAAGTGAGTTCTAGGTGAAAAAGAAAAACTCATGAGATTTCTAGTTAACTCTTTCTCCATCTCCTGCTTGTGGATCAAGATGTGATTTCTCAGATGTTCATCCACTCTTCCATCATGGACTCTAGCCCTCTGAATCTATAAGCTAAATCAAATGCTTTCTTTTGTAAGTCTCTTTGATTGTGATAATTTGTTAAAGCAATAGAAAAATAACTAAGACAGTAACTATGCCACTTTGTTACTATGGTTCTGTAGTAGAACTAGGAACTAGATACGGTGAACTTAATTCTTCTCTGTCTTCTTTTTTGTTGCTTTAAACAGTCAATATTCTGCCATTTCTGCTCACACACTGACTGTATGCCTTTTATTCTCCCTTTCAGTTCTGCGCTTCACAGAGGGCCATTTCCCTCTAGACTAAAGAAGTCCTTTGCAGCATCTTTTGCTATGGGTCTTTGGTGATCAATGACCGGCTTTCATTCAAGGGAAATCCACTTTGACTCCTAAAGGGCTCCTTCACTGAGTTCTAGGTTGGTAGTTTGCATCCTTCCTCAGTACACACCCTTCATCTTCCCTCTCTTCCATTCCTCCCATTCCCTCCCTCTTCTGCCTCTCCCTCTTCACCATGTTAAATGTGTTATCAGTTACCTTCTATTTCGGGCGAAAAGACCCCATCATCTGTCTCATCACTGATCGTTTGAAGAAACATAACCCCTCTTCTCAGGTCAGTTTCAGGACAACACTTGTTTTGTTTGTTCGGTTTATTTTCAGCCATCTTCCTTTAAATTTGTCTTTCTTGGTGTTCCCTGGGCAGCACCTCTATGTTCTGGAGGCCAGTGTGTCTCTTCCGTTTGGGAGAACCGTAGGCCGTCCATCTTTAGTTATTGACTTGTCCTTTGTCCCTTGTCATTACTTGTGAAAATATGTGACTTTGATTTACTGACATTACATGCTTCTAGAGACAGTCATGGCCCCACTATTCCGGGGAATCAGACTGATAGCCATGTCTCTCGAGTTTGAGGGTACCCATCAAGCTTTTTGAGCTGTTCAACTGACGTCAATTTGGGGATGGTCTGCAAAATTAAGTCAGACTTTGACTTTTGATGTTAGTTGCACACAAGTGCTGCATTCTTAAACACCCAATTCCTTCAATAACATCTTAAGTTGTATGGACCATGAGTTAGAAGATATTACTTTTGGGATATCCGCTGCTCTTTTGCAAATTATACATTTTGAACTGTGGAGATCATAATTTGTCATCTCAGAATGAGCTGGAGATGCATGATAGAAGAGGAGCATGCAGCTTCATATTAAATGGGAATTCTCTTTAAACCCTGTCCCCATCTCTGTGGGACACCTATGTGTACTTAGCTTTGCTCTTCATGTTTGGTGCACCTGTTGTATGAATGGCAGCAGGGTTACCATCTAGGGGCTTCTCTTTCATGAATGACAGCTCTGCTATATCTTTGTAATAGGAGAAGGATGCAGGACTTCCTCTGGAGAAATCGCAGCTCTCTTACCGAGTTTATTCTTCTAGGATTCTCTAGTGACACGAAGATAAATGGCATTCTGTTTGGTGTCTTTCTCCTCCTCTACCTTATCACCCTCCTAGGCAATGGACTAATTATCACCTTGATACGCATGGATTCCCGCCTCCACACACCCATGTACTTTTTCCTCAGTGTCTTATCCATTCTGGATATGGGCTATGTCACCACCACAGTGCCCCAGATGCTGGTACATCTGGTCTGTGAGAAGAAGACCATCTCTTATATCGGATGTGTGGCTCAGATGTACATCTTCCTGATGCTGGGAATCACTGAATCATGGCTTTTTGCAATCATGGCTTATGATAGGTATGTGGCCATTTGCCATCCTCTCAGATATAAAGTCATCATGAGCCCTTTGCTGCGTGGGTCACTGGTAGCCTTTTGTGGGTTCTGGGGTATCAGCTGTGCCCTGATATATACTGTTTCTGCTATGATTCTTCCCTACTGTGGCCCCAATGAGATCAACCACTTCTTCTGTGAAGTACCTGCTGTCCTGAAGTTGGCCTGTGCAGATACCTCTCTCAATGACCGGGTAGACTTCATCCTAGGCTTCATCCTTCTCTTGGTCCCACTTTCCCTCATCATTGTTGTCTACGTCAATATCTTTGCTGCTATCTTGAGAATCCGCTCAACTCAAGGGCGGATCAAGGCCTTTTCCACCTGTGCCTCCCACATCACTGTGGTCACCATGTTCTCGATCCCATGTATGATTATGTATATGAGACCTGGCTCTGAATCTTCTCCAGAAGAGGACAAGAAGCTGGCTCTCTTCTATAATGTCATCTCTGCCTTCCTCAACCCCATCATCTACAGTCTTCGTAATAAAGATGTGAAAAGGGCTTTCTTCAAGGTGGTAGGCTGCAGCAAAGTGTCCGGATGAAGGTTTGGGGGTTGTGAGACTAGTAGACTTCTGGAACTCTCGTCATGCACTTCCTGTAGTATGAATGTCTTTTATAATGATGACTTTGATTCAACACCACTAATTTATGGAAGACTTTATTGGGGTATTACAATCTATTACATGTACTCATCTTGGCATATAGTTATTTGGAAACTGATTATGCACACAGGTTCATAAAACTCCATCAGGGTATAGAACTATTCCACCGTCACACAAGGAAATGTATATGGTCCCCAACTCTAACCTCTGATACTGATGGCATTGTTTTTTCTCTATCAGCATAACTTCCTCATTTTGTGAATGTTACGTAAACAGATGAAGCCTTTCTTCTTTACTCTTCCTAATTCCCTTGTGATCTCTCCAAAATACTATGTATAACAGTAGCATGTTTCTATGTGTTGTCAAGTTTAATTTGAGTACAATAATGATATTTTCCATTCTTTGGCTATTCCATATAAAGTTTCTAGAATATTTGTGTAAATTTTTTTCTCTTTTAATAATTTTTAAGTGCCATTTTCTTATTTCTTATGGGAAGAAACAAGTGTGCTGAGCTGTGCCTGTGCAGGTTGAAGGACAGTTTGTGGGAGTCAGTTTTCCCTTTTAACATATGGAACCTGAAGACTGAACTCAAGTGGCCAGGCTTGGCAGCAGGTGCCTTTGTCTGCTGAGCTCTCATGTGAAGATTTTTGGAAAAGGTTTGTTTTTTCTTAAGAATAAATATGCAGGAATGTGATTGCCAGGACATATGATATGTTTATACTTCATCTTATAATAATATTTGAATGAAATCCACAGCTAGACACTATTTCATGTGTACCAGTGCATCTGTACTTAAACAGGAAGATGCATCGGAAGGCTGTGCAACACTGAGAATACTTACACTGATGGAAAGAATGTACACTGATATTACTGCTTTGAAAAAGTCTGCAGTTCCTCACCTATTCAATGCAGAGAGACACACGGTCCGTCCATTTTACTCCCAGATACATATTTAGGAGAAGTTAAAACATACATGATTTTTAAAAAAATGTACACACTGGGGGCTGGAGAGATGGCTCAGTGGTTAAGAGCACTGTTGCTTCTCCAGAGAACCCAGATTTGATTCCCAGTACCCATGTGGTAACTTACAGACATCTGTAACTCCAGTTCTAGGGGAGATGACCTCTTCTGGATTCTACAGGCACTGTACACATGTGGAACACAGAAATGCATGCAGGCCAAACACCAATACAGAAAAAAATACTTTTAAAAATGTATATATTTGTGACCATAGCAACTTTATTCATGAGAGCTAGAAAACAAGATCATCAACTCAAAGTCTGTTAGCTGAGCGGATAAATAAAATATGGTATGCCCACACATGATTTATATTTTGTACTAAAAGGGAACAAATAAATTATACATTAAACACAAACACACACATATGTGATATATACAATATGTACTATGTATATGTTACAGTGTTGACTTTTTGAAATCAATTAAAGAAGCCAGTTGCAAAAATTCATGTAGCATGTCATCCCATTATATAAAATAATCCAAAATAGACAAATTCTTAGAAAGAGAAAGTGGACTCAAGTGGTTGTTGGTCCTAGGGGTATAATGGGAATGAAGGAGAAATTACTTAAGAGTGTGGAGTTTCTTTTCAGGCAATGAAAATTCTCTAAAGTTATATTATGCTAATGGCTATGAAACTCAGTGAATATAGTAAAACACTGAGCTATCTACATACAATGTATGGACTTTACAGTGTGTGAGTTCTACTAGATGAAGTTGTTTTCAAACAGAATGTGACTATGTTTTCTGAAGAGACATTCATTTTGGCAACATGTGAATTCCCATTGCTCTATGCATTACCTAGACGTAAGTGTAGCCAGGATTTGCTTTGGTTATGGTGTTTTGACATAGTAATAATAACCCTAAGAGATTTTTCTATTTTAATTTCATTTAATTTTAGCCTTAACTTTATTATTTTTCCCTTGTGTTTATTTTTAGATATATTTTGCCTTTTTAGAAAGTTTTTTGATGTGATGGCTCATATTAGTATGTGAAGAATTTCTTTTGTCTTGATATGTATTGTTAGTACTATCAAGCTACTTTTCTGAAGAAATAATTATTCTTTAGCTGAGAATCACAGTTATGTATATGCTTTTTTCATTCAGTTAAATGTTTTATTATTTCTCTTGAGGTTTCCTTTCTGACCTATGAGTTATCATTATTTATTATTGCTAATAATTTGTAGCCTTGTGCATACTCTACCTCTGAGCTAGACCAGTCTGCTATGAGTAATTTTAAATGTGGTACTCAGTCTCTAACAATTTGGAGAATTTCTTATTATCCTTCGGTTGTTGATTTATAGTTTGATCTCTTCATGGTTTGAGAAATTACCTCGAATGACTGTGAACATTTTAAAATTTTTAACAATACCCCCATGATATGGTGTATCTTGGCAAATGGTTTCATTTATTCTAGGATTAATATATTTAATTAATTAATTTTAAATTATGTTTTACTTTTTGTGGTGTCAGGGATCAAGGTAAATGTTTATGCCATTGTGTATCATGAACTGAATTGTACATGCCCATAATAACCCAAAATTCATATACTGGTGCCATTTCTCAGTCTCTCTGAATGTCAGAGAGACATAGACAAGGTATCTTTTTAGAAAAAAACTTTTCCCATGTAGTTGAGGATTACTGTTAACTCCTCATTTTCTTGCCTCTATCTCTTGAATGCTGGGATTACAAGGCATGCACCACGATGCCTGTTTTGTGGAGTGCTGAGGATTGAACCCAGAGTTTCATGTATGCTAGGTAAATGCTCTACTAACTGAGCTATATCCTCAGACATGTTGTGGATTTAAAACCGGGCCTCATGTAGACCAGGCTAACCTCAAACTTACCTATGTAGACTACCTTGATCCTACCTCTACTTCCTCAGTGCTGGGATTACAGATGTGTGTCATCAGACTTGGCTAGGCCAATGTTTTTCACCCCCTGCATAATTTTTTTTCCTTCCCCTTACTCTCATTATATACATGTAAGTCCATTTTTGACATTATCCCACATCTCTTGAATGGCACTGCTTTAGTTACTGTTTTTGTTTCTGTGACCCAACAACTGAGAGGAAGAAACTTAAGGAAGAAGGCTTTGTTTAGGCTCATCGAGCACCGTTCATCACGGTGGGAAGACATGGTAACTAGCGCGGATCAAGGCAGTGGCTGTGACAGCAGGAGGCTGCTTGTTCACATCTCTGCAGACCAAGGAGTATGGCCAGGCTATCTGCATCAAGACCTGCCTTTACTAATTCATTCCCTCCAGATAGACCCCACCTCATGAATGTTCTACTAGCTCCCCAAACTGTGCCATCAGTTGGGGACTAAATGGTCAAACACATTATCCTGTGGGGGATTTTTATACCCAAACCCTACCAGTCATGTTCTTTTTCCCAACCTCTTCTCCTTTATTGTTTTAGTGAGTGATTTCTTTTGATGTATCTTGGAGGTCATTGATTCCTTTCTCTGGTGTATTCTTTTGCTGATAGGGCAACAGAATAAATTATTCAACTCCAGCAGCTTGCCTTTTACATCTGGTGCTTCTCTTTTAACCCTTCAAATTAATTACTTATTAGATTTAGAGAAGTTTTAGGTACAAAAAAGTTGTATAGGAAGTAAGAGTTTTTTTTTTTTTTTAAATTTATTTCCCCATGTCCTGTATCACTAGCCCACTTTCTCTAGCCAGGTTTCATCTCCTAACAGTTCCACAACCTTCCCAGACATTGTTACCAGCTGGGGACAAAGTGTTTAAATACATGAGCCTATGAGGGACAGTTCACATTCAAACCCCAACACTAATTCTCTAACCCTGCTCTGTCTGGCAGTAAAGTCCAGGTTCTTAACCACTGGACTCTTTCTTCATAATCGTCTGTCTCAGGGAGTGTCACTTACTGTAGATGTCTGAGCCTCCTGTTCTTCCCCAGACTGGACAAGGGTAAAGAGCTATCTTTACGGAGTCTGGATCTTATTTCATGGAAGAGTCCCTTGGAAGGAGGTGACTGTAAGTCCTACTCTGTTCAACTCCCCAGGTATTTAGCTTTAAAGCTTCACTCTAGAGCCCCACTCCGTCCCACCAGTTTGAGGAAAGCCCTTTTCACATCCTTGTTCCTCAGACTGTAGATGACAGGGTTGAGGAAGGCTGTGGCAATGTTATAGAAGAGGGCCATTTTCTTGCCACTGTTGGACAAGGAGCCAGAGCCAGGACTCATGTACATGATGATACACGGAATGGCGAACATGGTAACTACAGTGATATGGGAGGCACAGGTGGAAAAAGCCTTTATCCTCCCCTGAGTTGACCGGATCTTCATAATGGAGGTGAAGATGTTGGCGTAGACAATGGCAATGAGGGAGAGCGGGACCACGATGACATTGAAGCCCGTGATGAAATCTATCAAGTCATTGAGGGACGTGTCTGCACAGGCTAACTTCAGAACAGCAGGGACCTCACAGAAGTAGTGATCGATTTCATTAGGACCACAATAGGGCAGTCGCATAGCAAAGAAAGTATAGCACAGGCCACCCACCACACCATAGGTGGCACAGATACCCACCATTAGGAGGCACATCCCACGGCTCATGATGACCTTGTACCTGAGCGGGTGGCAGATGGCCACATACCTGTCCACAGACATGATGGAGAAAAGCCAGGACTCAGTGACCCCGAAGAGGAGAAAGATGTACATCTGGGCTACACATCTTGTAAAAGAGATGGCCCTCTTCTTGCTGAGAATATGCACTAGCATCTGGGGCACGGTGGTGGTGGTATAGCACACGTCCAGCGTGGAGAGGACGCCGATGAAAAAGTACATGGGTGTGTGGAGGCGTGAGTCCTGGTGGATGAGTGTGATGAGGAGGCTGTTGCTCAAGAGGATCAGCAGGTAAAAGACTAAAAAGAAAGTGAAGAGGAGAGGATTGGTCCTGGGGTTGGGGGTGAAGCCCAATAAAATGAATTCTGTCACGGCAGACCAGTTGAGCTCCTGCATTGTGATCTTTCCTGTTTAAAGAGGTTTCAGATATGTGATTCGTTGAGCATTGCAGGGGTGCGCAGGGCATCTGTGTACCCACTGTCTGTTTCAGGAGGCTTTGGGTTGGTAAGTGGGAGGTGCTGAGAATTAGTTCCCACTTGTAGCTTGAATGATACTGGGATTTGGCTCAGGATTTCCTAAGGGCTTTACTGGTTCAAATGGCAGGGTGAGTCCAGGGTAGCCCTGCAGTGTCCTTTTCATCCTGGTCTGAACCTATGCTCTATCCACTTCTCCCAACGCAGCCGGTGTTCCTCTGCTACTCGCCCTACTTTCCAGGTTGTCTTGGGACTACGGAATTTGCTAAGTCCTACATGGGTAAAGTTTAGGATCAGGGTCGGAATTTCCCACAACTTGGGTCAAAGGTGTTTTGTGTTTTAAAATCACCATTAGGATTTAAAAGGTGTGTGTGTGTGTATGGCCAGGTGGTGGTGGCAGCACTTTAGAGGCAGAGGCAGGCGGATCTCTGTGAGTTCGAGACCAGCCTGATCTACAGAGTGAGTTCCAGAACAGCCAAAGCTACACAGAGAAATCCTGTCTTGATAAAAACGAGAGAGAGACAGAGAGACAGAGAGAGACAGAGAGAATGTGCGTGTGTGTGCAAGCACATATGTGTATGGCACTTGCATGGAGACACCACAGAAGCCAGAAGAAGGCATCATATTTCTTGGGGTTAACATTGCAGGGAGTCTTGAGCTCCCATGTTGGTTCTGGGAACCAAACTAGCATCCTCTGCAAAAACAGCAATCACACTTAACTCTTACCCCACACCTGGCTTTTAATGTGAGCTCTGGAGCTTGAACTCAGGTCCTCATACTTGCATGGCAAGCACGTTACCAGCTGAGCCATCTCCACCACCCTCCGTGCCCAGTTATGACCAGTGATGCCTGGTTTCCTAGATTCCTTTCATCTGTCTGTTTTGTGAACCATCACAAAGACACTTCCTACGGTTTCTCCAGAAACTACCTCGACTTTATTTTAAAAAGTTGATCAAAGAAGCATCATGCCGCATGCTAAAATTACACGGCATAGGCCATTTGATGGGAGCCTGCAGGCCAAATATAAGTTATAAACATATTTTGCCTCCATTGTTTTAGTTTTTACTGTTTTCTGCCAATGTTTTTAAAAAGTTGAGCTTATGTACACAAAACTGGACTTCCAGGATCACAAAATAGACCTGACCTTGTCCAGCCCTTGGTTCTATACTCAGAAACAGGCTGGAGATGAATAAGTACCTCTGGCTCTCCTTTGGAATAGATTGGGCACTTTCTTACTCCTGATTCGTTTTTTTTTTCATAGACTGGATTTATACATTGACATCACCTGCTTATCCCCTATAGCATATGGATTTATGATCCTTGTCCTAGCCATGTGCTCAAATTATGTGCTGCTGTGACCACTGTTACACAATTCAGAAAAATATATTTTATTTAAACTTTTTGAGACAGATTCTTTGTGTAGCTTTGGCTGTCCTGGAACTCACTCTATATACCAGGATGGCTTTGAACTCAGAGATCTGCCTGCCTCCTCTGGGATTTAAGAGGTATGCCACCACACCCAGGCTATCTTCAGAAAATTTTAGCTGAAGAAAAGGTGGGTAAGTGAGTGGAAGATCAAATGGCTGGGGCGAGTCAGATTGGAGAGCACTGGTGCAGGCTTCCGTTAGTTTCCTGGGGACCCTCTGCTGAGCTACATGAACACACAACACTTTCTGTTTATGCTTCAGGTTGAGCCTGGGAGATGGGGACAAGGGCCCCAAGAATCCAAGTGCCAGCTCTCACCAGGTGCCTTGTGTAGACTGGCTAACTGCTCCTTAAGAATTCACTTAAGACTGAAGCAGGCACAGAGGTAGGGGACTGTTGTTTCTTGACTGGATGCCTCCTGACAGCACAACTGGGAATGCCCACTGGTCTATGTGGGCATTTGCTGTGAGGTTTAATTAAAGTCTTACAATTTCAGAGTTATACATCCTCAGTTTTCATAGCGCTCTTGAATATTTTTGTCTAGGACAAGCTTATGAGCTATAAAGCATCCTACTTCCTGTCCTCCAGACAAGCATGGCCCCTTCCTAGGTTAGGCACTCCTTGAAGCTCAATTTGATGATTAGTAATGCAAGTTCCTCATCGTACCAAAGCCCAGAGAGGAGGAGTAGTGGGCCTGGGGCTTTGTAGAAAGACTGAGAGTGTAATGAGTATCAAGCCAACTGTCCCCCCAGTCCAGGAAACAAAGATGCAAGTGACATGTCTAGGACTGCTTGCTCCCATGATGGACTTGCCTCCTTAGCTCAAGTGAAGCCTGGGAGCTGGCCTCTGGTCTCACTTTCTTTGTCTGGTTTGCCCTGTGTCTTAGGGCTGGTTGGTTGGCCTCTCTTAGGCTCAGATTTTTACTCTGTCACATCTAAGTTTGTTGATGAACTGCTGTTAATGGAAAGAGAGATGACTGTGCCATTGCAAAGTCTTGGTGGAGGGTGACTCTCTAGGCTATAAAGTGTTGGTGGAGGGTGACTCTCTAGGCTATAAAGTGTTGGTGGAGGGTGACTCTCTAGGCTATAAAGTGTTGGTGGAGGGTGACTCTCTAGGCTGTAAAGTCTTGGTGGAGGGTGACTCTCTAGGCTGTAAAGTCTTGGTGGAGGGTGATTCTCTAGGCTGTAAAGTCTTGGTGGAAGGTAACTATCTAGGCTATAAAATCTTGGTGGAGGGTGACTCTCTAGGCCAGAGTTGACTGGTGATTGGGGCTATTAGCCTTAGTGCCTTGCCATGAAGGAATGGAAATCAGAGAATTGTCTGTGCTTTTTTAATGCGAACTCCTGTATTTGTCTCTAACTCCTCTCCTGTAATAAGGAATGGGATGAGACACTAAAGAAAGTGGACTTTGCTGTTTCTGGTTCTCACTCTCAGCAGCTCATTGTGTCTAATCTACAGAGAGAAGGCTGACTTCATAATGTCTGATTCTAAATGTGGTTTCTCTCCTCTTTCCTGTCACCACTCATTTCCTCTATCATACACACACACACACACAAACACACACAGATACACACACACACAGACACACACACACATTTCTCCATATCAGCATAGACCTTTAAGGGTAATAATAATCCAGGGTTTGTGTGTGTGGCAGGGGGAGCAGAGAGAAGATAGGAAAAGCTGGTCCCGACAGAAAGACATGTAAGTGTTAGAGTTTGGTGTGAACAGACACTCAAGGCAGAGAAAGACACAGGGAACCAGAGGCTGGGTGTTGATGGGATGGATGTGGGTGTGGAAATCAAGGAGCACAGGTGTGGGGAGAGAGGACCGGGGGCTTCAGAAGGAGGGAGAAGGTTAATTTATCTCTATGTTTCAAAAGAGGGACAGGGCTAGAGAGAGAGTTAGGAGCTAAGGGGTTAAGTCAGAGTTAAGAGTGCTTGCTGCTCTTCCAGAGGACCCAAGTTCAGCTCCCAGCACCCATCTCAGGCATCTCATGATAGCCTGTAACTCCAGCTCCAGGGGATCTAAAATCCTTTTCTGGTCTCCAAGGGAGCTCAGCACAGATGTGGTGGGCTCTCTCACTCTCAAAGGAAAAGCAGGTATTTTTTTTTTTTAAAAAAAAAGAGGGACAAAGGCTAAAGGAAGCACAGTGACACTGAGACCTTATAAAAGACTATTGGAGGGACCAAAGAAGGCAGCAAGCAAAAGGAGAGAGAAAGGAGGCAGGCGAAGGAAGGAAGAATGTCAAGGTGCTGAGAGGCACAGCACGAGGGCAGTGAGACCCTGCAGGCCATCAGCCAGAGAGACACAGCGGCAATGAGCTAAGAGTTGTGAATGGGTATTTATAAGATGAAAATTAAGGCAGAGACGAAGGGGGGTGAGTGGGTGGGAAGAGGTGTCTAGGAAAGAAGAAAGAGGGGAAAGAGGAGGGAAGAGTTCAAGGCTAGACGAAGAATACATGAGCAGGCAGGGGCTACAGACAGGGGAGGGCTAGGCAGAGATGCAGACATGGAAGAGGATGCAGAGGACCAGACTCTAGCAGGAGACACACAAGGAGAGAAGCCTTGTGAATCTGAGAGCGTGGTGGAGGAAGAGAGGTATCTGCGAGGAGAGGACCATCTATAGGCAAAGCTAGAGACAGAGCGAGTCCAGGAAAGATGTTCGGAGAGAAAGAAGGGCAGACACAGTTGACTCAAGATCCAGTCAGAGAACCCCAGAGAGGCAGGAGGGAGAGATGGGAGACGCAGGCCCAGCAAACAGAAGCAGCAGTCAAGGGCAAACGGACAATGAGTGAAATTCAGCCAGCAAGAGGTTGGGAGGACACAGGCTCGGGGACAGAGAGGGCAATAGCCAGACTCAAGAGGGAGGGTCAGGCAGAGACAGGTGGCCACATACACTCACACAGATAGGAAAAGGGACAGAATCAAACACACAAAACAGCTGTGCTAGCTGGCCAACAGAAACTGTAGGTTGCCCTGGACTCCTACCTGGAGCTCCTGGTCAGCACACCTGGAGATGGAACAGCTGCCAAGTCTCCAGGAGGACTGGGAACTCTCCTGCCCTGAGCATATAGTTCTGCAGGAAAAGGGTGTGGGTGGTGCCCCATCAAACGCTGGAGGCCACTCCCCAGTGGCACCTGGCCCCAGGACTCAAGACAGGATAGTTCCAGCAGCCATCTCTAGGCTGGGGGGAGAGGCCCTGGACTCTGAGGAATCTCCCTCCCCAGGGACACACGGCCGCTCCTTCTCCTGGGTTCTAGGATGGCTCGAGACTCAGCTGGGACAGGGTTGAGGATACTGGGGACATTGATGCTAGGCTCAGGCAAGGCCTCAAGGCCAGGGCCAACTCAGTGGTTCCTCCCCCAGAAAAAAAAGCAGGAGACACTCCAGGAGCTGTGGAGACACAGAAGTTGACGAAATTGCCCTTTCTCCCTGCCAGGGGAAGTACCCAAGGCTTTTCAACCCATTAGGATAGTAGACAAAATGTCTAGGGTCCTTGAGCTGTCCTGGTCTACAGACGAATTGTAGACTTGACCATGGTGATATTTTGTTTGTGCTGTAATAAATAAAGCTTGCCTGAAGATCAGAGTGCGGAGCTAGCTACTAGTCAGCCATAGAGGCCAGGCAGTGGTTCACACCCCTTTAGTCCCAGCATTCGGGGGTGGAGTTGGGAAGGGATAGGGTTGGGCAGAGAGAGGAACATAATGCAGGAGGAGACATGATTCAGGATTCAGTCTGAGGTTTTGTAGAGATAGGATCTTGCCTATTCAGTCTGAGCATTGGTAGAAGTAAGAACTCTAGTGGCTGGCTGCTCTGCTTCTCTGATCTTTCAGTTTTCACCCCCAAAATCTGACTCTGGGATTTTATTATTAAGACCAATTATAATTTGTACTACACTCAACAACAAAAATTATGGGCTCAAAAATAGGGACTATGTGAAACAAATATTGCTAAAATAATGATTTTCATTATCAGCATTCAACTACAGTTCGTTAAATGCTCACATAGTCTCATAGAAAGTAGTTGCATTTAGTGTGGAACCTTAAATGTGGTACATTTTAATCTTTATCATAAAGCAGGGATTCTGTGAGGATCTTAAATCAACCAGTGACCTCTCAGGTCTCACTTTTGTGTCCTGACATTTCAGGCCATTTGGCGAACAATTTTTCTTTTCCCTGCAGGAAGTATAGGGGTGGGGGGTGGGGGTTAAAGACTTGGGCACAGATTCAAGACAGAAACTAAAAGAATTTTCATCTTGCAAGTGAGTCAGAGAGAGACAGCAGGGAAGACCTTGGGATGCTCATCTTTGAGGTCTTTGGACGAAGGGTAGGGAGAAAGACCGTATTCACCTTGTAGCGATAGAAACGGCAGACTCCATCCTTTCTGAGCGTGAGAAACTCATTGGCTCTCAGAAGCCTAGGGACCATTGGTGAGGTGGCCAGCATGGATTCCTCTCTTCCTGCCTGACAAGTCCCCAAGCAGTCAGAAGAGTCCAGGCTTCCTCCCTTCTCAACATCAGGCCTAAATCCCACAATAAAGCTGTGGTTCGTCGGTGTCCACACCGTTGCTTCAGCCATCTTTCTAACACACCCCTACCTTTGTTCCTCTGCTGATGAGAAACCTCCACTGGTTCCCACGTGCAGAAGACAATCTCAGCTCCTCTGTGGGTGGCCAGAGCCCTTCCTCGGCATATTCCTGTCCAACTCTCTAACATCACCACTTTGCAGAGTTCTTTGATTGACACTCCACTCTGGGCAGCCAGAACTACCTGTATCTTCCCCCCACTCCTGTTGCTTCCTTAGTCCTGGCTACCCTGCCATAGCATGTAGCCTGTAAAACATCTGTGCACACCTCCAAACCCAGCTCCACTGTGCTCTGGTCTGCGAAGCCTCCCCTTGCAAACAGGTGGCCATTCTTTTCTTGTGTCTAGCCTCGTGCCCTGTGAAGCACCTCCCTGGCATCAGCTCCATCCTGTGAGTGACCTTGCAGTGTCATTTATCACATTCCCCTCTGTGCTGTGGTTTTGCTGGTCACTTGGTTGATGCTAGAAGCATTTATATGCACCAATGTTGGATCAGCATTACAGACCAAGGGCGATCAAGACTTGACCCTCTCGCTCTGTGCATGGTGATTTTTTTTTTAAAAAGATTTTTAAAATTGATTTTTCTTGAGTTCTACATTTTTCTCTGCCTCTCTCCTCCAAGGTCCCCATACTTCATGGCGATTTTGAGGACTTTGTTCACGGTGATTTTGAGGACTGGCGGGAGAATGGAGAAGGATCCAGGTGCCCAGAGGGCCTGGGGGAGGGAGCGCATGGGTTTCTGTAATGACACAGAGCGTCCCATCGACTCTTTCCCCCACAGACAAGGAAAGAGTTCAGTGGAGAGGTGATATCTGACCTGAGTCTGGGAAAATAAACAGGAATTTGTTCTGCACACAAGGAAGAGAAGGGCAGTCTGAATACAGAGAGCAGAGTGTGCAAACATCCTGTGGAAGGAATCATGGCCGTGTGTTCCCTCCCCATGACCATTTGAGGACAGTGTTTGTATCACTGACACCTGTTCTGCAAGCCTCCATCAAATGGATCGTATGAAAGAACATAGGGTACCTTTGCAGGGCAGAAAGAAGCTGGGTGTGAACAGAGCACAAGGGGAATTATCCCTGGTGCGGCTATCTTGGGAAGGAAAGGGTCTAAAGAGAACAAGAATAGAGTTTTGGCTGGGTCAGGGACTCATGGGTAAACCTCCATCCCTGAAGCTCCCTGGAGTTTTGTAGGCCCGTCTTAGGGTGGTGTCTGCTGGCTCAGGTCCATAGCCTGTCCTCTACAGCTTGCTCCCCAAGGCCTGTGTCCTCCCAAGTCCTGTCTATGTGCCAAGAATAATTTCCTAGCAAAAGACAGAGATAAACTTATGGGCATTTTTTCCTGATCACAAAATTTGGTTACAGAGAAGTACCAAAAATAAAGATGGAGTGTAAAAACACAAAGATAGTAAATGATTTACAAGAGTTGAGTTGAATACAATCTACTGTGTGTGTAACTAAACTACATTGCTTTTCATTAAAGACAACATGAAAAACAAGACATGATTTCTGTTCATAAGACAGCATGGAACCCACTTCAATTCTGTATCTGCAACATGTATCTTCTCACTAAAGACCCACGATCCTTAGGTTATATAGATACATATTTCTGAAGATTGAGCTCAAATATTTTTAGTCATTCTGTCTGCTTATGTGTATGCCAGCAGCCCTAATTAAACTCCATGGATTGAAAAAACAAGCAATAACCCTCCACCAGCATAGGAGGGGGGTGTTGCAGACTGCGGACCACCAGACCCTGAATTTCTTGCAAACAACCTGTTTTCCTCTGCTCTGAGCAGCCTGCAGCTGCTCTGAGTATGAGACCCTGATAGCAGGGGAGTGATTTCTGATGAGTTTGCAGCTGAAAGATCCCAAGAGCTGGGCGTGGCCAGAGTCCTATAGAAGCTGCCCCTGAGCACAATAAAGTGGGCATTCTTGGCACTCTTGTTTCAAGGATGACCCGTGTCCCTGTGTGTTTGTCTCATCTCTGTGTGTACGTGTTTAAATCTCCAGGCTCCTTTCCTAACTCGCGAACGCGAAATGCCTCTCAGCGTAGGTGCTGCACTATGGGCATAGTACCACAGTACATGTAGTACAGGCAAACAGTAGAGGGGGATTGTTAGGAGGAAAGATTGCAGCAAGAGAGGGGAGGAGATGAGAGAAGATAGTGTGTGTGTGAACATTACCAGCTTTCACTGTATACATGGATGGAAGTGTCGAGAATAAGATTTGCATGTGGCCACATCTTCTGAGCCTAACAGAGAAGAATTCTTTTTTATTCATATATTTATTTTACATCCCAGATATAGCCTCCCCCATTCTCCCCTTCCAACCCCTTTCCTCCATTCTCCTCTCCCACCTCCCAATTCCCTCTTCTTCCATCTCCATCCAGGAAAGGGCAGGTCTCCTATAAGTATCAACAAAGCATGGAATATTATGTTGTGGTAAGACTAAGCACCTCCCCATATATTAAGATTGGGTAAGGTGACTCAGTATGAGGAGTAGGTTCCCAAAAGCCTGTAAAAGAACTGGAGACAACCCATGTTCCCACTGTTAGGCGTCCCACAAGAGAACCAACCCTACACAACTGTGACATATATGCAGAATGCCTAGGTCAGTCCCATGCAGGTTTCCTGGTTGCCAGTTCAGTCTCTGTGAGCCCCGATGAGTCCAGGTTAGTTGACTATGTGTCTTCTTGTGGTGCCCTTGACCCCTCAGGCTTCTACAATCCATTCTCTCCCTCTTCTTCAGGATTTCACAAACTCTACCTGATGTTTGGCTGTGAGTCTGCACCTGTTTCCATCAGCTGGTGGATAAAACCTCTCTAATGACATTTGGATGAGGCACCGATCTGGTCACAGAAGATGGCTGGCTCAGACTACTTATCCACTCTTGCTAGGAATCTTAGTTAGGGTCATCCTTGTATATTCCTGGGAAATTCCCTTGCACCAGGTTTTTATCTGACCCCCCCCCCATGTCTTCCCCATTTTTAGTAGTCTCTTTCCAATAATAGAAACTTTTACAGATAAACTTTTATTTATTTATTTGTGTGTGTGTGTTATAGCACATGTCTAGAGATCAGAGGGCTACATTTATGGAGTTAGTTCTCTCTTTCTGCTTTATACATAAGTTGTGGGGGGTAGAACCCCAGCTGTCAGGCTTATGTGTTAAGTGCTTTTACTTGTTGAACAATCTTACTGATCCTAGATAAACTATTTTTAAAACTTTGAATACACTTAAGAGCTTTAAAAAAGACTTAAGTGTCTCGAGTTTAAACTCTAATGTAAAAGAAATAGAATGGGAGCTTGAAAGTATTTTCCCCAAATAGAAACTGCAAAAGAAAAATAAGATAAAATACGTGAGAAAAGAGCAGTCTCTCTCTCTCTCTTTCTCTGCCCCTCATGGAATAAATAACGTATAAGTCGTAAAAGAACACTCTTCAGCAGTAAAATAAGTCAGCACGTAGAAATGCCCCCAAACTGACTGAGCGGCTGCTATAAGTTATAGAAGCATGCATAGTGACTGCTTCACCTCAAAATCTGTGAAAAACTTGTTTAATAATTTTATGCATGTTTCTCAAAAAATGTTACGTGATTATTTCCAGTTTTTAGTAATGGATGGCTTCCTTCTTTTTGTTTCTCTTGTTTCACAAAAGTCTGAAGAAAATAATTTATTACTTTTGTAAAAAAAAAAAAAAACCCAAACACAAGCAGCAGACTCAAAAAGTTATTCTCAATGCATGGAACAAGCAAAAACAGGCAAACAAACAAAACGTACACTCAAAATGTACAAGAAATTGCGAATCAAAAGAGGCAAGCGGCACTTAGCACCTGCCAATCACTGTAGGTGCTCTACTTGTGCCTCGCACCTAACCCTTCTGAACCGTCTGAGGCACGTACTATTTTCTACCTGGTTCCGGATGAGGAAACCGAGACCTGGAGAAGTTAGGTGACTTTCCTATCATTGCTGCATTACTGAGGACACAGCTGGAATTAAACCCAGACGTCTGACGCTAGAGTCTGGTACCCTACATAATTCTACCTGTGATTCATGGGAAGACAACCAGGGAAATGCAGATTAAACAGGAAGCAACACTGCCACCTGTCACACAAGACAGAAACATTATATTGAAAGACACCGAGTACTGGTGATTTTAGACGTGACTTGCTGTAACCACTTAGAAGAGTAATGTGGGAATATCGAGTAAACCTCCTTGACTCTGAGATCTGCAGAGTTTACTTCTGTCTATAAGTTTAGAAAGATATGCGGGTATCTTGGATGGATAAGTGCAGACTTGTTTAAATAAAGAGGGAACTGGGCAAACAAGCCATGGTCTATTCGGATGCTTGTTGATTAATTGAGCTGGATCTCATCATCAGATGAGCAGGTAAGAGAAACATCACATTGAGTTAAGCGCTTTTCAGTCATACTGATAACTGCTACCACATTTTTGACACATATAAAAATAATTCTAGGCATTGTTATTGGATTCAATAGTATTCCATTAAAATTTTAACAGAAGGTTGAATAGACCAGTTTGAAGATTAAAGAAAAACTGTTTGAAGTCAGTTTAACTTTGCTATTGTCTAATTTTCTTTAAAATGATTTGTTTATTTTAATTTCACATGAATGGGTGTTTTGCCTGCATGTATGTCTGTGTACTGCATGCATACAGGGCCTGCAGAGGCCAGAAGAAGGCTTCAGATCCTCTAGAACTGGAGTTACAGACAGTTGTGAACTGCCATGTGAGTGTTCCAAACTGGACTCAAGCTTTCTGTAAGAGCAACCCGTGTTCTTAACCACCTCTCTAGCCATATCTGATTTTTTTTGAAAGAAAGAAAAAGTGTATTGGACAAAGCATGACAAAAGATTAATGTGTCTACCTTTGTTTCTCTCAGCTGCAGGTCCACAGATAGATAGAGATATAGATAGCTAAATACAGAAATACATACATATTTTATTTTATAAAATATATATTTCTTTTCTCAAAAGTGAGATTTAAAATATAAATTCTAAATAGACCAAGGAGCAAGAGAGATGTTTCAAGGGCTAAGAGCACATATTGCTCTTGTAAGGACCCAAGTTTGGTTCCCTAGCATCCATATCAGGTGGCTCATAACTACACCTGTATCAGGTGTCAGATTTTTAAGGAATCTGGCTTCCACAGACCCCTGCACTTACATGACATATCCACCCACCCCTACACACAAAATTAATAAAAATAAATCTTAAAACTAACCCGACCCAAGTAAAAGTAATTTTCATGAACTGAGCTCAGATTAGATCAATTAGTAGTCACAGTTTTACATATGGATCTAAAACCGCCCTAACTTAGACTTTACGGCTTCTAGTACAAAAGCAATCCTAAGTATTAGCTGTAAAGAGTTCATCAAACAGCAACAAGACAAGGTTCTATGCCTCGTGTCATTTTCAAATTTAAATTCCTTCAGATTGCAAAAAAAGCCTGTTTTCATGTTAAACACTTGGCTGTCCTCGTGCTGAACTGACATGGACTTCTAGAAGTAAGGCGAGAGCCAAGGAAGAGCAAGGAAACAATGTCCATGAACTCAAGGACAGCCTTTTAAAAACAACCCCTTCGCCTCTAGTCCTTAACTGAGTCTTTGGAGGAAGCTGAAACTTAACAAGTTACTGTGGGACTTTCTGTTTAGGAGTGGCCACGATCTTTCCTGGCTATTTGGAAACTCGTGTGGTTCAGAATTGATTTCTTTAGTGTGCCAAATGAGCTCCAGTCTTCCAGTCCTGGGTCACTGGGCTGTCCCTCTGTCTCCTAACACTTTCAGAAAAGCCCCCTTTACATCCTTGTTCCTGAGGCTGTAGATGATGGGGTTGAGGAAGGCGGAGACAACATTGTAGAACAGAGCCAGTTTCTTGTCCCGTTCTGGGTCATACCAAGAGCCGGGCCTCATATACATGATCATGGCCGGCCCATAGAACATGGTGACCACAGTGATGTGGGATGCACATGTAGAGAAGGACTTGAGCCTTCCCCGGGAGGAGCGGATTCTTAAGATGGAGGCAAAAATGCAGCCATAGGAAGCCAAGATGAGGGAGAGAGGGACCAGGAGTAAGATGAAGCCCAAGATGAAGTCCAACTGGTCATTGAAGGATGTGTCTGCACAGGCCAACTTCAGGACAGCAGGGACTTCACAGAAGAAGTGATTGATCTTGTAGGGGCCACAGTAGGGCAGATGCATGGTGAAGACCGTGTAGATCAGAGCACCAGTGATGCTGATGGACCAACAGACTGTGACCATCTTGATACAAACGAGACGGCTCATGAGTAGAGAGTAGTGAAGGGGGAAGCAGATGGCGACATACCTGTCATAGGCCATAATGGCATAGAGAACACACTCAGCAATTCCCAGGACCAGGAAGATGAACATCTGGGCTACACAAGCACCCCAGGAGATGGTCCTCCTTGGACATATCATGTTAACCAGCATCTGGGGCACAGTGGTAGTGACGTAACTCATGTCTACCAAAGAGAGGATACTGAGGAAGAAGTACATAGGTGTGTGAAGGCGAGAGTCTAGGTAGATCAGACTGACAATGAGGCCATTACCCAGGAGGGTGATCAGATAGAGCAGAAGAAAAAAGACAAACAGGGCCACTCTGACCTGTGACTCACTGGAGAAGCCAAGGAGGATAAACTCGGACACTGAGCTGTGGTTTTCCTTTCCGAGGATCTGCATGGTCATCTGACTGTTACAGAGAGGCGAACACTCTGCTCTTCCGTCTGTGGCCTTAGGGCAGGAAGACCGAAGCAGAGCCGCACACACAACAGCATACACAATTGCTTCCAGTGATGCAGTCAAACCTGTGCTGAGCTGGATGGAAAGACTGTCAAAGCTAGGGCTGCTGGGATACTGGGCAAGGAGTTGAGAAATCTGACTGCTCACAGGATCACCGTGGAAGCCATCTTCATCCACAGAGGACAAGGACTTAAGTGACTATTTTTGGAGCAGGGAGCTCAGCCAACTCATGACCAATGCCAGTTCATTCTGCCAGGCATGCGTACTTGTTCCCAGTAGGTAGGCAGATCCTTCTGCTAGCAGAAGGTTAAAATGATGTCTGAAAGTCTGGGTTAGCAGGCTGTGGGTGCTTGGGTACCACTAAGCCAGAGCTGTGCCAGAGGCACAGGGCTGAAGCTGTGAAGGAGGCAAGTGGAGAACTTACAAAGCTGATAAAAACAGGCAGGAGAACAAACGGAAGTTTACTACTGGTTTCAGGTTATAGGCAAATCTAGGTAAAATATATTAATTTAGAAACTCATATTTATTGACTAAATTATAGGTGGTCTTATTAATAGATTAAAAAATATTAGGCAAATTAACTCAAGATAAAATTACTACAGTTGTGTTTGATGCTGAAAATGTTTTACAGCATATTAGAAATATATTTAAGGGTTGAGTGTGTAGTTCAGTTGGGAGAGTGTTTCTCTAACATACACTAAGCTGAGTAGCATCCATAAACCTGGCATGGTTCACCTACCTGTAATCCCAGAATCAGGAGATGGAGACGGAAGGACTAGAAGCTCGAAGTTATCCTCAGCTACATAGTGAATCAAAGGCTAGCCTCGTCTACATAAAAGCCTGTCCTGAAAAATAAAATAAAATAAAAGACTTAATAAATGCATTTAACTGAAGCCATTATGTTATCTTGGTATGGCAGCATTGTATTTGCCTAATAAATATTATGGTTAAAATGGAAAAGGAAAGACATATTTAGTAGCACAGAGCAGGGACCTCACAGCCTGTGCTTCTGAAGAGGTGACCCTGGCTTCTGGCTTGCTGCTTCCAGCTTCCCCGAGGCCTATCCAGACTCTGTCTCCTGAACTTAGAAATGTGAGATTTCCTGTTGCCTTCCCTTGACCAGGTCTTTAATCAGATTCCCCTGAGTGGCCCGGTGGTAGTCCCAGTGTGACCTTGGACAAATTTGCTGTTGGTCTCAGTCTCTGCAACCGGTAAACAGAGATAAAGAGATTGTGGCACAGATTTATAGCAAGATGCGTGTGAGATACGGTGTCGAGACATCTGGTAGAAGACAAATAAAAGGAGTTAGTGTAAGAGAAGCACGCTCAGAAATCAGAAGTGCTGTGGCTGCTCCTGGCTTTGCCCCCATGTGCTGTGTGATCTTGGGTGACTCCGCACCCCTCTCTGAGCTTCACAGAACTATTATTTAAATTGAAGGTATTAAATATGACGTCCTTTCAGTTCGATTGTCTTGATATCAAGCTAGAGACCCACAGACATACCAGGGCCCTGAGCACCAGGGAAGGGCTGAGATGGGCAGGGCTATGTGGGCAGGAGTTTGTTCCAGGAGTTTGGAAAATAAGACCAGAGAGTTGGTGGGTACCTACTGTGCACCAGGTAAGGAAAGTGTCTTCTGAAGGTAAGAGGTGGCCTAGCCCAGCTCAGAGCTTTGGGTCAGGAAACAAGAACGGGTGATCAGGGCAAATAATCTCCCAGAAGAGGGAAGGGAATGAGATGCCTGTGTCCCCCTTCCAGCTGACCATACTCTAGACCCGAACTGTCTTAGAGGCCTCCCCCAGCCTCCTCCCCCACACCCCAGCAGGTGCACTCTCCCTTAGCGTGCCCCTTCTTGTGACTCCCCGATGGAACTCAAGACCGTGCTCAGAGGCTCTGACTGTGTTCAATTTGGTATAATTCTCCAGCAGCCGAAGGCGACGACTGAGTTAGCAAGATGGCCAGCTCTGCGATCCTGTCTGGACAGCTAGAGGCCCCTCCTCTTGGAGACTTGGGACTCTCTAACAGCTGGTTTTCTTAGTTCTTTCCCTTGTCATCCTTTCCCCACTGTGGCCCTGCTGGCACCTCCCCTGGTCTGCTGTGTTTTTCCAGGCCCCGCGCCCTGCACAGTCTTCTTGGGGGTCTCTTGAACCTTACCTGACTGGCTAGGCCTTGTTCATTTCATGTGCCTATTGTTTTAACAACCAGGCTGTGGGTTGACACTATGTCTCTTTTAGATTGTTCCATAGCATCTAGCAAAAATGAGGTCCCTGTTAAGGGCTTGTGGAAGCCATGGGCTCAAGACTGTGTTCACTTAGGGAAAGATACGTAGCAGTTAGTCATCTGCCGGGCAGTGGCAGTGGCCGCCAGACAGCTCTATCTCAGCATTAGGTTTCTCTTTGTAAACAGTTCTGCTTTGCCTTCTACCAAAGCAGTAAGTGCCGGGGTTGGGACTAACTCCTGGATTTTGAACAGCATAGGTGGCTTAACCACTGACTCTTGTAAAGGTAATGAGGGAGCAATTACCTCAAGCCCTCTCTCCAGGAAAGAACCCTGCTCACATTCTCTCTCCATCCACCACCTGCGGTGTCCCCTGCTCCTTCCCAGGCTCTCAGTTTCTGGTAGAGAAGAAAGAATATACTTCATACAACACTCTCTCCCAATCCTGCCCCTTGCCTTCAGTCGCCTCCAAATGACCAGCCTGTTCTGTCTGAGCGGCTTCCTTCACCCCTGTGGCAGCCACAGCAGCCTGTTTCCTCTGGGTTCTGTGGGTCATCAGACGAAGCTGTCCATCCTCTTCTGTTTACACTGTGGTTCTACAGGAGGGGTTCACCGTTCTCTTAAGTGTGCAGGGCAGAGCTCCACTGGGCAGACTCAGGGGTGCTCTTTTGTCAGATGAAGTTGGAGAGTGGAGTTCCAGCCTCCAAGAAGCCCTGGGGATTACTTGCCTACACCAGTGAACACAGCACAGGGCCTCTGGGCTGGATGAAAGAGGCAGTCAGGAAGTCTAATGGCCCTAAGATGTTTCAGGCTTGGCTCCTGGAACTGGGGAGCTGGGCATCCTTTGGAAATTTCCATTAGGAACTGAAATTTATTCCCTCTGAGACATCATAATGTCTGTAAGGATGGCCATGGCAGCCAGGTGGTCAAAAGGCTGGGCGGATAGACGTCCCTCCTCTGACCCAGTTTGAGGACTCCCAAATGCCCCTCTTGGGTCCTACTGGAATTTCAAGAGAGAATAGTGGTTGTCTGGCCTCATTAACTGTTGCAGAATAATGATTACCACAAAGGATCCTGCCTTGTGGATTATTGTCTTTTCCAGATCTGTGAAGAATTTTGATGGGATTTTGATGGGGATTGCATTGAATCTATAGATTGCTTTTGGTAGAATTGCCATTTTTACTATGTTGATCCTCCCAATCCAAGAGCAAGGGAGATCCTTCCATTTTCTGGTGTCCTCTTCAATTTCTTTCTTCAAAAACTTAAAGTTCTTGTCAAATAAATCTTTCAGAGTTACCCCAAGATATTTTATGCTATTTGTGGCTATCGTGAAAGGTGATGTTTCTCTGATTTCCCTCTCTGCTTCCTTATCCTTAGTGTATAGGAAGGCAACTGAATTTTTGGAGATGATCTTGTATCCTGCCACATTACTAAAGGTGTTTATCAGCTGTAGGAGTTCTTTGGTAGAGTTTTTGGGGTCGCTTATGTATACTATCATATCATCTGCAAATAACGAAAGTTTAACTTCTTCCTTTTCAATACGAATCCCCTTGATCTCCTTATGTTGTCTTATTGCTATTGCTAGAACTTCAAGCACTATATTGAAGAGGTATGGAGAGAGTGGACATCCTTGTCGTGTTCCTGATTTTAGTGGGATGGCTTTGAGTTTTTCTCTGTTTAATTTAATGTTAGCTGTCGGCTTGCTGTAAATAGCTTTTATTATATTTAGGTATGACCCTTGTATCCTTAATCTCTCCAAGACCCCTCTCCTCTATTGCTTAGGGTCTTAGCTGGGGTCATCCTTGTGGATTCCTGGCAATTTCTCTAGAGCCAGGTTTCTTGCTAATTCTATAAGGGCTCTCATCTCTGTCCTTCCTCCTTCTCTACTATTCCATTCCCTCAGGTTCTCCTCATCCCCCCTCTTCTCTCCTCCTTTTTCCCATCCACCCTCCCTTCTCCCCTGACCCCCATGCTCCCAATTTTGTCAGGTGATCTTGTCTGTTTTGACTTTCCACATTGTTCTATATACATTTTTCTTAGGGTTCACCTTATTACTTCTCTTCTCTAGGATTATGAACTATAGGCTCAATATCTTTTGTTTACAGCTATGAGTGAATATATACCATATTCGTCTTTTTGGGACTGGGTTACCTCACTCAGGATAGTGTTTTCTAATTCCATCCTTTTGCATGCAAAATTCCTCCTATTTATTCTCTCTGCCTGCCAGTCCCACCTATTTCTCTCTCCTGCCTAGTTATTGACAGCTCTTTATTAGACCAATCAGGTGTTTTAGATAGGCAAGGTAACACAGCTTCACAGAGTTCAACAAATGCAACATAAAAGAATGTAACACATCTTTGCCTCATTAAACGGATATTCCACAGCATAAACAAATGTTAACACATCTTCAACTCAGATTCCATAACATGGATTGGCCTGGGCATGAAGGAATCATAGTGAAATGTCCCCAGGACTGAGGATCTCTGCTTCCTATTTGGTCTTTAACACTTGTGACTAGGGTTGAGACCTTGAAAATAACTCAAAATTCCTCAGAAGGCTGGGGTCCAGCTCGGGGAAGCCATCCTGCAGGTGAGCTAGACATAAGGAAGACTGAGAGCAGCCACCTGACCAGGCTGGAGACTTTAGTGGTCTTGGCATATCTTCCATCCCACAGAGCACCTGGGAGGTACCTGACACTCAGGTCTGGATGGCTGGTCAGTGACCTCAGACACTTGACCTTGGGTAAGTTCTCTTAGCTCTCTGATCATCGTTGTCCCATCCCCATAGAACACTGGCTATATTTCTCTTTTCCTTTGATTCCTAGGAAAGTATATATTTAACAGAAGTATCTCCCACCAACTTCTACTTTTAACTCTGGAGTCCTCTAGTCAACTGCCTTCAGTCCTACATACTTCCACCTGTAACCTGTCCTGTGTGAATTAAGAGTCCCTGTGGCTTCCTGCCCCGATCTGCCTTGTGCTGAATCATGACCATGGGTTTGGTCATACAAAACTGCTGACCAAATTCCTGGCTCTCCATGGGCCACCTTAGGCTCCATGATTCAGTTTCCATGTCTGTAAAATGGAGGGGGGGGAGTGATGATACTGCAGAGACTCAGGACATGTCACATATTGGACCACAGTGACTACCCAGAATCAAAAGTGTGACCATGGACTGGAAAACATAACTCTAACTTGCGGAGGAGACTGGGGGTCTAGGAAGTTATATGGTTACTCAGGTCACAGTGACCAAGTAAGTGTGACTACCAACCCTGGGCTCATCTATTAACAGCAATCATTTCCCCAGAGACTCTGCTGGGAGCCTTTAGTCATGCGGAAGGAAGGAGTGATCCCTGTGGCTGCTAGGAGCGTCTGTTGGGGTTTCTGTCTGGCATTAGAACTGTTGGGCGGAGGCCAAGATCCAGCTTGGGAATTCTGGGCAGGAGGAAGCCAAGAAGAGCTTCTCAAGAGGAGGAGCTTCAGATGGTACCATACAGCATCCTGAAGAAAGGTAAGAGTTAGCACACTGCAGATGGGGGATCCTGGAGGAGAGAGAAAGATGGGGTTGAAGGGTGGAAAGGAAAAATATAGGGAAGTGGGAATAAAGAGAACTCGTTACTAATGTCAGAAGGAGCCAGTGCTTGCTCTCAGCTCAGTATGAGCAGTTTTATGAGGGACAATCATAGTCATCTAAGCTACTTCGAGAAAGGGGGGGACTCCTGTCTCTGGGCATCTGGGAACATCCTTTGGTAGTGAGACTTCAGAGAATATAGATGCTCTCATAAGATCTGGATGTCCAAGTCACCTTCAGCTCTGACATCTAGTGAGTCTCTGAGGCTTAGAGCATACCTGTGTGATCATAATTGGGAGCTTGGAGAGGGGATTGCAGCTGGAATACACGAGAAAGACACTGAGAGCCTGCTTGCCCTGGACTCCTGCCCTGCCCTGGACACCTCAGACCAGACTCCTTTCCATTCAGCGTTCTGTGGAGGGCTGGGCTGCCTTTCATAGACCACAGCTGGAGGCATTTTACTCTGAAGGCAGCTTCTGCTTGTGACATCCACACAGTCTATGCTTTTTGAGCAGTCAGGCAAGGAGCGTTCTTAAGGAAGGATCGTGCATTGGTGGCAGCTGCTAGCTGCTGGAGCCCAGCCCCTTGAGTCACAAAGGATCATCTATGACCCTTGGCTCCTCCCTGATTCATGGCTTCTGTCTTCTAGTTTCCAGCCCTTTTTGATCCATGGAGCCTCTTTCGCCTCTGTGGTTCTTCATTTCTTGTTTTCTGTCCCTCTATGAACAATGGTACTTGCTGGACTTGGCCTCTGTGTCTCTGTCTGACAAGTCGCAATCTTTGACCTGTATACACCCTGGCCATTTCTTGCTGCCTTCAGGTTAGGGTTTTAGCTCTCTCCCTCCATTAGATGCCTTTTATTTATCATTATCCTGGCTTCTCCAGATAACACCAGACTTCCTTCCCATCTCTCCATTGATACTGCATACCTGAGTCCCTTAATGGACACCCCTTGTTTACCTTCATACCCCTGAGCCCAGATCACATCTTCCTCCCAGATGATATTGTGGACTTCTATCTGGATATGGCAAGACAGAAGAACATAAAGGGAAGGACCCACCCTGCCAAGCTGACTGGTAGGAAGGACACCATAGCACACAGGGCATGGCATAGGGGCAGAAGTGGACACAGGCTCAGGGAGATCAACCTGTGGCAGCCACATACCCCTGTGCCCTGACAATTCCAGTAGCCTACGGACAAGTTTGGCATCATCCCCTAACTCTCTGCTCACCCTGACCTGTTTCTGCTCCAACCTCACGAATCCTACTTTGGGAACCCACATTTGTCAGTTTCCACTCTGGAGGAGGATTCCAGAGTGGAGGAGGACATCCACTCAAGGATGTCCCAGAAGTAAGAAAGAGAAGTGGGAGAGGGGACCAGTTTCTAATCAGGTAAGACATAGTCTTTCCACGGGTGTTGCTTCATTGCTGTGAGCAAAGGCTCGGGATAGGCTCCACCCGTGACTGCAGGGAAGGTGCACCATCTCTTTTCCCATCTGTTGCATGGACACAGTCACAGTGCCAGTCTCTCTTGCTTGCTGGCATTGCTGGGCCATCTTTGTCTGCTTTGTGCGGTAGGTGATGATTCTGATTGGAGGTGCCCATGTTAATCATTAGATTTTTCAGCTATCATTTTTAACTATTTGAAGTGAAGTTATGAATAAAAAGCAGATGTTGTGGTACTTGACACAGGGACAGCTGCCATCATTAGCATTATTATTCATTGGTTTGGATGGGAATTGAGAGAAATGGTAGAGAGGGCCATGGCGTTAGTTTCAGCTACTCCATCCCTTCTTGGAGGGACTTGTGGCCTGGTTTCTTCTCAGAGGTTCATGACCCTAGCACAGGTAGGGGTTTGGGGGCTTTGTTTACGTTTTGGTGTGACTGCTGGGGAAGTGGAGAGGAAGGTATAAAACGAAAGTGGGTGTGAGCATTTCTTTATCTTTGCTCTGGCTTCCCAGAGGCTTCTAGCATATAAATCCCACCATAGGCTTTTATTGGTCTTTGACATACCAGACTCTATATTCTTTCAGAAGTCACAGAGAGAAATCAAGTCATGCTCAGTAGGGCCAAGCTTCTCATGGGGAAGACTCTGACCTGCAGAATTTCCAAGCTGACTGAGCTTGCTCTCAGTTAGATAGGTTCCAAGAATAGACCTCCTGGCAGCAGGAGATCTGGGTCCTTGTCTCATCTCTGCTCCAAACTCAAACTCACTGGTGTCTCCAACCACAAATTGACCTCCATGACTCCTCTCTCATGGCTCCCTAGACTTGCAAGGAGGTTGTCTATGTGAACACTCATAGCTTCCCACCATCTCTTTAAGAGAAAGAGTCCACAAACCTGCCTGGGAAAATGGGACCAGAAACAAGGGAAGCAGTAAAGCCAGAATGTTCCTGCAAGTCTTTTAGTCTTTCCTCTGTAGACAAGAAAACAGACGTGGCCCAGTCAGATTTTTATTTTAGAAAGAGTTCTCTGAAGCCTAGTGTAGTGAAAGAGGTCAGTGTAGTGAATGACTTGAGCAATGAATGACTGAGATGAGAGGAGGAGGTAGAGGAGGAAAGAGAATGGGACAGAAATATGCTGAATGTCTGAGGTGGATATTGGCTGACGGCTAAGAGGGACAGATAGGTGGATGAGGCATTCTGGGGGTAGTGGCAATGAACCCTGGGACCAATGGGATGTAGGGGATGAAGCTGTAACTGAAGGGTTTCTCTGAACTTCTGAATGGTCTCGTTGGATTTTTCTCACAGATGTGCACATGCGTAAGTGTCTATACATATGTAGTTATGCATTTATATGTATGTATATGTGTGTGCACATGCGTAAGTATCTATACATATGTAGTTATGCATTTATATGTATGTATATGTGTGTGCATATGCACAGACTATTACACTAAAACCAACAGAAGTTTCTTTGCTTTCATGATTTGCCCTCCCTCCCCAAATCAAGGACAGAAAGCATTTCAGTAATCTGAGGACTTGTTCTGGCTGAGTTTTAGTGAGTCAGTGATTTGTTGTAGATAGGAAGCCCTGTTACTGCCAGAACAAGTAAAGTTCTTTTTCTCCCATCCAACCCCTGAGTCTCAGTTTCTTCATCCACGGATGGAGGTAACGTTACCTGCTCTATACATTTCGTGGAATTAGCAGAAGGTTTAAGAGTAGGTGCCAAGGTAGTTGCAAGGCATCGCTCCAGAACTGAATTCTGCAGCCTTCTCTTCTTGTGATAGACATGATGCTGTTCCTTGTCACCTTTCACATAGTGGCTCTCTACTTCCTAAGTCCTGAGAGTCAGGGAGCTTTTCTTAAGAACTTTGCACACCCTTAAGAAAGCCATAGCTGAGTAGGATCCACAGCCTCAGAAATCTGAGTCTCTGGGCCTAAGTCTTTTTTTTTTTTTTTTTTTGAGACAGGGTTTCTCTGTGGCTTTAGAGCCTGTCCTGGAACTCTTGTAGACCAGGCTGGTCTCGAACTCACAAAGATCCGCCTGCCTCTGCCTCCCAAGTGCTGGGATTGGGCCTAAGTCTTGAATGTACAACAGACCCTTTTCCGTGTTGTTGGTGTGTAGAGAGCTGCCCCCGCTCACAGCTGTCCTCACAGGTCAGCCAGGTGTAGCCTCCCAAACACCATCCCCTTATGCAAATGCCTCTCACTGGCTTTCGTGTGAAAAAGTGAACAGTGGGAAATGGCAGTTTATTTGCCACCTCTAGGCCCCACGGTAGAATATTATGACATCCTTGGGCTACTTCCCCATGGGAAGAATGTTGATTGCAAGCAAGATAGCTTTATCCCTATTTTACAGCTTGGAAAACTGAGTGCTGGGGAGATTTACTAGTAGCCAGTGTCACATAGCTTCAGGATTCAAGTAAACCAGCTGTCTGTGACACACCCTTCTTACCCTGCTGCTGGTAACCACAAGCATTATACAGTGAGAGCACAGCTGGAAAAAATCACTAGACTACATCCAGTTTGTAAAGCTTTGGGAACCTGCTTTTTGAATAGTTTCTATCTTCTGTAAACCTTGTGAAGCCATGGTGACCCTCTCTTTCCATAGTGGAATTTATCCCCAAATGCCTCAGCAGTGTATTAGCTATTGGACATAACTCTCACATGTAGTTATGCTGGATGATTCTTCATGTGGTCGTAGAATCTTGATATATAGAATATACACTGGGGGCCTTGAATTCTTGAAAAGGCCCTGGAGAAAGGAAACGCTTCTCACCCAGGCTTCAGCGGGAACAAAGCCACCACTTAGTAAGCTGGAAATGCCAGGATCTGAATTTTACACCACCATAGTTTCCCCTTTGATCCAGCCACCTTAGATGTTATCTCTAGAGCTAAGAGATCCCATTCCATTTAATTCAGCTAGGAAAATTCTGATACAAACTCTGACTGATCACACAAATGTAGTCAACACACAGACCCTCTTTTCTTATTCTTAGAATTCTGTACCGATTTAAACTAAACCTCCAGGCATCTACAGGGGAGTTTCACAGCCACGCCCCTTATAATAAGTAATAAGTAATAAGACAACTGGCACCCACTTTATCCATCCTGTGAGCCCTAAGAAATACATGCTTGGTATTATTGTTATTTACTAGAGAATTTTTAACTATGTCTATGTGGGTATATAAACTGGAAACCTTGTGGGATGGGAAGACAGCGAGGACCATCAAAGGCGGAACATGGTTGAGAAACATCAAGAGGATTAGCAAGAGAGAGTGAGAGCATTGGAGAGAGCATAGGAAGAATAAATAGATCATGATGAGAAGACTTATGTGAGTTGATTTATTTACCCTCAGATATCTTTATCCAGTTTTTGCCTGCTATAGCAGTCCTTCTGTATCCTGAGAGGTTTAGGGAAGCTAACATCCCAACATAAACCTTGATACCCCACCACATAGCCTATGTGGTTGTAGCAAGCACCATTATCCTTGGTGAAGAACAGGAAGCTGTGAAACACCCTTGGGAGGCAGCAAGGCCTACAGAGCCTCTTTAATGAAATGTGGGAATTTAATCAATGACATGACTGGTTTCCAGCTACCCGACAGTATTAGATGAAGCTGTAAAAGTCCTGGAGAGGTGCCTGGCCTGTAGGAAGGTCAGGCTGTGTGAGATCTTGTGTCAATGTTAAGAAATAATCTAGTGGGCCGGGCAGTGGTGGCACACGCCTTTAATCCCAGCACTCAGGAGGCAGAGGCAGGTGGATCTCTGTGAGTTCGAGGCCAGCCTGGTCTACAAGAGCTAGTTTTAGGACGGGCTCCAAAGATACACACAGAAACCCTGTCTCGAAAAATGAGAGAGAAAGAGAGAGAGAGAGAGAGAGAGAGAGAGAGAGAGAGAGAGAGAGAGAATTAGTGGACTGGATGTAGACACAAGATTCTTGTGAAGACTCAGCTAAGGTGGCCCAAGAGCAAGCAGGCTGAAGCCAGGTGCTTTGGTGACAGCACCCACATTGCTCTATTCTCAGGCATCAGCAATGCAGATGACATCCCCTTGAAGAGGTGTCTTTCCCTGCTCACATATGGAAGCTGAGGCTCGGGTGTCTGTGTGAGGAACAGAAATAGTTGAGTCAATAAGCTGGCTTTTGTAAGGAGAAGAAACAGGGGATAGACATGCGGGAGAGTGAT
This sequence comes from Chionomys nivalis, assembly GCF_950005125.1. Lineage (NCBI taxonomy): Eukaryota > Metazoa > Chordata > Mammalia > Rodentia > Cricetidae > Chionomys > Chionomys nivalis. Next base: position 31,700,340 of record NC_080096.1, on the reverse strand, counting down.
AGCTGACTGTGAGCATCCTGGGTGCAGACTGGTTTCATAGGGACACTGTGTAGCTTGGACCTGAGTCTTGGTTGTTTGTGTGCCAAGAACCATTCAGAAATACACTTAACATTTAATGAGCATATACTATACGGTAGACCTCTTTCAGGGTGATTTTCATGGTAGATAACTCAGTTTTCTTCTTATGTGTTTATTTCCATTTTATACTTCTAGAAGCTGTCTCAAAGGCTCGGAGAAAGGGTAATGGCTGACTCAAGCAGTCACTCAGGAGCAAGAAGTGACCTGTGATATAAGCAGTTAGAGACATTCTGGTCTGTGTACCCTATTGAGTGTAAAATTTAGGAGAAAAAGAATTTAATGTCTTTGAGGGGACCAAGTGGAGTCTCACCCTATCTCAGGCATTTGAATTGCCAGTTTGCATAGAGTTTTAAAAGTATTTTATTTCTGCTTTTACGTATTAGTGTTTTGCCTGAATGTATATATGTACACCATGTATGTGTCTGGTGCCCGCAGAGGCCAGAAGAGGGCATTACAACCCCTGGAGCTGGAATTATAGATGGTCACGAGACACCACATGGGTGCTGGGGATCCAGGTCCTCCGAAAGAGCGTTGGGTGCTCGTAACTGTTAAACCATTCCCTCCCACATAGAGTTTTCACACTAGTATTTATCTCTAATCAGTTGGCTGTCTGAAGGAGACTTAAATGCCTTAATAGGAGGAAGACTCTGGTAAGGAGAATTAGGTAATCTTTCCCAGGGCTTTCATTTCATAGCAGGAGAAACTGAGGCTGAGAAGGGAGCCTCTGTTGCTTTAGAGGCAGAGCCAGCACTGTGTATGAATCTCAGTTCTTCATAAGCTTCCCGGGAGTGGTTCCAGCAGACAGCGACAGGTAAAGTGGGTAGTCCTATTAGGAGGGATATAATGGAGTCTCATAAAATTTGGATGCGGATCACTAATTAACCCCAACTCTAGTGCCTGTCTTAGCTAACCCCCTGTGTGAATTGATGCCTTCTTTTTCATTAAGAATAGAGCATAATGCAAGCTCCCAATAAGACCTTTGTGACAGAATTCATTCTTCTGGGCTTTTCCCTGAGCCCCAGGGCCACACCTCTGCTCTTCTCAGCCTTTCTGACGATTTACCTGTTGATCATTCTGGGCAATGGCTTGATCTTCATCCTCATCTGCTTGGACTCACACCTTCATACCCCTATGTATTTCTTCATTGGCATCCTTTCCATGTTGGACTTAGGCTATACCACCACAACTGTACCCCAGATGTTGGCACATCTGGTCAGCCAGAGGAAGACAATCTCTTACTCCAGTTGTGTGGCTCAAATGTACATTTTCTTGGTGCTTGGTGTCACAGAGTCTTGGCTCTTTGCCATAATGTCCATAGACAGGTATGTAGCCATCTGCCACCCACTCAGGTACAGGGTCATCATGAGCCCATGTCTGTGTGGGGTAATGGTCATATTCTGTGGACTCTGTGGTGTCACCTCTGCTCTTGTTTACACCATATTTGCCATGCGCCTCCCCTACTGTGGCCCCAATAAGATCAATCACTTCTTCTGTGAAGTCCCTGCAGTCTTAAAGCTGGCTTGTGCAGACACTTCCGTCAACGACCAAGTAGACTTCATTCTTGGGTTCAGTGTTATACTGATTCCCTTGTCCATTATCCTCGTCATCTATGTCAACATCTTTGTGTCCATCCTGAAGATCCGTTCAGCACAGGGGCGACTGAAAGCATTCTCTACCTGTGCATCACACATAACCGTGGTCACCATGTTCTGTGTGCCAGCCATGGTCATGTACATGAAGCCTGGTTCTAAGGCCTCACCAGAAGAGGACAAGAAACTTGCTCTGTTCTACAATGTCATCTCTGCTTTTCTCAACCCTGTCATCTACAGCCTCCGGAACAAAGATGTTAAAAGGGCTTTCCTCAAGGTAACAGGCTGGGGTAGACCCCCAGAATGAGTCCTTAGAAAGACATGGACACTACTCTTCCTATGTCATCATTGTTCAAGAACTGATTCATGTGACATCAGGACCCATGCATACTCCCCCTTCTACCTCTCATTTCAGCTCTGTACAGGTTCTTTGGGGGAGCACCCCCTTATTTGCTGGTGGAACAGAGCACTGTGAAATGTCTCCCAGGCATGCCAGTTCTCATCTTCCCCTTTGTTCTATAGGGGCTAGGAGTTTTATAAAGCAAGAGACGTCTGAATCATCAAAACCTTTTACTAAAATAAAGGGAATGAGCTTGGGAGGCTGCGCTGCCCCATGACTACATCTTGAGAAAGGCTCACTGTCTTGTGGAAATCATATACATGCATCATGTGAGCTGGATATAGGGCAAGGACATGAACTTGGAGGAAGAATGAGCTGAAACTCATTCTCTGCAATCTGGGGACACATTAAGACTTCCAAATACACCATTCTCTCTCTTTACCCTTATTGGCTCCTACTCTCCATCAGGTTGTGTTTTAAACTAAGATTCCCAAAACAGACTTTCCATGAGACCCAAAGAGTTGAGCATGAGCCTTACAACCATCCTGTACTTTCCTCCCATGAGAAAGACAGGCATGGTGGTGCATGCCTTTAATCCCAGCACTTGGGAGGCAGAGGCAGTCAGATCTCTGTGTTCAGGGCCATCCTGTTTACAGAGCAAGTTACAGGAAGTCATGGCTTTACAGGAAAACTATGTCCCCCCTAAAAACATCACAATCATTACCAGCAACAACAAAGAGCAAGTAGTCCCACATCTTAGCTCTCAGTCAGAAATCAAGTTCCATGAAGCAGGAATCATGGCAATCCTGGGTACTATTGCATCCTTAGAATCTAGCATCATGCTTCATGCTTTTTATCTTCAGTGAAGGTGTTGTGGGTCCAAGAATGAATTCTACACTGTGAAAAGTTAATGGATTAGAGGTAACAAAATTTGGGAATCAGTGGCACTTAAAAAGATTGCTTTATAGATTAATTTAATAAATACATGTTAATTTAATAATAAATCAATTGAAAACATATAAAATATTTGTTATGAGGCTTTATAATAATGTTCATAAGCTTGGGTTTTGAAATTTCACCTCTAGGATTCTGTTCTTCAATAATAAATCAATTGAAAACATATAAAATATTTGTTATGAGCCTTTATAATAATGTTCATAAGCTTGGGTTTTGAAATTTCATCTCTAGGATTCTGTTCTTCAGAAAAAATTGTAAGTGCAGACTGACTTTTATATATAAGCTATTCATTACATAATTATTAGGAATAACCACCAATATGAGTTCCCAACCTCATGAAATACTGTGCAAACAGTATTGTGTACTATGTCTGAGAAAGTGTTAAGCATCACTGAAAAGTGGGTCTGGAAAGATGGCTCAGCAGTTAGGAGCACTTGTTGCTCTTGCAGAGGACCTAGATTCACTTCCAGCACCCACATGGTGGCTTACAACTCTCCAGTTCCAGGAGATCTGAGCCCTCTTCTGGTGTTCATGGGCGACAGATACACATTCTGTGCCCTTACATACTTGCAGGCTAAATAGCCATACACATAAAATAAAAATAAATAAATGTTTTTAAAAAGTATTGCTGGGAAATATGATATGTTATTAGGTAGAAAATTAAGTATATAAAAATTCATATAAAATTAGCCTATGTATTACCAAACATGTTGTTATGATTTGGATAAATAATATCTCCCGAAAGCCTATGTTTTAAAATTGGTTGCCCCCTGATGAATTTTAGGGAAAGTAACTGGATCAGGAAGGGTCTGAATTCAAAATTCCTAAGACTATTAGGAGGTGGTGGATATCCTGGAAGGTGGAGCCTGCTTAGAGGACTTGGGTGCTGGGGTGTGTCTTTGAAGGGGGTATTTTGCCCTGACACTTTCCTGTTTCTGTCTTCCTGATTTGTGGCTGCCATGAGGTGAGGAGTTTTGCTCCAGCACACACTATCTGTCATGATGCTCAACCTCATCTGAGGACCAAATGACCACCGACTAAAACCTTCAAAACCGTGAGCCAACATCAATTTCCCTCCTCGTTTGCTTTTCCAAGGTAGTTGGTACAGCAATGAAACATGTACTAGAACACATATACGTACATGTGTTTTTAACACACAGACACCATTTAAAGAGGTAGGTACACATATATACATACATACATATGTATATATAAACACACACATATACACACATACTAGGTTTCAGTGAGTAGAGTAGTAAGATTAAAATGATTTTTAATCTTAGTCATATTTTACTATCTAAAATTTTTGCAATCATCACATGTTGGCTTTATAACAGAGAGAAGTAAACATTAATTGAAAATATTTGTTGTAAATAAATAGTGATAAGTAAATAAAAAAATGGGAAGTCTCAGTTTGGATCTAAAATGTCCCCTCAAAGGTCATGTGCTGTAGGCTTGGTTGGCAAGCGATGGACCTTTGGGCAGTGATTGGATCCTGAGGGTTCCGACTTCACTGGTGGATCAATCCATTGATGATTCATAATTTCATGGACTATGTGGAGGTGTTAGATACCCAGAAGTTGAGGGACAGTGAAGAGAGTGGGCCCTTCCTCACTTTCTCTCTGCTTCCTTACTATGATGATGTGGGGAATCTTTGTTCTACTGTGTGCTCCCTGTCATGATGTTCAGCTTTTCCTCAGGACCAGAAAACACTGACTGAGTGATAGAATGCTCTGGGGGTGTTACTTCAGATGATGGTGACTCCGATGACACATCTTTTGAACCGAGCAAAGCAATGACATTTAAACACACAGAAGAACTGGAAAGATGGTCCAGTGACTACATGCACATGTGGTTCAATTGTGAGGACCTGTGCAGACAGAGTCTTCTGTCCAGCCTGGGACCTGTGCAGACAGAGTCTTCTGTCCAGCCTGGGACCTGTGCAGACAGAGGCTTCTGTCCAGCCTGGGTCTGTAGCCATTCACTCCCAAAGGATAGTAGAGAGGGTGTCTGCAAGGGCCTTCCCCTTTAATCAGATTAGTGACTACCCTAATTGTCCTCATAGAACCTACATCTAGTAACTGATAAAAGCAAATGTAGTGACCCACAACCAAGCACTGAACTGAGCTCCTGGAGTTCAGCTGAAGACAGGGAGGAGAGATCATATGAACAAGGGGGGGGGGCATCAAGAGCATGGTGGGGTAAACCACAGAGACAGCTGACCCAAGTTTATTTTTCTGGGTCTTTATCCATTCTTTGGTTGAGGGGCATCTAGGTTGTTTCTAGTCTCTGGCTATTACAAATAATGTTGCTATAAACATAGTTGAACAGATATCCTTGTATGTACTGTGGGACAATGGTCTTGCACCCTGTAAAGTTTTGTCACTTGTATTGGTTTAATAAAACACTGATTGACAAGTTGCCAGGCAGGAAGTATAGAAAGGGTGACCAGAATAGAAAAATTCTGGGAAGAGGAAAGGATCAGTCTGCAGTCATCTGTAGGGTTGAATTATGCAGGCCCATATTCCTATATTGTCCTATGGTCAGAGAATTCTGAGCAACCTACAAGGCGCAATTTGCACCAGCCACACAGAAAGTAGCCACCTAGCTCTTTGATAGTGAAACAACCTGACATCATTCTAACAAATGGTCAGGGTATGCTAATGTTGTTCTGTTTCTTCTATTGTAAATTAGGTGGGCACCTGGGGAAGAGGTGTTTTTTCAGTCTACATGACAAAATGGGCATGGACAGGATGTGACAAAATGGGCATAGATGGGATGTGACCTAAGTCATTCCCCTGCTACCTAGGAAACAATGCTAAGCAAGTTTGTGTTACCTTTCCTTAGTTTACCTCGATATAAGAGCTGCTTGGAAAATAAACATGGGTGATTTCAGATGTTAGGATTTGAATGATCCCTGGAACTCCCTCCCAATGCTGTTGTGTGAATTGTACCTCATTTATTCCCACACCTCCACTCTGGTATGAGAAATGATTTATGTCTGGGCTGATCCCCGAAAGTCATCACCCAGACGCAGAGGAAGCAAAATTTGAAAGCCTCATTGATAAAGGGTACCAAGTCATATGGTTCACACAGATAATAATTATGGGTTAATTTAAGATATAAGAGTTAAAGCCTGAGCTAATAGGCCAAACAGTTTATAATTAATATAATCCCAAGGGAGTCTTAGCTGGGGTCATCCTTGTGGATTCCTGAGATGTTCTCTCTTACCAGGTTTCTCCCTAAACCCATAATGGCTCCCTCTATCAGAATATCTCATTCATTCCTTTCCCCCTCCCCCATGTTCCCATCCCCCATTTCCCCATTCTACCCCATCCCAGCTTACCCAGGAGATCTTAACTATTTTCCTTCCTGGGGCCCTCCACATGTGTCCCTCTTAGAGTCCCCCCTTTTACCTATCTTCTCTGTGACTGTGTATTGTAGCTTGCTTATCCTTTGCTTTACATCTAATATCCACTTATGAGCGAATACACACTGTGTTTGTCTTTCTGAGTCTGGGTTACCTCACTCTGGATGTTTTCTCTAGTTCCATTTACTTGCATGCAAATTTCAAGATGTCGTTGTTTTTTTTTTTTCTGCTGAGTAGTACTCCAATGTGTAAATGGGCCACATTTTCTTTATCTATTTTTGATTGATGGGCATCTAGGTTGTTTCCAGTTTCTGTCTATTACAAATAATGCTGCTATGAACAACTTGAGCAAGTGACTTTGTGGTATAATTGTGCATTCTTTGGGTATATGCCCAAGAGTGGTATTACAGGGTCCTGAGGTAGATTTATTCCCAATTTTCTGAGAAACTGCCATACTGATTTCCAAAGTGGCTGTACAAGTTTGTACTCCCACCAGCAATGGAGGAGTATTCCCCTTACTCCACATCCTCTCCAGCATAAGCTATCATTGGTGCTTTTGATCTTAGCCATTCTGACTGATGTAAGATGGTATCTCAGAGTCATTTTGGTTTGCATTTCCCTGATAGCTAAGGATGTTGAGCAATTCCTTAAATGTTAAGCATTTGAGTTTCGTCTGTTGAGAATTCTTTGTTTAGATCTGCATGCCATTTTAAAATTGGATTATTTGATATTTAAGAGTCTAGTTTTTTAAGTTCTTTATATATGTTGGACATCAGCCCTCCATCAGATGTGGGGTTGGTGAAGATATTTTCCCATTCTGTAGGCTGTTGTTTTATCTTATTGACTGTATTGTTTGCCTTATAGCAGCTTCTCAATTTCAGAAGGTCTCATTTATTGATTATTGCTCTCAGTGCCTGTGCTGCTGGGGTGATATTTAGGAAGTGGTCTTCTGTACTAATGCATTCAAAGCCACTTCCCATGTTATCTTCTATGAGGTTCAGTGTGGTTGCTTTTATATTGAGGTCTTTGATCCACTTGAGCTTGAGTTTTGTGCATGGGGATAGATATGGATCTATTTGCATCTTTCTATATGTTGATATCTAGTTATTCTAGCACCATTTGTTGAAAATGCTTTCTTTTTTATTGTACAATTTTGACTTTTTTGATCAAAAATCAAGTGTTTATAGGTGTATGGATTATTATCAGGGGTCTTTAATTTGATTCCACTAACCAATATGTCTGTTTTTATGTCAATACCAAGCTGTTTTCATTAGTGCAGCTCTAGAATAGAGCTCAATGTCAGGGATGCTGGTGCCTCCAGAAGTTTCTTTATTGTATATGATTGTTTTGGCTATTCTGTTTTTTTCATATGAAATTGAGTATTGCTCTTTCAAGATCTATAAAAAATTGTGTTGAGATTTTGATGGGGATTGCATTAAATCTGTAGATTGATTTTGGTAAGATTGCTATTTTTATTATGTTGATCCTACTTATCGAAGAGCATGGGAGAGCTTTGTATTTTCTGATATCTTTCTCAATTTCTTTCTTCAAAGACTTGAAGTTCTTGTCATATAGGTCTTTCACTTCTTTGATTAGAGTTACCCCAAGATATTTTATTTGTGTCTATTGTAGAGGGTGATGTTTCTCTGATTTCTTTTTCAACCAATTTATCATTTGTATATAGGAGGACTACTGATTTTCTTGAGTTAATTTTGTATCCTGACACATTAATGAAAGTGTTTATCAGTTGTAGGAGTTCCCTGATAGAATTTTTGGGGTCACTAATGTATACTATTATATCATCTGCAAATAGTGAAAGTTTGAATTCTTCCCTTCCAGTATGTATCACCTTCATCTCCTTTTGTTGTCTTATTGCACTAGCTAGATCTTTGAGTACTATACTGAATAGACATGGATAGAGAGAGAGGACAGCCTTGTTGTGTTTCTCATTTTAGCAGGATCACTTACCAGTTACTAATGTGTAAATACATGCATGATGGCCAATGTCATGATTGCAATGCATGCCACTGAACAGTTATTGAGATTACATGTCGTTATATAGTAGTTCAACTAGCACATGTACCACATTAAACAACTACTATAATACAGAGCACAGGAAATGGAGTTACTCATCAGGATGTGCAGAGTTCAGAGCTTGGGTTGCCTTTAAAATGATGAGTCAAACTCTAGCCTCAGACATTGCCTTTGCTCAGATGATTTACAGCTGAGCCGCTCTGGCTTTTTTTCCAATACATTTTTTTATTGCCATTTTATAATTAACTTTTACTATTGACTGTGTTTAAGGAGAAGCTCACACTAATTCTTACTCCTTATCAATCAATCACACTCAACAGGAAGACTTTACAGTCCAGTCTTCTCCTTTTGAATCCGTAGGAAACCAAGACACAGACAGCAGACAGGGGTGGAGATTCCAGGGTAGGAAACACTGGACAGAACTTGTAGCAGGGTGGTGACATCATCACATTTATTTTCTAGCCAGTCTAGAAGGGAAGGGATTACTATTGGAATTCCACAAGAGAGGCAACTGAGGCAGAATTACAGCAAGTTCAAGAGAACATGATCCAGAGCTTGATATATTTGGACCCAAATTCTTGCTTGCATCTAAAGGCAGGAGCCCCTCAGAGAGTTTTCTCACTGCACTCTCATGGAGATGTCACTGCTGACTTCCATACTACTATGTCATGGTTGACTGTTTTTGTTTAATATGTATCAATATTTTGCCTATAAATGCATACATACCTACCCACATAATACATGTACAGTATATGTATGCCTGGTCTTTGGGAAAGTCAGAAGAGGGTACTAGATCCTATAGAACCGTAAATATAGATGGTTTGAGTTGCCACATCTGTGCTGCAACCCCGACTTAATATTCTGCAAGATCGGCAAATCATCTTTTTCTCATAAGCATCCTCCAACTCCCATTATTGTTATCTCTTTATTAGTATCAGAGGTTCTGGGTAACTTGTTAGATATTATGTGGCAGGAAGTGGGGCAGGGCCTATGACTTCTCCAAAGTAGTCGAGGAAGGAAGAGGAGTGTGACTCAAACATGGCTTCATTGAGGGTCAGGGTTCATGGTTTGGGCAGTAAAAGAGGAGTCAGAATGAGAACTTAAGTACTTGACCTGTATATCAGGTGAAAATATCCCACCTCCTGTTCCCTGAGCTAGCTGAAAAGGGAAAAGATCATCACTTCTCCTTCTATAGGTTGTTTCTTCCTGCTCTATGCCCAAGGGTCTCCTTCTAGTGCTCTTGTTGACAGCATTCAGGGATCATCTTAGCATCCCTACAGGGAACAGAAATGGCCCTTTTCCAGCTCCTCTAGGGAAGTTCAGAGAGGATGTAGGGTCGTTAAACCTCAGCATCTGGTCCTACTGAGAATAGGTCGAGATGTTCCAGCTTGCCTTTGTTAAGCAGGATTGTATAGGTGCCATCTTCATGAGCTGGGGCTGGCCTACTTGCAAAGGAAGTGAGAGATTCAGTCCTTTAAACTCTACAGCACCTTGGAATGTTTCTGGAGATTGAGCTGCCTAGAATCCCATCACTCTGGACTCAGTTGCTTTATGGGGTTTCCTCATAACAGCAAGAAACTGCCACTCAGTGACACAATCCCTGGATTTATAAGTGGTAAGGCAGTCACTGATGTTTGGCTCAGGGGTAGGGTTCAGGCATCTGTGTGTCGAGAGATAAAAATTAGTCAAGCCATCCATCTCCAGGTCTCTGTGCATACATCTCAGACTCCCCAGACCTCTTCCCTCATTGGTTGCTTTTCTTTCCTCTCTTTATCAACCTTGTGTCCTTATGTCCTTCTTCCTCCCTTTTTAATGCAATAAATATTTACAGAGTGTTTTTCTGTTTTAAGTCATGTTGAGACATAAAGATATGGAGTCCTGAGTTCAAAGATCTCAAGAGAAGCAAAAAGCCATTTTCATGAGAGCACAGCGATGGTCAGTGTCTTTGAAGGATACACCACAGCGCAAAGGTCCAGCTTCATGCACTTTGTGGTCAGACAAATAATGATTTTTGTTTTATTTTACTTTGTTTTGGTAAAGGGGGTGGTTAGTCTATTGTAGCCTGGCTTGGCTTAATGTTCTATACAGTGAAGAATATCGTAGGACCCCTGAACCTAAATCATCCAGATTTAAGCATTGCATATAGGTTGGAGCTAACACATGTAAATTTTTTTCTTTTTCTGGCCTGAAACTCCATACTAATATCTTTATCTGTGAGTTGGGCACTGATAAAATTGGGTCACCATCCTGCTGGGACACTCTAAGCAAAATCAAAAACCATCCCTTTATTGTGTGCCTGCTGTGTTCCCTAAAGTTGACCACACTTAATATATGTATCCCACTGGATCCACTTACTCTTGTCTCCACTAGATTTTGTTATTGTAGCCAGGCTGGCAGGGGTGTGGTGATGTGAGACTGAGAAGAGGAGGTGGGCGTTGGTGCTGTGTTGTTCTTTTGTAGTTTCCAGATGTAATGATGCTGAGAACCTCAGCCTCCTCAGTGCTCACTAGACAGCTGCCTGTGAAATGCCCTTTAAATGTGGCTCACTGTTCTATGGGAGCCTCTGCTGTTATGTTTGTGCTTTTCTAATTCTCTCTATAAGTATTTTGAGTACCATTGCTTATTGTAAATTACCAGTATTTTTCCCTTGAAGGAAAATGCTCTTTTAGAGAAATCTTACCTTTGCTTCCCCTAAAAGGACAAATAGACACAAAGATACTTATTACGTTGAATCTTAAAAAAAATGCTTGCTTTAGATTTACCACTTAAAGCTATATGACACCCATAATTGATTGTTTGTGTGCAGAGGGAGCAGGGGAAAAAAGGAAGAAATGACTTTCCTGCTTACATATCAGCATGATCCATCAGCATTCCCTGGGAAGACTACAGTGTCTCCAGTGCACTGCACATGTCACCTTCTGTCATTACTCATATTTGTGTGTGCCTGTGTCTGTGTTTGTTCTGTCATCTTCATCTGTTTATTTACTCTCTTTTTTTGCATAAGTCTGTGGTGTGTGTGTGTGTGTGTGTGTGTGTGTGTGTGTGTGTGTGTGGTCAGAGTCTGACATGGGGTGCTTCCTCAGTTGTTTTTGCTTTATTCCTTAAGACTTGGTCTTTCAGTTAAATGTAGTCCCTTCATTTCATCTAGAGTCTACCTGTCTTATTCTGGGGATCCCCTGTCTCTCCCTTCCTGAGATGGAATAAGAGTGTGAGACTGCACATATGTCATGTATTATGTTCAGGTTCTAGGAGTTATGTGAAAAGATTAGCTATTCCTCATTCTCCTAAGACATTTTTGTTGTCGGCATCATTGGACAGGTGAAGAGACTGAGACATGGGGAGGTTCAGTAACTTGAGAAGATGCACAGAAACTAAACAGTGTGCTCAGAACTCACACCCCACCTTTTCTTAATTAAATACTACTTTTTTTTATTTTATACATATGGGTTTTTGTCAACATACATGTCTGCAGACATGTGTGTATGTCTGGCCTGTGGAAGTAAGAAGAGGGAGTTACATTGCCTGGAACTAGAGGCACAGACAGCTCTGAGCAATATGTCCTTGGAACAGCAGTCAGTGCTCTTAACCTTTGTGCCAACTCAATATCTGTTATCTCCCTGTTCTGCTTGTGTCAGGTGACTCTTAGATGAATATGATTCTCTTTCAGCCTCCACTATGTGGATGATTCCAGGACACAACCAAACCCGGGTTTCTGAGTTCATCTTGCTTGGCTTCTCCAGTGACCCCATGACCAATAACATCCTCTTCATTATGTTCCTTCTCATCTACCTGAGCTCAGTCATGGGCAATGGGCTCATCATCCTGCTGATCTGCCTGGACACACATCTGCACACTCCCATGTACTTCTTCCTCTGTATACTTGCCATGTTGGATATGGGCTATGTCACCACCACCATACCCCAGATGTTGGTGCATCTTCTTGCTCACTCTAAGACCATTTCCTTTGCTGGCTGCTGGATGCAGATGTATATGTTTGGTGCCTTGGGTATAACTGAGTGCACCTTCTTTGTTGTCATGGCTTATGACAGATATGTGGCCATTTGCTACCCACTACATTATACTGTCATCCTCAACTGGGGACTGTGCATACGACTGGCAACTGGATCTTTGGTCTGTGGTTTCCTCTCTGCTTTGTTACATACATTCTTCACCATGAGTCTACCATATTGTGGACCCAACAAGGTCAACCACTATTTCTGTGAAGGCCCTGCAGTGCGTAGCCTGGCTTGTATGGATACTCACCTCATTGAGATGGTGGACCAGGTCTTGAGTGTTTTTATGCTTCTTATTCCAATTTCCCTTATTGTGACCTCTTACATTCAAATTGCCATGACAGTTCTCAAGATCAAATCCACCCAAGCCCGCTGCAAGGCGTTCTCTACCTGTGCTTCCCACCTGACTGTGGTCTCATTCTTCTATGGTCCAGGCACTTACATCTACATGAGGCCCAACTCCAGCTATTCCCCCGAGCGAGACAAGCAGATTTCACTCTTTTACAATGCCTTTAGTGCCTTGCTAAACCCAATAGTCTACAGTCTGAGGAACAAGGACATCAAGAGGGCATTTCTCAAGGTGATGGCACATGGTAGGGTGGACTTGTGAACCAGGATCCAGGAGACGTTGGAGTGGATTATCCACTTTTTTGGTAAAGGGACAGAATCTTAATTTTATTTAGCTGTCTGTGCATTTGACAAACATAGTACGTGGTAACTGGGACAAACCAATGTGAAACCAGGGTGACTATCTTGATTTACAGGCTACACAAATATATAATTCCTAACATGTCAGTAATCTTACTGGGTTATAAGTGTAAATAATCATTTGTTGTTCATGCTTGTAGCTGTGGGTTAGGAGTGACATTCTTTTCTCTCACATCCATCCTGAAGGAGGAACCTTATGTCCAACATGTCATCCTAGAACAGAAGGAAAGGAACAGTGGGCAAACTCACTATGACTGAGCTTCTCAAGAATGGCCTGTGTCTCTTTCTGCACATTCTCTCAGCCAAAAAGTAGTATGATTCAGCCTAACATCAGCAGGTGGGAAGTTTTGTTTTGTCTAGAGAGAAGCAATACACATTCTGTGTCCATGGTTTGATGTGTTAGTTTCTTTACTTAGGAATCAGCAAGTCATGTGCATTATGTTCCCATAACATGACAGCATACCTATAAACCAATACAAACATGCTAGCTGTGGATAGCACAGTAGAGACAGCAGAATGCTAAGTAGCACAACATGTGTTGTTAGGACAGAGGTAAGCTGAAAAGAGTGTGAGAGAGAGGTAATACAGCTCAGAGAATGAACTTCACATGTAAATTCAGTGTGGTCTATAGGGAAATCAGATATTGCCTCTTCTGTCAAAAGTGACAATGCTGGCATTGAAGGGAGCAGGGGTCTCATTAGAGCCTTCCCAACTTTTCTCCTCATAGGCAGCCACGAAGGGCATGTCCAGCTGTTGACTGCTGACTGCTGGCTTTCTTTCTACCCTTGGATGGGACTGGATTGCCTACTATCTCTAAAGTACCTCTTAACTGACCAATCAGCAGATTCCTCTATGATTCAGTGACTGAATTATTCTTTCTTAAGGAAGCCTCAGTCCTTCCAGTTCTATTCTGTGGTCAGGTATTTCTAGATAATGAGTACCCTTCATTTATAGTTAATAATCCTTACTATTGTTTACTGTAACATGAAGGCCTGCTTGTTGGGTTTCTGTCCTGCCCAGTTCCCACAGCTGGTAAGTCCCAAAGCAAATCATACAGAAAGTCTACATTAATGATAAGCTGATTGGCCCATTAGCTCAGGCTTCTTATTAACTCTTATAATTTATATTAACCCATTATTCTTATCTATGTTAGCCACATGGCTTGGTACCTTTTTCAGTGGGGCAGGTCACATCCTGCTTCTTCAGTGTCTGGACAGGACTGAGGAGAAAGTTTCCTTCTTCCCAGAATACTCCTGTTCTCATTGCTCTGCCTCTACTTCCTGTCTTGTTGTTCCACCTATACCTCCTGCCTGGCTACTGGCCAATCAGCATTTATTTAAAACATAATTGACAGAATTCAGAATTGTCCTGCACCATTCCCCCCCTTTAAAAAAGAAAAGAAAACAAGAACATCCATAGTCCATTTTTTGGGGAGTGTGGGCATAATATTCCAGGCTACTTCCTGCTGGTTGGGGGTGCCAATAATCTTATGAGGACCTAAAGAAAATTTTGAATTATGATCAAGTACTGACTAGAGTATCCTGTGAGTCTTGATCATCTCAGGCAACAGTCTTGAATCTGTTCTGGACGTAGAACTCAGATATCCAGGGCATCTGTTCCTACTGGAGATTTCTCAGGTGGTCTTCCTTGACCAACCTGATTTTTCTTAACTCAGAATGAATCCACAGCCTCTCATTTCCTGTGGAAACAAAAGCAAAATCTCTTCTCCAAAGGAACATACCTTTTGACTTCAATTTTGAAGTCAAGGTATTTTCAAAATACCGATCTTGGATTAATTTAGCAGCATTTATAAACAAATATCTTTTAGCAGCTGTTGCTCCTTCCTCAGCATTCAAACAATTCAAAGAGAGCATAATAACATACAGTATCCAGATTCTCTGTGTGTTTTCCATCTTTATGCAACTTTATTTTAAACTCTATTTTATTTTTAATTTTTGGCTCTTTGAGACAGGGTTTCTGTGTATCTTTGTCCTGGAACTCACTCAGTAGACCAGGTTGTCCTTGAACTCACAGAGATCCGCCTATCTCTGCCTCCCCAGTGCTGGGATTAAAGGTATGAGCTACCACACCTTGAACTCGCAGAGATCTGTCTGCCTCTGCCTCCCAGGCATTGGGATTAAAGGTGTGTGCTACCAAACCTTGAACTCACAGAGGTCCATCTACCTCTGCCTCCCAAGTGTTGGAATTAAAGGTGTATGCCACCACACCCAATTACTCTCTTTCTTTCTTTCTTTCTTTCTTTCTTTCTTTCTTTCTTTCTTTCTTTTTTATTTATTTTAAGGACTTTAGCCTTTTTCTTTTCTCTCCCAAGTCTGCATATAATTTTAACACACTGTAAACCATTTAGAGGTTTTCTTCATCTTTGAATCTCTCTTTACTGTATATCTCTCTTTTTCTAACCTCATGAGTCTTTAATTTGCTAAGCAATATGGAGAGGATTAAAGCCCATTTCTTAGCTTTCTGAGACTTCAGCCTCATGGTGGAGGTACCAGCAATAGCCATGTTTATTGCCACAACTCTATGGTGTTTCAAGGTCCTTGCCAGCAAGCAAGCTGCAACAGTGTATCCACAACACAACACTCAAATGCTCTCTCTGTAGTTGGACCTCCTGCCTCAAAGAGTCAGAGTTTGCACTGGCAGGATGGCTCAGAAAGCCAGCATTTTAAAAACAGTGCAGCTTTTTCCCTGCTGAAAACCAAAAAGCATGCAGTCAGCTTTTATCAACACCATTTAAGTGTTTCGTGGGAGGACCTTTTAAAAGAGCTACAAGGTTTTGCAGCTAAAGCTGAGTCAGGAAGCCTCTCTCATTTATGAAAGTGCTTGTCTCTAGTAAGCAGAGCAGATCCAAGAAATTGCTGCTATCAATAAGCCATGTTTTACTCTATTCCTTTCTGTCTAGAATTACTGCCCAAGCTTTCTCAGGATTTATGTGGATGCAGTTGTCCACACATTGGCACCATTTGTAAGAAGCAGGATGTGACCTGCCCTGCTGAAAAAGGTACCGAGCCATGTAGCTAACATATATTAGAATAATGGGTTAATATAAGTTATAAGAGCTAATAAGGCCAGGTGGTGGTGGCACATGCCTTTAATCTCAGCACTTGAGAGGCAGAGGCAGGTGGATCTCTGCGAGTTTGAGACCAGCCTGGTCTACAGGAGCTGGTTCCAGGACAGGCTCCAAAACCACAGAGAAAACCTGTCAAAAAAAAAAAAAAAAAAAAAAAAAACAAAAAACAACTAGCAGGCCCTCATGTTACAGTTTACTTATATATTTATTTTTGAGAATTATTCCATATCCTGGGCTAGCCTGAAACATTCCACATTTTGAAGATCATCTTGAATTTTCAATCTTTCTTCCTTCTCTTCCCCAGTGCTGGAATTATAGGATGGGAAACCACACCTGGGAGAAATTTTGCTTCTTTAATGATATCCTTTGTTTTATAAAAGTTTTTACTTTGGTAAAATGCAATTCATATAATTTTTTTTAAAAAAAGACAGATTCTCCTATGTAGCCCTGTCTCTTCTGGAACTCACTATGTAGACAAGGCTAGTATTAAACTCAGAGATCCTCCCATATCTGACCGTGTAGTGCTGGTGTTAAAGGAATTCTCCACTCTACCTGATCAAGCACTTTTATTTCTTGTTATTTTGCAGTAGCTCTAAGAAATTGGTTTTTTTATCCAATGTCATGAAAATTTACTCCTGTTTTTTTTTTTTTTGGTATGGTATGTGGCATAGGAATAATAGGATAAAAGGGTAGATTACTGATTCTACTTTTAAACTAAAAATAAACTATTAATCTCAAATATTTTACACTGGTATGGATTTCTTTATATTGATGCAAATATAAGTCTATTTTTGTTAGAAAATACTATATATGTTTTTACTCTCATTTAAGGTATTGTACCTGTGTAGCTCATATAAAAACGTAATGTAAAGTTCTAGTCCTTGATCGGTATTATTACAAACTATTTAGCATAATTAAGAAATGCAGGTTAGTAGTTAGTTATATTACAATCAAAATTATAGTCATATTAGGTATGTTTTCAAAGTCAAACAGATATAGTTTAGATAGATAGGTGGTCTTCAAACTTTTCAGAGACCTGTATAATATTTAAGATGTTTGAATAAAATAAGGATTTCATGACAGTGAGATACATCTGCTACGACAGTAACAAGCTATTTCAAAAAGGATGATATGCAACAAAAATCTCCATATGGAGTTTGCTTTCATTGTGACAAAGTTAGTCTCTCAGCAAGAAACTGCTCTTGCCTCGACTGTTTAGACCATACTGTCTAGATTGAACAAGCAGCATACAAAAGAGCTTTGGAAAGAAAATGAAGGACAGTCCTTTAAAAATTCCTGCTTTACAGAAAAGCCTATCAGATATTCTAGGCCAGTAGGCTGAATATGAATGCCCCAAGGTTACAGAGGAACCTTGGGAGGCTGTCCAAGCAGCCATCTGTTCCTGTCATTTCTATTGTTTTGGAAGTTGCTGCCTTGCACTTCCTGTTTATTCAGGTAACATTATACTCTGGTGTTTGATGCAGTTTCACACTAGATAGTTACAGTTTTATGGTTTTCTTTGTTACCAAATTCAGAAAAAAAACTTATAAAAGAGATATAAAGTTTATAAGGTTGAGAAACATAAAAGTTAAAATTATTTATCTAAGAAAATGTTTTAAGGTCTAAAAAGATATTTTTAGTTTTATAATACATGTAATAATAGAAAGTAGTTTAGGTATAAAACCTGGACTCACCAAGATAGGATTGATAATGGAATATTTTTTCTGAATTTGCCAAATGCAAATGGACTAGACATTGTGAATGTAATTTTAACTGATAGTTGTTCTTATTATGTATAGTTTTACTGTATTAGAGTTAAAACTATTCTTCTTTATTTAGACAGAAGGGGACATGTTGCATAATATTTAATCACACCACGTGAAAATGTGTCACTGTTTTATTCTGATTGTTTAATAAGGAGCTGAATGAGCAAAAGCTAGGCAGGAGAAGTCGTGTGAGACTCCAGGTAAAGATGGGGACTCTGGGTTATAATCTAACCCATGGGGGATTCACCAGTGAGACACTTAGGAAGTCAGACACAAGGTACTAAGAAAAGGTAACAAGCTGTGTGTCAAAATGTAGATTAATAGAAATGAGTTAATTTACATTATAAGAGCTAGTTGGAAATGAGCATAAGCTAAGGTCAAGCTTCCATAATTAATAAAAACTCTCCATGTCATTATTTGGGAGCTGGCAGTCCCAAAGAAAATCTGACTCGAAAGACTGATTTTAGTTAATTTCATGTCTAGTTAGGTTGGTAACCAAAATAACAGCCACAAGTATGTCTTGCTTACTGTGGTTCATCTTCCATAAAAGAAGGTAAGGTGCCCATTCCTACACAACTATTATTTACTTTTTTAATTTTTATTTTACACACCAATCCCAATTCCCTCTCCTTCTCATCCTCCCACTCCTCCCACCTTCTCACTACCCCACCTCACCCAACATCTACTCCTCAGAGAGGGTGAGGCCTCCCATAACAAGTTAACAAAGTCTGTCACATCGCTTGAGGCAGGACCAAAGTCCTCCCCACTGTATCTAAGCTGAGAAAGGTATCCCTCTTTAAGGAATGGGCTCCAAGGAGCCAGTTCATGCAGTAGGGGTAACTACTGGTTCCACTGCTAGTGGTCCCACCAATTGCCCATGCCACACAACTGTCACCCTCTTTCAGAAGGCCTCATTTGGTCTTATGCTGTTTCCTCAGTTGTCAGTCTGAGATCAGTAAGCTCCCACTACCTCAATTCAGTTGTTTCTGTGAGTTTTACTATCATGGTCTTGACCCCTTTACTTGTAATGTCATTCCTCCCTCTCTATGACTGGACTCCAGGAGATTGGCCCACTGTTTAACTGTTTGCTATTGCCTTGTGGATGGTTTCAAAAGTGAGAAACATGAATTCTTGCACTTTGTAATTATTTTTAAAGATTGTTAGGCCTTATCTTAGTCTCAAGATTACTGTGTGAAGAGACACTATGACCACAACAACACTTTTAGAGGAAGGCATATAGCTGGGTTCCTGCTTACAGCATCAGAGATTTAGTCCATCATTTACCATCATGGCATGGGTATTGTGGCATTCCTGTCACTGGAGAGGTAGCTGGAAGCTACATCTTTATCCACAGACAGAGAGATAGTGATCCTGGCATGGGCTTTTGAAGCCTCAAAGCCTACCTCCAGTGTTGCACTTTCTCCAACAAGGCCATGCCTCCTAATCCTTCTAATCCTTCCAAAGAGCTCCACAGTTTGGTAACTAAGTGTTCAAATATATGAGCCTGTGGGGCCATTGTTAGTCAAACAACTACAGGCCTCTTCAGAGACCCTAGCACTTTTTAATGAACTGGAGAATCCATTTGGCAATTTCAAAAGACTGACTGCTACAATTATGAGAGAGACATATTGAATTTGTGTATCTGTTTAGGGTGCACTGATACCTTAATGATAGAGACTTCTGTTACATGAACCACAGCCTTCAAATGACCTCATAAAATGAATTTAACATATACATACACACAAATTATGGTTATTATATACTTACACACACATTATATAATATATATTTTTTTATTATTTTTATTCTTTTTTAATTAAAATTTCACCTGTCCCCGTTCCCCATTTCCCTCCCCCTCCTCCCAAATATTGCCCCTCCCCCCACTCCCCTTTCCCTATCCCCACTCCTCTTCTCCTCCCCCCACTCCATTCCCCCTCCCTCTCGATACTGAAGAGCAGTACAAATTCCCTGCCCTGCGGGAAGACCAAGGTCCTCCCACTTCTATCTAGGTCCAGGAAGGTGATCGTCCAAACAGGCTAAGCTCCCACAAAGCCAGTTCATGTATTAGGATCGAAACCTAGTGCCATTGTCCTTGGCTTCTCATCAGCCTTCATTGTCCGCCATGCTCAGAGAGTCCAGTTTCAACCCATGCTTATTCAGTCCCAGTCCAGCTGGCCTTGGTGGGCTCCCAATAAATCAGTTCCAATGTCACAGTGGGTGGGTGCACCCCTCGTGGTCCTGACTTCCTTGCTCATGTTCTCCCTCCTTCTGCTCCTCATTTGGACCTTAAGAGCTCAGACCGTTGCTCCAAATTGAGTCTCTGTCTCTATCTCAATCCATCGCCAGATGCAGGTTCTAAGGTGATATGTAAGATATTCATCAGTATAGGATAGGATCATTTCAGGTTCCCTCTCCTCAGTTGCCCAAGGTACCAGCTGGGGACAACTCCCTGGACACTTGCAAGCCCCTCTAGAGTCAAGTCTCTTGCCAACCCTAAGATGGCTCCCTTAGTTAGGATATATACTTCGCTGCTCCCGTATCCATCCTTCCTATATCCTAACCATCCCAATCCCTCAAGCTCCTCCCATCCTCCCCTTCTCACGTTTCTCATCCCATTTCCCCTTAGCCCCAAGCCACCTCACCCGCTAGTTCCCAGTTTTTGCCCAAGAAAAATGTTTTTCTTTTGTTTTACCATACTTTTTTGTCTGATTCTACTCATAATTAAATGAGCACCTGTGTAGTGGTCCATAAATGAGGCATTGTTATCTGGGGGCCACTTAAGCAGTCCCTGGTTGTGAGAGCTGTGGATCTGCTGCCTTCTCTTCCTGAAGCTCACCATACTCACCTGCGGTCTGTGGGTCTTTCTGGTGCAGAATGGAACATCTAGAATTTTACTTCTCCTTCATGCTGACCTCTGGGTTGATCTCATGACCATTGTGAAATTGGCCCAGCTCTGAGGAACAGGAATATTTTTGGTTAGAGCAGAGGTACAGCCATTAGCTTGAACTCACACAATTAAGCATGTCATAGACATGGCAGATTCAGCCTCACCCAAGCAGCAAGTGGCCAGGCCCTGGCAATCATTCTACCATTCACTAAATGGGTAACATTTGTCAAATAACTCAAGTCTTCTGGTTCACTTATCATTATCTGTGCAATGGGCAGGTAGGGCCATGCTTGGGGATCTCTTTGGGCTGCAGTGATTTAAAACACCAGGAGCAGCCAGGATGCTATGTTATGAGACACCCAGAAAGAGAGAAGAACCACCACCAACATTGTTTTATTTTATTTTATTTTTCCTCTGACTTTTTTTTTTCTTTTGCCAAATAACAAACATGCTCTTTATGATACTTTGGGCTTTTTCATATTTCCAAGTTCTGTTCCCACATGTGACGGTTTCTCTGCCACTTTGTTGAAATCCATGTTTAATACAAAGGGTGTGTGTGTCTTTTTCCTTTTTGAGCTCCTCCCTATGATTCCATAATAAAATCTCAGTGACTAAAAACAACAGAGCATGGTAGCTGTGTCATTCCATATGTGACACTCAGTGACTTCTGTCTTTTTCTTGCTGAATCTGTTTCCTTATCAATCCTGGTTAAGAAAACTCTCTGCCTGGATTCGAATGTACTCAGAGCTGATGAGGATCAACAGGAGTGAGGAGATCTGGGGTCAGAGCTGTGGAACAAGGCTTAACAACAGCACTGCAGGGGCCAAGGTGCTTCTGATTAGTGATGATTGCCAATTACTAAGGTGTAAATGCACCCACCATGGCCAATGTCATGGTTGGAATGCATGCCTCTAACAGCAGTTGAGATTACATGTCATTATACAGTGTTTCAACCAGCAAATGCATCACACTAATCAACTGCTAGAACACAGAGCACAGGGAAACAGAGTTGCTCCTCAGGATGTGCTGCCTTTAAAATGCTGTGAGTCAGACTCTAGCCTCAGACATTGTCTTTACTCAGGTGTTATACAGCTAAGCCACAATCTTAAGCACTCTGTCTCTGTTTCCAAAACAATTTATTTGTCATTTCATAATTAACCTTTACTAATGGCTGTGTTCACAGGAATTCTAACCCTTTATCAATCAATCATACGTCACAGGAAGACTTTATATTCCAGTCTTCTCCTTTTGAATCCTTAAGAAACCAAGACACAGACATCAGGCAGGGATGAAGATTCCAAGTCAGGGAACAGTGGCCAGAACTTGTAGCAGGGTGGTGACATCATCACATTTATTTTCTGTTGGGGCCCGTGTGGGTCCAGCACAGATTCCCTAACCGGACTGGAACGGAGTCGCGAGGAATAATTAGACGCAGCTTGGGCCCCAACAATTTTCTAGCCAGCCTAGAAGGGAAGAGATTACTATTGGAATTCCACAAGAGAGCCAATTGAGGCAGAATAACAGCAAATTCAAGAGAACACACTCTAGAGCTTGATACATTTGGACCCAAATTCTTATTTGCATCTAAAAGGCAGGAGCCCCTCGGAGAGTCTTCTCACTGCAATCTCACGGAGATGTCACTGCTGACTCCCATGCTACTATGTCATGGTTGACTGTTTTTATTTTTTATATGTATCAGCATTTTTCCTATACAAACATTCACACATATATACATGCACACACACATATGTACAGCACATGTATGCTTGATCCTTGGGGAGGTCAGAAGAGGGTACTAGATCCTATAGAACTGGAAATATAGATGGTTTGAATTACCATGTCTCTTAAGGAAACCCAACTGAATTCTTTGCAAGATCAGCATTCATCTTTTTCTCATAAGCATCCTCCAACTCCCATTATTGTCATCTCTTCATTAGTACCAGAGGTTCTGGGTAACTTAGATAGAACGTGGCAGAGAAGGGAGGACTAAGATTTCTCCAAAGTAGTTGAGGAAAGAAGAAGACTGTGACTCAAATGTGGACTCATTGAGTGTTAGGACTCAGGGTTTGGGCAGTAAAAGAGGAGTCAGAATGAGAACTTAAGTTTTTGACCTGTGTGTCAGGCAACCAGATTCCTCAATTCGTCTAGAAAAGAGAAAAGTTCACACTCCTCCTCCTACGGGCTGTTTCCTCCTGCTCTATGCCCAAGGGTCTCCTTGTAGTGCTCTTGTCGACAGCATCCAGGGATCATCTTAGTAACCCTACTGGGAACAGAAATGGCCCTCTTCCAGCTCTGCTAGGAAGTTCAGAGAGGAGATATGATCATTAAACCTCAGCATCTGGTCCTACTGGGAATAGGTGATGTTCGAGCTAACCTTTGTTAAGCAGGATTGTACAGGCTGGGGCTGGCCTATTTACAGAGGAGGTGACAGATTCAGTCCCTCAAACTCTACAGCACCTTGGAATGTTTCTGTACATTCAGCTGCCTAGAATCCCATCACTCTGGACTCAGTTGCTTTATGGGGTTTCCTCATAACAGCAAGAAACTGCCACTCAGTGACACAATCCCTGCATTTACAAGTGGTAAGGCAGTCATTGATTTTTTTTTTTATGGGTAGGTTTCAGGCATCTATGGGTCTAGAGATAAAAATTAGTCAAGCATCCATCTCCAGGTCTTCTGTGCATACATCTCAAACTCCCCAGACCTCTTCCCTCATTGGCTGCTTTTCTTCTTTTTTTTTTTTTATCAACCTGTGTCCTTACTTCCTTCTTCCTTTCTCCTGTTTTTAAAGTAATAAATATTTACCGAATGTCTGTCTGTTTTAAGTCATGTTGAGACATAAAGATATGGAGTTCTGAGTTCGAAGATCTCAAGAGAAGCAAAAAGCCATATCCACGAGAGCACAGCGATGGTCAGTGTCTTTGAAGGATACACCACAGCGCAAAGGTCCAGCTTCATGCACTTTGTGGTCAAATAGTGATTTTTTGTTTCATTTACTTTGTTGTGGTGAAGGGGGTAGGTAGTCTGTTGTAACCTAGCTTGACTTAATGTTCTATATAGTGAAGAATATCCTAGGGTCCCTGAACTTAAACCATCCAGATATAAGCATATTATGTATGTTGAAGCTAACATATGTAGATTTTTTTCTTTTTCTGGTCTGAAACTCCATCCTGATATCTTTATCTGTGAGTCCAGCACTCATAGAATTGGGTCACCAACCTGCTGGGACACTGTAAGCAAAATCAAAGATAACTGGGCTGAAAAACCATAAGAAGCAATGGGTGACTAAATTGTATCCACGTACCACAGAAATTACGCCTCAAATTCTGTTTCTTTGAATCCTTCTACTTTCAGTACAGATCAGGGCCTCTCACATTCAAACAGGAAGGAAAATCCCATCAGGAGAGCTACTCTGTGACTAGCCATCCAGCTCTGTCCTAGGAGGGCTCTGGCCTGTGCTGAATCTCAATAGGCTCAACTTGATGGACAATGGACTTTGTCTTCCTCACCTCTTCACTTCAGAGCCTGTAAACCAGCATCAGAAAAGGTGATTGAGAGGCAGGCTCTGATGTCACACCCCCTAATCCTACACTTCCCCCACGCTGGGCTTGCAATCTGAAACAGACTGCTCCAAGCCTTAGGTTGTCACATAGAACACACAGGTGAAAACGCTTCTTTCTGTGAACTGCTGTTTTGTTAAAATAAAGTTAGTGGATCACTGGAGGGAATACATAAATTATCTAAGACAAATATTAGTTGATTTTGTTATTAGCAAGCTTAGGAAATCCCCCATACAGCCACCATCCATCAGAGATCATTTCTCCTTAGTTGTGTGGGATTTCAGTTAACAAGAGAGAGAAAAAGGGTTTGTCCAAGTGTTTTTATTGTCAAAATGATATCAGACTGCCCAGGATTCTTCAGATTGCAACAACCCAGTGAGCAAGAAATGCAGGTTGTATCTTACCTGTGTTAGGGTGGGAGTTTGTAGCACAAGAGGGAAGGATTCCTGGCCTTTCTGAGTCCTGCTGT
The DNA here is from genome assembly GCF_950005125.1 of Chionomys nivalis. Classification (NCBI taxonomy): domain Eukaryota; kingdom Metazoa; phylum Chordata; class Mammalia; order Rodentia; family Cricetidae; genus Chionomys; species Chionomys nivalis. The sequence continues at coordinate 31,675,478 of NC_080096.1, read as the reverse complement.
GGTCACCATTCTGTGGCAGCACTGTGGGAGTGGTGGTTCCCCTCCATGATGAGACGCTAGGGGCATCTTAGTGTATGAGAGTGGCAGAGACACGCAGAATACTGGTAGGGCTTTAATGGGAATATTGTGTATAGAGAGGAGATGGAAGAGACGGTTGTGTGCTGAGGCTAGTCTCCACAGGGAAGGGGGTTTAGTATTTAATGATCTGTGCATCCCACTCAAATTACAGAGCATGGGAGATCATAAAAGGTTTCAGCAGGGGCAAAATAGGAGCAATATAGAAACTTTGAAAAATCACTGCAGTAATCACATGAAGAACTTGCTGAGGGGTGCTTTCTCAGTTGCTTTTACCTTGTTCCTAGAAACATGGTCTCTTAGTTAAATGCAGTCCCTTCATTTCAGCTAGAGTAGATAGCTTTCTTATTCTGGGGATCCCCTGTCTCTCCCTTCCTGAGATGGAATAAAAGTGTGAGACTGCGCACGTCATGTGTTATGTTCAGGTTCTAGGAGTTATGTGAAAAGATTAGCTATTCCTCATTCTCCTGAGAAATTTTTGTCATCAATTTCAGGTAAAGCTAGCCGGGTGGCGGGAAGTGGCCCGCCGGCCGCTCCTACTACTACACATTAGCATCATTTGATAGATGGAGATACTGAGACATTGGGAGGTTCAGTAACTTGAGAAGATGCACAGAAACTGAACAGTGTACTCCGAACCCACATCCCATCTTTTCTTAATTAAATACTACTGTTTTTATTTTATACATATGTGTTTTTGCCTACATACATGCCTGTAACCATGTGTGTGTCTGGCCTGTGGAGGTGAGAGGAGGGAGTCACATTGCCTGGAACTGGAGACACAGACAGTTCTGAGCAATCTGTCCTTGGAACAGCAGTCAGTGCTCTTAACCTTTGCGCCATCTCAATATCCGTTACCTCCCTGTTCTGCCTGTGTCAGGTGACTCTTAGATGAATATGATTCTCTTACAGGCTCCACCATGTGGATGATTCCAGGACACAACCAAACCTGGGTTTCTGAGTTCATTCTGCTTGGCTTCTCCAGTGACCCCACGACCAACAGCATCCTCTTCACTGTGTTCCTTCTCATCTACCTGAGCTCAGTCATGGGCAATGGACTCATCATCCTGCTGATCTGCATGGACACACATCTGCACACTCCCATGTACTTCTTCCTCTGTATACTCGCCATGTTGGATATGGGCTATGTCACTACCACCATGCCCCAGATGTTGGTGCATCTTCTTGCTCACTCTAAGACCATCTCCTTTGTTGGCTGCTGGCTGCAGATGTATGTGTTTGGTGCTCTGGCTTTAACTGAGTGTACCTTGTTTGTTGTCATGGCTTATGACAGATATGTGGCCATTTGCTACCCACTGCATTATACTGTCATCCTCAACTGGGGACTGTGCATACGACTGGCATCTGGGTCTTTAGCTTGTGGTTTCCTCTCTGCTTTGTTACATACATTCTTCACCATGAGTCTACCATATTGTGGACCCAACAAGGTCAACCACTACTTTTGTGAAGGCCCTGCAGTGCTTAGCCTGGCTTGCATGGATACTCACCTCATTGAGATGGTGGACCATGCCTTGAGTGTTTTTATGATTCTTACTCCAATTTCCCTCATTTTAGCCTCCTACATTCATATTGTCATGACAGTTCTCAAGATCAAGTCCAGCCAAGCCCGCTGCAAGGCTTTCTCTACCTGTGCCTCCCACCTGACTGTAGTCACACTCTTCTATGGTCCATCCTCTTACATCTACATGAGACCCAACTCTAGCTTCTCCCCTGAGCGAGACAAGCAGATCTCACTCTTTTACAATGCCTTTACGGCATTGCTCAACCCCATTGTCTACAGTTTGAGGAACAAGGACATCAAGAGGGCATTTCTCAAGGTGATGGCACATGGTAGGGTGGACTAGTGATCCAGGATCCAGGAGACACTGGAGTGGATTATCCACTTTTTGGTAAAGGGACAGAATCTTAATTTTATTTAGCTGTCCTGTGTATTTGACAAACATAGTACTTGGTAACTGGGACAAACCACTGTGAAACTAAGTTGACTATCTTGATTTACAGGCTACACTAAAATATAATTCTGAACACCTCTGTAATCTTACTGTTTTAGAAGTCTAAATAATCATTTGTTGTTCATGCTTGTAGCTGTGGGTTAGGAGTGACCTTCTGTTCTCTCACATCCATCCTGAAGGAGGAACCTTATGTCTAACATGACATCCTAGAACAGAAGGAAAGGAACAGTGGGCAAACTCACTATGACTCAGCTTCTCAAGAATGGCCTGTGTCTCTTTCTACACATTCTCTCAACCAAAAAGTAGTATGATTCAGCCTGACAACAGGATGTGTGAAGTTTTTTTTTTTGTGTGTGTGTGTGTGTGTAGAGAGAAGTAATACATGTTCTGTGTCCATGGTCTGATATGTTGGTTTCTCTACTTAGAAGTGAGCAAGTCATATGCATTACGTATCCTGGTGTAGTTTCCAGAACACAGCAGCATACCTACAAACCAACACAAACATGCTAACTGTGGATAGCATAGTAGAGACAGCAGAAGGCTGAGGCACTATATGCCAAGTAGCACAGCTTGTGTTGTTAGGACAGAGGTAAGCTGATAGATTGTAGAAGAGAGGTAATACATTCAGAGAATGAACTTCACCTGTAAATTCAGTGTGGTCTATAGAGAAACCAGATATTGCCTCTTCTGTCAAAAACGATAATGCTGGCAGTGAAGGGAGCTGGGTCTCATCAGAGCCTTTCCAAATTTTCTCCTATAGGCAGCAGCCAAGGGCATGTCCAACTGTTGACTGCTGACTGCTGGTTCCCTTTCCACCCTTGGATGGGAATAGATTGCCTACCATCTTCAGAGAACTTCTTAACTGGCCAATCAGCAGATTCCTCTATGAATGACCTATTCTTTCTTAAAGAGGCCTCAGGCCTTCCAGTTCTATTCTGTGGTCAGGTATTTCTAGATAATGGGTACCCTTCATTCATAGTTAATAATCCTTACTATTGTTACCTATGTATTTATTTTTGAGAATTCTCATATATCCTGGGCTAGCCTGAAACATTACACATTTTGAAGATTACCTTGAACCTTCAATCTTTTTTCCCTGTCCTCCCCAGTGCTGGGATTATAGCATGGGAAACCACACCTGGGAGAATTTTTGCTTTTTTGATGATATCCTTTGTTTTATAAAAGTCTTTACCTTGATAAAATACAATTCATATACTTTTAAATAAGTCAGATTTCCCCTATGTAGCCCTGTCTCTTCTGGAACTAACTATGTAGACCAGGCTAGCAATAAACTCAGAGTTCCTCCCACATCTGACCTACGAGTGCTGGTGTTATAGGAATTCTCCACTCCACCTGAGCAAGCACTTTTTTAATTTTTCCATTCAAATATTTACACTTCCTTCCCTCCTCCCAATCCCCTCCCACTCCCACACACCCCCTCTTCCCTCTTCCTTCCTGCTTGAGAGAGGGCGGGGAACCCTGCCCTGTGGGAAGTCCAAGGCCCTCCCCCCTACATCCAGGCCTAGGGAGCTGTGCATCCATATAGACTAGGGTCCCAAAAAGCCAGAACATGCCGTAAAAACAAGTCCCAGTGCCTTTATCAATGGCTTCTCAGTCAGCCCCCATTGTCAGCCACAATCAGAGAGTCCGGTTTGATCCCATGCTCATTCAGACCCAGTCCAGCTGGATTTGGTGAGCTCCCATTAGAACAGGCACACTGCCTCAGTTGGTGGACCAACCCCTCTCAGTCCTAACTTCTTTGCTCGTCTTCTCCCTCCTTCTGCCTTTCAACTGGACCTTGGGAGCTCAGTTCGTTGCTCTGATGAGGGTCTCTGTCTCTATCGCCATCTGTCGCCGGACAAAGATTCTATGGTGATATTCGAGATAATCATCAGTGTGATAGTGGGGTAAGGACAGTTCAGGCACCCTCTCCTCTGCTGACCAAGGACCTAGCTGGGAACATCCCCGTGGACTCCTGGGATCCCCTCTAGAGCCAAGTCTCTTGTCAACCCTAAAATGGATCTCTTAATGTAGATATCTTCTTCCCTGCTCCTATATCTGCCCTTCCTCCATCTCCACCCTCCCACTCCCCCAAGCTCTTGCCAGTTTTTCCCTTCTCCCTTCCCTCTCCTCCTCTCCCCTTCCCTCTACCTCACCCCCACCATTGCCCCACCCACATGCTCACAAATTTTGCCCAGCAATCTTGTTTGCTTTCAATTTCCAGGAGGATCTATATATGTTTTTCTTTGAATTCACCTTGTTATTTGGCTTCTCTGGGCTCTGAGCAAGCACTTTTATTTCTTGTTATTTTGAAGTAGATCTAAGAAATTATTTCTTTATCCAATGTCATGAAAATTTACTCCTTTTTTATTTAGATTTTGACCCTTTCTGAATAGTTTTATATGGTATGTAGAAAGGGCCCAGTTACATTCTTTTTCTTGTGAATATCCATGTGTGTGTTTTGACTTTCTCTTCAGACTTTCTTTGACCTCCAGGCCCCAAAGAATAACATGGAGCCATATTGCCCATTATGAAGCTTGGCTCTAAGCTTAGGCTTATTCTCAACCAGCTCTTACAACCTAATTCTATTTATCTAAATTCTGCCACGTGTTTTTTTTTCCTCTCTTCCATTCTGCATGTCTCACTTGCTCCACGTCCTAGCTGGAGTCTCTCTTGTGTACCTACCTTCATCTCAAGTTCCTCTCTTCCCCCAGAAGTCCTGCCTATTCTCTTCTGTCTAGCTATTGGCCATTCAGCTCTTTATGAAATCAACAGTAGGCACCTTACACACAAGGTGAACAAATATCCTGCAACATTTCCTCCTTTTGTCTAAGTAAGTGAAGTGTTTAACTCTAACACAGCAAGAAAAATTATCAAGTAGAAATTACATTCACAATGCCCAGTTCAGTAGTTTTAACATTTGTAGTAATTATTATCTATGCTGTCTTGATGAGTCCAAAGTTTTTTCCCTAAACCACTTCTATCATAACTTGTACTGCCAACCTAAAAATATCTTTTTAGACCTTAGAACATTTTCTTAGAAAAGCATGACTTTTTATGTCCTTCAATCACATAAACTTTACATCTCTTTTGGAAGTTTCTTTTCTAAATTTGGCAACCAAGAAAATGTAGATATAGTTGTCTAGTTATACAAAGGTACTACTACCTAGTCTTTATGCTCCATCAGCGACACTACATGGATAAAATTTTACCTGAGAAAACAGGAAGTGCAGGGAAGCAGCTTCAGCATGGGAGGAATGGGGGAGTGTGGAGGGAGAAGGGGAGAAGGGCAGTAGGGAGAGAACATGAAGGAATAGGATGGTCTAGTTGGGGGAAGGACAGAGAAAGAGAGCAAGGAAAGAGATATCTTGATAGAGGGAGCCTTTACGAGGTTAGATAGAAACCTGGTACTAGGGAAATTCCCAGGAGTACACAAGAGTGATATCATCTAAGACTCTAAGCAATAGCTGAGAGGGTGCCTGAACTGGCCTTTCCCTGTCATCAGGCCATTCCCTGATGATAATTGTCGTCATCAAACCTTCATCCAGTATCTGATGGAAGAGGTACAGAGATCCACACCTAATAACTGGACCAAGCTCCAAGAGTCCAGTTGAAGAGGGGGAGGAATAATAATAAGAGCAAAGAGGTCAAGACCATGATAGGGAAACCCACCAAAACAGTTGACCCGAGCTAATGGGAGCTCCCTGATTCCAGACTAACAGCTGGGGAACCTGCATAGGGCTGAACTTGGTCATCTGAATGTGGGGTTCAGTTGTGAGTCTTGGGCAGCAGGTGGGGCCACTGGCAGAAGTTTCTGTCCTGCTCAGTCCCACAACTTTTCAGTCCCAAATAAACACATGGAGGCTTATATTAATTACAAACTGTTTGGCTTATTGCTTAGGCTTATTACTAACTAGCTTTTATGACTTAAATTTACCCATAATTCTTTTCTATGTTTAACCATGTGGCTTGATACCTTTTATCAGTAAGGCATTCTCATCTTGCTTCCCCTACTTCTGGATAATGACTGCATCTCTGTCTTTCTTCTGATCCCAGAATTCTCTTAGTCTGGTTGCCTTGCCTATACTTTCTGCTTGGCTACTGACCAATCAGCATTTTATTAAACCAATACAAATGACAAATCTTTACAGTGCACAAGAGCATTATCCCACAGCAGTTTTCTCACCTCTAAGATGAGATTTTGGGAAGCATCTAGTTCAAAAATGCTTTTTCTTTGGAAGACCTAAATAGGGCCAAAAGAGTGACTGAAAATTGGGTCCTGGTGTTAGCTCCCTTGTGGTCCTTACCTCCAGGTGCCAAAATGGAGACTTGAGTTTAAGAACAAGTTTCTACATCCCTCCAGGAGTTCTGGACTCCCCTCCAGAGAGTTTCCTACATGATGATTGTACCTATTTGGAATCTTCCTCTGACTAATGGGATCCCTCAGGACTGGAAGGCCCTTGAGATAATACTGGGATCCATCTTGGCTCCAGCCATAGGGACTCTTTGATCCCTGACACCCATGAGCCTCATTAATACAACAGTCAGGGCATCTTCAAGGGAGCTGCTGAGACTCAGTGGCTCTGGAGAGTGACTGAAGTAGGACCCTCTTACAGCCCAGTACCTGGATTCTGGAACTGTCTAAGGCAGTTGTAAGACATGGGTATGAAGCAGAAGTGTACACTGCATCTGGACTCAGGAAGAGAAGATAGGTAAGGAGCTTAAAGATAAGATAAGGCCCTGAAAAGGCAATTCCCACCAGTCTACCATGAACCACTGCCCCAACACTGTGATACATCAGGATGGCACTGGAATACAGAGGTGGATTTTTTTCTCTGTAGCTGTGCACCATCAGGTAAGTTACTCTCTGTCTCGTTCCCCTTTCCTAAACCTTCTGAATAAAAGGAACTTGTAATGATAAACTAATATAATAGTAATAAATATTATTTTGAATACTCTCTTGCAGGCACCACATTAAACAAATTTCCATGTAATGCTTTAGTTAGTTATTATCAACACCCTTTGAGATAGGTTCTGACTTCTAGATGAGGGTAGAAACACAAGGAATTTAGGTAATTTCCCCCAGGCTACTCGGTTAATGATCAGTCAGGACTAGATCCCAGCTCCTGCTCTTTATGACATCCTATCTTTGGTGTAAGGTAGCCAGGTCAGGCCCAGGAAAAAGTTGCTTCTATTGGAGGAGAAGCTCATTTGAGAAATGTAAAAACTTTCAGCATGTTCTTGATAAATTTCTACAAATTTCCACAACATTTGAACAATGCTCAGATCGAACAAGGAGGGACTTAGAAATTCTCTCTGAAGATCACGCTTGAGCAAACCCTTGTATAAAGTGAGAGTGTGGCCCACAGAAAGATAATTTCCAACAGTGGAAACAGAATTCTTAAAAAGTGCAGAAACAGTAGCATTCTTTGAGTGAGGCTCTGCGAAGAGGGTGTGGCTGGAGTAGATGGAGAAGTGAGAAGTGGGAAGTGAGGACTGGGAAGTGTTGAGTGATCTTGAAGCACTCAGGACTTTGGCTTTTCCTGGTGACTCAACAAGCCACTATAGGGCCAGCAAGATGGCTCAGTGGGGAAAGGAGCTTGCTGCTAAGCTTTCTATTCAAGTTGATCCACTAGACCCACTTGGTGGAAAGAGAAAGCTAACTCCTGTGAGTTTTCCTCTGACCTCGCAGGTATGCTGTGGTATGTATGTTACCCCACATAAATGTGCACATGCACACACACACAGAGATAGATAGATAGATAGATAGATAGATAGATAGATAGATAGATAGAGAGAGAGAGAGAGAGAGAGAGATAGATAGATAGATAGATAGATAGATAGATAGATAGATAGATGATAGTAATACTTTTTAAAAGAGGCCACCATAGTAGTGGTGGTTGATACTTTAAAGTCAACATCTATTCTATAGCCCAAATTGGCCCTAAGCTCATGACTCTGCCTCTCAAGTGCTGGGATTGCAGGTGTGTGTGACCTCAGCCAGCTTCACTGGAGGATTTTAATAAGAGGATTTGCATGATGACCTTTTAAACACATTCATCCTAAATAACTGTGTGGAGAGAAGACTGTGGGGAAAGAGGATGAGAAATGGGAGTATTTGGGGGGTACTGCAACACTCCTGGCAGGAAAGGATAACAACTTAGGCAATGGTGGATGAGGTGGATGAGGTGGATGTGGTGGACCTGGTGGACGTGGTAGATGTGATGGATGTGGTGGACGTGGTGGACGTGGTGGATGAGGTGGACGTGGTGGACCTGGTGGATGTGGTGGACGTGGTGGACGTGGTGGACGTGGTGGACATGGTGGATGTGGTGGACATGGTGGACGTGGTGGATGTGGTGGATGTGGTGAGAAGTGATCTTTTTTTCTCATATTTGAAAGACAACCAACAATATTTTCTGATGTGTTGCACATGAAGTGTGAGAGAAAGAGAATGTTTGAAAGACTTTGGGGCTCTCTTGTCATTTTAGTCCCCTCCAAGGATGAAATCACCACTAACCGAGTTGAGAAAGGTGGAGAGAAGAACAGTACTGCAGAGGGCACTAGAAGTGTGGCTTAGGAAATGACATAACATTTTTCATTGCCACCCCAGGGGACATATTAAGAAATCAACTGTATCAATGGATTTAGATGGAACTACATTTCAGACTGATCAGCCTCAAATGGCTGCATTGTGCTAGCAGGTGAGTGTGGATTCAAATTCAGACCCCGACTGACCCCTGTATAGCAACATCTGGCCTCTAACACAAATGCTACCTTCATTTTAGGCTGAATTCTGCCCATGGTTTTATGAAGTGTGATTTTAACCTAAATCAGAAATAATCTGCTTTGTATTTTCTGTGCAGAATCTCAGCTACTGTAATTCTGATCCAGAGTTTGAGGGTTTTATATAAAAGAAACTCTTCATTTCGCAATCTGAAATGTGTGCTTTCTGTCCTCTAACACTACCTAGGTAGGTCAGGCTTTCCACACAATGACATCTAAAGTGGACATGCATTGTATTTGGGATCTCTGTGAAAATGGATGATGCAGGAGATAAACTTCACACAGTGAGAACATAGGACTTGGAGTTTGCTTCCTGGATTTGCCACATACCAGGCTTCAACTTTAATTCTTTGTAAAGGAAAATAGCGGCTCTGACCTCAGTGGGTTGTGGTGACAATCAGATAACATTACGTGAATCATTTATTTTTACAGTAATTCTTGATAAATGGCCATTTCCCCTTTCAGGACCTAGAAAAGATGGAAACAGGGGTGGTGGCATTCTATAGCAGGCATTTAAGAACCAGCAAAGGGAACAGAAAGAAGAAAAAGTTTGGTCAAGAATATCCTCTGTCACTAGGCTGCCAACCTCAAATTAAGGATTGAGTCCATGTTAAAGTGACCTGCAGCCACCCTTCACCTCTTCTGTGAAGAGGCAGAGCTGCCAGGGTCTCCTCACTCTTGCTTAAGGACAGTGTCCAAACCCACAGTGATTCCATTCCCAAGTCCGTGCCTTTCATCTTTTTGAGAAATATTAGAAGTCAGAACACTTCTCTGACTTTCAAAATTAAAGTCCCCGTGGTTATCATTGTGTGTTAATTTGTTCTGCGCACTTGTACTCCTGCAAAAAGGCTTGGGGAGGTAGGACAAGGGACAGCGCTTCAAAAGGAACAGAAGTCAGGGTAGGTTGTTATGTTTTGTTTCATTTGTAAAGTATCAGGGAAATTTTATTAAAAAGCAAATTGACAAGTAATACAGATCAGAAATACAATGTCACTCTTGACAGAGAGCCACACTTGAGGTCATTCAAAGAAGGTCAGAAAGTGTTTTTTCTTAAAAATATATGGCTTATGGGTTCTCTACAGAGTCAGAGAAGAAGAAGGGAGAGGGTTAAACAGGGTGCTAGCGATTTTGCCTTTTTTTTTTTACTTTCCTAGGTCTTCTTCTTCTTCTTCTTCTTCTTCTTCTTCTTCTTCTTCTTCCTCTTCTTCTTCTCCTTCTTCTTCTTCCTCTTCCTCCTCCTCCTTTTCCTTCTTCTTTTTACTTGTTTGTTTTACATTGCATCTTATAGTACCTACTTGTTTTGAAATAATGGCATTAGGGAACAACAGGCATGTCTAGCCTTCTCATTTTGACTGGTTTATGTTGTGCATGTGTGTGCATATGCATGTGTGTGCATATGTATGTGTGTGGCAGGGGTGTGTTCTTCAAAATAAGGCTTTTGTTCTATATAGCATCTCACAGGAACCTTGGTATTTATCGGGGATAGTTAGCTGGATAATCCAAAAAGTCCTTAGTGGAATTTCTACTAGGTACTTAGAGCTAGGCAAGGCCAATTTTGATAGACTACTCTCTGGGCATGGAGAGGTGTGTATTTTATCTTCAACTCCCTATCTATGGATTTCACATAGCATTCTATCATGGAGATTGCAAAGGAGTTAGTCATATGTCCTTCTCTTTTCAGAAGGAAGGCCATGCACAGTAGAGGCTGGAAGAATCACACCTCTGTAACTGAATTTATCCTCCTGGGCTTCTCCAGAAACCCCAGGACTAATTGGATCCTTTTCTTCCTCTTCCTTTTCCTCTACTTATTTACAGTACTGGGCAATGGGCTCATTGTTACCCTGATTAGGATAGACACACGTCTCCACACACCCATGTACTTCTTCCTCAGCATCCTCTCCCTGCTGGACCTCAGCTACGCTACCACAACAGTGCCCCAGATGTTGGCTCATCTAGTAAGCAAGAACAAGACCATCTCTTACACTGGGTGTGTGATCCAGATGTACATTTTCTTGACATTAGGCATCACCGAGACCTGGATTTTTGCAGCTATGGCCTATGACAGATATGTTGCTATATGTTATCCACTCCATTATGGAGTCAAGATGAGCCAGACCCTATGCATAACTCTGGTGGCCAGCTCTGCCCTTTGTGGTCTCATCTGTGCCCTCGTCTACACAGTCTTCGCAATGAATCTTCCTTACTGTGGTCCCAATGAGATCAACCACTTCTTTTGTGAAATTCCTGCTGTATTGAAGTTGGCCTGTGCGGACACATCTCTTAATGACCAAGTGGATTTTATCCTGGGTTTCATCTTGCTTCTTATCCCATTATCCCTCATCCTGGCCTCATATGTTCGTATCTTCATAGCCATTCTAAGGATTCGTTCCACCCAAGGGCGAATGAAGGCCTTCTCCACCTGTGTTTCACACATCACTGTGGTCACCATGTTCTGCATTCCATGCATGGTCATGTACATGCGACCTGGCTCGGAAGCCTCCCCAGATGATGACAAGAAGTTGGCCTTGTTCTATAATGTCATTTCTGCTTTTCTTAACCCCATTATTTACAGCCTCCGGAACAAGGATGTGAAGAAGGCTTTTCTCAAGTTAATTGGAAGGGGTGAGGACACTCAGTAGGCCATGGAGAGAAGCTGTCTGCAGTGCCTCTGGGCTCTTTTGTTTCACTGAGGTTCTTGGAGTGAATGAGAGAGGAGTCTCAGGATGAGGGAGACACAAGAAGAAAAAGCTTTTCACATCCATTTGCTAATGGATTCACTAGAGAAAGACTCAAAGAATTGTGCCCAAGATTAGTCATATCATTGACCTTTCATGACTTTGAAAAAGTCATATTGGTTTGGAACAGTCACCTCATTTCTCTGAAATTTAATTTCCAGCTGTCAAATGTGTTTGGTAATATGCATTGTGTCCAAATGATAGTAACCAATATTACATTTGTGTAACAGTTACTCAGTACTTATGCTTTCTTTTAGGGGTGGTTTTCATTTCCATTTTTCTTTTCTCATCCTCTGCCTCTTCCTCCTCTTTTCCTTGAGCTGGGGTCTCACTACATTGCCTAGGCTGGTTTTGAACTCAAAAGCTTAAGTAATTGGACTCCTGGATATCTGGACCAACAAGATGTGTTCCTCCCTGACTGACTGATAGATATTTATTGTTTTACTTCACATTTGAACTCTAGAGGTGTGTGATATCTCCTTCACACAAATAAAGACACTAAAATACAAAACACTAAATTTTCTAAATGTCATCAAGATGGAAAGCAACACACCTGATGTTTGAACCCAGGGACTAGTTCCAAGGCCCAGGCTCCTATGTATTACAAGACATAACTCTAAAATGTCCAAGAGAGAATCTGAGGCTTGGTTGAGACAATGATTGGCTACAACTGAGGAAAGAAAAAAAGACTTAAGAATATTGCTCTAGTTGGGCAGGATGGGCCATGCCTTTAATCCCAGCACTCCGGAAACAGAGGCAGGTGAATCTCTGTGTATTTTTGAAGCCAGTTTAGTCTACACAGAGAGTTATAGGACAGCCAGAGTTCGATGGTGAGGCCTTGTCTCAGAAAAAAAAAGGGGGGGTCTTATTCTCAGGTAATAACTGCAGGACCAGAACCTCGGAGTCTAGAGCTATGATGAGAAATCAGCCTTTCCTCGCCAGAGTTCTGCAGCTTGAGCTACTAGATTGTGCATCGCAATAGCAACATTTCTATCAATAGCTGGAGAGATGACTCAGTGGGTAGAGCAGTTGTTGCTCTTGCAGCGGACCCAGGTTCAATTCCCAGGACCCCACATGGTGACTCCCAACCATCTGTAACTCCGCTTTCAGGGGATCTGGTGCCCTCTTCTGGCCTCTGAAGGCACTAAGTATGCATGTAGTGCACAAACATGAAAGAAAGCAAAACATTCTTACATATGAAATAAAATAAATAAATCTTTCCTCTATTTTTTCTATTATTCTAGTTTAAAACAAATCATTAAAGTGCTTAGCAAAAAGTAACACAAGCAAATCTTTTAAATTAAGCATTCTTCATATAGACACAAGATTAAATTTAAAAATATCCCAGCTGCTTTTAACTGTTTTGAAAGAAGTTTTGTTTTTTTTTTCCCATGTGCCTTTTATTTTGATTTTTTTCTTATTGATTTTTTTGTTTTGATTTTTTTCGAGTGAGAAATAGCATGAATTTGGATGGGTAGAAAGTTGGATGAGTTGAAAGTAGGATCAAAATATACTGTATAATTTTAAACAATAAAAAATAGAAAAAACTAAAAAAGTTTTGCCTGTAGACCAAGAATGACTGAAAAGTTACAAAAGACCACTAAATGCTAAAGTGTGCTTTGTTCATTAATAGTTTTCTTCAGAAGAGAAAGCAACTGTGGCTTACAGTGCTGCTAATATTCCCCAAGCATTAAAGAACCCTGCTCTCAGGGTGACGTGGGACTTTCAGGGGGAAGTCTCCAGGGCAGGTTTACTGCCTGAGAAACTCAGCCTTGAAGGAGGAAAGCCCTGGAGAAGAGGAGCCTTGGTTTCCAAAAGATAAAAATAGAGTCGTGTGGAGTGCATGCTCATTGTGTTTCTTGGGGACTTATTAAGAAAAATGCTCTGGGGTCATCAGAGGGGCTTGCGAGGGGCATCTGTGGAGACAAAGGGGGATTTCTTCTTAGGATTCTCAAAGCACTGAAAACCCACAGTAGGCCCACTCAATTGTCCCACCTCTCAAGAGGTCCCCTGTGCTTGGGTCATCGACTTCTGAGGTGTCTGTATAAGTGGGGGATACCCACATCCCTCATTTTCCTAATGTCTTTTCACCTATTTATAAAATTGCCTTGTGAGTTTCTCCTGGAAGTTTTCTATTTATTTTCAGATCTTGAAAATTTAAGAACTCATAATACCATTCAGCTCTGGCCTCAGAAGAAAAAAGAACATCAACCTGTGAAATGGAGACTAGATAGCCCAGAGACCCAGGGTAGAACTAAACAATACTGTCCAAAAAAGAAGTCAATGAAATGACTCCTAATGATGTTCTGCTATACACATAGATCAGTGCCTTGCCCAGTTGTCATCAGAGAGACTTTCTCCTGCAGCAGATGGGAGTGTATGCCGAGACCCACAACCAGACATTATGGGGAGAGTGAGTCTAAATGGGGGTCTCCATTGGGTCCTTTTCCTCAGAGCCCGGGGAACCCTGCAGAATAGGGGGAGGAAAGATTGTTGGAGTCAGAGGGGATGGAGGACACCAGGAGAACATGGCCCACAAAATCCACTAAGCAGGGCGCACATGGACTCACAGAGACTGAAGGAGCAAGTATGGGGCCTGTATGGATCTCCACCAAGTACTCTGTGTACATGCTATGGTTGTTAGCGTGGTGTTTCTGTGGGACTCCTAACAGTGAGAGCAGCTGTACCTCTGACTCTTTTGCCTGATCTTGGAACTCTTTTCCTCCTATTGGACTGTCTTGGACAACCTGATATGAGGGTTTTGTCTTGTCTTATTGAATCTTGTTTTGTTCTGTTTGCTTGTTGTCTCCTGGAGGCCTGCTCTTTTCTAAAGAAGAAAGAGAAAGGAAGTGAATCTGGAGGGAGAGGAGAGCTGGACGGGGGGCTGGGAGAAGTGGAAGGAGGGGAAACTGTGTTTGAGATGTATTGTAAGAATATATCTATCTTCAATAAAAAATTTTAAAAAAGAAAGATCAGAAGAAATCTTAGAGTATAGCCTGCATCTTGTCCTTGAATCCCTTGACCAGGAAGAGCTGCTAAGATTTATCAAATACGATTGCATCAAGTGGCTGGGCTCTCTTTTCTCCAGTTCACGGTAGAACAAAAACAAAACAACAGCAACAAAGCAGTTACTTCTTAAAAAAATCATAACCCACTCAAAATTGAGACGGGGGCACGTGAAGGTCATTAGTCAGACCTAAATCACCGCAATTGTGATCTATCCACAGATAACACTGGCTTCCACCCTTATCAAAGAAACTTCCCTTTGTAGCAGTTGGAGGCCATCACAGAAAACCACAACTGGTCAAAATGCATCGAACTTATTGTAGGTTGTCCAGCCCCAGTCAATACACCTACAGTACAAACTCCACACACAAGGCTCAGCGGAACACCGTGGAAGAGGGAGAGGAAAGATTACCAGAACCAGAAACTAGAAAATTGCTGTGTGGTTGTGTCGCAGAATTGACAGGGAAGCTTTGCCCATGATACCTCAATGATATGGCTCCCTGTCTTATTTTTTTTTTAATAGGATCTCTCACTGAACTTCTAGCTCACCCATTGGCTAGGCTGACTGGCCAAGGATCTGTTTGTCTTTGATCCCAGCTGCCAAACATTAGGGTTAGAGATGTGATACCCAGATTTTACACTGATTCCTGGAATCCAAACTCAGGTCCTCCTGCTTGTTCAGCAAACACTTCAACAAGCAAGCCATCTCCCCAGCCCCTATTTTCATGGCTTGTGTGTCTTCTGAACCATGGGATACTCCAGGGCCCAACACAGCCTTTCTAAGCCCCGAGCACACCTTTTCATCACCTTTTCCTGGCACCCAAGCTCCCCGTACTCAAGACCCTTCGCTTTCCCAATCCATTGTCCTTTGGAACCCATGGCATCTTCATAGTCTACCTTGAAATCCAGTTGTGACAAATTTATGACCATTGGATGGATTAAACCCCTTGCAACATCACATCCAGCCTAAATTATATGCATATTTTACCACATCTACCTCATAGTGCTCATATTTGACCCTGTAACTGTCCTATACTGTTATTGCTTCCTTTGGTGTTGCGGACACTGAGGTGCAGAGGGTTGGTGTATGTCAACTATTACCATACTGTTAAGTGGTATAATCAGGATTTGATTTCACGTCTTCCTGGAATTTTGCTCTCATCTAGGGTATTTATCTATTGCCTCGTCTTGGGCCAGGCTTCATGAAGGATCCCTTTTTTGCTTAAGTCATATTCCTCTCCCCGCCTCAGAAAGCCAAAGTATTTCAGGGCTACAAAAATTCAGAACCCAACAAAGCCCAGTGCCCAGGAGAGCGTGATAGAGAGAAGAGACACTGGGGAGGCCGAGCGCAAGTGCCCCGGTGCTTGACCCACACAGCTCCTGAGAAACGTGGTCATTGTTTTTATGATCATGGAAAGCTTCCCCAACGTTTATGTCCAGGCTTCATCCTTACAAGTCTTCCCTGTGTACGAGTGCATGTTCAAACGTATATGCAGGTGCATGTGCCCACATGTATGGAGGCCAGATTGTAACCTTAGCTTGTTACCCAGGTGCTGCCTGTTCTATTTGGAGACATAGTCTCATTGTCCTGGATCTCACCAATAAGGCTAGGCTAGCTGGTGAGCAAACCCTAAAGATCCCACCGTCTCCGCTTCCTTGTCTGCTGAGATTACAAGTGCACGTCACCACGTCTGACTTTTCCATGGATGGGTTCTGGGCATTGAACTGAGCTCCTCATGTTGGTGCAACAAGTTATTTACCTGCTGAGCCACCTCCACAGGCCCTGCCCTTGCATTTCTTAGCCCATGCATTTACTCCACTTGATCTTCACACTGGACGGCAAAGGAGGAAAAGGAAAGGACTTAGCAACAGGGAACTTGGGCTTGGGAGGATCAAGGACGTTGGCTGTAAGACTTTCTGTGTCAAGGGATACTGTGAAATGTGTGCTCCAGGTCTGGGAGGGCTGACGTGGGACCCAGAGGACCTGAAGGCACAGAAGACTCATTAAGGAGCTACAGCTTCCTCTTCCCCGAGGACTAGGATCAGAATGTTAAAGGAAAACCTAGCCCTCTCCTGGCTCAGCCTTCACACAGAGCCTGGGTCAGGTAAGGAAGGGAGAGGGAGAGATAGCTGCCTGAGACTCACAGTCTTCACAGTCCTATTTGATGCACTCCACCTGTCCCCATTGCCCGCACCCCATCCCTCACCCCCACTCCAACCCCATCTGTTTGCGCCACAACTGTCTGCTTCCAATTCCTTTCTCACACCAAGAATTTCCACCCTGGTTTCTATTCTTCCCACTATCTCTGGTCACTGATGCACTGATGTCTCTGTGTGGCTCTCTCTCTCCCTCTCCCTCCCTCCCTCCCTCCCTCCCTCCCTCCCTCCCTCCCTCCCTCCCTCCCTCTCTCTGTCTCTGTCTCTCTCTCTCTCTCTCTCTCTCTCTCTCTCTCTCTCTCTCTTTCTTTGCATATCTTTAGTTGTTGTTTTGTTATTCAGTTACAACAGAGGAAAGTAGAAGGAGGAGGAGGCTGCGTCTGTGGAGATGAAGCTGTGGTCTCCCCCTCAGCGTTCCAGGGTTTGAATTCTTAGATTGAGATATAGGACAAGGGAACTGGTAGTGAAGGGAAAGATGGAGGTGAAAAGTTGCAGTGATGGCTTTAAATAGTGTATTTGAGGTTTTATGAGAGTCAGGAAGCTGGAGGCAGACACTGGAACTAGAAAGAAGCATACAGTGTCATTGGAGGACAGGGAAGTGGCAGCGTGGAGCCTGGCATCCTGCCATTCTCTCTGGGATGCCGCTGGTCTAGGTGGTCATAATTAGGCTGACTCCTTTACCTACCCCTGGTTCTTCTACTGATCTCTCTGTATCACCCTTCTCATTTTTGGTATCATATTCTGATCAGTTTTTTTAAAAAAAAAAACATAGACTGCATTAAGATGCCTAGGAGCTTCTGCAGTAGCTCAGGCACCAGGTTTAGGGGACACTGGAGAACAAGAGAAGGGACAAATGTGGCCAAGTCTTCTCTTCTCCCTTCTGGAGTGTGCTAGAGACTCTCCCACCTCACCATGGGCAGAACTGGCCGCAGGGCATTTTTGCAGGTGGCTATTTAGTTTTCATTGAATCTTTAATGGAGTCCAGAATCCCAGGACAGCTGAGCGCACCTTACAGCGCTCCCAGTAGCGTCATTTTACACTAAGTCTTCCTTCTTGATGTGACTCTCAACTTCATTTCTTGGAACCTCCAAGACTCTCTGGGACCACATGTAAAGGTACATCAGTGTCTCGACAAGACTTGTAGACTTACAGAGTTCTCTGGTTCTGGAATGCTCTTAACCTTTCAGTTCTATAGCAGAAATGTCCCTCTTTGTTTCACCTCTTTCCCACACATCATGGCCTCCAGATCCTTCTTCACAGTCTGTTTTGACTTTTCTTCAGCCTCCTTAAGGTACAGCCCAGGAATGAGAATGCTGTTCAGCATATGATCTGGCTACTGCAGACACAGACCATGGTACCAGATCTGCTCTATCAATATCCTTTCTCAATGATGGAGCCTCATGCTGTCCTTTTGGATTCTCTGTATACTGACTTGGTGCTTCCCAATAACCCGCTGTCTCACCCGGGGCTCACTATGTAGCTCAGGCTGCCCTTGAACTCCCTGTGTAACCCAGACAGCCCTGGAACTCAGCATCTTGTCTCAGGCTTCTGAGTGCTGGAATCACAGGTGTGTGCCACCACGAATGACCAAGGTTGGATGTTTCAGTTTCACGTGTTGCAGGGAGATTTTACACGTGTTCTGTAACATTTTTGGTGTTGGCATCAGTTAGTTGTTTCATCTAGTCAAGGCAAGGCATCTGGTTTTCAATCCCTGGGTCAGATCTTCCTCACTTTGTACACAGGCAGCCAGGAAGAAAGAGCCCTTGAGACTGGGCTGTGAGAATGTGGACCTGAGCTTTCTGACAGCCAGAGTCTCATGCGTCTGTGTCCACCTCATCCTCACCTCTGTCCCTTCATCCCTGTCCTGCTTGACCTGCTACTCAGGAAGCTTGTTATGCCTCACAGTGCTCCCTACATCGCTTCTCTCTCCTTTTGTTATCTCCTCTTTTGTTGTATACATGTTCTATCTCTTTTTCCACTTTAGCTACCTGCCCCCAGGTCTTGTTTCTGACTTCTCATCTCACTCATTTATAATCTAGTCCCCTCTCAGAACCCAGTGCGGTTGACCTCTGAATCAGAGGAGGCAGCTACTGTTCTGTCTTAGGTGAAAGTCAACTTTATAGAGTTCAACAGGGAGACTATCAGGGGATAAGAACAGGAAGAGGCAGAACTGTCGAGTTTGAGTAGCTCATCTAGAAGAAAGTGCCAAAAGCTTCCAGAGGGTCAACAAACACAGTTACAAGTAAAATTTACTAGGACCTTCCCTTGTTTATGAAGTCATACATCCTTCCCACTTCTCCAATGCTCTCAGATGTTCGCATTACCAAAAGAGAGGGCTCTGGATGGGAGACAGGCCTTCAGACAGGAGGGGGAGGGTTCGTCCTCATCCCCACTCTGTAGGCTGCACCAGGGAGATGAGAAGCAGTACAGTGTGTAAGGGTAGGTCCCAGGAGAGGGAAAAGACGGTGGTATTTGGGAGGATGATAAAGGAAAGTAGATGATGTTCTGGGGGCTCTGACTCAGCTAAATATTCCAAATTCAGACCTCAGTCTCCGAACTGACCTCAACCCCAAGGAGAATTAAGGTCTTAGGATAGGTGAAGCACCTACACATGGTCTAAGCTGGACCACTTTGTTCATTTCTTCCTGCAGTGGGAGAAGTATGCAGAGTTTCTCCTTGGAGAACCACAGCTCCGTCGCAGAGTTCATCCTTCTGGGCTTCTCCAGGGACTTCCAAGTTAATGTAATCCTCTTCAATGTCTTCTTTTTCCTCTACCTCTCGACACTTGTGGGCAATGGGCTCATTGTCACCTTGATCTACCTGGACTCCCACCTCCACACACCCATGTATTTCTTCCTCAGCGTCCTTTCCATGCTGGATATGAGCTATGTCACCACCACAGTGCCGCAGATGTTGGTGCATCTTGTCTGCCAGAAGAAAACTATCTCCTATTCAGGGTGTGTGGCTCAGATGTACATCTTTCTGGTGTTGGGCATCACTGAGGGCTGGTTATTTTCCGTCATGGCCTATGACAGATATGTAGCCATTTGCCACCCACTCCGGTACAAAGTTATCATGAGGCCTTGGCTGTGCGGAGCAATGGTGATCTTTTGTGGACTATGGGGCATCAGCTGTTCTCTGGTATATACCGTCTTCACTATGAGGCTGCCCTACTGTGGCCCCAATGAGATCAATCACTTCTTCTGTGAAGTCCCTGCTGTTCTGAAGCTTGCCTGTGCAGACACGTCTCTCAACGACCGAGTAGACTTTATCCTGGGTTTCATCCTTCTCCTGGTACCTCTTTCTTTCATCCTGGCCTCTTACGTCTGTATCTTTGCCACCATTCTGAGAATTCGCTCAGCCCAAGGTCGACTGAAGGCCTTTTCCACCTGTGCCTCCCATATCACGGTGGTCACCATGTTCTGTGGACCTGCCATGTTTATGTACATGAACCCTGGGGCCAATGCTTCCCCAGAGAGGGACAAGAAACTGGCTCTGTTCTACAATGTCATCTCTGCCTTTCTCAACCCCATCATCTACAGCCTGAGAAACAAAGATGTGAAGAGGGCTTTCCTCAAAGTGACAGGCTGGGGGCGAGCCACTGAGTGAGGTCACTAGAACACAGAGGCTGTAACTGGATCCCAAAGAACAGTCTGTGACCCTGACGTCTTATTGCTCCTCATCACATAGGGATGGGCAAGAATCTTTCACTGATGGTTAAGGAAGATGACATGTAAAGGTGGGTTATTGTATGATCTGCTGATATTCCAGAAGGTGGGCTGTTCTCAAGCATCAAGGAATCTACTTGGAGACAGAGTGCCAAGTGTCTGCTTCATTTCTGTTTCCAGGGCCAGCAGAGGCTCTGAATCACGTGAAGAATCATTAACATCTGCTGTTGTGTGACAGTGCCTGATAATGGGGCATATTAAATCAAGTCAGGGTGCTAAGACAAGGTAACTGAATCCATAGCTTTATGCCATTTTATTCAAGAGCAAGAAAAGTCTTCAGAAGGAGGGAAAGTGACCTCACTTCTCCTTTCATGGTGGTAAAATGTCCAAACAGGAACAGCTAAAGGAAGGAAAGGTTCTAGAGTACCATCCATCATGGTGGGTAACTGATGGCAGCAGGAGCCAAGGCAGCTGCTCACATTGTAGGAAGCAGAGGAAAAAGAATGCTTGTTCTCAGCCTGCTATCTCTTTTCATTCAGTACAAAACCTCTACGCGATGGTGCTACCTACAGTTAAGGTGGGTCTTCCCACCTCAGTTAAGCCAATCTAGATAACCTCTCAAGGCATGCCCAGAGGTTTTCTCCTAGGTAATTCCAGATCCCATCAAGCTGACAATATTAAACATCACATTAGGAAGAGGATATAGGGGAGCTGGAGAGATGTCTCAGTGGTTAAGAGCACTGGCTTCTCTTCCACAGGACCCAGGTTCAGTTCCCAGCATCCGTATGGCAGCTCACAACTGTCTGTAATTCCAGTTCCAGGGAACCCAACATCCATAACAAAACACTAATGCACATAAAATAAAAATAAATAAATTTAAAAAGGGAATAGGATATTGGAATTGGTCATTATCAAGGCATCACTGTCCAGGGCCTCAGGATGTGTGAAACCCCAACTCCCTCAGCAGACACTCCGGGTTCACAGTTGATGTTTCACCGGATTATATCATCAGGATTACAAGCTTGTACACTGTAGACTGACACCTTGTCTGTAGAATTGGGATGATGGTAATAATTATAGCAAACACCCACCTTCTGGGACTGTTGTGAGGTTAAGATAGGTAAGGGTCTCTGAATGATGCCTGGCATATTGAATCTCTGTAAAAGCATCACTGTTCTATTCCGTATCTATTCCTACCATCCCACTGTCAAGCAACATCTGAGACTCTCTCAGCCCAGGGAGAGCAGTCACTCTGCTCTTAAGAAAAGAATAGACAACGACAAGCTTAGCATTTGTTTGTGTTCCAGTCTGCTGTGTTTAGTTAGAAACTCACCAATTCAAGTCAATAAAACCCTGAAGAAAACCTGACAGTCCCACAGGTTGTTGCCTGAAGTTACCCTAATAATAACCAATTAGCATTGCTAAGAGATTTCATCATTAATATCCCACTTTTAATAAACCTTTGCTCAAATCTGGATTGAGTAGCAGTGGTGTTATTAAAGTATTTGATTTGAGAAGTTGCCGAGGCAGCAGGAATGGTGGTCGTGCGTATAATCCCAGCACCAAGGAAGCTGGGGTGAGAAGATCGCTGGATATTTTTTTTTCGCAGTATACAACCCCAATTTGTATCCCCATAGAGTCCCTGGCACCTTAAAGGAGGCATAGAGCAGTTTGCTCTAGAGAGTCTTTGGAAACCCTGCTGGACTTCCAGAGACATCTCACTCAGGGAAGCAGGCTGAATTTGAAGATGGTTTTTAAATGACTTTACCATCATTTTTTTTTTTTTGATATTTCAAGACAGGATTTCTCAGTGTAGCCCTGGCTGTCCTAGAACTCACTCTGTAGATCAGGCTGGCCTCGAACTCACAAAGATTCACCTGTCTCTGCCTCCTGGTTAAACGTATTAAACATATGTGCCACTCCCAAATTGCAAGGACAGAGAAAAGTAGTAGAACTGTTAGAGGAGTTGATTGTGTTGCCCACATGAGGGTGATGCCCTGCAAGACGTGGAGAGCTAAGGGATTTAATTAGCCCAGAGGACAGAGGTACTCAGAGTAAAGATGGGGCAGAATCAGGGGACTGCTGGAAAAGAGTGGGAGAGAGGAAATTCAGATCTCAGAGAGGGAAATGTCCTATTTACAAAGGTGCCCATGTAAGAGTGCTTTGATAAAGAGATCATGGATAAAGGGGAACATATTTTACTGGATCCAGGTCAAGATGCTCACCTCCTGTTTCAAAACAAAGCAAAGCAAAGCAAAACACCAGTGCCCAAGAGATGAGCACAAAGAATTAAAAAACCAAGACTTCTTATTCAGTGACTAAAGGATGGAGAAGGGCTCCCGAGATGTAGCTCCGTGGCACAGCACTTGCCCGGCATTCATGAGGCCCTCGGTGTAATCCACAGGACTGAAAAGAGACGAGTGGGCAGTTTGCTCACAAATGAGCTATAGATACACGGGAATGCTGAGTGAGGGAGCGGGAACGGCTTTCGCCAGGGACTAGCTAGAGATCTTCTAGAAGCTTGAGTTTCACCTTTGTAACTTCGTTCCTGCTCTGGGCTTCGAGTACACGGCAGCAAGTAAGATTTCTTAGCCTTAAATTGATGGAACTAGAAAAAGATCATTCTGAGTGAGGTAACCCAGACCCAGGAAGACAAACATGGTATGTACTCACTCATAAGTGGATATTAGGAGTAAAGTATAGGATAACCAAGCTACAATCCAAAGCCCCAGAGAGGCTCACAGATCTACAGTGAAATTGGTTAAGGAGAAGCGCCTGTGTGAATCCACTTTGAAACTAAAACAGCTGAAGTCTGGTGTCTGCAGGACATAGAAATGCATAGGTCACACCCACCTAAGAAAAATCAACCCTTCCTGCTGCTGGTCTGTTGATTTTTTTCCATCTGGGCTCCCAGCCATTAGAGAGTGCTATCTATATGCAGGGAAGATCTTGCTCCTTGGTTGATTGACCCACATGCCCAACATCTGTGGAAGCACCCCAAAGGCACACTGAAAAATATGCTTACAAATTTTCTCGGTGTCTCTCAACCCAGTGACATTGACAGGCAAGATTAGCCATCACCTCTGAGGTCAGCTGGTGACCTGTGCAGCATCTACTGATCATCTCTTTCTCTTCCTTGCTCACTGACAGCTATCTTCTTACCAAGTCCCCACATGGGAGAGAACAGAGAGACAGAGAATGGAGAACACCAGAGTCCAAGCAGGCTTTAGAGTCAGGGTATTAATTTTATTGATTAATAAAGTGAAATCCAAGCGAAGTAATTTGGCCAAAGTCATTCATATACTAACCATGACAGCAAAGTTGAGGTGAGAACCCAGGACCATTAATATCAAGTTTTGTGTCTTTGAGAATACAATGTGCAGTTTACCATATTTGCTCACAAACCACATTGATTTCATACACAAAGTCACATATCTAAGTTTCACAGGTTATACATACTATTGGCTTATTTTTGTGTTGGTAACACATACTGTTTATATACACTACCTTGTTAATATTGCTTGACACTCAACAGTTTCCATTACCATGTCACTTATATGAAACATGGTCAATGTTCCTCATTGCTTTATGTATGATAGTGTTTCTGTGGCACAATGATAGTTTACATTATCTCTAGTCCTTACTGTCCGTGTTGCTTCTAAGTAGGAAGAAAATATCATTGAGTGGTTTGCCCCTAGGGTTGACCACACAACTTGTGGTAATCAAAAGGATGGGTGTAGACAATATGTCACTTTTGAGAAGCCGTGAGTCATGATGAGTTTAGTGCACGCTCCCTTCTTCTGTTATAGAAGAGTGTAGTCCTCATAACAGCTAATGCTTCAGGGTGGGTGCTAGAGAACCTACACTCCCGACCTACAGCTAACAAACAACATGAGCAACAAAAAAACCTTTGCAGTTATAATATGTAGGCAAAAGTTTCTGTCCCACAAGCCACTCATAAGTAACCACATAGAGGATTAATAGTAATTATAAATGCTCAATCCATAGCTCAGGCTTGTTACTAACTTACATTTTAAATTAACCCATATTTCTTATCTATGCTCTGCCACACGGCTTGGTAACTTTTCTCAATATGGCATGCCCATCTGCTTCTGTCTCTCTCTTCTGGTGACTCCAGACTCCACCCTTCTTCCCCCAGCATTATTCTAGTCTGGCTCACCTAGCCAGTCTCTTCCTCCCTAGCTATTGGCCAGTCAGCTTCATTATTAAACCAATTACAGTGATATATATTCACACAATGTAATCGAACATTCCACAGCTATAATCCACAGAGATTATTGAGGATTTTGGTGCTGTACCTTAGTGTAGTCTGTTAACCAAAACAGACACTTTGGTTTCAAGGTGGATTATGTATGTACTAAGAAGGCCAGTTACGTAAATAAAAACACTGTCTCATTCTTTTTATTTTTTTTATTTTTCGAGACAGGGTTTCTCCGTAGCTTTTTTGGTTCCTGTCCTGGAACTAGCTCTTGTAGACCAGGCTGGCCTTGAACTCACAGAGATCCGCCTGCCTCTGCCTCCCGAGTGCTGGGATTAAAGGCGTGCGCCACCACCGCCCGGCTCACTGTCTCATTCTTAAACATTGAATACTCTACCTCCAGCTTCTCCTAGATTCTGGTTCACAAGTTCAGCCTACCATTTGCCATCACCTTGAGAAATGCCCTCTTGATGTCTTTGTTCCTCAGACTGTAGACCACAGGGTTGAGCAAGGCAGTGAAGGTATTATAAAAGAGTGAAATCTGCTTGTCTCGCTCAGGGGAGAAGCTAGAGTTGGGTCTCATGTAGATATAAGAAGCTGGACCATAGAAGAATGTGACCACAGTCAGGTGGGAGGCACAGGTAGAGAAAGCCTTGCAGCGGGCTTGGCTGGACTTTATCTTCATAATTGCCATGACAATATATATATAGGAGGCTGCTATTAGAGAAATTGGGGTAACAACAACAAAAACACTCAATACCAGGTCTACTATCTCAATGAGATGGGTATCCATGCAAGCCAGGCTACGCACTGAAGGGCCTTCACAGAAATAGTGGTTGACGTTGTTGGGTCCACAGTATGGCAGACTCATTGTGAAGAAAGTATGTAACAAAGCAGAGAGGAAACCACAAGCTAAAGACCCAGATGCCAGTCGTATGCACAGTCCCCAGTTGAGGATGACAGTATAACGCAGTGGGTAGCAAATGGCCACATATCTGTCATAAGCCATGACAACAAAGAAGGTGCACTCAGTTATACCCAGGGCACTAAACACATACATCTGCATCCAGCAGCCAGCAAAGGAGATGGTCTTAGAGTGAGCAAGAAGATTCACCAACATCTGGGGCATGGTGGTAGTGACATAACCCATATCCAATACGGCGAGAATACAGAGGAAGAAGTACATGGGAGTGTGCAGCTGTGTGTCCAGGCAGATCAGCAGGATGATGAGCCCATTGCCCATGACTGAGCTCAGGTAGATGAGAAGGAACACAATGAAGAGGATGCTGTTGGTTGTGGGGTCACTGGAGAAGCCAAGCAAGATAAACTCTGAAACCCAGCTTTGGTTCTGCTCTGGAATCATCCACATGGTAAGGCCTGTAAGAGAATCATATTTGTCTATGTGTCACTTGTCACATGCCAGCTACACAGAAAGAAAGGGGAGATACCTTCTGGAAAGATGGCTCAAAGGTTAAGAGCACTGACTGCTGTTGAAGGGGATCAGACAGCTCAGAGTTGTGTGACTCCAGTTCTAAGGCATTTGATTCCATCCTCTGGCCTTCACAGGCAAGACATACACATGGTACACAAACATGCATGTACACAAGTACGCATACACATAAAATAGCAAACAATAGTTTTTAATTGAAAAAAAAGAAAGACCAGGGTATGGGTTCTGAGCACTGTTCAGTTTCTGTGCATTCTTCTCAAGTTACGGAACCTCCCAATGCCTCAATCTCTTCATCAGCCCAATGGGGCCGATGACACTCTTGCCTCTGGATTATGATCAGTATCTAAATCATCTCATATAACTCCTGGAAATGCCATGTAACACACGACATGTGATATGCAGCCTCACACTCTCATTCCAGCTCTAGAAACGCAGAGACATTGGATCTCCACAGTAAGAAGGCTAGCTACACTAGATGAAATGATGGGCACTGGGTTCAACTGAGAGACCCTGCCTCAAAGAACAAGGTGAGTGCAATCGAGGAAGAACCCCAGATCAGTCTCCTACCACACATACAGACACACAGACATACACACTCACACTCTCACACACATACCACAGATACATGCAAAAACGGAGTAAAGAAATAGATGAAGATGACAGAGCAAACATCAGTCACACACAGGCCCTCACACAGGTAGTCCTGTGAGTAATGAAAGAAGGTCATGTGTGCAGTGCACTGGAGACACTGTAGTCTTCCCATGGAATGCTGATGGATCCTGTGGATCTGTGAGGAGATAAGTTATTTCTTCCTTTTTCACTCTTACCTCCCTCTGCATGCAAACAATCAGTTCCAAGTGTGCTGTGGGTTTGTGAGGTAAATCTGTAGCAACCAAATTTGTTTTTTACTTTCATTTTTTTTGAGACAGCATTTCTCTGTGTAACAACTCTGGTTGTCCTGGAACTCATTTTGTAGACCAAGCTGGCCTCAAACTCAAGATATCCTCCTGACTCTGCTTCCTGAGTGCTGGGAATACAAGTGTGCAGCAACACCCTCTGGCTACAACCAATATTTTTCTCCCCTCCCCCCTTTTTTGGTAATTTCTTTTCTTTTCTTTTTAAAATAAAAATAAACCATCTTTTTTCATTTTACATACCAATCCCAATTCCCACTCCCTCCCCTTCATACATCCCCTCCAGCTACCTACCACGCACCCACCAATCTATTCCTCAGAGAAGATAAGGAACATTGCGTTGGAAAAGGTCCAAGGTCCTCCCTGCTTTACCTAGGCTGAGCAAGGTATCCATCCAAAGGGAGTAGGTTTCAAAAAGCCAGCACAAGCAGTAGGGATAAATCCTGGTGCCCAGCCATACAACTCTCACCCACATTTAGAGGGCCTAGTTTGGATCTATGCTGGTTCCTTCCTTGTCCGGCTGGAGTTGGCGAGCTCCCATTAGCTCAGGTAAACTGTTTTAGTAAGTGTTCCCATTATGGTCTTAACCTCTTTGCTCATATTCTCACCCCTCTTACTTTTCAACTGGACTTTGGGAGCTCAGCCCAGTGGGACTAGCAAGAAACCTGGTTCTAGAGAAATTCCCAGAAATTCACAAGGATAACCCCAGATAAGACCCCAAGCAATAGAGAAGAGGGTGACTGAACTGGCCATGCCCTGTGGTCAGATTGATGAATATATAAAATGTTACCATAGAACCTTCATCCATCAACTGATGGATTCAGAGGCAGAGACCAGCAGCAGAGCACTGCAATCAGATTTTTAACATCCAGTCTCATAAATTTATTTATTCTCTTATAGTAAGCAAAGGTAAGATGTCTTCAAGGCAAGCCTTTTCTCTTATGCCACCACCTCCTGCCCCTAACCCAGGCTGAATACATCCTGCATTCTTGTTCACTGGCGATTAGAATCTATGGAATCCTAGAGGGATCTGATACCAGTTTTGATGCCAAACAACATGGACAAAACTTGCTTCTTCTGTTAACTGAGTCCCCATACAACTAAGAAAGAATTATCTCTGTTAAGAGTATGGCTGTATGTGTGATTTCCTAATGTTTGTAATAACAAAAACAAGTAACATTTATTCGGTAGTTTGTATATTCCAGCCATTGTTCCCCTAAATTTAGCTCAGCATCACAACTCACTCAAGGAAGTATTTTTACCTGTGTGTTATAGGTGAACCTACAGCCTGGAGAGGGCAGCTTGTTCCAGATTACAAGGTGTGAGGAAAGTGTGTCTTTAGATGGTTTGTTGCTAGAGCCTGGCTCTCGGTCACCTTCTCTGCTTCTAGCACACAGGCTCTGAAGTGGAAGAGGAGGAAGGCAAAGTCTTCACATCGTCCGTCTAGTTGAACTTTTTGAGACTCAGAACAGGACAGAGCTGAATGATTAGCAATAAACCTGCTCTCCTGAGGCAATTTTCCCTCCTGTCTGAATGTGGGAGGCCCTGGGATATACTGAATGTAGGAGGATCCAAGAAAAGAGGATTTTAGGTGCAATTTCTATGGCATGGGGACACTGCTTAGTGACCCACAGCATTTTATGGTTTCCCAGCCCAGTGATCTCTGACTTTGCGTACAGGGTCCCACCAGGCCAGCTGTGAGCCCAGCAAAACAAACAAGGACTTAAGGATTGAGTTCAAAGCAAGAAAAAGCTACACATGCCAGCCCCAACCTAGGAAGTCAGCATCTGGAAGGTTGAGGATGAGGAGTCCAAGGAAATACTCAACTATATAGTGAGTTTGAGCCCAAATGAGGCTAGAGCAAACTCACACCTTCTCCCCACTCCAAAAACAAAATCATGATTGCTCTGCCCACAAAGTGCATCGAGCTCTGACCCTGTGAGTGGGGAGACTCCTTCAAAGACACTGACCACCACTGCTCTCTCAGGGACATGACTTTCTGCTTCACTTGGGATCTTTGGTCTTAGGATTTCATATTCTTTGTGTGTCAACATGATTATAAACAGAAAAACGGACTATAAATATTTATTACATTAATTAATGAAGAAAGAAAAAAGGAAAGCAAAGATAGAAGGTTGAGAAGAAAGGAAAGAGGAGCAGGAAATGAGGGAAGAGGTCAGGGCAGTTAGATATGTATGGGCAGGGGACCTGGAGATGGAGGGCTGGACTAATGATTATCTCTAGACCCACTTGCCTGAACTCCATCCACAGGTAAAATAC
Source organism: Chionomys nivalis (assembly GCF_950005125.1). Taxonomy (NCBI): domain Eukaryota; kingdom Metazoa; phylum Chordata; class Mammalia; order Rodentia; family Cricetidae; genus Chionomys; species Chionomys nivalis. The sequence continues at coordinate 31,646,215 of NC_080096.1, read as the reverse complement.
CAGGGACCCTCTCACCACTTGTAAATTCAAGGACTGTGTCACTGGGTGTTTCTTACTCCTATGAGGAAGCCCCATAAAGCAGGTGAGTCCAGAGAGCTGGGATTCTAGGTAGCTCAATCTCCAGAAAAACTCCAAAGTGCTGTTTGAGGGAAGGAATTTCTTGCTTCTTATGCAAGTAGACCAGCCCTGACGCCTGAAGATGGCGACTATAAAATCCTGCTTAACAAAGGCAAGCTCAGACATCCTCACCTCTTTCCAGTGGGACCAGATGCTGAGGTTTTATGACACTGCCTCCTCTCTGAACCTCCCCAGAGGAGCTAGGAAAGGACCATTTCTGTTCCCACTAGGGATGCTAAGATGATTCCTGGATACTGTCAACAAGAGAACTACAGGGAAATCCTTGGGGACTAGAGCAGGCAGAGACAACCCACAGTAGGAGGAATGGTGACCTGTTCCCTTTTCTAGACTTATTGGGGGAACAACAGCAGATCAAAGGGGAGAAGGTGGGACATGATCACCTGATAGACAGGTCAAGGTTTTAAATTCTCATTCTGACTCCTCTTTTACTGCCCAAACCCTGAGCCCTGACCCTCAATGAGAGCAGAGTAGAGTCACACTCTTCTTCCTTCCTCAACTACCTTGGGGCAATCAAAGTCCTTCATTCTCTGCTGTGTAATATCTGAGCAAGCTATCTGCTGTGGAATAGTCTTTTTGTACTCTATGCAGATGTGTCATTCAAATTAGTTTAATAAAAAGCTGAATGGCTAAGAACTAGGCAGGATTTTGGGGGCAGAGAGGATGCTGGGAAGAAGAAGGGCAGAGATGTTGAGAGTCAGAGAACAAGAAAGACATGTAAGAGGAGAGGAAAAGAGAGGAGCAGTGTGGTAGCACACAGATTAAAAGATACGGGTTAAGTTATCAGAGCTAGTTAGAAGCAACCTAAGTTATTGGCCAACCTTTCATAATTAATAATGTGTTCATGCCATGATTAGGGAGTTGGCTGAAAAGACAGAAAAAAACTTGCAACAGTTACGCATCCACTCTGGTGCTAATGAAGAGCCAACAGCAAGGGGACCTGAAGGGTGGTTATGAGCAGAAGAGGATTTCCTGCTCTTTCAAAACACCCAGTTTCGTTCCTGGCACTTAGCATGGCAGCTCACAACCATCCATGTCTCCAGTTCTAGAGGATCTGGTGCCCTCTTCTGACCTTCCCAGGGACAAGGAAAGAATGTGCTGTATGTATGTATGTATGTATATGCCTATATATATGTATGCAAGATGCTGATACACATAAACACACTAGTCAACTATAATATAGTAACATGGGAGTCATCAGTGACATCTCTATGACAGTGGAGTGAGAGAACTCTCCAAGGGACTGGTAACTCTTAGATGCAAACAAGAACTTGTGTCCAAATGCATACAACTCTGGAACATGTTCTCTTGAACTTGCTGTCATTCTGCCTTCATTGTATCTCCTGTAGAATTCCAATAGTCACTTCTTCCTTTCTAGGCTGGCTAGAGGAATAAAACGTGATGTCAGCACCCTACAACGAGTACTGGTCAGTGTTATATTTCCAGCCCTGCCTTCTGTCTGTGTCTTGGTTTACTAAGGATTCAGAAGGAGAAAACTGGATGATAATGTCTTCCTGCTGAGAGTGATTGACTGATAAGGAGTCAGAATTCCTGCAAGCTGCTCCTTAAACACAGCCAATACTTAATTACTAAATGACAATTAAATAAATTGTACTGGAAACAAAGCCAGAGTGCCTAGGAATGTGCTCAGCTGTATAGCACCTGTGTAAATAGAATGCTTGAGGCTAGAGTTTGAATCATAGAATTAAAATAAGTAAAGGCAACAAAATCTCTGAACTCTGCACATCCTGATGAGTAATCCCATTTTCCTGTGCTCTGTGCTCTAGCAGGTGTTTAGTGCGATGCATTTGCTGGTTGAAACACTGTATAATAACATGTAATCTCAGCTGCTGTTCAGTGACATGTGTTGTAACCCTGACATTGGCCACCTTTGTAATTGGCAATCAGAACTAATAAGAAGCACCTTGGCCTCTGCAGTGCTGCTGCTAAGCCTTTTTTCCACAGCTCTGATCCCAACTCTACTCACTCCTGTTATTGATCCTCATCAGCTCTGAGAGGCAGTCGAGCCCAACAGAGATTCTTCCAGGTTCAGAGTGAAGCAGACAAAACCCATTAAATGTCACATATAGAAACAGCCACTCTGGTTCTGGTGAGTTTAGTCTTGGATATTTTATTACAGATTATTGGTTGAACCTCAAAAAAGAGAGGCCAATGTGAGTGTACATGCACGTGCATGTGTGTGTGTGCATGCGCACACTCACACACACATCATTTAAGTTAGACATGAAGGTCAGCAACATGTAAGAAAAGCAGTCACATTATAGAGACATGTAAGTCAAGGCCACTCATTCATTTCCTGGCCCCCCCAGACCTGAATAATCATACAGAAACTTGATTAATTTCAATACTATTTGGCCGATGTCTCAGGTGTATTTCTAGCTATCTCTTACATCTTAAAGTAGCCCATTTCTATTATTTTGTATTTTACCACGAGGCTCATTTTTGTTACCTCTTGCTTCTTATATCTCTGTTTGGATTTTTTTGACTGGCTTTACTCTGTTAAGCCATTGACCAAAACAGCTTTATTCATTAACCAATAAAAAACACATATATAGAAGGACATCCCATATCTGGAGCGTTCTTAGAAAAAGTGAAAAAGACCAAAACTCCACAGAAGGTATATATGGGATCTGTCAAAGAAAAAGTGAGAGGAGATTTAAAAATATGGTGATGGAGGAGGGTCATTTGTCTATGTGTTACTTTCATTGGTTAATAAAGAAACTGCATTGGCCCTTTGATAGGACAGAAAATTAGGTAGGTGGAGTAAACAGAACAGGATGCTCTAACCAAAATGCTTCTGCTGCTCAGAGCTGGGCCTACTCCACAATGGTCATGTAATGACTCCAAAAGGTCAGCATAAACATAAAAATCAAACTCTAGAGATTTCATTGTGCACTAGAAGGACCCAAAGGTCTAAAGGAGAAGATAGTGAGCTTGGAGAAAGGAGAAGCCAGCAGATCCACAGTTCTCACAAGCAGGGACTCCTTAATTGGTCCCCAGATGACAATGCCTCATTAAGGGACCATGTGAAAATTGGCTCTTTTGGTGAGATGAGTATTTCAAAAATTTTCTGGTTTTGTATCTGGAGAAGGAAGTGAAGATGACCATGAATAGTGAGAGGATGGCCTGGGAAAGGGGCTGACAGGTGTCTGCAGAGAATGCCATCCCATCCACTTAATTCTTCACATCCTTTCCTCTTGAGGACACCTTTGATGGGGATCCACATGAGACAGAAACATCTTACCATTCTTATCTATCTCTGAGAAGGCTACCCACAGGTCTGTCCATACTCATTCTATCCAATTTTACTATTATATTCCATGGATGTTAATGACCATGTAACCAAGCCATGGCCATCATGTGCTCATCAACATAGACTCTTTCCTGGAAGACATTCCTCTTTCTAAACTAGATGTCATGGATAGTGCTCTGTTTCCTAGAAGGGTTTCTTCTCATTACTGGTTTCAGGCACATCCTGAAACAGGACACAGTACTCTCATGGCCACTGTCATGTGGGGCACACATGTCACACAGAACTGTGTATAAAGTCAGCATGAGTTTGTTCCTTTTCCTTAGTCCTCCCTAGGCATCTGCCCTTGAAGACCACAGGCTCAGGCTTTGGAAGGGATGCATCTGGAGTAGACTATTTGGACCACCTCCTCATGTAACCTACTTGTGCCTTCATGAACTGCTAGAGATATCTCTGTATACACTGATATTTGCTGATGTTAGATTTATGACTCAGTACATTGGTACCCAGTTCATTTTAGACATCAATGAGAAAAAAATAGTGATAAAGGATACAAAAGCATTTCATCCTTTAATATATATATAGTATATCTATATCTATATCTATATCTATATCTATGCATATATACAGTATATATCTATGTACATATATAACACACACACATGTTAGCACCACCTGTTCAAAGACCAGGTAAATTACTAGAATCCTGGGAGTTGTAGTTCTTGGAAAATATCAAAGTCACATGGGAAAATATGGTGCCTGTATTGTTTCTTTCTCAAAAGCCACTACAACAGGTATCCTGTGGTCATTACTGGGAATTCCAGAGATTGGTCCTGACCAAAGTCCATCTTGGTCAGTGTTTAACTAAAGGTTCAAAATTGTACAACTGATTTTTTTCTTGTGGATCTCAGGATTAATATTTGGAAACCCCAGTGAGAAAATAAAGACCATTGCACCCCAAATTCTGGAGCTAGGCTCTTCACTCTGGCTCTGGCAACCTTCCCTTGTCTTGAACAGTCTTGCTGAAAAAAGGAGATAGCAAGAGTGGTTTTGTTTTGTTTTGTTTTGTTTTGTTTTTTGGAGGACTCTTTTTTGGTATGTCATGGGTGCCTTTTTAAAGCTAGCTTCCTATGCCATTTTCTTGTGCCTGGTTTTTGGATTCTGGTTGTGGGGTATTCTATCTGGGAACATGGAGGACCTGTTGAGGTCTGTGCTTCCCCAGTCAGGGCAAAGGGATATGTCCCATGACCCACTGGTAAGTTCTGGTTAATTGAGAATTCAACCAGAACTACCAGATTCTCTGTTCTGATCTTGGAGCCCTGAGGAACCCCTGGTGACATGGGAGGCCAATATGCTTGATGAAGAATGTAATGTCTAGGGCTTGTGGGCAGCTTTGAAAAACCCAAAGTCCCTGAATGGAAGCCAGGAGCTGCTTTACCTCAGGAGCACTGTGCCTGTGGGAATTGGATTCAGGGGCAGTTACAAAGGCACCCCCACCCCGAAATTTCTCTGCACTTTCTGACCATTGAATCTGATGTAATAGAGACTCAAATGTGATTTGGGAATGGATAATATTAGAGTTATTTATGCTGTCCTACTTTATTGAAAGGCTGCCCGTGGAAATTGGTTATGACACCTTTTTTCAGACCCAGGCATGCTTCAAGTCTCTATGTCCATGATAAACAAGTGTGACAGGGAAAAAAAGCAGAACAGCTAAAGAGATTATTGGTTTATACATTTATTGGATATGGTTAAAAATCTGTAATATCTGTAACAAAAGTTAACTTGAACTTCATAACATGGGGTTGAGAGAAGTCTGTGTATAGTTAATCTTAAAGAAACTACATGGCATGATTACACCTGGGATATAAGCAACATGCGGCATGCTACCTTAGGCGGCCATCTTTGCTAGGATTGCAACAGAAGGATATCCTATGGATTCTCTGCCATCTTGATTAAGGGCAACCACGTGGTATGGGCCTGCTAAGGAGACAACAGGTCTGTAAAGATGCTTTAGAACTGGACTAGGATTGTTGTATGATAATTCCTCTCCTGTCTTAAAAATAAGGTTCATGAAAGATGGGATTTAAAAACAATGCTTTTTAAGTTAGGTATTTTAAGCTGTACCTTCATGTGTTCATATACAAAATAATAGCTTGCTGGCAGCCAAACTTTGTAACATAAGTCACCCAGGTGGTATTGGTTTGAGAGATAGGAAATTATCTGTACTGTTGGAGCTTGGTTTTGTCTTGTGCAGGTTATGGTTGTGCTCTGTGTCTTTACTCTTTAAAAAAAGTACTTTATTTTCAGAGATGTTAAACTTCTTTAAGAAGTAAATTTTGGAGTTTTACAGAAAATTTAAACTGAAAAAACTGGATGTTTTTAAGGAACTACTTTTAAATTTATTCATGTGTATAAGGCTATGGGACATTTTAAACTTATAAGTTATTTTATTATAATGTCTTTATTAATATGTGATTTTGAGATTGTCCACTGTATCATTCCTTCTGTTCTAGGGTGACATTCAGGATGAATGTGAAAGTAAAAAGGTCACTCCCAACCTAGAACTACAAACTTGACGAACAGATGAATCTTTGGAGGTATAATCCAGTAAGATTACTGAGATGTTTGGAATTGTACCTTAATGTAGCCTGTCAATCAAGACAGTCACCTTGGTTTCACAGTGGTTTGTCCCAATTATCAAGTACTGTGTTGGTTCAAATGCACAGGGAGGTTCATAAATACAGACACTCCCTTTTCCTTTTTTTTTTTTTTTTTTTTTTTTTTTTTTTTTTTTGGTTTTTCGAGACAGGGTTTCTCTGTGGCTTTGGAGCCTGTCCTGGAACTAGCTCTGTAGACCAGGCTGGTCTCGAACTCACAGAGATCCACCTGCCTCTGCCTCCCGAGTGCTGGGATTAAAGGCGTGCGCCACCATCGCCCGGCTACTCCCTTTTTCTAAAATACTGCACTCTGGCTATTCCTGGATCCTTGTTTTAGTCTACCCTACCGTGCCCTCTCACCTTGAGAAACGCCCTCTTTAATGTCTTTGTTCCTTAGAACGTAGACCACAGGCTTAAGTGAGGCTGTGATGCCATTGTGAAAGAGGAAGATCTGCTTGTCTCACTCAGGGGAGTAGCTGGAGTTGGAGTTCATGTGGATGTCAGTGGCTGGACCATAGAAGAGTGTGACCACAGTCATGTGAGAGACACAGATAGAGAAAGACTTGCAGCAGCCCTGGGTGGACTCAATCTTCAGAATTGCCATGACAATATGAATGTAAGAGGCCACTATTAGAGAAATTGGGGTAACAATCACAAAACACCCAAGACCAGGTCTACCATCTCAATGAGGTGGATATCCATGTAAGCCAGGCTACACACTGAAGGGCCTTCACAGAAGTAGTGGTTGACTTTGTTGGGCCCACACTATGTCAGACTCATGGTGAAGAATATATGTAACAAAACAGAGAGGAAACCACAGACCAAAGACCCAGCTGTTCACTATATGCATAGTCCCCAGTTGAGGATGTCACTATAATGAATTAGGTAGCAAATGGCCACATATCTGTCATAAGCTGTGACAGCAAAGACGGTGCACTGAGTAGTAGCCAGAGCAGAGGCCTTCACAGTGAGTGGAGTTTGCAGAAAGAACAACTTTTATGGATGACCTTGCAGACCTCAGGAACCATACAGGGACCCTTGTGAATGAGTGCACCCAGCAGCTAGCTGCACTAGAGAAATTGAGGGTGTTAAGCAGGTGGCTGGATGTGCAGAGTACTGGTTTCCATGACAATGCCCAAGGCTGCAAATTGAAATGCACCCTAAGCAGTCTAGTCAGAAACTCTCCACCCATGCGTTTCCCAGAACCACCATCTCTCACCAGTCACCTGCTCTTCTCTGCTCCACTCCTCACTCCACTCTTCCCCAGCTCTGTCTCCAGCAGCATAATCAATATAGGTCACTCCTCCCAGGTTCCGATGCAGAGTCCTTCTTAGGTGCTCCACATGCATTGTAACTCTTTAAGGGGGAGATCCTTCATTCACACATCCTGAGTCCCCTGGGAGTCCCAGCATTCAATCCCACATTTTCCCAGTCATTCCTCCTAAAGTCAGCCCTATAATTGGACATTTTTAGTATGATGGTTTTTATTCTTTTGACTCTTTTTGGGTGCCCACCACTTAGTTCCCAAATAAATCACATGGAATCTTATTTTTAGTTATAATTATCTGGCCTTAGCTTGGCTTATTTCTTGCCAGATTTTCTTAACTTATGTATCCTGTCTACCCTTTGCCCTTGGGCTTTTCCTATTCTCTTACTCTGAATTTCTGTGTAACTGGATGACTGGCCCCTGATGTCCTTCTCCTTCCCTGGCCACCTCTCCTCTTTCCCCGAATTTCTCCTTCTGTATATTCGCTCTGCTTGCCTTCTCCACCTATCCTTTCTCCTACTTTGCTATTGGCCATTCAGATCTTTATTAGATCATCAGGTGTTCTCGATAGGCAAAGAACCACAGCTTCACAAAGCTAAACAACTGAAATACAAACAAAACTACTACACCTTAACATAATACTCCCCACCAGAGGTTATCATTCCTCAGAGTGTAGCACGCCTCCAATCAGCATCTCAGGATCCTCATGGACCCTGCCTCTGCCCTGTCCTGTGATTCATCTCTGCCTCTCCTACATATTCTACATGCCTATGAGGGCCTTCCTCCAGCATGTGTGTGTGAGTGTGATGTGAGGGCGGGGGAAGAGGTGGGAGGGAATGTTCAGTGTGTAGCCCTGACCAGCCTGGAACTCTGTATGCAGACTAGGCTGGCCTCAAAATCTTAGAGATCATCCTGTCTCTGCCTCCACAGTGCTGGGATGTGGGTCACCACTCCCAGCAGCCCTCAGCTATTTGAACAAGGGGAAGTCATGTCCTAAATTAGACTTATCCTTGTTTATTCTGCTCTTTCTATAGCCAGGTCCTTCTCATCCTTAAGTATCAGTTAAACACGAGTTCCTTAACTTCAAGACCTTACGTGTTCACTCTTGATATTCACGTTTCTGTCCTCCATTCTTCTCTACCAGAGAACCCTGTCCATTCACTTAACAGACTACATCCTCATTTCTAAACAATTGATTTGATGTGTGTTTCCAGCTCATATCGTGTTGCTGGTGGAAATCTGTCAGCTCAGAGGTAGGTCTACAGTGAAACAGGCTAAGAAGAAGTGCCCTTGTGAATTCACTTTGAAGACTAAAGCAGCTGAAGTCTGGTATCTGCGGGGTATGACAATAGTATAGGTCACACCCACCCAAGAAAAATAAAGCTTGCCTGCTGCTGGTCTTTTAGTTTTTTTTTTTTTTTTTTTTTTTTTGTTGTTGTTGTTGTTCCATCTGTGTTCCCAGCCATTAGAGATTGCCACCTATATGTAGGGAAGATCTTTCCCTGATGTGGAATTCCCCTCTGTTTGCTATGAATACCATTGGTTAATAAAGAAGCTGCTTTTGGTCAAGGGCTTAACAGAATATAGACAGGTTGGAAATGATATACAGAGAGAATAAGTGGAGATAGCAAGACGTAATGTAGTCGCCAGAGAAGGAAGAGGCAAGCCATGCACTGGTACTGGCAAACTACAAGCTGTGGTAAAATATAAAATGATAAAAATGGGTTAATTTAAGATGTAAGAGCTAGCTGAAATACACTGAAGCTATTGGCCAAACAGTATTGCAAATAATATAGTTTCTGTGTGATTATTTTGTGTCTGGACAGCTGGAAACAACTGAGCAGCCCCCACTTACAGAATGGTGCCCAATGTGGGGCTGACTACATCCACATGAAACCTGAGAAAGCTTGTAAGGAGTTCTAATCACAAAAGAACAGAGTTAAGCATGGCTCCTTGGTAGCTGCCATTTTTTTTCAGATGGGCTCCGTTTGCTGGAGGCAAACAGGGGTGCTGCAGCTCCTTTAAGAGAGGTCTTCCTGATTTAGCTTTAGCAGAACAGCCCCCCACACACACATTTTGAAAAGGCAGCTTCATGGTTTGTGCTAGTTGCAGGGACAACTTTGGCTCTTTCAGTAGGATGAGCACTTAAATGGAGTCTGTGAGCAGCATGCTATAGTTGCTTAATGGTGACACAGACCCGCTGCAACCTTGGAGCTGGTGCAATGTGCATGGCTCTCGGAGACAGTGAACATGTCTCAGCCATGTTGGACTGGGCAGAGCAAACAGGTGGTGCCATGGAGTTGGTCCTAACCACATCTACTTAGCATTTAAAAAGAAAAGCACTCCTGGTCACAAATGAACACACAATAAAGACAAATCCATATGGAAAAGGCATCTAAATGGGTCACAGTGTTGGATAAATGTATGTAGGCTTGGGAGAGAGAAGAAATAGTTATAAAAAGAAGTAAATGGTTTTTTTAAAAATAAATAAATAAAACAAAGTCTTCAAAGAGGCAGAGTACAGCCAGTCATAGATTAAAGGAGTAAAGAAAAATAAACTATGCAAACATGGAAAATAAACATAGAGTCTGGATTATGTATATTGTGTTTTCTTGAATTTTTTGATTGTGAATGAGCTAAGTACAGAGAGACATTTCATTTTACAGACTACTAAGCTAAACCAACATAAATATTTTAAAGTTATCTTGAAATCAAAATTTGAGTCTAATGATGTGTTGCTTTGGAAAAGAGGTTTTACTTTTGTTTCTTCAGAGATTCCTTCCAGACTAATATGGTTTGATGTAAGAGCTATTAAGCTATTGGTCAAACAGTACTGCAAATAATATAGTTTCTGTGTGATTATTTCATGTCTGGGTGGCTGGGAATGAAGGAGGAGCCTCTGAATACATTGCCCCTTGGGTGATTGACCCACATGCCCAAGGCCTGTGGAACACCCCAGAGGTACACTGAGAAACGTGATTATAAATTTTATAACTGTCTCACAACTCAGTTACATTGACAGACAAGATTAGCCACCACCTCTGAGGTCAGCTGGCAGTATGAGCAACATCTACTGAGCATCTCTTCCTCTTATTGGCTCACTGACAGCTACCTTCTTACCAAGTCCCCACATGGGAGAGAACAGAGAGAAGAGAATGGAGAACCCCAGAGCCCAAGCAGGCTTTGGAGACACAGTCAAGGTGTTAATTTTATTGATTAATAAAGTGAAATCCAAGCGAAGTAATTTGGCCAAAATCATTCATATACTAACAAAGTCAGCAAAGTTGAGATGAGAACCCAGGACCATTAATGTCAAGTTTTGTATCTTTGAGAATACAATGTGCAGTTCACCATATTTGCTCACAAACCACAATGATTTCATGCACAAAGTCACATATCTAAGTTTCACAGGTTAGGCATACTATTAACTTATTTTAGTGTTGGTAGCACATACTGTTTATGTATACCACTTTGTTAATATTGCTTGACATGCAACAGTTTCCATTACCATGTCACTTACATTAAACACAGTCAATGTTCCTCATTGCTTTCATGTATGACACTGTTTCTGTGGTACAATGATAGGTTACATTATCTCTGTTATTTACTGGCCATCGTAGAGAAATGACATATACCAGACTATTCCATGCAATCCTAATTGCTTCTAGGTAGGAAGAAAATAGCATTAAGTGGTTTACCACTAGGGTTGACCACATAATTTGTGGTAATAAGTGAAATGGATGTAAACAATATGTCACTTTTGAGAAGCAGTGAGTCATAATGAGTCTTGTGCATGCTCCCTTCTTCTGTTATAGAAGGTGCAGTCCACATAACAGCTTCAAGGTGGATGTGAGAGAAGAGAAGGTCACTCCCAACCTACAGCTAACAACATGAGTAACTAATGAGCATTTTCACTTATAATTCACAAAGATTATTGAGGTTTTTGGTGTTGTTTCTTCCTTAAAATAGCCTCCTAACAAATACAGCCACTTTGGTTTCACATGGTTTGTCTACCTACTGTTAAGTACTATGTTGGTTCAAATGCACAGGGCAGTTACATAAATAAAGACACTGTACCTTCCTTAAATAGAATATATTCTACTCCAGCTTCTGCTGGATCCTGGATCAGTAGTCCACTGTACTATGCCCAATCACCTTGAGAAATGCCCTTTTAATGTCTTTGTTCCTCAGACTGTAGACCACAGGGTTGAGCAAGGCTGTGAAGACATTGTAAAAGAGTGAGATCTGCTTGATTTGCTCAGGTGAGTAACTAGAGTGGGGTCTCATATAGATATAAGAGGCTGGAACATAGAAGAATGTAACCACAGTCAGGTGGGAAGCACAGGTAGAGAACGCCTTGCAGCGGGCCTGGGTGGACTTGATCTTGAGGATTGCCAGAGCAATATGAATGTATGAGGCCACAATGAGAGAAATTGGAGTAACAACCAACAAAACACTCAAGATCAGGTCTACCATCTCAATAAGGTGGGTATCCATGCAAGCCAGGCTACGCACTGAAGGACCTTGACAGAAGTAGTGGTTGACCTTGTTGGGCCCACAATATGGCAGACTCATGGTGAAGAATGTATGTAACAAAGCAGAGAGGAAACCACAGACTAACGACCCAGATGCCAGCCGTATGCACAGTCCCCAGTTGAGGATGACAGTATAGCGTAGTGGGTAGCAAATGGCCACATATCTGTCATAAGCCATGACAACAAAGAAGGTGCACTCAGTTATACCCAGGGCACTAAACACATACATCTGCATCCAGCAGCCAGCAAAGGAGATGGTCTGAGATTGAGCAAGAAGATGCACCAACATCTGGGGCATGGTGGTGGTGACATAACCCATATCCACCATGGCGAGTATACAGAGGAAGAAGTACATGGGAGTGTGCAGATGTGAGTCCAGGCAGATCAGCAGGATGATGAGCCCATTGCCCATGACTGAGCTCAGGTAGATGAGAAGGAACACAATGAAGAGGATGCTGTTGGTGGTGGGGTCACTGGAGAAGCCAAGCAGGATAAACTCAGAAACCCAACTTTGATTCTGCCCTGTAATCATCCACATGGTGAGGCCTGTAAGAAAATCACATTCATCTCTGAGTCACCTGACACAGGCCAGCTATAGAGGCAGAAATGGAAGACACAGGCTGGTGAGATCGCTAAAAGGTTAAGAACACTGACTGCTGTTTCAGGGAACCAGATTGCTCCGAGCTGTCTGTGACTCCAGTTCCAAGGATTTGACTCCCTCTTTGACCTCAACATGCATGACACATACATGATGCACAAACATGCTTGTAAACAAAAACCTACATTCATAAAATGAATAAAATGGTACTTTTGAATTAAGAAAAGAAAGACTGGAGTATGTTTCTGAGCACACTGTTCAGTTTCTGTGCATACTTCTCAGTTACTGAAACTTCCCATGCCTCCGTCTCTTCATCTATCAAATGAGGCTGATGACACTCATGTCTCCATCTTATGATGACTATCTAAAGCATCTCACATAACTCCTGGAAACACCATGTGACACATGACATGTCATATGTAGTCTTATAGCTTCATTTCACCTCTGGGAAAGTAGAGATTGGGATGCTGAGAGCATGCAGGCTAGCTACACTAACTGAAATGATGAGCTCTGGGTTCAATTGAGAGACCCTGCCTTAATGAATAAGTGGAGAACAATTGAGGAAGGATCCTGTTAATCTTTGAACATGCACTCAGGCGTGTATGTGCGTGCACACACACACAGAAAGAGAGAGAGAAACTCACATACTCCATAGATATGCAAAAAGAGAGTAAACAAGTAGACAAAGGAGACAGAGTAGCACACAGAATCATGAATAATAATAATATAGTTCATGCATACAATGCACTGGAGACACAGCAGTCTTCCCAGGGAACACTGATAGACAAGTGAGCAGGAAAATTCTTTCTTCCTTTTCTACTCTTATCTCCCTCTGCATATAAACAATCAATTCCAGATGTACTGTACATGTGAGTGTTAAATCTAAAGCAACCTATCTTTTAAAATTTTGGTTTTTTGAGACAGGATTTCTCTGTGTCACAGCTCTGACTGTCCTGGAACTCATTTTGTAGACCAGACTGGCCTTGAACTCGCAGAAAGCTACCTGCCTTTGCCTCCTGAGAACTGGGATTACAGACATGTGCTACCACCATTTGGCTGCAACTAAATTTCTAACATCAAGCCTGATAAATATTTCTATCCTCTTAGAGTAAGCAAAGGCAAGATTTCTCCAAAGGAGAAGTTTCCATGGAGGAAAAAAGCAATGATAATCTAGAATAAGGAAAAAAAAGAACTACTCAAAATATTTATACAAAGATGTAGAAAAAAACATAAACATAACAGCAGAGGCTCCGATAGAACAGTGAACCACATTTAAAGGGCATTTCACAGGCAGCTAGTGAGCACTGAGGAGGCTGAGGTTCTCAGCATCATTACATCTGGAAACTACAAAAGAACAGCACAGCGCCAACGCCCACCTCCTCTTCTCAGTCTCACACCCCCACACCCCTGCCAGCCTGGCTACAATAACAGAACCCAGCATGAACAAGAGTAACTGAATCTAATGAGAGAGTAAATATAAATGATCCCTTTAGTATGTGCCTGGCCGTGTTCCCTAAAGTTGAACATATTTAATGCTTTGCTCAACAATGTAGGTGTCAACTATATTTCTGAGACAATCTGTGAACATCTAGGCACATACAAATGTATGCTCAAGGAAAGATAAGTAAAGGAAATTTCCTAACACTGTTCAAAATTGCCTGAACTAGGGTGTCACTCATGTTAACCAACAAGATAATGGATAAGGTGGGAATACCTTTTGATGGGAGCAGAAATATGAAAGAGACTCCTAGACATCCTCAGTCTTCTCTTTCCCTGTCCCCATCCCCTCTCCTATTGAGTCTACTGCTCATAACCCTGACAGCTCTGTTCTTTCCACCCAGGTCAGGAGCTCATCATCTCTCCCAGCATTTCTCCATCAGCATCTTCAAGTGTCTATGCCTCTAACATTTCCTGCATTGATACAGTCTTATTTATGCCAATTTAAAATTGCTTTAATATAATATACTTTGGTCATATCTCTCCCCTCCCCCAACTTCTTCCAGATCTTCCCCACCCAAGTTCATGTTTCCTCCCCTACTGTCTCTTTCAAGACAAAACAAACAACAAAAATGAAAAAAAATAACTAAAAAATAAAATCAAAACAAAAGTACTAAAAACAAAGAAAATGTGGAGTCAGTTTCCTGTTGGCCAACTACTCCTGGCATGTGGCCTACTCTGGAGGGTGACCAATACATACAGTGACATTCTATTGGGGACAACTGGTTTTCCCTTTCATAGCGGGTATCACTGCAAACTGCTTCAGTTTTAGGGGCATGCGTGTTCACTTCCCTTTTCTCTGTGTGAACCCTTTGTCTTCATCAACACGTCCGTTATGTTTCTGTTGCAGCAAATTTTCAAATGTTCCACACAATCTTACCTGGACACTGCTGGAAGCCTTTTAAGGGTCCCATGCCCTGTCCTCTGAGGTGGGTGCACAGGCCATTCCTAAACTGTTTATATGTGGAGACTACACCCAGGCTCGTAACTGTCTCCTCCATCTCTCCCCCCTCAAATCTCCACACAAGTCCTCCTGGTATCCTGCATTCTTTTCCTCTCTCACGCCTGAAGAGATTGCTTAGATACTCATCATGGAGGAGGGAAACCAACACCTGCACTGTGTGGCCCACACCGTGTCCACAGCAGGACTCAGCTTGGCCAGGAAGCTACCACCCCAGACCCTGACAAAGGTAGGGTACACCCTGCAACCTTGTTCATTGGCTGGTTACAATCTGGAGAATCCTAGAGGAATCTCATATCAATTTTGACATCAAACAATGTGAACAAACTTTTCTTCTTCTCCCGTTAACTGAATCCCCACAGAACTAAGAAAGAATTATCTCTGAAAGAATATGGCTTTATAGGTGATTTCCTAAAATTTGCAATCACAGAAAACTAGTATTTATTAAGTAATTTGTATATTTTAGTCATTGTTTCCCTACATTTATCTCCACATTCCAACAGTTCACTGAAGGAAGTATTCTTACCTGTGTGTTATAGGTGAACACCTAAGGCCTGACGCAGGAGCTTTGTTCCAGATTACAGGGCATGGGCAAGAGGGAGTTTATGTGGTGGGATGCTAGAGCCTGACTCTTGACACCTTCTCCGTTTCTAGCACACAGGCTCTGAAGTGGGGATGTGAGGAAGCAAAGTCTTCACATTTTTCACCTAGTTGAACTTATGGAGACTCAGCACAGTCCTCCTGGGACAGAGCTGGAAGACTAGCCACAAACTAGCTCTCTGGATGGGGTTACCCTTCCTGTCTGAAACTGGGAAGTCCTGGGCTGTATTGAATGTAGAAGGATCCAAGGAAAGAGGATTTGAGGTGTGATTTCTATGGCATGGGGACACCGTTTAGTGACCCACAGCCTCTTATGTTTTCCCAGCACAGTGTCCTCTGACTTCAACTACAGTGACACACCAGACCTGTTGGCCCAAGTCTGTGAGCCCAATGCCACAAACATCATGATTGGGTTCCAAGCCAGAAAAAGCTACACAGTGCAGCCCCAACCTAGGAAGGTTGAGGATGAGGAGTCCAAGGAAATATTCAACTTTATAGTGAGTTTGAGGCCAAACTAGGCTACAACAAGTTCACACCTCCTCCCAAAGGAAAAGCCAAAACAAAATCATGATTTCTTGGCCCACCAAGTGCATCAGGCAGTGACGCTGTGTGTGTGAAGACTCCTTTAAAGACATTGATCACCGCTGTTCTATAATGGATATGGCTTTCTGCTTCACTTGAGGCTTTTGAGCTCAGGACTCCATAGTCTATTTCTTGATGTGATTTTAAAGAGATGAACCTGTAAATAATTATTAAATTAATAAACAAAGAAAGGGAAAAAAAGCAAATTACAAAGCTGAGAAAATAAGTAAGAAGAGTAGGCAATGAGAGAAGAGGTCTGGGGAGTTTGAGATGTATGCACAGAGGATATGGAAATGGATGGCTCGACTAATTATTATCCCTAGACCCACAGATGCCTGAACACTACCCACAAGTCAAATACATCTTACCACTTGTAAATCCAAGGACTGTGTCACTGACTAGTTGTTTCTTTCTCTAATAGGAAAGAGACTAAAAGGTGAAGGCCCCTAAGTTCAGAGAGTTGGGATTCTTGGCATCTCAATCTCCAGAAAAATTCCAAGGTTCTGTAGAGTTTGAGGGGCTAAATCTCTCACTTCCTCTGCAAGTAGGCCAGTGCTGGCTCCTGAAGATAGTGACTATAAAATTCTGCTTAACAAAGGTAAGCTCAGACATTTTCACTTCTACCCAGTGGGTCCAGATGCTAAGGTTTTATGGCCCTGCCTCATCTCTGAGCCTCCCTAGGAGAGCTGGGAAAGGGCCATTTCTGTTCCCAGTAGGGATGCAGGATGATGCCCAGATGCTGGCAACAAGATTACTACCAGGGAGACCCTTGGGGACAGAGCAGGAAGATACAACCCACAGGTGGAGGAGTGGTGACCTTTTCTAGACTAATTGGAGGTATGAGCAGATCAGAGAAGAAGAGGTGAGACCTGGTCACCTAAGACACAGGTCAAGGACTTAAGTCCTCATTCTGATTTCTCTTTCATGCCCAAACCCTGAGCCCTGACACTCCATGAGACAATGTTTAAGTCACAGTCCTCTTCCTTAACTACATTGAGGTAAATCAAAGTCCTCCCTTCTTTGCTGTATAATATCTTCACAAGTTGTCTGTTGTGGAAAAACCATTTTTACATTGTGAAGATGTGTCTCTTAGACTGGTTTAATAAAAAGCTGAATGGCCAATAGTGACGCAGGGTTTTAGGGTAGAGAGGATGCTGAGAAAAAGGACAGAGATGTCAAGATATGGAGAAAAAGCAAGACATACAGGAGGAGAGGTAACAGTCATGTGTCACATGGAGCACATAGATGAAAATATATTGGTTAATTTAAGTTATAAAAGCTAGTTAGAAATGGGCCTAAGCTATTGGCCAAATTTTCATAATTAATAAAACGTCTTCATGTCATGAATGGGAGCTGACTGGCAGGACAGGATAAGACTTGTAACACTTACCCAGACACTCTGGAGCTAATGAAGTATAGTTGGAGGCTGCTTGTTCATTTCCTGGCTGCCCAGACCCGAAATAATCACACAGAAGCTATATTAATTGCAATACTGTTTGGTGAATAGTTTAAGTGTACTTCTAGCTAGCTCTTACATCTTAAATTAACCCAATTCTATTATTTTATATTTTACCATGAGGTTTGTGGTTTACCAGTACCAGTGCTGTGACATCTTTCTCCTCCAGTGGCTACACGGTGTCTTCATGACTCTGCCTACTTTCTCTTCTATCCCTATCCCTGCTTGGAATATTTGCTTTACTCTATTCTGCCCTGCTGGTTTAAATAAATAAAGCAGCTTTATTCATTAGCCAATGATTCACAGCATACAGAGGGCAATCCCACATGAATGAAGAGTCAACAACAATGGGGGCTGGGCTATGAGAAAAAGTGAACTTCCTGCTCTTTCAAAACACCCAGTTTGGTTCCCAGCACCCAATATCACAGCTCACAACCATCTATAGCTCCAGTTTTAGAGGATCTGGTGCCCTCTTCTGACCTCCCCAGGGACCACAAATGCATGTGCTGTATATGCACACATGCATGCAAAATGCTCATTAAATAAACAAACTAAAAGAGTAAAGCACGACATAGCAACATGGAAGTCAGCGGTGACATCTTTATAACAGTGGAGTAAGAAGCCTCTCTGAGGGGCTCATGTTTCTTGGATGCCAATTAGAATTTGAGTCCAAATACATCTAACTCTGGATCACGTTCTCTTGAACTTGCTGTCATCCTGCCTCAGTTGCCTCTTTTGTATAATTCTAACAGTAACCTCCTTCCTTCTAGGCTGACTAGAGGAATAAAATATGGTGATATCCAAACCCCGCCACAAGTTCTAGCCAGTGTTCCCTGACCTCACATCTCCATCCCTGCCTTCTGTCTGTGTCTTGGTTTCCTAAGGATTCAGAAAGAGAAGACTGGATGATAAAGTCTTCCTGGTTAGAGTGATTGATTGATAAGGGGTTAGAATTCCCTTGAGCTGCTTCTTAAACACAGCCAATAGTAAAGGTTAATTATAAAATGACAATTACATAAATTGTATTGGAAACAAAGAGTCCCTAACAATGTGGTTAAGCTGTATAGCGCCTGAGTAAATAGAATGCTTGAGGCTAGATTTTGAATCTTAGCATTAAAAAAGTAAAGGCAACAAAATCTCTGAACTCTGCAGTCCTGATGAGCAATTACATTTTCTTGTGCTCTGTGTTCTAGCAGATGGCCAGCTGCCTTCTCCTTTCTGAAAGTTCACCATCTTCTACTTTAGGCCTGTGGGTTCACCTACTGCAGGTGGAAACTCATTTAGTGTGATGCATTTGCTGGCTGAAACACTGTATAATGACATGTGATCTCAACTGCTGTTCAGTGGTATGTATTGCAACCATGACATTGGCCATGATGGGTGTATTTACACCTTAGTAATTGGAAATCAGCACTACTTAGAAGCACCTTGGCCCCTGCAGTGCTATTGCTAAACCTTGTTCTACAGCTCTGACCCAAGCTCTCCTCACTCCTGTTGTTGATTCTCATCAGCTGTGAGAGGCAGTCGAGTCCAGGCAGAGATTCTTCTCCACCAGGATTGATAAGAAAACAGATTCTGAGAAGAGGAAGACAGAACCCATTGAATTTTGAACGTTGAATGTCACATATCGAAACAGCCACCTTGGTTCTTTTGGGTTTAGTTTTGGATATTTTATTAAAGATGTATTGGTTGGAGCTCAAGAAAGACACAGACACAGAGACACACACTCCACTGGAGTCAGGCATGTATGCCAGCAACACGGCAGCAAAGTAGTTACATGCTAGAGACATATCTTGGAAAAAAATGGAAAAGCTCAAAGTCCCACAGAATATTTTGTTTCTGTTAAAAATAAAAAGACAAAGAAGATTTAAAGTACATGGAGGTTGGGGGAATGTTACAGCTTTCTGAGTGAGGACATAAAAAAGTAGGCAGACACATCCAAGCCTCATGAATGGTACAAGTGACTGCACACCCTGTTTTTTTTTTTTCTTCTTGTTTTTCGAGACAGGGTTTCACTGTGGTTTTGGACACCCTGTTTTTTGTTTTTTGTTTTTTTTTTTTAAGAGTGCAGCCCCCAAGAGTTTCCCAAGTATGATCCCACATACCATTTGCACAGATAAATGAGTAATGACCCACAAGACATGAGAAATTTGGTAAGGGTCACCCAGCTAATGAATGGTAGAACCAACTCCAGGGCCAGGCCACTCGCCTCTTGGGTGAGGCTTAATCTGCCATGTCTATCACATATTTGTGTGAATTCTGGATAATGGCTTTACCTCTGCTCTAACCAAAAAGCTCCTGTTACTCAGAGCTGGACCTATTCCACAATGGTCATGGCACCAACCAAGAAGTCGGTATGGCAGAAATGTCAAACTCTAGAGGTTTCCACCTATACTAGGTGGACCCACAGACCTGAAGGAGAAGATGGTGAACTTTCAGAAAGGAGAAGGCAGCTGATCCTCAGCTCTCAAAACCAGGAACTTCTTTTTTAAAAACGATTTTAATGAGCTATAGTTTTTTTCCTTTTATCCAAAGGATGCTCAATTGTGCTCAGCTATGTTCATAGCAGCATTGTTTGTCATAACCAGAATCTGGAAACAACCTAAATGCCCCTTGACCGAAGAATAGATAAGGAAAATGTGGTACATTTACACAATGGAGTACTACATAGCAGAAAAAAAGTAATGACATCTTGAAATTTGCAGGCAAATGGATGGATCTAGAAAACATCATATTGAGTGAGGTAACCCAGACCCAGAAGGACAAATATCATATGTACTCACTCATAAGACCAGGAACTTCTTAATTGTCTCCTAGCTGACAATGCTTCATTAATGGAGCATGTAAGAAAATACTCCTTTGGTAAAATGAGTACTTCAAACAGTTTTCTGATTTTGTATTTGGAGAAGGAAATGAAGATGAATGACCATGACAAGCAGTGAGAGGATGGACAGGGAAAGGAGCAGACAGGTGTCTGCAGAGAATGCCATCCCATCCACTTAATTCTTCATATCCTTCCTGTTGAGGACACCTTTGATGGGGATTCACATGAGACAGAAACATCTTACCATTCTTATCCATCTCTAAGAAGGCTACCCACAGATCTCTCCACACTCATTCTCTCCAATTTGATTTTATATTCCATGAATGTTCGTGACCATGTAACCAGCCCATGGACCACAATGCACTCATCAATATAGACTCTTACCTGGAAGACATTTCTCTTTCTAAACCAAAAGAACAACAGATGTCATAGACAGTGTTCTCTGCCCTGGAAGCGTTTCTCCTCACCACTGTCTTCAGGCACATCCTGAAACAGGACATAGAGCTCTGCTGTCCACTATCAGGTGGGGCACTCATGTCACACAGAACCATGTGTAACGAGCATGAGTTTGTTCCTCTTTCTCAATCCACAATAGGGAACTGTCCTTGGGGAACCACAGGTTCAGGCTGTGGAAAGGGTGTAGCCAGAGTAGATCACCTGGGCCACTTCCTCATGTAACCTACTTGTGCCTTCATGAAAAGCTAGAAATATCTGTGCACTTTGACATTTGAAATGAAAGCTTTGTGATGCCCAGAAAATTATGGAATATTCATGAAAAAAATGATTAAAGGATACAAAAGCATTTTATCTATTAAAATATATTTTATATATGTACATATATATATTATATATATATATATGAGTACTGAGTTCACATGGTCATTTGAAGATATG
Source organism: Chionomys nivalis (assembly GCF_950005125.1). NCBI lineage: Eukaryota > Metazoa > Chordata > Mammalia > Rodentia > Cricetidae > Chionomys > Chionomys nivalis. The sequence goes on along the minus strand of NC_080096.1, from coordinate 31,624,935 downwards.
TGGTGCATGTACCAGAAGGACATAACATTAAGATGTCAGTACATCTTAAGTAGATACACAGACCCAATGCACTTCCATCATAATCCTAGCAGTAACTCTTGAAATTGCTGGATGGACCTAAAGTTCAATGGGCAGTGCAAGGGACTCAGAAGAGGCCTGTGGTGGTTTAATAGTAATGCCCCTATAGGTTCATTCTGGGGAATATGACATTTAAATCTCTAATTTTAAAAAGACTTTTTGTAACAGAGAGACAGGTTAACTCCTAGCAGCAACCTCTTCTTCCAAAGAAGATGGATGGGAACAGAAGAACTTACACCTGTAACTTGCTTCAGAAGTAGCAGTGCTAGCTACTGACCAAACCTGCCTTTTACCTCAACTGCTGTAAACTTCTGCAGACTGTGGATAACAGGATACTGAGGAGGAATCAACTACTTCATTGCCCAGGGCAAGGTAAGTTGGTCTTCCTACAAACTCTTAATCCACAAGATCTTCTGAAGCCTGGCAGGCCCTGTGTTGCCAGCCAGAAGATGAATGTTGCCCTGAAGCCTCTGCCCTCAAGGACCATGGAGGACCCTGGTGTGACTGTCTAGGCAGTCAATCAAGTAAGTCTCTGTCATTCATTAAGTATTAACTCAGGTAAAATTTTATCCTTCTTAAAAACTCTGATGCAGTTTGAGAGCTTGGAGGTTTGTCAGTTTAAAACCTCACAAAACAGGTTTCAGCATAACTTCTTATCATGTTTAAAGAAAAGGTGTTTAAAGACACAAAGCTCAAGGTGTGAGGATCTAAGAACGTTTTAGGGTCTAAGAATGTGTTTCAGGGTATGAAAATGCAAGTTATTAAGGTGAGTAATGCAAGTTATAAAGGTCTGGGGATGAGAATGTTTCAGTGTACAAGAGAGTGACTTAAATGAAAGTTAGGAAGGTCTGAGAGTACAAAGCTTAAGTGATGACAAAGACAAGTGATTCGAGATGTTTGAAAGAGTAAAACATGTTCCAGATTTCTCTGTTTCACTATGCTACTGCTATATTTAGGACTCCAAGGGTCCATAGTCTTAACATCAATCAAAATTCTGATAAGCCATTAATCTAGTTCTGTCAGGATACTACTACTACCATAACTGCAAGATCAAGATTTTAAATTCTCTTTGGCCATTTTCTAACTATAGAAGTAAAAGATAATTTTCATTGTGCAAAAGTCATTTGTCACCATCATTTCTGACATGAGTACACTGCCATTTCTAGAACACAAATTTCAGCACAGATTATAAACAGTGGAAATGGTAATGTATCTAAAACTTATGTTCTCACAAACTCAAAGAATTATTTTAAGTTCTAGGGGTTTGACGTGGAAGATTCACCTTGCACAGGTCAGATGCATTCCTCCCTCAATGACCAGACCCTAAGAGCCCAACTCCTCCCATCTTTCCCCAGTCTTGACACCCTCCCACTCAATCACCAGGACCTAAAGAAATACAATTTCTTCCCCTAAGCTTATTCTTGTCCTCTGATCTGCCAACATCTTGCCAGGCCTAAGAGGTGCCAGAGAGCTCCATGGAGCCTGAACAACAGTGAAACCACCAGTTACCTCAGGATGTGACAGCATCCAGCTTTCTCTGGTTCCCCCAAAGATAGTTGATGCTCCCCAGGTCAGTAGGAAGCAGTCTTGAGGACTTGACACCCTCATTTCCTTAACCTGTCATGCCAAGCTCCTTACTTTTTTTAATAAAAAAGAAGGAAGAACAGTTAGCATCAGGGCACACATTGGACCTGCCTCTTGGGAATCTGGCATAGTGTGTCACACCCTACACAACGCCTGTGTGCATGGCAGACAGTACCCTGTCCCATTAAGAGATAAGCTCCACCCATTCCTGTTCTCTTCCTTTCCTGTCATTTCTCTAAAGAGGGAAGTAAGTCTTTGCCTCTCTAGCTCCCACTCTTTCTCTTCCTTTCTGTCTCTGTCTCTCTCCCTTCCTCTCCCTCTACCCTCTTCTAAATAAACTCTGCACTCCATATGTGTCTGCATGGCAATTTGTCTCCTGCCCACAATCCGCCAAGGGGCCCATCAGGGTCCCACTTATGTAATAATCATAACAATTCTTATTTAATTAAAGGTTGCTTTAAATTTGGTTCAAAACTGTGCAACAGGTTTTTCTCTTGTGAATTTCAGGATTAACATTTGGAGACCACCAGTAAAATAATAAAGACCATTCCACCCCAAATTCTGGAACTAGGCTCTTCACTCTGGCTCTGGGAGCACCCTCCTCTTGAACAACCATGCTGGAAAAATGAGATAGCAAGTAATTTTTTTTTATGGAGATCTTTTTGGCACATCATGGATGCCTTTTTACAGCTAGCTTCCTTTGCCACTTTCTGCCTGGTTTCTAGATTCTGGTTGTGGGGTACCCTATCTGGGAACATGGAGAACCTGCTGAGGTCTGTGCTCTCTCACTCGGGGAAAAGGGATATGTCCCATGACCCACTGATAATTTCTGCTTAATTGAGAGTTCAGCTAGAGTCACAAGATTCTCTCACCTGATCTTGGTGCCCTGAGGAACCCCAGGTGACATCAGGGCCAATATTATTGAACATATCAGAGAGATCCAGCATACGGTGTTGGTCAGCAGGATTCCAATGTCTAGGCTGCACATCTGAGCTGAGGAGCCATAGGGGCATTCCATGACATTGGATTTGGGGGCCAAAGGAACTCAGATAGGCCCAGCCTCTTTCGGGGTCCTAGCACCTGGGTTGTATGAGAATACAAGGAGACTTTCTTTTGGTCAAACTGGTGGACCACTCAAGCAGAAGGTGCCATCTACTAAGCGTCATTGTCTCATGCTCTCTGTTGCCATTTGTCTCTGTGTTCTGTTGTCACTTTGACTCTGTGTCTTATCTTGTGGAGAACCTGTTGTTATTATTCTGACTTAGGGAGACTGGATAGACAACTGGCAGGACTGATAGGCTGCTCCAAAGGTCCCCCCTATAAGGGCAGAGTTTTGGAGCATGGGATTCAATGGCAGTGTGTAGGGTGCAGAATGCAATGTCTGGGGCCAGTGGGCAGCTTTGAAGAACCCGGGGTCCCCACAAGGAAGCCAGGGGCCAGCTCCACCTCAGCAGAACTGTGCTTGTAGGAATTGGATCCAGGGGCAGCTACAAAGGCACCCCCATCCCAAAATTACAGCACTGGAGGAGGTGAGGAAAGTTTTGTCCGTCTGTTTTGAGTGTATGTGAGTGGCCATGGCAGGCTGGTTTCTGAGTGTTCTTGATGAGTAATCCCACTGTGCTGTTTCTCTGACTGCTTATCACCAGGGCTCAGAAATTATCTCTGCACTTTCTGATCACTGGATCTAATGTAATAGAGACTCAAATGTGATCTGGGTATGGATAATATTAGAGTTGGTTATGCTGTTCTACTTTATTGAAAAGATGCCTGTGGATATTGGTTATGACTCACCCTTTTTTCAGACTCAGGCATGCTTCTAAAGTATCTATGTCCAGGGTCAAAAAGTGTAACAGGAAAAAAAGAAAAAAGCAGAACAGCTAAAGATTATTGGCTTATAAATTTATTTGGTATCATTAAAAATATGTAATATCTGTAACAAAAGTTAACTTAAGGGAACCACGTGGCATGATTCAATTTGGGGATATAAGCAACATGTGACCGGCCACCTAGGCAGCCACATGGATAACAGCCATCTTCGCTAGGTTTGCAGAAGAAGACTATCCTATGGCTTCACTGACATCTTGATTAAGGGTAACTATGAGGTATGGACTGACCAAGGAGACAACGTCTCCAAAGATGCTTTTGAATTGGGATAGGATTGATGTATGATAATTTCTCTCTTGTTTTTAAAAACAAGGTTTAGAAAAGATAGGAATTAAAAACAATGCTTGTTTAATGAGGTATTAAAACTGTACCGTCATGTGTTCATGTACATAATCATAGCTTGATGACAGCCAAACTTTGTAACACAAGGGTCACCCAGATAGTATTGTTTGAGAGACAGGGAATTGTCTGCACTGTTGGAGCTTGGTTTTGCCTTGTGCAAAAGGTTATGGTTGTTCCCTGTGTCTTCACTCTTGAAATTAAAAAAGTACTTTATTTTGAGAGATGTTAAACTTTTTTGAAAAGAAATTTTGGAGTTTACAGAACATTTAAGTTAAAAAAAAAGCTGGATGTTTTTAAGGAACAGCTTTTAAAAAAATTTATGTTTATAAGGCTATGGGACATTTTAAATTTATAAGCTATTATAATGTCTTTAGTTATATGTCATCTTGATAAATGGATAAATAAAAGATGAAAATTAGGGCCACAGCTCTGAGCACCAAATATTAAACACTAGAGACTGAGGTATTTCTATCTCGTCATGCAGCAAGATGACGACCTAAGTAGACTGGCAAAAGGTCTATCCTTGCCTAAGTTCTATTCAGACAAACAGAGACTTATTTAAGAGTGTATGCCTAAGGTGAATCCATGAGTTCGAGGCTAGCCTTGTCTACAGAGTGACTTACAGGGCAGCCAGGGCTGCACAAAGAAACACTGTCTTGAAAAACAAAACAAACAAACAATTGTATCCCTAACCTCATTGATTTTGCTAACATTGCTAAACTGAAACTACTCTGGTACACTGAGTCATACAATAAACTTTTTTATTCTATAAAGGTATAATATATATACTATTATACCAAGTATACTATCTAAGGACCAAGACAATGAAGTTGCCAATCTCTCTATGGATTGTATTCATGATTTGAATTTCAATTCAGAAACTTATTTTTATTATAAACTGTTGAAGATGATATAGATCTGAACATATAGCTTGGTGTAACTAGTTACAGGAAAAGTTTCGTTTAGTCTCCTGTATATGTTATCAAGGTATAGCCTAAACAAGTACCTAAAACACAGGCAAGTGTTCTTTAGCTCAGAAATAGTTTGTTGATAATAGTTCTCAAACTTGTCAGAGATCTGGTGAATCTGGCATTTATGATGTTTAAACTTACTATGACAGACAGAAACTCCAAGATCTTATAGTGACCCTCATGGTCTCCAAGAAGATAATGGGCACAGTGATAATGACTCCACCTGGATTGTGATAATGCTAACCACTTGGAAAGATTGCTCCAATGCCTAGTCAGTTGCCAGTCCCGACTGTGGTCAAGCATGACACTGCAGAGTTGATTGCCCCACTTTGTCTAGACAAAGTAAGATCAGTCCCCCACATTCCTCCTCCACAGGAAAAACCTCTCATCTTCTGGACCTGGTGGCCAAAACCTAATGCTGTCCTGGTACTTCTGCTCCCAATGCCATGGAGAACACAGAAAACTGGGATGAATGTACAGATATTTGACTATGGACTTGTCTCCATCATTTTAATTGATGCCCAGGCCACTTGGATTATACTTCCTGCTGTAGTAATCCTTTTTAGATATCTGTTGGCATTGATGGCTGGACTGGAGCTTTGCCAGTCAGGCAGCAAGAGACAACCAGCTCCTTCCCCCAAGGCTGTAGCCACCTTGTTACTTCACTTAGAGCTACTAGGTCTCTTGTTAAGAAAAAAATAGACAGAATTGCCCCGCTAAAAGGTTTCACATGAAAGAACAAATAGGTTTCAGGTGTAACTTTTCAATAAAGGAATACGCCTTGCAATGACTGTTCTCAAGAATAACTTCTCATGTCTCTGGTAAGTTATTATATGGAGAGAGAAAGGTTTAAAGTTCATACAAATTCTGAGGGTCTAAGAATTTACAGGTGTGTAAAATGCCAGGTGTAATGGTATAAGAAGGAAATTTAAGGCGTGTGAAAACTGGGAATTGTTTCAGAATTCTTTCCTCTTCTAAGCTGCTGTTGTATTAAGATTTCAGAAGTTCAGCATTTTAACATTGATTAATGGATTCTGATAAGCTGGCACAGCACTTCATTCATTCACAAGCTCAAGATTTTAAATATTTTATTTGTTTTTTAAATATAGACTGAAAAGTGATTCTCATCAGGCTAAAATTATCTTGTCCAATCAATATATCTGACTCTCTGGACAAAGGAAAAAATGTTCATGCTTTTAATCAAAGCCTATATGATTTTTGATGGTACCCAAAGGTATGAGCCTATTTCAGATATTTTACAATGTGGATTCCAATAATGATTAATGCTAACATATCTAGAAATTTTACTTTTTGTGAGCTAAAAATTCATGTAAGCTTCATGGGGTTAAAGAAGTCATAAGACCTGGACCCACCTGTCATAGGTCAATGGACTCCTGATAAGTACAGTCTGAGCTCCCCCGCTTGTCTGTTCCTGAGGATGGGATCCCTCCGCTAGTCTTGGGGCTCTTTCTCTTCCCTAATTTCTAGAACTATGGGCCTGAAAGTTACAAATGCAAGGTTTTCCTCTAAGTTCCTAAATTTTAACTTCTGTCCCCAGTCTATATTTGTATCAGCAGATTTCCACTAGGCTGACAGACATTATCCAGCAAGCATGTGTGGACTGCAAGTTGCTGAGCTCTGGACTTGGTGAAAGCTGATGTGAACCAGGCCAGCTGATGTGATTGTTCCCTGTCTCTTTAGCTGTGGCAGGGTACCAGATGATTCTCATGAGCGCTCCATTTCCCAGCCTTTGACTAGCATTTCAGCTTTCCGAGTTCCTGACGAATATGCCCTAGTTTCAGCTGGAAGTAGCTCCAGAAGAGAGTACACATCCCTCCCTCCCCTCAACAGGTGAAACACTAAGTCAAAACTCCCTGGCATAGGAGACAAAATGACTACTTATAATGCCAATTGGCATACTAGGAAAATGGGCACAGATTTATCAACAAGTAGATTCGTTAACTGAAATAGTTCCACAGTATGATAGGGCATTTGGCCTGCTTTGTACAGAACAAATATGTATTATATATTCTTAAGAAAAAATTCTTTTTATACAAATCATCCAGAATTATAATCTGGACATATAAAAAATTACAAAAGGGGACATGAGATGAATGACTATGGCCCCATCAATTTCCCAGTTCCTTCGAGATAATAATTCTGACGTCAGCCATCACAGGGCATTTGGCCCCTATGTTTCTGCTTTCAAATTTAGCTCAAAGTTGGGGTTTGTCCCAATTAGTAAAAGTTACCTTGGTTGAAAGGCACAGACCAGTTACATAAGACACTACTATCCCTGTGAATATTCCACTCCATCTTCTCCTGGATCCTGGTTCACTAGTCCACCTCATTGTACCCTATCACCTTGAGAAATGCCCTCTTGATGTCCTTGTTCCTCAGACTGTAGACCACAGGGTTGAGCAAGGCTGTGAAGGCATTGTAAAAGAGTGAGATCTGCTTGTCTCGCTCAGGGGAGTAGCTGGAGTTGGGTCTTATGTAGATGTAAGAGGCTGGACCATAAAAGAGTGTGACCACAGTTAGGTGGGAGGCACAGGTAGAAAAGGCCTTGAAACGGGCTTTGATAGACTTGATCTTGAGAACTGCCATGGCAATATGAACGTAGGAGGCCACTATGAGGGAAATTGGAGTAACAACCACAAAAACACTCAAAATCAGGTCTACCATCTCAATGAGATGTGTATCCATGCAAGCCAGGCTACGCACTGAAGGGCCTTCACAGAAATAGTGGTTGACTTTGTTGGGCCCACAATATGGTAGACTCATGGTGAAGAAAGTATGTAACAAAGCAGAGAGGAAACCACAGACTAAAGACCCAGATGCCAGTCGTATGCACAGTCCCCAGTTGAGGATGACAGTATAATGCAGTGGGTAGCAAATGGCCACATATCTGTCATAAGCCATGACAACAAACAAGGTACACTCAGTAGTAGCCAGAGCACCAAACACATACATCTGCATCCAGCAGCCAGCAAAGGAGATGGTCTGAGATTGAGCAAGAAGATGCACCAACATCAGGGGCATGGTGGTGGTGACATAGCCCATATCCAACATGGCAAGTATACAGAGGAAGAAGTACATGGGAGTGTGCAGATGTGAGTCCAGGCAGATCAGCAGGGTGATGAGTCCATTGCCCATGACTGAGCTCAGGTAGATGAGAAGGAACACAGTGAAGAGGATGCTGTTGGTGGTGGGGTCACTGGAGAAGCCAAGCAGGATAAACTCAGAAACAGTAGTTTGGTTCTGTCCTGGAATCATCCACATGGTGGAGCCTGTAAGAGAATCACATTCATCTATGTGTCACCTGACACAGGCAAGCTATAGAGGCAGAAATGGAAAATACAGGCTGGTGAGATGGCTCAAGGTTAAGAGCACTGACTGCTGTTCTAGGGAATCAGACAGCTCAGAGCTGCATGACTCTAGTTTCAGGTGATCTGACTTCCTCCTTTGGCCTCCACAAGCATGACACACACATGATGCACAGATATGCATGTAGGCAAATAGGTATATACATAAAATAAATAAAAATAATAATACTCTTTAATCAAGAAAATAATGGCAGAGATGTGGTTCTAAGCACATTGTTCAGTTCTGCCTATTCTTCTCAAGTTACTGATCTCCCCAATGCCTCAGTCTCTTCACCTATAAGATAGACTGATGACACTCACTTCTCAGGATGATGATGACTATCTAAAGCATGTCACAGAACTCCTGGAAACAGCACATAACACATAACAGGTCATGTGCAGTCTCATATTCTCATTCCAGCTCCGGTTAGCAGAGGCATAGGATCCCCAGAATAAGAGGACTATCTACACCTACTGAAATGATGAACACTGGGGTCACCTGGGAGACCCCGACTCAATGAATAAGGTGAGAGCAACTGAGGAAGGATCCCAGGTCAGTCTCTGAACACACACACACCACAAACATATGTAAAATAGAGAGTAAACAAGTAGATGAAGAAGACAGACCAATGTCAGTCAGACACAGGCTCACACACAAATAGTCCTATGGATAACACAGAAGCTCACATGTGGCAGGCACTGGAGACATTATAGTCTCCCCCAGGGAATGCTGATGGATCGTGTGGACCTATGAGCAGGAAAGTTACTACTTCTTTTTTTCTCCTACCTCCCTCTGCACACAAACAATCAATTACAGGTGTAATATTGCTTTTAAGTGATAAATCTAAAGAAACTACATTTTCAGATTCAATCTAGATAAATATATCTATTATTTTAGGGGAAACAAAGGTAAGATTTCTTTAAAAGAACATTTCCCTTCAAGAAAAAAGTAATGGTAATCTAGAATAAGCAAAAAAAATACTCAAAATGTTTATACAAAACTTAAAAAACAGAAACATAGCAACAGATGTTCTAGTAGAGCAGTGAACTGTATTTAAAGAGCATTTCACAGGCAGCTGTCCAGTGAGCACTGAGGAGGCTGAGGTTCTCAGCACCATTACATCTGGAAACTACAAAAGAACAGCACAGCACCAATGCCCACCTCCTCTTCTCAATCTCACATCACCACACCCCTGCCAGCCTGGCTACAATAACAGTTTATATACTAGTGACTAGAATAACTAGATCCAAATGAAGAGTAAATGAAATGATCCCTTTAGTGTGTGCCTGGTTGTGCTCCCTAAAGTTGAATACATTAATGCATTGCCCAATAATATAAATATCAAGTGTACTTCTGAAAAAATATGTAAGCACATAGACACATGCAAATACATGCTCGAGGAAAGAAATGCAAGGGAAATTTCTAAACACTGCTCACAATAGTATGAACTAGGATGCCACTCATGTTAACCAGCAAGACAATGACTACGGTGGGAATTGTTTTTGATGGGAGTAGAAATATGAGACTTCAAAGCATCTTCAGTCTCCAATTTCCCTGTCCCATCTCCTCTCCTGACCAGTCTATTGCTCATAACCCTCACGGCTGCCCTTCCTTTCCACCCAGGTCAGGAGCCCATCATCATCTCCCCTGGCATTTCTGCCTCAGTGTCTCCATGTGCCTCCTGCCTCTACATTTTCCTCCAACACATTCTTTAGTTTTTCTTTAACTTTTAAAAATGATTTTCATATAATGTACTTCAATCTTATCCATCCCCTCCTCCAAATTCTTCCAGACCCTCTCCACCTAACTTTATGTCCTTTCTGTACTATTTTTTTAAAACATAACAAACTACAGAAATTGAAAGAAAAAACTAAAAGCAAAACAAAAATATCAAACGGAAACCAAATCCCTGGAGTCATTCTCCTGTTGCTTAGCTGCTCCTGAACATGCATCCAGGAGTAGAGTGTCACTGATTAGCACAGCAACACTGATTGTCCCCTTTCTGACAGGGATCAAATGCAAATAATTTCTTCTTTACGGGCAGAACTTTGTCTCCACTTCCCTTTCTCAGTGCTGGGCATTTTCTTCCTCCACATGTTCTTCACGTTTCATGCAAGGGTTTTTCAAAGTTTTCCCTTTTGCTCCTATCTGGACTGCTGAAAGCCTTTTATGAGCTTCCATGCCTGTCATTTGAGGCAGATGCACAGGTCATTACTAACCTGCTTGCTCTGTGAAGCCTCAGCTTGAAACTGTCTCTTCCATCTCCTGTCTCTCCATTCACAAATCCCAATGCATGCACTCCTGGTATCCCGCATACCTCTGTTTCTCTCAACATTAAGAAGTTCCTAGCTTCTCATCATGGAGGGGACCACCCCCTGCACCATGCCGTCCACACTATGACCACTTCAGGACTCAGAGCAGCCAGGAAATCTTCCCTGATTTGTGCTACCACTGCCAACCCAAATCCAGATAGGATACATTCTGCATTTCTTGTTCATTGGCTGGGGGGATTCTAATGGGGTCTGATATCAATTTTGACACCAAACAACCTGGACAAACTGTTTGTTACTCTCTTGTTAACTGACACCCCACACAGTGTAGAAAGAATTATCTCTGATGGAATATGGCTCTGTGGGTAACTTCCTAAACTTTACAACAATAAGAACAACATATATATATTTATATATTTATAATATATTTATATATACATATATACATATATATTTATATATAATATAAATATATATCTATATGTTTTATATATATATATATATATATATATATATATATATATATATATGTTTGGATTTTCGAGACAGGGTTTCTCCGTAGCTTTTGGTTCCTGTCCTGGAACTAGCTCTTGTAGACCAGGCTGGCCTTGAACTCACAGAGATCTGCCTGCCTCTACCTCCTAAATGCTGGGATTAAAGGCGTGAGCCACCACCGCCCGGCCCAACAACTAATATTTTTTGGGTAAATTATATATCCTACAATTTGTTCCACTACCTTTAGCTTAAAATCACAACAGTTCACTTGTTGGGGAAACTGTTAGTTCATTCCCAGCTGCTCAGACCACAAAATAATCACACAGAAATCTGTATTAATTTAGACAGAAAAGTAAAGGTGATGTGGGATTCCGGGATTCCCCTCTGTATGCTGTGAATACCATTGGTTAATAAAGAAGTTATTTTGGGCCTATAGACAGGGTAGAATATAGCTAGGCAGGAAAACTAAATTGAATGGTGGGAGAAAGAAGACAGAGTCAGAGAGAAGTCATGCAGCCCTGCCAGAGACGATGCCAAACAGAACGTTACCTGGTAAGCCACAACCACATGGTGATACACAGATTAATGGAGCTGGGTTAGTTTAGGATGTAAGAGCTAGTTGGAAATATGCTTAAGCTATTGGCCAAATAGTATTGCAAATAATACAGCTTCTGTGATTATTTTGGTTCTGGGTAGCCGGGAATGAACAAGCAGCATCTCTGCCAACATTCACTGAAAGAAATATCCTGTGTGTTATAGGTGAAAACCTACAGCCTGGAGAAGGCATCTTATTACAGATTAAAATCTCGACATGAGAGACTTGGGAGTTTAGGTGGTGTGACTTCAGAGCCTGTCTCTCAGTCACCTCTGCTTCTAGCACACAGACTCTGAAGTGGGGAGGAGAAGAAGATAAAGTCTTCACATTGTCCATCTAGCTGAGCCTATTGAGACTCAGGACCGGCCAGAGCCCTTCTAGGACAGAGCTGGATGGCTAGTCACAGACCAGCTCTCATGAGATTTCCTCTTGTGTCTGAGTGTGGGAGGCCCTGGGATGTACTGAATGTAGAAAGATCCAAGGTAAGAGAATTCAAGGTTTGATTTCTATGACATAGGGACACCATTTAGGGATCTGCAGCCTGTTATGGTTACGTCACTTACAGCGTCCCAGTAGGATGGTGACCCAATTCCATGAGCCTTGGACTTACATATAAAGACATCAGGATTGGATTACAAGTCAGAAAAATCTACGTGTATTAGCCGTAACCTAAAGTATGAATCTAGATGGTTTAAGAACAGGTGTTCTAGAATATACTCGAATATATAGCAAGATTAAGCCAAGTTAGGTTAAAGCAGTCTAACCACCAACCTTCGCAAAGCAAAATAAAATAAAACAAAATTCATTCAGCTGTAATTCTGTGGTGTGTGAAAACTTCTTTCAAGACATTGATGATCACTGCTCTCTCAGGGATATGGCTTTCGATTTCACTTGGGATCTTTGAGCTCAGGACTCCATATTCTTTATCAACATGATTTGAAACAGAAAACCTATCTATAGATATTTATTGAACTATTACCAGGAGTAAGGAAGAAGAAAGTAAGGACACAGGGTTGAGAAAAAGAAAAAAGGGCAGGCAATGTGGGAAGAGGTTTGCGAGTTTGAAATGTATGCACAGAGGATCTGGAGATGGATGGTTAGGCTAATTATTATCTCTAGACCCACTTTCCTGAACCCCACCCACAAGCTAAACACCAGTGACCACTTTACCGCTTGTAAATCCAGGGACGTTGTCACTGATGGCAGTTTCTAGCTCTTAAGGGGAAGCCCCATAAAACAACTGATTCTTGATTCTTGGCAGCTCAGTCTCCAGAAACATTCCAAGGTGCTGTAGAGTTTAAGGAACTGAGTCTTTCACTTCCTCTACAAGTAGACCAGCCCTGGATCCAAAAGATGGGCCCTATAAAATCCTGGTTAACAAAGGCAAGCTCAAACATCTTCACCTCTTCCCATTGGGATCAGCTGTTGAGGTTTTATGACCTGCCTCCTCTCTGAGCTTCCCCAGGAGAGCTGGGAAAGGGCCATTTCTCTTCCCTGTAGGGATGCTAAGATGATTCCTGGATGCTGTCAACAAGAGCACTACAGGGAGACCCTTGGGGACAGAGCAGGAGGAGACAACCCACATGAGGAATAATGGTGACCTGTTCCCTTTTCTAGACTAACTGGGGACTAAGAGCAGCTCAGAGAAGAGGAGGTGGGATCTGGCCACCTGATTACACAGGTTTAGAAATTAAGCTCTCATTTTGATTTCTCTTTTGCTGCCCAAACCCTGAACCCTGACACTCAGTGAGTCTATGTTTGAATCACAGTCGTCTTCCTTCCTCAGCTACCTTGTGGCAATCCCAACCCTCTCTTCCTAGCTATGTAATATCTGAGCTAGTTACCCAGTCACTCTGGTGCTAATGAAGAGTCATCAATAATGGGACTGGAGGGTGGCTATGAGACAAAGTAGATTTACTGCTTTTGCAGAACATCCAGTTTGTTTCCAAGCACACACATGGCCCATTACAACCATCTATATCTCCAGTTCTAGAGGATCTGGTGCGCTCTTCTGACCTCCCCAGGAACCACAGATGTATGTGCAATATGTACATTCCTGCATGAAAAATGCTCATATAAACAAACTAACAGAGTCAACCATGACATAGCAATATGGAAGTCAGCACTGACATCCCCATGACAATGGAGTGAGAAAACTCTCTGATGGGCTCATGTCTTTTAGATACAAATGAGAATTTGGGTCCAAATATATCAAGCTCTGAAGTACATTCTTTGAACTTGCTATTATTCTGCCTCGGTTGCCTCTTCTGTAGAATTCCAATAGTAACCTCTTCCCTCTAGGCTGGCTAGAAAGTAAAATGTGGTGATGTCAGCCCCTTCTCACAAGATCTGGCCAGTGTTCTATCCCTGCTTCTGTTTGTGTCTTGCTTTCCGAGGATTCAGAAGGAGATGACCAGACAAAAAAGACTTCCTGCTGAGAGCAATTGATTTATAAGGGGCTAGAATTCCTGTGAACTGCTCCTTAAACACAGTCAATAGTCAAAGTTAATTATAAAATAACAGTTAAATAAATTGTATTGGAAACAAGACAGTGTGTAGGTATGTGACTCAGCTGTTTAGCCTCCAAGTAAATAGAATGCTTGAGGTTAGAGTCTGAATCATAGCATTAAAAAAAGTGAAGCCAACAAAATCTCTGAACTCTGCACATCCTGATGAACAACCCCATTTCCCTATGCTCTGTGCTCTAGCAGTTGTTTAGAGTGGCATCTTTGCTGGTTGAAACTGCTGTTCAGTGGCATGTGTTGCAACCATGACATTGGCCATGATGAGTGTATTTATACTTTAGTAATTGCCAATCAGCTCTGATCAGATGCACCTTGGTCCCTGAAGTGCGATTGCCAAGCCTTGTTCCACAGCTCTAACCTCAGCTCTTCTCACTCCTGTTGCTGATCCTGATTATCTCTAGAAGGAAGTGGAGTCCAGGCAGAACTTCTTCTCTCCCAGATAAAGAAACACATTTATAGAGAAGCAGACAGAACCGATTGAGCATCACATATAGAAACAGCCATCCTGGCTCTGTTGAGTTTAGTCTTAGATATTTTATTATAGATTTTTAAGGATGGGCTCAAGAGGAGAGAGGCACACAGACCATTTGCATTAGACATGGAATTCAGCAACATGGCAGCAAAGCATAATAGGAACAGAACTTGAAAAAATGACAAATCCCAAAGTCTCACAGAAAGCAAATTTGGTATCTGGCAAAAGTAAAAGACAGAAGAGTGAACAAAAACCTAGGGTAAGGGAGGAATGATACACCTTCTGGTGAAGACTCCAAAAGGCAAGCAAACATAGCAGAACTCATGGCTGCACCTGAGGGACTGCACACCCTCTCTTTTTAAAGGACTGCAGCACCAAGATATTGTCAAGAATGGTCCTACCTGCCCATTGCACAGACAGTGTACAAAGACCCAGAATATCGGAGTGATTTGGCAAAAATCTGTCAGCTAGCAAATGATAGAACTAACTCCAGGGTCTGGGCACTTGCCTTTTGAGTGAGACTGAATCTGCCATGTCTATCACATGTTTAATTGTGTGAGTTCAACCTAATGATAGTACATGGAGTCTAACAAAAAAAAAAAAAAAACCCACTACTGCTATTCAGAGCCTGGCCTACTCCATGGTGGTCATGTTACTACCCCAGAGGTCAGCATGAAGGAACAGTCAAACTCTAGAGGTCTTCATCTGCACTAGGTAGACCCACAGGCCTAAAGGAGAAGATGGTAAGCTTGGAAAAAAAGAGAAGACAGCAGGCCCATAGCTCTCACAACCAGGGACTTCTTAATTGGTCCCCAGCTAACAATGCCTCATTAATGGACCATGTAAGAATATACTCATTTGGTAAGATGAGCACTTCAAAATGTGTTCCGGTTTTATATCTAGAGAAGGAAGTGAAGATGACCATGACAATCAGTGAGAGGATGGCCTGGGAAAGGAGCACACAGGTGTCTGCAGAGAATGTCACCCCATCCACTTAATTCTTCACACCCTTTTCTCTTGAGGACACCTTTGATGAGGATCCACATGAGACAGAAACATCTTAACATTCTTTCCATTTCTAAGAAGGCTACCCACAGATCTTTCCACACTCATTTTGTACAATTTACTATTATACTCCATGGATGTTCATTACCAATGTAACTAGCCCATGGACCAAAATGCACTCATCAATATAGACTCTTACCCTGGAGAAATTTGTTCTTCCAAATCAAATGACATGGATAGTGTTCTGTCCCTGGATGGGTTTCTCCTCACTTCTATCTTCAAGCACATCCCAGAAACAGGGAACAGTGCTTTGCTGGCCATGTTCAGGTTTGACAGAAATGTCACATATTGTATTATGTGTTACCATTATGAGTTTTCTAACTTTCTTTTCTTCCTCAATTTACAATAGGGAACTGATCATGGGGACCACAGACTCACCTGTGGAAGGGAAGTAGCCACGAAGACCACTTGGGCCATTTGCTTGTATAACCTACTTGTGCCTTCATGGACTTGGAGATAGCTGTGTGTCCACAGTGACATTTTATCATAACAACTTTGAGATCCAGTAAATGTATGCTCAGTCAAGTATGAGGTGACAGTCCAAGCAGCCAACTGCCCCTGTCTCCTCCATAGTTTTGGAAGTTTCTTGCCATGTACTCCCTGTTTACTCAGGTAAAATTTTATCCCATGGGTAGCTGATGGGGGTTAAAGACTCTGTAGTTACCTGTTTGTATAACTAGATAGTTATAGCTACATTTTTTTTGTTACCAAGTTCAGGAAAGAAACTTACAAAAGAGATGTAAAGTTTATGAGGTTGAGAGTCATAAAAACTTACATTTTTTTCTAAGAAAAATATTTTAAGGTCTAAACATTTATAGGTTTGTAATAAAAGTCAAAAAAGAAATGGTTTAGGTATAAAACTTTGAATTCATCATGATAGGATGGAAAATAATTTCTCTGCATTTGCCAAATACTAACTGATTGGACACTGTAAATGTAATTCTTTCTTTTCTTTAAAAATGGTGTACATCTCCTTATTTTCCAGTCTATCAAATATCATTGTTTATATTGTTATCCAATAATCCTAACTTTTTATTTTCACATTTGTATTAAATAATTTACTTTTCATTTTACATACCAACCCCATTTTCCCCTCCCTCTCCTTCTCTCACCCCTCCAACCCCCCACTTCCTACACCCATCTACTTCTCAGAGGGGGTAAGGCCTCCCTCAGGGAGTCAACGAAGTCTGGCGTACCAACTTAAGGCAGAACCAAGCCCCTACCCTCCACATTAAGGCTTAGCAAGGCATCCCCATATAGGGAATGGGCTCCAAAAAGCCAGTTCAAGAACCTGGGATGCTCCTGCCAAGCCCCTCCACCAACAGATAAAGCCACATAACTGTTAGCCACATTCAGGGGGTCTAGTTCAGTCACAGGCAGGTTCCTCAGCCATCAGTTCATAATCTGTGAGCATCCCCTAGCTCAGGTCAGTTGTGTCTGTAGTTCTCTCCATCTTGCTCTTGACCACACTCCTTGTTCACATAATTCCTCCTCCCTTTCCTCAACTGAACTCCAGGAGCTTAGCCAAGTACTCGGCCATGAATCACCATATCTGATTCCATCAGTTACTGGACATAGGTACTGTGATGATAATTAGGATAGTCACTAATCTGATTAAAGGGAAAGGTCCTTTCAGACACCTTCTCCACTATTGCTAAGAGTCTTAGCTAGGCTCATCCTTGTGGATTACCAAGAATTTCTCTAACACCAAGTTTCTGCCTAACTCCATAATGGCTCCTTCCATCAAGATATCTCTTTCATTACTCTCCCCTTCTGTACCTCCTGCAACTCTGTCTTCTTGATCCTTCATGTTCCCATCCTCTCCCGTCTGTCTCCTTCCCATTTAACCAGAAGATCTTAACTATTTTCCTCCCTGGGACTCCACATGTGTGTCCCTCTTAGGGTCTCCCTTTGCTCAAGATCCTTAGCCATCAGTTAAATGCAAATTAAAATGACTCTGAGATACCATCTTATACCTATCAGAATGGCTAAGATAAAAAAAAAACACTGCTGGCATATTATGTTGGAGAGGATGCAGAGTAAGGAGTATTCTCATTTATTGATGCACAAACTTGTACAATCACTTTGGAAATGAGTATGGTGGTCTCTCAGAAAACTGGTAATCAATCTACCTCAAAACTTAGCAATACCACTCTTTGACATATAATGAAATGATGCACAATCATCCACAAGGATGTTTGTTCAACTATGTTCATAGAAACGTTATTTTGTAATAGCCAGAATCTAGAAACAACCTAGATACCCACCAACTGCAGAATAGATAAAGAAAATGTGGTGCATTTACAAAATGGAGTACTACGAAGCAGTAAAAAGCAATGGCATCTTGAAATTTGCAGACAAATGGATGGAACTAGAAAAAAATCCTGAGTGTGGTAACTCAGACACAGAAAAGCAAACATGGCATGTTACTCACGCTTGCATGTGATGTGTAAAGCAAAGGATAACCAAACTCTAATCCACAGTCCAGAGAAGCTAGGTAAAAAGGAAATGTAATTCTTATTTAATAATTGTTCTTATTGATATAGTTTTATTGTGCTAGAATTAACATTTCCATTTAACTTAGATAAAAGGGAGAAATGTTGTGAAATATTTGATCACTTTATTTGAAAGACATCTCTTTATTGGTTTAATAAGACCTGAATGACCAATAGCTAGGTAGGAGAGAATAGACAGGATATCTGGGGAAAGAGAGGAACTCTGGATGAATTCAGGCTCACAAGGAAGATGCCGACAAGATGTGAAACATGTCAGACAAACAAGATAGAAGAGATGTAAAAGGCAACCTGGAAAAATTCACATTAATAGAATCAGTTAAATCCAGATTAATAGAATCAGTTAATTTAGGTTATGAGAAGTAGTTGGGGAATAAGCCAAAGATAAAGGACAAACTTTCATAATTAATAATAAGGCTCCATGTCATTGTTTGAGGGCTGGCAGTCGAAGAAATTTTGAAGAAAAAGTCTGATTGCACACATGGATATCCACATGAAGAAGAATGTAACTGGGCCCTTGCCACACACCATACAAAACAATTAATTCAGAAAAAATCAAAATCTAAAAGAAACTATAAAAACAAAACATGGGAGTAATTTTCATGACATTGGATAACGAAACAATTTCTTAGCTCTACTACAAAACAGCAAGAGAGAAAAGTGCTTGGTCACGTGGAGTGGAGTATTCGTATAACACCAGCACTAGGTCAGATGTTGGAGGATCTGTGAGTTTGATGCCAACATGTTCCACATCGTGAGTTCTAGAAGAGACAGGGCTACTCAAGGAGAATCTCTGTTTTTTAAAATATATGATTTGCATTTTACCAAATATCATCAAAGGATATCGTCAAAGATGAAAAATTCTCCTAGGTGTGGTTTCCCATCCTATAATCCCAGCGCTGGTGAAGACAAGAAAGAAAAACTGGAAGTTCAAGGTTATCTTCAATAATGTGTAAAGTTCCAGGCTAGCCCATATTTACAAGAATTCTCAAAAACAATTCTAAGAGTAAACAATAGTAAGGAATATTAACGATGAATGTAGAGTACCCATTATCCAGAAATATACCAAAGAATAGAACTAGAGGGCCTGAGGCCTCCTTAGGAAAGAATAGTTCAGGCACTAAATCAAAGAGGAATCTGCTGATTGAAGTTAAGAGCTTCTCTGAAAGCCGGGTGGTGGTGGCGCACGCCTTTAATCCCAGCTCTCGGGAGGCAGAGGCAGGAGGATCTCTGGGAGTTCGAGGCCAGCCTAGTCTACAAGAGCTAGTTCCGGGACAGGCACCAAAGCTACAGAGAAACCCTGTCTCGAAAAACAAAAAACAAACAAACAAAAAACAAAAAACAACAAAAAATAAAAAGCTTCTCTGAAAATGAGAGGCAATCCATTCCCTCCATCAGAAAATGCTAGAAAGGGAGCCAGCAGTCAGCAGTCATGGTTGCACATGCCCTTGGCTGCTGCCTATGAGGAGAAGAGTTGAGAAGGTTCTGATGAGAACCCAGATCCCTTCACTTCCGGCATTGCAGCATTTGACAGAAGAGGCCATCAGGTTCCCCATAGACCACACTGAATTTTTATGTGAAATTAGTTCTCTGAGCTATATTGGTTCTGTTCCACAATCCATCAGCTTACCTCTATTCTGACAACACTGCTGTGCTACTTAGAATACAGTGCCTCAGCCTCTGCTGTCTCTACTATCATGCTATCCACAGTTAACATGTTTTGTGTTAGTTTGTATGTATGCTTTTGATTTCTAGGAGCTATATCAGGTTACAAAATGCACATGACTTTCTGCCTTCTAAGGAGAGGGGTCAATATATTAAACCATAGCCACAGAGCTTGTATTACTTCCCGCTACACAAAAACTTCCCACCTTCTGTTGTCAGGCTGGACCATACTACTTCCTTTGGCCAAGAGAATGTGTGGACAGAGAAGCAGGTCACTCTTGAGAAGCTGAGTCACTGTCAGTTTATCCACTGTTCCTTTACCTCTGATCTAGGAGGTTATGTTGGATATAAGGTTCCTCCTTCAGGATGGGTGTAAGAGAACAGCAGGTCATTCCACAGAACAATTAAATCAAGATGCTTTTCCTTTACCAAAAAGTGGATAATCCACTCCAGCATCTCCTGGATCCTGGCTCACTAGTCCACTCTACCATGTGCCATCACCTTGAGAAACGCCCTTTTGATGTCTTTGTTTCTCAGACTGTAGACCACGGGGTTAAGCAAGGCAGTGAAGGTATTATAAAAGAGTGAGATCTGCTTGTCTCGCTCGGGGGAGTAACTGGAGTTGGGCCTCATGTAGATGTAAGAGGCTGGACCATAGAAGAATGTGACCACAGTCAGGTGGGAGGCACAGGTAGAGAAAGCCTTGCAGCGGGCTTGGGTGGATTTGATCTTGAGAATAGCCATGGCAATATAAATATAGGATGTCATAATGAGGGAAATTGGAATAAGACACATAAGAATACTCAAGACCTGGTCAACCATCTCAATGAGATGTGTATCCATGCAAGCCAGACTACGCACTGAAGGGCCTTCACAAAAGTAGTGGTTGACTTTGTTGGGTCCACAATATGGTAGACTCATGGTGAAGAATGTATGTAACAAAGCAGAGAGGAAACCACAGACCAAAGACCCAGTTGCCGACTCTATGCACAGTCCCCAGTTGAGGATGACAGTATAATGCAGTGGGTAGCAAATGGCCACATATCTGTCATAAGCCATGATAACAAACAACATGCTCTCAGTAGCAGCCAGGGCACCAAACACATACATCTGCATCCAGCAGCCAGCAAAGGAGATGGTCTGAGATTGAACAAGAAGATGCACCAACATCTGAGGCATGGTGGTGGTGACATAGCCCATATCCAACATGGCGAGTATACAGAGGAAGAAGTACATGGGAGTGTGCAGATGTGTGTCCATGCAGATCAGCAGGATGATGAGCCCATTGCCCATGACTGAGCTCAGGTAGATGAGAAGGAACACAATGAAGAGGATGCTGTTGGTCGTGGGGTCACTGGAGAAGCCCAGCAGGATAAACTCAGAAACCCAGCTTTTGTTCTGTCCTGGAATCATCCACATGGTGGGTCCTGTAAGAGAGTCACATTCATCTATGTGTCACCTGACATAGGCAAGCTATAGAGGCAGAAAGGGGAGATCCAGCCTGGTGAGGTGGCTAAAAGTTTAAGAGCACTGACTGCTCTTCCATGGACTCAGACAACTCAGAACTATCTGTGCCTCCAATTCCAGGTAAAGTGACTCCCTCCTCTCACAAGCACAGGTCAGACACACATATGCTCACAAGCATGTATGTAGGCAAAAACACATACACATAAAATTAAAACACTTTTTAATTAGGAAAAGAATGGTTGGCATGTGAGTTCTAAGCATTTTTCTCAAGTTACTGAACCTCCCAATGTCTCAGTCTCTTCACCTATCAAATGTGTCTGATGACAAAAATGTCTCAAGAGAGTGAGGAATATTGAAAGCATTTCACATAACTCATGGAACCAGAATATAACACATGACATGTGTGCAGTCTCACAGTCTCATTCTATCTCTGGAAGGCAGAGACGGGATCTGCAGAATAAGACAGCTAACTACTGAAGTCATGGGCACTGGATTCAACTGAGAGACCCTGTCTCAAGGAATAAGGTGAGTGCAGTTGAGAAAGAACACCATGTCAGTCTCTCAACACACACACATACACGCATGCATACATACATAAATACACACACATACATGCATGCATACATACATAAATACACACACACATACACGCAAGCATACATACATAAATACACACACACACACAGGTACTGCAGACATATGTAAAAGAGGGTAAGCATATAGATGAAGGAGTCAGAGCTAATGTCAGGCAGACACAAGCTCTCATGCTTGTAGTCCTATGGGCAATGATAGAAGTTTGTGCATAATACAATGGAGATTCTGTAGTCTTCCCAAGGAATGCTGATGGATCATGGAGTATGGTAGCAGGAAAGTCACTTATTCTTTTTCCACTCCCATCTCCCTGTGTACAGAAACATTCAATTCTAAGTAACTCTAAAACATCCATTATTTTATTTATATTCAAGCATGATAAATACATCTATCCATTATTTTGGGGGAAGCAAAGGTAAGATTTCCTTAAAAGAGCACTTTCCTTTAAGGGAAAAATAATGGTAATTTAGAATAAGCAATGGTACCCAAAATACTTATAGAGAGAATTAGAAAAGCACAAACATGCTCCCACAGAACAGTGAACCACATTTAAAGGGCATTTCACAGGCAGCTGTCCAGTGAGCACTGAGGAGGCTGAGGCTCTCAGCACCATTACATCTGGAAACTACAAAAGAACAGCACAGCGCCAACGCCCACCTCCTCTTCCCAGTCTCACATCACCACACCCCTGCCAGCCTGGCTACGATAACAAAATCTAGTGTTCACAAGAGTAACTGGATCCAGTGGGAGTGTGAATCAAAATGATCCTTTTAGTGTGTGCCTGGTTGTGTTCCCTGATGTTGAACACAGTTGATGCATTGCCTAGCAGCAGAAACATCAAGTATATTTCTGAAACAACATGTAAACACAAAGGTTCCTACAAACACATGCTCAAGGAAAGACATGTACAGGAAATTTCCTAAGACTACTCAAAATAGTCTGAACCTCAGCACCACTCATGCTAACCAGCAAGATAATGGTTAAGGCAGGAATTGCTCTGATGGGAGTAGAAACATGAAAGAGATTCCTAGACATCCTCAGTCTTCTCTTTCCCTGTCCCCATCCCCTCTCCTGACCAGTCTACTGCTCATAACCCTCACAGCTGTCCTTCCTTTCCTCCCAGGTCAGGAGCCCATCATCTCTGCCAGCATTTCTGCCTCAGCATCTCCATGTGTCCCTTGTCTTTTAATATTCCTCCTCAATACAGTCTTTTCTTTTTTTGAATTTTTAAAATTTATTTTCATATAATATACTTGGATCATATCCTTCCCTTCCCCCAACTTCTCCCAGACTCTCTCCACCCAACTTTGTGTTTTTTTAACCTCTCATACTTTCCTTCAAGACAAACAAAACAATCTACAGAAATTAAAAAAATAAACTAAAAGAAAGAAAAAAATCTACCACATCTATGGAGCCAGTCTCCTGTTGACAAACTGATCCTGAGCATGCGTCCAGTCATAGACTGTAACTAGTATGCATAGTGACATGCTATATAAGAAAATTGATTGTCCGTTCCTGATAGGAATCAATTGCAATTAAATTATTATTATTATTATTTAGTGGCAGAGTTTTGTGTCCACTTCCCTTTCTCATTGCTGGGCATTTGTCTTCCTCAGCATGTTCTTCATTTGATTTCTGCAGTGGTTTTTCGAAGTTTCCATATCGCTCATGTCTGGCTGCTGTTAAAAGCCTTTTATGAGTTCCCATGCTCTGTCATTTGAGTTGGATGCACAGGTTATTACTAAACCACTGCCCTGTGGAGGCTAGCCTCAGCACAGAACTCTCTTTTATCTTCTCTTTCTCTCTCCACACACAAATCCCCATGCATGGGCTCCTGGTATTCTGCATGCCTCTGTCTCTTTCATACATTAAGAATTCCCTAACTTCTCCTGGAGGGGATACTCCCATGTTCACTGTGTTGCTCAATCCGTGACCACAGCAGGACTCAGATAGTCCAGGAAGCCTTCCCTGTTGTGCTACATCCTCCACCCTAACACAGGTAAGATGCAACCTGCATTTCTTGCTCACTGGGTGGTTGCCATCTGAAGAATCCTGGGCAGTGGGGGTTCTTACATCAGTTTGACAACAAAAAGACCTGGGCAAACCCATTGTTTGTGTCTTGTTAACTGAAACCCCACACAACTAAGGAGAAATGATCTCTGATGGGCGGTGGCTGTATGGGGGATTTCCTAACCTTTCTAATAATAAAATCAACTAATATCTATTTTAGATAATTTATGTGTTCCATCCAATGATCCACTAACTTTAGTTTAACAACACAGCAGTTCTCTTGAGGAAGCGTTTTTACCTGTGTGTTATATGTGAAATCCTAAGGATTGGAGCAGGCTGTTTCAGATTGCAAGCTCAGCACGGTGGAAGTGTTAGTTTAGGGGTGTGACATCAGCCCCTGCCTCTCACTCACCTTCTCTGCTTCTGACTCACAGGCTCTGAAGTAGGGAGGTGAAGATCAAGTCCATTGTCCATCAAGTTGAGTTTATTGAGATTCAGCACAGGCCAGAGCCCTCCTAAGACAGAGTTGGACAGCTAGCTATAGACTAGCTTTTGTGGAGCGATTTTCTCTCTGTCTGAATGTGGGAGGCCCTGAGCTGTACTGAAAGTAGAAGGATCCAGGGAAATAGGATTTGAGGCATAATTGCTATGGCATGGGGAAACAATTTAGTCACCCACAGTCTGTTATGGTTTCCCAGCCCAGTGATATTTGATTTTGCTTACAGTGTCACGGCAGGATGGTGACCCAATCCTATGAACCTAGGAGTCACAGATAAAGATATCAGGAGGGCGTTGTACAGATAAAGATATCAGGAGGGCGTTGTAGGCAACCCTCACCAAAAATCTATATCTATTAGTATTACCCTACAAAGCCTGAATCTTGACGGTATAAGATCAGGGGTTCTAGGATATACTTGATTATAGCAAGATTAAACCAAGCTAAGCTATAGTAGACTAACCATTTCCCTTTCCTTCCCTTCCCTTCCCAAAACAATATGATTTCTCTGCCCACAAAGTGTATGAAGCTGTGCCTCTGTGGTGTGATGTCTTTTTCAAAGACATTGACCTTCATTGCTCTCTCAGGAATATGACTTTCTGCTTTACTTGAGATCTTTGAGCTCAGGTCTCCATACCTTTATGCCTCAATATGATTTAAAACAGACAAACAATCTGTAAATATTTATTAAATTTAAAAAGGGAGGAAAAGAGAAGGAAGTAGGACACAAGGTTGAGAAAAAGAGCAAAGAAGAGCAGCCAACAAGGGCAGAGTTCTGGGGAGTGTGAGATGTATACACAGAGACCTGGAGATGGATGGCTTGACTATTATCTCCAGACCCACAGATGCCTGAACCCTGCCCATAAGAAAACCATCAGTGGTCACCTTACCACTTGTAAATCCACGGATTGTGTCACTGAGTGGCAGTTTCTTGTTGTTATGGGGAAAACCCATAAAGCAACTGAGTACAGAGTGATAGGATTCTAGGCAGCTCAGTCTCCAGAGAAATTCCAAGGTGCTGTAGAGTGTGAGGGACTGGGTCCCTCTCTTTTTCTGAAAGTAGGCCAGCCCCGGCTCCTGAAGACTTTACCCATAAATTCCTTCTTAATAAAGGCAAACTCAGACCTCTTCATCTCTTACCAGTGGGACCAGCTCCTAAGGTTTTATGACTCTGCCTCCTTTCTGAGCTTTCCTAGGAGAGCTGAGAAAGGGCCATTTCTGTTCCCAGTAGGGATGCCAAGACATCCCTGGATGCTGTCAACAAGAGCACTACAGGGAGACCCTTGGGTGGCAGAGCAGAGGGAAGCAATTCACAGACGTAGGAGTGGTGACCTGTTCCCTTTTCTAGACTAATTGGGGGAATAAGAGCTGTTCAGAGAAGAGGAGCTGGGACCTGGTCACCTGATACACAGGTCAAGGACTCAAGTTCTCATTCTGGTTCCTTTTTTACTTCCCAAAACCTGAGCCCTGACACTCAATGATATCATGTGTAAGTCACACTCCTCTCCTTCCTCAACGACGTTGGGGCAGTCATAGTCCTCCTTTCTCTGCTGTGTAATATCTGGGCAAGTTACCCAGAACCTCTGGTGCTAATGAAGAGATAAGAAGAGTGGGAGCTGGAGGATGCTTATGAGAAAAACAGGATTTGCTAATCTTGCAGAACATTAAGTTGGGTTCCTAGCACAGACATGGCAGTTCAAATCATCTATATTTCCAGGGACCAGAAATACCTGTGATGTACATATGTATGTATGTGTGTATGTGTGTATGTGTGTATGTGTGTATGTATGTATGTATGTATGAATGTATGTATAGGTAAAATGCTGATACACTTAAAAAAACAAATAAAAACAGTCAACCATGACATAGCAGCATGGAAGTCAGCAGTGACATCTCCATGAGATTGCAGTGAGAAAACTCTCCAAGGGGCTCCTGCCTTTTAGATGCAAGTAAGAATTTGGGTCCAAATATATCAAGCTCCTGAGTATGTTCTCTTGACCTTGCTGTTATTCTGCCTCAGTTACCTCTTCTGTGAAATTCCAATAATAATCTCTTCCCTTCTAGGCTGGCTAGAAAATAAATGTGATGATGTCACCGCCCTGCTACACGTTCTGTCCAGCGTTCCCTGACTTGGAATCTCCATCCCTGTCTGCTGTCTGTGTCTTGGTTTCCTAGGTATTCAAAAGGAGAAGACTGGACTATAAAGTATTCCTGTTGAGCATGATTTATTGATAAGGGGTTAGAATTCCTGTGAGCTACTACTTAAACACAGCCAATAGTAAAGGCTAATCATGAAATGACAAATAAATTGTATTGGAAACAGAGACAGAGTGCCTAGGATTGTGGCTTAGCTGTATAGCACCCAAGTAAAGACAATTTCTGAGGCTAGAGTTTAAATCATAGCATTTTAAAGGCAACACAAGCTCTGATCTCTACACACCCTGAGGAGCAACTCCATTTCCCTGTGCTCTGTGTTCTAGCAGTTGTTTAGTGTGATACCTTTGCTGGTTGAAACACTGTATAATGACATGTAATCTCAACTGCTGCTCAGTGGCATGTGTTGCAGTCATGGCACTGGCCATCATAGGTGCATTTACACCTTAGTAGTTGGCAATCAGCACTAATTAGAAGCACCCTGGCCCCTGCAGTGCTGTTACTAAGCCTTTTTTCACAGTTCTGACCCCAACTCTCCTCACTCCTGTTGTTGATCCTCATCAGCTCTGAGAGGCAATCAAGCCCAGCATAGATTTTTCTACACCTTGATTAATAAAGAAACAGATTCACAAAGAAAAAGACAGAAGTCATTGAGTATCACATATAAAATGACACAGCCACCATGCTCTGTTGGTTTTAGTCACTGAGATTTTATTATGGAATCATAGAGAGGGACTCAAAAGGGAGAAAGAAACACAAAACATTTGTATTAGACATGGATTTCTACAACATGGCAGAGAAAAAGTCACATGTGGAGACAGAAATTGGAAATGTGAAAAAACCCCAAGCCTCATAGAAAACATATTTGAGATCTGGCAAAAGAAAAAAAAAAAAGGTCAGAGGAAAAATGTAATAAAATGATAATAAAATGAAAAAAGTGTTATTGTTGGTTCTTCTGTCTTTCTGGGTGAGGACTCAGAAAGGTAAGCAGACATAACATGGCATCATGGTGATTTAAATAACTGCAGTACGAAGAGATTCCTAAGCATGGCCCTACCTGCCCATTTCACAGATAGTGAAAAGTGACCCAGAAGACATGAGTTATTTGACAAATGTCACTCATTTAGTGAATGGCAGAACTATCTCTAGGGCCTGGCCACTTACCACTTGGTGAGGTTGAATGTGCCATGTCTATGGTATGCTTAATTGTGTGAGTTCAAGCTATTGGCTGTACCTCTGCTCTAACCAAAAATTCTTCTGCTACTCAGAGCTGAGCTAGTTTCACAATGGTCATGAGACCAACCCAGAGGTCAGCGTGAAGTAAAGGTAAAACTCAAGAGGTTCCATTCTGTATCAGAAGGACCCACAGACCTAAGGAGAGGAGGGTAAGCTTCATGAAGAAAAGGCAGCAGATCCACAGCTCTCACAACAGGGACGCCTTAACTGGCCCCCAGATGTCAATGCCTCATTAATGTATCACTACATGGCTGCTCATTTAATTATGGATAGCATCAGAAAAAAAGGATGGTAAAACAAAACAGAAACATTTTTCTCTATCAATATATATTTTTTTCTATATGTATCTAAATAAATAATAGCTTTAATGTGTGTATATGTGTGTTTTATGGGGGTGATTAATTTCACGAAGTCATTTGAAGATAATGGTTCATGTAATAGAAGACTATATCATTAATGTGTCAGTACACCCTAAATAGATACAAAGATTCAGTGTTTCTCTCTTATAATTTTAGCAGTCTTTTGAAATTGCCAAATGGGTCCTCGAGTTCACTGGAAAGTGCGAGGGTCCCTAAAGAGGCCTGTGGTTGTCTGACTAACAATGGTTCCACAGGCTCATATATTTGAACACTTAGACTTTTCTTGACAGTGAGGCATGTCCACTTCTGGTAGCATCAATTACTTCAGAGTGGTTAATGGTTTTGAATAAACTCGTTATGGGAATTTGCTTTCAATTGGAAAAGGCTAGTCATTTGGGTAAGAAACTTCTTTTGCTTGGACTGCTCTTAGTGTGCTGTATGAAATGGATGTGCAGGACCCACAGAAAAATGGCTGCTAAACTATCCAAAAGATGGGATGTTCTTTCAGAGTTCCTGACTCATGAAAGAGTCTACCAGACATTCTGGAGGATACTGAATAAAGTGACTGACAAACTGTTAATATAGGTTAAACAGTCTTCCGAATTTCCTGCTTCATAGAAATGTTTGCCAGATACTAAGTCCTGTAGGCTAAAGATGAATGCCCCAACATTGCAGAGAAACATTGGGTGACTGTCCTTGCAGCAAGATGTCTCTGTCAATTCTAAAGTTTTGGAAGTTGCTTACAATGTGCTTCTTGATTACTTAGGTAATATTATACCTTTCTGGAGTCTTTGATGACGTTGAAGAAGATAGTGATAATTATAATCTTACTTAGTTATGATAGAGGATAAAATAGATACAAAACTTTAGGCTCACAAGGATAAAATAGATGATAGAAAATTTTCTTTATTTTTGTCACATATGAATAAACTAAATATTACAAGTGTAATTCTTATTTGATACCTGTATTATTATATGTAATTTTACTATGTTTAATTTAAAACCTTCCATTTTAATTAGACTGAAAAAGGAAAATGATGTGGGATGTCCTTCTGTATATGTGTTGCATTTATTCATTGATGAATGAAGCTGTTTGGGTCAATGACTTAACAGAGTAAGGTCAAGTGGGAAATCAGAACAGAGATAAAGAAAGACAGAGAAAGAGAGGGAGGGAGAGAGAAGTAGAGAAAGTAGGCAGAGTCAGAGAGATACCATGTAGCTGCCTAAAGAGAAGGATGCTGGAACCCTACTGGTAGGACACTACCTCATGGTGAAATGGGTTAATTTAAGATGTAAGAGCTAGCTAGAAATACACCTAAGTTATTGGCCAAAAAATGTTGTAACTAATATTGTTGAAATGGGAGCGGCGGGGCTGCTTCCCACCGCCACCGGGCTAGCTTTACTCGAAATAATTACACAGAAACTGTATTCTTTTAAACACTGCCTGGCCCATTAGTTATAACTTCTTATTGGCTAGCTCTTACATATTGATCTAACCCATTTCTAATATTCTGTGTAGCACCACGAGCTGGCTTACCAGGAAAGATCTTAACCTGCGTCTGTCTGGAGTGGGAGAATCATGGCGACTCACTGACTCGGCTTCTTTCTCCCAGCATTCTGTTCTGTCTACTCCACCCACCTAAGGGTTGGCCTATCAAATGGGCCTAGGCAGTTTCTTTATTAATTAACCAATGAAAGCAACAGATTAATACAAGACCCACCTCCATCATAATATAGTTTCTGTGTGATTGTTCAGTACTGGGCATCCAGGAAATGAATGAGCAGTTTCCATCAACATAGGTTCTGTTCCACAAACTATCAGCTTATTTCTGTCCTGACAACACCTGCTGTGCTACTTAGAATAGAGTGCCTCAGCCTCTGCTGTCTGTACTATCATGTTATTCTCATCATGTTTTTGGGTGGTTTGTAGGTTATGCTATTGTTTCTGGGAATTATATCAGGTAACATAATCTATGTCTCTTGCTGCCTTCAAAGTACAGGAACCAACACAACAGACCATGGCAAAAGACCTTGTATTAATTCTCTCTAGACAAAAAAAACTTTCTACCTCCTGTTCTCAGGTTGGACAATACTGTACTAAACTTTTTTTTAGGGTCAGCAACCAGCACCCAAATCATCACACAGAGACATCATATTAGTTCTGATTGCTTGGTTAGTTTATGCTCATTTCTGACTAGTTCCTTTAACTTAAATTAGCCTGTTTCTCTTTATCTACTATTTTTCTCAGGCCTTTTTAGTTTTCTTTACTTCTGTATATTTAAGATTCACTTTTTCTTGTATCAGCTAGCTAGTGGCAGCCTGGCTTCTATTCTTGTATGTGTACCCCTCTTCTTCCTTGTTCTCTTTCCTCTTCTTCTCTTTCATTCCTAAATCTCTCCTCCTACTTATTCTTTCTGCATGCAAAGATTGCCTTTCCTTTTCTGCCTTGCTATTGGTCATTCAACTTTTTATTTGAATAATCAGGTGCCTAAGGCAGGAAAGGTAAAATAAATGTACCACATCTTTACATAATTAAACAAATGCCGGATAAACAAATGTAACACATCATAACATCATTTAGCATATACAGCAGAAACAAATGTAACACACCTTTACACAGTTAAAACAATATTCTACAGAATAAACAAAAGTACTATATCTTACCCAGTTAAAACAATATCCCACAACACCTTGCTAATTGCTTTGGCCAAAAAATGTGTGCACAGAGGAGCAGGTCACTCTTAAAAAGCCAAGTTATTGCGTGTTTGTCCATCGTTCCTTTTTTTCTGCTCTAGTATGACATGTTGGGTATAAGGTTTCTTCTTCAGGATGGATGAGAGAGGACAGAAGGTCATTCCCAACCTACAGCCTTAAAGATGAGAAACAGATGAATCTATTCTGCTATAATCCAATAAGATTACTGATGTGTTTGGAATTATACCTTTGTATATCAATCAAGGCAGCCACCTTGGTTTGTCCCAATTATGAAGTGCAATGTTGGTTCAAATGTACTTATCAGTTACACACAATAAGTAAACTGTCCTTTTCTTAAATAGTGAATGATCCACTCCAGGTTCTCCTAGATTCTGGTTCATCAGCCTGCCTTACTATGCCCTATAACCTTGAGAAATGCCCTCTTGATGTCCTTGTTTCTCAGACTGTAGACCACAGGGTTGAGTAAGGCTGTGAAGGCATTGTAAAAGAGTGCTATTTTCTTGTCTTGCTCAGGGGAGTAGCTGGAGTTGGGCTTCAAGTAGATGTAAGAGGATGGACCATAGAATAAGAAGACCACAGTCAGGTGGGAGGCACAAGTAGAGAAAGACTTGCAACGTGCTTGGTTGGACTTGATCTTGAGAATTGCCTTGGCAATATGGACATAGGAAGCCACAATGAGTGAAATTGGGGTAAGCCCCATAAGAACATTCAAGACCTGGTCCACCATCTCAATGATGTGGGTATCCATGCAAGCCAGGCTACTCACCGCAGGACTTTCACAGAAATAGTGGTTGACCTTGTTGGACCCATAATATGGCAGACTCATCGTGAAGTAAGTATGCAACAAAGAAAAGAGAAAACCACAGGCACAAGACCCAGTTGCCAACCATATGCACACGGCCCAGTTGAGTATTACAGTATAACGCAGTGGGTGGCAAATGGCCACATATCTGTCATAAGCCATAACAGCATAGAAGGTGGCCTCTACCATACACAAAGCACTAAACACATACATCTGGAGCCAGCAGCAAGCAAAGGAGATGGTCTGAGAATGAGCAAGAAGGTGCACCAACATCTGGGGCATGGTGGTAGTGACATAGCTCATATCCAACATGGCGAGTACACAGAGGAAGAAGTACATGGGAGTGTGCAGATGTGTGTCCATGCAGATCAGCAGGATGATGATTCCATTGCCCATGACTGAGCTCAGGTAGATGAGAAGGAACACAATGAAGAGGATGCTGTTGGTTTTGGGGTCACTGGAGAAGCCAAGCAGGATAAACTCAGAAACCCAGCTCTGGTTCTGCCCTGGAATCATCCACATGGTGGAGGCTTTAAGAGAATCACATTCATGTATGTGTCACCGGATACATGCCAGCTGTAGAGGCAGAAAAGGAAGATACAGGCTGGAGAGATGACTCAAAAAGTTAAGAGCACTGACTGCTGTTGAAGCGGATCAGAAAGCTCAGAGCTGTGTGACTCCAGTTCCAAGGAATCTGATTCCATTCTCTGACCTCCACTGGCAAGACACACACATGTTGCACAATCAAGTATGTAGGCAAATATCTATACACATAAAATTAAAGAAATACTTTTTAATTAAGAAAAGAAAGGCTAGCATGTGGGTTCTGAGTACACTGTTCAGTTTCTGTGAAGCTTCTCAAGCTACTGAACCTCCCAATGCCTCTGTCTCTTCTTCATCTATCAAATAAGGCTGATGACACTCATAAACTATGATGGACACATCAGGATTATGATGGACATCTAATGCATCTCACAGAACTAACTCGTCTAAATAACATGTAACACATGATATGTTGTATGCAGTCTCACACTCATTTCATTTTGGGGAAGGCAGAGACAGAACAAGAGGGCTACACTAAGCTACACTAGGTGAAATGATGGGCACTGAGTTCAACTAAGAGACCCTGTCTCAGTGAAAAAGGAGAGAGCAATTGAGGAAGAATCCTATCAGTCTACAACGACACCACAACACACACACACAAACACACACACACAAACACACACACACAGATACATGCAAAAGAGAGAATAAACGAACAGATGGAGATAGCAGAACAAACATCAGTCAGACACAGGCCCTCACACATGTTGTCGTATGACTAGTGACAGAAGGTCACGTGTGCAGTGCACTGGAGACACTGTAGTCTTCCCAGGGAATGCTGATGGATCGTGTGTATCTGTGAGGAGATAAGTTCTTTCTTTCTTTCTTTCTTTCTTTCTTTCTTTCTTTCTTTCTTTCTTTCTTTCTTTCTTTCTTTTTTTTTAACTGTTACCTCCCTCTACATGCAAACAATGCATTCCAGGTGTACCGTGGAGTTGAGTGGTAAATCTATAGCAAACAAATTTGTTATTTACTTCGGTTCTTCAAGACAGGGTTTCTCTATGTAACAGCTCTGGTTGTCTTGGAACTCACTTTATAGACCAGGCTGCCCTCGAGCACAAGAGGTCTGCTCACTTCTGCTTCCTGAGTACTGGGAATACAGGCATGCAGCACAACCATCTGACTGCAGCCAAATTTTTAGCATCAAGCATGATAAATATATTTATCCTCTTAGGGTAAGCAAAGGTAAGATTTCTTTAAAGGATACTTTCCTTGGGGGAGAAAACCCTCTGTAAGCTAGAATAATGCAAAAACAAGTACTCAAAAGTTTATACAAAGACTTAGAAAAAACAGAAACATAAAAACAGATGCTACAATAGAGTAGGTAAAAATATTTAAAGGTCACAAGGCAGCTGTCTGGCAGCACTGATGAGGCTGAGGTTCTCAGCACCACTGCTCTTCTGGGAGTTGCACGAGAACAGCACAGCACCAACGCCCACCTCCTCTTCTCAGTCTCGCACCCCCGCACGCTTACCAGCCTGGCTACAATAACAGTTATCTAATATTGACAAGAGTAATTGGATCCAGTTGAAGAGTAAATTCCAATGATCCTTTTAGTGTGTGCCTGGCTGTGTTTACTAACACTCTATACATTTAATGCTTTTCCCAGCAGTACAAATCCCAACTTTATGTCTAAAACAAAATATGAACACATAGTCATATATAAACATATATTCAAGGAAAGACATGTAAAGAAAATTTCCTAATGCTGCTCAATAAAGTCTGATCTTGGTCACCACTCATATGTTAATCAGCAAGACAATGGTTAAAGCAGGATTGCTCTGATGGGAGAAATATGAACAAGACTCCTAGACATCCTCAGTCTTCTCTTTCCCTGTCCCTATGCCCTCTCCTGACCAGGCGAATGCTCAGAACCCTCACAGCTGTCCTTCCTTCCCCCCCATGTCTGGAGCCCATCATCTCTCTCAACATTTCTGCACCAGTGTCTCCACGCACCTATGCCTCTAAATTTCCCCCCTCAATACAGTCTTATTTATTTTAATTTAAATAATTATTTTTATATAATATAATTCAGTCGTATTTTCCCCTCTTCCAACTTCTCCCAGATCCTCTCCACCCAACTTCAAATTCCCTTTTCTCCCATTCTCTCTTTCAAGAAAAACAAACAACAAACACTATTTTAAAATTAATAAAAAAGAAAATCAAATCAAAAAATACTAAAACAAAACAAAACTCAAATGTGGAGTCAGTTTCCTGTTGTCCCACTACTCCTGGCATGTGGCCTGTTCTGGAGGGTAACTGATACATATATATAGACATTCTATAGACAACTGGTTTTCCCTTTCATAGCAGATATCACTGAAAATTGATTCAATTTTAGGTGCAGGAGCTTGTTCAGTTCCCTTTCTCGGCAGTTCCCTTTCTCAGTGCTGGTTCTTTGTCTGCATCAACATGTTCTCCCTGGAACTGCTGTAGCAGCAATTGTTCAGAAATTTCACATTCATCCTATATGGACCAGTTAAGATCTCCCACGCCCTGTCCTTTGAGGAGGGTGCAGAGGTCATTCCTAACCTGCTTGCTCTGTGGACACTGAGCCTCAATACACAACTTTCACCTCCATCTCCTCTTCCCCATTCACAAATCTCCATAAAAACACTCCTGGTATCCCGCATGCCTCTGCCTCTCTCATGTTAAGAAATCGCCTAGCTTCTTATCATCATCATGAAGGGGGAACCACCACCTGTACTGTGTTGCTCACACTGGGGCTACAGCAGGACTTAGCTAGGCCAGGAAGAATTCCCTGTTATGCTACCACTTCCTGTCCTAACCCAAGTAGGATACATCCTGTATTTCTTATTCATTGGCCGGTTACAATCTGAGGTGTTCTAGAGGGGCCTGATATCAATTTTGAAACAAAACAACATGGTCAAATCTTTCTTTTCCTGTTAACTGAGTCCTCACACAATTAAGGAAAAATTTTCTCTGATAGAATATTTCCGCATGGGCCATTTCCTAAGCTTTTTTAAATAAAACAATAAACTAACATTTATTGAGTAGTTTGTACATTCCAACCATAGTTTCCCTAATTTTTGCTCAACATAACAATTCACTGAAGGAATTATTCTTACCTATATGTTATAGGTGAACACCTAAGGCCTGGAGAGGGCAGTTCATTCAAGATTACAGGGAATGGGGGAAATGGGTGTTTGGGTGCTGTGATGTCAGAGCCTGACTCTCTGTCACCTTCTCTGATTCTGGCACACAGGCACTGAAGAGGGAGGTGAAGAAGGCAAAGTCTTCACATTGTCCATCTAGTTGAACTTAATGAGACTCAGTCAGTCCAGAGCCCTCCTAGGACAGAGTTGGTAGTCAGGCAACAGACCAGTTCTCCCAATGAGATTTCCCATCCTGTCTGAATGTGGGAGGCCCTGGGATGTACTGAATGTAGGAGGATCCTAGAAAAGAGGACTTGAGGTGTGGTTTCTGTGGCATGAGACACCAAGTATTGATCCACAGCCTGTTATGGTTTCCCAGCCCAGTGGTCTCTGACTTTGCTTACAGTGACACACCAGGATTGCTGGCCCAATTCTATGAACACAAAATCACAAACAAAGACATTATAATTGAGTTCCAAGCCATAAAATGCTATACATTGTAGCCCAAATCTAGGAAGCCAGCATCTGGAAGACTGAGGATGAGGAGTCCAAGAAATACTCAACTATATCTGAGTTTGATGCCAACCTAGGGTACAACAGATTCACACCTCCTCCCAAAGGAAACATCAAAACAGAATCACAATTTCTCTGCCCACAAAGTACATCAAGCTGTAACTCTCTGTCTGGGAAGGCTCCTTAAAAGACATTGACCACCACTGCTCTGTAATAGATGTGACTTTCTGCTTCACTTGAGATTTTTGAGCTTAGAACTCCATAGTTTTTATTTCTAAACACAAATTCTCTGTAAATATTTATTAAATTAATAAACAGAGAAGAAAAAAGGGAAGTAAAGACATAACAGGGAGAAAAAGATGAAAAAAAGAGCAGGCAATGATGGGAGAGGTCTGGCGAGTTTGAGATGTATGCACAGATGACCTGCAGATGGATGGCTTGATTAATTATTATCTCTAGTCCCACAGATGCCAGAACCCCACCCACAGGCCAAACACCAGTGACTCTCTTACCTCTTGCAAATCCAAGGAATGTCTCACTGAGTGCCTCATATGAGGAAGTCCAATAAAACCAAATAATTCAGAAAGTTGGGATACTAGGAAGTAGCTCCAGAAAAATTCCAAGATGCTGTAGAGTTTAATGGACTGAATCTTTCACTTCCTCTGCAAGTAGGCCAGCCTTGACTCTTAAAAATTTTACCCATAAAATCTTTCTTGATAAAGGTAAGCTCAGACATATTCACCTCTTCACAGTGGGAACAGATGCTGAAGTTTTATGACCCTGCCTCCTCTCTTAACCCCAGGAGAACAGGAAAAGGGCCATTTTTGTTCCCAGTAGGGTTGCAAGGATGATTCCTGAATGCTGTCAGCAAGAGCACAAAAGTGACACCCTTGGGAGCAGAGCAGGAGGAAACAACCCACGGGAGGAGGAGTGGTGACCTGTTCCCTCTTCTAAAATCACTGGGGAATCACAGCAGCTCAGAGAAGAAATGCTGGAACATGGTCACCTGATAGACAGCTCAAGGACTTAAATTATCTTTCTGATTCTTCTTTTACTGCCCAAACCGTGAGCACTGACACTTAATGAGACCACGTTTGAGTCACAGTCCTCTTCCTTCCTCAACCACCTTGGTGCAATCAAAGTCCTACCTTCTCTGCTGTGTAATATCTGAGCAAGTTATCTATTGTGGAATAACCATTTTTATACTGTGAAGATGTATCACTTGGATTGCTTTATAAAAAACAACTGACCAACCAGTGTCTATGAAGGATTTTG
The DNA here is from genome assembly GCF_950005125.1 of Chionomys nivalis. NCBI lineage: Eukaryota > Metazoa > Chordata > Mammalia > Rodentia > Cricetidae > Chionomys > Chionomys nivalis. The sequence goes on along the minus strand of NC_080096.1, from coordinate 31,587,773 downwards.
GGGACAGAGAGGACACTGAGAAGAAGAAGAGCAGAAATGTTGAGAGAGAGAGAGAACAAGCAAGATACGCAATAAGAGAGGTAGCAGTGATGGGATAATTGGCAGCACACAGATGGAAAGATATCGGTTAAGTTATAAGAGCTAGTTATAAGCAAGCCTAAGCTATCAGACAAGCTTTCATAACTAATAATTTGTCTTCGTGTCATGATTTGGGTGCTGGCTAGTGGGACACAGAATGACTTGCAAGGTTACCCAACCTCTCTGGTGCTAATGAAGGGTCAAACAACAATAGTGATTGGAGCATGGTCATGAGCAAATTGGATTTGCTGATATTTCAGAACACCTAATTTGGTTCCCAGCATATAATATGGAAGTTCACAACCATCTGTATCTCCAGTTTTAGAGGACTTGGTGCTCTCTTCTGACTTCCCCAGGGACCAGATATACATGTGCTGTATGTATATACATACATTCATATATATGCAAAATGCTGATAAACAGAAGCAAACAAACAGAGTTAACCATGACATTATAACATGGAATTCACGAATGACATCTCCATGACAATGGAATGAGAAAACTCTCTGAGGGCTTCATATCTCTTGGATACAAATAAGAATTTGAGTCCAAATGTATCAAGCTCTGAGCATGTTCCCTTGAACTTGCTGTCATTCTATCTCAGTTGCATCGTCTGTTGAATTCCAATAGTCACCTCTTCCCTTCTTGACTGATTAGAAAATAATTGTGATGATGTCATCACCTACAATGACTAGTGATGCATGTTCCCTGACCTTGTATCTCCATTCCTGTCTTCTCTCTATGTCTTGATTTCCTAAGGATTCAGAAGGAGAAGACTGGATGACAAAGTCTTCCTAGAGTGATTGATAAGGGGTTAGAATTCCTGTGAGCTGCTCCTTAAACACAGTCAATAGTAAGGTTAATTATGAAATGACAAGTAAGTTGTACTGCAGAAAAAAAACAGAGTGCCTAGGAATGTTCTCAGCTGTATAGTGCCTGAGTAAATAGAATGCTCAAGTCTAGAGTTCACATCATAGCATTAAAGAGTAAAGGCAACAAAATCTCTGAACTCTGTACATCCTGATGAGCAACTCCATTTTCCTGTGCTCCGTTGTATAGTGTGATTCATTTGCTGGTTAAATACTGTGTAATGACATGTAATCTCAGTGGCATGTGTTGCAACCGTGACATTGGCCATCATCGGTGTATTTACACCTTCGTAATTGGCAATCAGCACTAATCAGAAGCACCTTGGCCCCTGCAGTGCTGTTGCTAAGCCTTGAGCCACAGCTCAGACCCCAACTCTCCTCACTCCTGTTGTTGATCCTCATCAGCTCTGAGAGGCAGTCGAGTCCAGGCAGAGCTTCTTTTCCACCAGGATGTATAAGGAAACAGATTCAGAGAGAAGCAGACAGAAGTCACTGCATGTCACATATGGAATGACACAGCCACCATGCCCTGTTGTTTTTAGTCACTGAGATTTTATTATGGAATCATAGGGAGGGGCTCAAAAGGGAGAAAGACATACACACCACTTGTATTAAACATGGATTTCAACAACATGGCAGAGAAACCATCACATGTGTGTCAGAACTTGGAAATGTGAAAAAAACCAAAGTCTCAGAGAAAGCATATTTGGGGTCTGGTATAAAAAAAAATCAGAAGAAAAATAAAATAACATGAAGCAATGTTGTTGTTGGTTTTTCTGTCTTTCTGGGTGAGGACTCAGAAAGGTAAGCAGACATAATATGGCATCATGGCTGTTCCTGGTGTTTTAAATCACTACAGCATAAAGAGATTCCCAAGTATGGTCCTACCTTCTCATTGAACAGATAGCAAAAAGTGAACAGAAGACATGAGTTATTTGACAAATGTCACTCATTTAGTGAATGATAGAATTATCTCCAGGACCTGGCCACTTGCCACTTGGGTGAGGCTGAATCTGCCATGTCTATGACATACTTGTGTGAGTTCAAACAAGTGGGTGTACCTCTACTCTAACCAAAAATGCTCCTGCTGCTCAGAGCTGAGCCAGTTTCACAGTGGTCATGAGATCAACCCAAAGGTCAGCATGAAGTAAAGGCAAAATTCAACTCAAGAGGTTCCATTCTGTATCAGAAGGACCCACAGACCTAAGGAGAGGAGGGCGAACTTCAAAAAGAGAAGGAAGCAGATCCACAGCTCTCACAAGCAGGGACTCCTTAATTTGGCTTCCAGATAACAATACTTCATTAATGGACCACTTATGGATAGCATCAAATAAAAAAGGATGATTAACAAAACAAAATCATTTTTCTCTATCAAAATATATATTTTCAGTATGTATCTAAATACATAATAACTGTAATATGTGTATGTGTGTAGTAATTAGGAGCGGCGGGCTAAGTTCCTGGCACCCGGCTGCCCGCACGGCTAGCTTTACCCGAAATAATTACACGGAAACTGTATTCTTTTAAACACTGCCTGGCCCATTAGTTATAACCTCTTATTGGCTAGCTTTTACATATTGATCTAACCCATTTCTAATATTCTGTGTAGCACCACGAGCTGGCTTATCAGGAAAGATCTTAACCTGCGTCTGTCTGGAGTGGGAGAATCATGGTGACTGCCTGACTCGGCTTCTTTCTCCCAGCATCCTGTTCTGTCTACTCTGCCTACCTAATTTTCTGTCCTATCAGGGCCAAGCAGTTTCTTTATTAGTTAGCCAATGAAAGCAACAGATAGATACAAGACCCACCTCCATCATTTCCCCTTTTTCTGTTTAAACAAAAAAGAAAGGCGTTCACTTTGACATAGTAAAATTACATATAACAAAACAGTTATCAAGCAAGAATTACAGTTACAATATTTATAACTATTTTATCCTTTATCATAACTAAGGAAAACTATAACTTTCTATCCATTCTTCAACTCCATCAAAGACTCAAGAAGGATATAATATTACCTAAGTAAACAAGAACTAAGAAACTTCAAACTCTAGAAATGACAGAGACATCTCGCTGCCTGGACAGTCACCCAAAGTTCCTCTGTACTGTTGGGGCATCCATCTTCAGCCTACAGGCCATAGTATACAGAAGACATTTCTTTAGGCAAGCTAAACCAGAATGGATATCAGAGTGGCGCCCAGCGTGGTAACAAACTCCATATAAAAGCTGAGAGGGCTTGAAAAGGAGAAAGAGAGAATTTAAGACACTCTTCGCTGTTTGTGGGTTGCGTGCCACAAAGAAATTGTCCTGACTCAGCAGCAGGAAAAAACTGGCTGTTTTAAAATGCCGGCTTTCTGGGCTGTGCCGCCATTGTGATCTCTGCCTGGCTCCTGCAGGAGACAGAGCTTTTGAATGGAGCATTTGGAGTAAAGTGCTACGGCTTGCTTCGTGGCAACTAGACTCACTGTGTGCCTAAAAGGAAGTCATTGCGTGCTGTGGCTCAGAGGCACAAGCAGCTCCACCACGCTACTGGTGCAATGTGCAAGGATCAGAGGCACGAGCGGCTCCGCCATGTTGGACCAGGCGGGGCAAGCTGGTAGTACCTGTTTTTGACCTAGGAATGTCACAGCTTAGATTCTTAAGCGCTTAACAATTTAAAAATGCAAAACAAAGTGCTCATAGATAGTAAAAAAAAATTACAGATTCACAATAGGACAGATTCAGACCACTAAATGGATCACAATGTTGAATGAGTGTACGCAGGCTTGAGAGAGAGAAAAAAAAATAGAGAGAGAGAATAAAGTTAATGCCCTTAAAAAAGGGGGGGGGGTAAAGTCTTTAAAGAGACAGAGTACAGATAGTTATAGATTAAAAGAAATAAAGAAAAATAAGCCATGTAAAAATGGAAAATTCACAGAGAGTCTGGATTATGTACATTATGTTTTCTTTAAGATTTTTGACTGTGAAGGAGCTAAGTACAGAGAGACATTTCATTATATGGGCTACCAAGTGGAACCAGAACGAATATCATGAGGGTATGACTTCAGAATTTGGGTCTAAGGATATGATGCTTTGGAAAGGGTCTTCTTTTGTTTTCACAGAGGATGAGACCCTGTGGATCGCTTCTATCCCAATATGGTATGATAGACCACGCCCTCCTGAAAGGTTGCTGTGAACACCTTCAGAAAATTACTTCATTCAACTGCCAACTGAGATGAACCTGGCACACAGGTTATACCATGAAAGACCTAATTAACGACACCCCCATTCAGCAGGAAGCAGTTTGGAGAGGAAAAAACTGCGCCCATATTCCCAGATATTGTTTATAAATGTTCTTTTATATTTAAAGGGGGATATGATATAGATATGAATAATTTGCATTGGTATGGATTTTAAGGTCAATTTTGTTATATGTATATGTATTTCTGATCTTGATTAAGGTATTGTGATTGTGTAGTTCATTTAAAAATGTAATGTATAATTAGGAAATATAGGTTGCTAATGGATAATCATCAATAATAATAAAGCTTGTAGTCATGTTAGTTAGATTTTCTATATATGTAGAGATATATTTCAGTTAGATAGGCATTCTTCATATCTTTCAAAGACTGCAGAATATGGCATTTAATGTTTTAATAATTTAGGGCTTTTTATGACAATGAGACATGTCTGCTCCTGACAGCACCAGTCTACTTCAAGAGGAAATGAGCATCAAAGAGGCTCCTTATGAAGTTTGATAGCCATTTGGGCAAGAAACTGCTCTTGCCTGGACTGTTGCATAAACTGGACACAAAGAACCCACAGAGAGAGGACTGCTGAACTTGCCAAAAGGTGAGATGGTCTTTCGGGGTTCCTGATTCATAAAAGAGTCTGCGAGACATTCTGCAGGACACAGCAGATAGTGACTGAACTGCCTTTAAAATTTCCTGCTTCATGGAAATGTCTGCTGGATACTATGGGCCTGAAGGCTGAAGATGGATGCCCCAACGGTACAGAGGAACTTTGGGTGACTGTCCAGGCAGTGAGATGTCTCTGTCATTTTTAGAGTTTGGAAGTTACTTATTTCTTGTTGGCCTAGGTAATATTATATCCTTCTGGAGTCTTTGATGGAATTGAAGAATGGTTAGTTATAGTTTTCCTTAGTTATGATAAAAGATAAAATAGATATAAATATTGTAACTGTAATTCTTTTTTTTTTTTTTTTTTTTTTTGGATTTTTCGAGACAGGGTTTCTCCGTAGCTTTTGGTTCCTCTCCTGGAACTAGCTCTTGTAGACCAGTCTGGCCTCGAACTCACAGAGATCCGCCTGCCTCTGCCTCCCGAGTGCTGGGATTAAAGGCGTGTGCCACCACCGCCCAGCTTGTAATTCTTGCTTGATAGCTGTTTTGTTATATGTAATCTTACTATGTTAAAGTGAAAGCCTTTTTTTGTTTGTTTGTTTAAACAGAAAAAGGGGAAATGATGGAGGAAGGTCATTGGTTAATAAAGAAACTGCCTTGTCCCCTTTAATAGGGCAGAAAATTAGGTAGGCGGAGTAGACAGAACAGAATGCTGGGAGAAAGAAGCCGAGTCAGGCAGTTGCTATGATTCTCCCACTCCAGACAGATGCAGGTTAAGATCTTTCCTGATAAGCCCGTTTGTGGTGCTACACAGAATATTAGAAATGGGTTAGATCAATATGTAAGAGCTAGCCAATAAGAGGCTGGAACTAATGCGCCAGGCAGTGTTTAAAAGAATACAGTTTCCATGTAATTATTTCGGGTAAAGCTAGCCGTGCGGGCGGCCAGGTGCCAGGAACATAGCCCGCCGCTCTTATTACAACATATGTGCATGTTATAGGAGGGGATTGATTTCACAAGGTTATTTGAAGGCTTTGGTTTAAGTAATATAAGGCTATATCGTTAAGGTGTCAGTACACCCAATATAGATACAGAGATTCAATATGTCTTTCTTATAATCTTAGCAGTCAGACTTTTCAAATTGCCAAATGGATCCTAAAGTTTTTTGGAAAGTGCCAAAGTTCCTGAAGAGGCCTGTGATTGTCTGACTAACAATGGCCCCACAGGCTCATATATTTGAACACTTAGTTACCAAACAGTGGAGCTCCTTGGAAGGATTAGAAGGATTAAGAGGTGTGGCCTTTTGGAGAAAGTACATCACTGGAGGTAAACTTTGAGGTTTCAAAAGCCCATGCCAGGATCACTGTGTCTCTGGCTATGGATCAGGATGTAGCTTTCAGATACTGCTCCAGTGACAGGAGCGTCACCATACCCATGCCATGATGGTAAATGATGGACTAAACCTCTGAAACCATCAACAGCCACCCAGCTACGTGTCTTCCTCTAAAAGTGTTGTCGTGGTCACAGTGTCTCTTCACACAGTAATCTTGTGACTAAGACAACACCTAACAATCTTTAAAAATAATGACAAAGAACAAGAACTCATGTTTCCCACTTTTGAAACCATCCACAAAGTGATAACAAACAAAAAAGATGACACCAGCCTGAGACTGACATGGAATTCAATAGACCAAGATTTTCACTCCAGACAGAAGCACTGAAATGTATTGACTAATCTTTTGGTCAGGTACATAAAGAGTGTTCAATGGGGAAAGAATAATGTTTTCCAAAAATGTGAAGGAGACACATGGATATCCACATGACAAAGAATATAATTGGGCTTTTGCATATTTTATATACAAAAGTAGTTCTGAATGAATCCAAACCTAAAAAACTTTAAAAACAAAGTACAGGAATAAATTTTCATGATACTGGATCAAGAAACAATTTCTTAGATCTGAGATCTACTTATCAAAATGACAAGGGATAAAATTGCTTGGCCAGGTTGTGTGGAGTATGCCTTCAATCCCAGCAATCCTAGGATAGAACCTAGAGCATCTCTTTTGGTTTGAAGCCACTTGGTCTATATAGTGAGTTCCTGAACAGCCAGGGATACCCAGCATGAATCTTTCTTTTTTAAAAAAAAAAGTGTATTACTTGAGCTAAATAATTTAACTACTCTCTTTCCTTCCTCTCTTCTCCTTTTTCACCCTACCCCTTCCACCCCTAATTCCCAGTTCTCTGGAGCTGTGGATTGTAGTCTTGTTATCCTTTGCTTTCCTTTATATCTTCTATCTACTTATGAGTGAGTATATACTGTGTTTGTCTTTCTGAGTTATGTTTCTTCACTCAGGATTTTTTTTCTAGTTCCATCCATTTGCCTGAAGATTTCGTGATGTCACTGTTTTTTACTCCGTAATACTCATTGAGTAAATGTACCACATTTTCCTTATCCATTCTGCAGTTCATGGGCATCTAGGTTGTTTCCAGGTGTTGCCTATTATGAATAATGCAGCTATGAATATTGTTGAGCAAGTGTCCTTGTGGTATGATTGAATATCCTTTGGGTTTATGTCCCAAAGTGTTATCATTGTGTCTTGAGGTAGATTGATTCCCAATATTCTGAGAAACCGACATACTGATTTCCAGAATGGTTGTGCAGGATTGCATTCCCAACAGCTACCTTAAAAAAATATTATCAGAAGAGTAAACAGTAGCTGTGTAGGAATGGAAACTATACCTTCTATTATGGAAGATGAACAATATTAAGCGAGACACACTTGTGACTTTTATAGTTGGTTCCCAACTTAACTAGACAAGAAATTAACTAAAATCCTAAAATGGAGGTCACAACTGAGACAAATGTTTTCCTTAATTCGGAGGTAAAAAGACACAAAAAATCCAGATACCAAGGCTTAAAGATGCATACCTTTAACCCAGATCCAGAGGCTGGAAGGCACACACTAAATTGGGTTACACCTTCTTGGAAGCATATAAAAGGACTTGGAAGAAGGAATCTGTTGCTCTTTGCCTGCTTGTTGTTACCTTGCCTTGTGGTGAAATGGGTTAATTTAAGATGCATGAGCTAGCTAGAAATACACCTAAGCTATCGAGCAACAGTTTTGTAGCTAATATAGTTTCTGTGTGATTATTCAGGTCTGGGCATCCAGGAAATGAATGAGCAGTCTCCATCAACATTGGTTTTGTTCCACAAACTATGAGCATATTTCTGTCCTGACAACACCTGCTGTGCTACTTAGGATATAGTGCCTCAGCCTTTTGCTGTCTCTACTAACATGCTATCTACAGTTAGCATGTTTTTTGGTGATTTGTAGGTATGCTTTTGTATGTTATTTTCTGGAAACTGTAGCAGGTTATGTAATGTATGTCACTTGCTGCCTTCAAAGAAGAGGAGTTAACATAACAGACCATGGAAAAAGACCTTGTATTACTTCTCTCAGATGAAAAAACTTCCCACCTCCTGTTCTCAGGTTGGACAATACTGTACCAGCCTTTTTCTTTGAGTCAGCAACCAGCTCCCAAATTATCACACAGAGACTTCGTATTAGTTCTGATTGTATGAGATCGTATTAGTTTATGCTCATTTCTGGCTACCTCTTTTAACTTAAAAGTAGCCTGTTTCTCCCTTTCTACCATTTCCTCCGGCCTCTTCAGTTTTGTTTCCTTCTGTATACTTCATTTTCACTGCTTCTTGTATCAGGTAGCTGGTGACAGCCTGGCTGCTGTCTTGCACGTGTACCCCTCTTCCTCCCTGTTCTCTTTTCTCTTCTTGTCTTTCATTTCTAAATTTCTCCTCCTACTCATTTTTTTTTTCTGCCTGCAAACATTGCCTTTCCCTCTTCTGCCTTCTCAATGACCATTCAACTATTTTGTTTTGTTTTGTTTTTTGTTTTTTGAGACAGGGTTTGTGTAGCTTTGGTGCCTGTCTTGGAACTAGCTCTCTTGTAGACCTGGCTGGCCTTCAACATACAGAGATCTGCCTGCCTCTGCCTCCCAAGTGCAGGAATTAAAGGTGTGTGCCACCACGCCCTAAATTGACCAATCAACTTTTTATTAGACCAATCAGGTGCCTTAGGTAAACAAGGTAAAACAAATGTAACACATCTTTACATAATTAAACAAATGAAATACAAGCAAGTGTAATACCTCCTTACATCATTTAAGAAATGCAACACAAACAAATGTAACACACTTTTGCACAGTTAAAATAATATTCTATAGCATAAACCAAAGTACATATCAGCACCTAGTTATAACAATACTCCACAGTGCCATGCTTTGGCCAAAATATGTGTGAACAGAGAAGCAGGTCACTCTTGAGAAGCTGAGTCATTGCAAGTTTGTCCATTGTTTCTTTCCTTCTGCTCTAGTACAAAATGTTGGATATAATGTTCTTCTTTCAGTATGGATGTGAAAGGATAGAAGGTCATGCCCAACCTACAACAACAAATATCAGGAACAGATTAATCTATTTTGCTATAATCCAGTAAGATTACTGATGTATTTGGAATTATACCTTAGTGTAGATTATCAATCAAGGTAGCGACCTTGGTCTCACAGTGGTTTGTCCCAGTTACTTAGTACAATGTTGGTTCAAATGCACAGGTCAGTTACATATAATAAGGAAACTGTCTTTCTCTTAAATAGCGAATGATCCACTCCAGGTTCTCCTAGATTCTTGTTCAGCAGTCCACCTTACCATGTCCTATCACCTTGAGAAATGCCCTCTTGATGTCCTTGTTTCTCAGACTGTAGACCACGGGGTTGAGCAAGGCTGTGAAGGCATTGTAAAAGAGTGCTATTTGCTTGTTTTGCTCAGAGGAGTAGCTGGAGTGGGGCCTCAAGTAGTTGTAAGAGGATGGACCAAAGAATAATGAGACCACAGTCAGGTGGGAGGCACAGGTAGAAAAAGCCTTGCATCGTCCCTGGGTGGACTTGATCTTGAGAATTGCCTTGGCAATATGAACATAGGAAGCCACAATGAGGGAAATTGGAGCAAGACCAAGAAGAACATTCAAGATCTGGTCCACCATCTCAGTGAAGTGGGTATCCATGCAAGCCAGGTTACGTACTGAAGGACCTTCACAGAAATAGTGGTTGACTTTGTTGGGGCCGCAATATGGCAGACTCATTGTGAAGAATGTATGTAACAAAGCAGAGAGGAAACCACAGGCATAAGACACAGTTGCCAACCATAGGCACAGTCCCCAGTTGAGGATGACAGTATAATGCAGAGGGTGGCAAATGGCCACATATCTGTCATAAGCCATGACAACAAACAAGGTGCACTCAGTAGCAGCCAGGGCACTAAACACATACATCTGCATCCAGCAGCCAGCAAAGGAGATGGTTTTAGAGTGAACAAGAAGATGCACCAACATCTGGGGCATGGTGGTGGTGACATAGCCCGTATCCAACATGGCGAGTATACAGAGGAAGAAATACATGGGAGTGTGCAGATGTGAGTCCAGGCAGATCAGCAGGATGATGAGCCCATTGCCCATGACTGAGCTCAGGTAGATGAGAAGGAACACAATGAAGAGGATGCTGTTGGTCGTGGGGTCACTGGAGAAGCCAAGCAAGATGAACTCAGAAACTCTAGTTTGGTTCTGTCCTGGAATCATCCACATGGTAGAAGCTGTAAGAGAATCACATTCATTTATGTGTCACCTAACATGTACAGTTATAGAGGCAGAAATGGGAGATACAGGGTGAAGAGAAGTCTCAAAAGTTAAGAGCGCTAACTGCTTTTGAAGGGGACCAGACAACTCAAAGCTGTGTGGTTCCAGTTCCAGGGGATCTGATTCCATCTTCTGACCTCCACAGGTAAGACCACACATGGTACATGAACATGTATTTAGGAAATACCTATATACATAAAATTAAAAATACTTTTTCATTAAGGAAAGGAAGGCTGGGGTGTGGGTTCTAAGCACACTGCTCAGTATTTGTGCATCTTCTCAAGTTCCTGAACCTCCCAATGCCTCAGTCTCTTCATCTATCAAATAAGGCTGATGACACTCATTTCTCATGATTAAGATGAACATCTAAAACATCCCACAACCTCCTAGACACAAATGTGACACATGGTATGTCATATGCAGTTTCATACTCTCATTCCACCAGAATTAGGCAGCTAGCTACACTAGATGAAGTGATGAACAGTAGGTTCAACCAAAGATGCTCCCTCAATGAATAATGTGAGAGCAACTGAGGAAGGATCCTGTCAGTCTATGATCACACACACACATACACACACACACACACACACACACCACAGATACATGAAAAACAAGAATAAATAGATTAAGATGACATCTAAAACATCAGTCAGACACAGACCCTCACACATGTTGTCCTATGAGTAATGACAGAAGGTCATGTGTGCAGTGCACTGGAGACACTGTAGTTTCCCAGGGAATGCTGATGGATCATGTGGATATGTGCAAAGATAAGTTATTTCTTCCTTTTTACTGTTGCCTTGCTCTGCATGCAAAGAATCCATTCCAGGTGTACTGTGGGTTTGAGTGGTGAATCTATAGAAACCAAAGTTGTTTGTTTACTTTGGTTCTTCAAGACAGAGTTTCCTAGTATAACATCTCTGGCTGTCATGATACTCTAACTTTATAGAAAAGATTAGCCTCAAACTCAAGAGCTCTCTCCACCTCTGCTTCCTGAGTTTTGGGAATACAGGCATGCAGCCAATGGTCTGGCTGCAACCAAATTTTTAGCATCAAGCATGATAAATATATTTATCCTCTTAGTGTAAGCAAAGGTAAGATTTCTTTAAAGGACACTTTCCTTGGGGGAGAAAACCTTCCATAAACAAGAATAACAAAAAAAACAAGTACTCAAAATTTATACTAAGACTTAGAAAAAGCAGAAACATAAAAACAGACGCTACAATGGAGTAGGTAATCATATTTAGAGGTCACAAGGCAGCTCTCTGGGAGTTGCATGAGAACACCACAGCACCAATACCCACCCTGCTCTTCACAGTCTCGCATCCCCACATGCCTACCAGCCTGGCTACAATAACAGTTATCTAATATTGACAAGAGTAATTGGATTTAATTGAAGAGTAAATTAAAATGATCCTTTTAGTATGTGCCTGACTGTGTTTACTAACACTCTACATATTTAATGCTTTTCCCAGCAGTACAAATATCAACTATATTTCTGAAACAATATGTAAACACATAGGTGCATATAAACATATGCTCAAGGAAAGACATGTAAAGGAAATTTCCCAACACTGCTCAAAAGTGTCTGATCTAGGTCACCACTCATGCTAAACAGCAAGACAATGCTTAAGGGAGGGATTAATTTTATGGAAGTCGATATATCAAAGAGACACTTAGACATCCTCAGTCTTCTCTTTCCTCGTCCCCACCCCTTCTCCTTACCAATCTACTACTCATAACCCTCACAGCTGTCCTTTCTTTCCACCCAGGTCAGGACCCATCATCTCTCTTGGAGTTTCTGCATCACTGTCTCCATGTGCCGATGCCCCTAAATTTTCCCTTTCAATAAGTCTTATTTATTTTAATTAAATAATTGTTTTCATATAATATTCTTTGATCATATTCTTCTGTTCCTCCAGTTTCCCCCAGATCTTCCCCACCAAAGTTCAACTTCTCTTTTCTCCCACTGTCTTTCAAGAAAATCAAACAACAAAAATTAAAAAATTAATAAAAAAGAAAATCAAAACAAAAAGTACTAAAACAAAACAAAACCCAGATGTGGAGTCAGTTTGCCTGTTGGCCAACTACTCCTGGCATGGGGCCTGCTCTAAAGGGTGATTGATACACACACTGCTATTCTATTGGGGACAACTGGTTTTCCTTTTCACAGCAGATGTCACTGCAAACTGCTTCATTGTTAGGTTCAGGAACTAATTCACTTCCCTTTCTCAGTGCTGGCCTATTGCCTGCATCAACACGTTCTCCAAGTTACTGTTGGCAGCAATTTTTCAAAAATTTCACATTGGTTCTATCTGGACCAATTAAGAGCTCCTGTGCCCTGTTCATTGAGGAGGGTGCAGAGGTCACTCCTAGCCTGCTTGCTCTGTGGACACTAAGCCTCAGTACACAACTGTCACCTCCATCTCCTCTCCCTCATTCACAAATCTCCATGAAAGCTCTCCTGTTATCCTGCATGCCCATGCCTCTTTCGTATGTTAAGAAATCGCCTAGCTTCTTATCATCATCATGAAGGGGGAACCACCACCTGCACTGTGTTGCCCACAATGGGGCCACAGCAGGACTCAGCTAGGCCAGGAAGTCTTCCTTGTTATGCTACCGCCTTCTGTCCTAACCCAAGTAGGATACATCCTGCATTTTGAGTAGCCATAGTTCCCCTAACTTTTGCTCAACATCACAATTCACTGAAGGAAGTATTCTTACCTATATATTATAGGTAATATATATTACCTAAGGCCTGGAGAGGGCAGTTCGTTCAATATTACAGGAAATGGGGGAAATGAGTGTTTGGGTGCTCTGATGTCAGCACGTGTCTCTTAGTCACCTTCTTCGCTTCTGGCACACAGGCTCTGAAGTGGGAGGTAAAGAAGGCAAAGTCTTCACATTGTCCATCTAGTTGAACTTATCGAGACTCAACAGAGATCAGATTCTTCCTAGAATGGAGTTGGATGGCTATCCACAGACGAGCTCTCCTGATGAGATTTTTCCTTACATATGAATGTGGGAGGCCCTGGAATATACTAAATGTAGAAGGATCCAGGAAAAGAGGATTTGAGGTGTGATTTCTGTGGCATGGGACACCATTTAGTGATCCACAGCTTGTAATGGCTTTCCAGCCCATTGTTTACTGACTTTGTTTACAGTGACACACCAGGACTACATCATTAAACATTAGAATTAAGTTCCAAGCCAGAAAAAGCTACACAGTGCAGCTCCAACCTGGGAAACCAGCATCTGGAAGGTTTAAGATGAAAAGTTCAAGGAAATACTCAACTATATTTGAGTGTGATGCCAAGCTAGGATACAACAGACTCACACCCCATCCCAAATGTAAAACCAAAATAAAATCATGATTTCTCTGCCCACAAAGTTAACCAAGCTGTGACTCTGTGTGTGGGAAGGCTCCTTCAAAGACATGGACCACCACTACTCTGTAATGGATATGGTTTTCTGCTTCACTTGAGATTTTGAGCTCAGGACTCTATAGTTGTTATTTTAAACACAATTTGAAACCGACAAACTCACTGTAAATATCTATTGAACTTATAAACAGAGAAAAAAGGGAAGTAAAGACATAACAGTAAGAAAAGAAGAAAAAAGAACAGGCAATGATAGGAGAGGTCTGGGGAGTTTGAGATGTATGCACAGAGGACCTGGAGATGGATGACTTGACTAATTATTATCCCTAGACCCACAGATGCCTGAACCCCACCCACAGGCCAAACACCAGTGACCATCTTACTATGTGTAAATCCGAGGACTGTGTCACTGAGTGGCTCTTATGAGGAAGTCCCATAAAGCCAATTACTTCAGAGAGTTGGGATACCAGGAAGCTCAATTTTCTGAAAAATTCCAAGGTGCTATAGAGTATGAGGGACTAAATCTCTCACTTCCTCTGCAAGTAGGCCAGATCTGGCTCTTGAAAATTTACTGATAATATACTGCTTAACAAAGGCAAACTCAGTCATCTTCACTTCTTCCCAGTGGGATCAGATGCTGAGGTTTTATGACCCTACCTCCTCTCTGAGTCTCCCCGATAAAACAAGAAAAGAGCCATTTCTATTCCCAATAGGGATGTAAAGATAATTCCTGGAGGCTGTCAACAAAAGCACTAAACTGAGACCCTTGGGAGCAGAGCATGAAGAAACAATGGACTTGTTATTCTGCTTCAGCTGCATCTTCTGTTGAATTCCAATAGTCACCTCTTCCCTTCTTGACTGTGATGATGTCAGCCCCTACAATGAGTACTGATCAGTGTTCTCTGACCTTGTATCTTTATTTCTGCCTTCTGTCTATGTCTAGGTTACTAAGGATTCAGAAGGATAAAACTAGATGATAAAGTCTTCCTGGTTAGACTGATGGATCGATAAGAGGTTAGAATTTCTGTGAGCTGCTCCTTAATGCATTAAGGAAACGAAGCAATGAAATCTCTGAACTCTGCACATCCTGATGAGCAACTCCATTTTCCTGTGCTCTGTGCTCCATCATTTATGTAGTGTGGTGTCTTTGCTGGTTAAACACTGTATAATGGCATGTAATCTCAACTACTGTCCAGTGGCATGTGCACAGATAAATGAGTAGTGACACAGAAGACATGAGCAATTTGACAACTTGTGAGTAGTAGAACCAACTCTAGGACTTGGCCACTTGTTTCTTGGGTGAGGCTGAATCTGCCATGCCTCTCATATGCTTAATGTGAGGGTTCAAGCTAATGGCTCTACCTCTGCTCTAACCAAAATGCTTCTGCTACTCAGAGCTGGGCCTATTCCACAGGGGTCATGGCATCACCCCAGAGGTCAGCATGAAGAAAAGTCAAACTCTAGAGATTTCATTCTGCACCAGAAGGACCCAAAGGCCTAAAGAAGATAGTGAGCTTGGAGAAAGGAGAAGCCAGCAGATCCACAGCACTCACAAGCAGGAACTCCTTAATTGGTCCCCAGATGACAATGCCTCATTAATGGACCATGTGAGAATGGGTTCATTTGGTGAGATGAGTATTTCAAAAGTTTTCTGGTTTTGTATCTGGGGAAGGAAGTGAAGATGACCATGATATACAGCGAGAGGATGAATAGGGAAATGGATAGACAGGTATCTGCACAGAATGCCATTCCATCTACTTAATTCTTCACATCCTTTCCTTTTGAGGACACCTTTGATGGGGATCCACATGACACAGAAACATCTTAACACTCTTATCCATCTCTAAGAAGGCTACCCACAGATCTCTCCACACTCATTCGCTCCAATTTTGGATGTCCATGGATGTTAATGACCCTGTAAGCTGCCATGTGCCACAATGCACTCATCATCATAGACTCTTTCCTGGAAGACATTTCTTCTTCTAAACCAAATGTCATGGATGGTGTTCTGCTTCCTGGAAGGGTTTCTTCTCATCACTGGTTTAAGACACATCCTGAAACAGGAAAAAGTGCTCTGATAGCTACTATCATGTCAGACACACATGTCACACAGAACCATGTGTAAAATCATCATGTATTTTCTCCTCTTTCTAAATCATTCCTAGGGAACTACCCCTGGGGACCAGAGGCTCAGACTTCTGAAGGGATGCATCTGGAGTAGACCATTTGGACCACTTCCACATGTAACCTACTTGTGCCTTTATGAACTGCTAGAGATATCTGTGTGTGCCAACTGACAATTGCTGATGCTAGTTTTATGACCCAGTACTTTGGCACCCAGTTCATTTTGGGCACTGATAAGGATACAAAAGCATTTTTATCCTTTAAAATAAAATTTTGTGTGTGTGTGTATATATATACAGGGTATATATCTATGTACATATATACATAGTACATATGCACACATATTTTCATAGTCTATTAATGCGCACATATAGTATATATATATACTTGTGTATATGTACATGTATATATCCGCATATATATTCTATTACACATAGAATATATATTCATTTAAATATATATGGGCACTGAGTTCACATGGTAGTTTGAAGATATGTGGCTCATATATCAAAAATGTATAACAATAACATGTCAGTACATGGTAAGCAGATGCACAGATTCATTGCACTTCTGTCATATTTCTAGCAGTCACTCTTTGAATTTGCCAAATGGATCCTAAAGTTCTATGGGAAGTGCAAGGGACTTAGAAGAGGCTTGTGTTATTTTGGATAAGAATGAACCCATAGGTTTACATATTTGAATGCTTAGTCACCAGGGGGTGGATCTCTTTGGAAGGATTAGAAGGATTAGGAGGTGTGGCCTTGTTGGAGGAAGAGTGTCACTGGGGGCGGTCTTTGAAGTTTCCAAAGTCCATGCCAAGTCCAGTATCTCTCTGCCTGTGCATCAGGATGTAGCTCTCAACTAATGTTCCTTTGCCATGAATTCTGCCATGCCCTTGCCATGATGATAATGGACTAACCTTTTGACACTTTAGACAAGCCCCCAATCACACTCTTTCCTTTCAAAGAGTTGCTGTGGCCATGATGTCTCCTCTGAGCAATAAACCAGTGACTAAGACAAAGTCAATGTTGTAAAAGGACAAAATACAAGAGCTCATATTTTCCTTTTTGAAACCATCCCCAAACCATAGCATACCAAAAAAATGACACCAGCCTCAGATTGACACAATATTTAGTAGACCAGAATTGTCACTCCAGATACTACCACTAAACTGTATTGACTAAAGATTTTAGATAAGGACATGAAGATAATTTGCTAATATTTACCTAAAATATGAATGAGATACATGGATATCCTCATGAAAAGGAATGTAATTGGGTTTTTGCTACATATTATAAGACCCAGGTTAACCTGTTAGCCCCACTTGTTCAAACACCAGGTAATTTCCTAGAATGCAGAAAGTTGTAGTTTTGCAAAATATCAAAAAGTCACTTGGGAAAATACAGTGACTGTATTATTTTGTCCTTAAAATCCCCTCCAAAAGGTGTCTCAGGGCCACTCACTAGGAATTCCAGAGATTGATCCTGACCAAAGTTCATCTTGATTAGCATTTAATTAAAGGTTGCTTCAAATTTGGTTCAAAATTGTGCAACTGGGTTTTCTCTTGTTGATCTCAGGATTAGCATTTGGAGACTTTGTTGAGATAATAAAGACCATTCCACCCCACATTCTGGAGCTAGACTCTTTATTCTGCCTCTAGGGAATGCCCAACTCTTGAACAGTCATGCTGGAAAAAGTTGATAACAAGGTTTTTTTTTTTTTTGTGGAAGAATCCTTTTTTTAGCTAGTTTCCTATCCCACTTTCCTATGCCTGGTTTCTGTGTTCTGGTTATGGGTTACCATGTCTGGGAACATGTAAGACCTGTTGAGGATATGCCCCACGACCCATTGGTAACTTCTGGTTAATTGAACATTCAGACAGAGCCACCAAGTTGTCTCTCCTGACCTTGGAGCCCTGAGGAACCCTTGGTAAGATTGTGGGCTAAAGGTCTGGAACATAACAGAGAGGCCCAGCACATGGGTGTTGGTCAGCAGGGTTTCATGTCTAGGCTTCCCAACAGAGCTAAGAAATGAAAGGGGCATTCCAAGTCACTGTAGGCTAACCTGAAGAATTTGATACACCCAGCATGGATTTGGGAGTCAAGGAACTCAGAAGGTTTCGATCTCTGATGGATTCCCAGTACATGGGTTGTATAATAATACAAGGAGACTTTCTCTTGGTCAAATTGGTGGTTGTCTGAAGCAGAGGGCGTCAATTGCTAAACGTCATTGTCTCATGCTCTCCATTGCCATTTGTCTCTATGTTTTCTGTTGTCACTTGGACTCTGTGTCTTGTCTTGTGGTGCACCTGTTGTTATGTATTCTGACTCAGGGAGATTGGATAGACAAATGACAGGACTGATATGCTGTTCCAAAGGTCACTCCTAAAATGGCATGTTTGGGGGGCATGGAATTCAATGGCAGTGTTTTGGGTGCAGAATGCAATGTTTGGGGCTGGTGGGTAGCTTTGAAAAACCCAGGGTCTCTACAGGGAAACCAAGGGCCAGCTCTACCTCAGTACCACTGTGCCTGTGGGAGTTGGATTCAGGGGAAGCTTCAAAGGCAACCTCACTCTGAAATTATAGCATTGGAGGAGGTGAGGAAAGATTTGTCCATCTGTTTTGAATGTATGAATTTGGCCA
This sequence comes from Chionomys nivalis, assembly GCF_950005125.1. NCBI lineage: Eukaryota > Metazoa > Chordata > Mammalia > Rodentia > Cricetidae > Chionomys > Chionomys nivalis. The sequence continues at coordinate 31,569,142 of NC_080096.1, read as the reverse complement.
CTGCAGGTTGGTTTCTGAATATTCTTGTTGAGTAAGCCCACTGTGCTGTTTCTTTGGCTGCTAATTGCTAGAACTTAGAAATTATCTCTGTGATTTCTGGCCATTGGATCTTATGTAACATAGTAAGACCTATACAATATGAACAGTTGTCAAATAAGAATTACATAAAGTATTCAGTCCTTTTGTATTTGGGAAATTCAGAGAAAGTACTCCACTATTAATCCTATCTTGGTGATTCAAAAGGTTTATGCCTAATTTACCTTCTGTCATAACTAAGGAAAGCTGTATCTCTAAATATCTAGTCCTCAACTCCATCAAAAGTCCTAGAATGATATAATATTACCTGAGGAAACAGGAAGTGCAGTACAAAGCACTTCAAAAGTGACATCAACATCAGGCTGCTTGGATAGTCACTCCAGATTCCTCTGCAAAATTGGAACAACTATATTCAGCCCACAGGCTTAGAATATCTGACAGAATCTGCTATGAAGCAAGAATTTTGAAGGATTGTCCTACCTAGCATTAGCAAAGCACAGCTGTCATTTTCCTATGTACTCTGCAGAGTGTCTGGCAGACTTTTATATAAAGCAGAAATTTTGAAGCATTGTTCTGCCCCCCTTGTTTTTGCAAAGTCTGACAGTCTTTTTCCCATGTATCCTGCTTTTCCAGTTTATACAGCATACTGTCAGCAGTCAAGACAAGAGCAAAAGTTTCTATGTCCAGTGACTAACTTTTCCACAATGAAAGCAAACACCATATGGAGTTTCTTCAATGCCCATCTTCTTTTCTGATATAAATTGGTATTACCAGGAGCAGATGTGTCTCACTTTCATGAAAAGTCCCATGTTAACAAAACATTTTAAATACCGTGTTTTTTAAGTCATTGAAGTGTTTGAAGAGCATCTATCTATCTAAAACAAATCTTGTTTCAAAGTTGTTTATTTCAATTACCAAATACAATGTTGGTTCAAATGCACTGGTCAGTTATATACAATAAAGAAACTGTCCTGTTCTTAAATAGTGAATGATCCACTCCAGGTTCTCCTAGATCATGGTTTAGCAGTCCACCTTACTATGCCCAATCACCTTCAGAAAGGCCCTCTTGATGTCTTTGTTCCTCAGACTGTAGACGACAGGGTTGAGCAAGACTGTGAAGGCATTGTAAAATAGTGAGACCTGCTTGTCTAGCTCAGGGGAGTAGCTGGAATTGGTCCTCATATAGATATAAGAGGATGGACCATAGAAGAATGAGACTACAGTCAGGTGGGAGGCACAGGTAGAGAAAGCCTTGCATTGTCCCTGGGTGGACTTGATCTTGAGAATTGCCTTGGCAATATGAATGTAGGAGGCCACAATGAGGGAAATTGGAGTAAGACCCATAACAACAATCAAGATCTGGTCCACCATCTCAATGATGTGGGTATCCATGCAAGCCAGGCTACGCACTGCAGGGCCTTCACAGAAGTAGTGGTTGACTTTGTTGGGACCACAATATGGAAGATGCATGATGAAGAAAGTATGCAATGAAGAAGACAGGAAACCAAAGACACAAGACCCAGCTGTCAACCGTATGCACAGTCCCCAGTTGAGAATGATAGTATAACGAAGTGGGTGGCAAATGGCCACATATCTGTCATAAGCCATCACAACAAAAAAGGTTCCCTCTGTTATACCCAGAGCACTAAACACATACATTTGCAGCCAACAGTTAGCAAAGGAAATGGTCTGAGAGTGAGCAAGAAGATGCACCAACATCTGGGGCATGGTGGTGGTAACATAGGTCATATCCAACATGGCAAGTATGCAGAGGAAGAAGTACATGGGAGTGTGCAGATGTGCGTCCAGGCAGATCAGCAGGATGATGAGCCCATTGCCCATGACTGAGCTCAGGTAGATGAGAAGGAACACAGTGAAGAGGATGCTGTTGGTGGTGGGGTCACTGGAGAAGCCAAGCAGAATGAACTCAGAAACCCAAGTTTGATTCTGCTCTGGAATCATCCACATGGTGGAGCCTGTAAGAGAATCACATTCATCTATGTGTCACCTGTCACATACCAGCTATAGAGGCAGCAAGGGGAGATAAATGCTGGTGAGATGAAAAGATGAAGAACACTGACTGCTATTGGTCCTTTTGAAGGGGACCAGAAACCTCAGGGCTGTGTGACTCCAGTTCCAGGGGATCTGATTCTATCCTCTCTCACACACAGGCAAGGCACACACATGGTACAGAAATGTGTATGTAGGCACAAAGCTATACACATTAAATAAAAATACTTTTATTTAAGGAAAGAAAGACTGGGGTGTGGGCTCTGAGCACACTGCTCAGTTTCTGTGCACTCTTCTCAATGTACTGAACCTCCTAGTGCCTCAGTCTCTTCATCTATCAAATGAGGCTGATGACACTCATGCGTTAGGATTATGATAAATATCTAAAGAATCTCACAGAACTCCTGGAAACAACATGTAACACATTATATGTCATATGCAGCCTCACACTCTCATTTCAGGTCTGGGAAATCAGAGACAGGAGTTCTCTGGAATAAGGCTAGTAATACTAGATGAAATCTTGGGCACCTGGAAGGTGTGAGACCCTGCCTCAATGACCAATTGAGGAAAGATTCTGCCATTTTCTAAATACACACACACACACACACCTCAGATACATGCAATAAAGAGAGTGCTGGCCCTTTGTCTGCATCTACACATTCTCTTTGGGACTGTTGCTGCATTTTTTCAAAAATTTCACATTGATCCTATCTGGACCAATTAAGATCTCCCATGCCCTGTCCTTTGAGGAGGGTGCAGAGGTCATTCCTAACCTGCTTGCTCTGTGGACACTAAGCCTTTGTACACAACTGTCTCCTCCATGTCCTCTCTCTCATTCACAAATCTCCATGAAAGTACTCCTGGTATCCTGCATGCCTCTGCCTCTCTCCTATGTTAAGAAATTGTCTTGTTTTTTAGCATCACCATGAAGGGGAACCACCATCTGCACTGTGTTGCCCACACTGAGGCCACAGCAGGACTCAGCTCAGCCCCAGCCTGGAAGCCTTCCCTGTTATGCTACTACCACCTGCCCTAACCCAAGTTGAATATAATATGAAGAATCCTGTTGGGGACTGTGGACCCCAGACCCTGAATTTCTTGTTTTCCTTTACTCTGAGCAGCCTGCAACTGCTTTGAGCATGAGACCCTGATGACAGGGGAGTGGGTTCTGGTGAGCCTGCAACTGAAAGATCCGAGAGCTAGAGTGTGGCCAGAGCCCTATAAAAGCTTCCCCTGAGCACAATAAAGTTGGCATTCTTGGCACTCTTGTTGCAAGGATATCCCTGTCTGTCTGTCTGTCTGTCTGTCTGTCTCTGTCTGTCTGTCTCTGTCTGTCTTTGTGTGTTTTTAAATCTTAAGCCAATTCCCATAGCGTGTAGTGTGAAGACTGCAGAACGGGTATAATTTTGCAGAATCCCAGAGGGGGTTTGATATCAATTTGGAGAGCAAACAACTTGGTAGAACTTTGTTCTCCTGTTCACTGAGTCTCCTCACAACTAAAAGAGAATTATCTCTGATAGAGCATAGCTGTATAGGTGATCTCCTAACCTTTGTAATAACAAAATCAACTAACATTTATTGAGTAGTTTGTATGTTCCTGTCATAGTTCCCCTAATTTTAGCGCAACATCACAATTCACTGAAGGAAGTATTCTTACCTGTGTGTTATAAGTGAGCACCTAAAGCCTGGATAAGGCACTTGTTCCAGATTACAAGGCATAGAGGATATGTGTGTTTAGGTGGTGTGACACCAGAGCCTGTCTCTTAGTCCCTTCTCTGCCTCTGGCACACAAACTCGGAAATGGGGAGGTGAGGAAGGCAAAGTCTTCACATTGTCCCTCAGTTTGAACTTGCTGAGATTCAGCAAAGGCCAGAGTCCTCCTAGAAGAGAGCCTGAAGACTAGCCCAAGACTAGCTCTGCTGAGGAAATTTCCTTTCCTGGCTGAAAGTGGGAGGCCCTGGGCTGCACTGAAATTAGAAGAATCCAAGGAAAGAGGATTTGAGCTATGGCACAGGGAAACCGTGAACCACAGCCTGTTATGCTTTCCCAGCACAGTGGCCTCTGACTTTGTTTGCAGTGTTCCACAAGGCCTGCTGGCCGAAGGCTGTGAGCCCAACACCACAGACAACATCATGATTGAGTTCTAAGCCAGAAAAACCTACACAGTGTAGCCCCAACATAGGAAGTCAGCATCTGGAAGGTTGAGGATGAGGAGTCCAAGGAAATATTCAACTTTATAGTGAGTTTGAGGCCAAGCTATCCTACAGCAGTCTTACACCCTTTCCAAAAGGAAACACCAAAGCAAAATCATGATTTCTCTGCCCACAAAGTATATCAAGCTGTGACTCTGTGTGTAGGAAGGCTCCTTCAAAGACTCTGACCATTACTGCTCTCTCGGGGATATGGCTTTCTGCTTCACCTGAGACTTTTGAGCTCAGGACTCCATAGATTTTTATTTCTAAACACAATTTGAAACAAACTAACTCTTTGCAAACATTTATTAAATTAATAAACAAAGAAAGGAAGAAGGAAAGTAATGACACAATATTGAGAAAAAGAAGAAAGAAGAGTAGGTAATGATGGGAGAGATCTCGGGTGTTTGAGATATATGGACAGAGGACTTGTAGATAAATTGTTTGACTAATGATTATCTCTAGATCCACAGATGCCTGAACCACACCCACAGGCCAAATACCAGTGACTACCTTACCACTTGTAAATCCAGGGAATGTGTCACTGAGTGGCTCTTATGAGGAAGCCCCGTAAAGCAACTGAATTCAGAGAGTTGGGATTCCAGGCAGCTCAATCTCCAGAAAAATTCCAAGGTGTTGTAGAATTTAAAGGACTGAATCTCTCACTTCCTCTGAAAGTAGGCCAGCTCCAGCTCCTGAAGACTTTACTCATAAAATCCTGCTTAACAAAGGCAAGCTCAGACATCTTCACCTCTTCCCAGTGGGACCAGAGCTGAGGTTTTATGACCCTGCCTCCTCTCTTAACCTCCCCAGGAGAACTGGGAAAGGGCCATTTCTGTTCTCAGTAGGGCTACAAAGATGATCCCAGGATGCTGTCAACAAGAGCACTACAGGGAGACCCCTGGGACAAAGTAAGAGAAAACAGCCTACAGGTGGAGTAGTGGTGACCTGTTCTCTTTTCTAGACTAATTGGGGAATAAGAGCAGCTCAGGGAAGAGGAGGTGGGACGTGTTCACACAGGTCAAGGACTTAAGTTATCTTTCTAATACTTCTTTTACTTCCCAAACCCTGAGCCCCTGACACTCATGAGACCATATTTGAGTCACAGTCCTCTTCCTTCTTTAACTACCTCAGGGTAAATCAAAGTCCTCCCTAATCTGCTATGCAATACCTGAGCAAGTTATCTCTTGTGGAACAACCATATTTACACTGTGAAGATGTGTCACTTGGATTGATTTAATAAAATCTTTACCAAGCCCGGCGGTGGTGGCGCACGCCTTTAATCCCAGCACTCGGGAGGCAGAGACAGGCGCATCTCTGGGAGTTCGAGGCCAGCCTGGTCTACAAGAGCTAGTTCCAGGATAGGCACCAAAGTTACAGAGAAACCCTGTCTTGAAAAACCAAAATAATAATAATAATAATAATAATAATAAATAAAATCTTTACCAGTCAATATCTAGGAAGGATTTTTAGGGCAGAGAGGATGCTGGGATAAAGAAGGGCAGAGATGCTGAGTGATGAAGAACAAGCAAGATATGTAAGAGGAAAGGTGGCAGCAATGAGCCATGTGGCAGCACATAGATAGAAAGATATGGGTTAAGTTAAGAGCTAGTTTGAAGCAAGCCTGAGCTATAGGTCAAGCTTTCCTAACTAATAATTCATCTTCGTGTCATGATTTGGATGTTGTCTGGTGGAACACAGAATTACTTCCAAAGTTACCAACTTACACTCTGGTGGTAATGAAGAGTCAACAATAATGTGTGCTGGAGGGTGGTTATGAGCAAAATTGGATTTGTTGCTCTTTCAGAACACCCAGTTTTGTTTCCATTGTACAACATGGCAGCTCATAACAATATATATCTCCAGTTTTAGAGGCTCTTGTGACTCCTTCTGATGATACACAGAGATAAACAGAGTCAACCATGACATAGTAACATGGAAATCAGTAGTGACATCTTCATGAGAGTGCAGTGAGAAAACTCTCTATGGGGCTCCTGTCTTTTAGATGCAAGCAAGAATTTGGGTCCAAATATATCAATCTCTGTGCATGTTCTCTTGAACTTGTCATTATGCTTCGGTTACACCTTCTGTTGAATTCCAATAATCAGTTCCCTCTTCCCTTCTTGGCTGGCCAGAAAATAAATGTGGTGATATCAGCCCCTACAATAAGTCCTCACCAATGTTCTCTGGCCTTGTATAGCCATCCCTGCTTCTGCCTCTGCCTCTGTCTTGATTTTCTAAGGATTCAGAAGGAGAAGACTGGACAATAAAGTCTTCCTGCTGAGAGTGATTGATTGATAAAGGATTAGAATTCCTGTGTGTTGCCCCATAAATACAGCCAATAACAAAGGTTAATTATAAAATGACTATTAAATAAATTGTACTGGAAACAAAGACAGAATACCTAGGAATGTGGTTCAGCTGTATTGCACCTGAGTAAATAGAATGCTTGAGGCTAAAGTTGAATCATAGCATTAAAAAAAATTAAAGGCAACAAAATCTCTGAATTCTTCACATCCTGATGAACAACCCCATTTTCCTGTGCTCTAGCAGTGTTTAATGTGGTGCACTGGCTGACTGAAAACTATATGACACGCCATCTCAATTGATGTTCAGTGGCATGTGCTGCAACCATGACTCTGGCCATCTTGGGTGTATTTGCATCTTAGTAATTGGCAGTCAGCACTAATCAGAAGCACCTTAGGTACTGCAGCGCTGTTGCTAAGCCTTGTTCTACAGCTCTGACTCCATCTATTCTGACTCCTGTTGTTGATCCTCATCAGGTCTGAAAGGCAGTTGAGTCCAGGCAGAGATTCTTCTCCACCAGGATTGGTTAGGAAAGGGGTTCAGAGAGAAGCACACAGAACCCACTGAGTGTCACATGTATACTATGTATAATGACACAGTGGCTCTTTCGTGTTTAGTCTTGGATATTTTATTACAGATTTATTGATTGAAACTCAAGACACACACACACACACACTATTTGAGTTGAACATGGATATCCTGGCAGAAAAGCATTCACATGATTGGGACAGATCTTAAGGAAAGTGAAAAAGCCCAAACCCGAAGTTTCACAGAAGACATATTTGGGATCTGTCAAAAGAAAAAAAACACAGAGGAGATTAAAAAATATATAGGGTGAGGAGAACATTACACTTTTTTGAGTGTGGACACAAAATATAGGCAGAAATATCCAAGTCTCATGACTGTACATCTTGGTTTTTTTTTTAAGTGAATGTAGCCCCGGGAGGTTGTCAAACATGGCCCTACCTGATGATTGCACAGGAAAATGAACAATGACACAGAAGACATTAACTTTTGGCAAAGGTTACCAAGCTAGTGATTGGTAGAACCAACCCCACGGCCTGGCCACTTGCCTCTTGGGTGAGGCTGAATCAGCCATGTCTATCACATGCTTAATGTGTGAGTTCAAGGTAATGGCTGTACCTCTCTCTTAACCAAAAAGGCTCCTGCTGCTTAGACCTGAGCCTACTCCATAATTGTCATGGGACTACCCCGGAGGACAGCATGAAGTAAAAGTCAAGATCTGGAGATTTCTTTCAACACCAAAAAGACTCACAGGCCTAAAGAAGAAGATGGTAAGCTTAGAGAAAGAAGGCAACAAATCCACAGCTCTCACAAGCAGGGACTCCTTAATTGGCTCCCAGCTGACAATGCCTCATTGGTGTGGGAAGTCGTTCTGTATACGTATTGCTTTTATTGGTTAATGAATAAAGAAACTGGCTTAGCTTGTGATAGGACAGAGTAGAGCTAGGTGGGTGAAGGGGGGAATAAACTGATTGCTGGAAGAAAGAATGCAGAGTTGAGAGATGCCATGTAGCCCCCAGAGGGGAAAGACATGAGCTGCCATCTGGAACCTTGCTGGTAGGCCATGAGCCTCATGATAGAGTAGAAAATAATGGAAATGGGTTAATTCTAGATGTAAGAGTTAGCTAGCAATAAGCTTAAGCTACTGGCCAAACAGTATCAAAATAACATGGTGTCTGACTGATTATTTTGAGTCTGAACAGCTGGGAAAAAACAAGCAGCCTCCTACTATAACTCATTAATGGACTGAAAGAAAGAAATTGAAATTTATGCGCTGGCAATGCTGAAGCATGCATGGGCGGCCCGTATATGGTGGTTCTGTTGAACTTGTCCATATTGGGTTTTAGAACCTAAGTTGATGAGGACGACTGACCAGGTCTCTTTCTCAAGAGGGCACCAGATCTCATTACAGATGGTGTGAACCACCATCTGGTTGCTGGGAATTGAACTGAGGCCTTTAAAATTTCCTGCTTGATGGAAAAGTCTGCCAGATACTATGGGCCAGTAGGCTAAAAATGGGTGCCCACAATGATACAGGCAGTTCTCTTAACCACAAAGCCATCTCTCCAGCACCTCATTAAAGTACCATGTGAGATTTGGCTCATTTGGTAAGATAAATATGTCAAAAAGTTTTCTGGAGACAGAAGTGATGATGACCATGACAAGCAGCGAGAGGATGAACAGCGAAAGGGGCACACAGGTGTCTGCAGAGAATCCCATCCCATCCACCTAATTCTTCATATCCTGTTCTGTAGAGAACACCTTTGATAGGAATTCACACAAAATAGAAGCATCTTAACATTCTTTCATTTCTAAGAAAGCTACCCACAGATCTCTCCACATTGAGTCTATACAATTTTATTTTTATATTCCATTGATTCAGTTTCCCTGAAGAACCAGAGGTTCTCTTTTAGCGGGAGAAGCACTAGTGTCAGGCAGGGGAGCACCCTCCCTATGGAAATGGGACTGGCAGTCTTTTTCCAATGATAATCATTTTGGAAACAAGGGCATAGTGTAAGAGGCACTTTTTGATTTGTATCTTGAATTAAAGCTATGGTGTTTGGGCTTACTTTATTTCCTCTTTTAAGGGAACAAAATTTACTGATATGTCCAGTTTGTCCACATAAATAGCATCTAGGATCCATGCTACCTTGATTAGACTTGTATCTATCTTGTTTAGTTAAAAATTGAATGGTTGTTTGTCTCTGTAACACAGCTGCTATGGCCACACCTTGAAGGTAAGAGGGGCTAACCTCAGCACATGCTTTCATGGAATCGGAAATGCTCCCAGATTTCATTTGTCTCATTAGAGATTGGCAAGTGCGAGACACATTTTCAAATGCCAATTGTTTTAGTATGATATCTCTTGCTTCTGGGCTGAGGACCACTCTCTCCACAGCCTCCATTAGTATAGCAATACATTCTGCAAACGGCTTTGGTTTCCATCAGTGAGCCCATTGGTATTGGGATCAGCTGTGAGTAATTGCTTCTATACTCCTCTGGCCACTGAGCTGGGCCAGTGAGCATAGTTCGTAGAGCTCTAGGGACAGGATGCAGCAGGTCTATGCTGCCATTAAGCAAGCTGTAGCAATCGGCCCACCAACCCCATTTAAGTTCAGGACCTCCAGAAAGAACCAGAGATTCATGCTGTCAACACTGCCCAGGAAGCTGTCTCTTAAAGAAGCCCAGGCAGTTTTTGCTGCTAATGCTGAGTCAGGAAGCCTTCTCTTAAAGGAGCCGTACCTCTGTTCACTGCCAGCAAACAAAGCCTATCTGAAAAAAGAAAAATGCAACTTCCAAGAAACTGTACTTGGCTCCCATTTTTGTGGGTCAATAAGCCCTTTTTTTAAAAAAAGCTTTTTTAGGTCTTATGTGTATCCACACCCCATATTAGGTGCCATTTTGTAAACAGCCGCCCAGACCCAAATAATCACACAGAAACTATATTAATTATAACACTGCCTAGACAATAGCTTAGGCATAATCCTAGCTAGCTCTTACATCTTAAATTAACCCATTTTATTAATCTGTGTATCACCATGAGGCTTTGGCCTACCGACAAAAGCTCCAGCATCTTTCTCCTTCGGCAGCTGTATGACATCTCCCTGACTCCTCCTACTCTCTATATATATCTCTTCCTATATATCTCTTCCATCCTGAATACATTCTGCCCTGCCATAGGTCAAAGTTGCTTTATTCATTAACCAATAAAAGAAACACATATACAGAAGAACATCCCACATCATCTTAGCATATAATGTCTCAGCATTCTGCTGTCTCTACTATCATGCTATCCACAGTTAGCATGTGTTGTATTAATTTATAGTTATGTTCTGTGTTCTGGGAACTATATCTGGCTAAATAATACATGTTACTCGCTTCCTTCTAAGTAGAGGAATCAATATATCAGACCATGGCCACAAAACATGTATCACTTCCCTCATGTATTACTTCCCTCTAGACAAAACCTTCCCACCTCCTGCTGTCAGGCTGGACCATACTACTGCTTAGACCAAAAGAATGTGTGAACAGAGAATCAGGTCACCCTTGAGAAGCTGAGTCATTGAGTTTGTCCACTGTTCCTTTTCTTTTGTTCTAAGAGAGCATGTTTGATATCAGGTTCCTCCTTCATGATGATTTGAGAGAACAGAAGATCACTCCAAACATACAGCTACAAGCACAAACAAATAATGAATGTCTGCCCCCAAGGTCCAGGGAAGTGGGCAGCACCATAGTGGACAAATATATGACTGAAAGATGATAATGATAAGAACATACAGTCGAGAGATGGGAGAAAAAGAGAAGGGTAGCAGTTCCTGTGTTGTGGAGGACTGGAGACTTGGTGGTGAGGAACAGGTCAATATGAGGAGCCTGTGTAGCTACCTGAAGCAGTGGTTTTTGTCCAGCCTAGGCTACTGCCAAGGGCCATGTCTGGATACCTGGTTCCACAGTAGCCAGAGTCTGTGTCACTGTCTGTGACCTGAGTTAGCTCCAAGGGCTATGCTGATGTTTATGGTCTGGACTGCCTCTTGAAACCATGTTGATGTCCAGGAGCCATGCTGCAACCATGGGCCATACTGATCTGAGTGGTCTGTGCCACTGCAATCATGGAGATGTCTGGGCCCATGTTGCCACAGGGGACACTCTCTGGGTCTGACATCCAATGGTAGACATGGTCTGTGTTGATGACTAAGGCCCAGATTACCACAAAAGGCCATGCAGATGTCCATGCTCTGGACTACCACCTGAAGACATGCTGATGATGTCTGCGTTCCATGCTGAGCTTGTAGCACTTTCACTGGCTCCAAGATAGCTGGTCCCACCCCTTACTGACCTGTAGTACCAGCGCTGATGGAGGCATGAGAGCTGGCTTCACCATTTGAGGCATGGGCACAGGAGAACTAGTTTCTCTCTTCAATGGCTGCCACCAAAAGGAGAGCTGGCCCTGCCCCTTGCAGGCTGATGCTCACAAAAGATCTGGCCTAGCCTCTCACCAGGAGTTCCAAGGTATCCTAGGAAGTGGCTTGTGGGGTTTTGGCCTTACCCCTCATGGGATTAGGGAGAGCTATCCTTCTTGGGAAGAGGCCTGGTGAACTTTCAGGCTGACCAAATCAGCTACTACCCAGACCCAAATTCAGGGCCTTAAATAGTCCCACCCTAACATCTACCACATCTATAAGCTACTGAGTATCTTAAAGAGGCCTGTCCTGTGGAACCATAGACACAGGATCTCCATGACTCTGGTCAACAATAGAATATCAGAGTAGAGTCTAGGTGAAGATTCAGTATTGATGCTGGAACAGAAGCCAGAGGCCTTGAACAAAAACAATGACTCCTTGCAATGAACATTTGTAAGTAAATCTGTATGGAAAAGATATTATACTGTGTGACACACTGCAGCTTCCATTGCCACTACGACAAATGAACGTGTGATGGAGATGCAGGAAGGACAGAGGAGCAGAGTGGTACAGTACTGCAGAGCAGGAGATGCAATGGCTGTGACTGGCGTGAGATAAAGCTGAGACCGATAGAGAAACAGGTCGTTACACATAGGGGTTGGTGAGATACTGGTTTTTTTATTTCAATTTTAATTTCTTATTTTCTTTTGAAGAAAACTTGAAAGGGTAGAGGGCAGATATGGAAGGACTGGGAAATGATGGCTGGGGAGCATAATGTACAATTCCCAAAGAATGAATAAAAATATGTTTAATAATAATAAATGTCTGCATGTACAATCCAGTAGAATTACTGAGGCACTTTGAATTATACCGTAGTGCAGCCCATCAATCAAAATAGCCACCATGGTTTCACAGTGGTTTGCCCTGCTTACCAATTACTATGTTGGTTCAAACACATAGATCAGTTACATATAATAAAGACACTGTCCCTTTCTTAAAAATTGAATACTCTAATTTTGCTTCTCCTATTTCCTGGTTCACTAGTCCACCCTACCATGCCCCACCACCTTGAGAAATGCCCTCTTGATGTCTTTGTTTCTCAGACTGTAGACCACAGGGTTGAGCAAGGCAGTGAAGGCATTGTAAAAAAGTGAGATCTGCTTGTCTCGCTCAGCAGAGTAGCTTGAGTTGGGCCTCATGTAGATGTAAGTAGATGGACCATAGAAGAATGTGACCACAGTCAGGTGGGAGGCACATGTAGAGAAAGCCTTGCAGCGTCCCTGGGTTGACTTGATCTTGAGAATTGCCTTGGCAATATGAACATAGGAGGCCACAATGAGGGAAATGGGAGTAACAACCACAAAAACACTCAAGACCAGGTCTACCATCTCAATGAGATGTGTATCCATGCAAGCCAGGCTACGCACTGAAGGACCTTCACAGAAGTAGTGGTTGACTTTGTTAGGCCCACAATATGGTAGACTCATGGTGAAGAAAGTATGTAACAGAGAGAAAAGGAAACCACAGATCCAAGTTCCAGCTGCCAACCATATGCACAGATCCCATTTAAGGATGACAGTATAACGAAGTGGGTGACAAATGGCCACATATCTGTCATAAGCCATGACAACAAAGAAGGTGCACTCAGTTATACCCAGAGCACCAAACACATACATCTGCATCCAGCAGCCAGCAAAGGAGATGGTCTGAGAGTGAGCAAGAAGATGCACCAACATCTGGGGCATGGTGGTGGTTACATAGCCCATATCCAACAGAGAGAGAATACAGAGGAAGAAGTACATGGGAGTGTGCAACTGTGTGTCCAGGCAGATCAGCAGGATGATGAGTCCATTGCCCATGACTGAGCTCAGGTAGATGAGAAGGAACACAATGAAGAGGATGCTGTTGGTCATGGGGTCACTGGAGAAGCCAAGAAGAATAAACTCAGAAACCCAACTTTGGTTCTGCCCTGGAATCATCCACATGGTGGGGCCTGTAAGAGAATCACATTCATGTATGTGTCTCCTGTCACACTTCAGCTATAGAGGCAGAAAGGGAAGACATATGCTATAGATATGGCTCAGAGTTAAAGAGCACTGACTTCTGTTCCAGGAACAGACAGCTCAGAGCTGTTTCATAACTGCCTGTGACTCCAGTTCCAGGCCATCTGACTCCCTCTTCTCACTCCACATTCCAGGCACACATGTGGTGCATAGACATGCAGGTAGGAAAAGAAAACCCATATACATAAAAGAAAAAGATAATATGTCTAATTAAGAAAAGAAAGGCGAGAGTGTGGGTTCTGAGCACACCGTCCCATTTCTGTGCACTCTTCTCAAGTGAGTAAAACTCCCAAGGCTGCAGTTTCTTAATCTATTAAAAGAGGCTGATGACACTCATGTCTCAGGATTATGATAAGTATCTAAAGCATCCCACAGAGCTCCTCGAAATATCATTTATCACATGACATGTTGTATGCACTCTCACCCTCTCGTTCCAGCTCTGTGAAAGCCGAAACAGGGGATCCCCAAAATGAGAAGGCTAGCTACACCAACTGAAATGATGAGGACTGAGGTCAGCTGAGAGTCCCCGCCTCAATGACTAAGGTGAGAGCAACTGAGGAAGAATCCTATGTCAGTCTCTGCCTACATACACACACATACACACACACACATACTCACACACACACATACACTACAGATGTATGCAAAATAGAGAGTAAACTAGTAGATGAATAAGACAGAGCAAGTATCATTCAGATGCAGGCCCACACAATAGTCCTATGGGTAATGACAGAATGTCACGTGTGCAGGGCACTGGAGATCCTGTAGTCTTCCCAGGCAATGATGATGGACAATGTGGATACGGGAGCAGGAAAATTCTTTTTTTCCTTTCTTACTCCTAGCTCCACCTGCACACAGAAATCAATTCTGGATATACTGTGTGTTTGAACTTTAAATTTAAAGCAGCCAATTTTTTGGAATCAAACCTGATAAATATATTAACCCTTTTAATGAAAGCAACGGTAAGAATTCTTTTAAAAGAGCACTTTCTGTGGAGGGGAAAAATAATGGTAATCTAGAATAAGCTAGAAGTATTCAAAATATTGATACAAAGTATTATAAAATATGTAATAAAAACAGAGGCTCCCAAAGAACAGTGAAGCACATCTCAAGGGCATTTCACAGGCAGCTATCTCATGAGCGCTGAGGAGGCTGAGGTTCTCAGCATCATTACATCTGGATACTACAAAAGAACAGCACAGCACCAACGCCCACCTCCTCTTCTCAGTCTCACATCACCACACACCTACCAGCCCGGCTACGATAACAGAATCTATTGACAAGAGTTACTGAATCCAACAGGAGATTGGAATCAGAGGAAGTACAACTGATTCCTTTAGTGTGTGTTTGGCTGTGTTCCCTAAAGTTGAACACATTTAATGCATTACAAATATTAACTATATTTATGAAACAATATGCAAACACAAAGGCACATACAAACACATGCTCAAGGAAAGACATGAAAAGGAAATTTCCTAACATTGCTCAAAATAGCCTGAATCACTCATGTTAATCAGAAAGACAATAGTTAGAGCAGGAATTGCTTTTGATGAGAGTAGAAATATGAAGAATACTCCGAGACATCCCCAGTCTTCTCTTTCCCTGTCCCCATCCCCTCTCCTGACCAGTCTACTGCTCATAACCCTCACGGCTGCCCTTCCTTTCCACCCAGGTCAGGAGCCCATCATCTCTCCCCTGGCATTTCTGCATCAGTGTCTCCATGTGCCTACACCTCTAAATATTCCTCCTTCATGACGGTCTTTTATTTTAATTTTTTATTTTTTTATTTATTTTAATTTTTTAAAAATACTTTCAGTTCTGAATTTTTGGAGCCCACTCTTTCTGGAGGGATGTTGAAGGAACTGCAGGCTGCATTCCTGCCGCCCCAGCTCCCGGCCGCCTGGCTAGCTTATGCCCCAAAATAACAACACACAAACTGTATTCTTTTAACACTGCTTGGCCCATTAGCTCTAGCCCTTACTGGCTAATTCTCATATCCCGATCAACCCATCTCTAATAATCTGTGTAGCATCAGTCTTACTGGGAAAGATTCAGCATGTCTGACCTGGCGGCTTGCTTCATTGCGTCTGCTCTGGAGCTGCCCTGCATCTGCCCGGGAGAGCTTCTTCTCGGCTAACTCTCACACCTGGGCTAGCCCATTTCTAATAATGTGTGTAGCACCCCAAGATGCGCTTACAGGGAAGATTCTAGCCTACGTCCATCCTGAGTTGGAGCTGCCAGGGGAGCAGCTGCATGGCATCTGAGCTCACTTCCTCTTCCTCCCAGCATTCTGTTCTGTTTACTCCACCCACCTATGTTCTAACCTATGAGGGCCAAGCAGTTTCTTTATTTTTTAAACCAATGACCTTCCTCCATCATTTCCCCTTTTTCTGTTTAAACAAAAAAAAAAAAAAACAGGAAGGCTTTAACTTTAACATAGCAAAATTACATATAACAAAACAGTTATCAAGTAAAAATTACAATATTTACATCTATCTTATCTTTATCATAACTAAGGAAAACTATAACTATAACTAACTATTCTTCAACTCCATCAAAGACTCCAGAAAGATACAATATTACCTAAGCAAACAAGAAATAAGCAACTTTCAAACTCTAGAAATGACAGAGACATCTCGCTGCCTTGACAGTCACCCAAAGTTTCTCTGTACCGTTGGGGCATCCATCTTCGGCCTACAGGCCCATAGTTTCCAGCAGACATTTCCATGAAGCAGGAAATTTTAAAGGCAGTTCAGTCACTATCTGCTGTGTCCTGCAGAATGTCTCACAGACTCTTTCATGAATCAGGAACCCCGAAAGATCATCTCACCTTTAGGCAAGTTCAGCAGTCCTCTCTCTGCGGGTTCTTTGTATCCAGTTTATGCATCAGTCCAGGCAAGAGCAGTTTCTTGCCAAAATGGCTATCAAACTCCATAAGGATCTTCTTCGATGCCCATCTTCTTTTTGAAGTAGATTGGTGCTGCCAGGAGCAGAGTGTCTCATTGTCATGAAAAGTCCTAAGTTATTAAAACATTAAATAGCATATTCTGTAGTCTTTGAAAGATATGAAGAATGTCTATCTAAAATATATCTATGTACATCTAGAAAATCTAACATGATTACAAACTTGACTATTATAGATAACTATTCATTAACAACTTATATACATAACATTTTTACATGCGCTACACAATCACAATATCTTAATCAATATCAGAAATACATATACATATAACAAAATTGACCTTAAAATCTATAGCAATGCAAAGTATTCATACCTATATCATCTCCCCCTTTAAATGTAAAAGAACATTTATAAACAATATTTGGGAATATGGTCGTAGTTATTTCTCTCCAAACTGCTTCCTGCTGAATGGGGGCGCTGTTAATCAGATATTTCAGGGTATAACCTGTGTGCTAGGTTCATCTCATCGTCAATTGAGTGAAATAACTTTTTGAAGGTGTTCACAGCAACCTTTCAGGAGGGTGTGGTCTATCATACCATATTGGGATGGAAGCAATCCACAGGGTGTCATCGTCTGTGAAAACAAAAGAAGAATCTCTTTTCCAAAGTATCATATCCTTAGATCCAAATTCTGAAGTCAAGGTATTTTCAAAATATCTATGTTGGATTAGTTCAGCAGCATTTATAAACAAATATCTTTTAGCAGCTGTTGCTCTTTCCTCAGCATTCAAACAATTCAAAGAAAGCATAATAGCATACAGTATCAAGATTCTCTGTGTATTTTTCATCTTTGTGCAGCTTTGTCGGTAGAGCATGAGACTCTTAATCTCAGGATCGTGGGTTCGAGACCCACGTTGGGCACCAAAATGTAACGGCGTAAACGAATGCAGACAGATTGTAAAAATATATACAGCTTTAATGGGGAAATAGACTTACAGAACCACCCAATGTTCCCGTGGAGACCAGGAAAGCAGAAGCAAGTGCTGCGAGCACGGCTCGCCAGATTTATAGGTAAACATTAGCCGGAGGCAAACACTGTAGGGACTTATCCCTACAGAGGGATACTTTGTTCAGCCTAGATATAGTGGGGAGGGGCTGAGTCCTGCCTCGAAGCAATGTGCTAGGCTTTGTTGACTCCCCGTGGGAAGCCTTACCCTCTCTGAGGAGTGAATGGGGGGCTATAATGGGGAATTGGTGGTGCAAAGGTGAAGGAAACAGGAGGAGGGAAGGGCTCCTATCTGGCCCCTGGTAAAATCCTTTAACAACTCTCAATACCTGTCAATTCAGTCAGATGCACAGGTCATTCATAACCTGCCTGCCTGTCAAGACCCAGACTCAGCACACATCTGTCTCCTCTGTCTGCCATCTCTCAGTGCACAAATCGCCATGTAAGCACTCCCAGAATCCTGCATGGCTGTGCCTCTCTCATACCTTAAGACACATGCCTAGACTCTCATCCTATAGAGCAGATCACTCCTGCACCATGTTGCCCACACTGCAGCCACAGCAGGACTCAGCTTAGCCAGGAAGCCTTCCCTGTTATGCTAACACCTCCCACTCTAACCCAGGTAAGAGACATCCTGTATTTCTTGTTTATTGACCAATGACAATCTGAAGAAGGCTAGAGGGATCTGATATCAATTTTGACACCAAACAACTTGGACAAACCCTTTGTTACACTTTTGTCAACTGGAACCCCACACAACTAAGAAAGAATTTTCTCTGATAGGCTATGACTGTATGGGTGATTAACTGATTTATTTGGGTAAATTATACATTCCAGCTGTTGTTGCACTAACTTTAGCTGAAAATTGAAACAGCTCAGTGAAAGAAGTGTTCTTACCTGTGTGTTATGGGTGAACACCTAAAGCCTGGAGAGAACAGTTCATTCCACACACAATCTCTGCATGGAAGAACCAGGAGTTTAGGGGGTGTGTCATCAGAGCTGACTCTCAGTCACCTTTTCTGCTTCTGGCACACAGCCTCTGGAGTGGGGATGTGAGGAAGGCAAAGTCTTCACTTTGTTCATCTAGCTGAGCTTACGACTCAGCAGAGGCCAGAACCCTCGTAGGACAGAATTGGATGGCTAGCCACACACTGGGTCCTCTGAGGAGATTTCCCCTCCTGTCTGAATGTGGGAGGCCCTGGAATGTATTCAAAGTAAAAGGATCCAAAGAAAGAGCATTTGAGGTGTGGTTTCTAAGGCACTGGGACATGATATAGTGATCCACAGCCCTTTTTGGTTTCCTAGCCCAGTGGCCTCTGACTTGGCTTACAGGGACACACCAGGACTGCTGGCCCAAGTATGTGAGCCAATGATGCACAGATGAAGACATCATGATTGATTTATATGCAGTAAAGTCTACACATCAAAGTTCCAACATACAAAGTCAGCATCTATAAGGTTTAGGATGAGGTATCCAAGGATATACTTGAATACATAGAGAGTTTAATGCCAGGCTAGGCTACAGCAAACTCACAACATCCATCCTCCCAAAAAAACAATCATGATTGCTGTGTCCACATGTATCAAGCTATGTCTCTGTGGTGTGGGGTCTCCATTAAGGGCATTGACCATCACTGTTCTTTCGTGGATACGGCTTTCTGCTTCACTTGAGATCTTTGAGTTCAGAAATCCATATTCTATGTTTCTCAACTTGCCTTGAAACAGACACTCTGTAAATATTTATTAAATTAATAAAGGGAGGAGGAAAGAAAGAAGTAAGGACACAAGGTTGAGACAGAGAGGAAAGAAGAGCAGGCAGTAAGGGAAGAGGTCTGGGGAGTTTGAGATGTATGCACAGAGGTTCTGGCTGGCTTGACTAATTATTATCTCTAGACCCACTTGCCCGAACCACACCCACAAGTCAAACACCAGTGACCATCTTACCACTTGTAAATCCAAGGACTGTGTCACTGACTAGCTGTTTCTTTCTCTAATGGGAAAGAGACTAAAGCAACCGAGTCCAAAGACTTGGGATTCTAGGCAGCTCATCTTTCAGAAAAGTTCCAAGGTACTGTGGAGTTTGAGGGACTGAATCTCATTGTTCCTCTGCAAGTAAGCCTGCCCTAGCTGAAGATGGCACCTATAAAACACTGCTTAACAAAGGCAAGATCAGACATCTTCATCTCTTCCCAGTGGGGCAAGATCCTGAGGTTTTATGGCCCTCCTCTCTGAGCTTCCCTAGGAGAGCTGGGAAAGGGCCATTTCTGTTCCCAGTAGGGATGATGAGATGATCCCTGGATGCTGTCAACAAGAGCACTAAAGTGAGGCCCTTGGGGGAGAAAACATCTCACAGAGGTATAACTGGTGACCTGTTCCCTTTCCTACACTAATTGGGGAATAAGAGTAGTTCAGAGAAGAGAAGGTGGGACCTGGCTGGTCACCTGATACACAAGTCAAGGACTTAATTTCTCATTCAGATTCCTCTTTTACTGACCAAACCCTGAGCCCTGACACTCAATGAGTCCACGTGTGAGTCACACTACTCTTCCTTCCTCAACCATAGTCCTCCCTTCTCCAGTGTGTGATAGCTGAGCAAGTTAACCAGAAACTCTGGTGCTAATGAAGAGTCATCAACAATTGAGGCTGGCAGGTTGGATTTGAGAAAACAATATTTGCTGGGTTTACAGAAGACCTGGTTTGATTCCCAGCACTAACATAAAAGCTCACGGCCATCTATATCTCCAGTTCTAGAGGACCTAGTACTCTCTTCTGATCTCCCAAGGAGCATACATGTGGAATATACACATAGGTGCAGACAAAACACTCATATATATAAACAGAAAAACAAACTCAAAATGTCAACCATGATATTATAGGTAGATTTTTCTTTGGACCAAGTGCTACAAATAATGACATGGAGATT
Organism: Chionomys nivalis; assembly: GCF_950005125.1. Classification (NCBI taxonomy): domain Eukaryota; kingdom Metazoa; phylum Chordata; class Mammalia; order Rodentia; family Cricetidae; genus Chionomys; species Chionomys nivalis. Next base: position 31,548,778 of record NC_080096.1, on the reverse strand, counting down.
AATATTAATTACAATAGCTTGGGCTTAGTTTAGGCTTGTCCCACTAGTTCTTATAACTTAAATTAAGTTACTTATGCATTTTACCATTTGATATATTTTTTACCTTTCTTTCATTTTGTGTGTCTGAATCCCTGTGTTTCCATGGTATCTCTTAGTACCTCAATTGTCCTCTTCTTCTCTCTGCCCAGAAGACTTACCTGCCTAGCTACTGGCCATTCAGCTTTTTATTATACTGATCACATTAATGCCTCTTCACAGTGTACAAATATCCCACAATATGACATACCAACATGGAGTCAGCAGTGACATCTCCAGGCCAGTGGAGTAAGAAAATACATAGGTCATGTCTCTTAACTGTAAATAAGAATTTGTGTCTAAATATATCAAGCTCTAGAGCATGTTCTCTTGATCTTGGTGTTATTCTGCCTCGGCAGCCTCTTCTGTAGAATTTCAATAGTAACCTCTTCTCTAATGGCTGACTAGAGAAATAAAATGTGATGATGTCAGCACCCTGTCCCAAATACTGGTCAGTGCTCCTTGACTTGGAATCTTCATCCCTGCTTGCTGTGTCTTGGTTTCCTAAGGATTCAGAAGAAGACTGGACTATAAAGTCTTCCTGGTTATAGTGGCTGATTGATAACGGGTTAAAATTCCTGTGAGATGTTTCTTAAACTCAGCCAATAGTAAACATTAATTATAAAATGACAATTAAATAAATTTTATTGGGAACAAAAACAGAGTGTCTACGAATGTGTTTAACTATATTGCAACTGACTAAATAGAAGGTTTGGAGCTAGAGTTTGATTCATAGCATTAAAAACATGTAAAGGCAACCCAGGTTCTGAACTCCACACATCCTGATGAGCAACTCCATTTTTCTGTACTCTCTGTTCTACCAGTTGTTCAGTGTGGTGCATTTGGTGGTTGAAACGTTGTATAATTAATGATGTGTAATCTCGACTGCTGTTCAGTGGCATGTGTTGCAACCATGGCATTGGCCATGATGGGTGCATTTACACCTTAGTAATTGCAATCAGCTCTAATCAGAAGCACCTTAGCCCCTGCAGTGGTGTTGCCAATCCTTGTTCCACAGCTCTGACCCCAACTCTCTTCACTCCTGTTGTTGATCCACAACAGCTCTGGAGATGTGGTGGAGTCCAGGCAGAGATTTTCCTCCCCCAGGATAGATAAGGAAAGAGGTTCAGAGAGAAGCAGACAGAACCAATTGAATGTCACATGTAGAATGACACAGTCACCCTGACTTTGCTGGTTTTGGTCATTGAGATTTTGTTACAGATTTATGGGAAGGGATTCAAGATGGAAACATACACACTATTTGAATTAGATATGGATGTCATCAACATGACAGAAAAACAGATACATGATAGAAATCAGGACTCAAAAAGGTAGGTAGATATGGCTGGGCCACATGGCTGCTCCAAAGGACTGCACATGCTGTATTCATTAATGACTGCAACACTTAGACATTCCCAAGAATATTTCCACCTGCCCATTGCACAGATAAAGGAACAGTGACCTGGAAAACATGAGCAATTTGGCAAAGATCACCCAGCTGGTGAATTGGTAGAACCAACTCCAGGACCTGGCCACTTGCTTCTGGGGTAAGGCTGAATCTGCTCCTTGACTATCAGATGCTTAATGTGAGAGTTCAAGATAATGGCTCTAACTCTGCTCTAACCAAAATGTTCCTGCTGCTCAGAGCTGGACCTACTTCACAGAGGTCATGGGGTCACCACAGAGGTCAACATGAAGAAAAGTCACACTCTAGAAATTTCATTCTGACTCAGGTGTACCCACAGACCTGAAGGAGAAGACGGTGAGCTTTGAGAAAGGAGAAGGCAGCAGATCCACAGCTCTCACAAGCAGGGACTCCTTAACTGGCCCCAGATGGCAATGCCTTATTAATGAGCCATGTGAGAATTGGCTCATTTGCTAGAATGAGTACTTGAAAAAGTTTTGGGTCTGGAGAAGGACCCAGAGGGTAAGAGCAAGAGGTCGTGCTGTTACTAAACAATGAGACAATTAAAATGGTCCCTTAGGACATTGCTATGAATCTCCTAGCGAGTTTCATGTGTGTTTCCTCACCAGATACTCACAGCAGGCCTAGATGGTAAATCTATGGTTCCCATTTCATAGACGAGGTGAATATGATGACAGACACTGAGCCTTTGTCATGGCCAAGACTAGGAGAGTTATTGATGCTGGTTTAAAGCATTTTGGTGATCTCTGAGTTAGAAAGGCTCTGTGAAACCAGCATAGACATCTCTTTACTTTTAGAACCTTGAAAACTAAGTCCTCCAAATAAAAGTGTTTCTCAAGCAAGTGGGATAATCTGTGAGAGCCTGGAACCTTCATGTGTGGCCTTGCAGCTGTGAGTCCTACCCATCACCCCAGGATTCCCCTCCTGGCTGTGGGCCTTATCCATCACCTCAGGATCAACCTTCTGCTTTGTTGTCCAGCAATCTGAAAGCTCTCCCTGCTGTCAAGCAATAGCTACCTGTCACAGGAGCAACCTGTATATGTGTTCAGCATTCAGGGTCCTGTGATTAGAATTTCAAGGCTCTGGGGACTGTGTGAGATAACATAGGGACACAGAGATCTGACAAACAAGAGGATGTTCAGAAGAATACTGATGTCAACAAAAAAAGAGAAAACAGTATATAAGGATGATGGTGATGATCACAGCAATTGTGATAACTACGAATGTGACTTTTGTCAGTGTTTGCTTAAAATAAGTCATTTCACAGCCAAAACATTTATATTAATTGTAGTGCTACCCTTGATTCCAAGGTCAGGAAACTGGTGTAGAGTTTGTAACATACCAGCATCTACAGGCAAAACTTTGCATATTAAGGTGTTACACTTGGTGTGGGATGCTGTGTTTAACAAGCAACTCTCCATAAGAACAGGAACAAAGGAGAGTGAAGCCAGGCCTGCTTCTAAGGCAGTTGGCAGCCACAGTGCTGAGCCCATGCATAGCCTCCTTCTCTGACACCTGAGCCTGGTATTCATTAGTTCACTGCGCAAGTTAATAGTTATGGTCCTTGTGTCTATGATAAAATACCCAACACAAGACACTTGAGGAAGGGTTGATTTAGACTGAGAGTCTGAGGTCATAGTCAGTAATGGCAGTAGGAACAGACTCAGGGTCACATTGCATTCCCAGTCAGGAAACAGACAGATGGATGTCCTTCCTCTGACCACTCTGTCCTTTTACACTTTATAGGACCCCAGACCCTGGAAAGGTGACAACCACATAGAGCACCCCATATCAGTTAAGCCTTTCTGGAAACACACTCACAATATCCATGGTGATCCTAAACCCACAAGAGCTGACAGTGAAAATGACCATGATAAGGAGTGAGAGGATGACCAGGCGAAGGAGTTCACAGGTGTCTGCAGAGAATGCCCTTCCTTCCACACAAGTCTTCATAGCTTGTCCTCTTGAAGACAACTTTGATGAGGATTCAGATACAACAGAAATCTCTTAATAGTCTTTCCCATTTCTAAGAAGGATACCCACAAATCTCTCCACACTCATTTTTTGCCAGTTTCACAATTTCTGACTCTGCTTCTTCACAGAGGGATGGTTGCTGCATTGGTACATGAGGCTGGAGGGAGCAGAAGTAGAATAAAGGATTCCACTGGCTGTTTTCAAAAGCTTATACCAAGGGCACTGTCTCTGCTTGTAGATCAGAATGTAGCTTTCAGTGTCATGAGTGCCACCATACCTCTACCATGATGATAATTAATGAACTAAACCTCCAGAAGTGTAAGCAAGTCCCTAACAACATGATTTGTTGTAAGGAAGCTGCTTGTTCATTTTCTGGCTGCTCAACCCCAAAATAATCACACAGAAACCATATTATTTAAATCACTGCTTGGCCCATTAGCTCTAACTTCTTATTTGCTAACTCTTACATCTTAATTTAACACATCTCCATTAATCTATGCATTACCATGAGGTTGTGGCCTACCAGCAAAGTTTTAGCACATCTGTCTCCAGCACTGGCTCCATGGCTTCTCTCCAACTCTGCCTCCTTTCTCCCAGCATTCAGTTTAGTTTTCCCCACTTACCCTATCAGGTCAAGCCAGTTTCTTTATTAACCAATGGTACTCACAGCATACAGAGGGGAAGACCACATCACCTCCCCTTTTCTGTTCAAATAAAAAGGAATGTTTTAAATTTAACATAGTAAAATTACATATAACAAAACAGTTATCAAGCAAGAATTATAGTTACTATATTTATATCCACTTTATCTTTCATCCTAACTAAGGAAAACTATAATTATAACTATTCTTCAACTCCATAAAAGACTCCAGAAGGATATACTATTACCTAAGTAAACAGGAAGTGCATTGTAAACAACTTCCAAAACTCTAGATTTGGCAGAGACATCTCGCTGCCTGGACAGTCACCCACAGTTCTTCTGTATAGTTGGGGCATCCATCTTAGCCTACAGGCCCAGAGTATCCTGTAGACATTTCCATGAAGCAGGAAATTTTAAAGACAGTTCTGCTTATATTGGCAGTTTGTCAGTCACTTTCTTCTGTGTCCTGCAGAATGTCTAGCATACTCTTTTGTGTAGTAGGAACCCCAAAGGACCATCTCACCTTTACGCAAGTTCAGCAGTCATTTCTCTATGGGTCCTGCATGTCCAATTCATCGAGCAGTTCAGGCAAGAGTAGTTTTTTGCCCAAATGGCTAGCAAACTCCATAAGGAGTCTCTTCAATGCCCATCATCCTCTTGAAGTAGATTGGTGCTGGCAGAGCAGATGTGTCTCATTGTCATGAAAAGTCTTAAGACCTTAAAATATTTTAAATGCCATATTCTGAAGGTCTTTAAAAGGTTTGAAGAATGACATTCATCTGAAATACATATCTGTCCATTTAGAAAAGCTAACATAACTACAAGCTTGACTATTATAGATGATAATCCATTAACCTATATTTCTAAATGAGCTTCACAGACACAATACCTTAATCTAGAGTAGAAACAGACATATAACAAAATTGACCTGAAATTTTTATCAATAAACCAGGATCCATACCCATGCAAATCTCTATAGTAGATCCCCCTTTAAATGTAAGAAAACATTTATAAACAATATTTGGGACTATGGATATAGTTCTCTCCAAACTGCTTCCTGTTTTTTATTGGGCAAAGTAATTTTTGAGGGGTGTTCAAGGCAATCTTTCAGAGGGTCTTTGTCCACCAAACCACATTAGTCTAGAAGGATTCTATGGGTTCTCTTCCTTTGTGGAAACAAAAGAAAAATCGCTTTCTTTTTCTTTTTCTCTGAAAGAAAGCATCTTTCCCTTACCAAACAACAACAACGACAAAACCTCACCACCCTAAATCCCTCTCTACTTCTTCTAGTGTGTCTCTCTATATCTTCCCCATGCCTTCTGATACTCTAAGATTACTTTTTGCCAACTATTTGCTAACTCAGTCTCATGACCCAGAGTTATTTTTGCTTAATTAACTCAAGCGCACAATTTAGATTCATAGTGTGACCAAATATTCTCCAACATCTCCTGTACCCATTGTCTAATTGAAAAGGTAATGTTTATCTCTAAAATAATAAAACTATATACAGTTATCAAGTAATAATTACATTCACATTATCTAGTCCATTTGTTTTTGGTAAATTCAGAAAAACTACTTCACTACCTAGCCTATCCTGGTGAATCCAAATTTTGTACTTCATTCACTTTCTTTTTTTGTCCTTTTTAAAATTTGAAGCTTGTTTATTTTTTAACATAAGTTCATATTTATAGCAGCTTAGGTTTCACTCACTTAAAAATTTAAAATCAAAACATAGAATATTCCCTTAAACATAGAACACAGAACATTGTACTTCTGTTACTCTGGCATCTACTTATAAACAAAGTAGAGCAAGCACTGTATATAGGTACCTAGGCTAAGCAATCAGTATTCTGACTTTTTTATGTATAAAATGCATATATATTCAAATATGTGTTCAAAATACCAATTAGGTGCTTTTAACACAAATCAGAAGAATTGAAGTTTACTTAGTACCTAAAAAGTACAATTTAATCTATTAATTCTGATGTCAATACTTAATTAATTCATTATTAAAACATCTAAAAAAGTCTTTTTTTTTAGTTACACATGCCTAACTTTTTTTGTAATTTTGATTCATTTTATTAAAAATTCTTTTTGTACTGGAGGAGTTAATTTCCTTTCTATTCTAATGTGTATTACCAACCCAACATTCTCTTCTTAGACATTCAAATATTTCTTTGATAAAAAATTTGGGCTTTTATGTCTTTCAACTTTATATACTTTGTACCTCTTTTGTGAATTTCTTTTCTGAATTTGATAGAAAGGAAAATTGTAACTCTATCTCATCTTCAACTCCATCAGAGACCCAGGAAGGATATTATATTACCTGAGTAAGAAGGAAATAAAGAGCAAAAACTTCCAAAACTATAAAAATGACAGGAGCAATTGGCTGCCTAGACAGTCACCAAGGTTTTTCTGTGTCATTGGGACATCCATCTTCAGCCTACACGCCTAGAATATCAGACAGATCTTTTCATGAAACAGGGATTTTGAAGGGTTCTCTGTCCTACTGTTTTGGCAAAGTTTGGCAGTTGCCTTCTATTGTGTCCTGCTCATCTAATTTGGACAACATAATGTTAGAGGTCAAGGCAAGGTTAATTTGTTGCCCAGTGGTTAACTTTGCCACAACAAAAACAAACTCCATATGGAGGTTTTTCTGTAGTATGAACGGTGGGCTGCATCCCCCGCCTAGCTTTACCCGAAATAATTACATGGAAACTGTATTCTTTTAAACACTGCTTGGCCCATTAACTCTATCCTCTTACTGGATACCTCTCACATCTTGATTAACCCATATCTAATAATCTGTGTAGCACCACAAGGTGGTGTCTTACCGGGAATATTCTTAACTTGCATGCATCTCGGAGAGGAGAGGCATGGCGACTGCCTTACTCTGCTTCTTTCTCCCAGCATTCTGTTCTGTCTACTCCGTCTACCGAATTTTCTGTCCTATCAAAGGCCAAGCAGTTTCTTTATTAATTAACCAATGAAAGCAACAGATAGACAAATGACCCACCTTTCAATGTTTATCATCCTTGTTTGACGTAAATTAGTGCTGCTAGGGGCAGACGTGTGTCACTATCATGGAAGGTTATTTAAACCTTTTTAAATTAGATTTTTAAATAAATACCAATCCAAATTCCCACTCCCTTTTCTTCTCCCATTCTCTTCACACATCCTCCCACCCCACCTTACTCTAATCCTAAGAGAGAGTAAGGCACTTTGCTTTGTGGAAAGTCCAAGGCCCTCCCTACTACATCTAGGCTGAGCAAGGTATACACCCAAAGACAATAGGATCCCAAAAAGCCAGTATATGCAGTGGAGATAAATCTCAGTGCCACTGCCAGTGGCCCATCAGTCTGCCCCAGCCATACACTGTCAGCCACATTCAGAAGGACAAGTTTGGTCCTATGCTTGTTCCTTCCCAGTCCAACTGGAGTTGGTGACCTCCCATTAGCTCAGGTAAACTGTTTCAGTGGATGAACCCTTCATGGTCTTGACCTCCACCAATCTCCCATTTTGTTTAACATGCGATCAAAGACAGTGTGGTGGGAACGCAGCTCAGATACACAGCACCTGACTAGATAATATGTGTGAGGCATAGAATTTGATTCATAGCATTGAAAATGACCCCCGAAATAATAACAATGAATGTTCAAGTCTCTTCAAATCCTGATGATCTGCCCACATTATACTGCAGTCTGGAGCCTAAAAGCTTCTACCTACTGCACTGGATTCATTTGGCGAAAGATGTAGAACAATGTACAACTTTGGACCCTTTTGGTGACACATGTCATGACTGTCATGACATTGACATGGAATGGTGTATTTATACCACAACTATCCAAACAAGATAGTTGATGCCTCAGCCCCTGGCCTGGCCCCTGCAGTGCTGTTGCTAAGCATCAATTGCACACAACAGACCTAACTCTTCTCATTCAGGTCATTGACCCACTTTTTAGCTCAGAAGAGATAGTACTGTCCAGATAAACATTCACATTCCCTTGAACAGATCTAATGAGGTTCAGAGCATGAAGTGACCAGCCTGAGAACAGGTCAAAACAACAGCCACTCTGTCCTTTAGTGACAGAAGAGCTAACCAGATCCTGTCAATCATGATCCTACCTGCCTGCTTCTTAGATAAATAAACAGTGACCACAGAGAGAGGAGGGGTTTGGCAAAGGTCATAGAGCTGTCAATGGCACAGCCAGCACCAGAACTTCACCATGCCTCTTGGGTGGAGGCTGGCTCTGCCATGTATGTCACATGCTTAATCATCTAAGCTCATAGCTGCACCTCAACTCCAACCAAGTTCTCTGCTGATGCCGATAAGCCGCTTTTTACTCCTGCTCCTGCAGGTCAAGGGACCATCCCAGAGGTCAGCAAGATGTAGACAGAAACTCTACAGTTTCCCTTTAACCCAGGTGGGATCATAGGACTCAAAGAGAATATGGTGAGATTTGAATCAGGGGAAGCAAACAGCTTTCCTAGTCCTAACATACCAGGGACTCCTTAATTGGCCTCCAGCTGACTATGCCTCATTGAGGTGCCATGTGGGAATTGACTCATTTACTAAGATGTGTACTAGGGAAAGTTTTCTGGGTTACTGTCTGGAGAAGGAAGCTGGGGTAATAGCATAAGGTTGTGCTATTACAAAGTGCTGAGGCCTATGAAATGGTCCCTTGGGATGTCACAACAATGGGGGATGCAGAGTTAGACCTGAGGAAACAGTACTTGCTGGGCTTACAGAAGACCCAGTTTGGTTCCCAGCACTAACATAGCAGTTCACAGCCATCTGTATCTTCAGCTCTAGAGGATGTGGTACTCTCTTCTGATCTCCCAGGAACCAGACATGCATGTGGAAGAGACACATACATGTGACAAAACACTCATGCACATAAGCAAAAGAGCAAACAGAAAAATGTCAACCTTGACATTGCAGACAGAATTTTCTTTGAGACAAGAAGTCACAAGAAACAATGTGAAGAATTATTAATTACAACAGCTCAGTCTTTGTTCAGGCTTGTCCCACTAGCTCTTGTAACTTGAATTAATCTCCACATCTCTGTGGTGTCTCCTGAGTGCCTCAATTGTTCGCTTTGTCTATCTGCCCAGAAGACCTACCTATAGCTCTTGTATAGATATTGGACATTCAGGTTTTTCTTATACAGATCACATTAATACCTCTTCATAGTGTACAAAAGTCCCATAACCTGATATACCAACATGGAATCAGCATTGACATCTCCATGCCTCTGGAGTGAGAAAACACTCTCAAGGCTCATGTCTCTTAGATGCGACTTTAAGTTCAAAAATATCAAACTCTGGAGCATTTTTGAATTTGATGTTTTTCTGCCTTGGTTGCCTCTCCTATAGAATTCCAATTGTAGCTTCTTTTCTTCTAGGCTGGCTAGAAGAATAAAATGTCATGATGTCTACACACTGCCAAAGTTCTGGCCAGTGCTCACGAACTCGAATCTCCATCTCTGCCTTCTACCTGTGTTTTGGTTTCCCAAGGATTCAATAGGAGGAGAACTTCCTGCTCAGAGTGATGATTGATAAGGGGCTAGAATTCCTGTGAGCTACTCCTTTAACACAGCCAATAGTAAAATTAATTATGAAATGACAAGTAAATAAATATTACTGGAAACAAATCCAGAGTGCCTAGGAATGTGGCTCAGCTGTATAGCACCTGAGTAAATAGAATGCTTGAGACTAGAGTTTGAATAATGGCATTAAAAAAAATTGAAAGCAACACAAGCTATGAACTCTACACATCCTGACGACCAACCCCATTTTCCTGTGAACTCTATTCCAGCGGTTGTTTAGTGTAATGCATTTGCTGGGTGAAATACTATTTAATAACATGTAATCTCAACTGCTGTTCAATGGCCTGTGTTGCAATCATTGCTTTGGTCACGATTGGTGTATTTACACCTTTCTAATTGGCAATTGTCACTAAATAGAAGCACCTTGGCCCCTGCAGTGCTGTTGCTAAACCTTGTTCCACAGCTCTGACCCCAACTCTCCTCGCTCCTGTTGCTGATCCTCATCAGCTCTGGAGAAGCAGTGGTGTCCAGGCAGAAAGGCTTCTCCACCAAGATTAATGAAGAAATAGAGGTTCACAGAGAAGTAGGCAGTTCTGTGATTGAGTGTCACATATAGAATGATACAGCCTCCCTGGTTTTGGTCATGGAGATTTTATAGATGTATAGAAACGGGTTCAAGAGGGAAAGACACACACACCAATTGAGTTAGACATAAGAGAGCCACATGCCTGCTCCAAGGGATTGCACATGCTCTATTTTTAAAAAGACTACAGCACTTAGAGATTCCATAGAATAGTTCTATCTGCCCAATTGCACATGAGCAATTTAGCAAAGATTACCCAACAAGTAAATGGTCAAACCAACTCCTGGGACTGGCCACTTGCCTCTGGGGATGAGCCTGAATCTGATATATCTATCAGATGCTTAATGTGTGAGTTCAAGCTATGTGCTGTACATGGGTTCTAACCAAAAAGTCTCCTGTTTCTCAGAGCTGGGCTGACTCCACAGTGGTCATGGAATCACCTTAGAGGTCAGCATGAAGAAACTTTAATATTTTATTAAACAAGCATTTTTTTTTAAATTCTATCTTTCATAAAACTTGTTTTCAGGACAGGAAATATCATACAAAATTCCATCCTAATCTAAAATATCTTGGAAACCTGCTGATGCCTCCTTGATTAGCCCAGACTGTGTGGTAACCTTTAACCTAGATGGTGGTAAAGTCACATAACATTCATCTTCTCCAATCCTAGCAAAGATGGTTGTCAGCCACATGGCTACCTAAAGATGGCGATGAAGTCACATGTTTGTACTCCAAGATGCTGTCAGACCACACAGTCCCTTTAAGATTACCTATGCATACATTTTAACTAGCAACTCTGTGTTATAAGTTTTAAGTTAACTTTTTTTGTTACAGATTTTTATCCATACCCAATAAACTTAAAAATCTTGAGATAAGGTTTATATCTTGGCAAAACATTTAGGCAATTAAATGAAAACATTCATCTTTTTTAGCTGTTCTGTTTTGTCTCTTCTCTGTTGTAGCATCAGATGGTTCTCCAGACCCCAGACAGAGACTTTAAAAGCACGCCTGGGTCCAAAACGGGAAGAGCCATAACCCAATTCCAGAGCCATCTTTCCAATAAAGTAGAATAGCATAAAACAACTTTATTACCTACACCCAAAAGACATTTGAATTTTTATTAAACTGGGCCTGCCCGGTGGCCAGAAAGCTCAAAGATAAATTCCAAGCCCTAGACATCAAAGCAGGCATGGAAGTTTTGGAAGCTCACATATAGAGACCCATCTGGAACAAAATATGTTATACATTCATCTGAGCCTGACCCATTTCTGCCTTGTCTCCATGTTTGCAACAAAACTGACAGTCACATCAGAGCAGACAGACCAAGCCTTCCCTGCTATTAAAGCCCGGGAGCAATCACTGAATGCTTCCCGTCATCCTTCAATGTTGTAATTCTGAGAAGGCCTGCCACAGTATCTGCTGCTGTTGAATCTAATGTTCAGCCAGCTCTAGTGCCTGCCTGCACGGTAGAGAGAAGGGAAGGCAATGGAACCTTCTAGTGCAGTGGGAGGCTGTAAGATCAGCGATTCAGTGATGCCATGAGCTATCGCAGTAAGTGTTTATGCAGCTCAGTGCTGGGGCCAGAGGGCAAGGAAACTTACCAGTCTTGCTACTCTTGTTTCTGATCAGCTTCAGTCACCCCAAGTCGGAACACACAAAGACAGGTAAAACACAAGGCAAGACACAGACCAAAAGTGATCACAGAAAACACAGGACAATGACGTCAGCATTGGAGCCATTCAGAGGTCCACAAGTTTGGTCAAATGAATCTTCTTAACAAAGAGCCTTTTTTCCTCAATAGCCTCTCCGTACAATCCAGGTGCCAGGAACCCACCAGAGGCCGGACATCTCTGAGTTCTCCTTGGCTCCCAGAATGCCTGACATCCCAAGCTGGACTTCTCCACACAGTTAGCTTGTCCCCCAGGGATGTCCTATGGTTCCTCAGCTCTGTTGTGCACTTGTAGATGGGCACCCAGGTGCCAAGCTTCTCCTGGTCTTCCGGAGCTTTTCAGCTCTTGCTCTTCGCCAGGGCATCCTCGGGATTTCAAGGCAGGTCAGCTGTCTGAACTCCCAATTAACCAGAAATAACCAAGAGTCACGTGACATCTCACTGCCCAGAACAGGGATCCACTGATTTTGTCAAATCCTTCCTGTTCCCAAATGGGGATCCCACAGAACTAGAACCATACGTCCTAGAAAACTAAAAAGACTTCTATGACTTACCAAAAGGAGGCTTCTGGGGGTGATGCTCACTGTCTCCTTTTTCAAGCCATTCACTCTGGGAGTCCTGCATGGGACAATGGGCACACCCTGGAGCCTTGGATCATCAAACCAAACTGCACAAGCCCTGGGGCAGCTCAGCCTTCCGGAACATCCTGGAACCAAGGATCCGGCTCAGAATTTGGGTGACTGGTCCTATCTCAGTGGGGAACTCCAGATGTTAACCTGAGAATTGTGAAGAGAAAAAAAAGTCAAATTCACAACTGTTCAAGTAAAGTAAGCTGTATTTTGGGATGTACCTTAGACTGAGCAGCTGCCTGTCTCACCTTAAATTGAAATTGGAAAGAGCGGCCCCTACTGGTCACTTGGAGTCCTGTTTGCAGGAGAAAGTGTTCCCAAGGGTGTTAGAAAAATCCAGTGGAAGGGAAGAACAAGGGTGTGGGATATGCATCATGTGGGTGACTTTGCAAGTTCAGTGCAGGTTGAAAAACATGTTTTACAGTTTCCATCAGATCTAAGAAACAGCAACTTATTCTCTAATACAAACAGAAAACTTAGCAACTTTAACTTACAAGGACTTAGCATGGGACAGACAGGAACCTGCCACTTAACTACAAATAGAAAACTTGACCTAAAAGGACAAATAAGAACATATTCTTAACTGTCTTAACTGCAAACAGAGCCCTTCACCTACAAAGTGTATTATTCCTGTTTTGGTCTCACGTTCTCCATGGCAACAGAATGAGAAAACTCTCCGAGAGGCTCATGTCTCTTGGGTGCAAATAAGAAGTGGGAGCCAAATATATCAACCTCTGGATCACGTTCTCTTGAACTTGGTGTTATTCTGCTTCTGCTGCCTCTTCTACAGAATTCCAATAGTATCCTCTTCCCTTCTAGGATAGCTAGAGGAATAAAATGTCATAATGTCAGCCCCATACCACAAGTTCTGGCCAGTGTTCCTGACTTGGAATCTCCATCTCTGCCTTCTGTGTCCTGGTTTCCTACGGATTCAGGAGAAGATAGAATGAAAAAGTCTTCCTGCTGAGAGTGATGATTTAGATAAGGGGTTAGAATTCCTGTGAGCTGCTAATTAAACACAGCTAATACTAAAGGTTATTTATAAAATGACAATTAAATAAATTGTATTGAAAACAAGACAGAGTGCCTAGAATGTGGCTCAACTGCATAGCACCTGAGTAAATAGAGCTTGAGCCTAGAGTTTGTATCATAGCATTTAAAACAAATGTAAAGGCAACACAAGCTCTGAACTCTACACATCATGATGATTTTTTTTTTCCTGTGCTCTGTGTTCTAGCGGTTGTTTAGTGTGGTGCATTTGCAGGTTGAAATCCTGTATACTGACATGTAATCTCAACTGCTGTTCAGTGGCATGTGTTGCTACCATGACATTGGTCATGATGGGTGTATTTTCACCTTAGTCATTAGCAATCAGCACTAATCAGAAGCACCTTGGCCCCTGCAATGCTGTTGCTAAGCCTTGTTCCACAGCTCTGACCCCAACTCTCCTCACTCCTGTTGCTGATCTTCATCAGCTCTGAGAAGCAGTCGAGTCCAGGCAGAGATTCTTCTCCACCAGGATAATAAGGAAACAGGTTCAGAGAGAAGCAGACAGAACCCACTGAGTGTCACATATAGAAACAGCCACCCTGGATTTTTTGTTTTTAGTCATGGAGATTTTATTATGGATTCATACAGAGGATCTCAAGAAGAGAGAGAGAGACACACACACATTTGAGTTAGGCATGTGTTGTTAGAGGTTTTCTGTCCTGCCCGGTTCCCGCAATTGTTAAGTCCCAAAGAAATCACACAGAGGTCTACATTAGTTATAAAGTGATTGGCCCATTAGCTCAGGCTAAAAAATAAAAATAAAAGCCGGGCGGTGGTGGCGCACGCCTTTAATCCCAGCACTCGGGAGGCAGAGGCAGACGGATCTCTGTGAGTTCGAGGCCAGCCTGGTCTACAAGAGCTAGTTCCAAGACGGGAACCAAAAAAGCTACGGAGAAACCCTGTCTCAAAAAATCAAAATAAATAAATAAATAAATATAAAAACCGGAGTGGAGGGTTGTTACACTTTTCTGGGTGAGGATTCAGAAAAGTAGGCAGACATAACAGAACCTTATTCTTGCCCTAAGGAACTGTATATCCTGGGGTTTTTTTTTGGGGGGGGGGTTGGTTTTGTTTTCTTTTTTTTTTTTTAGTGACTGCAGCCCCAAGAGATAGTCAAACATGGTTCTACCTGCCCATTGCACTGATAAATGAACAGATAAATAAACAGTGACCCAGAAGACATGAGTGATTTGGCAAAGATCTTCCATCTAGGGAATGGTAGAACCAACGCCAGGGCCTGGCCATTTGCCACTTAGGTGATGCTGAATCTGCCGTGTTTATCACATGCTTCATTGTATAAGTTCAAGATAATGTCTGTATCTCTGCTCTAACCAAAACTACTCCTGCTGCTCAGAGCTGGGCCAATTCCACAAAGGTCATAAGACCACCCCATAATTTTTTTAATTTCATCAGTAGTAAAAGGCACTATAATCTCTGCTGGGTCTATTTCTTTTTTTTTTTTTTTTTTTTTTTTTTGGTTTTTCGAGACAGGGTTTCTCTGTGGTTTTGGAGCCTGTCCTGGAACTAGCTCTTGTAGACCAGGCTGGTCTTGAACTCACAGAGATCCACCTGCCTCTGCCTCCTGAGTGCTGGGATTAAAGGCGTGCGCCACCACCGCCCGGCTGCTGGGTCTATTTCTGATAGTTGACAAAGTCTCAATTTTCCTTTTATAATTAATCCAGAGACCTTTTCCACATAAGTTTTTAATTTTTTACTTGGTTTATGTGGTAAAAAGATCCATTCTAAGATAATATCTTCCCTTTGCATTAAAATTCCTGTAGGGAAAATTCTAGAAGGAAATATGACTAGAATGCAATGAAGATTTGGATTCACACTATCTACATGTGCTTCCTGTAATTTTTCTTCAATGACAACCAATTCCTTTTCAGCTTCAACTATTCATAGCACTAAGTGCCCACATAAAGAAAAGAACGAAAGCACACATTAGAGACTTAACAGTGTTGGGGGGGCTGCGGGCCTCTTCCCATAGCCCGGCTCATGTCTGTAGTGGGAGCTGCGGGCTGTGTTCCTGCCGCCCCAGCTCCTGATCGCCTGGCTAGCTTATGCCCCGAAATAACAGCACACAAACTGTATTCTTTTAAACACTGCTTGGCCCATTAGTTCTAGCCCTTACTGGCTAATTCTCACATCCCAATCAACCCATCTCTAATAATCTGTGTAGCACTAGTCTTACCGGGAAAGATTCAGCATGTCTGACCTGGTGGCTTGCTTCATGGCATCTGGCTCTGAGAGGAGCTGCCCTGCATCTGCCCCAGAGAGGAGAGGAAATGGCATCTGAGCTCACTTCCTCTTCCTCCCCACATTCTGTTCTGTTTACTCCACCCACCTATGTTCTAACCTATGAGGGCCAAGCAGTTTCTTTATTATTTAACCAATGACCTTCCTCCATCATAACAGCACACCTGAAAGCTCTAGAAAAAAAAGAAGCAGACTCACCCAGGAAGAGTAGAAGACTGGAAATAATCAAACTGAGGGCTGAAATCAACAAAATAGAAACACAGAAAACAATCCAAAGAATCAATGAAACAAAAAGCTGGTTGCTTTGTGTTCTTGTACAGCCTGAATGGCTAGTTACCGTTGTATATAGTACCTTATAATATCCTTCCCAGAAATATGAGTTTCTGGGACTGCAGAAATATTAATCTGGGTATTCCATTAGGTCACAACCCCATAAATTCAATGTGATATTAGCCCACATATGGCCTCAGCCTTCCTCTCTGTCCTTCTGTCCCTATGCATTCAACCCATGTCATGCTTTGTTTCACTTGAGATAGGGTTCCAATTCCTCAATCATTTCAAATCATTTTATTACTGTCTTTTGTAAAGTCTGAATCTCCTGGCATGTATATATTTCTAGTGATTTCATTGAGGCACTTAGCCTCTGGTCCTCATTCTGCACATGTGATTTCAAGGTCTGAAGATTTTTCTTTAAAAATAACATCTTATCCTTGGGCATTATTTAGATACCGTGCAGATTGCCTCCCCAGAGAGATATCTGCTAACTTATTATAACTTTTTAACAGATTTTGATTGTCAAATTCAACAGTATGAATTCTTTTAGATAATTTCTCAGTACTCTTTGGCATGGATTGAATTTTGCCTATCAAATTAATGCTATACATTTCAAGAGTATTAATTTTTTCAGGTAACTTGATTTTCAATGGTATTAATCCTGTCAGATAGCTGTTCATTATTAGTCTGTAAAGACTGTATCATTTCTAAAAGTGCCTCATTCTTAGCTCTGTTATCAGCCCATTTTCTTAAGGATATGATATGGAAAAGAAAACTTAGTCCCGATATCCAATAAATAAATGTGTCAGAAAAACCATACAACCCTTGCAGAATACAATCCATAGTATATGCATGTACTGGCTTTGTGGGATTCTAGGCAGTTTGGGTGCTCACCTTACTAGACCGTAAGGAGGTGGGAGGTCCTTGGACTTCCCACAGGGCAGGGAACACTGACTGCTCTTCGTGCTAATGAGGGAGGGGGACTTGATTGGGGGAGGGGGAGGGAAATGGGAGGCGGTGGCGGGGAGGAGGCAGAAATCTTTAATAAATAAAAAAAAGAATGACATAAAAATGTCTTCCCCCCCAAAAAAAAAAAAACCAATCCATAGTATAAGTTAAAAGGTCATTAAATTTCTGGATGGTAATATTGTCTGCAATTATATAACTTTCAAGTTTGTTGATTTATTTATTAGTCAAATAGTTACCTTTATTATTAGATTTCAGTAAATTGCTATAGATGTAATTATCTTTATTGTCCAGCGGGTGTCACAATTGCAGCCGCATGGTGAAGAGATGCGAGTGGTGGCGGCCAGCATGAACAGTCCTGTGCCACTTTGGTTTCTTGCTTTGGTGCCTGATTAAATACTGACAAATATGCTTTTTTAATTTTGTCAAAAATTAAAAGCAATTAAATCAATTCCATACATGAAATGAGGAGCCCAGAGATCACAAGCAGAGAGCACAAACTGGAAGCTGCACAAGTCAGCAGGCATCAGGGAAAGTGGAAGTTGGGAGGAAGCATGTGCAAGCCTGGGAAATTTGCAAGTCACTGCACTTAACTCCGCTGTGGTGGGGTTTTTCAGAAAACCACTTAGTAGATGAAAGCAGGCAGGGGTGAGAGACCTTTTGGGCTGCAGACCTTTTGGGCCTTTCAAACTGCTCCACCCAGTTGGCATGGAGTTGGGATCCACATGGGCGCCAAATGAAGAAGGATGCTAAAAAGAAATCCCAAACTAGCTCAGAATTCAGTATTATAAAGGGTTATTTATTTAGGGGTAAACTCACAGATCACAGTCCTCTGCACAAATGAGGAAACAGGAACCAAATCCAGCAGCCAGAAGAGGGAGTGAGCATGTGCTTTATATCAGCATTTATAGTATAAGAGGCCACACCCCTACAGCAATCTAGTCTCAGCCTAATAATTCCTGTAGAATTCAAAGTTGTATTCAAAGGCCTGTGTATCTTGAGTTTTTGTTCTGTTTTTGAGATAAGAGTACCACTATGTTTCCCAGATAGTCTTCAAGTTCAGAATACTCCCCCCTCAGGCTCCCAAGTTTGGTATCACAAGCACACACCGTTATACCTGGCTAGCCTCTTTAGTTACTTCTAGCTTTAGCATGTGTCCTGTATCTCTTTTTATACCCATGTTCATGTATTCTAAAATCAAATATTTTTACCTATAGATATTTCCTATTGATTTTTATGTCCTGTAATTCAAAATTATGAACAATTTTTCGTGATGTTAAATGTTTTTAAGTGCTTCTTTGAAGTAGTCAACAAACAAGAACCAAAAAAGTAAATTAAACTTGCCAACATCAAGAATGAAAAATGGAACAATACCACAGATCTTGCAGTCATTTAAAAGATGAATTAAATGCTACAAAAAAAAAAAAAAAAAACTTTACGTGGAGACTGAAGAGATGTCTCAACAGTTAAAAGCACCAACTGCTCTTCCAGAGGACTTAGATTCAATTCTCAGCACCCACATGGCAGCTCACAACTGTGTGTTGTGATGCCCAGTCCCAGAGCATCCAACACCCTCACACAGGAATACATGCAGGCAAAACACCAACACACATAAAATAACATTAAATAAAGGTTTTTTTTTTTTTTTAAAGAAGAAGGCAGCTGAGTTGGAAAGGCAGGCGAAATCAGTGGAAATTGAGTCGGGGAATTATGACCGATCTGGCAACACACTGGAATTCTCAATAAATAATAATTACTGGAGAAAGGAAGGAGGAAGCAATGAGAGCGGGCTGCCATGGTGGCCAGCTGGGAAGGAGCAGGAAATGAACAAAGGGACTGTGGGGAGTGGTTATCGTGTAGACACAAAAAAACTGGGTGTAGTGTCCTAGCTACTGCTGACCACCAGTCTCACAGACACCTGGGTCTTGCCAACAGCTTAAAGATGAAAAGTCACCTCACCTAGTGGGGCCACAGCACTGTTACTAGGTGGCTCTTAACCGGAAAGGATCAGATCAGGAAGCCCCAAGGGCAACCAAGGATCTGATCAGGAAGCCCCTTGGGCAGCCAAGTCCAGAGAGTCGGGATTCCAGGCAGCTTTTTCTCCAGAACAGCCACAAGGTTTGTGAGAATTCAGGGCCTCTGACTTCTTCCAGAGAGTAAGCCAGTGCTGCCCCTGAAGCCCTTACCCAAAATATCCTTGGATGTGACAAAATAGATAGCCATCTCAGCCTTCTCCAGGGGGACAGGCGACTGAGGTCCTACAATCCCTGCCTCCACCCACCCATCCCGCCCCTGTGCCAAGATGGAGTTCCACAAATACTATCAACAAGAACACTAAAGAAAAAAGAGGCCTCTGGGGACAGAGACAAAATCAAGCCACAGAGGGAGGGTTGGTGACCTATTTCCTTTTCCAGCCTGTGCCACTCAGAGCAAAGGAGAGGGAACCTGAACACTGGTGGACACACGGACGACTTAAATCTTTGTTCTGATTTCTCCTTGAGTACCTAAGCTCTATGGTGCCTTCCATTCCTTCCTGAACTCTCCTAAGCAAATCAGAGCTCTTCATTCTCCATCTATAAAATACCTACTTACACAGTCTCTCTTGTGATAATTAAGAGTCTGCCAACCTTATGCCAGGCCCTGAATCGGGTTCTGGCAAGAAGCGTCTAGAAGTTATCGGTATCACCCCATAATGTGATCCTCCAGAGACTTACGTCTCACAGGTGCAAAGGCAGAATTTGGATCTAGAAAGTTCTGTTGCATGTTCTCTTAAACCCCCTGTTATTCTGACTCAGTTGTTTCGTCTTTGAAGTGTTGATAGCAACCTCTACCCTCCGTGGTTGCTGGGAGAGTTAAATGTGGCGACTATGGACGACCAGCCCAGATCTGCCTGTGCTCTATTTTCCAACTATTTAGAAAGAGGTTGAACCGTAAGGCCCTTCCAAGTCAGACCACCAGAACAACTGACAACAATTTAGAAATTATAAAACAATATTTCAACAAACTACACTAAAAACAAAGGTTGTGTGCCCGGAAATGTGTCTCAGAGACAAAGCAATCAAGTAAAATGCTTGAGCCCTAGCTTTGATCCCGAGAACTAACAACCAACTAACAAAAAATAAACAATGCAAAAAAAAAAAAAATCATGAAACTCCCAGCATTCAGGAGGCAGAGAGGCGAGGCAGAAGGATCTCTATGAGTTCAAGGTCAGACTGGGGTACAAAGGGAGTTCCAGGCCAGCCAGGGCTGTCCCTTTCCCCAGAAAGAAAATTAATTGATTAATTAAAAACTCAGTGACACTAAATGCTCAAAACTCTTTCTATGCCAATTATTTGAATACATTTTATTTACTCCGTCTGTGTGTGTGTGCTGACAGATGTTTGGTCTACTGGGTTTGTTTGGTAATGAGTCAAAGCGCAGACACATTCAAGAATAGAATGATAAGTCCTTGACTATGACCACTATAGGTGTATTTATACTACAGAATTTGGGGACAATTCAAATTCAAAGAAAGAAAAGAATGGAGGGAGAGAGAGGAAGGGAAGGAGGGAAGAAAAAAGGGAAAAGAGAGGGAGGGAGGGAGGGAAGGAGGGACGGAGGGAGGGACGGAGAGAGGGACGGAGGGAAGAAACCAGGCCGAATCCTTTCCAGCACAAATCTAACTCTTCCTACACGTCACTAACCCTCACTCCAGCACTAACCTAACTCTTCCTACATGTCACTAACCCTCACTCCAGCACTTTTCTTTTGAGACAGTCTCACTATGTAGCCTACAACTCATTAGATAGACCAGGCTGGCCTCAAACTCTATATAAGTTCAGGCTGCCTCTGCCTCACTCCATTTCTTACAGGGCAGTCCAATCCAGAAGATGATTCATCTCACCTTAGACAAATGAGAAAACTGAGGCTCACAGAGTTGGAGTCACTTGCCTCAGGAAAGCAACAATCTAGGGCTGTAGACAGGATGAAATGTTAACCACCTTGATTTAAATATCAGAAATACTTCAGAATAGTCCAGAGTGGTTCCATCTGCCTGTTTTTCAGACAAATGAAGCCAGAAGAGAGGAGCAATCTGGCAAAGATCATGCAACTAGATGATGGGAACATCAACAAAACCTGGCTACTTGCCTCCTGAGTCAAGGGTGAATCTACAAAGTACATATTAAGCTTAATTACTAAGTTTATAATAATGGCTGTGCAGGAACTCGGACCAAAATGTCACCTGCTGCTGAGAGCCGTTCCCACTCCACCTTGGGCATGGGGCTGCCAGCCCAGAGGTCAGCCTGAGGAATAAGGGAGACTCTAGAGCTTTCTTTCTCAATAAGACAAGCCCACAGACTCCAGAGAGGTGCTAAGCCTTGAGAAAAGCAAAGCTAAAAGCTAACTGCAATTCTAACAACCAGGGATGCTCTACTGGACCCAAGCTGACAAAGCCTCATTGAGTCAGCCGACTTTGGTAAGATGAACACTTCAGAAGGCTTTTCTGGGTTAGTGTCTAGAGAAAGACAAAGGGGATAGCAGGTAACTATGAGGATCCTAGAGTTGTGAACATTCATTTGAGACACATTGTTTTTTAACTTTCTTCAGTTCAAGGATGGTTATCCACAGATCTCTCCCCATACTCACGCTCACAAAATATCTAATCGAGTTCTATCCAAGTCCCTGACTATCTGGCCATACATCCAGCCAACTCATGGCCAATGGGCATTAGTCAATATAGTCTTTTCCCTGTACACTGTTTATTCTTCTAAGTCAAAGGAACAAGTAAATACCCTGCTCAGTGACCTGTCCCCCAGAGGGTTTCTCTTCACCATTGTCCTCGGGCATGTTCCAGAAAGACACATGGTGTTCTATCAACTTGCAAGTAGGGCAGGCACACCACATAGAACCATCTGTCACCAGCATGCATGTGTTCCTCCTCAGCCAATCACAGAGAACTCACCAGGGAGACTAAGTTCAGACTGTGGAGGAGAAAGTAGCACTTGCGCCACTTCCCCATGCACCCTGGCTTTCAGGGACTACTTGTGGTCATCTAGAACGCACACTGACATCTGATGGTATATACTTGCTGTGCACGCCAGCTCTGTGACCTAAAAAGTCAGATACCACTGAGTTTACAATGTGGATGTAGACACTTTAGATGTGTCAGACTTTAAGTTGTTTTTCTAAAGGTTTGTTTTATTTTTAATTATGTGTATATAAGGGATAGCATGTGAGCTTGTGGTTGCTGGTGCTCATAGAGTCCAGAAGAGGGCTTCAGATCTCCTGGAGTTGGAGTTACAAGCAGTTGTAAGCCACCCAACATGGGTGCTTCAAACTGAACTTGACAAGAGCAGTATATATTATTTTTTGTTTGCTTGCTTTTTGAGACAGGGTTTCTCTGTATAGCCTTGACTGTCCCCATACTAACTCTGTAGATCAGACTGGCCTCAAACTCACAGAGGTCCACCTGCCTGTGCCTCCCAAGTGCTGGGATTAAAGGTGTGTGCCATCATCTCCCAGTCAGTACATACTCTGAATGGCTAACCATTTCTCCAGCCATGGCTTCATGTTGTTAAGATGTCAATACATCTTAAACTGATTAATCAGCAGACTCAATCAATGTACTTCCGTCATAATCCTAGCTGCTAGTTTTCTTTAGAATAGTCAAGGAACTCAGAATGTGTCAAACAACCTTGAGAGGTAAGAATATAGCTGGAGACGTCTTGTTTCCCGGTTTTAAAACCTACCGCTAAAGTAACGTGACAGATTAGAAATGACAGTCCAGTCATAGCCTTATTATTATTAATAATAATTAATAATAAAGTAATTAATAATTATTAATAAACTAATTGTTGACAATTAGTTTTCAGCAGGGACACAGAGATTGTTCAATGAAGAAGGAATAGTGTTTTCAAAAATAGCACTGAGATGCTGTTATTTCCCTTATTTCTGTGTTAATTTTTTGTCCGACTGACCTGTCCAGTGGTGAGAGTGGAGTGTTGCAGTCTCCCACTATTAGTGTGTGGGGTTTAATGTATGATTTAAGCTTTAGAAGTGTTTCTTTTACATATGAGGGTACCCTTGTATTTGGGGCATAGATGTTCAGTATTGAGATTTCCTCTTGATGGATACCCGTGTGCTAGAAGAAAACTGGGCCCTGCCATATATAACACAGAAAATTACTTCAAAATGAATCAAAGACCTAAATGACACTTTTAGGACAAAACATAGGATTAAATTTTCATGTTCTTGGGTCAGGCAATCGTTTCTTAGATCTACTCCAAAAGTAACACGAGAAAAAAATTAATTGAACTTTATCAAAGTAGAAACCTTTATAAGACAAAGAATACCATCAAGAAAATTCAACCAGGTGTGGCATCACAAGCCTGTAATTCCAGTCCCTGGGAGATGGAGACAGGAAAATCAGGAGCTCGTTTCAACCGCATCTACAAAGGCAGCCTGGACCTGGCAGCCTGATTGCGCTTCGGGGGACGGTCTGTTACCTACAGTACAGTAACAGCTTGCTGTGGAGTCGATGGGTAGTAAATAAAATGTTTTAAGAGAGGACACAAAGTTGGGGAGTTAGAAAGGTGGGGATGGATCTGGGAAAAGCTCAGAGGAGGAGGTGAGGGCGAATATGATCAAAATACATTGTATGAAATTGTCAAAGAATTGGTGAAAAAATAAAATATCGGGAAAGAAAAAAGAAAGTGATAGTACAAATGCACGTAAAAACATTTTCATATGAAATATCTGACTAAGGTTATATCTACAATATAGCTTTCAAAGCCTTAAAGCCCAGGGTTGAGGATTAAATGATTAAGAGCACTTGCTGCTCTCCCAGGGACCCAGGTTCAATTTCCGGCATCTACGTGGGCAGTCATAAACATCAGACCCTCTTCTGGCCTCCACACTGCACACATGTGGTACACAGACACACCTACAGGCAAAATAGGTATGCACATAATATAAAACAAATATTCAAGAACAAAACTTTAAAGCGCAAGAATTTATATAGAGAGAACTCATTGGCAAGATGGATAAATGTCCTGAATAAACATTTCTCTGAAGAGCATATATGACTGACCAATAAGCATGTAAAAGAAAGGTGTGGCGGCTTGAAAGAAAACGGCTCCTGTGGAGAGTGTCACTGTTAGGAGCTATGGCTTTGTTGGAATGGGTGTGGCCTTGTGTCACTTTGAAGGTGGGCTCTGAGGTCTCCTTTGCTCAAGCTATCTATGTCTAGTGTGAAATACAGCTGCTCATGCTGCCTGCAGAACAAGATAGGGAACTCTCAACTCCCTCTCCAGCACCATGCCTGCCTGCACGCCGCCATGTCTGCCTACAATGAAGACAGTGGACTAAACCTCTGAAATTGTAAGCCACCCTCAATTAAATATTTTCCTTTGTAAGAGTTGCCATGATCCAGCTAACACTGGGTCAAGTTCAGGGAGTCCTGCTGAGGAGAGGGAGGAGGGATTGTAGGAGTCATAGGGGCCAGGGACTTCAGAGGAAAACCCACAGAAATGGCTAGCCCAATACAGAGGAGGAGTAGATGGGGGCATAGGGAGGGGAGAGAGGAGGAAAGGCTGTGGTTGGGATGTAAAATAAATCAATTAACTAATCTTTCAAAGAATAAAAATAAGAAATAATAATAGTGAACTTAAAAAAAAAAGTGTTGCCGTGATCATGGTGTTTCTTTACAGCAATAGAAACCCTAAGACAATACTCCTCATCAGTAGCCACTGGGAAAATGGAAATCAAAACCATAGAAAGATACCATTTCACACTCCCAAGGTGCTGTGCTAGATTCTTCATACACTGCTGAAATAATGATTTACTTCCAGGAACATGGGTGACTCATGGGTTGCTCTACCACGAAAGTCCCACCCCAACTCAACCTTCTGCCTCTTATAAATCCTACCATCCCCAAGATCCTGTGCAGCTGGGTCAGGAGGGAATGGTGACCGGACTCTCAAATGAAGGACTAGAGAAACCCCCACACACAACCTCTTTCCACAGAAAGTGTTAGCAGCCTCATTATCCTGGACTTAGCTACTAACTACATAATAGTTACAACAGGATATTGCAGTTATAATAGGGTAATTAGGTTATCCTAGACTTAGCATTGTCTGATTATTCTATGGACTTACCTATGGGCAAGGTCTTCCCAAATCACCATACCTGCTCTGCTTCAAGATGGCGATGCTCATGACAAACCTAAAGAAGACAGTTACATTCCACACATCCTCTCAGGTCAGCCTAGAAATGGTATGAGGCATATGGTGATATAATCCAAGCAATCAGGAAGCTGAGGCAGAAGGACTTGGAGTTCAAGGTCATCCTAATCTATACAACAAAACACTTCTTTTAAAAAAAAAATGCTGGGTGGTAGTGACACACACCTTTAATCCCAACACTTGTGGAACAGAGGCAGATCTCTGAGTTTGAGGCTAGCCTGGTCTATAGAGGGAATTCCAAAACAGCCAAGACTATACAAAGAAACTCTGTCTTGAAAAACAAGGCAAAAATAATAATAATAAACCTCAAATCAAATTCTTAGGAAGAAAGTATTGTTGGCTGTGTCTCAAATAAGAAAACCCAAACTCAAAAAGGTATCAGTTCTGTATCCCAAGTCACATAACTCTGCCAGGACAAATCAGGACTCAAACCCAATTCTGTCAATTCTATTGCTACTGCCCTTCCCCCATACTACTCCTGGTGCCAGGATCCCAGTCTTGGGCCCTGGATACTGTGTGCCCTATCTGCCCCCACTCCTGCCCTCTCCCAAGCCCTATGCTGCTGGTTGGGTTCAGACTTTCTGTTCATTTCCCTTGCCAGCCAGTCTGTGAACAAAAGCTAATCTTGGCAGAACAGCTACCTGGCTCCATTCCTTATGGGAAGGAAATCCATTGCCAGAGAAGTACACTGTGTCTAAGGAAGCCCTGGAGGTCCTAGGGGAAGAGACAGAAAATGTTCTCCTCTGCAAATGGGTCAGGCCAGAGACTCCTGCCTACCTGTCTACCTACCAGGGACCCTTAGAGGGAGGGGGGACAAGAAAAGCATGATCCTTGCACAGGAGCTAACGGCCAGATCCCTATTTCAAACAAACATCAGAACAAAGGGTCAGAGTGGACCAGCAGTGGGAAAGAAGGCACTCCGTAGTGGGGGTAGTCAGGAGCTCTGGTCTGTGCCGTAAGTTCATAGACCGATGTCTAACCCAGTCCTCACCCCTTCCCAGGGTAATACAGCAAGTTTAGAGTGGTCTACTTACTCTCGTTCCCCTTCTGTTCCTTAGCAACAGGAGGGCTGGGCTGGGAGACGGGGCTTTTCCTAGGAGAGAAGATTGTAGAAGATGGGATGAAGAAGATGAGGGGAGGGTGGCGTCAGTTATCATTGTCATCTCACCTGACAGGTCAGGCCTTAGTGCAGGGCCACCTTCCTTGGCTGAGTCAGTCAGGCCAGAGGCGGGCTGGCGGGATACGGGCCAAATATTGCCAGAGTGGTGCTGTTCCTTCATAAAGAGAGGATGAGCTGCTCAGAGCTCAGCAAGAGTTTCAGGACCATGGTCAAGATGAGTGGTAAGTGGGGACCTCCTCCAGGTCTGGGAAAGCCTGAGCAAAGAAGTGTTAGACGCTGAGATAGGCACAGGTGCTGGAGGGGAGAGGGACGTGGGTCTCAGCCGAGGGTCATATAAGAATAAAGAGAGTAAGAACTGAGACAGGGATTCAGCTTCAGCAGGACCTGAGGATGGATCAGGGGCTTGAAAATGAGTTTAATGGAGAGGGATGTGGAGGACGGGTCTAAGGGTTGGGTGCATTCAAATGAAGGGACGGAGGGGCCAAGAAACAAATGCTCAGGGGAAACTGTAAGGGCTGGAGACTGGATAAGAAGGTTAAGGAAAGCCGGGCGGTGGTGGCGCATGCCTTTAATCCCAGCACTTGGGAAGCAGAGGCAGGCGGATCTCTGTGAGTTCGAGACCAGCTTGGTCTACAAGAGCTAGTTCCAGGACAGGCTCCAAAACCACAGAGAAACCCTGTCTCGAAAAAGCAAAAAAAAAAAAAAAAAAAAAGGTTAAGGAAGATCTGTGGGGTGGGGTGGGGAGAGGGATGGAGGCTTAGAGGTTCTCTCCCTTGGGTTTGGTGATGTTGCTCCTCTTTTCTAGTGAGCTGTCCCAGCAGAAGGCTGTCTGGGTGTTGGGAAGGGTCTAATGGACCTCCTTAGCTAGTGGCCCCTAAAAATTCTCTTCCTTTGAGGAGCTTCAGTTGCCTTGACATTGCAAAGACCAAACACAGGGGCTCTCAAAACTCAGCTTCTGGGGGAAGCTCAGAGTCACAGTCCTTGCCCGGTCCACTTAAGAGCAGGTGACGCTGAGGAAAGCCCATGGCCCTTTGTGTCAGACAAGACTAGCTAACTGTAAAGAGGAAATCAAGTCACTCAAGGCTCACTACAAGGCGGTCACCAACTATCTGAGCGATGAGTTCTAACCTTGATACCACACTAAATACCTGGGAGGCCTGGAGAAACCAAAGATGAGGCTGGAGAAAACATAGGGACCGCGTGTTTACCGTAGATCACTTCTCACTCCCCACTCAGAGACCTGAGCCTTCCTCCCTCGCACGCTCGCCTTCTCACACATACACACACAACCCTCTCTCCCTCTTCTTGCTCGCTCACTCTCTTCCCCACACAACTTCACCTCCAGACCCCACACAAGCCTCCACCGTCTTGGACCCCCACTCACTCTCAAATCCAGCCCAACTCCCACTCCAGCTCAGTGTGTCTCACTTTCCCGTGGACTCATACACACTCAGAACAACCACACCATTCCACAAACGCATCACGTACAGCCATAAACTCTGCAGTCATACAAAGTAAGAACGAACTACAACCACCCTCCTACCCACAAACTTGACAGTTATACACGACCACAGTCCTTTACACACTCATAGGTAAGCACAACATCACACTCCCCATCAGGAGCAGATACATGTATAGTGAACTGTGAACCTCCCACACCCACGAGCTTCCAGCATGCAGGCTGTGTTCACAGTCACACATTAATCAGACCAATAACACTATGGTTCACAATGCCCTGCACAACACAATCGCCTTCATATAGACGTAACGCCAAATATCCGGATCTCCAGCCACGCACTTGTCAGGCCCTGCCCTCACCTTACTGCCCTTCACCCGCTCCCACAGTCAAATTCATCCTGGATAAACAGGTCCCAGAGCCTGGGCTCCAGAAAGGCCACGCTCTTGTTTTCTCTGCCCCCAGGAATCTTTATTTTGGGGATCCTGCTATCCATCTCCAACTGCCTTGCTTTCTACGAGGACCTTTTCAGGTGCTTCCAGGGCCCTGATTACGAGACCTTCCTCCTCATAGCCCAGAATGGGCTCCATGCCTCCCCACTGCCCAAGAGTGTAGTGGTAATAGGAGCTGGCTTAGCAGGCCTAGCTGCAGCGAAAAGCCTACAAGATGCTGGTCACAAGGTAAGAAGATCTTGAAAGGTTTTGATCATAAGCCTCCAATTTGCCTCTTTGGGGAGAAAAGGAGTGAGTGGCCTGACAGGGAATGAGGCACAACTGCAGGTGCCTACCAGTCTCTGAACTCCCCCTGGCCCTTAATCATTGTCAATGCCATTCATGTCCTTATGGAGCAAAGAATGAAGACTATGCAAGGAAATCACTCAGGACCCTTGGAGCAAACAGCCCCAGTGAGGTTATCCTGCATGTTCATGGCCTTCAAGTCAGAGCCTACAGCTATGTGGAGGTGATAAGTGGGATGGGAAGAAAGAATGACAGCAGCTTCTCTGAACTCCAGGTCACCATCTTGGAGGCCAGTAACCACATCGGAGGTCGGGTGGTCACAGTCAGAAACAAGACGGAAGGCTGGTACTTCGAACTAGGACCAATGCGAATCCCAGAAAGCCACAGGTAAGTCCTGTACAAAAGAAGGAGCAAAGGGCTATAATGGGAATGACGGGGAAGGCAGGTGGGACCCTGCTGCCATTGTGTCTAAGATCTTTCAGACTCACTGTGTCATGTGATCCAACCCAATAAGTCAGGGCTGATACTCAACTCCCATGTCAGAGAGAAGACTGAGGTCACAGAAAGCCGTGGTCACAGGAAGTGGTAGATCCCAAACGGACAATTACAATCATTACTGCCAACTCATTAAACTGTAGCGTGTAAATATGGGCAGTTTCATATTTGTCAATTACATCAAAGCAAGCTGAGAAATTATAATGTTACTATTAATATCTACCATTTGTTGAGCACTAACTCTCTCTAGACCCTGTCTCCACAGATATTTCTCTTCTCTTTTTCTTTTCCTGCTTGCCTTTAATATAAATTGAACCCACGCTCACCCTCCAAACCACCGAAAACACAAACAACTGCATCAGCCCAAAGTAGGAGTCATTAAATACAGCCTCCAATTTACCTAGAATTGCATGGTGGGATCTCAAATGCTGTCTGAAACAAAAGACATCTGTCTATACTATTAGCTGAGATCTCCTAAAGGGCCTTAATTCAATGAACTTCTCACCCTCCACAGCCTTGGGAGGTGGGGAGCTAATGCCCACAACATTAAATGAGATTACAATTGAACAAGTAGTTAGTTTGAGCTTCCTAGGCACCAGGTTACCCTAATTAGACCAGAATCGATTCTAATAAGGGACCAGAAGGAACAAGGATGTTATTATGCCTGTCTCTGTCTCAAGGCTAACCCATGCCTATGTCAAGAAGTTTGGTCTGAAGCTAAATAAGTTCATCCAGTATGATAACAACACCTGGTACCTATTCAATGGACAGCGTTATCGTGCTTGGGAAGTCGAAGCTAACCCCGAGATCTTGGGCTATCCCACGGACCCCACAGAGAAGAACAAAACTGCCCAAAACCTCTTCGACCAAGCAATCATTAAGGTATCTGCTGCCTTTCCCAGCTGGGATCAAGAAGGAAAGGGGTGGGCCGGGCGGTGGTGGCGCACGCCTTTAATCCCAGCACTCGGGAGGCAGAGGCAGGCGGATCTCTGTGAGTTCGAGACCAGCCTGGTCTACAAGAGCTAGTTCCAGGACAGGCTCCAAAACCACAGAGAAACCCTGGCTCGAAAAACCAAAAAAAAAAAAAAAAGAAGAAGGAAAGGGGTGGTGCCTAAGGTCACACAGCAAATCAATACCTGGAATCAGATCACCTGACCCCACCCAACACTCTTATGATTGGTCCTCCTGCCTTATCACATCTGTTAACGATGTCACCACCCTCAACTCCACCCTCAACCCTTCTCTTCTGTCTCTGAGCAATCTAGGAAACAGGACTTGGTCAGCAGCAGTGTAAAGAAAGGGGCAACTGGATTAGGCAGCCCTTGGTAGTGAATCAGCCATCCTAGATGACAAGTGAAAGTCTTTACCTTAAAGCGTCTGTGCCTGGGTGTCTGTGTCTGTGCGTACATATGTACCTGTGCGTGTGTATATGTATGTACATGGTTAGGTAAACATGGGTGCGTGTGCATATTTGTGTCGAAGCCAGTGGTCAACGTCAGCTGTCTTCTTCAATTGCTTCCCACCTTATTTTATTTTGGGCAGAGTTTTTCATTGAACCGAGCTTACTAGTTCTGCTAGAATTGCTGACCAGCAAGCCCCAGGGATCCTGCTGTTTCTACCTTCACAGAGCTGACATTACAGTCATGGGATACCACACCATAACTTTTTAAAAATTTGATGTGCATTGGTGTTTGACCAGGATGTATGTCTGTGTGAGGGTGTCAGGTCCCCTGGAACTGGAGTTACAGACAGGTGTGAGCTGCTATGTGTATGCTGGGAACTGAACCCAAGTCCTCTGAAAGAACACTCAGTACTCTTAACCACTGAGCCATCTCCCCAGCTCCAACACACCCTACTTTTATATGGATACTGGGGAGTAGGGCTCAAGTCCTCAGTCTTGTACAGCAAGTGTTCTACCAACTGAATATTCACCTTAAATTTTCATCTTGAACAGGTCTTTTGTTTCAAGTCAGGTGTGGTAGCACAAGCTTTTAATCCTAGTACTTGGGAGATAGAAGCAGGAGGATCTAGAATTGAAGAGCAGCCTCAGGTACACAGTGAGTTTGAAGCCAGCCTAGGCTGTGTAAAAGACCCTGTCTCAACAAAAGCACGAGTGTCTTTAAATGAAGGGATGGAGCAGTGTCCAGGAGCTCTGGGAACTGCCCTTTCCCGGCTTTTTCCAGCCTCTCCAGGGGACATCCCAAGAACCTGGTCTCTAATCTCAAAGCGTGCGAAGCATCTGTCTCCCTGTGACCTTGTCAACAGCAGCCTAGATGTCCTGGTTGGTTACCTGGAAGCCCAGCTTGATGAATATCTCTCCTCCTTTCTGCAGCTCAAACAAGATGTGAAGACATCCAACTGCAGCCAACTGATGTCCCTTTATGACTCTTATTCTACCAAGGTAAGTGAAACAAGAGGCCGCAGGAGATGGCGGTGGAGTGACGGCCTCTGTGCTCAGCCAAGGCCCTGGGGCAGCATCCTGTCTACAGAATGCCTTCTTCCTACTGCCAAAACCTTTGTCTCCCTCAAGCCCCCATCTAACCCCTGCTAAAGCTTCCCTACATGCTAGCCCTCTAACCCATCCTTGCATCTGTGCTGCCCCTCCGCACAGGCTTATCTGGTGAGGGAAGGAAAGCTGAGCAAAGGAGCAACCAAGATGATCGGGGATTTGTTGAACGAGGACCCTGGATACCACAAGTCCCTCCTGGAGTCCCTAATAAGTCTTAACATCTTCTCCAAAACTGATGAGTAAGGCTGATTTGGGGCCAGGAAGAACCCAGTCCCTAGCACTGGTTTATTGGGTATTTACCATATGGGGGCACTCAAGTAACAATGCCTGAATGACACAGGGCTGTATATTCATGAAGGTGATGTTTATAAAGTGTCTCACATGAGAGAGCAGGGAGATAGGTTCTTCCCTTTTCAGACCAGAGGAATGGCCAGTACTGGGATACAGTACGACCTGGCAGTGTCTCCCGTCCCATCATCCCCTCTCCACCCCTGCAGATTTTCAGAGATCACTGGTGGCTTTGACCAACTCCCCAATGGCTTCAATGCTAGCCTGAAGTCTGGTACCATCCGTCTGAGATCCAGAGTAGAAGCAGTGGTGAGGAACGGGTCGAAGGTTGAAGTTTTGTACCGCACCGATGAGCCCATCTTCCCACTGCGCAGACTCACTGCTGACTACGTCATCAACTCAGCCTCCGCCAAGGCCACACGCCTCATCACCTTCCAGCCACCCCTGTCCCCAGACAAAGCACATGCCCTGCGCTCCGTGCATTATACCAGTGCCACCAAGGTGGTTTTCGTGTGCAACGAATGCTTCTGGGAACAGGATGGCATCCGGGGAGGCAACTCCATCACAGATCGGCCCTCGCGTTATATTATCTATCCCAGCCACAGCCTGCCAGGTGGCAAGGGCATGCTGCTGGCCTCTTACACTGTGGGCGATGATTCTTTCTTCTTCGCTGCCATGAAACCCGACCAGGTGGTGAATATTATCCTGGATGATCTGGCTGCTGTGCACCACATACCCAAGGAGGAGCTAAAGCGCATGTGCCCAAAAGCAACGGTCAAGCACTGGGGGTCTCTAGACCCCCTCACCATTGGCGCCTTTGCTGAGTTCACACCCTATCAATTTGTGGACTATTTGAAGCAGCTCTCCCAACCAGAGGGTCGCATCCACTTTGCTGGAGAGCACACCAGCCTGCCCCACGGCTGGATGGACACTGCCATCAAGTCTGGCCTCAGGGCTGCCAAGGACATTCAGGCCATGGTGGATGAGGAGGTTACTCAGGGACAGATGCCTCGCTAGAGGCCTTTTACCAACAATCGGGGTGTTTTTCCCCAAAAACAGTCTGCAGGGGAGTCTGAAGAGGAGAC
Source organism: Chionomys nivalis (assembly GCF_950005125.1). Lineage (NCBI taxonomy): Eukaryota > Metazoa > Chordata > Mammalia > Rodentia > Cricetidae > Chionomys > Chionomys nivalis. The sequence continues at coordinate 31,515,773 of NC_080096.1, read as the reverse complement.
TGGAAGATGAAAGGAGGCAGAAACCCAGGAGAGAGGTCACCACTGGTCTCTTGGTGCAAGCAGGAGCAGAGCTGGGAAGCTGGCAAGAGACATTGCCCCTTTCCTGTCTCGCTCTCTGCCTGGCTCTCTACAGGAAACAACAGAGCTGGGGTGCAGGGGGCACGGGTGGGAGTCAAGGCTGGAGAATCCCAGAATCTGCCTTTAGCTTGAAGGAAATTGTCTCCTTCTGCCAAGCAATAACAAACAAAGAAAAGCTTCTGCACCTGGCTTGTGTCACTTAAAACTAGAAGTTCCTAAACAAGCAGACAAACCCCAGGGTACTGGCACACTGATTGGCAGACTGACACACGCGCTTACACCCACCACACATACAAACTCCATCACTGTATGCCTGAGCCAAAGGCCTCTTATCTTGGCCCAGTGTGGGTGGAAAAGGAGGGGGCCTTCTTAACCGTTTCTTTTCTGCTGTGCGTTAGTGGGATCTCAGCTACCCTGAGAGACTCTCTCCCCCTCACCAGGCAGACCCCCTACCCATAGCAAGCACAGTTGGCACACAGTCCTGAGGGGACCCCATGCTCATCACAACTCCCCCTCCACTCATCCCCTCACCAAAACCCACCTGTCTTTAACAAACCAGCCTATGTTGCCAAACATTCCGTCAACCCCTCCCCAACTCCAAGGTCCTCTCTCCTCTGAGCCACAATTCTTCTCTTCTAGAATGCCAAGTGAACAGAAGACCTTACTGATATTGTGTCCCCAGCCAGATCGGAAGACCCCCTAAGAGCTGAGATCACATATTTTATGGTGTGTGTGTGTGTGTGCCATGCACACGTGCTATTTCCTTTAGCCTGCCAATACTTACTAAATAAGTCATACACCTGGCACCATATGGTACCTGGCTGAGAAGCAGAAACACAGAGAGTATGAAACTGAAAATCAACGCCCCCCTCTGTCTGCCTCGCTATGTGGTCAGAGATCAATTTCCAAAACGTACTCAATTTTTGTTGCAAATTTTTAGAAACCAAGAGTTATTCCTTGGTCTTGGGGGATCAACTAAGTTAAAAGGAAAGGTAAACTGAGTCACAAGCACTCCTCATTTGACAGACTCCGAAGGACCCAGGAGTCAGCATGATGACGTGCTGGCTGGGGTTTTGTGGAGGACTGGCATAAGATATGGGAGGGAGGAGGAGGGAAAGAAAATTCACATTTTCTACTGCAACATGGCCCATTGTTAAATCTAGACGTCTCTTCTTGAATATCCAACTGTGACTGACAGTCAGGACGTTTTTAGTTCCATGTGACAGAAATCAAACTGGGGCTTTCGGGGGATGTGTCTCTTGTCCAGAAGTCCAGGATGAAGCTGCTTTTATCAGAGTGACTAGGCTCCAGACTGAAAAAAATGGTGTTAAGGGCCCATAGTCTAGATCATAGTGGACCCTGTCCTCTTCTCTGTTACAGACGCGCACCTGTGCTATGACATATACAAAGACTCAAAAGAATGGGCTCTCCAGCAGTGTAAGCAATCAGAAGAACACTTGGTTAAGTTGTTACTGCAAGCAAGCCAGATACTCTTCAAGGCCTGGAAATACACTCGACCACCATTCTCCAGGTTAAGCTGCTGTTCCTAGATATTGGAATCTGCACAGGGGAACTCTCTAGGTGGTATCTTGGTGACATTAAATAGTCACCTTCCCTTGGAGGTTAGCCCAGGGTGAGCTTAGACTGACCCCTTTTACAACTTGTTAGGGTTGGAAGTGGAGCTTATTGTTTGATTGGCTCCAATCCCAACATAATATAGGGGTTTGGGGTCTAGGCATAGCCAGCAGTCTCTATCTATGTCTGGCTAAGAATGGTAAAGAAACAAATACCCTCCATCTAGGATACCAAATTCCAAGAGACTGGCTTCTGCTGCTCCTTGGCTTTTAGTCTCAAGGTTACTGAGGGAGTTCCTGGGCAAATTTGAGGCTTAGGGCTTACATTTACCACCTTGGAGGGGTTGAATCTCTGGGTTGCCAAGTTGGGCTGGTTCAGGCCAATGGGCCCATTGAGCCCAATGGGCCAGATGACCCTAGCAGCAGGTTTCTTTTCAATAGTAAATTGCTGTCTGGGTTTGGACCATTCATATATAACCTGACTCCCCAGGTTCTGCCAGTTTCCCAGTAATGGGTTTCCTGCCAATCCCTAACCTTTATGGATATGGGATTTCGTTGTCTGTGGCCACAGGTAGGTGATAGATTTCCCTCTAGGACTATGAAGGGATCAGTGTACCCCCAGGAGGACTTGGTTTTGCAACTCCACTGAGCACAATAGTGTTCTGGTTTCTGGCAGCTGAGAGGCATAGGGCATTAGTCAGGCAAGCATGGTACTGGATAGATGGGGGCTCCTTCTCTTCCCCAGTGGACCCACAGCCCTAAAAGTGAGTGAGCCATGCCCCAGGAGCCTCTGTCTATAATAGCTTACCTGGAAGGTGGGTTGGGTCTCTGTAGATAGTTGGCTATGAGCTCCCCAGTCCTAGTCCTTCTTAATTCCCAGACCCAAGGTCCTGGCTTATGGGGGTTTGGAGCTTTTCCCACGGGGAAACAAAGAAGACAAAATAGGACAACCATAATTATAGGTTCCTTGTCAGTCGTCTCTTTAGGAGATCAGAGAATGCAGTGGTAACCCATTTGTGGGTGTCTTCTGGAACCTCCTTCAGCTGGGTATGCAGGATCCATGGGTGAGCAGTGACCTTCACAGCTGTGGGGGAGGACCACAGGACATGGGCCTTTCTACGCTAGATCCAGGCTCTGGGTCAGGATCCTCACACAAGGTCTCCAGGCTAAAACTTGTGGGCAGGCTCAGACTTGGAAAAAGTCTCAGTCTCTAGAGTTGTCTGATGAATAGTCCTCTGAGTCTGTTACAAGGCCTGCAAGGACTTGAGGAGGGGGTGGTTAGTAATGTCTGTCTTATGAATAGCTTAAGGAGTAAAGAGGCATCCTCCCAAATGATTTCAAATAGGGTGATGGGGGCCCTTAGAAGGGTATATTATAGAAGGTTGGCCCAATTTTTGCTAGACTCTGGGACACATTTAGCTAAAGTCTTTTTAAGGTCCTAGCCATCCTTTCTACCTGCCCTGAGCTTAGTTTTCAAGCAACATTTAGGACTTTTGCCAGATTTGGGGAAACTTTGACCATGAGGGCCAGGCCATTGCTGGACCTCAGGGAGAAGGGCAACCCAAATCTAGAAATGAACTCTTGGAGGAGTTTCTCGTTGACCACTGAGACTGTTTCCATTCAGGTGGGATAGGCTTCCACCCATCCAGAGAAGGCAGCCAAGACAACCAAGAAGCATACTTATATATAAGAACCATGGGTAAATTGCACTTCTGAAAGCACGATTAATAAAGACTCAGAGGGAGAAGTTGGAGTTCAACTTGAAGGTCAGAAAAGCAAACAGCCAGCTACTGGCTCTTACCTCTACTTCAGTCCAAAATGCCTATCCTGCCTCTAGGAATCTCAGAATGAGACTGAGGCTGAGCACTGTCTCCTCCCGTCTTATATTCCTCTCTAGGGTTGGGATTAAAGGCATGCACCACTGGGATTAAAGGCATGCACCGACCAGTTTCTATGGTAACTAGTGTGGCTACTGAGATTAAAGGTGTCACACTGCCTGGTCTGTAAGGCTGACCAGTGGGACTGTTTTACTCTCTGATCTTGAGGCAAGCTTTATTTACTAAAATACAAATGAAATGCTGCTATTTCCCAGTGTTCTCCAGAAGTGTTTTGTTGGGTGTAGATTTCTCCCAAGACTTTTTTTCCTTCTTTGTGGTTCACTTGTGCACAAATGGTATATCAGGACATCGTGTCTTCAACAAGATTGTCTAGTTGAGGGATATAATATATGGGCCTGAGTAACTCAACAGTTTTTGATGCCCCCTAACGGGTGGCCTGGTAAAGTCTGACAACCACTTTTCTTCTGAGAGCAGCAGTGAACTGGGATCTTCCATTCTGTAAAAAACCTCCACTCATTTATGTCCTGCTTGACATCTCTTCCCACCATCCGGCCTCTTCCTGGGTATAATCTGGGCATTGGAGCAATTCAGGTTCAGACAAGGTGACCATGATCTGGAGAGGTCCCATTGGTTCTAGAGCTGCCTTCTGGGTGCTAAGTCTGCTGTTCTGTGTCCTTGGGCCTCAGAGATTTCCCTTTTGGATGACCTTAGCAATGGGCAACAGCTACCTCTCTTGGCAGCTGTAGGGGCTCTAGTAGGGCCAGCATTTCTTCATTGTGTTTAATTTCCTTCCCGACAAAGGTGAGGTGTGCCCACTCCCTGTAGAGAGCACTATGGACATGGGCTATGGCAAATACATACTGACTGTGTACCCAATAATGACTTTGCCCTCCCCCAGAGAAGCACCTTAGATAATGCCAAGAGCTCGGTGCTTTGTGCTGATGTCCCTTGGCTGAGAGCCTGGGTCCATACTATCCTGTCCACGGTGACAACTGCAGCCTAGCATCCCTGATTCCATCTTGAATAAAGCTGCTCCCATCAGTATACCGTACCTCTTTGGCTTTTTGCAGGGGGACATCTGTTTGTTCAGGTCTGATGGACTGGATCACATCGGTCACCCTCATGCCATCGTAAAGGGGCCCCGCTGGGTTATCATCTGGCAGTAGGTTAGCTGGGTTGATGGCTGAAGTTTTAAAGAATTTGATAGTAGGCTGGTCTACAAGAAGCGCTTGACCATTATTTGGTCATTGGACATCCACCTGTCTGGGGTCTCCCTCAAGGGTGCTTCTACAGAGTGTGGGGTGGTTAGGAACAGTTCCTAACTGAAAGCTTGCCTGTCAGCTTCTTTTACTAGCATGGTCGTGGTAGCCAGTTGGCAGAAACAGAATCAAGTCTTTTGGATAAGTAGATCATGGCCTCTCCCATGGTCCTGGTGTCTGGGTAAGGACACCCTTTGCAGTCATTAACACAGGACAAGTGTCCTTCTCCCTCTTCTTTCATGGTGTTCTGGGCTTCCCCCATGGGATCACTTTCCTTAGTCTCCCTACTGAGTGTTTGCATTACTGCTCAGGGCAATCTTTTGTTTGCTTCTTCTACTGAGTCACGATTATTATGAGCCTCTGAGCAATCTCCAGCATTTGGGACCTATTCATAGCCTAAACTCCTTCTAACTTCTAGAGTTCCTCCTTTTTCAATTTGTATTTCATGTGCATTGGTGTTTTGCCTGCATGTATGTCTGTGTGGTGGCGTTGGGTTCCCTGGAACTGTACTTACAGACAGTTGTGAGTTACCATGTGGGTGCTGGGAATTGAACCTGGGTCCTCTGGAAGAACAGCCAGTGCTCTTAATAGCTGAGCCATCTCTCCAGCTGAAGTTTCTTTCAAATATTTGGGTCTGACTGTACAACAAAAGCGATATTGGTTGCTCGTTTGGTGTTTTGGTTTTGTTTGGTTCTGGCTTTGGTGTGTCTGGGTCTTCAGGGGTGAACATGAGTAAGCCTCACAAAAGTGCTCCAGGAACCAACAGGTGATTCTCCAGGCTCTCGAATCACCTCGCTCATCTTAGAAACAAATCAGTGGGTTTTCAATTCCCCTAAAAGGGCATGGTGAAAATTGTCCAAGGCCTCCTTACCTTGGTCATTGTTGGGGTCCCTCCCAGTCAGGTTGGGCAAAGGGGAATATCCACTCTATCTAGGCTACACTGTCAGGCAGGAATTCCTGCCTAGGCCCAGGACAGCTTTCCTACTCTCAAGCTGGATTCTGTCCCACTCTTTGGCCATAAAGAGATGTCCAAGAGCTTTTGGCAATCATCCCAATTAGCCTGGTGGGTATAAAAGACGGTCTCCAGGCAATTAATGTGAGCCTGGAGTTTTTAGAGAATGACGAGTTTTGAGTTTTCCAATTGTACCAATCACCAGTTGAGAAGGAGAAAAAAAACATGAAAGGGAATGGAGGGGAACCTCCAGGTCTTGGGCCTTCTGGAGTCACCTTCTTTAGGAAGAGGGTGGAGTCTGCCTCTGGCCCAAGGCCGTTCCTCCCAGAGCCACTCCGAGTGTATGCATGCGAAGAGGGGAGAGGGAGCCCAAGGTAGGAAAAACTACCTCCTCCGGCAACCCCAGAACAGCTGGAGAAACTGTCTCCCTCTCCCTGGTGCAGCTATCACCAGCGTGGGCACAGGAGGAAACAAAGGGAGTGTGGGATCTGGGAGCTCTTTCCCCTTCCCTGTGCACACTCCACAACCACACGGATGGCAGAAGACGGATGGAGAAGGGTCCTTGTGGATGCATTGAGGGGCCAGACTGTGAAGGGCCAGGTCCCTTCCCATCTCCACATGAGGACCTGGGCAGGAGACCATGAGCAGGGGTGCAGAGAAAGAAGCAGCAAGTGAGACAAGGAGAGAGAATGGTGGCTCACAAAGGCACTCTTAGGGTCAAGACAAGGGAGACAAAGGCGCGAGCCACGTGTCCAGCACCATTGCAGGGAGCAGAGCAAAGACAAGAACTTGGGCAGCAATGGAGAAGCAGTCAGAGCCAGGAACGGGCACAGCAGGAGTGGGAGCAGAACAAGCTTCACACTGGTGGTGAAGGGAAGCTGCGGGGATCATTTAACCAATCCTGGGCATGACCCAGGAAGGGGGGAGTAAATTTTCTCCAGTGTGGCTGAGAGAACAGGTGCAGAATTGGGGTTTCTCTGGTTAACCTGGATGAGCCAAAGCGATTCAGGTCCCCAGCAAGGGGACACAGGTCTTCGGCAAGGGGACACAGGTCTTCAGCCAGGGGTGTGGATCTCACACCAGAGAAAGTCACCCATCAATATATCGGTCCTAGACTGTAAAACCCTGCTTGAAGTGTTTTAACACACACGTCAAGGGTGACTTGAGATTGCTTACCCCCTTCCTCTTTAGACGTGTCTCTCGAACCAAAGAACTGGCAGAAACACACTGAGGCACACAGACATGCAACAATTAAGACAACCAGAGGTGGCCACCACACAGATGGGAACCAGGGGATCCAGTGATGTCTCTCAGGATCCCAGACACTGGAATTAGGAGTGCATGTAGATTTTCCTAAATGTATTATTCAGAAGATGCCATAATCAGACTCACCTCTGGAAGGCACCGATTCTGTAGTTTCCCACGTAGGGTGGAGGTGTCAGAAGTCTCTGGACTGACAGAAGCAGAGACAGAAGACATTCCTGGGGCCCTGGAACTTCTCAGGGTGTTGTACCCCCTAGGAACTGTCAGTTCTCAGTGCTCAGCCCAAGGAATTCAAGAGCCCTAGTATCCTGACTGCTCAGTCTCTAGTAATCAAAGAAAGTCTGTATTGCTACCTGGCAGCTGCAGGGGAACCTTGCCCAAATCATGCAACCCCAAGCTTAGTTGTTCTTTGTATTTTATGCACAAAATCCACCTCCTGGCTGACACATTCAAGTTAGCAAGAACAGTTGGGGAAAACCAAAACTAAAGAAGCCAAAAAGCAAGGCTAGTACATTTAGGGACTTTCCTGAATCTTGGAACTATGGCTAGGTCTTTGATGGGTTATCCTGGATCTTGGCACTATGGCTAGGTCTTTTATGGTTTAGTTTTCTGTTCCCTTTTTGTCAGGTTTTGGGGTCTATGTGCTGAGTTCTAAGGTCAGATTGGTGCCACCAACATGGCGTCAGTCTGCTAAGATCTGAGAGTGTGTTACAGGCAGCCCCAGTGGTTATCAAGACAAGGGATGAAACAGTTTTAAATATTGTGGGTAGATAAAAGCAACAGATACACAACATAGACTGCATCTCCGCTGGATCCCAGGGTAGAGCCAAGGAAATCAACTGAGCCACTCCAGGGCTTGAGGGAGCCAGCTCCCTTGGGTTTCCAAGGTCAGCCAGTTCACCATAGTCAGGGGCACAATGTCCCTGGGAAAACAGAAGCCAAATAAATGACACGCTATGATCTGACCCACAGAGAAAGGAATGTAGGCGGACTTTTCTGCCCCACCAGCCAACTCCCAAATAACCACACAGAGACTTATTATTAATTATAAATCCTTGGCTGATAGCTTAGGCTCATTACTAACTAACTCTTTTAACTTAAATTAAATCATATTTCTCGTCTATGTTCTACCATGTGGCAGTACATTTTTTCAGCTTGGCGTTTTCATCTCCTGCTTCCCCTGCGTCTGCTGGAAGCTCCTACCCTTCTTCCCCTCACTCTCTATCTGCAAGTCCCACCTAACCTCTACCTGCCTAGCTATTGGCCATATAGCCCTTTATTAAATCAATTGTAGTAATACATATTCACAGTGTACAAAAGGATTATTCTGCAGCAAAGGAGTTTTTTTAAATTATGTCTTGGGCTATTCAGATTTGGCAAGCCCTTACCTACAAGGTCATGTCAAAGGCACGCTTTCCTTAAGATGTTCAAGCCTGTATCTGGTAGGAATTCTGATTCGGTAGAGTTCAGGCACAAGAAAGGAGCAGAAGGCAGGACCAGGAGAGAGGAAGGACCCTGGGGAAGACCATGTATCACCCTAACTTCCTAATAATTCATAGTGTCCAGCAGAAATGGGTCAGGAAGCAGTACAGGTACAGACCTGAGCAGCAAGATGGTCAATTTTTCTCCACCCACTGGATATAAAAATGAGGGGCTCCCAAAAGCACAGAATCAGCTGTGCGAAGAAGAGGGAAGAGGAGGCGGGGAGAACAGACAGCAGAACACTAATTCAGTCAGCTACTTGGATGCAAACGACTCTGGCATTTGTATGAAAACTTGGTGGCAGAGGGACTCTTGCAGGGACACAGACCTGCCATGTTATGGGGTTCTTGAGTACCAGCCTCCGCACCCCCCACAGGGTCCAGTTTAGATAAGGTATGCCAGGCAAAAGCTGCCTGGGGAAAGGGGTCAGAGGGGTAAAACAGACTGATTTGAGCACATTCCTCCTGCAGGTTCCTTTATTTTTGGGGGGGAGGAAGGGAAGAAGGAAAAAGGGGGAAATAAAGGGGCCATTCTCCACAAGGCTTTCAGTTTATATAGGGATATAGAGGTGTTAGCAACTCCGTTGGCAGTAACGATAATATCAAGCATGCATTTCACAGAATCACAAAACACCTGTGGATCTGACAAGCAGGCACCTCATGCTTCAGAGGGAGCTTGGCTGTAAAGCCCCGTGGTGGTGAGGAACACGTGCTGGTAGTTATAGCAAGAGCCTGGGAGGGAGGCAAGGTGCCTGTAGTTGGTTGAGTTAAAAGCAATCTCTTTTGAGGACTTTGCTTTTGACTCCAGCAGGGTGCCCAAGTGAGAATGTTTCTCTTTGAAGCTAGTTTTAGTGACTCAGGCCTTTTTCCTGTATAAACAGCTAACTTCCTGGGCTATGATCTTATGTTAATTGAAACCAAGGTGAACTGTAAATACAGAATGTTAGTAATTTGTTAAGTTAGAGCAGAAGAATAGGTTACATCTTCCTGAGTCTGCTATTAGAGCAGACATGTTGCCTCCTGTTTGCGGCTCCTTTCTTATCAGTGAGAACTGCCAATAAAGAAAGTTGTGGGCCACTGGAGCACCGGACTGAGCTCCCAAGGTTATAATGAGGAGCAGAAGGAGAGAGAACATGAACAAGGAAGTCAGGACCATGAGGGGTGCACCCAACCACTGAGACAGTGGGGCCGATCTATTGGGAGCTCACCAAGGTCAGCTGGACTGCTACTGAAAAAACATGGGATAAAACCGGACTCTCGGAATGTGGCGGACAATGAGAGCTGACGAGAGGCCAAGGAGAATGGCACAGGAACTTTCAACTGGCGATAGATCGAGAGAGAGACAGAGACCCAAATTGGAGCAACAGTCTGAGCTCTTAAGGTCCAAATGAGGAGCAGAAGGAGGGAGAACATGAGCAAGGAAATCAGGACCACGAGGCGTGCACCCACCCACTGTGACAGTGGAAATGATCTCTTGGGAGCTCTTCAAGGCCAGCTGGACTGGGACTGAATAAGCATGGGTTGAAACTGGACTCTCTGAACATGGCGGACAATGAAGGCTGATGAGAAGCCAAGGACAATGGCACTAGGTTTCGATCCTAATACATGAACTGGCTTTGTGGGAGCTTAGCCTGTTTGGATGCTCACCTTCCTGGGCCTGGATGGAAGTGGGAGGACCTTGGTCTTCCTGTAGGGCAGGGAATTTGGACTGCTCTTCAGTATCAAGAGGGAGGGGGAATGGACTGGGGGGAGGAGAATAGGAGTGGGGATGAGGGAGGGGAGTGGGGGGAGGGGGCAATGTGTGGGAGGAGGGGAGGGAAATGGGAAACGGGGAGCAGTTGGAAATTTTAATTAAAAAAGAATAAAAAAAAAAAAAAGAAAGTTGTGGGGGACTAGTTATATAGATTTTGACCATGAGAACAAAGGTTAGGCTGAGTGAATGCTTTCACACCAGGGCTTCACAGTGTAGGGGGAGGTATCTGGTTGTCCTACATAAAAAGTCAGGTTTATACACAGCTGGGATAGTATAGAAGGGAAAGGTGTCATGATTTCACGAGATTTCTACAGAATTGACAGTGACTAATCCAAAAGACAGATGTTCCCTCAGTTTCTCTGACACCTCACACAAACTTCGGCCCTACCCCTCCAGACTCTTCCCTTAACTTGCTCCTTTCAAGGTTTTTCCTTTCCTCACTCCTTTCTCCTCATTCCTTCCTGTCCTATTCCCTTACTAGGAAAGGATGTTCTCTCCAAAACTAGCGTGAATTTTGCCTTCTACCCTGATAACAGCTGCCAGACACCCCTCCATCCCTCCTCTTCCTTTCCTCGGCCTCTATTCGTACTCCCCCACTCTCCAGAATCCCAAAACCTCTCTTGCCCTCTGCCCACTTTCTAGTCAACCCCACTGTATGGGGTACCACCTCTCCTCTCGATGCACACCATACTCAAATATTCTTCTGCCTATGTCTCCAAAGCTCAATACCCCCACCTCTAACTAAGCTCTGCCTGGGACTCAAACCCATCATCTCTATACCCCAACTACTTAGCATACAATACTCCCATACTGACAGCCAAAAACCTAACAAAACCTGCCACCGAGTCCCAGACTTTTGTTCCATAAACATTGCCATTGTTCCTCCCCATCCTATGGTCCCCTTCCAGGCCCTGTAGACCTGGCCTGCCTTCCTGTGTCCCCTCCCATCTGCTTCAGTGTTTAGCGGCTCCTCCTCTTTTATAGTCCTTCCTCTCTAACGGCCAATTTGACACTGTCTCACTCCCCAATTTCCTCAGCTCCAGGGGTTACCAGATCCCTCCTTCTAAAATTCCACTCTCCTCTCCACAAGATGCCTATCTTGACTTCTCTCTCACCCCAACTCATAAACACCCCACTTTAGACCACCTTGCCTATCTTCACTCCTTATCTCTGCCTTTATGGCCCAACTTCCTACATCCCTGGGTCACCAAATACTCACTCACTTCTGATATATTCCCTGCATCAAACCAGTCCTGTACCTTCTCATGACTGCCTTTCTCCCATCCTCAGTTTCTTAAACGTAAAACGTTCTCCTTTCTACCCTAGCCCTCTGCCTTCCTAATCTACACAAACCTTCCCATCTTTACACTTCCATAACACATAAACACTTCCCTGGATCAGCCTTTGCCCCTGTCACCTGCCTCCCCAAAACTAGACAATACAAACCCCAGCTGACCTCCTAGTCTACACACTCTTGCCTCTGTGTCTCTACACACCTCTAAATCTAACAAGCAAATTCTGGGATCCCCTCTCACAAACTATTCCCACCTCAGTCTCCCTCAACTCCTAACTTATAAAGGACTCCAATCTCTTCCACCACCTCGATTCTGTCCCTCTCATACACAAGAGGGTTCTCTAGCTATTTCTGCCTACACCTTTTATACAGATGGTAGCTCCTTCCTGCCAGGTGGCATCAGACAGACTCCCCCATTATCAGTAAAGACAATAATTGTGCTGCCGTGACAGTCCGCTAAGCTGCCTTTTCATCCTTGTCCACCCTCCCCACTTCCCTCCAGGCCTCCCTACTACATGACCCAAATAAAAACATACCTAGCCCTCCTTCAACAAAGGATGCTCTCCTAACCCACTTCGTGTGTTCATCCTCACCCTCTTGGCCCTGTTCCTTCAAGACCACCCTTTCCCCACAAATCTCATCTCCCTTCTCACACGCCTATTTTTCCTCTGCCCCATGATTGCCCAACATCTACCAGCAACCAGCTCCCTAAGCTCATTAACTGTCTAGGTGTCCTCAGACATGAAACACTCTAAACAAATCCCACACTCCCAATTACAAGACATAAATAAACCCAAGCCATATCATCTCAAACACACACACTCTGGAGGCCAACCCCTCACTTGGATCGAGGTCATCCCACAAACTCTCACTCGTCTCAACCTCATGGATCCCCCCTTTCATGCCTCCCACTACTTTCCCTGTGCCTCTCTTCGGTGCCCTCCATTAGCCACAGTTCCTCTCACTGGCAATACTCCAGTTGCCATTGTCCCATCCCCACTACTGACTGCTTGGCCCCTTGACCATCCAAGTTCCCCTTTAGGAACCAAAGTTCTCCCAACCTTTCCACATGAACCCTAAAAACCTGTACAGACTGCCTCTCTCACCGTTTGCCAAGAGACTCCCAATCATTCATGTAACTAAAATATCTCAGTTTTAAAACCCACCCAGACACCCCAGGGAAGATTTCTGATGTAACATAAGTCTCTCAAATTATATTCTCCCCAATACAACCAGACCCTGCTTTCAGAGGACAAATGTTCTCCCAATTAACCTTAGATAGCCAATCTAAATTTTCCTGGATCCTCTCAAACAGATTCCAGATAAATACCCCTGCCAACCAATAGCCTAAGTTTTCCTAGCTACTGCCTATCTCTGTGGGTGGAATCTCTCCCCCTTTCTTGGGAGGACTTGGACTTGGGACTCCTCTTCCCAACTACCAAGACCATGGGCCAAACAATTTTAAATGTGCAGCCAAGATAAACATAAATAAAATTCTGGGGCTGGAGAGATGGCTCAGCATTTAATAGCACTGACTGTTCTTTCAGAGGACCTGGATTCAATTCCCAGTACCCACATGACTGATCACAACTGTCTGTAACTCCAGGATTTAACACCCTTACACAGACATACATAGAGGCAAACATTAGTAAAATTAAGTAAATAAATAAATAAATTGGAAAAAATATTTTTAAATTTTTTCTACACTGTTTAACTTTACCTCTGTCCCTAGTCTATCTTTTCTAGCAGATTTCAAAGCAACTGCCATCTGCTCCGGCAACTTCAGCACCCATCCCGGCTAGTTCCTTGGGATCTACATCCTGCTCCAGCCTCAAGGACAACTTCCCTAGTCTCAGATGGTCCTGTAGAACCTAGACTGATCTTCCCAATCTTGACCAACATCCCAGCCTCCTTGTGTCCCTAATAACGATACCCCCATGTCAGCAGAAAGCATCCAGGGAGAAAGACACCTACTTACCAACACCCAGTGACCAAATAATAAAACAAAAGGTAGAGAATGAAGGGCTCTAGCCAGCCTGAACATGGCAAACACGGCTCTAGCAGGCCTTATCCTTCTCCCCATCCCCTCTACCTTTCTAAACCATGAGATTGTATTCCTAAAGCTATCCACCAAGATCTAGTCCCTTATTGTTCACTCCCTCTCCCTGAGGTTGACTACCAAGGTCCATCTATCAAAGTATTGAAGTCTAGCAATCATAAACCCCCTTTTGGCTACCCAAATTAACGTGCCCAATTAAAATTAACACAGGGTTTTCCTCTTTCCCTTTATAAACCGCCATTTGCCTATGGGCTGCATCTGTCTCCTCTCTATCCAGAGACAGTGCTTCATTCCTCAGAGGCAAATATCCCTTCTCTGTCTCTCTTGTTCCTTTTCCTTTCTCTTTCATCCTCTGTCTCTTGTCTTTGTCTCTTATTCTGTCCTTTGTCCCTCTGGGGCAAATAACTTTCCTTTATTCTGAAAGGTTGGTCTTGGGGTGTCTTGTACCAACTTCGAGGTCCTTTCAGATGGATTTTAGTCATTTGTGCAATTAGAGCCCTCCTGATATAATCATCCCTCAGTAGGATCACCATCACAGGACAAGCCTTCAACACTTTAGCTTTCCTGGGGGCCTCTTCATGAACAAACTATAACAAGGAATTGGGGAGCAGGTTCCATAAATCCACAAACACAGAAAACAGGCATTGATGCTGAGGATAAGATATATATCAAAGTAGGACTTGAAATGGTGGATACAGGCTACTTTTGACCCATTAACCTTTTAAATCTTCTGAGTTTATGCATCATCTGAAAAATAAGGAAAACATTATGCTGTATTCAAGAGAGTTTAAGATCTTGCAAAAACACATCCAGAGATTATGGATTATTATTATAGAGTGTTTATTAGATCCTCAACCTCTACTGCTCTGAGAGATGTATTGTTCTCCTTTTAATTGACTCGACAATGACATCAGGGCTGTCTGACTTGGAAGTCTAACTCACTTCACAGCATAATGCTACTTCTAGTTAGAGACCAAAAAAAGACTAGCCTAAGGGGGGAAAAATCAATTCCAGATTTGAGAAAAAATTCTTTATAATATTTCAGATTTTTTGATAAGAACACAGCTCACAGATATCCGCCTGTCTGTGCCTCCCAAGTGCTGGGGCTAAAGGTGTGCGTGATCATACATGGCAAATGTTCCAGAAAATTTTAAAGTTAACTGGACACACAAAAAAGACAAAGAACTCCTTCCCAAAATTAAGTCAGCTCTCCAAGCTGCTCCTAGGCCCTGACTCCTAAATTTAATCCCAGACTCTGGTTCATATTTTAGCAAAATTCTCAGGGAACTGAGTACAGAAGGCCCATTTAGGTTCTGGGAAATGCTACACAAAACAATTAGCCTTGCCCCCAGGAAACACATGAACAGGGAAGACTCAGGAAGTTTCTATAAACAAGCTAATGATTAGATCAATAAAAAACATGCGAGAGAAACGCTGTGTATTCAAACTGGCACCATGGTACAAATAAGGAAATGGGAGCGAAAGGAAACCCACGGTCCTAGAACACAGAGAAGCCCACTGTCCAAACTTGGCCTGCTTCCTCAGTTCTCGGAGCTCTCTCCTTCAGCTAAGCAACAAAGTTAACCCATTAAGACTTTCTCAGTCTTAATCAGCTCAGTCCCCTCTGAGTCTCCAGGGTACAAATGGGTCACTAGATCAAAAAGATGCAAAAGTGTCCATAGCAAGCACATTTGTCAACAGCACACACGGTTGTCCACTCATGTTTCTCCATCCTTTGCATCCACATGAACGACATTGGCACACTCCTCTCAGAACGGTGCTTGCCTTGTCCTTCCTTTGGGTGTGAAGAAAACTGAGGCACAGAGAAAAATTAGCAATTATCACTGTCTTAGTCATGGCTCTATTGCCATGATGAGACACCATGACCAAGGCAACTCACAGAAAAAAGCATTTAATGGGGGCCTTGCTTACAGTTTTTCATAAGTTAAATCCACTATCATTATAATGTCATGCATGGTCCTAGAGCAGTAGCTGAGAGCTACATCATAATTCTCTGACTGAGAGAGAGAAAGTGAGAGGGGAAGAGAGAGAGAGAGAGAGAGAGAGAGAGAGAGAGAGAGAGAGAGAGAGAGAGAGAGAGAAAGAGAAGACCTAGCATGGGCTTTTGGCATCTCAAAGCCCATCCCCACTGACACATTTTCTCCAACAAGGCCACACTTCCTAATCTTCTTATCCTTTCAAAGAGTTCCACTCCCTGGTGGCTAAGCATTTAAATACATGAGTCTTTGGGGACTGTTCTCATTAAAACCACTACATTCACCAAGCTATATAGTAAGAATATGGTAGCATTATAGATCAAATGAGACAGTTGTCTATAAAATCTAATCCTAATCACAGTCATGATATACAAAAAGATAAAGCTTAGAATAATAAAAATAATAGCAACAAGTTGGGCATAGTGGCATACGCCCTTAGTCCCAGCACTAGAGAGACAGAGGCAGGTGGATCTCTGAGTTTGAAGCCAATCAGATCTACAGAGCAAGTTCCAGAACAGCCAGGGCTACACAGAGAAACAATGTTTCAACAAACCAAAATATAAAAAAAAAAGAAAAAAGAAAATGATAATAAGTAAGTAACAAAAACTTCTAGAACTTTCTGACAGTGACATCAACAAGATTTAACAAAAATACTTGGCCATTATTTCCCCCTAGAAAAGTAAACAATAGATTGACTGGAAATAGAATTGTGGGGGTTCTAGAAACCAGCAAAGACTTAAAGAAACCAAACTGATATTCAATCAAGAAAAGGCAACAACTTTTTATTCTTCTATTTTACATTTTTTTGGAGTTTGATTGGGTTCTTTTTTTTTTTTTTTTTTTTTGAAATAGGGTCTCTCCTTATAGCTCTGGCTGTTCTGGAACTCACTCTGTAGACCAGGCTGGCCTCAAACTCACAAAGATCACCCTGTCTCTGCCTCCTGAGCTCTGGGATTAAAGGCATGAACCACCACACCCAGCTATATCTGTTTATTTTTACTTTATGTATATGAATATTTTGCATGCATGCCTGTATTCATACCACATGTGCACCTATTGGATTCCCTTGGGTTACAGATGGTTGTGAGCCACCACGTGGGTGCTGGGAATCAAACCAGTCCTCTGCAAGAGCAACAAGTGTTCTTAACCTATGAACCATATCTCCATCCCCATAGCAACAGCTTTTTAAGTAGAAGAGTTCATGACATTTTTATACATCTTTGTCTAAGCCCTTTCCAGCATATCATAATAAGAAAGCAGCCAAACCCTCTATTTCCCTTGAGAAAGAAGGGGGTGACTACTATCTTCAGCATTCTGGTTTGTCTAAATCTCACAGAAAGAACTGATTTTGTCCTGTGTGGCCCAAAGGTCAGACAGTAGCAGCTGTATAATGTTGAATATTAGATGGAAGTGACTGAAAGCAGTGACAAGTGCAATTCATGTCCATGGTGGGTGGCAGACTGAGGCCACAGATGGACAACAACAACAGGGAGAGGCACTTAGGGAAAGCGAGACAGTCTGGAAGGTTTGTTGGACTGGGGCATGATAGCTCCACAGTTTTGAGCATTTGTGCAATCGTGGGAAATAGAGTTCAGATTCCACCATCCATGTAACAAGTCAGCTATCCTGTGTATACTGTAACACCAGCTCCAAGTGGGGTAGAGACAGGGAAGATTTATAGGGCTTGCCAGCTCCCATTCTACCTGAAATAAAAATGATCCCCTGGGTTAGGAAGAGACCCTGCTTCAAAAATAATCGTCAAAGAGTAACAAAGGAGGATGGCCACTGCCATCTTCTGTCCTACACACACACACACACACACACACATACACACACACACACACACAGAGTCACACACACACAAATAAATTAAGTAAATAAATAAATCAACTATAATAAGGTATGAAGGATCCACAGAAAACATCACATTCCATGGTGAAAGACTCTTCCTTTAACATTAAGAAGAAAGCAAGGATGCCTGCTTCCAACACTTAGCATAGTGCTAGAAGTCCTAGCCAGAACAATTAGGCAAGAAAACCAAAGGTATCTGTCTTAGTCACTGCTCCATTGCTGTGAAGAGACACCATGACCATGGCAAAGCATTTAATCAGGACTTGCTTACAGTTTCAGAGGTTTAGTCAGTTATCACCATGGCAGGTAGCATGGTGCTACACAGGCAGAAATGGTGCTGGAGAAGTAACTGAGAGTTCTATACCTGGACCCCCATGCAGGTGGAAGAACGAGAGACACTGGGCCTGACTTGGGCTTTTGAAAGCTCAAAGTCCACCCCGAGTGATATACTTTCTCTACAAAGCCACTCCTACTCCAATAAGACCACACCTCCTAATCCTTCTCAAGTAGTACTACTCCCTGATGACTAAGCACTCAAATATATGAACTTATGGGGGCCATTCTTATTCTAACTACCACAATATCCTTGTTTAATAGGAAGAAGCAACATTGCCTCTATTAACAAGCAACATGAGCAGCTGGAGAGACTGCTTAGCAGGTAAGAACATAGGCTGTTTGTAGGGAGGCTCACAAATACTGCAACTCCAGCTTCAGGAGATCTGATGCCCTCTGCAGGCCTGTGAGCACACCTACATTTATGTATACATTCTCGCACATAGACACACATGTATACACATACTTAAAAATAATAAAAACAAATCTTTTTTCAAAAATCAAACAATATAATCTTATACATAAAATTCTGAAGATTTTACAAAAAAATGCTAATAATAATAAAAGAATTCAGCAAAGCTACAGGATCCAAAATCAACATACACCAATCAGTTTAGCTGTGTTCTTATGCACTAACAATGAACAATCCAAAGAGGAAGTTAAAGGAAAACGCCCCTTTACAATAGAATCTCAAAGAAAGAAAATGCTTAGGAGTAAAGTTAACCACACATGTGAAAGACATGCATACTGAAACTACAAAACTACAGAACTCAGTAACATTCATCCGCAGAAACACTCTGTGTTCACGGGAGAGAGGACATATGTTAAGATATCAATACTAAACCTTAAAATCAAAGGGGGCTGGGGCTGGAAATATGGTTCTATGGTTAAGAACTCTGGCTGTTCTTGCAAAGGACTCGGGTTCAACTCCCAGCCTCCACGTGGTGGCTCACAACATCCACTTCTGACCTCAGCAGGCACTGCATACACAGGGTATGCACAAGGCAGACAAAACCTCAGATACATATAAATAAACACATCTTTTTTAAAAGATGTCAACACTATAGAAAGCAATATACAGAATGTGTATAATTTTTATCCAAAACCCACTAATTTTACAGAAATAGAAAAATCAATCTAAGTCGGGCGGTGGTGGCGCACGCCTTTAATCCCAGCACTTGGGAGGCAGAGGCAGGCGGATCTCTGTGAGTTCGAGACCAGCCTGGTCTACAAGAGCTAGTTCCAGGACAGGCTCCAAAACCACAGAGAAACCCTGTCTCAAAAAAAAAAATCAATTTAGAATATGAATAAATTCTCAAGAAACCCTGAATAGCCTCAACACTGAAAGTCAAAATGCAGGGTACCCCTCTTCATGACTTTAAAACCTATACAGAGCTACAGTTATCAAGACAGTGCTGTGTTACTATGAAGACAGACATACGTATTGTAGAATAGACCAGAACTAACAAAAATAAACCCCTGAGTATGTGATTAAATGATTGCATGAATTTCAACAAGAGAACAAAGACTTTTTAACAGTGATGGTAACAGAACTGGGCCCCCGTATGCAAAACAATGAAATTAAACTTTATGTTACAAGAGTCAACTTACAATGAATCAGACACCCAGACATAAGACCTGAAACTGTGCAACTCTTGGGAGAAACATGATAGGTAGGGGAGCATCATGGCACCAGACTTTGTACATGGCACTGACAACCACAGTCAACAAAGAAAGAAACAGATACATCAGACCACCCCCAAATTTTACAATAGCTGAGAGTCAGACGATACAAATGACAGAGAGGACAGGAGAGCAACCACTGAGGGAGTGGGCCAGAGTCAGAAACCTCTGTGGGTCCGGGCATGAGTCTGGGACCTCCCAGGGACTAGGCCTGAGCCAGGACCTCTGTGGGTCCGGGCATCAGTCTAGAGAGACCTCCAAGGGAGTAGGCAGGAATCAGAGACCTCTGCAGGTCAGGTCTCCAAAATATACAAAGAACTCAAGAAATTGGTCATCAAAAGAAAAACTATTCCAATTAAAAAAAAAAATGGGGTATAGACCTAAACAGAGAACTCTCAACAGAGGAATCTAAAATGGCTGAAAGACACTTAAGGAAATGCTCAGCATCCTTAGTCATCAGAAAAATGCAAATCAAAACAACTCTGAGATTCCAACTTACACCTATAAGAATAGCCACGATCAAAAACACTGATGACAACTTATCATCATCTGAACACTTCTGCATTGCTGGTGGGAGTGCAAGCTGGTACAGCCCTTTGAATATCAATATAGCGATTTCTCAGAAAATTAGGAAACAACCTTTCTCAAGACCCAGAAATACCACTTTTGGGTATATACCCAAAGGATGCTCAATCGTACCACAATAACATGTGCTCAACTATGGTCATAGCAACTTTGTTTATCATAGCCAGAACCTGGAAACAACCTAAATGCCTCTCGACTGAAGAATGAATAAGGGAAATGTGATACACTTATATAATGGAGTACCACACAGCAGAAAAAATAATGATGTCCTGAAATTTTCAGACAAATGGATGAATCTAGAAAACATCATGCTGAGTGAGGCAGCTCAGACCCAGAAAGAAAATTATCATATGTACTCACTCATAAGTGGTTTTTAAACATAAAGCAAAAACATAAAGCAACCTACAAATTACAATCCCAGAGAACTTAGACAACAATGAGGACCCTAAGAGAGACATACATGGATCTAATCTGCATGGGAAGTAGAAGAAGACAAGATCTCCTGAGTAAATTGGGAGCATGGGGACCATGGGAGGGGGTTGAAAGGGAGAGGAGAGGAAGGGAGGGGAGCAAAAAAATGTATAGCTCAATAAAATCAATTAAAAAATGACAGAGAGAAAGAAAGCCACAGAATTGGTAATAAATAAATAAATAATTTTTAAAAAAAATCATGTACCATTGACCCGACAAAGGGTTTTATGCAGAAACATAAAGATCCCCTATCATTCAACAATTTTTTTAAAAACCCAACTATAAAGTAATCAGTGAGTCAATGTGACAGTTCACCTGATAAAGACACCTGCCACTAAGCCTGACAAACCCCTAGGACCCACATACTGGAAGAAGAAGACCAGCTCCTTCAGGTTCTCCTCTGACCTCCATACATACATGATTACCTGTAATTCCAGCTCCAAGAAACCCAACACCCTCTTCTGGTCCAGGGAAGACACTGCTGAAGAGAAGGGCATACACAAGCTCTCATGGAGACAGCCTAAATTCATGCCAACCGATCCACATTTGCTACCCCAACCTTGGACTAACTACTAGTCTCAATCAAAACAGTCTGGTACAGAGATGGTTCCATGGTTAAGAGCACTGACTGCTCTTCCAGAGGACATGGGTTCAGTTCCCAGCACCACATGGTGGCTCACAACCTTCTATAACTCTAGTTCCAGGGGATCCAATACTCTCTTCTGACCTCTACAGACACCAGGCAGTCACGTGGTACACAAACATACATGCAGACAAAACACTCATATGCATAAAATAAATAAATATTTTTAAATAAAACAACAGTCAATATGGCACTTAGCAAAATGTAAGTCATAAATCCGCCCTCAGTGAACCAATCTCTGTGATAACCAAGTGGTTTACTTGAAAACCTTCCATTGAGAAAACCATCTTTGTATTTAACACACAGAACTTAGGCTTTATTTGACAGAGAGGGTTGTTTATGGCATTAGACAACCAGATCTATTGTGTGGCTCTGCCCAAGGTGCTCCGACGACATCTGGTGGCAGGTTACCTCCATAGCACAAGCAAAATTTTCAGAATGCAAGCTGCAAACTCAGCATGCTACAGAGACACATAGAGATATGGACCAGAATCTTGGGGAATCTCACGACAGTAAAAGATAGAAACTTGAGATCCAAAATACTAGCCAACTTCAGAAAATGGGCCAAGATACAGCTCAGTTTCTACCAATGTGCCTCTCCAGCATTCCCAAAGCCCCAGGTTTGCAGCCTAGCTCTTCGACTTGATGTGTAAACCAGGCTGATACACATCTATTGTCCCAGCATGGAAGCCAAAGGATTGGGAGTTCAAGATATCATGTGGCAAGTTTGAGGCCAGATTGGGATAAATTAAATCCCTCATGTCTCTCCTAAACAAATCAATAAAATTTGGAGTTAATGAAGAAAAGATTCTTTTACAAGGTTACCTGAACAGCCGTCATCCCAAAAGATGCCCAGAACCACCAGCTTGCACAGACGTCACCACAACAACCACACACACACACACACACACACACACCTTCAAGGATGTGTGTCTGGCGACTTACTGTATGTTCAACCTCAGACTGATATCACTGTGGCCAAGGATGACCATTTTATCTTTAAACATCTCCTTTCATCTCAACCTACCTGAAAGGGCTCAGTACACTGCTGTCCCTGAATAAATACCATTGTCATTTATGTAATCCCTCTCTGCTTGGTTCTGACATCTAAGATGTAGTAGGTCCTGGAGTAGGCCAGCTCTCACCAACTGCAGTTAAGGAAATAAGTAAAAATAATGTAGTACCTGTTTCCTCTTTTACTAATAGACTTCTAAAGAGTTGTTATTGTTGCTGTTGTTGCTGTTGTTGTTGTTGTTGTTGTTGTTGTTGTTTGAAACAATCTCTCTCTACATAGCCCTGACTGTCCTGGAACTCTCTATGTAGACCAGGCTGGTCTTGAACTCACAGAGATCCTTCTGTCTCTGCCTCCCAAGTGCTGGAATTTAAGGAATGTGCCACCATAACATGCTGGGTTTTTTTTTTAATTTTTTTTTTATGGTTTATTTAACTTTATTTTATGTGCATTGGTGTGAAGGTGTCAGATCCCCTGGAACTGGATTTTCAGACAGTTGTGAGCTGCCATGTGGGTGCTGGGAATTGAACCCGGGTCCTTGAGAAGAGCAGTCAGTGCTCTTAACCGCTGAGCCATCTCTCCAGCCCCAGGGTTTGGTTTTTTTTTTTTTTTTTTTTTTTAATTTTGATTTATGTGTATAACAGGTGTGTAGATACCCACATAGGCCAGCAGATGGCGGCAAAGTCCTCTGGAAGAGCAGGAAGTCAACCCAGCCCCTTCAATAGACTTCTTCATCTGGAACTGAAGAAGCAGCTGCTTGGGATACAAACCTTCAGGATTCCCTCAGAGTGAGGCATGCGGGTCCATAAGATAGAAGCAGTTTTCTTCAAGAAAGCGTTAAGGAAAATGCTAAAATTTGCTGTGCACCGTCTTCCTTCCCTCTTCCACCCCCATCTGGAAATGTGTGCCGGGGACAGTATGTATGTTCTCACAGACCCCTTCATGCTGAGGGTGAGCAGAAAGCAGTTGGAATTTTCAGGGCTTCAGAAGGGCAACGCCACCATGCCAGTCCTCTATGGAAACCACCTCGGAAGGAAAAATGTTAACCACCTGCCTCTGAGTTGTTTGGGATTTCTGTTTCTTTCCAAGCACAATCCAAGCAAAATAGTCTTCAGCAGCTCCAGGCTCTTACTTGGTAGCCCATCCCTGTAAGACAGAAGAGAAAAATGCAGA
Organism: Chionomys nivalis; assembly: GCF_950005125.1. Classification (NCBI taxonomy): domain Eukaryota; kingdom Metazoa; phylum Chordata; class Mammalia; order Rodentia; family Cricetidae; genus Chionomys; species Chionomys nivalis. The sequence continues at coordinate 31,492,474 of NC_080096.1, read as the reverse complement.
CTGACTCCGAGAAAGATAAGGGACAGAGTGAGTAGCTTGAATGTTTTCCTCGTAGTCAAGTTCTGTCTCCCTGAAGGAGATAGGAGTAAATATGCAAGAGAAAAAAGAGTTCCCCTCAAAACTACCCCCACAATGAGGACACAATGAGGACCAGGGTCTGCCTGGGCCTGAATGCCTGCTTCAGTTCCTGTCGTCCTACGAATCCTTATCTTACCTGCCACCCAGTCTTGCTGGGGACTCCTTAATAGTCTCCATTTAGCCACTTCTTCCTTTTTTAAAGTTTTTAACTAATTTTCCTTTATTTTTCCTTTTGCGTGTGAGTATTTTGTCCTCATGTATGTTGGTGCACCACATGCGTGTAGTGCTCAAGGCAGCCAGAAGAGGGCAGAAGATCCCCTGAAACTGGAGTTAGAGATGGTGCTCTTAACCACTGAGCCGTCTCTCCAGCCCCCAAGCTACTTCTTTCTCTCCCTATTGTCCCTGTTTCATGCTGGGAGGATGAGGGTATAGATTTCAGGTTAGACTTTGAGGCCAGGAAGCCAGTCCCTAAGCCAGTACCCTTGTGGCCTTAAACAAATTACTTCTTAATTTAGGCCTCCACTTCCTAATCTATACAATGAAGATAACCCCAATCTCACATGGTTGTTGAGAGCAACAAAGAGGGCAGTCCTCATAAAGTATTTAGATAATGCCTGGCAATATATGATCTTTTGGGCTAAGAGTGTGTGTGTGTGTGTGTGTGTGTGTGTGTGCGTGTGTGTGTCTGTCGCTCTCTCTCTCTCTCTCTCTCTTTCCCTCCATTTCCTCCTCCCCCACCCTCCCCGTCACTGTGTAGCATAAGTAATAAAAACCCAGAGACCAATATTGGGGCTCAAACTGAAGATAAGAAAAGCAAAGCAGCCAGCTACTGGCTCTTACCTCTCTCTACCTCAAACTGAAATGGCGATCCTGTCACCACGAATCTTTAGAATGAAACTAAGGTGATCTTCAAGCAAGCTCTATTTATTAAAATACAAAGGAAATACCACTACATGACTGGGCTGAAACTGCCTTCTTACTGACTTCGGCATATCCACACTTCCTTACTGACATCATATTCCAGGCTGGTGCCAGTGTGATTTCTTTCTAGAAACAAGTCTTCTGCTTTAGCCTGTGGTGAGCCAGGGTTACAGCTTGTACCACAATGCTTGCCATAGAAGGATTTTTAGGTAGAAAGCGACAGTCAGAGTCTAGAATAATCACATTAGTAATAGCACTAGAAATATATACATACATGCATACATGCATGCATACATACACACACACACACACACACATACACACACTGGTCTGACAGGATGGCTCAACAGATAAGGTGGCTTGCTGCCAGCCTGACAACCTAAGTTCAGTCCTCAGGACCCACATGATGAAAGGAGAGACCTGACTACCGCAAGCTGTCCTCTGAAAAAGAAAGAAAAGCTGGGTGGTGATGGCGCATGCCTGTAATCCCAGCACTCAAGAAGCAGAGGCATGTGACCTCTGAGTTGGAGGCCAGCCTGGTCTACAGAGTGAATTCCAGACAGCCAGGGCTACACAGAGAAACCTTGTCTTGGAAGGAGAGGGTAGCAGGGAGGTGTCCTCCGACTTCCCCATGTGGTCTGTGGCCTGGGCATGCCCACACATACACACACACAATAAATAAGTGTATCTAAAATACTCATATGGAGCTTACTGTCTTTTAGGGAAAAGCCATACTTCTTAGCACCATATAAACCTTTTACTGTCTGACCCTCGGACCTCATTTGATTCCTTTGCCGCGTAGGATACCCTCCTGAGGGTGAGATGGTTGTATAAACATAGTCTCAGAGTCCAAATCCCCAGCATCAAGGAGTTCCTCAATTAACATCACTGCCTGGCTAGTTGTTGCTAATTGTTGGATATTGACATAACTACAGACACTCTCATTAAATAAATTTGTTATATGTAAGTTATACAAATGACTTGGCGCAACATCTAGGAAAGGAGGGGAGGTTGGGGGGGGGACTGCAGTCGGGATGTAGAAATAAATAATCACATTTTTTAAAAAAAATCTCAGAAATCTGTGTGTGTGTCTGTCTGTCTGTGTCTGTCTGTGTCTGTGTGTATCTCTGTGTGTGTTTGAGCAGGGAAGTCTTCCCAGACCACAGCAGGGACAATATGACTCTTCCAAAAGCACAGAGCTGATCCACCACAGGTGTCACGCAAGCCTGCACCCCACGTTATCATCCTCCACAGGAAGTGCGGCCACACCAACAAGCTCTGCCCCCCAACAGAAGGCCAAATAAAGGAGAGGGTGGCCAGACGGGACAATGGCCCTGGGACCCCATCAAGGCCCCCTTCCACTGAGCGACAAGAGAAAGAGACACTGCAGTATTGACACAAACCAGGTCTGGAGTAGCCAGTGGGACATGGTCGAGTCAGAACCAGGCCCATACGCCAGAGAAAAGAGCCTTTCCAACAAATTGTGCTAGGGAATTTGGATGCCCTTGTGTAAAACGAGGTCAGATCTTGCTTTAGGGTTTCTATTACTATGAAGAGATAACGTGTCCACAGCAACTTTTTTGTTTGTTTTTCAAGATAGGGTTTCTCTATGTAACCATCCTGGCTGTCCTGGAATTTGCTCTATAGACCAGACTAGCCTCGAACTCACTGAGATCTGCCTGTCTTTGCCTCCTAAGTGCCAGGATTAAAGGTGTGCACCACCACTGCCTGGCCACAGCAACTCTTATAAAGGAAAAACATTTAATTGGGGTGGCTTACATTTTCAGGGGTTTAATCCGTTATCATCATAGTGCAATTTGGTAGCTTGCAGACAGACAAGGTGCTGGGAAAGTAGCTGAGAGTTCTACATCTTGATATGCAGGCAACAGGAAGCGGTCTCTATGGCTTGAGCATAGAAAACCTCAAAGCCTGCCTCCACCGTGACACACCGCCTCCAACAAGGCCACACCCACTCCAACAAAGCCACACCTTCTAATGGCGCCACTCGCTTCAGGGCCCATTTTCTTTCAAACTGCCACAGCTCACTTAGCATGAAAATCAATTTAAAGGGCTTGAAGATCTTCACATAAGGTGTGCAACATCAAGAAGGCACATCAGGATGTAGCACAGACATCAGTCTTCTGAGAGGGACGCCAAAAGCTGCAGAACTGACCCAAGGAACGGAACTACGCGTAATTCCAGAACTTCTCCACACTGCTGCACAGTCGGCAGAGTAAAGACACAACCCCCCAGACGGGGGCCAGCTCTGCCCTCACCCACCCAACAGAGATCAATGCCTATGATGCATGGGAACCTCAAAATGGGCTACACATATGACTCAGTCTGCGATCATCCATAACACCTGGTAAACCAGGTGACGCACACCGGCTAGCCAAGCACTCTGGAAGTGGAGACAGGAGGATGAACAGTTTAAGGTCATGCTCAGCAATGTGGCAGTTTGGGGACAACTTGGGATGTGTAAGACTCTGTCTAAAAAATAAAATTAATTTAATAAATAAATGTGGAAACAAAATGAACAGAGAGTTCTCAGAAGATGAAGGAAGCAAAAATGGCCAAAAAAAAAAAAATGTTTGGAAAATGTTCAACATTCTTAGTCATCAAGGAAATCTAAATCAAAGTCACATTGAGATTCCAGCTCTGGTCAGAACGGTCTCTGTGCTGGCTGGTTTAATGTCAGCTTGACACAAACTAGAGTTACTTGGGAGAAAAAAACCTCAATTGTGAAAATGCTCCCACTAGATTGGCCTGTAGGGAAAACCTGTGGTCATTTTCCTGATTGATGATTGCTGTGGGAGGGCCCAGCCAATTATGGGCTGGTGGTCATGGGTACTATAAGAAAGCAGGCTGAGCAAGCCATGAGGAGCAAGAAGTATGCAGCAGCACCTAGCAGCACCCTTCTAAGGCTTCGGCATCAGCTCTGCCTACAGGCTCAACCATCTAGCTTGAGTTCCTGCCTTGGCTATCCTCAACAGACTGTGACTCTAGACGCGAAAGCCAAATAAAGTCTTTCCCTCCTCATGTTGCTTTTGACTTTGGTGTTTCATCACAGCCACGGCGACCCTGACTGAGACAGTCATCACTGAGAATACAAACAGGAACCCCAGAGATAGCTGAGCAGTCTTGCAGAGGACAGGAGCTCAGTTCCCACACGGTGACTCACAATGCAACTCCAGTTCCAGGGTATCTGACACCCTCATACAGACATACATGTGAGCAAAACAGCAATGCACATAAATGAAAAAAAAATAAAATGTGGTATATATTCACAATGGAGCATTATCCAATCATAAGGAAAAATAAAATTGGTGCTGGAGGGATGGCTCAGTGGTTAAGAGCACTCACTGGCTGCTCTTCCAAAGGTCCAGGGTTTGATTGCCAGCACCCACGTACTGACTCACAATCATCTGTAACTACATTTCAAGGAATCTGACAGTGAATTCTGGCGTCCTTGATACCAGACACCACACCCTTGTGATGCAAACATATAGGCAAACACTTCTACACATAAAATAATAAAACAGATTTTAAAATAAGAATGAAAATTACAGGAAAATGTGCAAGTAGAGGCCAGAGATCAGCCTGAGGGAGTCAGTTTTCTCTTTCCAGGTGGTGGGTCCTAGAAACCAAACTCAAACCACGAGACTGAGTCTCGGGTTTTGTCTCAGGCTCAGTCCCAGGCTCGATCTCAGGCTCAGTCTCAAGCTTGGGCCCAGGCTCAGTCCCAGACTCCGCCTCAGGCTCAGTCTCAAGCTCAGTTCCAGGCTTGGTCTTAGAATTGCTCCTAGACTCAGTCCCAGGCACATTCACCCACTGAGTCATCTTATCAGTGGCCTGAAGATTTTAATTTTAACCAAGTGTCTGTGTTAGTCAGCTTTGCATCTTCCCATTACTGAAATAAATTCCTGAGAGAAATAATTTACAAGCAGGAAAGGGGAGGGCTGGGGAGGATATAAAAGTTCATTGACAGACATTTAAAAGAACCAAATGAATGCTTAACAACACACCATGTTCACAGACTGGAAGGCTCAACACTGTAAAAATGGCATGGTTCCCCAAATTAATCTATCAAGTCACTATAAATCCATTACAATTCTAACTATCTCATTCAATTTCTAACTTTCCAGTCTCACTCGAGGAGTTTGTGGGTGATGGGAAGGGGAATTCCTGAAAAGAAGCTGTAACCACAAACACTGACTGACTAAATATCGGAGAACTTCAGTGACATGGAGAGAATGATGCAAATCCAGAGCTGAATTATCTTGGGGCATAGCTACCCTCTTAATAACCATTTATCACACTCCTCCGTGTGTGACATAACATCTTCGTGACCATTAGAGAAACCCTTTGGTTGTACAGACCCCAAGGCCCCTAGCTTCCTAACCAAAAGGCTAAGAATACCATCCAATAGATGAGGCTTCTAGCTGGATCCCCTACTTGGCTGTCACCTGCCTGATGTTCCCACCAATACAACTGAAAAGTGTCTTGGTCTACAACTTTCTCTGTTGTGTTCCTACACAACTTTATGAACCTGTTAATCAAGATGGACTACAGTGGTATGGGATGTCCTTGTGCTTTTATTGGTTAATGAATAAAGCTACTTTGACCTATGACAGGGCAGAATATAGCCAGGCTGGAAGAGATATATGGAGAGAGTAGGGGGGAGTCAGGGAGACACCATGTAGCTGCGGAAGGAGAAAGACACTCAGAACTTTTACAGGTAAGCCACAGCCTCATGGCAACACACAGATTAATAGAAAGGGGTTATTCAAGATGTAAGAGCTAGCTAGAAATATGCCTGAGTCATTGGTTGAACTGTGTTGTAACTAATATAGCTTCTGTGTGATTATTCTGGGTGGCTGGGAAACAAAAAGCAGTCTCCACCTACAAAATGGTGCCCATACATTTGGGGCTAATCCACACGGCCAGCCACATGCTTCAGGTCCAGGGGTTTGTATGCCTGCTCAGGGTGAGAAGAAAAGTTGCTGAGAGCATGCCTGCTGCTCAGCACCCTACCTGGGAAAACAGCTGGATTGGGTCTGCTAGGTGTGCACAGGCAGGACAGCATGGCAGATTCCCATCGCCGCCGTACACAGAGACATTTCCAGGCCCCACAGTGCACTACATGACAGATTTAGCTTTTACCCAGACAAAAAGGGTTTATGTGCTGCACGGTGCTTTCCGGAGTTGGAGTGGTAAGCAGGGCTCCCACTCAGCAGTCCCAGAACTGGCTATAAACTTAACTCTGCCATATTGAAAGGCCAAGAGAGGTGGAGCCAGCATCCAGGGCTGCCACAACCACACTGCTTACCATTTTACATTGCTCCTTGTCAGAAAAAGATTTTAGATACACAACAGAACAGATTCAGACATAAAACACCTCTAAACAAGACACAGTGTGTTTAAAAATATACATAGACTTGGAAGAAAGAGGGGAAAGAGTATGAACAGTTATTTTTTAAAAAGGAAAGTCTTTAAAGAGACAGTAAAAGTAATATAAAAGAGTACAAACAGTCGTAGATTAAAGGAGTAAAGAAAAATAAGCCACGTAAAGATGGAAAATACCCAGAGAGTCTGGATTATGCATATTATTGTGTTTTCTTTGAATTTTTTAACTACGGAGAGACATTTGTTTCTGAGGGCTGTTAAATTAAAACAGCATAAAGGTATCTTGACTTCAAAATTTGTGTCTACGGAAATTTTGCTTTGGAAAAGAGATTCTGCTTTTGTTTCCATAGAAGATGAGAACCTGTAGATTCCCTCCAGGCTAATGTGGTTTGATGGAACAAGACCCCCTGAAAGTTCTCCATGAACCCTGAAAATACTTCAATCAACAAAAAGCAGGAAGCAGTTTGTATAAAACAATGCCCAAATTTCAAGAATGATTATTTATAAATGCTTATCTTCACTTTAAAAGGGTTGATTATATTAATAGGCACAGTCAATTTCGAAATAAATAAATAAATAAATAAATAAATAAGGGGTATATCATATAGAGATGAATACTTTACATTGGTATGGACCTTGGTCTATTGATACAAATTTAAGGTTGATTTATTACACTGTGCTTATGTATTTCTCCTCTTGCTTGGGTAGTATATTTGTGCAGCTCATTTAAAAATGTAATGTATAGTTAAGAAATACAAATTAATAGTCATCTATAATAGTCAAACTGTAGCTATTTTAGTTATATTTTCTAGATGTACAGAGATATATTTCAGATAAATAGATATTCTTTAAATCTTTAAACACCTATAGAATATAGCATTTTAAATGTTTTAAGAATTTAGACTTTCCTCAACAATGAGACATGTCTGCTTCTGGCAGCACCAATTTCTTCAGAGAGGTTAATGGGCATCAAAGAAACTCGTTATGGAATTTGCCTTCAATGTGACAAGGCTAGCTATTTGGGCAAGAAACTGCTCTTGCCTGGACTGCTTAACGGTGTGCTGTATGAACTGAATATGCAGGACCCACAGAAAAATAACTGCTAGGGGCTGGAGAGATGGCTCAGAGGTTAAGAACACTGACTGTTCTTCCAAAGGTCCTGAGTTCAACTCCTAGCAACCACATGGTGGCTCACAACCATCTGTGATGGGGTCTGGTGCCCTCTTCTGGCCTGCAGGCATACACACAGACAGAATATTGTATACATAAATAAATAAATAAATAAATATTTTTAAAAAAAGAAAGAAAAATAACTGCTAAACTTGCCTAAAGAAAGTGAGACAGTCCTTCAGGGTTTCTGCTTCATGAAAAAATCTGCCAGACATTCTGTAGAATACAGAAGAAAGTAACTGACAAATTGCCAATATAGACAAAGCAGTCTTTCAAATTTCCTGCTTCATGGAAAAGTCCGACAGATACTATGGGCCTGTAGACTGAAGATGGATGCTCCAACATTACAGAAGAACTTTGGGTGACTGTTTAGATGTCTTTATAAATTCTAGAGTTTTGGAAGTTGCTTACAATGCACTTCCTGTTTACTTAGGTAATATTATATCCTTCTGGGGTCTTTGATGGAGTTGAAGAATAGATAGTTATAATTATAGTTTTCCCTAGTTATAATAAAGAATATATGAAACGTAAAACTTTAGGCTCACAAAGATAGGACTTATGATAGAGTATTTTCCTTAATTTGCCAAATGTAAATGGACTAAATATTGTAACTATAATTCTTGCTTGATAACTGTTTTGTATATGTAATTTTATTATGTTAAAGTTAAAACCTTCCTTTCTATTTAGACAGGAAAGGGGAGATGATGTGGGGTGTTCTTCTGTATATGTGTTGCTTTTATTGGTTAATGAATAAAGCTACTTTGGCATATGGCAGGGCAGAATATAGCCAGGAAGAGATAGAGAGGGAGTAGGCAGAGTCAGAGAGATGCCATGTAGTTGCCGAAGGAGAAAAACGCTCAGAACATTTACAGGTAAACCACAGCCTTGTGGCAATACACAGATTAATAGAAATGGGTTAATTCAAGATGTAAGAGCTAGCTAGAAATATGCCTGAGTCATTGGCCAAACAGTGTTGTAATTAATATAGTTTCTGTGTGATTATTCCAGTCTGGGCGGCTGAGAAACGAAAAGCAGTCTCTGTCTACACCACAGTATTCATGGAAACCTAAATCTATGTTCTCAGGCCATGGTCCCCATACTTGGTTCCATATCTTTTGTTCCTCTGAGGGAGGGCTGTTTCTTTCAACAGAGCAAAGCCACTAACTTTGCTAAGATATCATGACCTTTAGGAAACACCTAGCAGGGGCTGGAGAGATGACTGAATGCTCAATTCCCAGCACCCACCTGAAGGCCCAAAACCATCTGCATCCCCAGTTTCCGTGCATCTGATGACCTCTCTGGCCTACGTAGGCACACATGTGGTGCGGTCATGCATGCAAGCAAAATACCCAGATGCTTACAAAATAAAGTCAAATAAAATATTTTAGGTTAAGAAAAAAAATTAGGAAAAGCAAAAAAGAAATACCCAGCAGTGAGTTTGGAGGTGGGATTAATCAACACTGTAGTAAATTCAGAGATTCCTTGGGTTTTGCTCAGACCTTTTTCTAAATTTAATTAGGGTTTCATAACAGTGCCACAAGATTAGGCAAACTGGTCAGCAGTTTGTGTAGAAACCAGACTCACACCCACAACTACGCAGGAGCCACCCTGAGGAAGGAGCCAGTGCTCCAGGTCAGCGGGGAGGAAAGGAAAATCTTTTAAATTGCATTTCCTCTGTAGGCTTCTCACATCCTCAGTTCAGAGAAGAAAGCAGAACTCAGCCAGGCGTGATGTACGTGGTGGCACGCAGTGGCACACGCCTGCAGTCCCAGAACATGGGAAGTAGAGGCAGGAGGGTGAGCCATTACTTGAGATCCTGTCTGAAAAAGAAAAACAGAACATTTTTGTGAGGCAGGAAGACTGCAGCTCTGGATTCAGGGTGGGAAATGATTTCCCACCACCCCCCCCCCCAAGCCAACTTCTATTCAGCTAAGCAGTTCCTTCCAGGAGGATATGGGCAAAAACTTACAAGACCTTGTGATGTCCCAGTCACCCATCCTAAAATGTCACTGTACAAATCAACAAAGCCTCTTGCTGCTCTGAACAGAAATAGTTTACAGAGGGGCTCTGGTGTGTCACAGGAGGCAGCCCAGAGCTTTTCAAAGGCAACTCTGCCCTGCAGGAAATGAGCCATAAGCCTGTGGGATTCCCAACAGGATGATCCACTAAGTCAAAGCAGGAATCTGTGCTCCTCTGAAAAAACACCAACTTGATGTCCATCAGGAAACCCGCACAGTGTGGACCTAACACAGCTGGCTTCAAGGGTGCCGAGGTGCCATGGAGACCTGTTTCCAGGGCTGGTGAGACGGCTGAGTGGACAAGGCTGTGCAGGTCTGATGACACGGCTCAATTCCTGAACACACAGTAGAACCCACACGCTGTTCTCTGACCCCCACACACACCCTGTGGGGTGTGCACACACGATCAATTATTGAATTGTAGCGGCGTAAATGAACGGCAGACAGAAATTATAATAAAATATTCAGCTTTAATTAGGAAAGACTTACAGAACCCGAGGTTCCCGCGGAGAACAGGAAAGCAGAAGAGGCGGGGGGGGGGGGGGGGAGCACACCAGCAATATTTATTAGTAAAAAATGGGCTTCCCCTACATTGAATGTATTTTCAAAACTCAGTTTTCCCAATTCCAGTAGGGCCACTAAAGTAGACCACCACCTCAGCACCCCCAGAGCTTCCTGTGATTAAGTGAGATCTTCGAGGTGTCCCCAGGTTGTTCCCAGCCTGGCCAGCATGTCCTCTCCCTTCTTCTTCTGGAAATGTCCCTCCCTCCTTGGCAGGAGACTTGTTTTGGTTTGGTTTAGTTTGGCTTGTTATCAAGACAGGGTTTCTCTGTGTAGCCCTGAAACTCACTGTGTACACTAGGCTGGCCTTGAACACCCAGAGGGTTACCTGCTACTGCTTCGAAGGGCTGGGATTAAAGGCACGTACCCTCTTGCCCTGCTCATTTAAATCAAGTACTGTGACTATATCCTGAACTACTCAAAGCCCAGAAGAACACACCCTTTGAACTGTATTTGTGGGTAGTTTGTTGTATTTTTTTTCCAGGAGTCAAAAATTCTTGAACTGGTGCGGAACAAACATAGACAACTACTGGAAAAACATTCTAGGAATGAGGAACAGAACGTGCAAAGGCACACAGTACGAAGAGAACATCACGTCTTGGCAGAACAAGAAATCAGTATGATCAGAACAAAGGTCTGAATGTGGACAGCAAATTCAGAGCGGGAGGCAAGACTATGAATTATTATTAGGTTTTCTGCTTTGTCTGGTTTAGAACACACCCTCCTCCAGCCCATCCCATAAGGTGGTTCTGGCTCTGCTCCTGGCTCATTCCTTTGGACCCATCTTACTCAGCTGTAAACAACAGGGCAGATCTGTCATCTCTGGCGCCCTGCTGGGACAGTTCTAGCTCCCTCGGTCTTCCCCAGTCTTCTGCTCGGTCTCCACTCAGGGACCTCCGCAGGTGTGCCTTCCCTTTGCGCTAAGCCTTGTAAAGCTCCTGCGGTCACTGAGCATAGACAATCGAAAGATTCCTCCTATCTGCCCCTACCCCTGGAAAATCGCTCTCTAATTGTGTTTAACAGCTGGAAACTGTTGTTTCATGTGATGGAAAGATAGGTCTGGCGTCTGTGTATCACCCTGACACCCACGTTCCCACAGCTGCCCAGGTTCCTAGTGCCATATTCAACTCCTTGCTCTCGGAATGCATGGCGTGGCTTCCAACCAGATTCAAGACAAAGTTTCCTATATCGGATGTGTTCCGGAATTCATTTGCCGATCGCTGTGCTGTAATTCGAGAGCCTTCGTCGTGTCAGAAAAGGAGGGCAGTGTTAGTCCACAGCAAGCAGCGTCAGTATCTGCAAATATTACAGCCAAACACCTTTGGCAAGCAGGGCTTTCGCACACCAAGCAGCTACAATCATTGACCATCACGTTGGGAAGAATGTGAGGGCTGTGGGGTGTGTTAGAGAACTTAGCAAAAGCCTATGATGAAGTCAGAGCTCCAGGTCCCCCAAGGTACATGGACAGAATGCAAGAAAACATGGGGTCTTAAGGGAATGAACCCAGGCTGGTGTCAAACTTGCGATTCTTCTGCCTCCGCTTCAAGGGCTGGGATGGCAGATTGTGCTTAGAAAGGATTTTATTTCTTATAATGCAAAGTCTAGCTTTCTGAAAACCCCAAAGCAGAATCTGCTCTTGTGGGTGACCAAACTACATATAAATTAAATTCCTCTCCCTTTCAGCATGACTGAGAGATCGTATTGGTGATAAAGAAACAATGGATTATGAGGTTATAAGATTATGTTGGGTAAATTTCAACGCTTTCAATCCCCAAACTGTACCAGTCAGTGTTCCTTCACGACAAAAACAGCCCTTCCACCCATCCGAAGATGTCAGCTAAGGCAGGTGTGGTGGCACTGGGGAGGTAGAAGCAGATCTCCACAAGTCCGGTCTACAGAGTGAGTTCCAAAACAGCCAGAGCTGCACAGAAAGACCTTTGTCAAAACCTACCCTTCACCAATACATGGAGCTGTGCTGAACTAGCAAACAGTGCCCGCCACCCTGGTGAGACATTTATGTGCAGGAAGTGTGGGAGGGGAGCATTCCACAGAAATTAGCTCACCTTCCATTTTGTGAAAGCTCTTGCTTCCAGTTGTATCTGATACCTCCAAGCATCCCCTCCACGGTGAAGGAAGAAGCGCTCGACCTTTGAAGTGGGGAAGCCCTGGAGATCTATCCCGTGGGGAGCAATGCTATGGCCCTACTTAGTAACACCCGAGAGTGCCACAGGGTGGCAGCATAGTGCCTTGGAAAGTTGCCCGGTTTCAAAAAGACGGGTGACCTTGAGTTTCAGTGATGGTGTGGAAAACAAAAACAAGCAGCTTCCTCATAAGGTTACAGCAATTATAAAATGAAGCAACAGACAAAAAAGTTCTCTGGGTGTCAGCCCAGAGTAAAACTTGCCCCAGGATTGTCAAAACTCTCTCTCCCTCTCTCCCTCTCCCCCCCTCTCTCTCTCTCTCTCCCTCTCTCCCTCTCCCCCCCCTCTCTCTCCCTCTCTCTCTCTCCCTCTCTCTCCCCCCCCCGTCTCTCTCTCTCTCTCTCTCTCTCTCTCTCTCTCTCTCTCTCTCTCTCTCTCTCTCTCTCTCTCTCTCCCTCTCTCCCTCTCTCTCTCTCAGTCTCCCTCTCTCTCTCAGTCTCTCAGTCTCTCTCTCTCCCTCTCTCCCTCTCTCTCTCTCTCTCTCCCTCTCTCCCCCTCTCCCCCTCTCCTCCCTCCCCCCTCCCCCCCTTTCCCCCTCTGTAATTCTTCCTTAACTTTTATCATAGATACAGAATTACATTGAAAAAAATAAAATAAAAACAGCAGTGGAGGCACTGACATGGCTCACTCAGTGGGTGAAGAAGGCGCTTGTGGGACAAGCCTGATAACTGGAGTTAGATCTCCCGGACCCACATGGTAGGAGAACTGACTGCAGCCCCGTTATCATCTGACCTCCACATACACAAATATGCGCGCCCGCGCGCACACACACACGGCACGCACACACACGCCACAGTAATAAAGTAAATTTTTTTTGTTTTTCGAGAGTAATATTTTTTTTTAAGAAACAAGAATTTGTAGATCTTTAAAATAACAATAATGCAACCACAGCCGTCTAACACTTGAGCTACAACGCTGGCAAAGTGGCCATTAGTCCTGAAGTGGGACACTCACTTGCGAGCGAACGGAGCCTGGAATTTACCCGCTGCCTGCCCAGAACTGTTGGGTGAGTACGCTTTTGTCCTTTCCCGCCGCTGAAAGGACTTGTTCTAGGCTCAGCCATCCCCTCTACTCAAGACAGAGGTCTGCGCATCCCTCCCAGAATATACCAACAATGACCAGCAGAGGGCGGCAGCTCCCCACTCATGGGCCAGCGCGCAGCTCCATGGCTTCAGTTTCAAAAATTTGGGCTTCAATCCCAGCAGACCGTTTTGGATCTTGGATTAAGGACCTCATCTCTTCAAACTGTGGTTTCCCTATCTGGAATTATGGAATAATTAAATAAATATAAAGAAACAAATAAATAAATGGGTAAAAAGAAAAATAAATAAGTAGATAAATAAATTAGTGGAACTGACAATCCCCATAAGGTTAGTGGGATGATATGGATAAATGGTGAGACATTTTCAAAACATTAGCTTCTCTTAAACAGCAAAATAGTGGATCTGATTTGATTCGATTCTCACCAGGCAAAAGACGAAAAATACGGTTCCCATTTTTCAGATGAAGAAACTGAGGCCCAAAGGAATTCCACAAGACTGAGGACTTACAAGGCAAACAGCAGTTTTACACTCAGTTCCTACAAAAGCCATGGTTTACAGTAATGGACATTTGCCTTAAGAAGTTCGTCCATGGGGGGCTGGAGAGATGGCTCAGTGGTTAAGAGCATTGCCTGCTCTACCAAAGGTAATGAGTTCAATTCCCAGCAACCACATGATGGCTCACAACCATCTGTAATGAGGTCTGGTGCCCTCTTCTGGCCTGCAGACATACATACAGACAGACTATTGTGTACATAATAAATAAATTTAAAAAAATGTAAAAAAAAAAAAAAAAAAAAAAAAGAAGTTCGTCCATGGGGCTGGAGAGATGGCTCAGAGGTTAAGAGCACTGACCGCAGAGGTCCTGAGTTCAATTCCCAGCAACCCACATGGTGGTTCACAACCATATGTAATGAGATCTGGCACCCTCTTCTGGCCTGCAGCCATACATGGGGACTGAACACTGTGTACATAATAAATAAATCTTTACAAAAAGGGGGGGGGCTGGAGACATGGCTCAGAGGTTTAAGAGCATTGCCTGCTCTTCCAAAGGTCCTGAGTTCAATTCCCAGCAACCACATGGTGGCTCACAACCATCTGTAATGGGGTCTGGTGCCCTCTTCTGGCCTGCATGTATTACACACAGACAGAATATTGTATACATAACAAATAAATATATTTTTAAAAAAAAAGATAAAAAAGAAGTTTGTCCATAACCCTCTGAGAGTCTGTGATCCCAAGGCCATAGCAAGTCAGGGGTCAATAGGACCTAACGAGTCAACAGACTGAGTCCATCTGCCTCGTTGTCCTGCTTGTCAGTGATTGGGTGGCTTCCCACGAGTGAATCTTGTTTTCCTGATTATACTGGGAGCTAAAAGAATAGCAGTTTCCTCAAGAGAGAACTGGCTGTGAAAAAAGCATTTGCTACGTTAAACAAGACTCAAAACAGCAGGAGCAATCTCAGTGCTCAGTGTACGTTCACATACACACGTGGGCAGAAGCTCCAGCCAGGTTTGGTGGCACATGCCGGAAACCCCAGCACTCAAGGGGCAAGAGGACTGTGTTTCAGGCTCTTCAGGGACACTGTGTCTCAAAAGTACTAGAAGTCACAGCTTAGAGAGATGGCTCGGGGGTTCAGAGTGTTTGCTTCTCCGTCATAAGGATCAGAGTTTGGATTCCAACGGCCATGTCGGGTGGTTTGTGATCACCTGGACCCTCTTCTGCCCTCTTCAGGGTATGTTTCTAGAATTCTCCAGGGAACATGTCTAGCTGTTATGACCACGGCAAATAATTCACATGTGTATTATGTTGCTTTGTTTTCCACTTAAAAGATTATGGCTTTAAGAGGCAAGAATCATGCTCTGTTCATTCCACTAACTGCGACTTTGTGAAGGCCTTTGGCCTTGCTGACCTTCGGTTCCTCTGCCTGAGCCATGGGGAGCACAATCTCTAACCTGCTTCACCGGGAGACTCACAATCTCGCAGCCTCCAGTCATTCCTTAGGCCTCAGCCATGCTTCTGGGCAGAGGTGAGTCCTGCCTCTGCTTCGTTCCCCAATGTCCCAGTGAATTCCTCAGCTGGCCAGAGCCTACCAACAGGATTCCACAGATGTCTCCACATTGTCTCTGCATCACTCAGAGCTCTCCAGGCAGGGAGTCTCTGTGTAACCCTGGCTGGCTTAGAGCGTCCTATGTAGACCAGCTGGCCTCCAACCCACGGAGATCTACTTGTCTCTGTCTGCCTAGAGCTGGGACTAAAGGCGTGTGCTACCACGTCCAGCAGTCCTTGAGACAAACTGGTGGAGTCTTCTGACTGGCAGCCACCTGGGTTTCCTCAGCTCCTCTGGGTGCTGTTCTAATCTTGTGGAAGAGTACCTGGGGCCCATTCCTGTCTCCTTAGACTCTTTTTTTTTTTAATATTTATTTATTTATTTATTTATTATGTATACAATATTCTGTCTGTGTGTACGCCTGCAGGTCAGGAGAGGGCACCAGACCTCATTACAGATGGTTGTGAGCCACCATGTGGTTGCTGGGAATTGAACTCAGGACCTTTGGAAGAGCAAGCAGTGCTCTTAACCTCTGAGCCATCTCTCCAGCCCCTCTCTCTTTAGACTCTTTAGATGATGCCAACCAAACCTACACTGTCGACCACCAAAGAAGCCCTCACTCCCACATTAGCTCCGTCTGCCTCCTGGAGCCCTGGGCCTGGAAGCAAATGTGGATGAGGCCTACACTCTGCCAAGCACAGCAGGCTTCCTAGGTGTGGCCATCCAGAGCCAAAATGCAGGGCCACTTGATGGGCGTTTTCTCTCACCTTCTTCTCAAACCCTCTGAGGACTCCTCCAGCCCCTTCTTCATTCAGAGATATCATTACCAACCTCCAGACACTCAACTCCAGGGACCAGCTCCCTGCTGGTCCCCTGATTTGACTTCTTTATCCTGGACCGGTCAATAATACAGGCTGTGGTAGTGGTTTGATGTTTGGAGGTTTTGGTTTTATTTGTTTTAAAGTTTTTTGTTTGTGGTGGTTTTTGTTTGTTTTTGTTTCTGTTTTTTGAGACAGGGTTTCTCTTTGTAGCCCTTGCTGTCCTGGAACTCACTCTGTAGACCAGGCTGGCCTTGAACTCAGAGAGATCCAGCTGCTCTGCCTTCTGCCTGCCTCTGCCTCCCAAGTGCTGGGATTAAAGGCATGTGCCACCTCTGCCCAACAAGATTTATTTTTATTTTATGTGTAAGTGTATTCTGTAAACGTGTATGCAAGTGCACTGTGTGTATACAGAGCCAGAGGAGGCCAGAAGGAAATGTTAGCTATACCCTGGAACTAGAGTTAAAGTAGACTGTGAGCTGCCATTTGAGTGCTGGGAACCAAATCCGGGCCCTCTGCAAGAGCAGAGCCACCGACCCATCTCTCCAAACCCTTATTTCATTTTGTTTCTGAGACAAGGTCTCAATTTTGAAATAAGTTCTCATGTAGCCCAGGCTGGCCTCAGACTTAGTCTACAACCAAGCAAGGATGACCTCGGCCTCCTGGTCCTCCTGCTGGGACTGTAGGTGTGCACCCAAGTGCCAGGCCTTTCGTCACCACTGTGACTGAGCACTTCCTACGCATCAGGTGCTGAGGGCTTTATCTCACAGTAGTGAGAAAGAAGGAAGATTACCAGCTCAGACAAGGGACGCAGAGTATTGAAGCGACACGGTCAGGTTTGCACGGTTAGCAACGGTTCCCACCCAGGCTTGCATCCATAGCTGCATTCATAGCTCTGGACTCCGTAGCTGGCTCTGTCTGCAGAGCATGGAGCATCTGCCCTTACCCACTCTGCTGCATGCTCTTCTGCCTCTGAGCAAAACAACCACGGGGTAACAGCTCCTCCATCCTCCTGGCTTCTGGGGACCCCTCTGTGTAGCTCAGACTCTTTCCAGCTACCTTCCCACCTCTGTCTCCTGACTGCACCCCTCACCTGCCCCCTAAGCCCACCCCATCCGGAGTATTTATCAGGTCCACCCTACCTCCACACATCAAAAGGTTCCCAACCTTCAAGCCAGAAAAAATGTCTTTTCTTTTTTTTTTTTTTTTTTTTTTTTTTTTTTTTTCTTTTATATTTTTTATTTATTTCTTTTTTAATTAAAATTTCCACCTGCTCCCCGTTTCCCATTTCCCTCCCCTCCTCCCAAATATTGCCCCCTCCCCCCACTTCCCTCCCCCTCTCCCCACTCCTTTTCTCCTCCCCCAACTCCATTCCCCCTCCCTCTCGATACTGAAGAGCAGTCCAAATTCCGTGCCCTGCGGGAAGACCAAGGTCCTTCTATCTACGTCCAGAAAGGTGAGCATCCAAACAGGCTAAGCTCCCACAAAGCCAGTTCATGCATTAGGATCGAAACCTAGTGCCATTGTCCTTGGCTTCTCATCAGCCTTCATTGACCGCCATGCTCAGAGAGTCCGGAATCAACCCATGCTTATTCAGTCCCAGACCAGCTGGCCTTGGTGGGCTCCCAATAAATCGGTTCCACTGTCACAGTGGGTGGGTGCATCCCTCGTGGTCCTGATTCTTTGCTCATGTTCTCCCTCCTTCTGCTCCTCATTTGGACCTTAAGAGCTCAGACCGTTGCTCCAAATTGAGACTCTGTCTCTACCTCGATCCATCGCCAGATGAAGGTTCTAAGGTGATATGCAAGATATTCATCAGTATAGGATAGGGTCATTTCAGGTTCCCTCTCCTTAGTTGCCCAAGGTACCAGCTGGGGACATAATCCTGGACACCTGCGAACCCCTCAAGAGTCAAGTCTCTTGCCAACCCTAAGATGGCTCCCTTAGATAGGATATATACTTCGCTGCTCCCGTATCCTGAGTGTGCTAAAAGAGTCACGATGAGGGACAGGCTTTTGGGGACAGTGGATCTGAGAGCATAGAAGACATAGGAGCCAGATTCTCAAGGAACCTTCTTGATCTGAGAGTCTAGAATCCTTGCTTTCAGGAGGCCATGGAGACAAAGGTAGGGTTGGCCTTTTAAGTCCCTTAGCATTTACAGAATGAAGAGAATGTCAGGCCTGGGAAGGACTTCAGAGAAAACTAATCCCATACCCTTCACTTTTCCCCCCAGGGTTGCCTACGCCCAGGGAGGGGCAGAGGCCTGGCAAACCATCTGGCTAGAGGTGGGAGGAAAAGCTGTGCTCTCTTGTCTGCTGGAGGACCCATCTCAGCTGGCCCCCTGTCTGCCAAGAAAGGAGTGGGAGGAGCCTGGAAGAGCAAAAGCAAAAGCTTGGCTCTGAGCTGGCCTGGCCTTCCCGGCTCCAGACCTCAGTAGTTTTCCATAGCCAGCAGGGCCAGCAGCCCGGGCCACGTGCTCCCCTCTCCCCTTGCCCTCCACATTCCTCTGCATATTCAGGCAGCACACACAGTGGCATCCAGGGCCCTGCTAGGGCTGGAGAAAAAGCAGGGATAGGGGCAGAAACCCAGATGTATGCAAGACATCCAGATAAGGGTTTGGCCAGAAACGCACGGGTCAGGAGTGATCACAAAGACGTCAGACAGGTGAAGGGTCCCAGACCCGCACGGCTACATTCATCCATTGCTCCAAAGATATGGCAGTCCCTTTCACAAAGACACGCACCAAAAAAAAAAAAAAAAAAGACTACCACAAATATGCACGTTCACACACACCCCCAGACCATGCCTCTGCCATCCGCAACTGTTTCAAGTATAACAAACACGAGACAAGGAATGTGGACTGGTCCTGAGCCCCCAGAGGTCTGGGAGACAAGGGTCAGACAACCACAGCACAGAGTCGGCACCATTCCTTAATTCCAGAAAATTCGCTGGAATTCCTTATTCTGCTCCCAGGAGCTGGAGCGAACCTTGGCACACCACCCCCACTGTGGCCCTACCTTTGGGACCTGACATTCCAGTTTTGGCCCAATCTGTACTGACAGAGTAGAGGGACATCTGTCAGTCCTCTCTTTGGTTCTCTCCGACCCCCTCTCTACTTCTGTCACCTCTACTCTCACCTAGCTGCCCTCCCCACCACCCCCTGTCAGCCCCATGTTTGCCACCCGAAAGACTGGCTGAATGAATTAATAGGGTCCACACACCAACCTGTGCCTCCAGGCCGAGCCAGAACCTCCCTGGAGCTGTTAGTTCAACAGCTCCGCACGTTAGTTCAACCCTTTGAGCCTCCCATCTCTAGTTTGTACATTGGAAAATGATACCTTAACTCTCAAGGAAATACACAGCTGATCATGAGGCCTAACTTAGTGCACTGGCTTCAACCCGGAGCTAGACTGAATCAGCCGGTAACGCAGCTTTTCCTAGCCTCAGTTTCCCTGTCTTGGGAAACATTAACCTTTCCTTAACCCGGAATTCGGAAGCCCTGTCCGGAACAGAGAGCTCTCTGTTCATGGACTCCCCACCTCCACATCCAACATGCCCGCAGCCACACCATTCGTTCCCATGCTGCCCGCTGCCCAGTCAGCCGGAAGGGATTTGAAGCCCCAGGGGATCAACTGGGTTTGTACTGAGGCCAGTTTGTCCCAGGGGGGCCCTGGGGTCACGTTGCCAGTGCCCACCCCACCTCTGCCAGGCCAGGCAGCTTCAAGGGCTCACACTGGATTTCCTGGCGGGGTGCCCAACACCCTGTGGGCTGTTTGGGGTGGTGTAGGGACAGCAGGGTCTCTGAGGGAGGTTCCCACTTAGCTGTTCCTGCCCATTTCCAGCTGGGTGCCTGAGTTAGATTCCCAGCACCACTGTAGAAGGGTGTAGGCCGGGCCTTTCCCCCCTTCCCCTTCCCCTACCCTGGGCTTCCTGAGAAATGAGGGATTGCTCCATAAAAGTCTCAGAACTTACGGAGAGCTCTGGGGATGCGCTCATCCAGGAAAGGCGGTCAGAGGCAAGCTGGGGGGGTGGGTCAGTTTTCAGTGTGGCAAGCTCTGAGCTTTCTGGATGAGACTGGTGGCCTTTGGGTCGGACTATTCTAGGTTCGAGTTAGAGAAAGCTAGTGCAGATGTGCAAGGTCCAGATGCTGGGATCTTATCTCAGTGCTGAGTTTGGGAGTTGAGAATCCTCCTCTGTGTGGGGGCTCCTGGCAGAGTGTCTGAGTCCAGAAAGACAAATGCCATGGAAGCCTAGCTGATATGTCTGGTCCAAGGATCGCCATCTCTGCTCAGGGGTGTGTTTTCCCTCCATCAGGTCACTGGGGCACTCTGTATGTAGCTTAGGCATTGGAGCCCAGTCAGTGTATGTGATCCAGAGCTGTGGTCCAGCTAAGTGTTCCATGCTCCAGGTTTGGATCTGCCCTGGTGGATCAGGTTCAGGTGTGATCACACACTCTGAGATAGTGTGGGGTCTAGACAGAACTGTAGTAGTAGCTAGCTAGCCCCAGCCCCTACCATAGACTAGAAGGCAGACATCACTGCGAGTCAGTCCCCCATCCCAACTTAAGACCCCTCTGGACAAGCAAAAGCAGGGAGCAGGGCAGCTTAGTCTGACATCCTTCAACTCAAAAGCTGAAGGCAGCCCCCATGCTGAAGCCCGTAGCAGTCATGACCTCACTCTGAGCAGAAGAGAGTTGTTTTCCTTGCTTCTGGTTTTCTTCTGGAAGAGCCAGCTTCAGTGCTCCCCAGACACCTCTCACTAGAGTGTGTGCAAACATTCGTAGGAGCCTGCACGCTCACAGACACTCCAGCCTGCCCACACTTCCTAGAGTGATTGTTTCCCTAGAATGCCTTTGTCTTTCCTTTCCCTCCCCTGTCCCTCTCCCAACCCCTCAGGCTCCTCCTGTTCTGAGAAGTCTACACCCACACCCATACACCCCACACAGGTGCCTTTTCAAACCAGGATTTGAGCTGTCCTTGCTCCGATGTCTCAAGCAGTCCCAGGTCAAGCCCGATTTTTCTTGTTCTCTCTGTAGGCTGGGAATTTGCTGAGATCATAGCCCTATTTACTCCCAACTCCCATGATGGATAGCCATGGGATCCCATGCTTGGCTGAGCCACCATCCCATGTGGGCAGGTGACCCTTTAAGAAGAATCTCTTTAGTCTCTAATGCCCCGGATGGTGGGGTAGACACTAATCGGATTTGGGGGCCTGTCTCCTGCCCACACCAATCCTCCTTTCCATGCCACTGGACCCACGTGATGAGTAGTCTGAAGTGGCAGGAAGTCCTGAAGGCCACGTGGGCTGGGTTGGGTAGCTAGGAGAGTGTCTGCCAGATTCCACTTCTCCTGGTGAGGAGTCCGCACACAACACAAGTCATACGGAGCAGTTGCCTGGCTCCCCAGGCCACTCTGGCAAGTCAAGCGTCCATGCCCATGAGCAAGCCTGCATGTGCACATACACACAAAACCCTCACAGAGAGGTTTCTGGGTCAGATTCTCCACCAGGGGGTTTGCAAGCAATATTTCTGGCTTTCCAAACAGCCTTGTAGGAATTGTTAGCCTCGTTTGACAGAAAGGGAAACTGAGGCTCAGAAAAGGATGTGAGGCTACACAGATGCTAAGTACAGAATCAGAAGTCAGGGTCGTGAGCTTTGCACAGAAGCACCTGCCGTTCACACAGAGACACACACCTTTCTCATACTTGCTCTCAGATCCTAAACTTATAGTTAACTGTCAAAACCTTAGAAGGGAGTGGAAAGAGTGGCCTTGCCCTAACCATGCCATTGCACAGGAAGAAAGAAAGAAAGAAAGAAAGAAAGAAAGAAAGAAAGAAAGAAAGAAAGAAAGAAAGAAAGAAAGAAAGAAAGAAAGAAGAAAGAAAGAAAGAAAGAAAGAAAGAAAGAAAGAAAGAAAGAAAGAAAGGGATATGTCTCTGTTCTCGGCTTACAAAATGGCAGAACCAAAACTAGAGTCCCTACCTCCATTGTCACATAGCCACATGTATGCCTAGCACACACCACACACTTTAACCTGAGACTCAAAGCCTGTGGATACACATACACCACGCCCACACCCAATTACCCCTCACATATATCCACTTGCAAGTGCATGACTGCACATGCAGCATCACACACACGCATTCAGCATCTACAGACACAAACACATATGTAGATAGATATGTGTGACCACACATGAGACCCATTTATGTCAACTCACTTACGCACGAATTCTACACTCACACGTATGCACAGCACACACCCAGGTTCCCTCGCTCACAGGATCAGATGTCCCCACCTCCTACTGCAGAAGGGGAAGCTATGCCTGTTCTGACACAATTGAGGACAGACTCTGGTAGATGCTACACCCTCAGGTGGTTTGCGAGGGAGGTTTTCTTTACCTGAGACAGGCTCTCTCTATGCCACTCTGACTGTCCTGGAATTTGCTATGTAGACCAAGCTGGTCTTGAACTCACAGAGATCTATCTGCTTCTGCCTCCTGAATGCTGGGATTAAAAGTATGCACCACCATGCCTGAAGGATGCACGCTGGCTCTGCCATTTAACATCCCCGGAAAATGTGAGCCGACAGCAGTTCCTCACAGGTTCAGGCAACTCACGCTACATCATCTTGGCTAAGCCAACAGGTAGTCCCAAAAAGTGCCAAGTCATAAGCCCAGGGTAGCCAGGCTCCGCTGGCAGCAGGGCTGGTCTTGTCTTGTTTGCTGTTTGTCTTCTGCCCGGAGCCCTGCTATGGACTCTCCTCGCTCAAAGGACCGGTTCTTGAGTCATAAGGCAGGTTCCCCACCCTCTGAAGAGAAGGGTCGAGGTGCCCAGACTTAAGAGCAAAACACCCCAAATCACTGATGGGTTTTATAAAACTGAGTGAGTCAGCTAACTCAAACTATTGAGTGACATGTTGAGATGGGTTATTTGGGCCAAGTAAGTCTTTCTGAGTGACTGACGCATATGAACATACCAGATACTAAGGACTCTCAAAACCTAGCTCCTGGCCAGGTCCAGCTGTCAATCTTCTCGATGAACATAGATGAAGAACAGCAAAGTTGAATGAGAGGTGAGGCCTCTTGAGAGTTCACTAAGAAGTTTTCAGGCAGGGGGTGTTGTTTCGTGGAGCAGCTTAAGTATGGATTAGAGTCCAGAGTACAAGAGTTGAGGCCACTCTGAGGCCACCATTCGGCACTTACCAGTTACTACTATATGTGACATTATGACACATCACACCATCCATGCTGACTCTGGAGAGCTCAGGTTTAGGGATTTCAAATTCTAGTGTGTTGGGTGCCAGGCAAGCAGTGCAGGAGAGTGAAGGGGACCAATGCGGGTCAGCCAGTGGTCTGTATCTGCCTGGAGACTCCTGGCTCAGTCTGAAGCCTTCAGTCAAGAGTCCCTGTCAGTCCTAGGTAGCCATACAGCCCCTTCAGTTGGGCTGACCTCAGGGGTGGTAGACCTTGAATTGTGGTTCAGGTTCCAGATTCTATAACCTAAACCCAGGATCAAGAGCAGCGGCTCTCAACCCTCCTAAAGCTGTGACCCTTTAGTACAGTTCCTCACGTTGTAGTGACTCCCACCTGGCTGAGAAATAATCCTCTTGGACACTGTAAAGATTTGTCACTCGAATTGGTTTTAGTAAAACCCTGATTGGCCAGTGGCCAGGCAGAAAGTATAGGTTGGGGTGGGGGCAGGTGACCAAACTGAGGATGATTGGAAGGAGAAGGAAGTCACCAGTCAGACCCAGAGGGAACACAAAGTGAATGCACCATGCTAATAAGGGTACCGCCACATGGCAGAGCGTAAAAAAGGAATATGGGTTAACTTAAAATGTAAGAGCTAGTTATAATTCATATTCAGCCTCTGAGTCAGTTATTTGAGAACTGACGGGAGGGAGAGAAACATCCAACTACACCCAACCATAAAATTATTTTTGTTGCTACTTCATAAATATACTTTTGTTACTGTTGTGAATTGTAATGTAAATGTCTGTGCTTGCCATTGGTCTTAGGTGACCTCTATGAAAGGGTCACTCAAAGTCCCTACAAGGGGTTGCGACCCACAGGTTGAGAACAGCAGTTCTAGCTGATCTGGAGGAAGCCAAGTTGCTGAGAGTTTCGGGTCAGTCTCTACATATAGACCTGAGAACCCACAGGAGGAAATACTGGTCACAAGAACTTCCAGGAGTTCACTATCGCCACTGGACTGAGAGGACTCTTCCTAGCCTAGCCCTGTGACAAGCATTTCCTAGCAAAATCCACTCTGTGTTCGGCCAACCCTTCATCTTTACCTCTCCTCCTACCGTACCCCTAAACTGCCCCTTTCTATGCACATCTAGAAGGCAAAACTGGCTAGGCTGGGTCCCCCCATATTTCTCTTTCTGGTCTAAGGCCCTCCAAAAGAACATGACAACACAAACATGCACACGCACGTGCACACATACACATACGTACACACATACACAGCACACACATGTACACACATACCCCCACACACACACATACACACACACTTCTGTCTGGGAAGATGAGGAAATGCCCCCATTTGGCCTCTATTCTTAGACTGCTTGGCAAGCCCCTTGGGTGTGGGAACCAGGGAAGCAGCCCCCATTCTACAAATTAAGGGAAAGAGAATGGCCAGAGCACAAGAGAGGCCACCAAATTAGCAGCCTGTCATTCAACCATGTTGATGACTTATGGTCTTGGTCCTACAGTGTGGAAAGGTCACTGGACATAGACTCAGGAGCTCTGGATTCTTAGTCTGATCTCCATTCTGCTGAATGGCCTTAGGGAATTCCCTGCCTCGCTCTGGTTCTGAGTTTTGCCTCTATAAGGAAGGCCAGTGAACTAGGTCAACAGGTCTAAAATGATTTTCTGTGCATTCCACATCTTATCAAAGTGTCACAAACACTTCAGCTATGGTGTGCATGTTCTCCTGCAGTCCTTTGAGACTCCTGGAGACCAGATTGGCATCCCTGGTTCAGATGCCGTTTTCCCAGTGCACAGGGAGGGCATAAGGGTGGAGCTTTCAAGCTCACAGAGCAGCCAGCCTTCTCCCTCTGCAGCCCACACAGCCCTCAGACGCTGAGCTGAGGGACCTGGGAGTAGCCCTAGCCACAGATTGGCATCCTTCCCACCCCCCAGCAGCCAAGTCTCTCTCCTGCAGCCTCGTTAAATTATTCTGCCTCACTGACCCCGGGCTCAGGCTGCCTTTGATGTGTGCCCATCCAACTTCTGAAGCCAAGACCAGAGACCCCTCACCCTCGGCCAGGCTGATGGGTTTCGACAACTTCCTGGGGCCCCAGCGGTGGTAGGAACACCGCGGCGCACACCCACAGCACAGGGACACATGCTCAGCTGCTCTCATGCGTGCGTTCTCTCTCTCTCTCTCTCTCTCTCTCGCTCCCACACAAAGACATACAGACAACACAGTATGGCATGGACACAAGCAAGCACAAGCACCCTAGCACACACAAATACACTCCAGCACCCGCTGCACACACACGCCCTTATGCAGCCCTTGCCGCCCTATACCCTCTAGGACCTCATAGCTCACACAACCACAGCGATTCCTCCTAGCTCCTCAGGACAACTTCCCTCTGCCTCTTCCTCGTCCCTCCATTGGGCATCAGCAGTCTAGGGCCCCCTTACCTTTCGTCTTCTAGGAACTCATGATCCATCTCATGATCTCCAGACTCCATCCGCCTGACCCACTGTTTGAGTTTGTACTCTGTGTGTTTATAAGCTGAGCAAATGACTAACTTCCCTGGACTCCATAGCCTTGCCTGTAAAGCGAGAATAACAGCACACTCCTGTGCCTTCATTGGGTTATTGTGTGGCTTAAAAAAACAAAAACAAAAACAAAACGTTTGATGCTGACTAGGGATGTAGAGGCAGGAGAACCAGGAGATCAATGTCATCCTTAGCCACACAGGGAATTTAAGGCTGCCCTAGGCTACAGGGGCCCCTGTGCTTAAAGGAGAGAGAGACTTAAAAGATATTCATAGCCAGGTAGTGGTGGTCCATAACTTTAATGCCAGCACTTGGGAGGTAAAGGCAAGCAGATCTCTATGAGTCAGAGCCAATCTGGTCTAAAGCGTGAGTTCCAGGACAGTCAGGGTTACACAGGAAAACCCTGTCTTAAAAAAGAAGAAGAAGGAGAAGGAGAGGGAGAGGGAGAGGGAGAGGGAGAGGGAGAAGAAAGAAGAAGAAGAAGAAGAAGAAGAAGAGGAGGAGGAGGAGGAGGAGGAGGAGGAGGAGGAGGAGGAGAAGAAGAAGAAGAAGAAGAAGAAGAAGAAGAAGAAGAAGAAGAAGAAGAAGAAGAAGAAGAAGAAGAAGAAGAAGAAGAAGAAGAAGAAGAAGAAGCTGTTCAGGTTAGAGAGGTGGCTATACAAACATGAGGACCTGAATTCAGTCCTGAGCACTCAGAAAAAGCTGGACCGGGCCATGCAGAGGCCTACTATCCCAGCTCTGTGGGCGTCAAAGATGGTAGGATCTCAGGAGCTTGCTGACCATCAGCCTAGCTCTAGTTTCAGTGAGAGACCCTGTCTCAAAAGAATAAGACAGTGATAGAGCTGGGCACTCCATATCCTCCTCTAGCCCCCCCCACACACATGTGTGCTTGTATCTCTCTCTCTCTCTCTGTCTCTCTGTGTCTCTCTCTGTCTCTCTCTCACACACACACACTCTCTCCCCCTCTCTCCCCCCTCTTCTCTCTCTCTCTCTCTCTCTCTCTCTCACTGTCTCTCTCTCTCTCATACACACTCACACACTCACACACACACCACGTTAAGTTGGTTGCTGAAGTAGAGGAGTGTCTGGTGTGTACTAAGAATGCAACCAGTGTTGGCTACTGTCTTTTGCCATTCCCTTCCCTACCCTGGCCTCAGCCATGACACTCATCAAGCTTCCTAAGCCTGCACATCAGCTGCTTGCTTCTAAGTCCTCGCACACAGCATTCTCCACCTGGCCATCACTTCCCTGCTCCTTTCTCTCCACTACCCATCTGGAGAGCACTGATTGTCTTGAAGCCTCTGCTCAGGTGGCTCTGCCTTTCTTGACACCACCCTCCACCCCCAAACCCAGAGGAGCTTGCCACCGACTCCTTATGACTCACCTCTCCCTCCGCCCCACCCCCACCTAAATTGTCTCTTTCCCTGGGTAAGAGCACAGCCGGGATATGGGCCATATGAAGTTCCTGTCTTGACTCTTGCACTCTGGCCACCAATCACAGCAAGCATCAGTGATCTGTGAAAGAGCAAATGATGCTGATCGCGGTATAAATGAGGGGGCTCACACAACCGATTGTTAAGGTCTCAGCTGTGCCGCAGCCAAGAGCATAAACAGTAATCACACACTAGGAACAGCTGCTGACTGAGAAACGCAAACTGCAGGCAGGCTGGGATTAAGGGTTCTCTGTGCAGTCCTCTCCGTAATTCCGTCAGGCTGTGGTGGAGATGTGTCTGTCACTTGGGGCGATGAATGTGTGAAGCATTATGTGCTTTGGATAACACACCACGCAGCAACCAATCAGAAAAGAGCAATCCACATATGACAAGACAGGGGATCTACAGCAGAAGAGCATCAACTAAGTACCTGTATGACACAATGCCAGTCTTTCAAAGACCCCCCCCACCCACTGGTGCAGATTTTATAAAGACAAAATGCCTCTATGATTGGGGTTTTTTAATTTATTTTCATTTTATATGCATGAATGTTTCTGCCTGAATGTATGCCTGTGTGCCACACATGAGCATTGCATGCGGACGCCGGAAGAGAGTGTCTGATACCCTAGACCTAAAAGTTCCATGTGGTTGTGAGTTGCTATGTGGGTGCTGGAAATTAAACCTAGGTATTTGGAAGAGCAGTCAATGTTTTTAAATCTTATTCTCTCCAGTCCCTTTGCTGGAGGAAGGGGGTCTGGTTTTTTGTTGTTTTGTTTTGCTTTGCTTTGCTTTTGTCGTTGTTGGGTTTTTTGATTTTCGTTTTGTTTTGTTTTTGTTTTTGAGTCAGACTCTCATGAAGACTTGAGTCATAACCCAGGCTAGCCTATAACTCACTAGCCAAGGACAACCTTGCCTCCTGCTTCTTACCTCAACCTCCCAAGTACTGAGATTACAGGCACGTACCACAGCTCAGACATGCACTTCATAAGAAGAGGAATGGAAATGAGAAGCTGGGAAACGAAG
This sequence comes from Chionomys nivalis, assembly GCF_950005125.1. Classification (NCBI taxonomy): domain Eukaryota; kingdom Metazoa; phylum Chordata; class Mammalia; order Rodentia; family Cricetidae; genus Chionomys; species Chionomys nivalis. The sequence goes on along the minus strand of NC_080096.1, from coordinate 31,464,018 downwards.
GACTAGTAAGGGAGGATGCGAGATGCGAGACAACTCTGCGCACCTGATATCTAAGCAAACACACAAAACAATCTGTGGACTCAACCACTCTGATCTCTTTTCCGGCTGAAGATGTCAACTACTCATGTAGTCATTCTTTGCTATAGATCTTGGCTTCACTGCATCTGGTCAACATTGCTGCTGATAGTTGGCTTTAGGGCAGGGAAAAGCTGAACTTGCATGGCCTGGGCCACCCTGTCAAATCGCATGCACGCACAGAATCATTCAAGAGGGCCCTAACTGAGCCCCATTCCCACAAGCTCCATGGCAGCTCCCAAGACTGAAGGGCCAGACAAAGAAGGGAAAAAGGGCGAGGAAGACGGGGAACTAGGCCAGAAGAGAGAGGATAGCAAGTTCCAGGTCAACCTAACCTATAATCCATCACCCTGTCTCAAAGGGGGGAGGGATTTTTTTAAAAAAGAAAACTAGGGGTGAAGAAATAGAACAAAGAAGATTCCATAGAAGTCTCAACATAGAAGGAGTTGCAGAGAACATTCTTGAATTTTCTCTGCCCCTATGGTCACAAATCCCAGGCTGGGGCAGAGGCAAGCCTGTAAGGGCTGGGAGCAGTCCTGCTGAACCCATCCACACTGAGCAGCTGAGGAGTGCTTTCTCTTATCTGGAGGCAGCAGAGGCTGTCATGAGGTCTTGAATTCTCAAGATAGCAGAACCTCAGGGACCCAGAAGCTACTAAGTGGCATATGACTGCTCCAGGAAAGGCTTTGGTCTGAACTTTGTGCCACAGCAGCAAGAAGGACAACAGTGAGCCTTAGCACGGTACTGTGAACAGGGTACTTGGTACAAACAGGATACTTTGTATCCTGTAACCTCTCTAACTCCCATATCGGGAGAGCTTGCTAAGAATGTTGTCATTTAGCTGGGTAAGGAAACTGAGGCTGAAGAAGCTAAAGATCTTCTCAGAGTTGCCCCATGCCTGATAGTAGCGTGAGCCATCCACCCTCTGGATGTCTGCTCTGTGCTAGCCCATCTTTAGTCGCCTTGTACCCTCTCCCTGGAGCAGCACGGCCCCTTCCAGATGACCGGAGATGCAGCTGTACAGTAGAGCTCGGCACACCCAGAAAATGAGATTCAGTGGTCTGACTTGTGTTTACTCGCTTTGCCCCAAGGCTATGTGCCTTTTGCAAAGCAGAACCATGGTATGAGCGCCAGAAAAACCTGACGTGTGGGATGGGGTAGCTCTACCATTTGGGGAGCCTGGCTTCCTGCCAGCCAAATGGGACTCTCTTGAGAATAAAGTTGAGGACACCCAGGACATGCAAGGCCAGTCACTGGCTCTGCTGGTTCCATGGTCTGTCCAGACCTTCTGAAAAAAAATTCCCTAAGCCTGGGGTAATGGGAGAGGCTGGGCCCTCCCCCTTTCCCAGCCAGAGCTGTGTGAGTTAATCCTGGGGAGAAGACACATTAGCCTGGGAGAATTGGTCCCAGCCTGCTGTGCTGAGTCAGCAGGAAGTACAGCCCCCGGCTCCAGCAGCTACGTGAGCCCCTGCACGCCACCAGCCTCTGCCACCCCAGTGCAGGGCCCCACCGTTGACATACCTCTCATGCCTCTTCTCTGCCTCCCTCCTCTCCCATGTGAGTAGCCCCCTCTGTCCTTGTTCCCAGGCCCAGATCTGTTTCTCTTCATCACCGTTCCCCCGCCTCAGGCCCCCGGAAGACAGACATCTCTCCTGTACTGAGAAGGAATGTTGTCCAGGAGGCAGTATGTGAGTTGGGCTCAGAAAAGGTGGTACGGTGTCCCCATATTCTGTGTACTATCGGCTTAACGGGGGAGCTGTGGGCAGCTCATGGTCACTACCACTTTCGGTGCCCATCTCTGTCTCCACCCTCCCTGTTAGTGACACCATTGCAATGACCATCACCATCACCACCACAGCAAGTTCGCCGTTGGTGCAGACACCCGTACCACTTCTACTTTCACTGATGCCATTCAGTTCATTTTCTGTTGCTGTAATGAAACATCTGAGACAGGCAGACAACTTATGAAAACACAAGTTTATCTGGGTCCAGTTCCGGAGGCAAGCAAGTCCAGGAACAAGGCACTGACATCTACTGGGCATCTAGGGAGAGCTTTCTTTCTGCACCATGGCACAGCAAGACTCGTGCTAGCATGGGCTGGGCCAGAGGCTCATCGTGACGTAACTCAGGCTGCTCTCAACCTCACTGCGCAGCCAAAGTTAGACTTGAGTTCACGATCCTCCTGCCTCCACATCCTAATTGCCCAGATTACAGGTGTGCAGCTCTATGCCCTGCAGGCCCCTCCCTTTTCTCCTTAAGCTGCAGGGGCACCTTGGGGCTGCACTCTCCCCACACCATTTAATCCTGCTTACCTCCCAAAGACACCGCTCTAAATCCCACCATTGTTTTTAAGTCCCCAACACATGAACTCTTTGGAGGACATACAGAAGCCACTGAAGTCACAAAGACAAGCAAGCGTCACCAACCCCATCCAAAACATTGCCACCAGCTCTGCCACCATCTTGTGTTATTAAGATCGTTTGAATCAACATCTCTATCTTCTCCCCAAACCCACCATGTCACCGCTGTCCTTTTGCCACCCAAATGTGACCGTTTTAACACAAGCCCACCGTTGCTCTCACACGCTCCTCAGCACGGACATCATTGCGCCCACCTCTGTCATCATTATCACCATCCATGATCACCACGACCACTCTACCAACGCGAGACTTGCATCCCCACCAGCCACTGCCACCAGCCGCAGTTGATACTATATTGCCGTAACTGCATCACTAAAACCATCACATACCAGCTATTGGAGAAGCCTGCCATTTGCTCTGTTTGCTCTGCCCGGTTCTCTGCAGAGCAGAAAACAGTGGTTGGATAAATGCAAAGTTCTTCCTGTTGTCCTGGCTCTATAATGGCATGCTCTCGTTTCCCATCAATGGCTCCCTCTGAACAGACACAATTGTGTCACTAAATTGGCCCACTAAGCCATTCACTGGGGAACAGTCATGCATGCCTGGAAAACACAGGGGTGATTTTTGGGAGCCACCCCCCGCTGCTTGCGATATCAAGAAGCCTGACTCTCGATGCTGCCAGACCCTTCTGCCTTCCACCATACATGTTGGACCATGGTAGACTTATCTGTTCCTCCAATGTATGCTTTCCTTTGCTCTCCAAAATTTGTTCCTCTAGAGCAGACCCATTCACGAAAAGAGCACTGTCTAAGAGCCAAAGCCCTGGATTCCAGCCTGGCTTCCACCCTAATCTCTGTGTGGCCTTGAGAAACACCTCTCAGTCACCTCCCAGGCCTGCGGGATAGCATCTAACTCTGGTACTCTACAGACTTTTGGGAACTGAGATAGTTCCCAACAGGTCTGAACCCCTTTCTCCAGAAGGTTCTCTTGAGTTGGAAGACCAAGAAGGGTCAGGTGCGCTTGGCTTCCATGCTGTGAACCTTGACCCCTGAAGTCAAGATCTGCCAGGAAGACCTGCGTGAACTCAGAGCTGCTGTCCTCCAGATACCGTGGAGTCTGAAGAGTTAAGCCAGCCAGGGCTTCTGAGCAGCTACCTCAGATGAAAGGTTGCTCCAGAGAACGCCGTGTGGCTGTTGTGGTTGGCAGGTCAGGGGCAGTGGGACCAGGCTAGGTCCCGAAGGAAACCCCCTCCTGGTCTCACCAGAACAAAGTGGTGTTTTGCAAAAATGCCATTGTTCTTGGCTAAGTCTTTCCCATCTCAACATAAACCAGGAAGCAGGGCTTCCTCTCTTGGGCGAGACCCTAATGTCCCCCACCAGTGAGGGTGGAGGGGGAGCCATTTTCCTTAGCTTGAGTGGTCTGCCACAGAGCTCCAGCAGAGGAAGAGCAGAGGCCTCTACCTGACTGAAACCAAAGTTCCCCATGCTGGTGTGTGTGTGTGTGTGTGTGTGTGTGTGTATGTGTGTGTGTGTGAGTGTGTGTGTGTGATTTCTACATAAGAATAAAGGGGTTACCTAGTCCAGTCTCTTGCCTTCTAAAAGGACTCTATACATAGGCCCAGATGTGAGAGACGTCACTGCCACCCCTTCTCTCACCTCTGTGTCTCTCAGCCTCCTGCTGTCCCTCACACATACCAGTCGTGTCTGTGTCTGCCTGTAGGTGGCCTCGTATGTGCTGGAATTCTCTTTGGCCCTTTAAACATAGGCTCATCGTCATCGTTTCGATCTCTGTTCTAACCTGCGTAAGCAGTAACCACCATTTGGCTGCTTGTTCAATCTCTTCTTTCTGAGTTTCTGCCAGCTCCATCAGAATAAATCCAAGAACTGTGTCTGTCACTCACTACTGTATTCCCAGCATCTGGCAAAGAGGTAGGTGTGTGGCCGGGCAGTGGTGGCGCACGCCTTTAATCCCAGCACTCGGGAGGCAGAGGCAGGCGGATCTCTGTGAGTTCGAGACCAGCCTGGTCTACAAGAGCTAGTTCCAGGACAGGCTCCAAAACCACAGAGAAACCCTGTCTCGAAAAACCAAAAAAAAAAAAAAAAAAAAAAAGAGGTAGGTGTGTGTAGTGTGTGTGTGTCCACTTCACACCCCGTGAGGTAAACAGGCCACAGTCTCCAAGGAAAGAAGATCAGTCTTCTGATCCTCACCCTCAGATCTGAGCATCCACACAACCTTTTTCGAAAAGGGAAACTGAGGCGTAGAGCCTGGAAAGTTCTGACAGAGGCCCAGGCCTGGTTAGTACTAACAGGGGAAGAGCTGAGCTTGCTGCAAGCGTGCCTGGCACCGGCCCTCCTGAACAAGCCCCTGGTTTCCAAGCCGAGGCAGAGGCCCTGCCCTGAACCTCTGCACATACAAACCCCAGCACATCACATCCAGGCTCCCATTGTCGGCACACCCTGGGATTCTCCCAAGCCATTTGCTGTCCCTTCCTGCCATCAGAATCACTGAGCATCCAAGGAGAGACATTTCTGCAGAGGACAGAGCTGCTCTCTTGCCACCTCCGCCCAGCACCCCCCTACTGCAGGTCTCCTCGTCCCAAGCCACAGCCGCTGGGAAGGGGGCACATGCAGTAACTCTCAGGGCCATCTGTAATCATCCAAAGAACCAGAGCTCAGTTTTCTTCCTTTCAAACAACTTTATGTAAATGTAAAGAGCAAGGAATCAAATAATAATACTTCCTTATATGACTTCAAACAAAGCAAAAACTAAAAGTTGTCAGTATGTATATTTTTGTTTCTATAGCTTTTTCTTTTTCTTTTTTTTTGGGGGGAGGGGGTACCCACCTGCTTTTGCCTCCCACCTCCTAGCTTTACAGCTTTTTCTTAAGCAGAAGGATCATTTGCTTAAATATTAATGGATGAATAGATAAGACACCTCCTCTTGGCACCTATTTGAGGGTTCAATGAGCCGGTGCCCCCAGCACAAGCATAAATCTCACTAATGCTAGATCTCTGGGAAAGCACCAAACAGTCATCAGATGAGACACTGTTACTTTCTAGGCGAGGACTATTTGAACACTGTGACATTAACAAATGTCCTCCAATCTGTGGGATGGAGGTAATGTCTGGTTTAAGAACTGTTTTCTTAAGCCGGGTGGTGGTGGCACACACCTTTAGTCCCAGCCTTCCAGAAGCAGAGGCAGGCAGATCTCTGAGTTTGAGGCCAGCTTGGTCTACAGAGTGAGTTCCAGGACAGCTGGAACTACACAGAGAAATCCTGCCCCAGGGAAAAAATGTTTTCTTGGAGGCTGGAGAGGTGTGGCTGTGGTTAAGAACACTGACTGCTCTTGCAGAGAGAACCCACGTTCAGTTCCCAGCAGGCACATGGTCATTCATCAGCCATTTCTAACTCCAGTTCCAAGAGACTCAGTGATCTCTTCTGGTCTCTGTTGACATACACATACCACAATACAAATACATTTATGCAAGCAAAACAGTCATACAAATTAAATAAATAAATAAATAAAACTTTTTAAAGAAATGTTTTCTTGGATTGGAGAAAAGGCTCAGCAGTTAAGAGCACCCACTTTTCTTGCAAAAGACCCAAGTTTGGTTCCCAACACCCACTTCAGGTGGCTCACAACCACCTATAACTCCAGTTTCAGCGGCTTCAACCTATCCTATACAGACACAAACATTACACACACATACATATAATATAATAAAAAAAAAACTTTTTTCTTTTCTAAGAATTGTTTCCTTGAAGCTCAGGAGTAGGGCTCTTACTTAGCGTGGGTCAAGGCCCTGGATTCAAGCCTTAGCATAGAAAATAATAATGTTTTTCTAACTTCTGGGGAGGACTAGACTGGGAAGGTTAGATTTAGGGTTTTTTTTGGTTGCTTGGTTGGTTGGTTTTTGTGGGGATTTTATTGGTCTGTTTGTGTGTTATTTTGTTTGGGGTTTTACCCATTCTTTTTTGGTTTTTTAAGACAGGGTTTCTCTCTATGGCTCTGGCTGTCCTGGAATCCTCTTTGTAGACCCGGCTGGCCTCGAACTCACGGAGATCCACCTGCCTCTACCTCTGAGTGCTAGGACTAAAGGCATGTGCCACCACTGCCGGGCAAGGGTTTTACCCATTCTTTACAAAATAATTTATCCGTCTAGGTAGAACATTAAGGAAGTAAAGGAAGCAGAGATGGAGGATGACCAGGTCACCCAGTGCAGCTGACTCAGACTCTGCTTCCAGAAGATAGAGCCCCAGAGGAGTGTTGCCGTGTTTGTTTTTCCTAGCCCTTTGTTTATCTGTTGGTGGGTTTACAGAGGAATGCCTACAGGGGATTTTGTGCCCCAAAGCAACCTCAAGATAAGGAGCAGATGAAATTCCAACCGAAGAAATCAAGATAAGGATCTAAAGGGATTTAACCCAGGAGACCAGGCCTCTAACTCCCAGGCCCAGAATTTTCTCAGAGAATCCTCAACAATGGACAATGCCCATGGAATTTCTCACCTTATAAAGGTGAGATAGATTCCACTTGTTGAACTGAACCCTAGAACAAGACCTGCAACCCTGAAATTCCCATAAAGAAGGATCTTGACCTGGGCAGCAATTCTGAGCTCAGAATCACAAATTCAAATGTGTAGATTCTTCCAAAGAAAATGAAACCTGATGGTGTATCTCTTCACGCTCTGCTGATGAGAAGGGCCAGGTCTGTTATTGTTGGGACTCTCCACTCTAGGAATGTAAGAATCTGGCAGCCCTTTGGTTCCTTGCTTGTCAAAGTGTGGTCTAAGGATGAGTCTTCTTGGGATCTTGCTAGAAATAGAGATCTGAGCTCTCATCAGGGCTTGCTGAACCAGGGTTCCCAGGTAATCGGTGAATATTCTAATGTTGGAGAAACACTGTAGACGTTAAAACCCCAATGCTACCTCCTGCCAAAGCTGACAGCACCACTGACTTCAACGAGAGGCTCAAAGGATTCTGGGGGTTTGGGGTTGACTCCATCTCTGTGAAGGGACCAGAGGGTCTGCTTTCTGGGATCTTTCCGTTTCTTCTCAAGACCTACCCACCCACCCAACTCGTTCCTCCCTCTGTTTCTCCAGTGCAATCCCCTCAATAAAGGGAAGCTTCCCACAACACAAACCTGAAAAACTAGTTGTCCACAGCAACCCTGCCCACCACCACTCTAGGCAGAGCCCAAAGGCGCCATTCTCTGCTTGGAATGAGGGCAAAAGCCACCTGCACAGAACAGCACCCAATCCATTATCTCGACACTCTGGCCATTCTTTAACCCCTTCTCTCAATTACACCTAGGTTTAAGTGCAAACCAAAGGCTTAGCCTGTAATTCTAATGGGTTTGTTTTTTAAAGGGAAAAACTGATCCTCTGAGTCCTACATTGCTTCTGAGATTCACGAGACTTCAGTGAGTTAGTTTAGGGATTAAGAAAAGTATTTGCCATCAACAATGGAATATGTTCATTTGCACTTTTTAGGGAGGGGGAGAAGGTAGGGGGGTTCTTCTTTCAAAATAAGCCCTGTGAAGGAGCCCATACTGGAGTTGCTTTGGCTATAAAGTGTAGACCCAGAACTCAAGACACATGGTCTCCTTTATACTCTCTTAACAGCCCAGATAGTGGCTCAACAACCTGCCTGCCAAGCTCAGTGGAGCAGGAGATGGAAGACTGGCTTTAGCTGCCCGTCCACAAATACCCAAAACTTCCTCATGGCTTCCTTTCTCTGTCCTCTGACCAGTTTCCAAGGCAGAGAGGCCTTGAAGGGCAGCCAGACCCACAGTCCAGACACACACAGGATTGGAAGGCGCTAGCAACTATCATCTGTCCTTTACAGTTAAAATTGCCATTTCTTGAGGTCTGTAAGAAATGGACTCATTTCCTCTTTCCCATGATTTACAGAACACAGAAGATTCTAGAACACCTCTTAGAGCTTAAGTCTGTGAAAAATGGTGGCCAGGCAAGATGACTCAGAGAGCAAAGGCTCTTGAGAGCTGAATCCACTGACCTGTCTTCAAACTGTCACATGAATGCCACACACACACACTCACACACACACACACACACACCAAACAGGTAAATGATGAATTAATGAAATTAGCGAGGCAATAATGAGTGAACAGGCAAGAGGAGGGCTGGAGAGAGAAACGAAGTGAAGGGGTGGAAGACATTCTCGTCTGGACTCCTTCAAGTCTGAAGGAGTTCTTTTGGAAGATGGGGTTGAGAGCTCCCTGGAACTGTCTAGAAAGCCCAAGCAATTCTCCTGCCTCATCTTTCTGTGTGCTGGGATTTATGTGTGACCACCACCCAGGCTGGAATGCAGATCTCTGTAAACATGATGGCGTGTGAGAAATTTGCTATATTTGAAACTAACCGTGTTATTCCAACTGGAGCCCAGTGCTTTCCAAATGTAGATAGTGAATTATGTCACTAGGTCCATCAAACTAACACGGTGGCTCTCAGTCAAAATTTGCTTAATGAAAGAATGGAATAGGATGGAATTGAATGGGATGGAAGAGATATAGGTTGTCACTAGATCGGGAATTCTTTGGAAATTTTTATTTTTCTATTTACACATATGCACACATATAGTTATATATGTATAAATGTGCAAGCCAGTTCTTGATATAAAACATATTTTTCACTATAAATCACAGCTCAGAAACCAAAAACCAAAACTCTAACTTTATGAAGTGATATTACGCCTGCCTTCAAATAAACTCATAAGGGGACTGGAGAGGTGGCTCAGCGGTTAAGAGCATTGCCTGCTCTTCCAAAGGTCCTGAGTTCAATTCCCAGCAACCACATGGTGGCTCACAACCATCTGTAATGAGGTCTGGTGCCCTCTTCTGGCCTGCAGGCATACACACAGACAGAATATTGTATACATAATAAATAAATAAGTATTTAAAAAAAAAAAAGAAAGAAATAAATAAACTCATAAGGAAATTAACCTGTTCAAGATCACCCATAGTAAGTGGTAGAACTAGGGAGCGATCAATGGTGAAGACCCCAGAATCTGAACCGTAACCTTCCAGTCTTAGGCTTTGGTAGACTCGGCTGTATGGAGAAGAGAAGCAGAGAGCAGTGCAGGGGCAAATGGGGGTCATGGAGGCATCTGGCAGTTTTCTCTCACACCTTAGACACACACTCCCTGCGTTTGCACTCAGTGCTCTGTTGCAGACATGGTTACAGTCACAGCTGAAGCGCGCTGGGATGTGTGGTTCCCCAAGCTGTGATTCTCATGAATCCCAGTAAACCGGTATTTTAATGATGATTAATGTGACTGTTTTGACAACACTCACTCTGCTTTGAGCTGCTTCTTGTAACAGAGCTGTTGCTGAGCCAAGCAGCTGGCTGATAGCCACCTGGACAAGTTTGCACTAATGTGCAAACGAGATAGTTGGTATCTGAGGCCTTTCCCTCCATGTCAGGAAGCTAAGATAACACATCTTCAGGCACTGCAAACATCAGGACCCACGTGAGGCACATCTGGCTGCGACTCCACCCTTTGCTCCTTTTCGCCGCTCTGGAATGGCATCAGACCCTGGAGGCTCTGCCCAAGTCTTTCCCAGACCCATCATCACTGTGAAGGAACCGGTCCCCTAGACCTTTGCAGTAACTTCTCCATGGACACACAGCATTTACTTCCTTACCAGCACTCAACGCCCAGGGCTTTCTTATACTTTTTTTTTTTTCTTCTTATATTTTCATTTACTTGTGGGGGTTTGTGTATGTGTATGTTTTTGCTTAGTTTTGCTTATTCTGCTTTTGTGTGCATTACAATAAACAGATTAGCTCAGAAAACATTCCTGGAGGTTAAATGTTTGCAGGTGGAGGAGAATGTTTGCCAGTCCAGCACACTGCTTGATGCTGTGGGTCACCCCACAGTCAAGCCATTCCTTCTGCTCTGGGCAGGGGACTGTAACCAACCACAAAGACCCTGGCCAACCTATGATTTGGCAAAAATTTCCCTATGTATCTTCAAACATAAGTGTGAGAGACATCTTTACAAGTTTTACAAGCTGGGCATGGTGGCACATGCCTTTGTTCCTGCACTTGGGGTAGGGGTGGGTGACACTGAGTAAATCTCTGAGTTTGAGACCAGCCTGATCTCCAGAGCTAGTTCTAAGACAGCAGGGCTACACAGGGAAACATTTCTAAAACCCCCGCTCCAGAAAAGGGAGGAGGAGGAAGAGGAGAAAAAAGCTTTACAGTCAAAGTGATCAGAGCATCAGTATCCGACAAGGAACCTAGCCCCTTATCCTGCAGACCTTCGTGCCGAGGCAGGGTCTCACTATATAGCCCAGGCTTTCCTTGAACCCAAGATCCTCCTGCCTCGGCCTTTAAGTGTCTGAAACAATCTTGATGTTCTCCTTGCTGGGCAAACTCAGAGTCTTTTCTACATCATAGCTGCTTTGCTGCCTAATGTTACCTCTCTCTGAAATGCATGCTATCCATCCGCATCCTCACAGGGTACCTCATCTTCCTCACCAGAGTGCCCAGGGCCCCTGTTCCATTGCTGACCACGAGGTAAATTTGGCAGCATCAGTCTCTGTTCTGCTATAAAAAGCAGCCTATAATTTTCCTATGTAAGGAGCCAGGGTGTGGTAGGTCCAGGCCCTTGCTAGTGGGCTCTCTCCACGCTCCATCAATGCATGTCTTACAACACCACAGTCCTTTTTACAGCCCAGAACCTGTGGTCCTTTTCCCACAGCATGCTCTGGCTACCCTTCCTGCAAGAGAAGTCTGGCATTCAGTCATGCCTTGACCTAAGTCAACCCATCTTGGCTCCCAATAATCCCTTCTTAGACAAGGAATTTCTGGACATTTGCCTAGGATTGTCATAAGCTCACTGTACCATATTTTTCCCATGCTTAAAACAAGGCAGTGTGTTTCAGGGTTTGCCTCCTGATAACTCTCGGCTCCCATCTTTGCCTTAATGTTACCCCAAGCCCCAAACCTAGAGTTTGGAGCAGGACTGAGGAGCCAGGGATACAAGGCAGGGATACTGGGCAGAGACAGGCAGTTTGGTTAAGGCATGGCTTGTTGGTGCCAGGGCACTGTGTTCAGCCATCAGTCATTCACAGGTAGATATTCATATCTCCATCAAGAGAAGGGATGACTCTAAGAGACTGATGCAGGAGGATTGCGGTGAGCTCAAAGCTTCTACAAAGCAAATATCAGGCCCACCATGCCTATGTAGAAAATTTTTGTTTCATAAAAATCGATAAATAAAAACAGAGGGGGAGATGAGAGCCACAGAGAAAAAGGCAGAGAGAGAAACAGAGACACAAACAGGAGATAAAGCCTGAAACGGAGAGAGGCAGAGACCTGAATGAACTTTGAAGTCAAACAGACCCCCACTTGGGAATTCCAGCAATTCCTTCCCCCTGGTTAAATGAGATCTGGCACCTAGGAAGGATTTCAGAACTCACAGTGGCATGCTTGTCATGACTTCTGCTGCTTCTCAGGGAGAGCTGGCTATCCCAAAGGCTCCCAGAGAGCTGTCAGAGCTGCTCCTGACTTCTCGGACTTTCTCCACCCTGTGCCATACAAACACCAGGCTGCTAATCCAACACAGACACCACCAGCTGCAGCAGCTGGACTTACTGCTGCTCCTACACCTGGTCAGCTGGCTGTGAGCCAGGCCCCTGGATCTCCAGGCTCAGCAACCTAGGGAGGCAGTGTACCCCGCCATCCTTACATAGCTACGGAAGTCAGAGGTGAGGGGACCTCAAGCAGAAGTTCAGCCCCACAGGCCCTGCTCTTCCTCCTCGCTTCTGCCCTACCTCTGTTTGCTCATTTGTCCCAAGAATGTGACAACAGGGCCTACGTCTTTAGACAGTGGGGAAGGTATTACAGAGGGTACCCAGCTTGAAAACCTGGCACAAAATAGAGACTCCGAAAAGTTTACAAAATTTCTCGTTGGGTGCCCAAGAGAGTAGGGTGGGGGGTTCAAGGAGAACAAGTGGTCTTAGAAATGAAGACTTTCCCTGAACGGTTCCTCGACAGCTCCTGACAGAGGATCTGCCCTTGTGGGACAATGACCAGCACGTGGTGTAGATGAGAAGGGAGAGGTGAATCCAGAGATGATGGCGGTGAGGCCTCTGTCCATCTTTACAGAGTTCAGCTGCAAAACACACTTGGGTGCAGCCCATTCTCCTAATGCCATACCAAGTCATGCCAAGCACCCATGCAGACACAGAGGATCATCGGTGCAACCACGAAGGGTGATTCTAGAAGCAGGGACCACTTGCTCAGGCAGCTTACTGAGGTCCCACTCAGGGTAGGTCACAGATGTAACATTTCATCACAGCTGGACCTGCCTAACTTTATGATTCAATGGGTCCAACAGAGCACAGGACATATAGATGATTCCAGATACATGGTGGGACAATATTGGGTGTCAATCTGACAGTCAGTCGAGACTCACCTAAGAGGCAAACTTCTGGGCTGCCCCTGTGGAAGTTTCCAGACTGAGTTAACTGAGGCGGGAAGACATACCCTAAATATGGACACACACATCCTCCCCGGGCTTGGGGTCCCACACTGGATCAAACAGTGAAAAGGAGCTGAATGCCATCACTCGTCTCTGCTTCCTGACTATGGATGCCACGTAACTGGCTGCCTCGAGTTCCTGCCACCACGCCTTCCACGCCGTCATAGACTGTACCTTCAAACTGAGAGACAGAATAGCACAGTCATTCCTCATGGCTTTTGTCAGGTATTTTATTCAAAGCAACAAAGAGAGCCACGGAGCATATATGCTCTCCTGTTGTTCCATGGTCCTCTCAGACATGATGGTCACCATAGCATATAATTTTCTGAAAGAAATTCAGTTCTTTGTATGGGGGGCACAGCCTTGTCCCCGAACCCGAGGGCCTGAACTGAGATCTCCCCAAGTGACGGAACCCACAGCCATTTGTTTCCACCCTGACGCCTTCATCACCAAAGTGTGCTGCGACCAAGGCCTATTGAAGAACCTTTCCTGTCCAAGGCCACATTCAAGCTGGAGATCCTGCTTGTCTCGTAATATGTGGGCAGTAGAAATGTCCCCAGGTATGGAGTGTGTGCTGCCTCACTAACCCAGGGGCCTAACTGGCACAGTACCTCCCCCTCTTTGTGGTGCCAGGAACAAAATGGTAGCAGTAGGCCAACATGGTAGCATCAGCCCGTTACCCCTTGCTTTGGACTGAAAATTCCAGCATGCCTTTGACTCCTAACCACACAGTGTCCTCACTGATACGATAGTCTTGTGAGTCTTTGTAAGACTTTCACCTCGCCCTCTGGGACGCATCTTATCAAGACCTGCAGTATGCTGGCACCTTCTTTACGTGTTAGGACAGCATGACGTCACTGGTGTAATGAATTCATGAAATGTGCTGTGGAATGTTCAGGTGACCCATGCTCTTCAGACTCTACTGTGACAAGGAGCAAGGGAGTTGACACAGCTCTGGGGTGAAACTCAAAGTATATATTGTTCATTCTACATAAATATGATTCATTGTGACCTTTCTGGAGAGGGAAAAAAAATTGATCCAATTGGCGGCTGCATACTATGCGCCTGAACTCATATTAATGTGTCCTGGTAAAGACAGCAGACCAGCAGAGGCTGGGTTTAGAACTCTGATTTGATGGAATTTGTCTACAGCCTCGCTCTGGGATCCGATTGGCTTAATTTGTCTTTCTGGCCCCTAGGAAACCACACAGGTTTCTACTCCTGTGTCCTGAGATCTTATTTCCATAGGCCAGTGCCCTCGTATGGGAATTAATCCAGCCTCCTAATATTTCAAATCACCTGTACTTTAGGAAACCAGAGAAGGAGCCAGAGAGACATCTCAGCAGGTGAGCTCACTTGCTTCAAAGCCTGATGATATGAGTTTGGTCCCATATGGCGGGAAAAGAGGACCAGTTCCCACAGTTGTCCTCTGACTTCCACTGGGGTGCTGTGGCTTATATATGCCATTCCCTTCCCTCGATCTCTGCACAGATAATAAATAATAAAAATGTAACAAGAAACCAGAGACATGACTATGAAGTGACCTTGTATTCTCAGTGGCCAACTATGAACTGAACTCTGAACTTCATCCATTAGTAACCATTATTCAAATGACCCCCACTTTAATAAGGGGACCATAGTGATGCTTTGGGTCTCTAAGTGTCCGTGCCAGGCCTATTGACTCTAAACTTAGTAGCCCTAGACTAGGGAGGCCTCCACAGATCATCCTAACCATTTCAGCCCCGTCCTCTGGAGACCTTCATCCTCTCTTGAGTAGCAGGGTTTCCCTTCTATTAACACAAAGATCTAAGTACTTAGGTCCAGAAACAAAGCAAGAGATTATGATGGTGGGAGCAACTGCTCCAGACCTCCTGTGTATAAACATCTCTGCTGTCTTCGGATGCTCTGCTCACTGTACCGTCTATTTTGCCTGTAGTGATGTCTTCTGTAGCCATGTCCACAGCTCCTCAGGCCATGCTTCCTTGGCTACCTTTCTAATATTGTTGGTTGCTATAACTGTGACTCCTTAGGTGTTTGTTTATTTGTTTAGCTGTTTGGGTGGTTGCTTGGAAGTCTTGCGTATCCCATGCTGACCTTGAGCTCTCCACCTCCAACCTCCTTTCCTGAGGGCTGAAACTGTAAGCACGTACCACATGTCCCAGACTCCAAGCTCATATAGTTCAGTTTTCTCCATTTTTGTCAACAAGTCATGCTCTGAAGCCATCTCTTCTAATACCATTTTAGGCTTCCAAAAGAGGACGTTGTCACTGAACTTAATCCCACTGGGGCCACTCTCCTCCGTTCCTAGTAAACTGGTGGATGATGTTTCTTCTGTGCCTTCCTGTGGATTATAATCTTCTGATTTGTCTTCCGGCAGCAAATGATAAACCCACTCTATCCTGCCCACTTTTTTGAACTTTTTAATCCCTTTCTCTAAAAGCCAGGTATTTCAGCCTTGCTTGGAACAGGCTATCACCTTCTCCATGCTTCTAGAAGTTTCCTAACCATCAAGTTTGTACCATCCCCTACATAATGACAACATGAAATCCCAGTCTTAAATTCTAAATCTCTTTATATAGCATCATGAATTTGCAGCCAGCCACATTACATGCTGCATACATCTCCATGCTCTTGGGGGTGTGGTCTCTTTCCTCCCAGATAAGACCCTGTTAGAGTCACAGTGTAGCGGGACTCTAGTTATCAGTCTGGCCGCCAGGAAAGGAGGTGACAGTGGCCTCTTACAGGGAACCCCTGTGGGGCCCCTATAGCCAGGCAGGAGAGAACATTCTTTGGTACCTCTTGCACAGAAGTGATGGTTGCTATCTCAAGTTAGGAGAAGGTGGGACACCTCTGAGTGTTTTTGATAGTACAGAAAATTCTGGAGAGTCAGAACACATAGATGTCCCCACCTGTGTGTCTCCATCTTATGTGTCAGGTCCTAGGTGGGAACGGGATGGAAGAGTAGAACACAAAGCTTCACACATGCCTAGCAAGCCCTGTACCATTGCTCTGTATTCCAAAGGCTCATGGTTTCCCAACCGGTACCCTGAGCTTAGTATAATAGACCTGTAGCACTCAGGACTGCTGTCAACACTGAAACTTTCCTCTGTTAAGACCTACCTTTGGAGGTTAAGCTTTATCTGCTGGTGGTAAGACATTTAGGAACTCCTTCTCTCTCGGTTTTTGTATTTTTAAATATGTTTCATTATCTCTTTGTAGAGTCAGTGTTACCTAAGACAGCTAGCTAGTTCTCTTGTTCTTGTGTCCATCATCTATTTTATGGCCACAGTGTTCCCCCTATTGAGACTTTTATCCAAGTCATTGAGAATTTTAGCAGCACATACATAGCCTTATGTTTGTGAGCCATATATCATGCTTCATATATGTGTGAGTATGTTTATGTATATATACGTGTGGGAGGGGATAAAATATTCATGGATGATTGGGCAGCAAGTGGTCTAATAAATAAAACAATCATATGCCCTGGACCAACTGGGGTTCTCCAGAAACAGACAAGGAGACAAGGTTAAGAATGAAAGATAATTATTGGGATATGAGGCCTGTGAAAGGTGAAGAGAGAGGTTGGGGACATAGTTTGACATGTACAGTGTTTGTTCAGCATGCATAAGGTCACGCATATGGTCCCCAGTTCTATATAAACCGTATGTGGTAGCACAGACTTGTAATACCAACACTTAGGAGATGAAGGTAGGAAAATCAGAAGTTCAAGATCATCCTCAGCTAACATAGTGAACTGGAGAACAGTCCGGGCTATGGGAAACCCTTTCTGATATATATAAATAAACAACTAAGGGAAACAAGATAAGGTAGGGAGAGCCTTGAGACCATGATGGAGACATGATCAAAGTTCTACCAGTCTGCAGAATGAGCATGGACTATTGAAGAAATCCACCTTGGGCAGAAATGACCAAGTCTTATTACTCTTGTTGTGCCCAGCCACTATCCAAGAGACTGGTCACCCAAAGAAGCTGTGACTAGAAGGTCCCCACCTCACTCCTTATAGTTTGGTATGAGTTGAGTTATGTCCCCTCCAAAAAGACATGTTGAAATCCTAACACCCGTGCCTCTGAATGTGACTTTATTTAGAAATAGTGTTGCTACAGCTAAGAGAAAGTCATGCAGGACAGTCAGTTCTTCATCCTATAGACCTGGTGTCCAGATAGGAAAATGGTCACATAAAGATGGAGACACAGAAAGAAACCCATCTGAAGCAGGACGGGGATGGTACATCTCATAAGCTGGGGATACCAGAGCGGGGAAGGGCTAAACACATTCTTCTCTAGTTCCTTCATTTCACACTTGGGCTTCCTGAACTGTGGTACGGTGAGTTATCTTCAGCTGCCAGGTAGCCGAATATAAAGTCTTCGGAACTGGAGAAGATAGCAAGTCCTAGGGAGTCTTGAGGTTAGTGTTCCAACAGGGGAAGAGAACTGTGGATCCCTGTGCCAGACCTGAGGTGGGTCATTTCCTCCCCTAGTCTCACTGATCCTCACTGGCCCCATTTTGTAAGCCATAGGTCATGAACACAGAGAAAAGTGAATGGCCCAAGGCTACCCAGCTACAGAGTGATGAGGTTGAACTTGAGCCAGGTTTCCTAACTGAATACCAAGCTGCTCTCTCCTGAATCACCCACAGGACCAAAGCCATGGAGAAAGGAAACAACTAATTCCCGTGTTGATTCCCCCAGAATCCATGCTTAGTGAACATTTTTATTGTATTTCCCAAACTTATTTATTTATTTCCTTCTTGCTTTTGATTTTTTTGAGACAGGGCTTCTCTGTGTAACTCTAGCTATCCTGGAACTTGCTTTGTAGACCGAGCTGGCCTTGAACTTAGAGATCCACCTGTCTCTGCCTCCTGAGTGCTACAATTAAAGGCGTGAGCCACTATCGCCTATCTATTAAATTTATTTTCTTTGGGGGGGCACTAGGTAAGCATGTAGTGCAAAGACATACATGCAGACAAAAACACTCATACCCATAGAAATAAATAAATATTTAGAACTAGAGTTTTCTTCCAACTCATTTTTCATGTTTTTATTGTCTTTGAAATATTTTACAACTTTATAAATTATGAGAAATTAATAATAATACAAAAAAATTCACATAGAAATGTGACTGCATTGGGCCCATTAGAATATAGCTGGTTATTGCTTGTAATAGCTCGGTTTTGGAAATAGTTCCAAATTCATCAGCATTCTTTCTTTTTTTGAAGATTTATTTGTGTTTTTGTTTTAGTTTTTGTGTTTTTTTTGGGGGGGGGTGAGACAGTGTTTCTCTGTGTAACAGTCCTAGCTGTTGTAGAACTAGCTCTTGTAGACCAGGTTGGCCTCAAACTCACGGAGATCCACCTGCCTCTGCCTCCTGAGCGCTGGGATTAAAGGCGTGCACCACCACCGCCCGGCCTATTTGTATTATTTTTACCTGTGTGCATGTGCATCCAAATAAGTGTGTATATGTGGGTGTGCATGCATGTATGTGTGTGTGCACGTGTGTGTGTACATGTGTTACACATGACTGAAGGAGCCCACAGAGACCAGAAGAGTCAGAGCCGTCTGAAACCAGAGTGACAGGCTGATGGGAGTTGCCTGATGTGGATGCTGGGTGTGGAACTCCAGTCTTCCGGGCAAGCAGTACGTGCTCGTAACTGCTGAGCCATTCACGGAACTCCAACGTGTGGGTCTCTTGATTCTACTCGGAACTAGCTGTAACATCTTAGAGGTTTCTTCATTAACTAATGTTTTAAATGATCTTCTCCCATAATATATCTGTCTGTGAATGGGAAATCTATGTTACCAGGTTACCTTGGCTCTGTCTCCTCCCAATAGGGGTCTAGAACCAGGACATTGTATTGCATACAGTTGGCTCCTTAAGATCTCTTTCAGAGACCATAAGGGACATTCCTTTCCTTTTTGTTCTTTTCCTTATTTTTATTACTGCTTCCTGTCTTCTTAATATTTATTTTTGTGTGCATTGTAGGAAAAGCCGCAAGTCCAGATTTACCTGTCTCTTAGTGGAAAGGCATGTGTGCTAGCCAAGGCCACATGGAGACATTTATTGACACTGTCACCTTCTCTGTTTATTCTCTCTCTAAGGACACACTGTAACCCAGCAGGCTGGGAAGGGGCAGGAGGTTGAAGTTCCTAAGTGGACACTCAGGCCCAGATAACAGAAAGGGCTGTTGGAGGTGCCCGTACTCATAACCTCCTGGCTCACTGTGAGCCAGTGGAGACAGTTTGGTGGCAGGGAGAGTGGATGGCACTTAAGAGGCTCAGGAGCCACCAATGTCTGTGAGATGATACTGGAGGGACCTGTGGATTCTCAGTAGGGACCCAGGCAAAGCTGAGCCCCAGTGCAGGAAGGAAGCTGTCCTGAATGTTGGAGTTCAGGACGATTCCCTGGGGCTATTGTTCTCTTTGATCTCGTACCATTATTGGTTAAAAATAATCTGAGCAAGCAGCTTCAATATAGAAACGTTTTCTAAATTTTCTATTTATGTGCCAATAAATAATAATAATAAAGTATAATTGCTTTTTATTATTTAAAAAAAATGCTTATATAGGACCCACAAGATGGCTCGACAGGTAAAGGCAACTGCTTTCAAGTTCAGTAAATAAATAAAATACAATTTTTTTTAAAAAAATCTAAATAAGTAGAACTATATATAGCAGCTCATGCCTTATAATCAAAGCTGGGAGCTGAGAGTAGAGGCATTGAAATCACAAGTTCAAAGCCAGCCTGGGCTACATAGTTTATTCAAGCAAGGAAGGAAGGAGGAAGGAAGGAAGGAAGGAAGGAAGGAAGGAAGGAAGGAAGGAAGGAAGGAAGGAAGGAAAAGAGAGAGGGGGTTAAAAAAAAAAGGCATATAAAGAGAAAAAATTTCCCCCAGCAAATAGTCTTGTCTCCCCATTGGAAGCCAAACTGTCCCCTAGGGAGCCGTCTTCACAGCTAGGGAGAGTGGCATTTACAGGAACTGTTGATGTCTGTGTCTCCTCCCAGGTCCTGGTTTTCTTCGCCTGTTTAAAATCGAATCAGAGTACCTATCACCTACAGTTTTAGGTTAAACACCAATTTATGCAAAAATTCCAAATATCATAATTACCTGCCACGAATGTCATTTCCAATCTTCTGAAATGCTGGTCTCTTTTCATATTTATGTTCTCAGCCGTGAAGGTATAGATTCACGGAAGCAAACCCACAGGGATTACTGCACTGAGGTTCTCTTCCAAGGGGGACAACATTGGAATGAGACTCCTAGGGGGTGGGGGTAGTCAGGGCCCTGAACTAAATATGGACACCTTCTCTTTCTGCCTCGGTCACATCTCCAGACCTGTGGAACTGAAAGTTCCCGTACTGACCGCTGTTGTCTAGTCAGAACCCAAAGCCCTGACGCAGGTGGCCCCATTTAGCTTTAGAAAGCGTATTTTCCAGGGCTGGATAGACGGCCCAGTGGTTGAGAGCATTTGTTGCTCTTGTAAAGGACCCAGGTTCAATTCCCAGCACCCACGTAGCCTCTCACAATCATCTATAACTCCAGTTCCAGGGCCTCCAACGGTTACATACTTGGTACACATACATGCAGGAAGGTAAAACATGCATGCATGTGGGCAAAACATTCATACATGTAAAGTAAAATAAATCTTTAAAAACAATAATAAAAGCAAGCATATTGTGCCTCCATGATTTTTAACCTGTGTTTTACCTGCCATCCAGATACCAAAGTCACAGATCACAAATGGCCAACTGTTTTTGCACTCATGTGGGCTGTTCCAAGATCACCTCTGCCCCAGACTCCTGTGACCTGCTACCTCCCAGTCACCTGCGGTCTCGGATGAGGCTGGGAGCAGGGCTCCTCCGTGCAGTTCCCATCAGGATTCCCCTAGGGCTGGGACCGGATGTGTCACCAGCCCCTTGGACAGAATTTCTGGACCCAAGGAAGTCTACCGGCAGCCTGAGGCACACTTGGATGAAGGGCACTGGGGAATTGCTTTGCCCCAAAGCCTGAGAGTTTGTGGTTGAAAGGCATTTGGGCCAGTCTTAATTTCCTGTTACTATTACACTAAGAAACTAAGACCCCCCCCCCAAAGAGGTAGCGCGCTCTGCTTAAATTTGCACATAGTGGCTTAATTGGAGAAGCTGCCATATTAGCAATCTTTCTTAGGCATTTGTTAGCACCGGAGTGGGTTTATAGACTGAATCCCAGCTCTGCCGCTTTGGTTCTCTGAATCTTTGTTTTGCCCAAAGACAGGATCTCGTGTAGTAGCAGAGAATGTCTTCCACTTCCTGATTCTACTGCCTCTACTCCCAAGGTTTGTGCCGGGACTGCAGGCATATGCCCCCTTGGAGGGCTTCCTCTCTGAGTCCTACTCTTCTTTCTTCCTTATTTATTTATTTATTTATTTACTTATTTTTATTTTGTGTATATGGGTTTTTCCTACCTGTATGTCTGTGCATCACAAGCATATAATGCCTGCAGAGACCAGAAGAGGGCACTAGATCCTCTGGAACTGGATGTGCAAATGGTTCTTAGCCTCAATGTGAGTGCTAGGGATCGAACCTGGATCCTCTGGAAAAACAGCCAGCACTCTTAGCCACTGAGCTATCTCAGGACATGGTTCCCTTTAGGACCTAGCATTCCTTTCAATGAAAGATAATGTGTACCTTGGGATGGTGCTGAGGGCTAGTCCATTATTCATTCCACAAATATTAGGTTGAGGGGGCTGGAGAGATGGCTCAGAGGTTAAGAGCATTACCTGCTCTTCCAAAGGTCCTGAGTTCAATTCCCGGCAACCACATGGTGGCTCACAACCATCTGTAATGGGGTCTGGTGCCCTCTTCTGGCCTGCAGGCATACACACAGACAGAATATTATATACATAATAAATAAATAAATAAATAAATAAATAAATAAATAAAAATATTAGGTTGAACTATAGGAAATTACCAATATCCAATTACTTATAATATAGAAACAGATTTTTATATCATTCGACTAAAGTATTTTTAAAACTTCTCTCTCTTTCTCTTTCTCTCTCTCTCTCTTTGTGTGTGTGTGTGTGTGTCTGTGTGTGTAAGGGCTTTGGAGACTTGGGAGAACACTGTGTGATTACCAGGGCTGGAAGTTTAAAATCAGTAAGGAAGGCCTGCAGATTGGAAACTTGAGTAAAAATTGCTGTTACAGCCCTGAGTCCCAAATCCTCAGAGCAGGCTGGCAAAAGAGAAGCTCAGTCGGGGCTTCTCTTGTGCTGCAATCTTGAAGCAGAAGTGCTTCTCTGGGGAGACGTATCAGGCTTGGACCTTAATCACCCACTGACTGTGGAGGAGCCCCACCTCCGAATTGTGGAGGCTAATCTGCTCTATGCAATCAGTTGGTTATAAATGCTAGTCATATCTAGAGTCTAGCAGAGTCTAGATGGAGTTACATGTGTTAGGAAAACTGACCAGAGCACCTTGGTGGATCTTCAATCAGATCTGATAAAGTCAACAGCGCCCTAAGTAGCTGAATTCTGTCTTAAGAGGTGCAGGTCACTGTGAGAATAAATGTGAGCTGGGGGCTCAGATTCAGGGTGCATGGAAGCTAGCGAGCCGCCTTAAAGAATGTAAGAGTTTAAGCCATGGCTTGAAAGAGGTTGGGAGCATGCGGGCATGGTGTCGTCAGTTCTGGATGTGCAAGGCCAAGGTGGACAAGCAGGGTAAGCAAGCGTGAGCAGAGATACATTCAGAGGCCCCATAGGGGCTTCAGATACTATTAATAGGGGCGATGGGGGTTAAATCTGAGACCCAGGTGTCTCCAGCACCCAGCATGGTATTTGACTCAAGTCAGACCCCTCACCATTGACTCGGTACCCTAAGACTTAGTGCACAATCCATGGACTCTCTGTTCTGGGATCCCTGGACCTTGCCTCTTGGGTTCTGATTTCCAGTTTTACCAACTTCATTCCCAAACTAAAATTTTTTTTTGGAACCCAAGGGCCAACCTTGAAATCCAACTGCACATGCAGTATTTGTGATAGAGTTACGACCCCCAAGAGAAAAGAACGGGGGAGGGGGGGGACCGTCCTGAGGGGACCAGGCTGAGGAGGGACTGCCAGAGATGTACAGACCCCACACCCACCTTTGGAACCCTGATCGCCTGCCCAGGTCACTACAGTTCTATCCAGCTTGTCCCCGCCTTGGTTCCTGAGTCCCCAAGGCCCCCCTTCCTGCCAAACAAAGCCCCCAGCCACCCGACTGACGTCCAACAGGCACCTGGGGCCTCCGGGCCTGGGAATCAAAGCGTGTTTTTGCAAAGGAGGCCCTGTGTTTGGAGAAACACCCATCCCCTGCCGCCCATTCCTTCAAAGAACCGGCATTGTTCTGTGCTGAGAAGGCGCCTCCTGACGCGCTGGGCAGGGTGCGGGCTGACGCTGGTGGACCTCTGATCTCAGGCCAGGCCCCCAGCCACTTGGGGGAGGGTGGACCTAGGGGCCAAAGAGGGAGCAGCCTGTTCTTGTGGCACTGTGCCCCTTCCCCGTTCTCTGCCCACCTGAGTTCCCATCTCTAAGTTCAGGCTCTCCTACCTGGGGATCTGAACAAGGCAAGCCTCAGGAGATACCAGGAACAAGAATTGAGGTAGCAGCGGCATTTTAGTGACCATAAGAGGCGTTTGGGGGCAAGTGTGCCCGAGACTGCCAACATACTGTCTGACACAATAGCATATAACTGTGAGTCCGGCACTTGAAACGCTGAAACAAGAGAGTCATGAGTTTGAAGCCAGCCTGAGCTACACAGAAAGACTCTGTTCCCAAAACCTAGGGAAGGGTGTGTATGAGCGTGTCTGTGTGTCTGTGCATGTGCCAACATACGTGTGAGCATATGTTCTCATTTTACAGACCACAAGACTGAGGTTAGAGAAGAAAGAATTGATCCCGGAGCCCAGTTCAAGCTGTGAACGGACAAATCTGTTGTCCAGAATCTTCCATCTGAAGCTCCACGCTCTTTTCTTAGTTGAAGAAATGTTTCCCACTTACTTTTGTCCCACCGTGGTTCCCATTGCACGCTAACGTCAGTACAAGCAAAATTCACTTTAAATAAAATCTTCTCAGTGACAAACTAAGGCCACAGAACTGGCAGTGGTGACAACGTGGGTCATGGGTGGCTCAGATATCGCGTAAAAGCCACCCTCAACTGCCCGACCCTCTGCCTGCCGCACATAGAATGAGCTGAGGCGGAGTGGGGTCTTTTAGTCTCACCCCTGTGGCATAGCGGGAGTCTCTCAAGGCCCAGAGAGCATAAACAACCTGCTCAAAGTCACCCAGAAACTGAGGTTATGTCAGAACCCAGAGCCACATCTCAGGAGCTAATTCTGTCCTGACCTTTCCTCTGAGATCACCCTTCCTATTATTTGACACTGCAGATCCTTTTGCCCCAATGCTCCCACTGCGAGCTTGGATTCTACCACTGCAGGACGTCCACCAAACTACGTGCCCACTCTGAGCCTCAGTTTCTGATTCTGTCACATAGGAATGCCAGCGCCCCATTTGGGGCTCTTGGAAAGATGAACTTGGGGGACAACACAGGGAGCGTCCCCGAATGAACAATGTGCGCGATCACCATCGCTGTGATTGCTCCACTTTCACTGTCCGGAGAGAGGAGAGGAGGGGCCAGGCGAAGGTGTGAGGAACTGTCTCAGTGGGAGCTGCTTCCTGAAGCAGACAGCAAGGCCTGCTTCCTGTATGGTTTACCAGAGAAAGAAGGGGCAGGAAGGGAAGTGCTGGGCGCCTGGGGGTGGAGTGTTCTGATCTCCGGCCTGAGATTCCTGGGATTCTCTAGTCTTACCGTCTTACCTACTTGGCCTGTTGGGGCGCCAAGTGTGATCTTTTGACAGTCAGGATGTCGCTGTCCTGGTAATCTCTGCCAAACATCTAAAGACCATAAAGGTCACATCCAGCCCCAAGACCCTGGAAAATTCCGTCAGCCTGCATAGGGAACTAATGTGACAAGGGAGAAACTTGGGGCATCTAAACAAGCCACTTGATTTCTCTGTCTTGTGTGAGAGACAGATGGGGCCCCATGACCGGAGGAGGTCCCATCCCCAACCCTGTCGCTGGCACCCCCAACTGCCACACAGGGGCAAGTGTCTCACTTTTTCTTCCATTCAACAAGGACAATTTCCATGTAGTGTTATTATTTAGGTTATCCTATAAGCCATAATTGCCAGGCCCTAAGCGAGGCCAAAGATGGCATTATTCAAAACATAAAATGCGGGGGCTGTAGAGATGGTTCTGGCATCTAAAGTGCTTGCTGCTCTTCCAGAGGACCGGAGTTCAGTTACCAACACCTACATGGCTGCTCACAGCTGTCTGTAATTTCAGTTCCACGGGATCCAGCACCATTTACTTGACTCCTCGGACACTGGTACACACAAGGACAGACACACAGACACACATCCACATCCACATATATAAATAATAAAATAAATCTTTAAAAAGAAATAAGAGAGAAGCTGGAAAGATAACTCAACAGTCAAGAGCACAGGCCGCCCTTCCAGAAGAGACAGGTTTGAGTCCCAAGACCTCCATGGAGGCTCACAACTATCTGAAACTCCAGTCCCAGGGATCTGACAACCCTCTTTTGGGCCCTGGATGCACATAGTCCATCAACACGCAGGCAGGCAAAACACTGTACTCACAAAAACAGAAAAACAAAAAGGAAAAAAAGAAAAGAAAAAGAAAGATCTCTGTTACAAAGAAAAAGAAAACAGTACAATGTTTAGTATGTGATAATTTAAGGTTACTAACAAATAGTTCCCTTGGAAGCAGAGTCAGGAATCTCTCTGAGTGTGATGACAGGAAGCCACTGGGGCTTTTTGTGGTGTTATTCTTAGTCTGTTGCTGGGGGCCTTGAAAGAGTTTCATTACTATGGCAAAGTCAACAACCTGATGTTTCTTGACCACTACTACTTGCTGACAGAGAAACTGAGGGAGAGAGGTGCTCAAAGTTAAAAGACTAACAGAACTAAACCTTCAGCCAAAGGCAGACAACGTCAAAATCCTGCTTCTCACCCCCACACAGTCCCCCTGCAGTGGGACTCCTGCAGGGTCAGCATGTCAGAACAGTAAAAAAAATAAAGGCTTGCCTCAGTCTACTGACTGGGTACTCTGCTGACCTCGCTAAGAAAGAAGCAGAGAGACAGGGGTTATAGATGCTGTTGCTGAAATGGATGCTTTGCTTTGAGACATCTCTCTGGATAGCCCTGGCTGTACTGGAACTCGCTCTGTAGACCAGGCTATTCTCAAAGTCAGAGATCTGGGAGTGTGCGCCCACCCACCCAGCAGAATGAATGTCCTAGTCAGAAAAGACTCATGGAATTACAGAGAGACCGAGAAGAGGCAGGAGCCATATTTCATGGCTGCAGTTCTTGCATGCCAGAGATTGAGGCACCCGCAGAAATGAATTTTTTAAAGATTTATTTATTTTTATGAGCATTGATGTTCCGCCTTCATGTATGTCTGTGTGAGGGTGTGAGGTTCCCTATAACTGAATTACAGACCGTTGTGAGCTGCCAGATGGGTGCTGGGAATTGAACCTGGGTCCTTTGGGAGAGCAACCAGTGCTCCTAACTGCTGAGACATTCTCCAGTCCGCAGAAATGAATGTTTTAATGTTTGCTTTTCTTGGTCAGAAATTACAGAAGGACTGAGGAAGAAGTAGGAGCGGTACCTCCTACCTACAACCCTTGCATGTAGGAAGTTGAGGCAGGACTCCATTCCTGGATGACTCAGCTGCTAACTTTATCTGCAGGAGCTCACAGCACGGAACACAAAGGGCCACAGTGCAAGTAGCCAAGACTGCCTAAGGGGGTGCAAACACAAATGAGAGAGCCATCGCCTTGGACTGGGAACATCCTGAAGGAGAACCAACAGGCCAAGAGTAGGGAACATTCTGTGACAACCCATAGATACAGGTTCTTACCACTCAATAATCTCTCAGGAGTTAACCTGTACAGAGGATGTCAGCAGGATGCAGATCGGAAGAGCTGGAGAATTCCAGAAACAGAACCAACAGGCCAAGATGGTGCACACCTTTAATCCCGGCACTCTGGAGACAGAGGAAAGAGGATCTCTATGAATTTGAGGTTAGCCTGGTCTACATAGTGAGTTACAGGCCAGTCAATGATATAGAATGAGACCCTGTCACAAAATTAAAATCAAAATCAAAAACCAACCCGGGCAGTGAGCAGTTCACATCTTTAATCCCAGCACTGGGGAGGCAGAGGTAGGTGGACCTCTGTGAGTTCGAGGCCAGCCTGGCCTACAAAGTGCATCCAGGACAGCCAGAGCTGTTATACAGAGAAATCCTGTCTCAAAAAGCAAAAACAAAATAAACTAGAAACAACTCAGGAAAGCCTGTCAAATTCGACAGGTGGTGGTGATGTACGCCTTTAATCCCAGCAGCTGGGAGGCAGAGGCAGGCTGATCTCTGAGTTTGAATTCAGACTGGTTTATGAATAGAGTTCTGGACTAGTTAGGGCTACACAGGGAAACCCTATCTTGAAAAACAAAACAACAAACAAACAAAAAAGAATAAGAACGAAAGAAAGAAAGAAAGAAAGAAAGAAAGAAAGAAAGAAAGAAAGAAAGAAAAGAAAGAAAGCAAAGCTGTCAAGTGCACATGCCCTGTAACCCTATCTACTCTAGATCCTCACAAAGGACCAACTAAGGGCAGGCACAAGATGTAGCTGGAGGTTACACATCTGAGCACCGAAGATCAGCATGGAGAAGTGAGGTTCCCTTTGCAGAATGTCCATAGGATACCACACAGATACTAAAAAGCTAAAAGTATTTTAAGACATTTCAATGACGTGAAGATACATCCAAAATACTGTTATTTTTATTTAGTTATTTGTTTGTTATGTGTATGAGGGTTTGCCTGATATATATATATATATATATATATATATATATGTCCATGAGTGTGTCTTATGTTCTTGAAGGCCAGAAGAGGGTGTTAGATGCTCTATAACCTAAATTTCAGACATTGTGAGCCAACATGTAGGCGCTGAGAACTGAGCCTGCATGAAGAGCAAGTGCTCTTAACCACCAAGTCCTCTCTCCAGCCCTACATAATATTAGGGGGAAAAGAAAGTAAGGCCAATTACCAAACAATGTACCTAGATGGGTATTTAAGTGGATTTGCTTAGAAGAACACCTAGAAGAATTCAGATAACAAATGGTTACTCTGCCCCTTACCAGGAGGGAATACAGCTGGGCAGTAGAATGGCATGGGAGCCAAATTGGTTTTCCTCTTTTATCTATCATCTATCTATCTATCTATCTATCTATCTATCTATCTATCTATCTATTATTTATCTAGCTAGCTAGCTATTTATTTGGTAGGAAGGTTCTCTGTGTAATCACCCTAGCTGTCCTGGAACTAGCTCTGTAGACCAGACTGGCCTCGAACTCACAGATCTGCCTGCCTCTGCCTCCTGAGTGCTGGGATTGAAGGCATGGGCCACCATGTATTTGTGTACTCTGTCTTCATGCACACAAGAGGCAGTCAGACCCTATAATAGATGTTTAATGAGCCATCATGCAGGTGCTGGGAATTGAACTCAGGTCCTCTGGAAGAGCAGTCAAGTGCTGTTAACCACTTAGCCATCTCTATAACCCTGGATTTTCCTCTTTTCAATCAACTGTATTTTCTAATTCTTTTTCTGGGATTGATGTGTATTTATTTTTTAATTATTTGTTTGAGATAAGGTCTCACTATATTACCCTAGCTAGCCACTACTCACTATGTAGACCAGGCTGGCCTCGAACTCACTGAGATCCACCTGCCTTTGCCTCTTGAGTGCTGGGATTAAAGTCATGATGCACCATCTATCTTTTTAACTCTAAATCATCCACAAATGCAGGAGTCATGACACTGGCTAACGGGGAAAAGAAGGAATGGATCTGATTCTATAACTTGTTTATTCACTCAGTAAACATTCAAGCCTTCGGCCATGCGTGGGTGCTAGGCACTCTTTCTTTGGGGTGTTTGGTCCCAAATCCAAGGTAACATCACTGTGAAGCAGTGGGGAAGGGGAGACAAAGGGAAGGCCTGGGGTACCAGCTGCTGCTTTAAAGCACATAGCCCTTGCTTCCCAGGTAAGTGTGCCCCCTTTTTCCCTTCTGGGTGACGCTTCTGGGTGTCTGTCTAAGAGAACCAGGGTGCCCTTTCACGTGATTCACCGAGAGGGAGACACACGCATTCACCCTACCTGTGAAGGGACAGAGAACAAACATCTGTTGAGGTGACCTGTCGTCACTCTGGGAACTTCGTTCCAGTCCGCACGACAGATTCCTCCAGCCACCTCAGGAGGGGCATAACCTCCCCTCCATTACTGTAGATAAGAGAGGAGGACCAGGAAAGGAAAGGCACTTATACAAGGTGACCCCTGTCAGACGAGCTGAGACTTGAGCTGCGTTCCTCCCTGCAGAGAGGCCTTCGCCATCTTGAGTTCCTCCA
This sequence comes from Chionomys nivalis, assembly GCF_950005125.1. NCBI lineage: Eukaryota > Metazoa > Chordata > Mammalia > Rodentia > Cricetidae > Chionomys > Chionomys nivalis. Next base: position 31,434,561 of record NC_080096.1, on the reverse strand, counting down.
TGGTCTTCGGCACCAGCCTTCCCTGTGTTCTGGGTTATCTGTTAACAACAGCATCCCAGGTCTTGTCTTGCATTTCAGGGCAATGTGGAGGTATGAGGTAGGTGTGATTTATTGATGAGGAGACAGAGACCCAGAGAGGTCACAGCCTGCCCCAGTCACACCTCTCTGGAATAGAGGAGCCGTGACTTGCAACCTGCCCTAACTGGTTCCAGAAGTGGGAACCTCCACACCTGTGCCACCGGGCCTGCCTTCCCGCCCTCATTCAGCCTCCTCCACACTGTGCGACTCTCAGAGCTTTTCCTTCCTTTGTCTTTTTCGCAGTGGTTGTTGCTGTTTGCTTGTTATTTGCTTTCTTATTTTGATACAAAGTCCCACTATGTAGCCCTTGGCTGGCCAGGAATTTGCCATGTAGACCAGGCTTGCCTCAAACTCCTAGAGATCAGCTTGCCTCTGCCTCTCAAGGACTGGGATACAAGATGTGCGCCACCACACTAGGCCACCCTCTTCTTACTTTACACAGTGTTCACTGTCCACTATCAGAGCAGTCATGAACGACAGGCAGAGGGGTCCAGGGAAGGGGCTGCTGTATGCCTCACAGTTCATCAAGCTGTGAGAACTCACACATCACCCTTTCAGGGCGGTCAATGGCTTCTGAGAAAGCTGCCAAAGAGACCTGAGAGCAGGTGACTTGGTGTTGTACGAGGAACGGTGGGCTGCTTCCCGCTCGCTACAACTTGGGACAAGTTCTTGGAGGTGGCAGTGGAGATATTTAACCTGGAGAAAAGCAATTTTGTTCATTTGACCAACAAATATATAGAAACCTTCCCCTCTGGGGAAGGGGTGGGCAGGGGAGACGATGCAAAGGGTAGGGACAAAGAAACAGACCAGACCTTCAACATGGCTTCTGTCCGTGGAATCTAAAAGGGGTGGATGGTCACCGTCTCTGCCTGCATTCCTGAAAGATACCCTGGGGAGAGAGGCTAGTTTTGTGAGTTAAGAACATAAAGATGAGATGTCAGGGGGACCCTTAGTGCGTGGATCTCTTCCCTGAAAGGAAGTACTTGTGACAGGCAGCTCTCCCAAGGCAGATGGCTTGCCTCGGGGAAGTAGCAAGCTCCCTGTCATGAGGAAACAGCTCTAAGAGTGGGCGCTTAGAGCTATGGGGAGAAGGAAAGAGGAGGAGGAGGAAGAAAATGAACCAGGTGTTGTGACTCACACCTTTGATCCCAGCTTTCTCCGGACGTGGATCTTTATGAGTTCAAGGATAGCCTGGTCTACATAGAGAGTTCCAGGCTAGCAAACTTAGGTAGTGGGATCTTGTCTCACAACAAAACAAGAAGAGGAAGTGGGAAAAGAGCGATTGGGAAAGGGCTATACTAGCTTCAGCTGTCTGGCTGCCTTAACAACCAAATTTTCATTTCTTTCTTTTCATAGTACAAGGGGTCAAACCCAGAACCTTTCATTTACTAAGCAAATATACTTAGTACATTTGATAAAAGGTCTCACTATGTAGCCGTTGGCTGGCCGGGGATTTACCATATAGAGCAGGCTTGCCTCAAACTCCTAGAGATCAGCCTGCCTCTACTTCCCAAGAGCTGGGATCAAAGGTGTGTGCCACCACACTGGGCCACTTCCTTCTTGCTTTGCACAGTGTTCACTGTCTTCTATCAGAATGTCAACTGTGCAGTCATGAATGACGAAGCAGAGGGGTCTGGGGGAAAGGATGCTGTAGGTGTTTCTTGTTGTACTGGAGACTAAGGCCAACATCAAGAGATTGGCTCTCTCTGTCCTGGTGAGGCCCCTTCTGGGTTTGCAAACAGTCACCTTCTGGAACTGCTCTCATGCAGCCTGCCTCAGCAGGTCAGTACGGAGAGACAGAAGCGAGTTCCTATAAGGGCATGAATCCATCGTTACAAGGTCCCATCCAGATCTTCAACTGACCTTAATTATTGCCCAAAACTCCATCTCTAAATACCATGGCACTGGGGTTTGGTGCACACAATGTCTAGTCCATGATACTAACCTCAAGCAGGAAGAGAGGAGCTAGGCTGCTATGACAAGCAAACCCATGGGTCTGTGCTTATATGAAAGCTAAGGGCTATATGGCCTCTGCTGCTGAGGACCTGGGATGACTTGGGAAACTGAACTTGAGGTGAGCGAAGACTTGAGAACCAGCCAGTACTCCTGAGTACTTCCCACTTTAGAATTCAGATGTGGAGATGAACAAGACTCCCTGGTTGTACGTCTTTGAACAAGTCACTTAGGCTCTTGAAGTCTTAACTTCTGAGAAAGGCAGTGTGAAGGTGCCCTCCATCTCCTAAAATTGTTTAGAGAGTAAAATGGGGAAGTGGGTGTAAGACCTGAGCTCCCAAGTTGGATCCATGAAGACCCCTCTGAGGATGAGAATTCCACTCTGAATTCTTTTTTTTTTTTTTTTTTTTTGGTTTTACGAGACAGGGTTTCTCTGTGGTTTTGGAGCCTGTCCTGGAACTAGCTCTTGTAGACCAGGCTGGTCTCGAACTCACAGAGATCCGCCTGCCTCTGCCTCCTCCACTCTGAATTCTGCCGATCATTACAGCCAAGGGCTGCTGGTGTGAGCAAGAACAAAGAGAAGGTGGGTGCAGCTGTCCTTGCCTCAGAGGACCCCTCTGGGTATGGCATCCAGGGAAGGCTGCTTAGAAGAAAGGGCTTGTTAAGCAGAACCATGAAGGAAAAAGGAAAAGGGTAAAGGGTCTGGGGGAAAGATATAGCAAGCCAGAGAATGAAAGGGGACAGACTGACGGGTTAATTACAGGACAGTGACTCAAGTGACCTCAGAAGTAGATTAGCCTACTCATCCTCAATCCTGTGCTCCCTCTGTCCTGCAACCTGGCATTAGATGCTGCTGGTGTCCCAGGAGCAACAATAAACACGCCGCTCTACACCAGCACCTCAAACATTGCATCATCTGACCACAAACTGTTCTTCCCAACACAGGCACTGCCCAAGTGCCACTCCAACTGCTCTTTGGTTTTTTTTATTTTATTATTTATTATGTATACAATATTCTGTCTGTGTGTATGCCTTCAAGCCAGAAGATTCCATTACAGATGGTTGTGAGCCACCATGTGGTTGCTGGGAATTGAACTCAGGACCTTTGGAAGAGCAGGCAATGCTCTTAACCTCTGAGCCATCTCTCCAGCCCTCCAACTGCTCTTTGATGCCACTGGCACCTGTAGCCCTGACCCTCCACTTTCTGGCCCATCACCCCTCTTCTTCCTCATACCTTTCCCTGATATATCTCAGAGTTGAGGCCCAGTGCCCCCATAACAATATCAAGCACACCTTCCTATGTCCTTTACGTCACTGGTCAGGCAAACCTCTTCCTATCTGCTTTCTTTATACCTGGACCTAGCAAGCCAATCTCTGTAGAATCCATCACACCACAGGCGAGAGGACTCTTCCTCAGTACTCCACAATCTTCGCCTCAAATGGGCCTGGGACGTTGCCCAGCAACCAGTCACCCAGCAGTAGCTTCTCTCAACCTTCACCACTCTCCCCAACACCTGCGGTCCTCTGTTCTTGATCTCAGTGGCACCTCCAGCTCCCACTTGCCAGAGAAAGGAGACGCCATCCTTTATCTGCTCCCTGCCATGCATGCATGTGCAAACATGCATACAGAAGCACAGATGCACACACACCTACAGAAGTACACATACAGACACATGGGAACCACGCATTTCTTTGTTTTTGTGTTTTCTGAGACAAGGTTACTTATTGAGGCCCAGGTTTGCCTGGAACTCACTAAGTAGCTCCGCCTGGCCTTGAACTCAAAACATTCCTCCCACCTCAGCCTCTAAACTCTGGGATTGCGGGCTTGCACTCCCACACCCAGCATTGAAGTTCTTGTCTCTTCTTTCTCTTGGGTGTCTACTTCTTGCTCAGATTCTTTCTGTTGGCCTGTATATGTGGTCAAACTGCCTCATTAATCAAAACCAAAAGCCAGCTCCCTCCACCTTGCCTCCCTCTAGCAACTCATGGCCACTGTTGGTCTCTTCCAGAGGATGTCTGTCCCCAGGTCTGTTCCCATTCTCACTTCTGACGCTCATCTTTTAGAAAATACTCATCCACCTCCACACAGTACAGTGCTCAGAGCTTCTCTTTCCTTTTGCTTCTTTTGTTGTTGTTTGTTTGTCTGTTTTGAGACAGGGTCTCACTATGTAGCCCCTGGCTGGCCTGGAATTTGTCATGTAGACCTGGCTGGCCTCATACTCCTAGAGATCCTCCTGTTTATTCCTCCCGAGTGCTGGACCTAAAGGCATGTGCCACCACGCCTAACTTTGGATTTGAAGTATTTTTTCAGATGTCTAAGAGGCAATCATCACTCCCCATAGGATTTGGGGACATGAAGCTCACTGTGCCTTCAAGAGTATGTTCACTGTGTAATGGAATAAGAAGCCTGTCTAAGACACCTAGTGCCTGTGTCTGTCTGTACTTCTGTATACACAGGTACCTGTGGGGTGCTAGAAACACTGACTGTCTTAACTGTGGCCACAATTGCTCTGATGTGGGAAACTTGTCACGCTGGACACTTTAACTAGGAACAGTATACTGTTCATCTGGTCCTTACAGCAGCCCCTCGCCTTGCCCAGGGACTTTTCTCAACAACTTCTGCCACACCACAGAATACCACCATGTCACCCCTCAATTTTCCCTCCTCTCCGTCCCCTGAATCCCAATCTCCCAAATGCTAATGACTCACCTATGCCACAGCAACAACTTCTCAGCAGCCGATCGCATCGCTGGGTGCCCAGGCCTCACCTCTAAGCTGCATTCAGAGGAATCTTGTTGAAATACGACAAAGCCTAAAATCCATGACATGGCTGACAAGGTCAGCAAACTTGACCTTTCCTTAGCCCCAGACTTCTGCCTTCCTGGGACCCTTGCTCCTCAGGTTCTCACTGCACTTGGCCTTTTGGGGATTCCCTGTCTCAGGACTTTGTAGCTGGGGTTTGCTCTTCTTGTTCATGCTTCAGATACTGGCTCAATTATCACCTCCTCAGGGAAGCCCTCTTTGACTTATCCTTATGCATTTTCACATAGAGAATCTGTATCCTATTTTGTAGTATTTGCTGTGATTGTGGTTTGGTGATCTGTGTGCCTGTTTCCCTCCTGAATTCCTAGGAGAGAGCTTGTCTGTCTCTGTTCACCATCGTATCTCTAACGCCTGATCAGATGGACCTCACCCATAACATTAGTCATAACTATGTGAATTGGGGCTGAAGATGTAACTCAGTTGAAAGAATTTACCTAATATGTGTAGAACTCTGGGTTTTATCCTGCATACCATAAAACTGGGCATAAAGGTACATGCCTATGATCCCAGCACACAGAAGATAGAGGCAAGAGGAAGATTAGACATATGTTCCGAGGCCAACCCATTGAATTTCAGGCCTGTTTGAGATCCTCTTGTCTCCAAAAACAAAAATAAAAACAAAAAAAAGAAGAAAGAAAAAAGAAAACATGAATTAATAAGTATATGAACAGCATGCTTTCCTAGTATGTGGTTGTATTCATCCCCCATAATCAATTTTGCTCTTCATAGATGAGGTAATATAGATTCAAGGCGGCTAAGGAACCGACCCCTGGCCACACAGCTGCAAGGCATCTAGCCTGTGCAAGAACCAAGCCAGAGTCCTCCAGCTTCTCCAGAGCCTGGAGTGGGGAGGAAGTATTCTCACATCTACCCATCCCGACTCCAGGCACACAGAAGCAGCACCTCCTAAGTTCCTCCTCAGCCCAGTCCATGAGGTAGGCAGTCCATGCCTTCCCAGCTCCGGTAACTGAGAGCAGGGTAGCATGAACTACCTCCAGTTACTCAGCAAGAGAACAGAGCCGGGTTTCTCACCCAGGGCATCTGACGTTCCACAGTGCCAGGCACGACAGAACAGGCCAGCGAAAGCATAGCCAGGATGCCAGGAGATTGTTAACCTCCCAATAAAGAACTGAACTGGCTGCAGGGCATCTTCCCTGGTTTACACTTGCCACCCTGCGTCATCTTGACTATGGGAACTGCTCGTGCCTCGAACTGCTCTGTTGACCCATGACCCATCAGGAAGTGTCTGCTGCACCAGAGGGAGAAACAAAGGTAGAAGCCCTGCCATGAACCATCCCTAGGACCAACTCAAGAAACCCAAGGTCAAGATGACCTCTTTCTGAAGTTCCACCTCAGCTTAAAAGTAAGCTGTCTGGAGCAGGGCATGGTGGTGCATGCCTCTAATCCCAGCACTCGAGAGGCAGAGGCAGATGGATCTTTGAGTTTGAGGCCAGCCTGGTCTACAAAGCAAGTTCCAGGACAGCCAGGGCTACACAGAGAAACCCTGTCTCAAAGAAAGAGGAGAGAGAGAGAGAAGAAAATACAAACTGTCTGGTCTTTAGGGCAACTTTTAAGGACAGCCTAGGTCAGCCATTATTGTCCCCTTAGGGCACAAGGTGGAAGTGTGGAAATGAGTGTGGAGAGTGCCAGGTGCTCACAGGCTCTGGGTGGAATCAGCCAGTATCCACCTGGATCCAGACCAACAGCCCTAGGCACTGGAGCTGCTCAGACCTGCTGCCTGTCTTGGAGGCAGAAGAGACCAGGCCAACAAGCTACAGCAATTGGTGCAAGGGGTGGAGCTTCCTAAGAAAACTTCTTGGCTGGTGGGGTGGATATTTTGCCTTTTGGGCTTCCTGGGACAGTTCTTCATGAGCCATGGTCCACACCTTTGTTCTAGACCCCAACAAAGCTGTGTGTCCCAAATTATTTGCAAATCCAGAACCTGGTTTTTCTTTTCTTATCTTCCTTCCTTCCTTCCTTCTCCTCCTCCTCCTCCTCTTCCTCCTCCTCCTCCTTCTTTCTTCTAATCTAGAAAATGGGGCTATCTATCCTAGAAGATGTCAATTGGTTCTCTGGACAAAACCTCAGACTTTCTTCCACCCTTTCACTTGATGGACAGGCATTTAAGCTAAGCATGGCCTGAGTGGTTCAAGTACACCGCCTAGCCAAGAAGTAGACGCCTCCAGGCTGACCAAGGCGGGGCTGCCACAGTCCCTTGGCTATGCTGGGTAGAGATGCCTCTTTTTGCTGAGACTTCCCGCTTCACTAGTATCACTGCCCCTCCCCACCACCCCCAATTTATGAAAGGGCTTCATGCAGCCTGGGTTAGCCTCCAACTTATTAGTTAACCAAGAGCATCCTTGAACTTCTAATCATCCTGCTCCTATCTCTGAAGTGCTGGAATTATAGAGGTGCCACCACACCTGGTTTATGCAGTTCTGGGTATCAAACCCAGTGTTTCATGACCACGAGGCAAGTTCCCCATCAACTGAGTTACAGGTTCAGCTAGAGTGCCTTCCCCAAAGCCAGGTCCATACCGAGGACACAAAGACAAATGTTAGAGAGGAACAGTGTTTGAAGGCCAGACAAACCGGGAGCCACACTGATCCAAGGATCTTTCCATTTAACACTATGCATATTTTTTCCTTAAGTCAGTTTAATTCTGTCACCCGTAACCAAAGACATTTTATATACCCATGATGTGATGAGATCAATGTGTAAAGGGCTCACCACCATGTCTGATGCAAATCAGTTACCCACTAGAAGGATTCTGTCGTCATTTGCTACCACCAAGAAGTCATTGAGTGCATCTTCTGTGTGTACTGGGGACATGCAAAAAGATCAGCTGAAATCTCTCTCCTCAAGAAGTCCCCGGTCTATGAAAGGATGTGAACCACAGCAATCCCTGTAATATCCAAGGTGAGCTCTTCAGGGCCAGCAGGGCAGGACTGACCCAGCACAGGAGGGTAGAGTGAGTCCCCACCATCCTCCTTCCACTGATCACTCCTCCCCTTCCTCCTCTCTGATCTCCCTGTTGATTTGCACATCCAGATGATGTCCTGGGACACAGCCTGAGCAGAGACGAAGCAGACCACGATAACCACGTAATGCCAACACGCATGAGGTTGAGGCCAGGGAATTACCAGGAGCTGGAGGCTAGCCTGGCCATTTTGAAACAGAGTCTCAAAGAATGAAGCAAACAAAAGGAGTCAGAGACAAAAACTGGGCGTGGCAGCTCATTCTTGTAATGCCAGCTCTTGGGAGATGGAGGCAGGAAGAGAAGAAGTTTAAGGTTATCCTTGGCAACATAGGGCATTGGAGGCCAGCATGGACTACATTAGGCCCTGTGCAAAAATAGCAAATAAATAATAAGAGGCAGGAACAAGCCATGGGACTTTGGAAAAGCTCATCCATGACTCTGGGCCTCCTCAATGTCATCTACCATTTGTGAAATGAGGGTCCTATCTACCCAAGACCTCCAAAGTCAGAGCTCTTTCAGGGACTCAACATAGACGTGAACAGACATGATTTAGGAACTTAAAATGCTAGGTCTCTGCTCAGGCCTGCTGCTGGTAACCAGTCTTTCCCGAGGCCGTGTGACACACGCAGACAGAGAGTGCAGAGAAAGCCTTTGTCAAGATGGTCTTCCTTCACCACCCAGTAGCTGTGTGACCCTCTCTCTCATGTTCAGCCTTTCTGAGTCCTCGTTCCTCACTTAGAAAGTGGGGATTGTTATAGCACCTCACAGCCAGAGCGGCTGTGAAAATGTTAAAAAAAAAAAAAAAAAAAAAAGCACACAGCACACGTGACACACGGGTGCCTTAAACATGGACTTTACATCCAAGCATGGTAGTGCGTGTTGGTAATCTCAGCACTCAGAAGGATGTTCTCATTTAAAGCCAGCCTGGGCTACCTTAGACAGATAGATGATAGATAGATAGATAGATAGATAGATAGATAGATAGATAGATAGATAGATATTGAAAGTAATTTAAGTGAATGTTATTATTACTTTTAAGTAGGTCAAAGTTAGGGAGAGCCTGGCTGACTTGTGCTCAGAAGGAGATCCCAAGGGGCCACTGGTGAGCTGATGGCTCAGGAGGTTAAGTAAGGCTGGATGCTTTCGCATCTGGCAACCTGCACAAAAGAAAAGAACTGATTCTGCAGGTTGTGGTTGCAGGATGTTTAAGCAAACTGCGTAAAGATGTGTTTCTGTTTTGCCTCACCTGCCTAAGGCACCCAGTTGGTTTAATAAAGAGCTGAATGGCCAATAGCAAGGCAGGAGGGACTAGGCGGACCTTCCAGGGAGAGAGAGGAACTCTAAGAGTTAGAATCTAGGCATGCCAAAGACACCAGGGAGACATGGAGGGAGTCAGACATACGAAACGGAGGAGAGGTAAAAAGTCATGTGGCAGAACGTAGATTAATGGAAACAGGTTAATTTAAGTTATAAGAGCTAGTTGGAAATAAGCCTAAGCTAAGACCAAGCTTTCATAATCAATAATAAGTCTCCATATCATTATTTGGGGGCTAGAGGTACAAAGAAAGTCTAACTACATGTTGGACTCTGACTTCCAACTGTACTCCCTCCTCCACTAAGTGAATGTAATAAACATACTTTATGTTAGGGTTCCTGGTCTGTTTGTCATGTTCACAAAATGTACCTTGGGGGCTGGGGAAAGTGTCTGCCACCAAAGTATGAGGACCTGAGTTCAACCCCCAGCGTGTACCTAAAATGCCAGTCAGGGTAGTGTGACTTATAATCTTAGTGCTGAGGAGGCAAAGACAGGAGGAGCCCTGGAGTTCACTGGCCAGCCAGGCTGGCTAAATATAAGAACCCTGGGTTCCACTGAGAGCCTTCTCTAGAGACAAGGTGAATGGCTCCTGGAGAACACTTGAGGTTGATCTCTGACCTCTGCATGCACATGCATATGTGTGTAGAGGCACACACACACACACACACACACACACACACATGTCTTGGAGATATTAATTATACCTAATAAAGATACACCATTCATTTTTGGATGCCCCATTTTTCTTCCCCTTCTCTCCACACAGATCCAATCAAGGTCCATTCCAGGCTTTCCTCAAGCCATCCTCATGCTTGCCCACCCTGCATTCAAACTGTCTCACATCACTGCCCTTCCCTTATAGGGCTTTCTGGAGCTGGTGAGAGATTCCATTACTGACAAGCATCTAGCAAGAGACTGCTGGGCTCCCGTGACTGAGCTTTCTTGTCTACAAAGGCTATTAGCATCCTACCCAGAAATACCCAGAAGTCCTTAGCTGTACACTCCACAACAGATTTGGTTTCCCACCTCAAGTGGTCACAGCTCTCTGCATGAGGATTTCATCTGGCCTGGGCAGCATACTATAGTCAGAGAATTAATGCCTCTGGAAGCATCTTCAGCCATCACAGAGTTGATGATTCAGAAAGTCAGTGGATAAGAACTCCAACTTCCTTTTCTTCTGTGGAGCAATTTTGAGCTGTGTTCTACCATCTCTGAAAGGGCTCAGCTCTCTGGAAGGCCAGCTCCCAAGGAGTAGCACCTCACTTCCTGGGAACTCTCAAGAAGTAGAGAACTCACTTCCTGGGAACATCCTAGCTTTGACCCATCCCTTTGAGCAGATCCCCTGCATGTTCCTAGACAAAGCAAGTAAAAATTTCCAAATGCTAAGAAGCTATCCCTGACTTGGTGAGGCTCCAAAATAGGCAGTGCCAGGTGGCTGGGGACACAATAACACTTCTGTGGTGCCCAGGGGCATCCTCTGCTATGTATCCCCAATATACTCATGGTATACCTGGAGAATGAACAGACTGAGGCTTTCAGGTATGAGGCAAACACAACTGCAAAGGTTCTAAGAGTAAACTTGAACACACTGCAGTGTGTGTGGCTAAATCCCTACTTCAGCATCTACTTTGCAAGGTACCAGTTAAGGCACCCCCAAGTCTCCATCACAGTCAATCTTCCTATCTTTGTTTCAGGATGTCACTCTGTAGTCCTAACTATCCTGGAATTCACTATGTAGACCAAGCTGGCCTCGAACTCACAGATCCTCCTGCCTCTGCCTCCTAAGTGTTAGGATTAAAGGTGTGCACCTCCATACCAGGCTACCTGTCTTTGTTATGTCTTTTCATCTCCAGTGTCCTCCTACCTCCCATTTATCAGCTTCTATATTTTTCAATAGTCAGTTCCAATAATAATAATTATTATCGTCATTATTATTATTTTATTTCCTATGATAAGCATAGGAATGGTTATCTGACTCTTTGAACTTCCAGAATGGTTTGTTTCTTCTTTGTTTTGTTTTCCAGACGGTATCTCAGGCTGGTCTAGAACTCACCATGTAGCTAAAGAGAACCTTAAACTTTTTTTTTTTTTTTTGGTTTTTCGAGACAGGGTTTCTCTGTGGCTTTGGAGCCTGTCCTGGAACTAGCTCTGTAGACCAGGCTGGTCTCGAACTCACAGAGATTCACCTGCCTCTGCCTCCCAAGTGCTGGGATTAAAGGTGTGCGCCACCATCGCCCGGCTGACCTTAAACTTCTTATGCCCCTACCTTCACCTCCCAGGTGCTGGGGATGGAACCCAGGACTTCAGGCATGCTAGGCCAGCATTCTACCTACTGGGCTGTATCCGCAGCCCTTGGTATGACCTCTGCCTGCCTTGCCCCTTGACCTACTGGAGCCTATTGACCACCTCTCCAGATCCACTTTGTTCAACTGACCACCCCAAGGCTACGAATAACCTTACCATTACCCAGAACTGTTCCTGCTCTGCGTTTTAGGTGGCCAGAGTCACCTCTCTCTGGCTCTCCAGCTCCAGGGATCTCTGCCCATGGGGTCGTCAAGGCTTCCCATTTCCTGCTTCCTATCCCAGTCCCTTGGACCGTATCTATTCCACTTCCTCTAGACTGGAGTATTTCCTCTGAATTCACCAGACCCTCGCCACTCCAGCCTTCACACTACATGAAACTCAGCCCTTGCTCAGATCACCCCAGCTTCTACCAGTGACCTCAGGAGAAGCGTGAATCAGTCAGAGATTTTCACAGGAGTCATTAAAGTTGGAATCCTGGCTCCGCTGCTATTCGCTGTATGTCCCTGGGCAAATGACGTAAGTTCTGGGCCTGTAGGTTCCTGTAGGAAAGACAACAAAGAAGCCGCTGCTCAAGTTGAAAGTTCAATTTTTATTTTATTCTTTTCTCAGTTTTTTTGGAGATAGGGTCTCTCTCTATAACCTGACTGTCCTGGAACTCACTCTGTAGACGAGGCTGGCCTCCAACTCACAAAGATTCTCCTGCCTCTGCCTCCCTGAGTGCTGAATTAAAGGCGTGCGCCACCAGCCCCGGCTAAGGTTCAACCTTTAAATGCTAAAGATGCAACCTTCTCAGTAGCTGTTACATGAATTCTGTTTTTCTGACTATGTGCTTTGTTGGGTGGTAGGAGGAATTAAATGAAATAATTTCCAGAAGTCACGTCGAATTCTACCCGGCCTCGGAGTGTGCTGTCTCAGACCCTTTGCCCCGGGTCGCTGCATCAGCCCAGCTGCCTTCACAAATCACCACACACGGGGGTGTCGACAACAGAATGAGTTTCTTCAGAGGTCTGAAGGCCAGAGTCTAAGCTGAAGGCGCTAACAGGGCTGACTGTTCCAATGCTTGAGCGACAAGCTCTTCCACGCCTATCTCCTGGCTCCTGGGGATGGCCACTCTTGTGGCTGCCCGCACCTGATAACGTCAACCTCCGCCTTTCTATACACGTGACCTTGCCCTCTGCGTCCACCCTCCAGTCTCCTCTTTGCTCTTATAAGGACATTGTCACTATATTTAGGGTCCACCCTAAATCCAGGATAATCCCCTCTTGAGAGCCATAACTTAGTTACATCTATAAAGACCCTTTCAGGGTCCACAAGCTAAGGCTGGACTATATCACTTGCCAAGGGGTAGGGGACCATTTTTTATGATAGAGAATTTAAGTAAGAACACATGTCAGTTTCCTGAGGATGATGTATGTAATCATTTGAAAAAAAAAAAACTGGTTATGAAGGATACAGATGGAGGCAGGGGGTGTAACTCGGTGGGTAGTGATTGCCTCTCGTGCACACCTGAAATCCAAGCCCTAAGAAGGTATAGACAGGAGGACAAGAAGTCCAAGTTCATCCTCAGCTACATAGAGCTGGAGGCCAACCTGGGCTATGTGAGACACTGTTCCAGAGGGAAAGAAAAAACATAGAGATGAAAAGGAAGCTGGAGGGAGACTTTTGTCTAGTGTGTGTGTGTGTGTGTGTGTGTGTGTGTCGATATGGTGAGTTCTGAGGACAACCCTTGGGAGTCAATTCTCTCCCCGCAACATGTGGGTCTCAGGGATTGAATCCAGACTGTTAGTTAGACTTGCCAGCAAGCACTTTTAACCACTGAGCCATCTCATCAGCCCCCTGTCCCTGTTTAACACGTGGTAGAAGATGGTTCAGGGGTTAAAAGTACTTGATGCTTTTGCAGAGAACCTGGATTCAATTCCCAGCACCCACATAGTGGCTCACACCATCTGTGCTTTCATTTCCAGAGACTCTAAAGCTTCCTTCTGGTGCCTCTGGGTATCAGGCACACAGGTGGTATACATATATACATGCAAGTATAAATAAAATAAATAAATACAAAAAATAAAATTAAAAAATAAAAGATGGTAGAAAAGCAGGTGTGGAGCCGGACGGTGGTGGCGCACGCCTTTAATCCCAGCACTCGGGAGGCAGAGGCAGGCGGATCTCTGTGAGTTTGAGACCAGCCTGGTCTACAGAGCTAGTTCCAGGACAGGCTCCAAAACCACAGAGAAACCCTGTCTCGAAAAAGAAAAAGAAGAAAAAAAGAAAGAAAGAAAAAAGAAAAGCAGGTGTGGCAGTGCATGCCTTTAATCCTAGCACTCAGGAGGCAGAAGCAGGTGGATCTCTGCTCAAGGCCAGCCTGGTCTACAGAGTGAATACCAGGACAGCCAGGGCTCTGTAGAGCGACACTGTCTTGAGAAAAAAAAAAAAAAAAAGATGGTAGGCCCGGCGATGGTGGCGCACGCCTTTAATCCCAGCACTCGAGACCAGCCTGGTCTACAGAGCTAGTTCCAGGACAGGCTCCAAAGCCACAGAGAAACCCTGTCTCGAAAAACCAAAAAAAAAAAAAAAAAAAGATGGTAGAGCCAGACCTATACTCTCCCATTTATTCAAGAAGCTGAAGCAGCAGCTGGAGAGATGGCTCAGATGTTAAGAACCCTCGGTACTCTTACAGAGGACCTGTGTTCAATTCCTAGCACCCACATGGCAGCTCACATTCATCTATAGCCCCAGTTCCAGAGGATCCAAACATATGTTGCACATACATGCAGGCAAAACATTCATGCACATGCACATAAAGTAAAATAAATAAGTCAAGACAAAAAAAAGAGACTGAAGCAGGAGGATCCCCATTTCAAGGCTTGCCAAAGTTGCCACCAAGCCTAAAGACATGAGTTCCATCCCTAGATCCCATGCAGGCAGAGAGAGCTGACACCAGTGAGTTAGACTAAGGTTTTCACAGGTATGCCTAGAGCATCTCTCTACCACCCCCCACCAATAACAAAATAACGATGGCAGGGTTTGAGTCTCATTTGGATGGTAGAGACCCAGAAGGGAGATCTTAAAGAGTTTAACAATATCCAGATGTGGGGGCAGAAAGCTGCAATCCCAGCATTTGGGAGGCTAAGACGGGAGGGTCGGGTCGCTCCAAGTTCAAGGTCAGCCTGGGATACAAGAAGGCGCTGCCTCCAAAGGGAGTGGGAGTGGGGCTATAGAAAATGGATTGAGGAGCTGGCCTCAGAACAGTCACTATCAATAAATCTGGGCTGAAGAGATGATTCAGCAAACCCCAGGCTGGGCCAGCCACAGATCAACAACAGGCCACAGAACAAGTCAGAACAGAGATACGGAGGGAAGAGAGAGCGGAGGGATGTGTGAACCAAAGAACCACCAAAGACAAGAGAGAACATAACCAGCTGAGCCTGTGATGAAGGTGCCTGACATTTAAAAGGCCAATCAGGGATCATTCATCAAGGGGCTTACAAATCTCTCCTCCATTTCTTTCTTTTTTTCTTTTCTGTTTTTGTTTGTTTGTTTGGTAGGTTGGTTTTTCAAGACAGAGTTTCTCTGTAGCTCTGGTTGTACTGGAACTCATTCTGTAGTACCAAGGGGGCCCTGAATTCAAACTCAGAGATCCAGTTGCCTCTGCCTCCCAAGTACTAGGATTAAAGGCGTGTGCTGCCACCACCACCAGGTTCTCTCTTTCATTTCTCGAAGCACTGAAGACTGCTAGAGGGTAGATAGGTGATGACCAGGCTGAGACCCAGGAAGTCCCTGGGATTCCTGAAGGACATTCATGAAGCTGGGTTGTCTCTCACAGGCCCCATACAAGGCAGTAGAGAGCTCAGAAGGGTCCATTGTCTGGTAGCAAGTAAGCACTGTCCCCAGGAGTGCTCTAGAAACAGAACACTTCTTATACTCTTGCCCTCTCCTTTGTCCTCCCTCCTCCTGGAGTGGGGAGCTCTGTGAGATGAGCTCTGCCTGATGCACCGCCGCTGGGGCTTCCTCCAGACCATTTCCACAGAGCCCGCTGGCCCTCCTGCCCTGCACAGGGGATGTTTTTCTCCCATCAAACTCTCGGCTGGCAGTCCCCAGCCTCCAACCCACCCCATACCTCCAGCCTGTGGCCTCCAAACCTGACCTTCTTCTTCTTCTGTCTCTCCTGAGCTCCAAATCCACGTGCCAGCTGCTGCTGCATGTCCTTCTACATTATTCCACTGCACGTAGAGCCCCACAGATCCAAGACTGGCCTTACCTCGTTCCTGCCCACTGGTCCTCCTGGGCTCCCCTATCGGAGACACAAACCCTGCCTGTGTCTCCACACTAGTGTCCACCAATGGCCAAGAGGGTTCAGTCCCTGCAGCCTGGCATTCACCTCAGGATCCCTGCCTCCTTCTCTCAGTCCCAGCTCCCTTCTTGGCATATCTTACCCAAACCCCAAACACAGGCTCCCACCAGGTCTCGCTGGCTACTGTCCTCTGCAGCGCAGCCTCCAAATTCTCATCTTCATCTCCTCCTTCCTCTTCATTGACTTATTTGTTATTTATTTATTTGTGTGTGTGCACACACACATGCACGCACAAGCCACAGCATGCATGTGACTGTCAGGACAACTTTCAAGAATCAGTTCTTTCCTTCCACCGTTTTCAACCTGGGTATTGAACTAGGTCAGGCTTGGTGGCAAACATCTTCACCAACTGAGGCGTCTCCTGGGCCCAAATTCTGATCTTAAGTCACAGAGGTGATCCTGCTCATGTCCCTATGGGTCCTCCTGGCTTCTTCTCTCTCTGTCTTTGTTGGGTAAAGCAGCATTGGCATCCAGGCCTTTGCTGAGCTGGCCTCCTGTTCTTTAACCTTACACCAACCCATGTGCCTCCCATCCGGCAGCCACACTTGAAACTTGTCTTTTCCTGGGTGCACCTCATCTTTGTCTGCACTGCACCCTTTCTTCCCCACTCTTCATTGTGGAGCCAGCGTGGTCTCTGCTCCAGTAAGACATTCTCCAGACACCTCCCTCTGGGTTTGACCCTTCCTCCATCACTCTGCTCCTTCTGTGTGGTACTTCCCCTCATTTGCCTGTTGGTGTGACTGGACAATGTAGACTTTGCATGTTCTGCATGTGTGTGTGCTGCTCTGTGCTCAGGTCTCACAATGTCTACCGTTCTGCCACAGCTTGGGCTCTACTTGCTCACCGCCCTGTTATTTCCACTCTTCTTTAGAACACATAGTCAGCTCAAAACATATTTATACAAATAAAATTTCACTTTGCCGTTGCATTATTTGCTTAGGCTATACTTCAAAAACAGAGTCCATGGTTATATTTAAGTACTTAAAAGTATGATTTGTTTTAATTCTTTGTTTTGGGCTTTTTGTTTTGGGTTTAAGAAAAGGTCTCACTATGTAGCCCTGGCTGTCCTGAAACTTGTTGTGTGTACCAGGTTGACCTTGAACTCACAGCACCCTGACACAGCCTCACATGCTGGGATTACAGATTTGAACCATAACACCCAATTAACTATATGTTTTGTTGTTATTTTTGTTTTTTTGACAGGCTTTCTCTGTGTACCCTGGCTGTCCTGGAACTCACTCTGTAGACCAGGCTGGGCTCTAACTCACAGAGATCCGCCTGCCTCTGCCTCCCGAATGCTGGGATTAAAGGCGTGCACCACCACGGCCTGGCAACTAAGCGGTTTTTATCAGGTATTGATAATGACTTTAAACAGTACCTCTGATACATGTTCGTATGGTCCAATGTAACACTGCCAGCAGTGCACTTTACCATTTTTGCTCATGTCGTTCACTTTAAAAGACGTGCAGAGTGGCAGTCTCTTTCTGCCAGGTGTCTTTCCTGGTCCTAAAAAGTGTGCGGCCCTTGCTGTTTGGTAGGGTATAATCGCCATAATGGAGGGGAGTAGAGGGGAAGCCTAGGATGGGGAGGCTAATCCAGGCTGTGAGAAACCCTGAGACCCATCAAACTGATGTTCCCAGTTCCCTCCTGTCTTCTGAACATCCTTGCTGGCACCGGCTTTCCCCAGCCTTCTGGCTAATCTTTATGCATCTCTGTGGTGTTCCAGTCCCAGAGCAGGAAAACTAGTGAGTCAGTGTGAGCAGGGACATTGGGGCTCACAGCTCTAGGCACCTGTCCCTGTGCCAACACTCTCCCCACTGTACCTGCTGTGAAGACACGGGGCACAAGAAGACAGTTCTAAGAATGACTGTATGCGAGACCCTCTAGACGGCAGTTTTCACCTATCCTCTCTCTCCACACCGATCTGGAGGGTCCAAGAATAGCAGCCCCCACCTACAGAGCATGAAATTGTTGCCCAGGGTTTATACACTCTTCCCAAAGTCACACACAGGGGCCAGAGAGGGCTCCCCCTCCCACCTTCCAGCCACTTGCATCTCAGAGGGAACACACAGGATCAACATGGCTGGGGGGAGTTTAAGTCCCCTGCACGCCCCCATTCATGTCAAATTTCTGAATACTTCGGAATGTGACCTCATTTGGAAACAAGGTCTATAAAGAGGTATTCAGACTAAAGTGAGATCGTTAAAGTGAACAAACCCCCACTTGTCCTATATGACTAGGAGCAGAAGAAAGAGAGCAGAAAGGGAAGGTGTGAAGGCTCACAAGAAGCAACAAGACAAAGAAGCCCCAGGCTGCCAACAGCCAGGAGAGGCCTGGGCACATCCTCCTGTGGCCCAGAGGAACAATCCTGCCAGCACCTTGGTCTCAGCCTCCAGCCCCCACAGCCTTGAAAAAGAATTCTCTGTAGCTTAAGCCATCAGGTATGTGGTACTTGGTCCCCAGTAGATGGGCACCGAGAAGAGAAAGCTCACTTCCATCTAACCCCAAAACAGTCTACTGAAGATGTGTGGAAATAAACGGATTTTGTCATCTCAATTTTTGATTGTTTTACCGTGCTTTTGTCAAAGAAAATTGGGAGGCGATTAAAAACTAAAACGATACTAAAAGCGTACGTGCTCTTCAGGTCCCTGCCAAAGTTTGAATTTACTTGTAGTCTGGTTTCAGTCTGGGTTGTCTTTCCTCTATGCAGCTGCTCGAATCTTTCTCCAAGGGCTGTCTGCGGGCTTGGATGAGAGCCTGGGTACAGGTCTCAATCCGATCCCACCCCATGCACAGGGAATGCTGCGCAGATTTATGTAGACATTGTATAAAGTGAGCCTTGCTGCTTGATGACTTCCTTCTTCCCCTGGCTTATCTTGAGTATTTCCTCCTGTATCTAATATTCTTCACATCGGGCTCTTTCACTCCTGTACAGATCTCCACCTCCCAATGTGGCATGACCCCCTTACCCCGTGCCCTTTCAAGGACCGTTTCCAGTCACCTACATTGCCCAGTTACACATAGGGTCGGATGGATCTTTGATTTGGGCTTAAGTAGGGTTGCTAAACCTGAGCGCCCAAATCAAAGCATAACCGGTGCGAAGCTTTGGTACCTACTGCAGTGACCCCGCTGAGAGACTGCAATCTACCTCCCCCTGTAGCCAGACGGGGGCTAACTCCCCCCGCACCTCCCCAACATCTGCTGTTTTGCCTGCTATTGTTTTGACCAGTTGTATAGAGAGGAAACCCCAGAATCTCCTTTTCATTTGCACTTTGGACTTCTAATGTTTTTACAGGGTTTTTGTATTTCTTCAGTGAGCTACGTTAATCATCCTCTGCCCGTTTTTGTCCACTGGTCAGTTCCTCTCATTGTTAGGGATTTAGCGGACTTGAAAGGGCAGCTGCAGATGGGCGCTCACTGCAGCTTCCTCCCCGCCCTTCTGACCCTCCTTCTCCTCCTTTCCCATCCCCCAAAGAGCTTTCCTTTGCTCTCCAGGGAACCTTTGTCATTCAAACGGGCCCCTGCTTCCCGGGGCCCTGGGAAAGTCAGCTCACCGCCCTCTCCACCTTTTTCTCCTTTGCCTCCGGAGCCCCACATTCTTGTAGTTCTCCCCACCTCTCACCACGCCCTGCACGTCCTCCCTCGAAATTCTTCTCGGAGGCTCTAAGCCACAGGGGACCCTTACTAATCTAGAGCGGGAATCCCGCCCCACCCTGCTCCTGGGCTGAAAAGAGAGAATGGAGGGGGGGAGATGGAAGGAGGTTCAAAGGAGCAGTGTGGTGGGGGGGGGATGACCCGGGAGAAAGAGGAGAGAGTGTGTGGTGGGGAAAAGAACACGCCCGCTGTCTTTTTAACCTTTGAAGCCTTTCCAGAGTAGCGCTTACATCCCAGATCCTCCTGGTACAGGCTCTACATCGCCCTACAGGGTTGTAGGGGGTACAAAACAACCTTACCAGCAGATCATCCGGCACAGGTGCAGGGGCCACTATCACCACAAACCTCCTAGGGTTAGCCAGGCAAGGTGGGCCCTGGGCAGGCCAAGTTTTCACTTGTTTAGAGAGAGGCAGAAAGAACAGCCTGAGTGAGGCCGGAAGGCCAGGGGTCCTGGCGGACAGCGCAACTGAGCGTGATTTGGGGGACACACGAGACGCCTTGTGATCCATGCAGGATTCCTGGTCTCAACTCCACTCAGTCACCTATTGAAATCATCTGTATGACAGGCCAGTCTGCGCCGGTGCGCTGCCGGCCGGCCTAGACCTTAGGTCGACAAGCATGGGCCTGCGAGAAATCTGAGCAAAGGGGCACTCAGGGAGGGAACGAAGCCGGGAGAAGCAGCAGGGCCTGGGGTGCAAATTTAACAGACTGACAGGGAGGGTAAGAAAAGAAGGCATCTCATGCAGAAGGAGGGTCACCTAAACACAGAGTGGAATATGAAATATGACTTCCTTGAGCCTGAGGAACTGTGCACAAAGGAAGCGAGTGAGGAGCCCCAAAGCCTGGACCCCCAAACTTAAGGCGAGGCACGTCAGAATCCAATTTCACCAAGATTCAACTGGAGGTGGCAGCAGCCCCGGGGCTGGGCTGTGTGAGGAGGGGGCGGGGAAGCAGTCGAGGCCCTCGCTCCCTTGTCCCCCGGGCCGGGTCTCCGCCCTGTCCCGGACCGCACGTAGCGCTCGTAGGCTCCGCGCGCCAGGACAGGTAACAAAGCGGCTAGTGTAGGGCGGGCGCCAGGGCTGGGCCAGGAGGAGGAGGCAGGGGGATGGGGGTGGGGAGCGGGGGCCCAGGAAGGATCTGTCGCGCCAGGGCTCGCTCTATCCTCCACCCGAGGAAGGCGCCACGATCCTTGCATTCTGGCGGGATGGCCCAGGCCCAGAAGCAGAGCACGGGTCTCTAGGGGAGCCCCACAACTCACAGCCCCGGGTTGGGTCGGCCAGCGAAGGGTTCTGATGTCTTTGTGATTGGTAGAAAATAATCAACTCATGGTGGTCCTGTCAGCACCCTTTCTTCGGTGCGAGGACAGGGACCGCCCCAGGCCTCTGGGCGGAATTAGATTGATGTGTACATTCTGGGGCTCGCTGTGGAATGCCTTATCGGAGAGGCCATTAGTTTACCTGGATGAACGGGTTTCTAAGTGGCACAAGGTTCTGAAGTCTTGTCCCAAACAAAGGATGGGGGAGGGATGGCGCTGATGTGGTTAAGAAGAGACCCTAGGCTTCCCAAGTTACCCAGGACACCAACTCATGTCTCTGTAGGATGCCTCTGCAGGGGCTCCCTCAGGGCACGGTTAGATTTCCATGCTGTGTCCACACACCTGACAACACACAGTGTAGGTGGGTCACCTCCTTCCCGCTAACCAAGCAGAGCTGGTGGATGAACTTGCAATGACCCCTTGGGGTCATTCGGCTTCCCCCTCCTGGCTTTTTGTTGGGTGGGAAGGCGGGTAAGCAACCAGAGGCTGATGGAAGAGAACAAAAGTCGTTTGGGAGGCAAAGTCTTTTGCTTCCAGGCAGCTGCCCTTTTCTAGGGCCTCACAGCCCAACTCGTTGGGTAGTGACCTCCCATCCCCCACCAAAGCCACCAAATGTTGGTCGTCAGACCACCCAGGATAGGCTTTGAGGGCCCAAGAGAAAAGGAAGCTGATCCGCACTGACAGAGTCTCAAGAGATGGGAGTGAGGGTGCCAGGAGAAGGTGACTGCCTCCGTTTCCTCATCACTCCTGTGGCTGTGATGTGGGGTCCCGCCCTTCAGGACTGCTTTAGAGTTCACCATTCCCCTGGGGAACAGAGCCTAGGTGCCTCTTGCAACCTGGCCTGGAGCCCTCGCTCTTAGGAGAGGAGCATGGAGAGCGGGAGAGAGGAGCTCTGAGATACCGCACAGTCTGGGGCAGTAGACTACGGGTGAGCCAGGGAGGCTAGAGAGCTAGAGACTACACCCAGGCATTGGGGATGCTGTGCCCACTGCGCAGATCAAGATTGGGGCTGCAACTGCAACCCGGGCTGCTCAGGGCTCGTGACCAAAGCCCGCACATACAGAGGAAATAAATGTCTCCGACCAGGGAGGCATTTGGAGAGAAAGCTGCTGCACAAGCAA
Organism: Chionomys nivalis; assembly: GCF_950005125.1. NCBI lineage: Eukaryota > Metazoa > Chordata > Mammalia > Rodentia > Cricetidae > Chionomys > Chionomys nivalis. The sequence goes on along the minus strand of NC_080096.1, from coordinate 31,412,669 downwards.
GCTGGGGCTTGTGGCAGAATGTCACCCTTCTGACCCTGGTGTGGTCAAGGCAGCATCTTCCCTAGAATCAGGAAGCCCTTGAGTCAAGCTCCTGGCCCAAGACAGGACACACACAAGCAGCCATGCCATGCTCTCCGGGCACTCGGCCGGTATTTCAGGCCATCTTATCCACCCCTGTGGTATATGGCAACCAGGGCCAAAAGACAAAAGCCTGTTTAAAGGCAGGCCTGGCTACCTCCTGGTTACATGTCCTTGGCCAGCCACTTCTTTCTCTGAGCCTTGGTTTTGTTATCTGTAAAAGAGACAAAGATGCCTTGGCTGCTTTAGAGGACTGGGGCCCTGTGCAGCACTGCCCTTCCCCCCCAGCTCCCTCAGCACCCTCTTCCCTACTCTCCTGGTTCCAAGTCCATGGACCTGCACTAGCAAGTCCCCGTTCGTAGGAGCTGCTTTCCTTGATCTCTGGGGCACTGACACCAGGAACCCAGGATTGTCCAGCTCAGGGTCTGTGGTAGAAGGCAATGTTTACTGGATGCTAAGGAATGAGTGAATCACACACACACACACACACACACACTGTTCTCTGCATAGCCCTGGCTGTCCTGGACCTTGCTCTCTAGATCAGGCTGGCCTCAAACTCACAGAGATCAGCCTGCCTCTGCCTCCCGAGTACTGGAATTAAAGGTACATGCCATCACCACCTGGTAAGAAAACGTTTTCTTAACTAGAAGACAAATCTGAGGGCTTTTTTATTAGAACATTTTAAATCACAGAGGTCCAGGACTTGACTGTTACCTCAGAAACAGTAAACTATCCACTTGGCCAATGAGGAAAGTGAGGTCCAGCATGTGATACAAATGCCCAGGTGGACCCCAGCGGAAATCTTCCAACTTTCAGTGAAAGAGGTCTCCCCTCCTGTTCCTTGAAGCCATTCCTGTTTTGCTTGCTTGTTTGAAGCTGAACACATAAAAGGTGGGGAGGGGATGCAAGTCAAATAATCCCAAGCTGACTCCAAAATGGTGTATTCTAAGGGCTTTCTTTATTAAAGGAAAAAACTCACAGAACAGGAATGGGGAGGTGGGGGGGTGTCCAACCTCAAGGTGTGGAACACAGGAAGAAGAGAGTGGAGAGTTGGGCAGGATGACAGCTTTTGGGGAACCCAAAAGTCACGTCCCCACCTGGTCTAGCCTCTTAAAGGCCATTGGCTGAAGGAGGCTCCCCATCACCTCCCCTTTTTGTCTAAATAAGAGAGTTCCAAACCCAGTATAAAACTATACACACTAGGAACAGATATCAAGTATAAAATTAGAATTATAGCCAGCATAAATAATATTAAGCAAAGAGCATATGTTAAATGTTTTAATAATCATTCTATCCTAAGGAGTCTAAGTCTTGTGTTAGAAATGGCTTCGCTATATCATAAGAGAAAGGTAACTATGACTATCTAGTCTTCAACCCCATTGAAGACCTGAGAAGGGAAATAGTATTACTTGAGTAGGCAGGTAGTGCAATTAGGCAGCTTCCAAAATGTGCAGTAGATGACAGAGACAACTGGCTACCTGGGCAATCACCCAAAGTCTCATTTGCAATATTGAAGCAACCAACTTTGGCTAAGGCCTAGAGTAACTGACAGACCATTTTTAGAGGCAGGAAAAATTTTCAAAACCATCTTACCCTGTCTTGGCAAGGTTTAGCAGTCTTTTTCCTTGTGTCCTGCTTGTCCAGTCCAGACATTGTGCACTTTGTCAGTGGTTGAGGCATGGGCAGTTCCTTGCCCAAAGGCCTATTGTGCCACAAAGAAAACAAGCTCCCAGTGGAGAGACTCTGGTGCTCAACACTGGACACCAAATTGTTGTTGGAGGCTGCTTGTTTGTTGCTGGCTGCCCAGAACCAAAATAATCACACAGAAACTATATTATTTATAATACTGTTTGGCCAATAGCTTAAGTGTATTTCTAGATAGCTCTTATATCTTAACCCATTTCTATTATTTTATGTTTTACCACGAGGCTCATGGCCTATCGACAAGGTTCTGGCTCTCTGTCTCCCGTGGCAGCTACATGGCTTCTTTTTGATTTTGCCTTCTTTCTCCCAGCATTCAGTTTAGTTTTCCACAGCCTAGCTCTATTTTGCCTTGCACAGGCCCAAAACAACTTCTTCATTAACCAATGGTATATTTACAGCATACAGAGGGGAATCCTACATCACTTGTTTATTGAGGGGTGTGTGTGTGTGTGGTATTACTTTGACTCAGGCTAACATGCCTCCCTGGCATCCAAAGTGGGGGCTCAATTATCTAAACATAAGGCCTGAGAAAGCTAGGAAAAGTTCTGGGCAAGGATCCAGATGTGGCTTTCTAGTCCTGTAGTCTCTTGGGCCAGCTGGTGTTCAGCATACAGATACATGACTTCCGGCTGCTGCCAGTGGACTGGAGTCAGCCACCAGTGCCATGCACCAGTGCCATGTGCTAAGCCAAGCCATGTGCAGCTGACTTGGCAGTTTAAGATTTGTCTCACACAGTCAGAGAACACTACAGGTGCTCAGGAGATTAGATTTGGGGATCTCTTTCTGAAGGTAAAAAGGGGGATGTATTATAGACGTGATGGAATGGAAGGGTAGATTGTTGTTTACTTTTGAACAACTGTTAGTCTCAAGTATTTTACATTAGTATGGATTTTTGAATATTAATACAAATTTGAGGTTATTTTTGTTATACTGTGCATATGTTTCTATTCTTGTTAAGATATTTTTGTTAGAACATATAGTACATGTTTCTATTCTTGTTTAAGGTATTGTACCTATGCAGCTCACTTAACAATGTAATATAAACTTCTAGTCCTTGAAAGTTATTATTACAAACTATTTAGGATAATAAAAATGCAGGTCAGTAGTCACTTATAACAATATAACTTGTAATCATGTTAGGTATGTTTTCAAGGTCAGAGATATGTTCTAGATAGACAAGTCATCTTCAAATGTTTCAGATAACTACAGAATATGGCATTTAAGATGTTTTAATAATAGAAGGCTTTTCATGACAGTGAAATATGTCTGCTCCTGGCAGCCACTAATCTACTTCAGAGAAGATGATGGGTGTCATAGACTCTCACATGGAGTTTGCTTCCTATGTGGCAAAGCTAGCCAATTAGAGAAGAAAATGTCTTACCTTGACAAGCAAGACACAAAGAAAAAAGACTGTAGAGCTTTGCCAAGACGAGGTAGAACAGTCCTTCAAAATCCCTGCTTCACAGAAAAGGCTGTCAGATATTCTAGGCCTGTAGGTCCAAGATGAATGCCCCAATGCTGCATAGGAACCATGGGTGACTGTCCAGGAAGCCAGATATTTCTGTCATTTCTATAGTTTTGGAAGTTTCTTGCTCTGTACTTCCTGTTTACTCAGGTTATATAATATATATCCTTCTAAAGTCACTAATGGTGTTGAAGACTAAATATAGTTATAGTTTTCTTTGTTATCAAATTCAAAAAAGAAACTCACAAAAGAGTTGTAAAGTATATAAGGTTGAAAGTCATAAAAGCTTAAATTGTTTATCTAAGAAAATGTTTTGCCAGGTGGTGGTGGCGCACACCTTTAATCTCACAATCAGGAGGCAGAGACAGGCAGATCTTTGTGAGTTCAAGGCCAGCCTGGTCTACAGAGCAAGTTCCAGGATAGGCTCCAAAGCTACAGAGAAACCCTATTTTGAAAAAAAAAAAAAAGAAAAATAGAAAAGAAAATGTTTTGAGGTCCATAAAGAGATAGATAGATAGATAGATAGATAGATAGATAGATAGATAGATAGACAGACAGACAGATAAAATAGTTTTGGGTTCATAATACAAGATAAAAAGTAAATTAGGTACAAAATTCTGGATTCTCCAAGATAGGAAGGATAATGGAATATTTTCTCTGAATTTGTCAAATGCAAACGGACTGGACATTGTGCATGTAATTCTAACCTGATAATTGTTCTATTATGTTAGAGTTAAAACTTTTCTTTTGACTCCTGCCCAGATCACTGGAGCAGCAGGATGTGATCTGCCTCACTGAAAAAGGTACCTAGCCACATGGGTAACATAGATCAGAAAAATGGGTTAATCAAGATATGAGAGTTAGCCAGTGAGAGGCTAGAGCTAAAGGGCCAATCAGCTTAAAATTTATGAAGACCTATGTGTGATTTTCTTTGGGACTAAACACCTGGGGTGCCGGGCAGGACAAAAACCACAACAAACAAGCAGGCAGGACCACTCATGTTACACAGTATCACAGACACTGAGAGAAATAATAAATTAATAAATGGGACCTCCTGAAACTGAGAGGCTTCTGTAAAGCAAAGGACACCATCAACAAAACAAAACGGCAGCCTATAGAACGGGAAACGTTCTTCACCAACCCCACATCAGACAGAAGTCTGATCTCCAAAATATTCAAAGAACTTAAGAAATTGGTCATCAAAAGAACAAATAATGCAATGAAAAATGGGGTACAAACCTAAACAGAGAACTCTCAATAGGAATCCAAAAACGGTTGAAAGACACTTAAGGAAATGTTCAACATCCTTAGGCATCAGAGAAATGCAAATTAAAACAACTCTGAGGTTACAAGAATGGCCAAGATCAAAAACACCCATGATAGTTTATGCTGGGGAGGATGTGGGGTTAAGGAAACACTCCTTCATTGCTGGTGGGAGTGCAAACAGCTACTTTGAAAATCAGTATGGCTATTTCTCAGAAAATTAGGAAACAACCTACCTCAAGACCCAGCAATATCACTTTTGGGTATATATCCAAAGGATGCTCAATCATACCACAAGGATATATGCTCAACTATGTTCATAGCAGCATTATTTGTCATAGCTAGAACCTGGAAACAACCTAAATGCCCCTCTACTGAAGAATGGATAAGGAAAATGTGGTACATTTACACAATGGAGTTCTACACAGCAGAAAAAAATAATGACATCTTGAAATTTGAAGGCAAATGGATAGATCCAGAAAACATCATATTGAGTGAGGTAACCCAGACCCAGAAAGACAAATATAACATGTAATCACTCATAAGTGGCTTTTAGACATAAAACAAAGAAAAACCAGCCTACAATTCACAACCCCAGAGAACCTAGATAACAATGAGGACCCTAAGAGAGACATACATGGATCTAATCTACATGGAAAGTAGAAAAAGACAAGATCTCCTGAGTAAATTGGGAGCATGGGGATCATGGGAGAGGGAAGAAGGGGAGCGGGGAGGAAGGGACGGGAGCAGAGAAAAATATATAACTCAATAAAAACAATAAAAAATTTAAAAATTAAAAAAAAAACTTTCTTTTTTATTTAGACAAAAAAGGGGGAAATGTTATGGAATAATCTTTTTACCTATTGTGAAGATGTGTCTTTGCCCAGGCTGGTTTAATAAAAAGCTAAATGGCCAATAGCCGGGCAGGAAGAGGTTAGGCGGGATTTTCAGGCAGAGAGAAAAGGAGAGGAGCTGAATCAAAGTACAGGAGAGACACCAGAGTACACTGAGTGGAAACAGGAGATGCAAGATGGAAGAGAAGTAAAAGGCCACGAGGCAAAACGTAGATTAATGGATTAATTTAAGTGATAAGAGCTAGTGGGACAAGCCTAAGCTTATAATTGATAATAAGCCTCCGTGTCTTTTTTTTGTGATTTCGCCGCCCAAAGAGAAATCTGCCTACACCTCCCCCCATCAACACTGACATTTCTATCAGAACACACACACTTCTTCCCCCCCATCAACACTGACATGTCTGTCAGAACACACACACCTCTTCCTCCTATGGCTTGAGCATCACACAGCAATGAAACCCAGCATGCGGATCCCCTTCTCTTCCCTCCAGTGTCTGCCTTCTGCAGGGACCTGAGCGCCCTAAGTGCAGAGAGGCGGCTGAGGACCTGAGCCAGGTGCTGATGAGGAGGCACCCTGCGTGTGCATGCCCTTCGGAAGGCAGAACTGTGACAGGGCTCCACTAGCCACCTGGCTGTGACCATCTTCACAGTCAAACATTTGACAAGCACTAGTCAGATGAATTGTTCAGGCAAGTTGACCCCTCGTGAGCCTCAGTTTCCTTACCTGTAAAATGGGATCGATTGGGCTGATTGAACAAGAACAGAAGTGTCTGAATCCAGAGTAGAGGGGGCAAAGCTGTGTCTTCCCAAACTCTGCCCTCTCTCCTTTCCTTCCTCTCCTCTTCCCCAGTTTCTTTTTTCCATTCTCCTTCCTCCCCCATCCCCAGTGTCCCCTATACTCCCAAAATAAAGAAAGAATTGTGGGTTAGGCATAGGGATACAGGCCTTTAATCCCAGCACGCAGGAAGAATCAGAGACTGAGGAATCTCTGTGAGTCTGAGACCAGCCTGGTCTACACAACAAGTTCCAGGCCAGTCAGAGCTACATGGTGAAACCCTACCTCAAAGAAAACAAACAGAACTGTGAACCCCTGCTCTTCTCCCACAGTCCAGCGTCTATTGTGAACCGCCATGGGAGGCCAAAAGTGGTATCTAGGATGGCGCTCATACCAAATTTCTGAATCCCCTGAATATCACCTTCCAGAATAAAAAGTATCTTTCCCTGAATTGTCCTTGCAAGCCCTGAAGGCCACCGCAAGCATCTTTGAAAAAGGAAGGAAGAAAGCAAGCATATGCAGAGAGGCCGGTGTGAAGACAAGCCGGGACTGAGTGGAGTGGTCACGGCCACAGAACATTGCAGCCACCAGGAGCTGGAAGAAGCAAACGGCAGTTTCTCTCAGAGGTGTGGACGGGCGGCTGGAGCCTGCTTCCACTTGCTTTCAGACTTCCTCCTCTGTGGGAAAAGCACATTCCTGCCATTGCCGGGCACCCAACGGGGCAACTGGTTCCAGCAGCCAGGGCACACTCAGATAGGTCTAGAGATCTCAGCAGCAATCAACCAGTAATCCCCTGCCCCTGCCAAGCGAAATCTGGACTTACGTTGGCCCTCAGCCGGCCACTAAATTCTGACGTCGGATCCTGGTGGGGTGAGATGTCTATGTCAGGGCAAAGGGAGAGTTCTCCTCTACCCTCCAAAGTTTGGCTGGAATAAATGTCAAAGACAGATGAATACAGGAGACAAGGTATACGAGCTCATTAATATGCACGAAGGGACACGTTCCAGCCTGGGGGAAATCACAGGAGTGTGACTACCCAGGAGTCCAACCTGATTCCAAAGTTACAACAGTCTCTTTTCCCTACAGTGGTTCTCAACCTTCCTAAAGCTGTGACCCTCTAATACAGTTCTTCATGTTGTGGTGACCCCCCCCATAAAAATATTTTCATTGCTACTTCATAACTGTAATTTTGTTACTGCTATGAACAGCAATGAAAATATCTTATAGGCAGGGTTTCTGATATGCAGGGTCAATAGACACCCACCCTCAACCATCCTGTCCCAGGGGATTGCAACCCACAGGTTGAGAGCAGTGCTTTAGAGAGCCAGGAAGTGAACCTGGGAGGAAATCACAGGAGTGTGAGAACATACAGTTCCCATGAGCAAGAGAACAGGTAATGAATTGTAAATTATTCTGTTTGGGACCAAAATAGAGGACAATGGTACATGGCAAAGCCCACCTTACACTGTTGACAGACCCGGGCTTTCTTCCTGCCCTAGCTAGTGCAGCTTCAGAATATCGAAGGCAACTGCGTTTCCCTTTTGGTGGATCTGGGCAGTTAGATAAGAGACTTTTACAGCCAGCCTCTCCCCAGTGCCGAGAGGGAGAAGACACTTGAATTGGGGTACACTCTGAGACCTCTCAGCACGTCAGAGTGCCAGACTTTAGGGCATCTCTCCAGCCCAAGGACAGTATTGGAGTATAGTCACCATCTGCTCTGTGCTCTGCCTGCCTCTTCTGGAACGAAGCACTAGTTTCCCTGGCCCACAGACACCAGTGGGAGGTAAAGCCAGGCCTCGCCAACTGGCACCAAGTACTGGCAGGTGGGGACAAACCACTCATGGGGAAATCAGGAAGAAATTTCACTTCTGCATTGAGTTTCTGTGCTAATCGACTCGGCCAAGCCCCTTAGCTTTTTCAGATGTGTTTTCTCCTCTGCCAAAGGCCCAGATTGCCCGGTGTGATTTTTGCAGCCCCTGTTAGGTGTAACAGTGAATGAATAAGGGAAGGGTGAGGGTTTAGAAAAGAAAACAAAGATCATTAATGCCAAATAGTAAAAAAATGTTCAGTCCTAAAAGCAGGTTTGACTCTTTCAGACTGGATGAAGAACAGCAAACCTCAAAGATTAGGAGGAGCGAGGACTCTGGGTGAGGTTGGAGTTAGAGGTGTTCATTACAGGTTCAGTCTCATCAAGAGAGACAGTTGGGTCTGTCCACAACTTCAACTGCCCAGCAAAGTACGCTTGATCCAAGGGCCCTTGTTTTTTGCTTTGATCTAAATGTTCATGTCCAAATCCATACATTGAAGCGCTGGCCCCAGAGGGGGTGGTGTTAGCCAGTGAACATTGGATCATGAGGACATGACTGGGATCCAAGCTCTTGGAGACTTTAGAATGCTAGTGAGCTAAGGACACCATGTGAGGACATTGCCAAGAAGGTGCTCTCTATGACTAGGGAAGAAGCCCAAACTAGACACACTCTGCTTCGTACCTGGATCCTGAATGTCCCAGCCTCCGGAACTATAAGCAATTTCTGTTGCACATAAGCCGTTTAGTCCAACAGTTCAATGGATTAGATATCCTCTGTGGACAGAACAGTTAGACCAATGGGGACTTACCCAAGCACTGCCTATCAGTGATGGAAGGAAGGGTGAGATGAGCCAAATCAGATGGGAACTTGAACTGGGAGAATATGATAGGAACATGGAGGCAGAGAAGCCAGAGATGGAGCCTGTGCAGCTGGTGACCAAGCAGAGAAACCAAAGGAAGAGTTACCATCAGTGACTTTGGTGAAGCAAACAGGTAGGTGGAAACAGTGGGGAAGACATATCAGGTACAGAACTTCTTCTCTAAAATATGTAAAGAACTCTTGCCATTTAATAACAAGAGAACAACTGGAATATTCGAGCAGATACTATGTCAGCAAAGATGTCTGAATGTCTGGTGGGTGCCTAGAAAAATAGGGAGACCCCACTATTGGCTGTTAATGGCCAGGTAATCGTGGTAGGGTAGAGAAGCCATCTTCTCCTGTGATGTAGGCACTGCTCAGTTGCCAATGCTCCAGTAAATAACCTAGTAACTAAGCCTATACTCCTGTGTATGCCTCCAGCCCTAATTAAATTCGGTAGGACACACAAGAAAAAGATATGAAGTCAGGCATGGTGGTATACACCTTTCAATCCAGCACTTTGGAGGCAGAAGCAAGTGGTCTCTGTGAGTTCAAAGTCAGTGTGGTTTATGTAGTTAGAGTTCCAGGACAGCCAGGGCTACACAGAAAAATCCTGTCTTGAAAAAAGAAAAACAAAAAATAGGAGGGGAAAGGGGAACTTGTTGAGAAAGAGTAGTTGAAGTAGTTCAGGGGAATTGGGGGTATAAGAGAGGATAATGGGATCATATTAAAACACATTATATGGACATATGAAGTTGTTGAAGTAGAAATAAAAATGTTTACTAGAATATCTTTTATTTGTTCTTTGACAGAAACCAGTATTCTTTGATCATATGCACCTCAACTTTCCAAGTCTTGCTAAAAGGCCCTCTTTCAAGCATGTTTTCTCCTTTTCTTTCTTCCTTTTTTTTTTTTTTTTTTTTTTTTGGCAGGGGCAGGGGGGACTCAGTGAGTCCAATTAGTGCTGCTTATTGGATAGTTGGAAAGCTGACTGATTTGGGTGGCTTGACCATGTGCAGGTAACCATAGCTACAGTGTGTCCCTTGGTCCAGCAGCCATGTCACATTCAGAAGACAGCATCTCACAGCGCACTTCCCCATCCTCTAGCTCTTGCATGCTCTCCACGTACCCCACTGCAAGGCTTCATGAGCCTTGGGGAGAAGTGTGATATAGATGTCCCCGAGCACTCAATAGTCACTTGGTCTCAGCATTTTGACCAGTTAGGAGCCTCTACATTAACTGCTGATCACTGCAGAGCAAAGCTTCTCTGGTCAAGGTTGAGAACCCCACCATCTCTGTATAAACACAAATATTTAGAGGGTTGTTTGACAACATGTCCATTTAGTAAGACAGCAATAGTAGGCCCTGCCTTCTCTCTCTCTCCACCCCATACCTATGATCACCCTAACCATGGGTTTATAGTCCTAGGCATGGATACCTTCCTACAGAGCAGGGTCTCAAGTTCAAGCCAAAAGCAGTTGGTTACCCCTATAACTTTCATGCCACTATCGCACCAGCGGGCGCATCTTACCAGTCAGGTCAGTATTGTAGCATAAAGGTTTCACTTTTGGGTAATATCATTGATATCTATTCTTTTTTTTTATTTTATTTTAAAACAATCTTTTTGTTCCCAGTTCCCACTTCCTCCCCAACTCTTGTTCCCCCCACTTTCCTCCCACCTCACTCTCCACATTGATGACTTTTCTACTCCCAGGATCCACAAAGTACCTTCCAGCACTATGATAGCTACCCAAAGTGTGTTGTGTCTTTAGCAATAGGATCTTACCACGTAGACAACCATAGCAATGATAATGTGTTATTTTGGTGCCCTCTGGGTCTTCACTGGCCAATAACGTGTAGGGAGCCATCTCAACCCTGTCACTGAGATTTTCATTTAAGAACCTATGTCTTCTTGGGGAAGCACCGTCCACCCAGTGTTGTGTTCAGGCACTTGTGTTCAAACTGCTTTTCTTCTTAATTATATATTTTTAATTAGCTTACAAAGTAGGGGGTTTCTATAAGGGCTTTTCATATATTCTTAGCTTTGATTAACTTACCCCCTTGTCTCCTCTGTTCCCCCACCTCATCATTGCTTGGTTATTGTTGTTGTTGTTGTTGTTTTGAGACAATATCCCTCTCTTCATAGCCTTGGCTGTCCTGGAACTCACTATGTGGACTAGGCTGACCTTGAGCTCACAGAGATCTGCCTGCTTCTGCCTCCCAAGTTCTGGAATTAAAGACATGTACCACCACACATAATTTTTAAAGTATCTTTTTTTAGGGAGCTGGGAGAGATGTCTCAGTGGTTAAGAGCACTGACTGCTCTTCTGGAAGATCTAGGTTCGGTTCCTAGCATCCACATGGCAGCTCACAACTATCTTTAACTCCAATTTCAGGGGATCTGATTCCTCCTTTTGGCTTCTGCAAGTAATGTTGGACCCTAGAGTTCAATTACCGAGGAGGAGTCACCCCAAGAAAACACTCTCACACCACAGTTGATGTAAAAGCATGAGGATTTTAATTCTATCATGACAGGGTCTTTCAGCATTCAAGAAGCCAAAAAGACCCCAAATAGCTGGTACAGGCTTCTTTTAAAGCAAAAAGCCACAGAAACAAAGGGGAGTCTGAGGGTTGTTTTTTGCTACTGCGATTGGTGGGTTCAGAGGGCTATTAGCATTGATTGGTCTGAGCCACACAGGGAGAGGGGTTGTCAGATCAGGCAGGGTAAGGGGGAACATTGGAGGGTTACTTTGACCCCTTCCTAGGGACTGAGTCAAAACATCAGGAACTGAGTCAACATCTAAGGGTTATCTTGCCCCAACGAACATTCACAAGGACTCAGGGAGATAGAAAATCCCCAGCATTCTAGTATGTGCAGGTGCAGTTGTTAGATTCCCAGGGGAGGGGGAAAAGTACTAAGGCTGAGAGGCCTCAGAGTTGTCTTAAAGTTCTATAGCACCAGGCATGCACATGATGCATAGACATACATGCAGGCAAAACACCCATATGCATAAAATAGAATAAATAAATTTTACAGAAAATACATATCTCTTGAAATTTTATTTTTATTATTATATGTATTTATTTTATAATATATATTTATTTTATATCTATGAATATGTAGCCGCACCAAGTGTGTGCAATGTCATAGGGGTCAGAAGAGGATGATGGACCCCTGGAATTGGAGTTATGAATGGTTGTGAGCCATCATATGGATGGATGTAAGAACAATGAGTTCTCTTAACCACAGAGCCATCACTCCAGTCCCTAAGAAGAATTAAAAAAAAAAAAAAAAAGATTCTTAATATTATTACTCATTGGAAAGCTGGAGATTCAAGCCACAATGAAATACCAACACACCACACATCTATTGGAATGGCCACAAAACAAAGACTGCCCTTGAGCTCAACCAGGAAGTGGAAAATACACTCAGCACTTTAAACTAGCAACACTTTTAAAGTCCCGACTACAGATTTGAGGGTGTTTACTGTGTTCATCTATCAAACATTTAGGAACCGCAGGTGGGTTAGCACATCTATCTAGCAGAAAACTACCTGGCAACCATTTCTAAACCATGCTTCCTAGGAAAAGGATAAAGATAATTGCTTAAAGATCTTGCTGTTAGTTGGGACTTTTTTTTTTTTTCGACACAGGAATACTCTGTAGTTTTTGGTGCCTGTCCTGGAAATAGCTCTTGTAAACCAGGTTTGCCTCGAACTCACAGAGATCCACCTGCCTCTGCCTCCCGAGTGCTGGGATTAAAGGCGTGCGCCACCACCACCTGGCAAGTTGGGACTTTTAATATTTAGATCTTGCCATATTAGGTCCCAGATATGTCCAACTTCCTGTTTAGGGAGGAGTTGAATTCCCCAGCCTTAGTCTGCCTTCATCCATGAGATCCATTGTGGGTACCTCTGGGATTTCTCTTTGTGCCCCATGCATATGCTTACCCGAATGCCCCTCTGACTGGGTCAGCATGAACGGCTGGACATTAGCTTCTTGCCAGCTAACAGCTCTTCCTAGAAATGGTCAGTCAGAGTTCAAGTTCATGACTAAGGCTCCGGGTTCAAATGAGACTTAGGATTCTGACCATGGAAGACGTAACTCCAGCTACTACTCAGATTGTGTGTAATAGTTATGGGTAAGTGGTCAGGATGTGTTGTCAAATGAAGAAATGAGTGGAAACTGGCTTAAAGAAGAGAAGCCTGTTCTTGGCTTCAGGTGGCTCAGCAGGTGTTATCAGGAATGTGGAAGTGGGTCTCTCCTGGATTTTCTCTGACTCTGACCTTTGCAGGGCCATGCTCAGGCTTTCTGTCACCTGTCAAAGGAGGACTTTCTATCCTCTTCTGTCCCAGTGCATAACAGGGGTCTCCCTGGCAACAGCCTGTGGTGGGCAGAGCCCACTTATCTTTCTCTCAAACACTAGAACTTCTTGCTTTTCCTTGACTCTAATTTTGGTTCAGAGCCAAGATTTTGACTGGCCAAAATCCATCCACTCTGTTCCTGGTTCTGTAAAGTGGGGTGCTTCCTAGAGTAATAGTTCTCAGCCTGTGAGCTGAGATCCCTTTGGGGGTCAAACGACCCTTTCACAGGGTCACCTAAGACCATTGGAAAACACAGACATTTACACTACAATTCTTAACAGCAGCAAAATTACAGTTATGAAGTAGCAACAAAAATAATCTTATGGTTGGGGGGGGGTCACCAAAGCACAAGGAACTGTAATAAGGGATTGCAGCACTAGGAAGGTTGAGAGCCACTGTTCTAGAGAAATGTTGCAAAAACACGAGTTCAGAATATTATTGGTGGGACATTGGAATGGTATTGTTTTAAAGTGTTTCAAATGCATATATATGGTTTAAACTTAAAGGGGAGAGGGGCTGGTTAAGAGCAGTTGTTGCTCTTGCAGAGGACGTAGGTTCGATTCTCAGCACCCACATGAGGGCTCCCACAGCCATCTATAACTCCAGTTGCAGGGGATCTGATGCCCTCTTCCTACATCTATGGACATCCTTCATGCATGTGGGGCACAGACATACATGCAGGCAAAACGTTCATACACATGCAAATAAATAAATCACCAGGCATGGTGGTACACACCTTTAATCCCAGAATTTAGGAGGCAGAGGCAGGTGGATCTCTGAGAGTTCTATCCAAGCCGGCCTGGTCTACATAATGAGTTCCAGGACAGTCAGAGTGACCTAGTGGGACCCTGTCTCAAAAATCCAGTTAGACAATTAATTCTGAGTTCAAGTCCTGAGATCCACATAGTAGAAGGAGAGGAGTCAGTTTCCACAGTTGTCCTCTGAGTTACACACGCACACTCGGGAGCATGTGCTTGTGCAAACACACACAATATGTAGTATATCCAAATGAGTATGTCATACTGATAAGTGGGAACTCTACACTTCCTAGAATACACACAAATACACACACACACACACACGTTTATATCAATTTAAGCCCCCAATGAGGAATTCCCAGCCCCTTGTGACCTGGCTCCAGGTCCCTGTGCAGCCTCACTGCTAACCCCAAACACACAGTCTTGTGAAACTACTCCACATCTTCAAGCACACTCACGTCACTCATGACCAAGTTTTTGCAAAACTCATCCTGCTATATCTTCTCCCTCCTCTACCCAGAGAACTTCCACACACCCTGCATGGCCCAACGATGTGATGCCTTGTCTGGGCAGCCTCCCCCATCGTCTTCCCACCAAAGCAGGTAGGACGCTTTGCTGTAAGTCTCCCAGGACCTGCCACGCTGCCCATAAGAATTTCACAAGCTTGCGTCCACTTGCTGCTCTGTGTATGCCTTTGCAGAATCTACTTTGAGGTAGACAGTGACAACGATGACAAAGATCATGATGATGACGATGAAGGTGGCTCCGTTCCTCTTCCTGTGCAGCCACACCTCGAGGTCCTCACAGCAGCTGGGTGCTCAGCTCTGTTGGTATAAGGTCCTATTCAGTGAGAAGCCTGGAGATTCCTGGCTCTGATGCCTACACTCACCATCCTCCTTATTTGCATATTTTACAGAAGCCTCTGACTTCAGAGCTGCACACTCCCACATAGTCCCTGCTCAAACCTCCCGAAGTAATCCCCAGCCAAGCCAGTCTCCTGTTTCCTTGGCCTTAGGATCTGGGTTGCTTCCAGTTCTTAGCTCTTACAAATAGTTACTATAAATATTCATATAGGACCTTGTGTAATGCTTCAACTTCCCTTGAACAAACAACTAGGAGTAGAATGACTGCATCATGTGATAGCTGTGTGTTTATCTTTATATATAGAACTATATATACATATGAATTGCTATATATGTATATATACACTAGATAGATGATAGATAATAGATAGATAGATAATTTTATTTTGCCTATATGAATGCCTATATGAATACCACATGCCTGCCTAATGCCCACAGAGACCAGGAGAGGGTATCAGATCCTCCAGAACTGGAGTTACATACAGGTGGTTGTGGACCACCACGGGGTGCTGGGAATTAAACCCAAGTCCCCTGAAAGAGCAGACAGACATATCTCTGGCCTCATATGTTTAACTTTTAAAGAAACTTTCAGACTTTGAAGATACAGGTGTCAGATCATAAACACCGGCATCCACGAAAACTCTAGTTGCCCCACATCTTCTTTAGCATTTGATATGATCAGTCTTTTTAATTTTGAACATTCTAATAGAGGCGCAATGCCATCGCATTCTAGTGTGTGTGTGCATGGGTGCACTCATGTGTGCAAGCATGTGTATGTATGTGGTGTGTATGCATGTGTGTGGTATATGTGTGCTTGTATGTAGATACATGTGCCCATATGTGTAGAGTCCTGAATGGACATCACTGTCATCCTCAATCACTCTGCATCTGTTTTTTGAGACAATGTCTTTCACTGAGCCTGGAGCCTACTCTTTCAGATAAGCTGACTGTCCAGCAAGCTCCAGAGATCCCATTCCCTCAGAGCTGAGATTACATGCTCTATGTATTCCCACAGATGCAGAAATTTAGAACCTCATGTTTGCACAGCAAATGCTTTGCCCACTAGTCTCAAATTCTAGTTTTAAATACATTTTCTTTGCTTTTCTGGTTTTTGAGACAGTATTTCTCTGTGTTACAGCTCTGGTTGTCCTTGACCTTACTTTGTAGATCAGGCTAGCCTTGAATTTACAGAGATTCACCTGCCTCTGCCTCTCAAGTGTTGAGATTAAAGGCATGCACCATCTCCACTGTCTAAATTACATTTTCTTAAGGACTGTCATATTGAGTTTCTTCTCATATCTTATTAACATCCTTTTGTTTGTTGGTTTTTATTTCTTTGGGACCAGTTCTTACTATGTAGCCTTGGCTGGTCTAGAACTCAATATATATATACCAGGTTGACTTCAAACTCAGAGATTCTCCAGCCTCTGAATCCAAGGGCTGGGGTTAAAAGCACACACAATTAACCTATCTTGATTTTTTTTTTTTTTTTTTTTTAAGATTTATTTATTATATATACAACATTCTGCCTCGATGCATTCCCGCACGCCAGAGGAGGGCACCAGATTTCAGTACAGATGGTTGGGAGCCACCATGTGGTTGCTGGGAATTGAACTCAGGACCTCTGGAAGAGCAGTCAGTGCTCTTAACCTCTGAGCCATCTCTCCAGCCCCTATCTTGATTTTTTTAATAAAAAAAATTAATGTGTATGTGTGTTTTGGCTGTATGTAAGCTGCTCATCTCATGTGTTCCTGGTGCCTGTGGAGGGCAGACGAGAGCAACAGATTCCCTGAGACCAGAGTCACAAGGAGTTGTGAGCCACCATGTAGGTGCTGGGAATCAAACCTCGATCCTCTGGAAAAGAAGAAGGCAGGAGCCTCAGCTGCAGAAACATCTCTCCAGCCCCTTGTTATCTTATATGTACGAATGTTTTGCCTGTATGTATGTCTGGGCACCACATATGTGTCTGGTGCCCACGGAGGCCAGAAGAAAGTGTTGGGTCCTCTAGAACTGGAGTTACATATGGTTTGAACCACCATACAGGAGCTGGGGATCAAATCTAGGGCCTCAGCAAGAGCAACAAGTGCTCTTAACCTCTGAGCCCTCTCTCTAGTTCGCAGCATTGGCTTATTTATTGTTGATTGATTAGTTAATTGATTTGGTTTTGTTGTTATTGTTGTTTTGGATGGTGTCTCTTGTAGCCCAGGCTGGCCTTGACCTAACTACAAAGTCAAGGATGATTTTGAACTTTGAGCTCTTCATCTTCCCAAATGCTGGAGTCATAGTTCTCCTGGCTTGGCTCAGAAGCCATCTGTTTTCTTGGTGAAGTGTATGTTCAAATCTTTGCCCATACTTTAATTACATTGTTTGTTTTCTTAGTACCAACTTGTAATGACTTTTCATATTTTGAAGCAAATCTCTTGCCAGATGACTCTGTTTTCTATTTGGGATTCATCTTTTTCTCATTCTTAGCAACGAGTTCTTGAGAGCAGCCAGTTTTAATTTTTGTGAAATGAAATTTACCAATTTCTCTCTTTTGGGGTATGCTAAGTTATCTCAGCACTTTCATCAGGTTGATATTTAGGTCTTACATATATTTTATCAGATTTCTCCCTAAATATTTCATTTTGACCATGTTGTGCTTGCATGCGTGCATGAGTGTGTGAGGGCGTGTGTATTTGGTGTATGAGGTATGTGGGCATGTTTTTGGGTGTGAGTGACAGATTCCACCTGCATGCTTGTGGGCAGAGGACAAACTCAGGTGTCTTTGATTTCTGCCTTGTGTGAGGCAGGGACTCTGCATTGCTCATAGCTCTGTGTGCCAGGCTAGCCCACAGACTTCAGTAGATTCTCCTTTCTCTCTTTCCCATCCTGTGGTAGGAGTACTGGAATTTGTGCTCTACTGAACCTGGCTTTACCGTAGGGTTTGGGGATTTGAACTCAGATCCTCATGTTTGTAGGGCAAGTGGTTTACCTACCTGCCATCTTCCCAACCCCTAAATATTTCATTTTTTAGATGTCTTTTTTAAATTTTTTAAAAAAATTAAAGGTTTGTGTGACTACATGTGGGTACACATGCAGATGCCCACAGGAGCAGAGGTTACAGTTGTGAGCCACCTGGTGTGGGTGCTGGGAACTGAACTCAGGTCCTCTGAAAGAGCAGCCAGTTCTCTTCACCACCAAGTCATTTCTCCACCCTCTGAGTATTTCATTTTGTTCTATCACTGTCTACTGGCTCTACCGTCTTTGTCATTCCCATTGCAGTGTCTAAGGATTGATTAATATTTTCGCTGTAGGCAGAGTTCTTTTCTCTTTTAAGTGTGTGTGTGTCAGGGGGTCAGAATACAACTCTGTGAAGTCAGTTCTGTCTTCTGCCTGAGGTCCCCGACTTGCATAGAAAATGCCTTGAGATCTAGACATCTCAAGGCTGTGTGGGCAGAGTTCTCTTTGATCCTTTATTCTTGGCAGCTGCTGGCTGGAAGCCAGATACTTGTGCTTTTGAATACATTGGGTGCTACATGTGTTTTGTGTTTATATAAAGAATGCTGAGTTTTATTCTGAGAATAAAGTTACTTGGAGAGAGTTTGATCCTTTGGTTAAATGAGATGGAGCTGAATTTGCATAAAGCTACTTCCTTCCTGTCAGGTCCAAAGGAAACTCCAGTTCCCTAAACTCCAAAGGTGGTCCAAATATCCAAGTATGAGCTTAACTTGGACTATAGGAGGCTTCCTGGTGGTTAGATAAAAGCCAGTATTCTCCCAAGAACTTGCAAAACTGGTTCCCCTCTACCAAAAGGAGTCATTTCCCTTACCTCTGGCAGAAGGTGCATATGACTACCAGTGGTGTCTACTGGATATCACAAGAACCTGCTACACATTTCAAAATCTATGCTCACCTCCTAGCCCTTCTCACCTCCTCCCCTCTCCTAAACTCCCCCTAACTCACAGGCTTCCCTCCTGCAGCTACTCCTCCTTATAACCCTGCTATTCTCAGTTTCCTCTGTCTCTGTCTCTCTCTGTTTCTCTGTGTGTGTGTCTCTCTGTCTCCGTCTCTGTCTCTCTGTCTCCGTCTCTGTCTCTCTGTCTCCGTCTCTGTCTCTCTGTCTCTCTCTCTCTGTCTCTCTCGTGTGTGTGTGTGTGCTCTGCTCCTGCTTCTCTCTGTTTTCTTGTAAGCAGGCTTTTTTTGGGCCAACAATCAGCTCCTGATTCATGACATGGAAACTTATTAGTTATAAATGTTCAGCCTTATCTTATGCTTGTCCCATCAGCTCTTATAACTTAATTAGCCTTTGTTTTTTCATCTACATTTTATCTCGGGGCTTTTTACCTTTCTTTCATTCTATGTGTCATACTTTCACTGCTTCCTCCATGTCTGGCTGGCCGGCAGCTACCTGGGCATCTCCCTCTCTTTCTCCCTCATTCTCTCCTTTCTCCTCTTTTGAGGCTAGATTCTTTCTCCTGCTTATTCTGTCTGTCTGCCAGCCCTGCCTATCCCTCTACTGCCTAGCTGTCAGCCATTCAGCTTTTTATTAGACCAATCAGGTACCTTAGGCAGACAAGGTGAAGCAGCAACACATCTTTACATAATTAGACAAATACAGCATGAACAAATGTAACACATCCTTGCCTAGTTCAAGTAATATTCCACAACATCTTCTATCTTCGTCTAGTTCAAGTAATATTCCACAACATTTTCTCCATTCTCTATCCCCTGATACTCTCCCCTCTCTCCCTGACAGCTCTGGCCATGTCCTGTCTACTTTCTCTCTCTGCTCTGGACTCTTTCAGATGCCTCTGGCTGTCCTCCCTTTCATATCTACAATAAAAAACCTTCCCCTCAACCATCCCATGGAGCAGTCCCACGTCAGTTATCCGCACCTCTTAGCCAAGGCCCTTTTTAGGAATTCTCACCCTTGCCCCTTGAACTAAGAAACTTTCTCTCTGGCTCTCAAAAGCAAGCTCTGCTTCCCAACATTGTGTGAGTTCTAAGAGCTTCTCTATTGTCTTTTTGGGTGGGCCTCTCCTAGCCTCAGGCCGTATCCATCTGCAATAGTCAATTGAAGATCCAACCCTCTGCTCTTCCTGGGTCTCTCCAGTCTCTTTTTCTGTGGCTTTCCTTTCCCCAATGCACTGCCGCACCTCCCACAGACTCTAGTATCACTGGCTGCCCTGGACTCCCAGGCATGTCTTACTCACTCATGGAGTACCGTGACCTTAGACGGGTTTCCCAACGGTATGCAACCCCGGGACGCACCTTGTTTTCCTTCCTTTCTATCATAGATCACTGTTCATCATTGCCTAATTGGAGTTGTCTGGAGTGCCACTCCTTTGGTCTGTTTTGTTTTTTAAACTATTTCATGTAGGAGTGTAAACCTAGTCTCTTAGGCCACCACGGCCAGAAGTTCATGACCTTGCCATTGATACTGGTTGAGAAGTGTCAGGGTTGGCTCTTAGCTGGAGCTATGAGGATTTGGGGATTTTGTAGTTTGGTTTGGTTTTTTCCTCCTTCTCAATAGTTGGGACACTTGGCTGCAAGGACCAGAGGGACCAGTCCCATTGCGCTCTGAAGCTGTCAGGCGCTAACAGGTCAGTAGTCAGAGGAAGGAGACCATCAGCATGGCCATGGGAAGTCCGGTCTACCACAGCTCATAATGTCACTGGAAGAAAGACCTCAAGACCTGCCCGATTCCTCCCCAGCATCCTCCTTCACTCAGGATGTCGTCAATCGACAGTTACAACATCACCACTTACCACCAACACGATAACCGAAAACCGGCCTTTCTTTTTAAGCAGTTATCATTTGCTGGCTTCTGAGTTACCTGCTAAGAACTTGGGGCTAGAAGAAGTAATGAAGCTGCCCAGGGATGGGCTGCAGGGAGGAAGAATGGGGAGGATTAGGCACTTAACCTCTAGAGTCCTGGGGCTGGCTGGCTAAGAACGAGTTCTGGGAACCTTCTGAGCCTTCTCTTCCTTCACTTCAGTCTGGAATTCAGATTTTAGATCTGACTTGTGTCTGCCTCTGACCCTGAAACCTGAGTCTGCTCGACGTGGAGGAGAGCATGGTAGGTGGGATACACAACTGCATATCTACTGGGGGCCAGCCAGAGCTATTTAAGACCCTGTCTCAAAGGGGAAAAGGGGGTGGGGGCTAGAGATGGAGAGAGAAGAGAGGTGTTCAGTAGTTAAAAACACTGGCTGCTCTTCCAGGGGACCAGTATCTGACTTCCAGCACCCACGAGGCCATTCATGAACACCTGTAACTCCATGTCTAGGTGACCGAATGGCCTTGTCTGGCCTCCTTGGGCACCAGGCATGCATGTAGTGCACAAACATACATGTAAGCAAAATCCCCACACGTATAAAATAATAGAAGAAGAAGGAGAAGAGAGGTGGGACTGGGAGGCATCATTTTTGTCCTAGGAAGAGTGATGTTTTAGAACTATCCCAGAGAATGCTGCTCTTCTGGGACCTGAACTTAAGGGAAGCTATTTTGTCAGGGTGCATCCTTAGGGACTGTGGCCGAGCCCAGTTATCCTTGGGGAAAATAAACATCCAACATCAGCATCTTTTAGTTTCCCCTTCGGGAGAAGGGGCCAGTCAGCTACAGCCTTCTCACGCCACCCTGTCTCACCTGAAGGAAGGAAAACCTAAAAACACAAGGGAAGTCCAGCTTCAGCCTCGGACTAAGACACAGCCGTAGAACACCATTCTTTGCCCCGCACCTCATTGCTACTCTCGCGATACCTATTTTATTATACCACATCCCTTTCATCAACTACAGTTCACAGCTTTCAATGACAGCAAATCCTGACCCATTCTGAAGGCCAAATAAGTCTGGAGAAGCGCAAGTGTTGGAACCAGAATCAGATATGACAGAGTGCTGCTGGAAGTGTCAGACTGGGGATTTAAAGCGGGGTTAATCAATAGACTCAGGGATGTCAGGGAAAAGCGGCATCAACAAAGGGGCAGTGTAAGCAAAGTGACAGACATGCTAAGGTTAAAGAAAGAGCAGGCCTGTAATCACAGGCACCAGGGAGGTAGAGGCAGGAGGATTATGAAGTCAAGGCCAACAAGGGATATATAGAGAAGTCCAGATCAGCCTTCATTATATAAGCAAGAACCTACCTCAAAAAGTAAATTAAAAATCAGGCAGTGACTTGGGAGGCAGAGGCAGGCGGATCTCTGGGAGTTCGAGACCAGTCTGGTCTACAAGAGCTAGTTCCAGGACAGGCTCCAAAACCACAGAGAAACCCTGTCTCGAAAAACCAAAAAAAAAAAAAAAAAAAAAAAAAAAAAAAAATCAGGCAGTGGTGGCGCACACCTTTAATTCCAGCACTCAGGAAGCAGAGGCAGGTGGATCTCTGTGAATTTGAGGCCAGCCTGGTCTCCAGAGCAAGTTCTAGGACAGCCAGGGCTACATAGAGAAACCCTGTCTCAAAATCAAAAACCAAATAAATAAATTTAAAAATGAAGTAAAATACTAATTACATAGGAGCTACAATAATGAATGCCTTTTGTAGGTTCAGTAGATTGATAAGACTGAGAAAAGGATCTCTAAGTCTGAAAACAAGCCAGGAGAATTCTTTTTCTTTTTTAGAGACGGTCTCTTGAAGCCTATAATGGCCTCTGACTCACTACATAATTAAGAATAAACTTGAACTCTTGCTCTCCTACATCCTCCTCCCGAGCACTGGTATCGCACCCCACTCCGGTCATAGGAACATTCAAAATTGAAATGTAAAGAGAAGACTGCTGACAAATAGAGAAAGAATTTCCAAGGCTCCTGGGACAGCTGTTGGTCCCTAAGAGGAATGCTTGTTGCTTGATAAGAATGCAAAGGAAGCCACATTTGAAGTGATAATGGCTCAGAATGTCACCAACTTGATGGCAAGCACAACAAACCTGGGCAGAGCAGAGATGGCCAAGCAGGATAAATACAAAAGAAGAAAGAAAGAAAGAAAGAAAGAAAGAAAGAAAGAAAGAAAGAAAGAAAGAAAGAAAGAAAGAAAGAAGGGAGGGAGGGAGGGAGGGAGGGAGGGAGGGAGGGAGGGAGGGAGGGAGGGAGGGAGGGAGGGAGGAAAAAAGGCAAAAATCTTTACATTCAGCCATATGGTATTCAAGGTGCAGAAAACCAAAGATCCATTTTTAAAATCTCGAAAGTAGAGGGGGCAAAACAAACACAGGAACAAAGAGCTTAAGCCCCCCCCCAAGAAAAAGAAAGAAAAAAAATTAAACATTTGAGAAAGAAAAAAATCTCTCCAACCTAGTTTTCTTTTTTTAAAACAATTTATTTATTTTATATGCATTGGTGTTTTGCCTACATGTATGTCTGTATGAGGGTGTCAGATCCTAGAACTGAAGTTACAGTTGTGAGCTGCCGTGTGGGTGCTGGGAACTGAACCCAGTCTTAGTGATCTTAACCACTGAACTCAGTCTGGGCAGTGGTGGTGCATGTCTTTAATCCCAGCATTTAGGAAGCAGAGTCAGGCAGATCTCTGTGAGTTTGAGGTCAGCTTCGAACACAGCAAGTTCCAGGACAGCCAGGGCTATGCAAAGAAACTCTGTCTTGAAAAACAAAGCAAAACAAAAACATAATGAGAAATTTAAAACATACCATTTAGATATCCACCTTTAAGAAGGAGCTGCACTTGGGGGAGACAGTATTTTGGTAACAGTTTTGAGTGGATGTCTCACAACAGACGTGGGAGAGTTCAAACCTGAGAAACAGAGAGGGGAGGAGAGGAGAAGGGATTAAGATGGAGAGAAAGGAGCACACATGCTCTAGGACCATCTGGATGACAGTATCTCTAGAACATTCTAAAACCTTTGTAGTCTACTCTTAATCATGGCTGGGAGTCAAAAAACAAAACCAACCAACCAAACAAAACTATAAAACAAAACCCACCAAAAAAAAAAAAAACCCACAAAAAAAGCAGAAAGAATGCCTGGGGGAGTGATATTTCTGTATGAAATTCGAGATCTAATTCTATCACATTCGGGTCATCGTGGTCCAGAACAGAGTGGACCATATAGTCAGCTAGAGCAAGACTATATGGGGATGAGGCTGTGCCTCTTGGGATCTGGCAGGCTTCTCTTGAAGAAAGCAGAGTCTTCTCTCATGTTGATATACGTCATATGGTTTCAAGAGATTCCAGATGAGTCTGTGCCGGAAGCCTCTAGAGGCACAGAGTACAAACCCAAACAACTGAACACAGCCACCTTGGACCCTGAGGCATGAAGGAAAATTTCACTTCCATCTACAGGGACAAAAAGCTTCTCCCCAATAATCCCCTCTAGCTAATATTTAAGCTTTGATATTTTGTTGCTGTTGTTTTGAGACAGGGTCACTATGCAGCCTAGGCTGTCCTGGAACTCACCCTGTAGACCAGGCTGGCCTCCAACTCACCGAGATTTACCTGCCTCTGCCTCCCAGTGCTGGGATTAAAGGCGTGCGCCACTATGCCCAGCTTATTTTTATTACGATTTTTTTTTAATTTTGGTCACTAAATTTTTTGTTGCTGTTAGATCCTCTGTTTAATGTTTTAAAGGCCTAGGGTTCTGCAGTTCTTCAGTTCTCTGACTTTAAGAATCCAATAAGTGTGGTGGCGCACGCCTTTGATCCCAGCACTCAGGAGGCAGACGCAGGTGAATCTCTGTGAGTTTGAGGTCAGCCTGGTCTACAGAGTTCTAGTGAGTTCTAGGACAGGTAGAGCTACTTAGTGACTCTCTCTCTCTCTCTATTTCTCTCTCTCTCTCTCTCTCACACACACACACACACACACACACAGAGAGAGAGAGAGAGAGAGAGAGAGAGAGAGAGAGAGAGAGAGAGAGAGAGAGAGAGAGAGAAACACAACAACAGCAAAAGAAACAGAAGAGAATCCAAGAGTATGTAGACATCCAAGCCCTGTCATTTCGCTGCGTCTGCCACATCACGGCACTGTGCTGGGCACTTTCCACATTTCAGTCTTGCTCAAACCAATGGGATAAACACTGTTATCCCCGTGTCATTTCCACAGTCCGGATCCTTCAATCGTTTGGAAATGTTTATTTGTCAGAGAAAAATGTATAGTGCAATAAAAATAATTTTAAAAAAATGATTAAAAAAAAGATATGAGCTGCTTAGCAAAAAAAAATGTTTGTTTATTTATTTATTTTGTGTGTGTGTGTTTGTGTGTGTGCTGGTGGAGCTCAGAGGACACACGGCGGCTGTGCTGGTTGTGCTGTGTTGGATGTTTGTCTCCATCAACTGGGAATTATTGTAGCACGCAGATTAAACTGGAGTCAGCCTGTAGAGCTAGCTCTCCGTCCCTGGACCTGAAAGTCAGGCAAGCTCACAAGGCATGTTTATTGTATGGATAACCAATTGGCCAATGAGCTGCAGGCAATGAGCTCTGGTGCCCACCGAGGTCATCATCGTTGCATCAGAAGGGGGTTAGCAAGGTGGGCATGTTCTTAAAGTCACCCAAGCAGGTAAAGCCAGCCAGAGTTTAGCCACACATGAGCCTGGAGCCAAGAGCAAGACAGACCTAAGTCCCAGGTCTGGAGCAGATGGGAACTGGAATCCAAATGAGGAGCCTGAGGGGAGTTCACGAGGGTGGCCACAGAGTAAGAAAATGTGCCCAAATGCCCTAGGGATGAGTGACTCATCTTTGCAAGTAGCCATTAAAAAAAAAAAAAAAAGGAGGCCATTGCATACATAAGTAAGCAAAAGTCAGGTGTCCTCAGCCTTGTGCCTGAGTGTCTCACTTCAGTGACCCAGCTGATATTATGACTGTGAAAGCCCCAGGCCTGACCTTTGCCCTGGTTCCCAGGTGTGGGCTGCTAGGTACAATCCACAGACACAGCTGCAAACACAGCTGCATCTACCTCCAAGTGTCTGCAAGCCCCAAAGTCCAGGAGTACCTGCTTGCCCGGCCACAGGCAGATACCCCTCTGCCTCAATGGAGCCAGATCTGCAGCCCAGCCATCCTTCCAGCGACAGCTCTCTCCAGGGAGACAGACCCCACACTGCTGCTGTGTCTCGCTCTTTCTCCACCCAACTGCCACATGACTGTTCCAGACCGCAAAGCTGTTCACACACACACACACACACGCACACACACGCACACACGCGCGCACACACACACACTCACACCTCGCCGCTAACACACCCGATCCTACAGTGGCACACAAGGCCCTTCACCAGCTACCTCTGACTCAACCTCCATTCCCTCTGCACTCTTGGACCTCACCTGTGTTCTCTCCAGCTCACACCTTTGTGCCTTTGCCTTTCCTGTCCAAGCCCCCACTCGCTCTCCAATCAGCCTCCCGTTGGTCACACCCTGGCTTTAGAAAGTTATATACGCGACACGACAGTGGTAATAAAGATGTCATTTCAGAGTTGCTCGGTCACACTGTTTCCCCAGGTGAGGACACATTGTCCTGCTAGCTGTACGTGTGTCTGGCTCTCAGTCCCTCTATGTCACGATGTGTCTGATGGAGGAAGGAAGGAAATGAATGAAAGGCAGCCGGGGGTCAGGTGACTGGAGGCAGAAGCAGAGTTGGGGGTTGGAATGGGCGAGGGACCCTGATGAAAGAAGAGAACAGACGAAGCGTGAAGACACAGAGCCGGCTCCAGGGGGGAGGCGAGGAAGCTGCCCCAAGTGGCAGCCTCAGCTCTCTGCAGGGGTCCATCCTGTACCTGAGCTCTGCTCTAAAATCCCCGGAATCCTGTCATTTCCTCGTGTTTGTTGCTTCAGCTACCCTGGAAGGAAGTGATCCTTGACCTCTGTCCTTGGGAAGAGCCACTCAGACCTTACCCAAGACAATTGTCTTTTGGGTAGGCTGGAGATAGAGAGTGGGCTGCACAATTTGCTCCAACCTGAGCACCAGGACCTCCTCGTCTGGGCCAGGGTATGGGAACCCAAAGGGGAGGCTTGAGCCAGAACGGAAAAGATTGGGAAAAGAGGGATCAGGAAGCCTCAAGAAGTTGAGGCTGGACCAGTGGGTCCTGAAGCAAATGTTTGACTCCCAGGGTGAGTTTCCCGTCCTAGCCTTCTTGTTCTTAGTCAGACTCCAGGTGACAAAGCATTTCAAGCTTAGAGGAGCTGAAGGAACAGGACTGAAAGCCCCGGGGTGGGCAGAAAGAGACCCATTTGTACCTCATTTACACGGCCTAAGAAAGGCCTGGTACCTGGTGGGATCCAGAAACAACTAGAATAAAGGAAAAGCGGGCTTCATCCTAGTGGACATAGGCTCTCCGCAAAGATGCAATGACGGTCCCTGGTCTCACCTGAGAACTGTTGGCTCAGAAAGTTGACTGTTTGGACCAGGAAATGGTATTGTTGGAGAGGGGCCCAAACAACACTGGTAGATTGACAGCTCACAGTTCTCTGCCTAAGAGATGACATTCAGCTGCACCCTAGCCCCTCAGCAAGGCACCCCCGTGAGACCTGGTTGCAGTGCCTAGGTGCAGCCTTGACTGCCAGTGCCCCACGATTCCTCCTCATGATGCCTCCTTATTCCATGGAACACATTCAGATTCCCTTCCTTTTGGGGTGGAGGGTATTTGTTTTATTTGTTTGGTTTTTTCTTTTTTTAAGATTTATTTTTATTTTATGTGCATTGGTGTTTTGCCTCCGGGTATGTCTGTGTGAGGGTACCATATGCCCTGGAACTGGAGTTATAGACAGTTGTGAGCTGCCACGTGAAGTGGATGTTGGGTCCTCTGGAAGAGCAGTCAGAGCACTTAACGGCTGAGCCACCTCTCCAGCCTTGTTTTTGTTTTCTTAAGACAGGGTTGCTCTGTAAGGCTTCAGCTGTCCTGGAACTCACCCTATAGGCCAGGTTGGCCTTGAACTCAGAGATCCACCTGCCTCTGCCACGCTGAGTGCTGGGATTAACGGTGTGCGTGTGCGGCACCAATGCATCACATAAACTGTCTCTGCCTCCCACCCTTCCTCACCTGAGAACTCCCACGGGTTTGAGGCCCAGCTACAGTGCTGCCTCCTCAGGGCAGCCTTCCCCATCGCCCTGCTGAGCAGAACTCGCCTTCCCCACCGCCCTGCTGAGCAGAGCTCTTGTTGTCACTGTGAGTCTCCTGGCTCCTCCATCACCCTGGTCACACAGTGTCTGCCACTCTGTCTATTATTATTTAATGACACCTGTGCCAGACATTTAGCACACGCTGCTTTGCATAAGCCTCCCTAGAACCCCTTGAGATGGCTGACAAGGACACAAGGACAGCAGTGGTGATGACAATGAGAAGCAGTGATGGGGGAGGAGGGCAGTCAACACCAGGTAAAGAGTCTGCTGGACCCCCTCATCCTCCCAACACGCCTTTGAGAGCGGACTTGTTTGGTTGTCAGATAAGGACACTGAGACCTATAGGGGTGAATTCATTTGTCCCAGACCACATAGTAGGTAGGAAACCCAGGACCTAGCCCAGGCCATTGGATCTCCATTCTTTGACGGATGGAAACAGTGAAGTACATGGAGACCGTTAGCCCAAACTCAACATCTTCATTCCAGAACCTCTGACCCTGGGGCTGCACACTCCCAAACGGCCCCCACTTAAACCCTTGCGAAGTTACCCTGGGCTGACCCCTTGCCTATTCAGGTTCCCTTCTACTCTCTTCCCACAACCCCCGGGACTTGCCACCTCCTTTTCTAGGCCTGCTTCCCCTCTGACCTCACTCCCTACTCATCCTGCCCCACCTTGATTCCCTGGAAGCGAGGCCAGCCAGGCCTGGCGGAGGTCACCGCTTCCTAGGCAGGCAGGGATCCAGAAACACTCAAGCTTTTCCCTGAGTTTCCTAGCCTGCGTTCCATACTGAGCCTGTGGAGACAAGGAAAAGCACCTGCCTTTTCTCCTTCCCCGGCCTCAGTTTCTCCCTGGGAAAAGTGGAGAATGGCCCTGCTCTGCTACCTGCCAGGACTGAGAGAGACAAGGAGATACGGAGCAGGGGTAGGATAGATGCAATGGTCCCGCTCTAACTGCCTCATTCTTGAGCAATGGTTTAGAAAGTAGGGGCTCCTGAGTCAGCCAGGCAACCCTGGACATTTATCTAACTTTGCTGGTGCCCTTCCAGACCTCATCTAGTAGACAGGAATCCTAGCAGTATACTTTGCACACTGCAAGACCTAAAGCAACACCACGCAGTTAAAGGTCATTAGCACGGGGCAGGACCTCCATTAGCAGCTGGTGTGGCAAGTATCAGCGAAGCCTGGCCTTCCTCTGTGGAATGCAGGGACATCGTGGGGCAGCTTGTCAGACTCTTGTCTGGTCTCCAGGGTGGGTTCCCAGTCCAGCCACCATACCACGCCCACTGAGAATGACATCTGTAACTCGACTTCACCACCCAGTGGGTCTTGTTGTGCCAAAGCCGACCTTGAATGCTGCGATGATGCACCTCCCCTACCTCTGTTTTGGGTTTGTGTTTTGAGGTGGTGTGTCAAGTAGCCAGGAGGGAGTTGAACTCAGCACGTAGCTGAGGATGACCTTGAATTTCTGCTTTCACCTGAGTGCTGTATTAGAGGCGTGCGTATTCTTCGCTTTCTTCCTTGATCAGATCAGCCAATCTACGTAAAGCCAGATGGCTTTTTCCTGATAAGTCTGAGTTCATCACCAGCTCTGCTGCTCATTCCCAAGGGAGCTCACGTGAGCCACTTCTCTTTTCTGGGTCTCACATTGCTCAACTGTAAAGGGGGCAAGACGCTCCCAGGCGTTGAAGGTTTCTACGAGGATCACGAGTGTCAGGCAATGGAAGTGCATCTCAGACCCTGAAACTCTCGTCCCTTCTTCTCTAGATGAAGACACATCTTTTGTTTTTGGTGGTCTTGTTTTTCATCTGCCTGTCTGTCATCTGTGTGTGTGCGTGCGCACACGCGCGTGTGTGTGTTTGTGTGTACATGTGTATGCCCATGACACATATGTGGCATTTAGAGGACATGGTTCAGGAATGGTTTTCTCCCTCTATGTTGGGTCCTGGGGACTATACTCAGGTCGTCAGTTTTGACTGAAGTGCTGTCTAGCTGGCCTCAGTCCCGTGGTTCATTCCAGAGTCCGGAGAAGCAAGCAGAGTTCAGGAGTCTGCTTGCACTCGGAAAGGCAACTCCCAGGGCAGGTGGTGTTTGTCACTTTGTTTTTGTCTTGCCATGCAAGGAAAATCTGCCACCCAGCCACATCTTAGGCAGAGCCCATGAGTTTCTGAGGATAAGATTTATCCCAGGGCTCCACCTTATATGCCTTGTTAAACCGTCTTCAGTAATGGCCAGGCCCAGCTACAGTCCAGGTCCTCCAGACTGGGTCAGAGGGAACAATCACAACAGGACAGGTGTGGCAGGTGAGGCCACATGCCCTGTTACCACCGGAAAGTCCACAGATACAGGACAGGAAATCAGTGGGCTTGTCCCAATAGCTGGCACTACGAAGACGGTGACCTTAGACCCACTGCCAGGAGCTTGGCTGTCAGCACGGAGCGCTGATTTCCCAGTCTGTCCCTGTGTGTCTTGTGCTTGCTCCCACTGTCTCTAAGTTAAAACCAAGTACTCTTGTTTATTTCCAGCTTGCCTACCCAGACGGGGATAGGCAAGCCCTCTGCCACAGAGCTGATCACCAACTCACCAAACTGCATTTGGCTCAGAGCCACTTTGAATCTTCTTTCTCTTAAGAATAATAAGACACCATTTCTTATGGACCCAACTGTCAAAGACTTAAAGGACACTTAGGATTGATGCAGACTGTGAAAGAGCGGTATCCCTGTTAGGGTTTCTGTTGCTGTGATAAATCACCATGTGCGAGGAACAGATGAAGTCCTGAGTGGATGTGTTGTTGACATGAGCACAGCCATAATGAGGACCCCAGTGCTTCAGACTCATAGACGGATGGCAAAGCCTTCCTCCGACCCAAGGATGAGCGCTATGGACAAACTGACCAGCCTGTAGAGAAAGTATCAGCCACAGCTTCCTCCTCTGGGATGATGCACCTGAAGCAGCCCCTACAGAGACCGCCTCCTGAAACCCACCTCCTCCATTCAGAGGGATAAAATCAAGGCGTCAGTTGTTGCTGGTAGGGGTGATGTGATTTCATCAGAACTCACAACCCACTCCATTCCAGATTTTCTGTATGTGTGTCCGTCCTTTCTTCATCCTTTCATCACCCCTGACAGGCTTCCAGGACCTGATCATGACTAAAAGCAACTTGGGGAGAAAAGGGTCTATTTATTTATTTGACAATTCTCAGGTCATACTCCATCACTGAGGGAAGTCAGGGCAGGAACTCAAGGCAGGAATCTGTAAGCAGAAACTGAAGCAGAAGCCATGGGAGAACGCCGTTTACTGGTTTGCTCCCCAAGGCCTGTTCAGCCTGCTTTCTTATATACCCTAGGACCACCTGTCCTGGGTTGGTACCACTCGTGGTTGGCTGAGCCTTTCCATATCAATCATTAATCAAAAAAATGCTGGAAGGTCATGGCGGTGTGGCCCTTAATTGCAGCACTCTGGAGGCAGAGGCAGGTGGTTCTCTGAAGTTTCAAGGCCAGCCTGGTCTTTAGAGTGAGTCCCCAGAACAACCAGGGCTACATACAGAGCCCCTGTCTCAAAAAAAAAAAAAATCTCTACAGACTTGCCTATAAGCCAGTGTTTGTGAAGACATTTTTTCAATTTAGAGTCCTCTTCCCAGATAACTCTAGCTTGTGTCAAGTTGACAAACAACAACAATAACAACAAAATAGGACAGACAGGTGGGGGCAAACTGAAGATATGAAACCTGGGTGTCTTCACTCTCGAATTCACCATGCGGCAAGTCAGATCTGAAGGAAAGCTCCTATGTCAGCAGGCAGAAGAACGAGATGTAAAAAATAAAAATTAGGTTTTGAGGCAAGGTTTTACCTTGTAGCCCTGGCCCACCTCATAATCCTCCTGCCTCATCCTCTTGAACATTAGGATTGCAAGTAAAAGCCACCACACCCTGAAAAACGTTTAATTCTTGAAGCATAATATGTCAAAATCTTAAAAATTACTCTTATCTTTTCACCTTGTAATTCCTTTCCTACAAAAATTTATGTTGGAATCTTTATATTTTCGTTTATAGAGTTATTTATAATTGTCTCCAGAGGAAAACTCCCTAAAGTATTTCAATGGAGCCTAAATTCAACCAATAGGCTGTCAGTAGTCAAAAACTATGTTGGACCTGATGCAGTGGCTATAATCCTAGCACTTGGGAGCTAGAGTCTAGAAGGCCGGGAGTCCAAGGTCATCCTTGGCTACAGCCTGGGCAATGTAAGATACTGTCTCAAAAAAATATATCCATTGTGTTAGGAAAGTTCTACTTGCAGGGACATGTTCATTGGTCATTGTTGGTCAAGTGGTAGCAATCTAAACCTAGAATGATCTACATTGATATGGCTGGCCAATAAACCAATAAGTTTATCACATTGGGGCTTGTCTTCCTAACACGCAGCTGCCAGGCTACAAGGAAGCCGGGCTATCCTGCAACAGACAGAGGAGGGTACAATACACTGTAGAAAGGGGGACCCAACCATGCGTCTAGAAACACAGCTGCATGAGAGACCTCTGCTGATGCCATGTGCAATCCTTGCTGTTTAAAGCCACTAAGTTTGGAGGTACTTTCTCTCCTGCCTTGTGGCTGAAGCAAGACAGCTGTTGTCATGTCTAGTCTTCAGAGAGCACACAGACTTCTCCTGAAATGGCTTCAATGTGAGTCCCCACCCTTGTGAGCCCAGGGAGGCAGAGCTCTGAGCAACCCCAGTTTACTGGACCTATCCTGATTGTGCGGCTTTCACAAATACCAGCAGGAGCATAATAAATACTCGTGTGTGTGTGTGTTATAGTAGGAGCTGCGGGCCTCTTCCCATAGCCCAGCTCCCGCATGGTTAGCTTTATACCCGAAATAACGACACACAAACTGTATTCTTTTAAACACTGCTTGGCCCATTAGCTCTAGCCCTTACTGGCTAATTCTCATATCCTGATCAACCCATCTCTAATAATCTGTGTAGCCTCAGTCTTACCAGGAAAGATTCAGCATGTCTGACCTGGTGGCTTGCTTCATCGCTTCTCCTCTGAGAGGAGCTGCCCTGCATCTGCCCGGGAGAGGGGAGCATGGGGTCTGAGCTCACTTCCTCTTCCTCCCAGCATTCTATTCTGTTTACTCCACCCACCTAAAGGCTGGCCAATCAAATGGGCCAAGGCAGTTTCTTTATTAGCCAATGACCTTCCTCCATCAGTGTGTGTGTGTGTGTGTGTGTGTGTGTGTGTGTATAGTGTGTGTGTGTATATATATATAGTGTGTGTGTGTGTCTTCATTTTCCTGTTAGGAAAAAATGACTCAATGGCTACTCGTTCCTGACAGAAAAAACAGAAAAATTATTTCAAAAGAAAACAAAAACTATCCCTAGTTTTACTTCCCATAGGTAACTTCAGTTAACATTTAGCTTGTAGCTACAGAAAGCTAACTATGAGGCACAGGTATAGCTTCACTCTGTAACCCAGGCTAGCCTCAAACTAAGGACAATCCTCCTGCCTCGGTCTTCCAAATTCTGAGATTACAGGTGAGTAAACTACCCTTGGATTATTTACATTTTATGTTGTTTTCTCAAGACAGGGTTTCTCTGTGTAGACCTTGCTGTCCTGGAACTCACTCTGTGGAGTAGGCTGGCCTTGAACCCATAGATCTACCTGCCTCTGGCTCCTGAGTGCTGGGACTAAAGGAGTGCACCACCACTGCCTGGCTTGGATTATTTGTGTTTGAAATCATGACAAATTTACAGCTTTGTAACCTGCTTTTCTACTCCAGAGTATCTCGGCTTCCTTTCCATGGCAGTACACACGTGCTCTGTGTGGCATGTGTCACCAGGTCCCCACACAGAGAGGCCTCTCTGTCTGCTGTGTTTGTGACTGGGAAAGGGGTCACCTGTGGCGATGCTTCCCATTATAAAGCTGAAGAGTCTGAGGGATAGACTAGCCTGAAGTCACCCAGCAAACTTGTCAGGGTGCCCAGACTCAAGCAAATCTCCCTCCTTTTGAATCCCCAGCCAGAGTAGTCACCCTATCATAGACGCTAGACTGTCCTGGATCTGCAACAGTCATTTCAAACTTCCATAAAGATGGGATCTCACTCTCCCTCTTCTACGGCATGAGTCAGCTCCCGCATCAGGGTGAGTCACCCAGCGCTCCCTGAGGAACGTGCCTCTGACTGCCAGGACACATCCAGGTGGGGGGGCTCTGGGGACAGCCAGGAAAGATGAACACGGGCTAACCTGTGATAATCTGCCCTGTTAGGGGTGAGTTATGTGTTTCTTTGGGGTCTAAATTGCTGCACGGTAGATTCTAAAAGTGAAGATGCCCACGTTTCATGCCTTCTATTTGCTACTAAATTCCTCTCTCACCATGGCCTCCAGCAGCAGCTTCTACAGCTTCCTCGACTTGCCTTGCCTGCCCTGTAAAGGTGTGGGGTGGGGGGAGCAGCTTTGTGGGAAGGTGTCTTGTTGGTTACATCAGCATGAAACACATGCCCAGTCCACACCTCTGTGGAAGTCAGTTCTCAGAGCAAGCCCAGTCCACACCTCTGTAGAAGTCAGTTCTCAGAGCAAGCTAGCCAAGCCTGGCTGCCTGTCTTCCCATGGGCTCCAAGCTCCTCGGGCTGTCTTCCTCATTGCTCCTCACACCCAATCTTTACGGAAGGCCTACTGTGTGCTAGGCCCAGGGCAAGACATAGAACCCACCTCCCAGGGAAGGAGTAACTGACCTAAAATAACACCGCTGGCGATAAGGTCAGACTTCTGACTCCTGGCACTTTGCTCTTTCTGAAGGCTTGAGGAACAGAGGTGTTGGGGCCACATCCATCCTCTCTCCAACCTCAAAGGCCCCTAGAAAAAAACAACATATAGAAATTGCAAGAGACAGAAGCCTGCACCCCAGAAGTAAACAGGGCTTTGAGGATGTAAAAACCTGGATATAAAGGCTACCATTCTCCAGGTACTTGGATGGCGAGCCATTTTCTCATTCCATATCAGTTCTTCCGGTGGAGCTATTCTCATGATGTGTCTGGAAGACGCGGGTCAGGTCACACACCCAAATCACACCGCGAAGCAGGTCTCCGAATCTCCTCCACACCTTGTCACCTCCACCTTCATTTAGCCTTCATCTGTCACTCATCAAGCATTTATAGGTTATTTCCGGTGCCAACTAACTTGCTGGACAGAGGAAGCTGGAAGCGCTAGAGCGCTTGCCCTAGGGAGGTAGTTATCACAGGGGAAGATAAGGCCCGAATAATTGTAATCTGAGTGATTAGAACCAGGCTAGGCAAGTGCTTGGTTGGTGCTGGGTCAGTGGCCTAGACAAGGTGCTGCTGGTCCTGTCTTTATTTATTTTAAAGATTTGTGTGGGAGTGTGGGAGTTACAGCAAGCAGAGGTCAAAGGGCAACTTTTCCACAGCCCCATCTCTCCTTTTACCTTGTTTTTAAATTTTATGTCTGTTTCTCTCTCTCTTTCTCTCTCTCTCTCTCTCTCTCTCTCTCTCTCTCTCTCTCTGTGTATATGTGTATGTGTGTGTGTGTGTGTGTGTATATATATATATATATATATATATAATAAATTTTGTTACTCTCTCCCCTTCTAACTTTCCCCTTGCTTTTGAAGCGGGTCTCTCTCTTGTTTCTGCCATTGTTTTGCCAATGGGAGCTTCTGTCTCCACCTCCCATGCCATCTGGGTGTGCTGGGTTTACAGATGTAGCCTCTGGCTTTTTAAATAGGTTCTAGGGTTTGAACTCCAGCAAAGCCTTGCACGGCAAGCACTTTTATCCAGGGTGCCATCTCGCTGGCCCCATGGTTTTAAAACCTAGATACCAAAAACTCATATTTACTACCTATAGGATTTGGGCAAATTTGTTGACTGTGTAGAGGTTTTCTTTTATCCTTTGGAAAATAGAGGGGAAAAGATTCATCTCATAGAATTCCTGAGGTTAAATCAACTGGATTATTGTATTGTTTCATTTAACAAACTTACAAAAAAACAAGAGGTAGTGGTTCACTTGGAGGCTGAGGCAGGAGGATTATGAGTTTGACACAATGCAACTCTGTCTGAAAAACAAACTAACAAATGAAAAAGATTCCAAATAAAACAGAAATGTGTTAAGAGACCCAGTGTGTAGTAGCTATTGGTTTGGGGTCTTGGGATACTGGAAGACACCAGCAGGGGACATTTCGCTAGAGCCACATAAAGGTTCTAAGTAAAAAGGAACAGAAGCCTGATATACATTCTGCAAATGCAGAAATTAAAAACACACACAGCTCAGCATTTTCACAAACGGAACACACCTGTGTACCCAGCATCCTGTGTACCCAGCATCCCCATGAAGCGCATTATCACCAGAATCAGGAATCGGGTGTGGCCAGACGACCCTTCCTTCCTTCCCAAGTAAAGTTCAAGGCAGGGGTGCCCCAAAACCCAGTTGTGAAGATAAACAATAATCTTAATGTAATTTTTCATTCTCGTGCTGGGAAATCAAATCCAGGCTCGGCAGACACTCTACCACTTAGGTGCGGTCCCAGTCCTTAATGCCACATTTATGAGAAATCAAAACCAATATAAAAACAGAAAACTCCAGGATAACAAAGTATCAAAATTTTCAATAAAGATGGGATTGGTTACTGTGAGATGCTGAGTCATATAAAAGCTCAGGGCAAAGAGAAAAACACCAGGACTGCTGATTTGTTCTCCGCCTGCCTCACCCTGATTACCCAGCAGCCCCCTCCCAGCAGAACCCCTCCCTTCCAGACAGAACAGCTATCCAGAGCTGCTTCTGAGCTCAGGAATGTTTTGCATGTTATGTGACTATAGACACATTACTTTTGCATATGGCCCTTCATGTGACGCCTGTAAGAGTTAGCCACGTTGTCACATGTCACGAGAAAATACTTAAAGCAGGGAGTGACATTTTTTGAGAGACAAAGGCCATGGCAAAAGTGAAGATACCTTTTAATCCCAGCACTCGGGAGGCGGAGGCAGGCGGATCTCTGTGAGTTCGAGACCAGCCTGGTCTACAGAGCTAGTTCCAGGACAAGCTCCAAAGCCACAGAGAAACCCTGTCTCAAAAAAAAAAAAAAAAAAAAAAAAAAAAAAAGAGTGAAGATGCCTGAGAAATGACTCTATCTGATCTGATGCGGGGTAGGGGTGGACAGGAAGTCAGGGAGGCGGAAGCCACCAAATTGGCTGGACTAGGGTAATCAGGGTGAGGAGTCTGGTGGCTGCCAGGTAGCTGAGTAGGGCAGTTTGGAGGTATCATCTTTGGGTTACTTGGAGGACAGAGGGTGCAGTGATGAGTCCAGTTTTAAGCATGGTGAGTATGCACACCTGTGGGACACCCAGAACACTGTCCTGGAGGCAGCTAGACTGCCAGTTCTAGAGGTCAGCAAACGCTGGGAAGGGTTCCTTCAGCATCCCCCCAGATGGATGACTAGGTGGTGGCACTTGTAGAGGAGCACACAAAAGGATAAGGAATGGATGCCCACTGAGCTGGGAGTGTGCAAATCAGAATAAAATATTAACACAGAGAAGTGTCCTGCGGGGCCCAGCTTGCCCTCTCGGAGTTCTAGACCATGCTTTCCTCCAGCACGGGAGGATTTGAGTTGCAAAACAGCTTTCGGATTAGGGGTTCCCCAGCCCAGGCCCTGCCTGAGCCCCTTGCATCAGCTGCCACTGATTCAGCAAAGCCTTCTCGCCCTACCAGGGACACTTGCCTTTAAAGGCAACAGAGCCTTTTCCGGGCTGTCTTACTCACTCTCCTTACTCGGTAGCCGCTAGGGCCCGCCCCGTAAAGCACCGCCCCATTTCTAAGACTCCAAGCCCACAGGCGTGCTGTCAGACACGCATCAGGCCGGCAGCTGCCCGCATCATTCTATGCACCTGGTACCTTCCCGCCAATCCCGGGACCTCTTTTTTCTTTCCAGACTGGCTGGGGCTGGAGCAGCTTGGAAGCAACCCAGAAAAGACTGCGTTCCTTTAAGGGCTTAAGTCAGCCTCCAGGGAACAAAGCCGCCAGTGTAGGCATCGACTAGAGAGTCTCACCAGGTTGGGGGGAGGGGCGCTGTGGGACCCCACCTCCGTCCTACATCCCCACCCCACCCCTTTAGGAGCCTCAGGTAGGGGAGAGTTTGGAGATGTCCTGATGGGTTCTTTCTCTCTGAAACTCTCTGTGGCTCCCCACTACCCACCCAATAAATAAAGCTCTGGCCTCTACCAGAAGGCATCCAGGGGTCTTTGCAATTACCTCTTCAGCCTCTTCTCCCTGTTCCCCCGCCTCCCAACGCCCAATTCCTAAAAGCCAATCACACTACAAAGAGCCACTTCTCCTGGCTTCTGCCCACATCCTTCCCTCTGTGGCAAGTCTAAGGCTTTATACATCTTTTGGGTTTTCTTCTGGTGTTCTCTCCCTAGTCAAGGTTAAATTCTGTTTCCAAGGACCGAGTCTCCAAGATAATTGTCCACCTAAGAATCTAACCTCTAATCCAGTGTCCATAGCTCCCAGTGAATTTGCCTCTAAACAGTAGCCTCCAGGGGCCATAAAACATTTACAGAGGAGGACAGAAGTGGAATTCCAAGCAGACAATGGGATCTGTGTCTGGGCAGGTATGGTGAGATGGGGGAAAAGTAAAGTTGTTTTCCTGGCTACTCTGCTCTCCCTTGAGTGCCATGGGAACATGGGACTGGACTTGAATGCTGACACCAGGAGTCAGTGCAGTTTGATCAGGGCTCTAGTAG
Source organism: Chionomys nivalis (assembly GCF_950005125.1). Classification (NCBI taxonomy): domain Eukaryota; kingdom Metazoa; phylum Chordata; class Mammalia; order Rodentia; family Cricetidae; genus Chionomys; species Chionomys nivalis. Next base: position 31,374,116 of record NC_080096.1, on the reverse strand, counting down.
TTCAAGGTAAGGACGTGGATCTCTGTGAATCTAAAGAATTCCAGGACAGCTGTCTCAAAAAAAAAAAAAAAGAATTTGTGCAATTTCTTTGACAGACCCTTATCCACCCCAGGAGGAGACTATTAGACTCATTTTAGAGATGTGGGTTTTGAAGCTGAGGAGAGAGTGCTCAGATATTTGGCAAGCAAGTTGCAGAGCTAGGACTCCGAAGTCTGAAACTTGTGGTTCAGGGTCCTGTCTAGAGACACTCTTTCTTTCTGAAATCAGTCTGTCTGCTGCCTTTGTACCTCCTCTTCCCTCTGTCAAGAATGGTTTTCCCATCTGGCCACCCATTGAGTTCCTGTTCTACCTTCCAAACCCTGCTCTGCATCACCTCCCCCTTCCTGAAGGGCTATGTCCTGCCTCCCCCACCCCCTGTTCTTTCTGGAGACTTGCCCTATATTCTGCCTTGGCCATGTTTTATATCCCCCCCCCACTGTCCCTCTAGCTTGGGGACTCCCTGAAGAAATAGGCTCTCCTGCCTCTGTCCCTGAGAAACTGACTAGCATAGGACCATGGCAGAGAAGAAGGTGACTGGTGAGTGTGACTTGTTGGCTGAGAGACAGACATGTGCTCTTATGATGAGTGAGGTGGAGTTCCTGAACTGGTGCCCTAAGGAAGGGCCTGGATGAGCAGGCTCGGGCCGGAGACATCGGATGTACCAAGGGAAAGAAAGGAACAGGGTCCAGGGTCAGAGGAAGTGAGTGCAGAACAGGTCTTGGAGACAGCAGGGGAAGAAAGAGGGTGAGGAGGGTGAGGTGGTGTGCAAAGTGAGAGGAGTGCTTTTCCTTTCAGAGACCCATGCCCAAGCAGGGTGTCCCCTAGGCCAGCAACTGGCACACAGCTCAGCTTTCCGTCTCTAACAGAAACTAACTTCTCCCAGATCCCTCCCTCAGCTAAACCTAGATGAGAAGCTGGACTGGAGGTCCCTCCATCGCCTCTAGAAAAGAAAACAGAGTAAACTCCGATGAGCACAGTGCCACTATAGAGGCTGTGGCTGCCATACTAAGGAGCTCACCTGTAATTCTGATAGCACAGGGTTTGATACGAATTCCATTTTATCCAAAAGAAAACTGTGGCTTTCTGGCCTGGAGCTTGCCCAGGATCATTTAGAGCCGGTTTATACGTGAGCTGGTTCAATGACAAAGGTCTTCTGTGTCCTTAACCATTTAAGCACCCAGCCTCTCAGGTCTTAACACTTAGGTGTCACACAGAGTCAGATATAGAGGGAGGTGGTAGTTTTATAGCCTAGAGAAGCAGTGAGCATGGTTTCTAGGAGCAAAAGAGGAGCTTGGGCTTTGGAACAGAAATACAGAGGACGGAGAGAGAAAAACCCTGCCTCGGGAGTCAGACCTCCCGTGGTCTCTGTAATAAATTTAATACCAATTTACACGTAACAGACACGATGTAAACACGCTCCAAATATTAACTCGCTTAATCTTCCTAACAACCCAAGAGGTTGTACTATTATTATCCCCAGTTTACCAAAGTTATCCGGCAGTCGAGTGAGGAAGCCGGAGTCCCGGCGGGGCATTACATCCCGGTATTAAGCGCTACCATTTTGCTAGCGGCCGCTGAGACTCAGAGAGGTGCTCGCACCAGCCCAGAGACACACAGCGAGCGCCCCCAACAGGTGCCCCGCGCGCCCGGGACTGGGAAATTGAGCATCCAAAGCCCGGGCCGCGGTCAGGAGCCCTTCGCCCCTCCCGAAAGAACCACGCCCCTCGGAGCCCCGCCCCGGACGTGCTGCTCAGGCTCCACCCACTCCTGGCCCCTCCCCCGCAGCGCAGGCCAATGGCGACGGTCCTATAAAAAGGCTTGCTCCGCGCTTCGGCTAGGAACTGAGTGGAGGAATCGCTCGTGGAGTCCTGGTCTAAGCCAAGTTGTCCCAAGTGCGCCAAGGCGTGGAGATCCGGCGGGAGACGCAGAGTCAGAGCACGCCCGTTTCCCGTCTCGCAGCCGGCACAGCTAGAGCCACGATCGCAGCGCGGCCATGGAGCCCAGCAGCAAGGTGAGGATAACGGGGCTGTGAGCCCCGGGCGGAGATGTGCTGCCGAGCGCCGGGGTCGGGAGCCCGTCCGAGGCCCCGCGCGCTTCACGCGGCCGTCCCGGGCTTCACGCGGTCGGGGCGGGGGCCGCGGATCAGGGGCTCAGGAACCGCACGTCGCGCACGACCTCGGCGGCTCCTCCCGCGCGGGGGAGGGGGCCGGAACGCGGCGCCCATTGGCTAAGAGGGCCGAGCCCCCGGCCGGGCCCCGGCAGGGCGCGGAGGAGGCGGGACCCGCCCGGAGCCCGCGCCGCGCCCGGAACCCGGGCCTTGGGGGTGGCCAGGAGGAGAAGGCACTTCCTCCAGGCCTGGGTCGGGGGACTTCACGCTGCGCAGTCCTCCAGGGATGTGGGGCCTTTTCTCCAGGCTAGCCGCAGGATCTCTCTGCACCTGTGCACTGGCTTGCCCCGCAGGGGGCCGATTTACTGGACCCCTCCAGGGTGTGCGACACTGTTTCTTTCCTGTCGCGCCTTTGCTTTGTGTAGAGTTTGTTCTAGTCGCTTTTTAAATTTTTAAAACATTTGGTATAGGGAGGCAAAAGGATGCGCACCTTCACGCCCCCCCCCCATTCCCTTTTTAAAGCTAAGAAACGCGCGGACATGGGCTAAATCCCGGACTGCCCCTTATTGTGGGCAATAAAGGCGTGTGATGGGACCCGGTAGTGTGAGCCCATGCCTGTTGAGCTCCTGTGATTTGTTCCTTAGCCCACGGACTTGAGCTGAGTGGTACGTAAAGGAAGCTCTAGTTAGCTCCCGGTGGACCTACTGACTGTAGAGCCACGATGATACGGTGTAACTTAGTAAAAATACAAAAAACGAAAGGCTGAGGCCCAGAGTCTTTCAGAGGCCACTTAAACTGCTATCTTCGATTTCTCCACATAGAACTTTTCTCTCCCGCTTCTTCAAAAGGAAACAGTCTTACTATATTGCCAGACCCGGGTCGATCTGTCCGCCTTTTTTCCTTGGATTTTATTTTTATTTTGTTTTGGAGACAAGAGTCTTACTATGCAGCCCTATATAGAATTCTATATAGACCAGGCTGGTCGCGAACTCAGATCCGCCTGCTTCTGCCTCCCAGGCACCACCACACTCGGCCAAATATTTATTTCTTGAGTGGATAAGGTGAATATTCTGAGTGCAGAAGAGTGAAGGCGAAAATTGTCTGCCGCTGGCTCATGGCTAAACTGCTTTTTCCATGTCGTTCAGTGCTTCCTCCCCAGGAACACACAGACGGAAGTGTTTGCTTAACTTCTCAGGCATCCCTTGAGGTATCTGGAGCAGTGCTTCCACTGGTTCCACCGGTAAACCATGGAATACCTCCTTCCCGTGGTTTATATCGGGACTGATGAATTCATGTACTTGAACTGTTTATACCAATAGATTTTGTGCTTAAATAAAACGACGCTGGAAGCACAAAAGAGCAGCTGTAATACTTTGTTTTTTTTGAGAGAGGGTCCTGGAACTCACTATGTAGACCAGTGGACCAGACTGTCCTTGAACCCAGAAATTCACCTGCCTCTGCCTTCCAGTGCTGGGATTAAAGGCATGCATTACCATGCCCAGTTTAGGTTTGTTTTAATTATCTTGTGTACATTCTGGGGAAAAAAAGTCCTCTGGAGACTGCTGATTTCTCAGTCAGGGCTGTAGCCTTTTGTGCTATACATTAAAACGGAATCCTGGCGAGCTGTTTCAATGTCCTGCATTTCTCTGGTGCACTCCTAGTTATGAACTCCCCTGAGTGGGAAACAGGGAGGGGCAAGCTCTCCTTGGCCAACAGGGGTTCGCCTCCTCTGTGTTTCCTGGCTAGGCTAGCCCATAGGCTAGTCCCTGCTGCCCTTTTTGCTACTGGTAAGTCTCTTCACCCAACAGAGGACTTAAAAAAAAAAAAAGGGTTCTTCAGGATCCAGTGGTAGACGAACGGAATTGAGACTCACGATGAGGTTTTGAATCCTCATTGAGCTTAGTTGCCTCAGCTACAGAGCGACGACAGTTTTAATCACTAGAGGGCTAGAATTGAGCGGTGGGGGAGCCTAGAGAGATGGCTGACCCGCGCTAAAGGCACTTTACTGTCAGGCTTGAGGGTCTTAGTTCATCCCTGGGACTCACATGGTAGAAGCAGAGAACCGATTCCTGCAAGTTGTTCTCTGACCTCCGCATGCACACTGGCATGTGTTTCTCTCCGCCCTACACAAATAAGTAAATAGATGAAACTTAAAAGTTTTTAAAAAGAAAAAACAAGCCAGGCAGGCTTGCGAGCGGATCTCTGAGCTTGATGCTGGTCTTGTGTATATGTTGACTTTCAGCTAGTAGCTAAGGCCCTGCCCCTAAATAAATAAACAAATAAATAAGTAGAATTTGGGGAGAACAAACCCAAAATATGTGTGCCAGTCCCGATAGTTGTTTCATAAGCCATCCTTGCTTTCTTGAATTCCCATGGCATGCTGGGCCCTGGGTAACCTTGAGTAACCTTCAGTCTCAGCTGAAGCCTGCATCCTACTTGCCTGTGCTTTTGGTGGACGAGGATGTTGTTACTCAGGGGCCTCATTAAAGCTCTCATTGGTCTGAATCTGGTGTGTGGAGATAGCACGCACTGGGGGGCGGGATGGGAGAGTGAGTGGTGCTCAGGGTGTCAGTCAGGCCCAGAGCTGAGCCATCTAGTGTGGCTGCCTGCCCTGCCCCGGGCTTCTGTTTCAGCTTTCTGCTGAGCACTAGGATCATTAGGAAAGCACCTCCCAGTGCCGGGGCATGCGCAGCTCACGGGTAGAGCCTTTACCTGTCGAGTGTGAGGCCCTGGGTTCCATCCCTGTTATGTGAAGGGAATAGACACAACTACTTTAAACACTTTCTCTTGAGATCCTCACTGCTGCACTGTTGGGGAATGGGAGTCCACGATGACCTTAAAGTTCAGAGAAAAGTGACTTCGTCAAGGTTATGTGCTGAGTCTCTCCACCACTCCCAAAAAAACATGCTTCTAACCTTTGCAGGTAGCATGAAGATTAAGGGAACTCATCAAGAAGAGACCCAGACATGGTTTAGCCTTCCCTTTTTTTGTTTGTTTGTTATTCGAGACAGGGTTTCTCTAGCTTTGGAGCCTGTTCTGGAACTAGCTCTGTAGATCAGGCTGGTCTTGAACTCAAAGACATCCGCCTGCCTCAGCCTCCCGAGTGCTGGGATTAAAGGCATGTGCCATCACAGCCCAGCCTTAGCCCTCCCTTTTACAGAGGGGAAACTGAGGTTAGTAAAGTCCAAGACAAGACTGTCAAGATTTGAGGTGTTCAACGGGGCCAATGGAATCCCCTCTCTTATCCCATGTTCTGTGCCATCTCCCACCAGTCCCAAGTGGGCAGAAGTCCTCGGGCTTCAGGACTTCACAGCCATTTCTGGGCACTGTAGGAGTGTAAAGCTTGCCTTAGATATAGGTGGACACCTGCGAAGGAAGTAGCTTTCCTGGAACCTCGGTTTCTTCTCTGGTAATTGTGGATAAGACTGTCCCATGTCCTCAACCAGGGAGGTGGCTGTTAGAAGTGGAAAAATCTTTTTTTTTTTTTCCCTTGGCCAGTTTAGATATACAAACAATGTAAACAGCCTCAAGACCATCCTCATCCAGTGTTGAGCCACCCTCGGGTTCCGCCTTTCCTTGCCCCTCACTGGGTCAGCCCCAAATCCCCCGCTAATCAGCTTGTGGCTTCAGAGAGTGCGGCTTTACCCTGTGCCTCCTACAGGGTATCAGGGCCCAGAGATCTGCTCCAGCACCAAGGCTACAAACATCAAGCCCACCCCCATCCCCAGCTGACTGGCAGAGCTAAGAGGCCTGGAACAAAGGGGAAAGTGTGCAGCATTGGCTTGGGGCCCTACAGCCTCACCCCTCACCTCTCTCCTGGGTACAGAGGTGACAAAGCCATTCAGTCTAGCAACCACTGTCCCAGGATGGCAGAGGCCAGGAAAGCTCCTGGCAGACTCAACAGCTCAGGGAGGTTGTGTCCAGGCTGGCCTAGCCCAAAACAAATCTCCATTGTTACCTCCCTCCCCGGGAGGGGTGGAGTGGAGCCTGAGGCTCTGTCATTCCGCCACTGAGCCTTGGCAGTAGCTTATGCATAAACTTGAGGCCTCGAACCTGGCTGTTGCTTAGCCAAGGCTTCAATACCCAGAAAAGGCAGAGCATTCTTGCCAGGCCCCCACCAACGAAGGCTTTAACTATCTTGGCATTTGCTGGATAGAACATCTGTCCAAACTGCTTAATTCACAGCTCATGTGGCCTGTCCTGAAATTGGGAGTGTCCGGGGAAGGGGTACTCAGAAACTACTTTATTACCGTATCATATGCCCCCAGCCTCTGCTCACCACGTTTGTTAGATGCGGGCCACCTTGTGCAGCAAGCTTGAGGAGTGCCCGATCTCTGGTCTGTCTTCACAGCCGAGTATGTGCTGGGGTCAGGTGTCTGGAAGGCCCTCTGCTGGAGGGGGCGGGACTTTCTTGGGATGGGGTACCTGGCTAAAGGGAAGAAGAAAACAGTGCCTCTTGAGCATCAAGCTGTGACTGTCCTCCTGGCCTGAGCCATGGCTTCCTGCTCAGCTTTCCCGGTGTGGCTCTCAGTGGCTCTCCAGCATCCTAACTATATATCTATGACGCTCTAGGGTCACCGCTTCTCCCTACCACAGCTTTGAGTACTGCCTATGGTGGCCATGTCAGTCATGTGACTGGCATGGTATGGCAGTCCTCAGCATCAGCTCGCTGGATAGTACTGCTAGCTGCTGAGGGCATTTCCTTCAGTTGGGCACTGGCTTAGTGGCTCGGTAGGCAGCTTTGCCATTAGCATTGTGGGCTGCATCATTGTGCTAGCCCTGAACTGCATGACCATAGTGACCATCTTCAACCTCACCCAGATACTTGGTCTCTGGTCTCGGGACCACCATGTTCTTCTCCATAAAGAGGTCCTCTAACCCCAACAGCCAGAGTATGAGATTCAAGGCCCTCTTCACTCCAGAGCCGTTAGTGTGTCATGCCCACGGGCAGTTGCCTCTCGGTCCTACATCTTGTGAGTTAGTCTACTCTGTTGGCCCTGTCCTTGCTCCTGCCCAACTCATATCAGTCAGCTGGACCCAATCTTGCCTGACCAGGAAGGGTATCCCACCATAATGTCACTTCTCTCTCCACTAAACATTTACTTGTAAGAGCTGACCTGTTTCTACAGCTGCGAGCAGTGTCTCCCAGAGTGCTGCATTAGGGGAATTGCCATTCTCCCCAATATTTCTGATGATAGTGGCCTGGGCCTGCTAGGTCCTGACTCTGAGCCATATCTAGTAAAATTCCCAGATAGTTCTGGAAAATAAAATTGGATTTTAAAAAGCACAGAAGTAATGGAACAAGCCAAAGAGAACCAGAAAAGTCAAAGGACAAGAGCATCTTTCTTCCCGGTTTCCACAATTAGCAGTTACTCCGGTAACCCTCGAGTGCAATGTTGGTGATAGTTCACACTTCTGTGTTGTGCAACCTATCCCATTCACCAGCCCAAGGTACTTACTTCAATGCCTGCGCAGTTAAGTCACTGACTTACGTCTAGCAGCCCAGGGGACTTTGAAGTTAAGGTTTGCACCAGAGATGTCCTTGTACAGATCATTAACTCTCTTCCTCACACAATATAATTGTACCTGGAGCTTCTGCTTTGGTTTTTCTTTTTCTAACAAGCCACCCCGAGGCTCTTCATTTCAAGCACATACAGATGTTTTGCATTCTTTCCAACAGCTGCATACTATTCCATTACAGGCATGCTTCACTGGCTGGGAAGCAGGGCCCCTGCACTTTTTTTTAAGTTCTGCTTACCACCTGATGCATTATATGATTTCTTTTTCTGCTCTGGCTGTCAACTAAAATATCAAATGGCGTAGACAGGGATTTGCTTCAGTTTCCAACCGAATCCCATTCACTCAGGTAGCGCGGAGAATGTGTGTTCAGGAACAATCTTCACTCTAATGTCTAAGGAGAATTTCACAGAGATAGGAAGCTGTAGGGGAAGGGGTTTTCAGACGGCCACAAAAGTGGAAGATCTGGGTTACGCTTGCTGAGAGTGGCAGTGCCCTGTCTATGCTCAATCTTAAGTAATTTTATCGGGGCTGCAGAGATAGTTCAGCAGTTAGAAGCACTGGCTGCTCTTCCAGAGGACCCAGGTTCAAGTCCCAGCACCCACATGGCAGCTCATACCTGTCTGTAACTCCAGTTCCAGGGGATCTGACACCCTCACACAGATACACATGCAGACAAACACCAGTGAAAATAACATAAAAATAAATTAATATAATAAAAAATTAATTTTATCTCAGCTGGGTTGGTGCCAGCACAGCACTAAATACACCTTAGGAGTGTCAGCTTCTTCAGGGTCCCTTTATTCACTGCAGGCTCTGGCCCACAGACCAGGGAGGTGTTTCTTTGCTCCTCACAGGAAGGACAGACACCCCCTTTCAGCTACTTGAAGGTGGTGTGATTTTTCCTGAAAGGCTTTGAAAATCCCGCACTGTTCAGGAATTGACTTTGCATCCGGCAGCTCAAGGACCTACATTTCAGCAAGACAAATTGTCTATAAAGGGCAGGATAGCAATTTTGGGCCACAGGATCTGTCTGCCTTGGCTTGCCGCAACGGCAGCTGAGTTGGCACAGAAACCATGAACATGAGTTTTGTAAATGGTCGTGGAAATTCTGATTTAATGAAACTCGGCCCTACACTTTAGAAATGTAAAGCCCATTCTTAGTTAGTAGGTGGGATCTGGTCCCTCTGCCCAGCAGTGATTGTCAGCCAACCTTGTCTTAGAGTAAACTCCAGCAAAGATGCCCAAAAGGTTCCCAGACCTTGGCTGCTGGCTTCAGAACTAGCTGCTGGGATGGAATTTGACCTACATAGAAAGCACCAGGTAAAAACCTTGTTTCCTTCAGGAACCAGTACCGGGAAGTAGTGGGGAGAACCTGACCAGGAAGGACAGAACATGTGCTACCAGAGTTTGCCCTGCCCCCCATTTGAACCTTTAGAGAAGTCCCTGAACCCCAGGGTAGGAGCTTTTTCCTCTGAGCCTGCCATTCTCTGGTAAAGTAGAAGCAATCTCTTCTAGAGCAGAAAGAATATGTTCATGGTGGTCAAGCCAGGATGGGAGCAGCCCCTGGCAGGGTGCCTGACACATTACTGGTGCTGCTGATAAGTGCCCGGCTCCTCCTCCTCCCCCTGTAAAGATCCATGTGCACCGCCTGCCTTTAAGGCCACCGCAGAGTGCCCAGGAGTCAGTCATGCAAGTTTTAACACCACTAGAAGGCTTTAAGGAAACTGATTCAAGAGGAATCAGGGCCTAAGGTCACATGAAGGTCAGCATTGTGGGATTAGAGCATCACTGTTAAGATTTGGGAGGCTTGATGGAATCAGAGTAAAATAGCAGGCTAGGAGTCCAGAGAACTCTAGTCCTGCCCTTAGCCTCTATGCTTGCTAAGAAACCAGGGTCCCTGTTCCAACCTCACCTTTATCTATCAAATGATCATGGCACATGGGTGTGCAATATCTTGGATTTTTTTTTTTTAGAATACTCAGAACTTTGCTCAAATGCATTTTTAGAAAAGATATATGTGTGTATACATCTATGTGTGTCTGTATTATACATATATATATGTGAATGAGTAAAGTGGGCTGGACCTCCTCCCTGCCCCATAGGACTAAAAAGCTGCACTGGCTCGTGCTCCCACACCCAGAGACCATGCAGGAAGCAGCAGAGTAAGACAGAGTGACATCTAAGCTGGGACTCTCCTCCCACAAGGAAACACCCTGCCTCTGCCTCCTAGTGGTGATGCCACGTCCCATCCCACCCTCTACTAATATTGACGAAGAGTCTGCTCCCCAACAAGCCAGGCTGGAAGGGCACATAGGTGGGGTGAAAAGGCCAGTGATCAAAAGCTATCCACTGTGGCCTGGGCTGTTCAGTCATCCCAGCTAGTGGGAATAAAGGTCCCTGAAGCTAATACTACACCAGTTGCTTTCTGGGACAGGGAAGAGGGGGACATGGAAGACCTCTTGTGCGGATGCTTGAGCTCAGATGAACTGAGAGCCCATGGAGCACCTAGGAGATCTGAACTCTGTCATCTGACTCAAAGGTCTCCTCAGAGGGCTTGGGAAGAGCATCAGCCATTTCCACTTCTCAGAGCTCTGATGTTCCAGCATACATAAGGTGTCATTCTGATGAAAGATACACGGAATGAGTTTTACCCAAACAGTAAGTTGAGAGGTGGGTCCTTATGGATGTTCTCCACTCCTTCCCACTCCTGGCATTATTCTGCTGCAGGGGCAGCAAAGCCAGGTTTCCTTCTCGGGGTCCGCAGTCACTGGCAGATGAGTGTGTTAGGCTAGAGGCTGTAGAGCACACACCAAGGGAAAGACTTGAAAGGGTGTAGGGTGTGCTAAAAGATGCCTCGTTCTCAGGTGCAGTTTGTCGCCCTCCATAAGACACAACCATCACAGGCTGGTAAAGATAAGCACATGCTGAATGAGTGGGTTTCAATCTCCTGCAAGCTAATAGGAGCAGATGAACGACGGTGGCCCAGCTGAGGGTGGCTTCCTGTTCTGACTTAATTCAGCAAACACTTGTTGATTGAGATTTCCCAGGCCCTAGAAAACCAAGGCTCAGAGGTAGGGCCTGCTTCAAATCCTAACAAGGTAAAATGATGAGTAGACTGTATCCAAACCTTTTTCCCCTTAATTCTAAGTCGGCAGTGATCAAACAGGGTGTGGAATGTGGGGGACCTGGGGCAGGTGGCAGATCTCGGGGGCCATGTGCCTACCAAGGGGCGGGAGCTCCATTCCTCCCCTTTAGCCTTGCTAACCACTCATTTTCTTAACCTGGCCATATCAGCCACCCCGGTTTCTACCTCTGCACATACTGTGCTGTCCACCTGGAATGTAGTCCTGCTGCTCGCTGCCTTCCTACTTGGCAGACTGAGTGCTTGCCCTTCAAGCTGATTGCAATGTCACCTACTGGGAATTGAGTTTTGATTGCCCACAGGGCAAACTTAGAAGTGTGTCTTCCAGAGCCTCCTCAATTCCCCAAGCACCTCTACTGAAATCCAGATGCCTTGTATGGTCATCAGGTCTGCCTCCCCCACACAGGAGCTCACTTGACTCTATTAGCCGTCTCCTTGGCCTCAGGCATGGGCCTCCTGGGTCCTGAGCCCCAGTTCTTGCACATGGCAACTGGACCTGTTCACCGAGTGTTTAAAGCAGCCTGCCTAGGTAGATGTAACCCCATACTTGGTAGGCAGGTCTTCTAGGTCTTCTACAGTGGAGTTTTATTTTTGTTCTAGCATGTGTTAGAAGAATGAATATTTGGATACCTTAAGTATTGCACCTGAGAACAGCCTGAGCATGTCCCTCACCGACAGCCCGGCACATGGTGGGGCCCAGCTGTCACCACTGCGCCCTGCCGCTGATGTTTACCACAGCCTCTTGAGTCCCAGTGGTCACCTGATGACCCTTGGCTTGGCTGTCATGTGCTCGCTGCCCACTCAACCAGCAGCCCTGGGTCTGGAGGCTCCCTAGAGAGCTGGGAGGCAGGAGCTTTGAGGACCCTGCCTTTCAATTTGGTCCCACAGTTGGGAATTGAAGGGAAGCCGCAAAGGATGAGTTTGCAAGGTCAGCCAAGGAGAAACAGGCAGATGGACCATTAGAGGGCAGGCCCCAATATTCTGCTGTGCGCGCTGGGGCAGACACAGACCTTCCCCTTTCTCAGCCTCTGATGTGACAACTGTCGCTTTGGCAATCCTTGTCCTGCGGGCTTCTGGAAAATGAGAAGACCTAGGAACATGTCTGCTTAACAGCTACGCCCAGCTCTATCTAACAATCTAGAAGTGAGCACTGCTTCTCGGTACTGTGGGGAAACAGGCCCAGAGTCCCAGACAAGCCAAAGTCCGGCTCAGACGATCCTCCACTGTCCTGGAGTCTCACGCGACTCAGAATCCCAGGCTTATCCTTCTGGACCTGCCGTGCCCAGCCCAGCCCAGTGCAGGTGTTCTACATCTGCAGACTCCTGTCTATTTTCGTTTTTGGCCTGTCCCCAGCTCTGTTTTCCCACACCCAGTGAAGGGCCTGCCTCGTGTCGCATTTCTTGGCTTCCTCGTTTGAAAAGCTGGAAGGAGTCCCTTTTGTCTACCCAGGTGGACACTCACTGGCCTTTCACCTCTGTAAGCAGGCCCTTTCACCTGCTGGCCTCTCCCCTACCTGCTGCCTCCAACCCTGTGCTCCTTAGGATTCAGCGCTTAGTCACCTCAGGTCATGGACTGTTTGAATCACATTTCTGGCTGGTGTTTCACCCAGGCACAAGTGACCCTGAAAGCTTATGGTTTGGGGATGGGAGCATTGGTGTGAGGAGCATTGACTCGCATCTCCAGGGCCCTGAGTTCCAACCCTGGTCCTGCTGAAGACCCCTGAGTAGACTGGAACTTTGGTTTCCTGCTCTGAGATTCCAGAGCTTTGCTTCTGGCCCCAGGAAGGGCAGTGTCCTGTCTCTAATGCTGAACAATGTGATTGTTCCCATTTTGCAGATAGGCACATAAAAGGTAGGGATGCAGGGAGGCCCAGGCTGCTGTAGTTGCCATGGACTAGACCATTGCCCTTGGCTTCAGATCCAGAGCCGGTCTTCCCCATCTGCACTGTTCCTTTTGTTTAGTTTGGCCTCCCTGACACAAGAGGGAAGGATGGTTCCTGGTCCTCCCGGAGTCTGGAGCCACCTGAAGTGCAGACATCACTCTACCTGGGGAATGAGACCTGGAAAACTCAAGGCCTCTCTTGAACTATGTAGAGAAGACCCTGATTCCTCTGTCCTCAGAGAAAAGTCTAGAAGTCAGCTCAGCAGGTTTGGGCACCCGAGGCCAGGAAGTAGCCAAGTTTCCTGGGAGAAGGATAGGTGTGTTGCCAGGAGTTAGGCGAGTCATCTGAACATGAGACCCTGCCAGCATTGGCTTGGCTCTGTAGTGCTCAGGGCCCAGACATGTCTGTAACGCTGTGATTTCTTCTTCTGCAGAAGGTGACTGGCCGCCTCATGCTGGCCGTGGGAGGGGCAGTGCTCGGATCCCTGCAGTTCGGCTACAACACTGGTGTCATCAATGCCCCCCAGAAGGTAAGTGCTACACCATCCCAGCCACAAACACCACCATCACCACCAATGCTCCCACCCACATACTCATGGCACCTCCTGGGTGCCCGCCATTGACATCAGCTGGAATTCTACGATCTTGGTAGATCACCTAGCACAGACACTTAACCATGATCAGTGTAGTGGGCTTCGTTTACATGGTTTTGGGGCTCCCGAGAGCTCCACACCTGCCACAGGGCAGGTCAGGGGGACATAGTCAGAGTGGAGGAACCTTCCCCAGTGCTACTGAGGTGGACAGACAGAGCCAGTGTGCAGAGCTGCCCTATTGTGTGGGTTTTACATCTTCACACCCCATCCACATACAGCACAGCCAAGTTCCAGATTGAAACGCCTTTCTCTTCTGGGGTTTCCATGTTAATTTAAGCAAACATGGCTGCTTGCCCTGAGGCACCGCAGGAGCTAGAGGCCTGGCTTCTTTCTCCCCATTGCTCATCCCAAATCTGCCCCCACTTGCTCTCTGGGAGTCTAGACTGGAGAGGACTCTGGCAGTTGCCTGCTTGTTCTGGGAGAAGATGGGGAAAGAGGGTAGGAACAGAAATGGAGACTGTCGCAGTCCCCTCTACACTAGGCGTTTTGCGTGTGTTTATAAGGTTGGGTGCTGGTTTCTATTTTATAGACCCAGAAAATGCCCGTCAGGGCTGATGAAATGACCCATGGGCCCAAGGTCACATGCTAGTGAATGGTGGCGTCTGAAGCCAAACTCTTTGTTTCCATAGCCTCAGGCTACCTTCCTGACCCAACACTCTCTTGCCATTTTAACAATCCATACTTTCACAGGTATCGGGAAATGGAAGTAGACAGCCCTCCCGTGAGGACCGTGCTCGCTAGCCAGACTGATGAGGCTAGACAGTGAGTGCAGTGAGCCTGGGACCAAAGCCCCAGCTAAAGCACCAGACTGTGTGAAATTAGACCTGGGCTTCTTCCAAGTGGGCGGGGCTTAGCTAAGGGGCCACGCCTGATGCTGGTCACTAGAAGGCTTGGCTGCTGACTCATGCTGAGCTGCGCAGCCCTCATGGGATTTTTCCCGGATCTGACATGGCGACCGTGCGCCCATGCTTTTACTGAGTGCATAGAGCAGCTCCCACTAAGGTGTGTGCTTTGGAGCGGTCTCTTTCCGGGAATCTGAGCAGATGGAAAGCCTGTGAGACAAGATAGGAGGAAGTAGGAAGAGAAGTTTGCACATCGAGGTTCCCTACACCCCCCCAGATTCTGAAGTAATTGGTGTGGGATGCTGAGGAAGCGCCTTAACTGTTTCCGACGGGGAGCTGAAGTTGGGAAGTACGGGGTTAAGCAATGTCTTAACTGTGGTTACAGTGAGTTGGTAACATAACTAGGATACAGGAGGAGTTTTTCCCAACACAGACAGGGTGGAGTGAGCTGGGGAGGGGCAGTAAGATGACAGATGCACAGAGCACTACATCCATGAAGAATGAGTATTTTGGCATCTCAGGATGGTGGGCTGGGGGAGAAGAGAATTTGGGTTCACGGCAAGTCAGAACTGGACCACTGTAGTCCTTGCACGAATGACTTGGACCTGCAGCATAGCCAGCCCCCAGCAGCCAGGTGGACAGGTGGAGGATATCAGGGACCTTCAAGCCCATGGTGGAGGACAGGCCTGGTCAGTTCTGCGTCTTTGGAGATATTCAGGCATCTGGAGTTGAGGAATAGATCTGAAAGTGAGCCGGGGTAGAAACACTCGCAGACTAGTGGAGTAAGAACAACTGCCCGGTGCTGGAGAGATAGGGCAATGTAAAAGGTGCCTGCCACCAGGCCTGACCACCTGAGTTTGCGCCCCGGACCCATGTGGTAGAAGAGGAGGACAGATTCCTACAAGTTTTCCTTTGATCACCATGTGTCAGAGTACATTTCATAATACAAATGTCACTTGTTTTTCTTAATCTGGAAAGGAGAGATAGACAGGATTTAGTCAATCAGTTCAGTATGAGAACATGAGGGAGCGGGGTTCAAGAATGGCTTTTGTATTTTTGGTTCAGGGGAGGAGTTAGGGGTGAGGTGGCAGGAATCGGTTTGTTGTCTGCCTCTGGAGATGTGCAGAGGTGCTCATTCATTTGACCCGGCTTCTTGAACACAAAGACTGGCGAGTAACTGAGCGAGGGTCACTGCTATCCAGATGGGAATGGGA
The DNA here is from genome assembly GCF_950005125.1 of Chionomys nivalis. Lineage (NCBI taxonomy): Eukaryota > Metazoa > Chordata > Mammalia > Rodentia > Cricetidae > Chionomys > Chionomys nivalis. The sequence goes on along the minus strand of NC_080096.1, from coordinate 31,358,718 downwards.
AAGGATCTCTGAAGTAAGGAGAGCAAGGGTTTAGCTCACTCCCAGCGGCAGATGGAGAGGACTCTAGGGAGAGGAGCTGACATCTAAAGCCAGGTGGCATGCAGGGCTGGTGGTGCCCACCTAGAATCCCAGCAGGTATTCAAGAAGTGGAGGCAGGCGGCTCAGGAGACTTGATAAAGAAGAGAGAATAGGTCGGAGTGACTGGAGACTTGACCTAAGGTTGGTGTTTGTGCTGGGATTTTTTGTTCTTATTCCAGATTTTTTTTTTTTTTTATAGACACGATGTAAGGCATCAGTAGAGGAGAGGGAAAGGCTAAGGTAAGTGCAGGGAGCTTGTAGGAGGCAGCTGTTGGGCAGGAAGGAGTCTAGGAGACTGCTCTTGGCAAGGAGGAACAAGGTACAGATGTGAGCACAGCTGGAAGGAGTTTGTCTGCCTTGGAGGCTTCCTAGCGAGTAAGGAACAGTCGAAGGCCAGTGCCAGAGTGGAGATGACCATGGCGTCAGAGGATAGGTGTATGAAGAGAGGACCCAAGTGTGACTCGGCAGGCATGTAGCACACACAGTGGCCACCATGCTTGAGTAAGACTGAATCCAGTGACCAAGGAAGATGCGGTGATTCAGTTCTGCTAGCATTCAGCAAGGACTTACCCAGAATACACTCTGCAGCAAGGAACACATTCTGGTTTCTAAAGTCATCCCATCTCGAGGGATGGGGAGACCCTTTGGGAAAAGGGGAGTGTGGGGATCTGTAAGGGGTAGGCTCCAGGACCCTCCTGATGGAACAGCACAGTGCTGCACAAATCTGTGTATGTTGTTCCTCTCGCTCACTCACCCCTTGCTTACCTGCACCTGAGACCACACAAATGTTGTCGGTATTTATTTGCTATACTTCCACATTGTTGAGGGATTAACGACAAAACAGTCTGTCCATGGTCAGCAGAGATGCCGTTTTTTCGTACAAATATTTATGTTCCCCAGCTGGTCGAACACAGAGATTTCAAAAGAAGAGGAGAGGTTAGGGGAGGGGTGGCAGCAGAAGGGCTTTATGAAGGATTTGGTGCTCATACCTAGAAGAGGGGAGGATGGGCCCACAGCAAGGAGGGCCAGATGCCCAGACAAGTGTGCAGGGCTTGGGCAGGACTTGGTCACGGGAAAAGGCTCCCCTGATGTGGAATCTGTCCACCTGCACCAGTGCTCCAATTTCCCAGGTCTGTTTCA